>NC_136689.1:144873240-146235389 GCF_903797595.1 Erithacus rubecula
TCTACATCCGAGCTGCACTCGGGGAGACAGATCAAACTCTTCATCCCGGGGAAAATCAATGACAGAATCTGCTAGGAACTGCTTGGAATCCAAATGCAGCAGGAAAACACCATCCTTAATCTCTTTTATAAATGCTCCAATAAGATTTTCTCCAACAATTTCATTTTCTAAAGAGGGAAAAAATATACAACAAAATTGCGTGGAAGACATTTCCATAATGCAGGAAAGGATAACAACACAGAAACTGATGAAGTTAAAAACAGAGGCAGATGCAGAAATACAAGCATGTTAACAAACAGCAGACCATAATGAATCTGTACAGAGTCTATAAAATTATAGTCTTACCTGACTCACTCTGTTTAAATTCAGCCAAAGACATCTCAAACAGAAGGTGTCAAAGCTGCCTTAGCAGGTAATGGAAGTTGGAATTTCATGGGACATGATGGTGTCATCTCAAACAGAAGGTGTCAAAGCTGCCTTAGCAGGTAATGGAAGTTGGAATTTCATGGGACATGATGGTGTCATGAACACAAAGAGCAGGTTCTGCTCTGTCCCTTCTGAAACCATACAACTATTCCCTCAAAAAGCTCTTTTTGTACTACAGGGAATTTATAGTGTGGGGAGGGACAAAAAGGTAATGCCCTCAAAGAGGAAGACTTTCACAAGAAATGTTGAGTATAAGACCAAACACACTTATACTTTGATTCACTTTCTGCAAACTGCTTGAACATTCACATGGGCAATGAAATATTAGATATCATTCAGATTAGATACAATTTAGATTAGATACAAGAAAGAAGTTTTTTGCTGTGATGGTGGTGAAACACTTGACCAAGTTGCCCAGAGAGGCAGTAGATGCCCCAGCCCTGGAAATGTTCAAGGTCAAATTGGAAGGGACTCTGAGGAACCTGACTGAGGTGAAAATATTCCTGCCCATGGCAGGGATGTTGCACTAGATTTCCTTTAAAAGTCCCTTCCAAGCCAAACAATCTATTGTTCTGTGTTTTGTGTTTCCCTTAGAACAGGGAACAACTGGATGGATGTAAACAATAATTAATTATAGAGCCAGGAACTACAGGACCACTGCAGCTGCCATCTGTGTCCTGAAGGGTTTTGAATTCAGTTCTGACCAAGCAAAATTGCTGTAGGACACATATCCCCAAGCCCCAAAGTTAGAAGGAAGGACACACACAGACAGAGCTATTTCTGTTTAGTGCTGGGAACACCATTCCAAAGCAGTGAAACTGGAGAAAAGGTCACACAGAATCACCAAGGTTGGGAGAGATTTTCAAGATAATCTAGTCCAGACACCATCTCAGCAGCACCATATTCCCCCTAAATCATGTCCTCAATGACACATCCAGATGCCCCTTGAACATGGCCAGAGATGGTGACTCCACCACTTGCTTGGCCAGCTTATTCTAATGCCTGACCATTCTCTCAATTAAAACATTTCTGATATCTAATCTGAACCTCACCTGGGGCAACCTGAGCCTATTTCCTCTTTTCCTGTCTCTTGAGATCTGGGAGAAGAGAATGACCCCACCTCCTTTCAGGCAGCTGTAGAGAGCAGTAAGAGCTCCCTTTTCCTCCAGGCTAAATACCCCCAGCTCCCTCAACTGCTCCACACCAACTTAAGCTCCAGACTCTTCCCCAGCCCCATTGCCCTTCTCTGGATACACTCTAGAACCTCAATGTCCTTTTTGAAGTGAGGGATCCAAAAATGAACAGAGGATTTGAGGTGTGGCCTCACTGGTGCTGAGTATGGGGGACAATCACTGCCTGGTCCTGCTGGCCACATTATTCTACATACAGGCCACTATTCTTGACATGCACACAGAGGGCATTTAGACTTGGGATACATTTTTAATATCTTTTATTTTGAAGGAAAATACTGTCTGCTTTGCAAGAAGTTCCTTATACCATCCCTAATTCCCATGGAAACCACGGCAAACATCAGCCAGTCAGTGGTCTCTGTTTAGCTGCTCCAGGACATCAGAAGTAAGGATCATTCTTTAGTGTCAAAGGTAATGCAACTAATAGAAAAAGAGGGAAAAGGGAAAAGAAGAAAAAAATAACTTGCAAGAAATTATTTAAGTTTTTGACAACATGTGAATTGTGCTTCTCTGAATACAATGAATATAAATACTTTTACACCACTTAGGACTTGTCCAATGGAAATTAACATCTGGGACAGTTCAGCTCATGCCTGATAAAGTAATTTTCAACCCTAGTTAAGGTAGCTGGGAAAGGCAGTCCTATCTGAAAGAAACATTCAATTATTGTTTCTTTCCACTGTGTGGTCACAGCCTGAGAAGGGAAATATATCAACACCAAAAGCTCAAAAACACAACACCAGTGCTATAAAGAGTGGGAAGCAAAATGATTAAAAGCAAATCACAGAAACATCAGAGAAAGAAAGATTACCAATATCATGTAAGTCAGGGAGAGAAGCTGTTGGGATGTTTTCCAGCTGAGTCCTCCACGTGATGTTCACTCCCAGGCGATCCACGCTCAGGCATTCCACAGAGACAGTGGAATCATCACACATGGAGACTGAGCCAGTTTTTCCAAATGCATTTACCTTAAATTCAGAATTAAGTGAAATCACAGTTAGTCAACCTGAGAATTTTCTTTTTTTTGCCTTGCCCTATTCATTTTCCACTGTATTATACTCAAAGTAACACTGTCAAAAGGGGCTGCAAAAACAGAAGAAAGAAAATATAATTTTAGCAAGTCATATAGTCACTGTAAGAACAGTCAAAATATTCTCTTCCATTGAAACAAATTTTTAACAAATATTGGACTGATGTTATATGACTTTTATAGCTGGAACTAAACTGATCTGATGATGTGGTGTGAGACTAAACCTCCTATTTTCCCACTCATTCATATGACAAGTGCTGCCAATCCTGACAGATTTCATGGCATCTTCCATTCTTGCACATTTCTCAAACAGGCAAAGGTCCATGTTGTGCTTCACTTTTTTTCTTAATTTTTAATGCGACACAAACACAAACAAGTAAAACAAAACCAAACAAAACAAAACAAAATCCACCAACAATGGAAGAAAAGGAATTTAAATTACCTGGAGGTGACATAAACCACGAGCCTTCAATTCATCTAAAATAAATATTTGGAATGCCTGGAGTAGCCCAGAGTAGTCAGAACTACATGTCTTCTCAGGAGGCAGGCGTAGTTGAAAGTGTGTTTGAGCTTGGACTGTCTGAAATAATTGGAGCTCTAAAAATGAAGTAGAGAGGGCATTTAGTAGCCTCACTAATGAGGAACCTGACCTTCAGAGTTACATTGAGAAAAGACAACACTGATTGTACATTCTCATGTTGCATCAAAAGCATTTCCCCACTTTCAGATGAAAGCAGTAGAGCTGTCAGTAGTAAATAACAAGCAGCAAGACACAAGCTTGATAAATATAAATGTTGTGCATTAGCGAAAAAGCCAAGTGATACACTTAGATAATGATGAAGAGATATTTTCCACCTGACCACTAATTCACAGAAGGATAAGGACAATCTGGATCATCACTGATAATTTTTCATATGCCTTAGTAAATAGGAAGTTCCAGAGAACTACATGGAAGCTGACATTGTGCCAACACTTAGAAAAGAAAGAGAAAGACTTGTCAATTTTCACTTTTCTTACATGCAATCATGAAAACAATTATATTTTAGAAGTAATTAAATGGTGAAGGCAATTAATACTAATGTAAATGTGCTTTTGGAAACCCTGTTTGTCAAACTAAATGGGAATAAGTTTTAGGAGAGAATAAATTTACAGAATAATGGCATTGTCATGGACATGTACAAGAGCGTTCTGAATTTTTGACAGCAAACCCAAGTGATGCTAGCCACACAAATTGATGACAAATCTGTGAGCTCATCAGTCAGAAAATCAAAATCTATTTAATCAGTTTTTAGCAATAAAAAAATATGCAAGTTTCTTGTACTGCAACACTGATGCCAGGCTCCAGGGAGGGTTTGCTATCCCAGGTTCAGCAGTGGTGCTGTCATTCCACCTCCAAATGGAGCTGCCTCATCCCACCAGGCTGGAGAGGCAGCAGAACTCTCCCTCATTCAGCCCCTCTGCAGGTCCTCCCTGCATCACACTCAAGTGGCACTGCTGGAGCACAATTCCTCATCCCTCACCCCAAAAAAGAGCATGAGAAAGGCTGGGGAGCTTCCAAGGAGAATGGCAGATGGCACCAGGGGACACAAACCCCTGCTTCTTCTGCAAGGCACAAAGTCCTCCTCTGCTGAGTTTCTCAAGGAGTATTTAAAGAGCTGATTTACCCACAGTCTCTAAATGTATACATAAAGAACAGGAAATATGATTTTTGAGAGTGAGGGTAACTATCCATTGGAACAAATTACTAAGTGTTTTGGTGAATTCTCCATTCTTGTGAAATTTGTTCAATTGCCTTCTGATTTGTTGGGAATCTTTTCTCTCTCCTTAAAATCATGCTCTATTCCAAACACAAATTACTGGGGGAAATCCTTGGCTTACAGTAAACTTCATAGCAGATAAATAAAAATAAAACATACTCCCCTCTGTCCCTACAGAGTTATTCCACTGCCATCAGGCAAACATGGAAGTCATTTCATAACATGCTACAGAAACTTCACAAACACAATCACAGACAAAAATTTCAGTCTGAAATTGAAAGTTTAAAAATATTTGCATTTGGGATAGAAGAGTTTAACCCATTCTTAAGACTGGTTAATGGGTGTAGCCTATTTTGGAAGTGCAGGAAGACCTGCACTTCTCAAAGTTCAGCACTGCCACAAATTGCCATTTTGATCAGAATGCATGTCTTTTTAAAAATAATTGAAAAGGCCAACATTAATATCCAATTGCATGAGCTCTGAATGGACATCCAATTCTTCCGAGATTTAAAGTGTCATTTTTTTTCTTGAAAGAAAAATTCTTTGAAAAGTACCAGAAGTCAGCCAACAAATACAGCAATAATCCTTAAGAACAGACTGCTGCAAAAAAGATGCAGAAGTAACAGTGACTTGATTATGCAAATAAACAGTCAAGTTCAGCCAAATTCAAACATCTGGTGCTCATCTGTTCTTCCAGGACTAAGTAGTTCCATCAGAATCACTTATGGTGCCAGCATCTTTTAACTAACAAGAAAAATCTGCATATAGATTGAATAACTATTTATGGCTCTATTATTACAGGCAAGAGGGACAGTTTCTGGCACAGGGGCCAGCCAAGAGCCAGAGGTGAAGATGGCAGAAAACAGAACACATCTCCTGCACCTTAACTTAGCAACTCCCCTATAACCACGGCTGTTATTCACACAGGAGTTCTGTGATAAGACCTGATTTCTGCACCGTTTAAAAAAGCTCAGCTTAGCACTGAGCCCTCCCCAAGCCCCAGCAGATCAGATCAGATGACAGCAGAGCAGACCAGGTCGGATTAGATCAGGTCAGACATACTCTGGCAGGCCTGGAGCAGAGGGGCAGCTGAGAGCCAGCGCCGCTGCCGCGTGTCACACTGGGAGGAGGCGCTGGCAGTGGCACTGTGGAAGCCCTGGCGACACATGAGCTGGCACTGCTGGGTGCTGGGAGCTTGCCCAGGGATGTTCTCACAAAGTACAGCCCCATTGGCAACTGCTGAGGCACCAAATGGCAGAGCACACTGCGGACCTGCACGGGAGACAGGGGATGTGTGTTAGAGGCAGACTGTGATGACTTCTAGACCCATAAATCCCTCAAATCCACAGATTCAAACCTAGACAGCACCCTGTGCCTTTCCCACTCATCAGCTTTGAGGCCAGCTTGGTTGAGTTTACTGAAGCTGATGGAAAGACACATATTGGCTGTGGTGGGTAATCAGGTCCAGAAAGGGACGTGCGTGGTTTCTAGGAACAGACACATTTTGAACAGCCATGAATAAATTTAAGCAGGAAATGAGAAGGAGATTTCAAACCAACAGCAGAACAAACCTTTACAGAAAATATCTAGTGGAAACAAGCAGGGCAAAATAAACCTCATCTCAGTTCCCTTTAGATTGAAGTTTGAAAGGTTTAGATCAGGGACCCATGTGTCTTCAGCTCCAAGATGTTTCTAGTGACCAGTAGGGCAGAAGGGCAAAATACAGATTTTTATATATATACACACACAGATATAGATAGATATAGATATAGATATAGATATAGATATATAGATATAGATATAGATATAGATATAGATATAGATATAGATATAGATATAGATATAGATATAGATATAGATATAGATATAGATATAGATATAGATAAAAATAAATATACCTGTATCTATATGTATTATATATATATATATATACACATATAGATATATTTATTTTTAAATATATTTATGTATATATATATATATATACACACAGTTGTATACAGCAGTATACAGCTTTAGAGTTGGAGCACAGTTTTCCCTATCAACTCACTCTGTATGAGTACAGTCACTCAAACCCTGCCAGTCCACTGTAACAGACTATTATAGCAGACTAATTACAGTGATAATTAATTTTTCCTAATCAGGGCAAGCCAACTGCTTCACTCAATATTAGCCAAATTCCAACTTAATTACTAAATATAACCAGGAATAATTAAACACGAGTTCCAGAGCTACAAAACGTAGGAAGAAAAAAACAACTTCCTCACTTATAAATAAATACAAATAAAAAGATGTTACCATATCATAAAATTCACTTGCTTGGTGCGTGTATATACATCATTTTCCAAATTACAATGCTCAGGTGAGTCCTAAACTTCCTGATCATTGAAGGGAGGCAAACATTGAGGTCTGAGCACCCTCCCTCACCCTTCCTGATGGACATATGAAGATTTATTTCATAACTAAGCAGCAACTTCATTTAAGGTATTAAATACCTTGTATTAAACTTTCAGTTAAAGCATTAAAACATTGCAGGATGAATCTGGGATCCAATGTGTGCAGTACATCTTTGTTTTCCATCTCTGAGCATTTCAATGCCAACAAAAATAGCTTTCATATCTGCCTCTCTGAATTGTCAAATGCATATTTTTATCTAAGTCTCCTTTATAGCAATTCTTTTGTAATAACTCTGTAATAGCTCTGTAAATGGGGCCACTACATTCCTTCTCTTCACTCATTGACTCTGTAGCCAGACTCTTTCTCAGTAAAGGTGGAAACCTGGCATCCTTGCTCAACAAACTTCTAATAAATCTCACAAAGTTTTAGGACCAGAAGACATCTCTGTAAAAGAGACAGCAATACTTATCCTGGCTGTTAAATCACAAAAATATAATCTTTATACAAAAATCAGTTTGTGGTTTCTTAACTGCTCTAACAATTAACAATTCCTCTGGTGCTACAATCTCTTCCTGCCTGTTCCATTGAGGTTGTGTGTGAACCAGGGAAGTACCCAGCCCCCAAAACAGAAGTGATTGATGGTTTCCTGGTGTGGTTTAAAGGTTTCAATTCTCCATCAGTGATTTGCTCATTTATCCCTCTAGAGATGCCACTCCATTTTCTATTGTTGTCAAGCCTGCACCATTTTGTCATTGTCTTGTTTGTTGGCCTTGGAGGAGTGAATCAGAATCCAGCTCACTACTGACACTTCTTTCATAGGTGTTTCCAAAGATTTCCTCAAGGAAACATCTCCAGGACCTTCTCCAGAAACCTGTATCCCCTCTGTCTCTGCTCAGAGTTCTGGGAAGTGGGCATGAGGATGGGAAATGCATGTGAGGACTGCTAGAGCACTTGGCATCATCTCTCCAGTGCATGCCAGCTGGAGGAAGCTGGATTCTACCCCTGATGGAAGTGATTAAACTAATGAGAACCTCCTGGCATGTACTGGGCACTCTGAGTTATTACTTTCTGTTTACAACTGTCTGTTCTAATGCTGGAGGAGAAATTTATCTTATTTTCCCACCACAACAGCTTATTTTGCTAATAAAGAAGATCTCCAAGGCAGCAGTACAGTACTCCTTTTTCCTGAACAATTATTAGTAATCCCAGGACTAGGGGCATAAGGCTGGGTCACTGAGGAGAAAACTAAGTTCTGATTCTTTATTTTTACACAATAACTAAGTTGTATATCATTAAAAGTTCCATAGCTGTTTCAAAATCAAGGGAACCCACTAAAGATTATTTAAATCTTTATGCAGAAAATAACAAATAGCTTTCAGTACAAACAGGTTTCCAGTACACTTTCAAAGCATGTCAGCTCAGTATTTTTAAAAAGAAGGGTCATCAATCATTATTAGTCTCTATTTTCTCTAGGAAAAGTACAGGATGGCAGCAGCACTGTAGGTGTGGTCAGCTCTGCTTCTGTGAAGAGCTAAAAAGCTGCCTTGGATGGCACATTCAGGCATCCCCACACAACACCATGGGGTAAATACAACCATGGGGTCTCCTTGTGGCTTCTCACAAAATCCCACCCTCAGAACCCTCTATTGATACATCAGAGCCCAAGAAAATGATTTCCAGGTTGCCTGAGCAGTTTCCTAGTTGACAAGCACCTTGCAGGTAATTGGGTTGACACATTCAGGTGTTTTACAGTAAAATTGGAGAATCATTAAGTTTGGAAATGCCCTGTATGATCATTGAGTCCAGCACTGTCAGCTCCACCACTAAACCAGGTCCTCAAGTGCCATATCTTCTATTTGGTCAGTGAGCACAAGCCTGTGCTTGATCTTTATACAGCAGAGTCACAAAAATTATTATGTGGTCTTGTTTCCCTAATTTTTTTCAACCCTTCTCCCACAAAACAATCAAAAAAACACCAACAAAAAAAGATGAAAACAGTGGTATCCTGCAGACAGCTGTTGAAGGTTTTATTTTTGCTTCTCTAATTTTCACTAATCATTACATTTTGGAACCATTGCCTTGTAGAAATTTTAATTAATTTTGCATCACTTCAGTGATGGGAAAATGCACAAAGGACATTGCAAATTAAGTTTATCCAAATGTCTCCCATTTGGATATCTCACTGGAAACCATGAGTGAATTCCAGTGCTTCACAGCTCTGATCATTCAGGAAATACTCTGTGAATATGCAATGTTTTGGCACATCTTTTTCACAATTCTGGTCACAAGCCAAGAGTCAGAATGGCAGAAGCACACATTTTTCAAATTTTATGTTAGTCAGCTGAATGGGTTTTAATCCCAGAGCCAGCTTAGACTGGAGCAGGTTCAAGTTTGCAGCAAGCTGTTCAGATTTGCCTTATAGCTGGGTTTCATAGCTCAAATAGTTTGATTCAACCAAATTTATGAATTAGGAAAAGTTAAGAATCTGTTTCCTTCTCCTTTCTCCCCTCAGAAAGTACCTGAAGAAAACTGGACAGCATGTCCAGGTAGGTCTGAAATCTGCTACAACACAAAGATAAGAATGTTGCTTGAGCTAAAGTCTCAAAAGGTCTGAAGAAATAAGATTAAATTCAACTAGGGAGTGGAAAAAATTAGGATCTGGGTTAAATTTCAGGATTTGCTCACAAGTAAAATGCTGAAGCAGGAACTCACTTGCACATTCTGGTCTTCCCCCAGTCACTCGTGTCCCTGGCACCTCTTCTCCACTGCCAAAGACACACCAGCAGCTCTCCTGGTCCTGGCTGCACTGCACAGCAGAGAAGCTCCCCTGGTCCCCTCCACACTGGGGGATGTAGCCCCTGGCAGCCTCTCGTGAGACAGCTCTGGACCTCAGCATGTCACAGAAACTGGGACCTTCAAAGAGACACAGTCTTTGCAAGAGACACAATGGAAGACAATAAATTGACCTAAAGACTTTACCAACAGTTCTTCCAGTCTGTTTTGTTGGTAGGAAGAAAGATGAGTGATCATGAAACCATAAATAACTTGAACCACTATGGAAATGGGGAATTTTACTTCTTCTAGAAAAAAACCCACATTTTTTCTAAATATTAAAGTACAGGTAATACTGTTTTGGAAAAATAGTTGAGAAAATGCTGTTTTGGGTTTTTTTTACAATTGTGATAGTGTATCATTTAGATGCTGGTCTTTCAAATGCAAATAATATCAAGTTGTTCTTTTTAGTAAAAATTATTGATCAAGGTAATTTTAAATATAATCATATCATCATTTACATTTTAAAATAGTTAAAATGGTAGTAAGAAATCAAAGATCAAAAAATGCTTAAGTTTGTCTTGACTGTTTCATTTCTGGTGTTATGAAAGTAAAGGGCAACTGTTTTCAGACACCCTTCCAATGTTGCTGTGCTTTGTAAGCACCCTCTCACTGAGGAATTAAACTATGAGCCTCCCATGTTTCACAGGCAGCATTGTGAAAAGGAAAGTGAATATGCTGCCAAGCATGAGGCATCACAGGCAGGGGGCAAAGGATTACTCACACTCAGGATTGCCATCCAAGCCTTTGCTGCCACGCTGGAATATTTCTCCTGACACAGGATCCACACACCAAATATCTGTGTCAGATTTCTGCAGCACAGTGTATTCTCCTGTCTACAAAGAATCAAGGACATGTCATTGCAGAGCAATGTATTTTAATATAGACACAACAAAACCCATACCCCAAAGATTAGTTAAAATGCTTTATTACATTTACATTTGTCCACTATTAAAACATATTAAAAGGAATATACAAAACAAAATACAGTCCAACTGATTTAATAGATAGACCAGTCCCTGAAAGAAGAATCATTTATGTTGGAAAAGACCTCTAAGATCACAAAGAGTCCAACCATTAAGCAGGATGTAGACTAAAAGTCCATTGAGATAAAATCCTAGCTTGAAATGTGTTCAAAATTTGTTTAGATGTGGTGCTTAAAGATATGATTCAGTGGTGGACTCAGCAATGCTGGGGCAATAGTTGGACTTGACCTTACAGTCTTTTCCAACCTAAATGACTATGTGATTCTATATGATAAGGATTCTATTACATGAAATGTCTGTTCCTTGCCTGTCTCTGTCCTGCTCACTGCCACATTTTGAGAGCATCACAGACCCTGTTTTTGGGATATCTGCACCCAGCCCCCTCTCACTCTGTCATTCTCTCACAGCTCAGGAAGAAAGAGCCCCCCCAAATGCCAGTCAATTAAGATGTGCCTTTTAAACACAGCTCTGTAGGAGCACCAGGCAGAGCCTGCCTGTGGGAGGGAAGTGTGGGCAGGCACAGAGCTCCTGTTCCCAATCTCCATCCCAAAACTGTTTAAATTCTGCCTTCTGCAAGGCAACACTGGCTGTTAGCTTTGTCTTACCCTTTTCTTTCAGGTTAATAGAAATGCACAAGGGGTGCTTATAGAGATTGCAGAGAAAGTGTACATGACTATGGCTTTGTGTAAGCAGAACTCCTCCCTCAGCCATGCCAAATCACCTCAAGGCAGGTGGGGATGAACAGATCAGCTGCAGAGGTGTCCAGCTTTGCACTGCTCTGTCTCCAGCTGGAAATTAGGGCATTGCCTCGAGACCGCTGACACGAAGTCTGGCCTGTCAGAGGGAAAACACTTTTAAAATAAAATCAAGTTGCAGACCTAAACAAGAGAAACAAGCTCCCTCACACATCTGCATTAGGCACTGCTACAGTCCCAGGCAGGGAATTCCTGATTGGTGTTTGATAAAACCACAGAATGGCTGAGGAGGGAAGGCACCCCTGGAGACACCTGGCTGGACAAGTGGCCCAGTCCCCCTGCTCAGGTACAACAGTAGAGAGTCCACTCTCAAATCATGCAAGCCAAAATCACACACAACAAAATTAAATGAATTAGCAAAATAAGAATATAATTATTTCTACTTTTCTCCCAATGGTTAGAAGCAAGCCTTACTTCATGCATATCACATTAGAATTTCCAATAAATATTAAAATTTGCAAGAACACGAAAGACAAATATTTAGGAAGAAAACCCAACTGACATTTGGGAAGTTCAGCTGAGCGTGAGACCAAGGAATCCATGACATAACGTCCTCTCTCATCCACACACCAGCAATGACCTGGCCAGGAAAGAAAAGCATCTTTATTTTAGATGTGGTACTGCAGTGTGCTTTGTTGCATACTAAGAAGATTTTCACCCTCAGCAGTTCCACAGAAAGGGGTCAGTAAATCTAAGCCACAGCTCACTGTACTATCCAGGGGTAAGTAGACCACAGCTGAGAGCAGTGGTGCAAATGGAAATGTAGAAGCTCTGCTGAGACTCCTCCACTGCAGCCCTACCAGCTACTCCCAGAAACCTGGCATCACCCACAAGCTTGCTGAGGTGTGCTTCACCTCACCATCCTGGTCATGAGTGAAGGCATGAAGCAAAAACAGCTCCTGGACCAACCCCCAAGGAACACAACTAGCAGCAAGCAACTGAGTATTTACTGATTTTTGAGCCCCAATGGGCTGCCACTGAAGTAAAGTCAATTTACTCACATCTTGTAAACCCTATCACCTTCTTCCAGTCTGACTGCTACTGGTTTTCTACTTTTAATTAGAATTTTTGGGGGATTTTGTTGGTTTGGTTTGGGTTTTTTAATTATTTAGACAGCCCAGAGTGTCTTGTTAGGAATTGCTCACCTGTGCTCTCATAGCACTGAGTTGGCTCCCAGTTTCCCAGACCATCACACTGAGGGATGTAAGGGAGAAATCCCAGCTGTGCTGCTTCCCCAGAAGAACGTTTTGAAGTAAAGTGACTCTGCCAGTAGAAGTGCAGGACTATAAAAGACAAGTAAAAGAAAGCTCTAGTGCCCAATACAGGATACATTAAATGCACATGTTTACAAAAATCTGAATGATCCCTGTACTTCAGAAGACAATAAATACATTTAAGTACATGAAGTCTGGTTATTGCCCAGATTTTATATTTGCATTGTGCCATACATATGAGACAACAGAAATCAGTGTTTGGCCTGGCAGCTTAATGACCCTGATTAATTACACCTGCTGAGTCGCACCTGCTTTTCAGCAGAGTTGCATTTGACATCAAGTGTTCTTGCACAGATTCTGGGCGTGACTCCCTTTAATTCAGCCTCCTCTCCCTTCCACCCACCTGACCATGCAGCCAGCTGGAGAGCAGGGTCACTGCCCGAGAGCAGCTTCTGGGAGACCCCAGCCCCCAGCCCAAAGGGCCCAGCAGAGCGCAGGAGGTCACTGTCTGTGAGCTGAACCCCCTTTGCCAGCAGGAAACTCTCTCCAAAGGCAAACTGGGACCCATTTGAGGCCAGGATGAGCTGCTCTGCCTCCTCCACAAACTTCATGGCTTCCTGCTTCACACCTTCACATATGCCAGGACCTGTATAGAAAAGTGTATATATGAAGAGTATATTAACAACTTTCATCTAAATCCAGTAGATATTGCCATGAAAACTAACTAGTCTTTTAACTAGCATCATCTGTTTCCCTCTAAAATCAGTGTTGAATTGCATAATGAAGCAAGCAAAGGAGACTTGTCACTGCTTAGCTGTTTAACAGCAAGAGCCTTAGAATGCCATAAGTAACACAAACATTGTCCATGTCTTAGGCCAAAGGCTTGATGTTTTTAAGTAAGTCCTGGTTGGTTACAAACTGAGTCAATAGTCCCTACAGAACATTCCCTCAGTCGCTGTGTCCCAGGTTATAATGCAAAGATAGGCCCAAAGGTATGTTTTCTATCCATCTGCTGAAACCAGGTGGGGCAGTGATTCTTATCTCTGTGGGAGATATCCTCTGCTAATGGGCCAGCTGTTAAAACCAGATGGGGCAATTTCTTTATCTTTCCCATGACCCATCCTTCCTCCAGGAAGAAATCTTCTGTTAATGGGCCATTTTGTCCCAGTGCATGAATGATAAAATTACATCATCCCACTGGGAGATGCTCCACCCAGGGAGAGGAACCAAGCATTTTCCACCTAGATAAAAACTGAGATTTGGAACACCAAAGCAGCCCTTACCCACTGGTTTCCAGAGGACAAGAGCTACCAGACCTTTCTACAGGATCACTGCTTCAACAAGAGCACTTCATCTGGAGTGCTACCACCACCCTAACTAGTGTGGTGTCAGGTTGCATTCTGACACTGTCAATGGTTTTTCTTTTGTACTATTGCATGTAATTTTCTTTTTTTTTTTTTTTCCTATTAAATTGTATTTCTGATTTGGAGTCTCTCACTGGTTTTGCTTTCAAAACCATTACATGCTGCCATAAAAATATGTGGATAATCAGAAGTGAGAGTCAAAAAGGAAAATTAAGGTATATCCTTTGGGCCTGGAGTGGCAGCTGACACTTGGCCTATCCTCTCCATGAATCTACTGACCCAGAAAGGGCAGTTCAACACACCAAAGCAGCTCCATGAAAGCTGCCCCTCCAAAATAACTCAGTTAATCTGCTTCATCCCCTTTATTTCCCACTTGCCCACAGAACTGGAATCTCCATCAGTTCATTGTCCTGTCTCTTTTCCACAGCTGGAAAAATACTGTGTGATGAGAACAATTTCAGTGATGGCATTTTAATACAGGTCACAGGAGTTACCCCAAAGAGGGCCCAGCACCTTTGCAGGAGGTGTCTAGACAGAGAGCTTACTGAGCTGCAGTGCTGGCCCCACTCTCCTCCTAGTGACTTCTAGGGGATATCTGTTACTGTTGACCACATAATAAGAAGCTGTAAAGAAAACCCCTCTTGCTTCAGTTTAAGGCATTCTTGGGAGCCATTTATATTATGGTGTAATCCTGATTTTTCCATACAACTCTTCACACTTTCTAATATCCTTTACCATCTTCTGCAAAACCGTTATATGTCCAAACTCTGAATTATGAGATCTACACAGACTTGATATGAAACTTTATTTCTCCTTATTTCCAAAGCTCAGCCAACACTTACTTACCAAAATGAGTCACCCTACTTCTGATGTCCAGCAATAACAGCAGTGCTGACGATCTTTCTGATAAGTTGTTGTCTGCTATTCACAGCAATTGAAAGGACTTCCCTCTATTGTGGCATAAAATAAAAGACCAGAAAACACTCCTACTTACATGCCAGAAATTGATTACTTACATGCTGGAACCTGGTTCACTCCTGCCCTTGTTCCTTCCAGCTCTCTTCCTTTGCTGTCAACACACCAACAATCACGAAGGTCAAAGTGGCCTAATGGAGCACTAAAATCAGAATAGGGTCCTGGGTAGTAGCTCAGCTGCTCAGTCAGAAGCTGCCAAAATGTATATGGGTCCAGCAAAATGTTCTCAGATGCACTGGTGAGGTTTCCTTCCAGCACTTGAGGCGGGAGATCCGTGAAGGAGGAATACATGGAGAACACGGGGAAGACATTCTGGTGCCCAGCCTCATACAAAGCTTTAACAAAAGCTGAAAAGTCTCCAGAGGATGCCTCTTTATACCCAGCTATCATGCTCAATAGATCAGGAACAGGCAGGGGCCTGCCCTGGTTGTTCTCTGCAATCCACCTCTGGTACCACTCGAAGGCTTGCTCGGGAGGGCCACTGCACTGCACCTGCCTCCAGCCACCCCCAGCAGCACACTGGGGGACGTGGAGGCTGGACAGCTGAGGCACAGCACTTGGACCTGACAGCAGCAGCTTCACAGCCTTGAGAAACTCCTGACCAGCTGTTACTTGGCAAGCACTTGGGCCTGGGAAAAGAAAAACACGCACATCTTCTGAATGCACTGAAGATATACAATACCCCTATCCTCTAGTACAATAAACACCACTACTAAAACTTGGTCACTCAGCCCAATAATAACAACATTCCTGGCCTGTTACTAAGAGGGCTTAGCAGTATTAAGGTCCCGTGCTGAACCAGGGCAAGATTTACAAAGGGATGTGAGCCTTCCAAGATGAATACAGATATGTTTTTTAAAAATTTGTGAGTACATTAGGTACTTATAGTTCTCACATAGGGGCCAGGTGCCACTAAATGCCTTCCTGAATCTGTTTACATCAATCAGATATTTTCAGATCTACATGGTAATCAGGTTGTTACTTGTTATTCAGCCAATCTGCAAAAGCAACCATCTGAATAGTGGGATAATATTGATTTTATTTCCCCTTGCACTGAACCAGAATATTTAAACTGCGTGTCCTCTCTTCCTACACTCCACTGAACATTGATGCTGAACATAAAATAACATCCCTCAAAATACTGAATAAGTTTGGTTTGAAAGCCCATTCTGCCATCTCCAGAGCCAAATTTCACTTTGCCACCAAGCAGCTCTACAAACCCAGCCAACCATGGGAGCTCATCTTCTTTTGAGCAACAGAGAATTCTGAACCTTTTTACTTTGGATTGCACTACAGATTGGTTGTTAGATATAAATCCCCTCTCAGTTCAGATCATGACAACAGACTCCCCTCTACTTCTGCAAACTGCTACAAAAAGGAGCTCCCTCACTATGCACCACCCTCAACTGCTGGACACTGCTATTTCTCCCAAAATGAGAAGCTCTCTTCTTACTCTATTCTCCCTGTTGATGTGTTGTTCTCAGTTCAGAGAAATTATAAAGACAAATATTCACTGCCTATGTGCTTCCTTCTTTCTCCATATTCCATAAAGAAAAGGGCAAGGAGAGGCAGTTCATAGTCAATTTGATATCTAAACTGATATCAAAGTCATTTGCAACTCACCTTTTTGGCCTGACTTTGTGACTTATGAGAAACCTACCAGCCATTAAATCCCCTTCTTATGCTTGGAGTCCTGTGATATCTTACCAATTTGAGGATATATTCTTGAGCTAAAAAGACTAAATCAAGTTCATTGTTTAAGGCATTGAAAATCTTTAGTTCTTATGAAAAGATCAGCAAGTGACCATGCCCAGGTGACTAGGTCTGGAAGAGTTTTTCACTAAGCAGGGGTCACATTCAGTTCCACAGAAGCTCCAGGTCTCCTGGGCATCAGGGGTGTTGCACACTCCAGCTGCACTCTGAGGCAGAGACATGCCCATGGCATGTTTAGTAACCAGGCAAGACCTCAGGCTCCTCTGCTTTGAGTATGCCCACCCTACACCCTGACCACCTTCAGCACCTGGGATATCAGGGCTGACACACTGCATTTCACACTATCCCCCTGCCATTTTAAAGCTGGCTTGCTTTCCTCATAGGAGACAGCAGATTTGCATACATTTGCATTTATTTCCAGATGTAATCACATACTAAGAACCATGGAATTGCAAAAGCATCTTTAAATTCCCAGTCCCTAAGACTTACATTGCATTGGCTTTCCAGCTTTTCCCCTTATTCCTGGGATAGTCTTGCCATTCAAATCGACACAGAAGCAATTTGTCCCATAACACTGGAGTGGCAGGAAGTCTCCATCCTCGGTACAAGAGGGAATAAAGAGGTCTGACCCTGCAGGCAGGCTTTGCTTCAGGTTTTTCAGGTTTCTCCTTTGCTTCTCACACTCAGTGGGACACCTTGGGCGCTCGCCTTGACGTCTCGAGCCTGGAACCTCCTTTCCCCAAGTGTCCAAACACCAGCACTCTCCTGCATAGCACTGAACTTCCTCAAACCTCCCCTCCTTGGTGCATGCTGGAACAAACAGGTCCCTTGGCTCCTCACCACAGTCTCTGGATCCCAGGGCTAGTTTCACCACTTCACCTAAATCTTCAGCAATGCTTTTGGGGACAGAAATTACTTGTTGAAGAAAAGTAAAGAACTCTGGTAGTTCCAGGACGGAAGAGAGGAATTTCATCAGGTTCTGATTGTCCTGCAGAGTTACTGTGCGGCCAAAGCTGCCCACCAGAGGTTTACTCAAGATGGAGCTCCCCTTTGATACCTCCAGTGAAAATGCCTCAGCTGACTCCAGAGGGCCTTGGCCATTATCCATCCCTGACACATCCTCCTGTGGGAAAAACTGGCCAATGCTGTGCTTCCCACTAGTGCCAAGCACCCCTGTGAAGTTGAACTGGATCAAATTCTTCAAGAACCTTCCTCCAAAGAGGTTTTCTTGGAAATGCTGTGGATTGGCAGTGGATTGCAGTGCCACTTGAACCAGCTCCCTGGATGGGAACATCCCTGTGATGGCTTCACTAAGGGTGGCTCCCAGCTCAGGATCCTGGCTGGAAAACGGGCTTTGTGCCAGTGGGGATGACAACCCAGAGTCCAGAAACAGCTCCTTGAAAGAGGCAGGGCAGGGTCTTGAAAAGCCACCAGCTTTGTCTGACTGCTTATCTGGTGTGGAAAGCAAATTGGACTGGCTGAAGTAGCCAGCAGGGCCATAAAGGAGCCTCGACAAGGCCCGTCGGCGCTGGGAGATGCACGACTGCTCCTCACCTGGAGAAAGATTTAAAAAAGAAAAAAGGACATTTTGCAACCTCCAGAACCTGCAATTCTATTCCTCTATTTCAAGCAGCTGGGGCAAAAACAACAGTAAAGTACAGATCAACCTGCTTCTCAACTATGCATCCTGCACACTGTTAAGGAATTTGAAATGTTAGTGACTACGGTCTACAAATAAAATTCTCCAGTCAAGACCCAAAATGAAAGGAAACATTCCTTCCCCACTGCTGAGTTCTCTGCTCTGTGAGAGAGCCATGGTCTACCCATGGCTGAAAGAATGAAAAATGTCCTTTCCAAATCTTTTAGCTCTCTAGTAGGACTCCTGTTGCTAATAAAAACCTTCAATGATCCAGGTGAAATATGGGAACCTAAGAAGGAGAAATAGATTGTGGAAGAACAGAAAGTTATTTTAAACAATGCCTGCTAATGAGGAATTTATGGAAGCTTCCTAACTAGATCTTCAGCCTCATAGTGAAGTGTTCATTGCGAGAGGTTTGAAAATGAATTGTTAAAATATGCAGTAATAGAGTGCTAAGGACCAAATGGCATTAATGAATGAGCTCTAAGGGAAAAAATACAGAATTTCAACAAAAAACCTCAACTGTCAGCATACTGAGGGTACCAACAGTGGCTCTGGGTACCCATATCCTGGGCTAAGTTTGTCACAGGTGTAGCTGCATCCAGCCCCATCTCTAGACTGATACACAGACAGCAACAGCTCCAAGTTAGGATGCAACACATCAGTGAAGAAGGACAAAGCTTAGGGCTCAAAAGCAGCAAGAAAGAAAAGACTTGGTAATTATAAAGTCACCAAGAATCAGACAGACAGGATGGTTATGGCACTGACTGCATCTCTGGAATGGACACAGCAGCTTAACTCACATGCCACACAGTTACCTGTCCTTGAAAAGTAGCAGAATTATAGAGAAGGGAGGCAAAAGTAGCAGAGCTACAGAGAAGAGGAGGCAAAAGTATTTTGAGGACAGAATAGCTTTTCCAGTATGAAAGAACATTCAGCCTGGATGAAAAAAAAAAAAAATGAAAAATGTTTTTAAGAAACAGTATTCTTCACATCATTCATAACAGACTATTATTATTCAGTATTTCTTGAAGTGCAAAGAAGTCCAGATGTAGAGCACATAATTATGATCATGAAGTTTATTGCCAGAGAGTGCTAGGAAGGATAAAAGGCTAGAGGGCAATTAGGCAAATCCCTGGAAGATAACTCCACAGGGGAGGGCTGAACACAATGATCTGGAGTCAGCCTCTAGTTTGGGGCATCTCCCACCTGCAGGAGGATATTTGGAAGTTTTGTGCATTTTCCATGTTTCTCACTCAGCACCACTGCTGTCCCTGTAGGGGACAAGACAGATAAGCAGCTTTAGTCTGCTCCAGCACCAGCTCCCCTGAGCTCCCCACTCCATCTCCATTTATCCCACAACCAAGCAATATGATAAAGCAGTCACAAATCCTGTTAACAATAAAGATAAAAGCTGGAAACCTAAAAAGCTGCTAAAAAGATAAGCAAGTAATCTGATATTCTTTGATTGATGTCTTTCTCACTTCTGTTTTTGCACCCTTGTGTTCTGCAGCTCCTGACAGGAGCTCAGGGTCTCTTCCCAGAAGTCCCTTTGTAAAAGAACTTTCTGTAGGATGGGCCCCTTCTGTTTTCAATGTTGGCTCTTGGTTAGGGGGGGTTAAGAACATTCCTCAGAGGGCCAATAAGTTAGTGTAAGCCACAATTCCACAAGAACAGTAATAGGAAACAAATGTAGGACCATGGGTCATAAACACTCTCCCCTCCTTCCCACTGTTGAATCAAATCAAAACAGAGGAAGAAAGAATAAACACCAAAGGCACTGCTGGTGTGAATCGACTGTAAAAGGTCTGAAAAGAAGCATGTTCCTGTCAGGACTGCCTGGTGCTCTGACTCCTCCAGTGTTAACACTGCTGAGTGTGAGAGCCAAAGACATTAAACAATCACAGAATCATTAAGGCTGGAAAAGACCTGCAAGGTTCTCAGTCCAATCAGTAACCCACCACTGCCCACCACTTAACTGTGTCCCTAAGTACCACACCTACATGGGTTTTCAACACGAAATGAAACAGAGGGGAGCTGGAGATGCACACATGGCATGTAGCTGTCTGAAGACTTCAGCTATAACCTCATGAAATACCTTCTCAGGAGTTAATCTGTGAAACCTCTGCAGAAATTTTTCCTTGCTTGAATTTCCTGAGCCTGCCAATAAAAGCTGCAAGCAGCCTGAAGTCATTGCCTCCCTTTCTTCACCCCCTCTCCTCAAAAAATTATCAGGAGGGCTCAGCAAAGCATACTCAAAGAGAAAACAAGCAGTCCCAACATATGGGGAGGCCTCTCAGAGGTTCCCTTGTAATATCCTTGGTGATCAGCCTGGAAGGCACGCTGCAGTTTTCATTTCACAGTGTGTGCCCAGAGCGCTCAGAGCACTTGGAGCCGTGACACCCAGGGCAGATTCCTCGTCCTTCAGCTGCTCGGGAAGCTGTGCTGTGCCTCACAGACACAGCATTTGCCTTTCCCCAAGGCAGCCCCCACACTGAGACCCTGTGCCCCAGCCCTTCAGCACAATCCTGAATATTTAGGTAATGCGCTTCAGAGCAAAGGTTTTTAACTTTCCTCCTCCCCTCCAGCCCCTGGACAATTCTGCTGTCATTTCCATTTGGGGCACGGATTTGATGGTGTATTCTCTGTGGAATCTCTCAAAGCCCTAACCTATGCACCTTTTCCTAATTGTTTGTTCAGTGGTTTTTTACAGGATTTGGCAGTTTTCATGGCAAAATATGCAGTGACAGAGTTGGGAGAAAAAAAACCACTTGTTTTATGGGAGATGAAATTCCACAGCACTTCACCAAAGGAAGGAGGTGAAACACAAAATCACCATCACTTGCTTCTTTATATTACCCCAGATATTCTCACTTAACACCTCAGTTCCTGGAGTCAAGAGCCATACATCAGAGCTGCAAAGAAAAGCCTTGCTGCATGCAAAACTAAAAGGCTAAAGAAAGATCATAACAGAAAATAAAAGCAGTGTGACCTGAAATAATTTATTAGAACGTGACTCTGAACCGCAGGGAGGTTTCAGGACCTTTGAACAGCAGAATCTGCCAGAGCTGAGAAAGGAGCTGGTCAGTTCTGCTCCCTGCTAAAGACAGAGAGATCGCTGAGACTCATTTTCCTTTGGCAGACCTGATACGTACCACAGGCTGGGGGCTGTCCTCGCCTCCGGGTGCCCGGGATCTCGCGTCCCCGGCTGTCCAGGCACCAGCAGTGTCCCCCGCGGTGGCACTGGCGGCGCTCGTAGCCGCCGCCGGCCGCGCAGCTCGGCACAAAGGGCTGCTGGAAGCGCCGGGCGGCGGAGCGCTCGGCCTCGCACCTCGAGGGGCCTGGGGGAAACCAGAAAAGCAGGGAGAGCTTAAAGATTCGCCTCTGTCTGATCCCACTGCTTGGCTATTTGGGAGATTAAAAAAAAATAGGAAAAAAATGAATTTCCTGATCGTTGTCAGTGATGCACCAAGTATCAGCTCAAAATGTGAATTCTCCATCCTCTTTTCCCATGGAGAACTTGCCCCACAGTTTTCTACTGTAGGTATTAATTTCTGAAAGCTAAACAGAAGATAAAACCTCAACACATTTTTCAGCCATAGTTGCAAGTAGGCAGAGCAGAAATATTTCTCCCAAGAAACCATGCTGGAGCTGGGGGAGCTCTAGCCCTTAGTGCATAAGCAAAGTTGGTCAACAGAGACAAATGTACAGCTTGGGGGACTGATTTGAAGGCAAACTTCGATGTTTCTAAAGAGAATGAGACGTTGCTCCTGCAAACAGGTCTGTTGCTGACTGTAGAGATTTGGACTGTGACCACCCCATTTCTCCATTTCCCTCTACAGGGATCTAAAGACCCTATTTCTGTCATAAAGGCAGAGAGGGCAAAAATTCAGCAAGTACATTTTCTGGAGTATCATCTCCCCAATACAGGACTTCACCCTCTGAAAGAAATTTTGCTTGTTTATATTAACCTGCAATCCTACAGTCTAAACACTTCTCACCTTCAAGAACTTTCCAGCTATACCCAGACACCTGAGTGAGGCAGCAAGATCACTGTCAGAGCAAACTGTTCATCCAGGGGACAACTTTCCTAATTGGAGTGGCTTTGGGTGCCAGTGTGAGAGTAGTGTAAGTCATCAGAGCATCCACCTCGGTGGCTGATGAACGAGGTCACATCTCCATCTTGTGGCTGGTACAGCTTCATCTGTGCTGACAGCTGCAGCAGCCCCAGCTACAGCCAGAGCTAAGCCAAAACCAGTGTGCAGTGCAGAGGGAAGATGCCTTCCAGACTCCCCAGAAGGATAAGCTTGTCCCAAAGCCAGAAAAAATGGTGACTATATGGCCAGAAGACTGACATCAGTATTGGTTTAATATTTCTGGTGATGCAACTCCTTACCAAGAGTCAGAAAGCAATGTCAGAGGAGTTTGGGACTTTGCATGGGAGGATGAACATGACAAAGATGATTCAAAGTCTCCCCAGGCAAGGCAGTTTGCTTTGGGCTCTGGCCCAGGAGGCAGGAGGTACCTGACCTCCTCTCCTTCAGAGTTCATTGCCTGTAAGTGGAGAAATTCTCTCCCCACATGCCTGCCCTGACCAGGGAAGGAATGGGCAGATCCAAAAGTTCAGCCTTGCTGGCCAAGACTCTACAAACTCTCGTGTGGCCTCATGAGAATGGAGTGTGTTGTGGTCAGTGTAAAGTCCTTCCTGTTTCTGAGTGTACCAACATAAATCAGGGAAAATTTTCTCAGGCTTTTAATTTAATAAATCAACAAATCTATCTCCATAATCTCAGGGCAAGAGATATGGAGAGTTCATGGTATTTCAAACAATGTGATCTGCAGGCACATGGGAAAAGCATTGATCAGAGGACAGATACAATCTGCTGGTAAAGAATGAACAGTACAGAGGATAGAAGCCAGCTGCAATTCAGGGTCCTTGATTCTTGCATTGACACTGTGATATTTCATGTTTTTAGAGCAAAAAACTCCCCAACACTTGCTGTCATATAAAAGAGCTGCTACCTCATTTGCAGAGCATCTCCTGGGTGCCACTTACACCTGAATTTTCCAGAGGTAGCCAGCTGGACCCCCAGGAATCTCCTCTGCAGGACCCGAAGGATGCTGCTCTCCGTGAACGTGCGCGCAGCCTCTGGCACCGAGAAAACCGTGTCGTAAACATCATCCAGCAGCAGCTCCAAACCTGGCAAAGGCAGACTTTTACCACAGGGCTGCTTCTAAGACAGAAGTCACCCTTCTGTGTTTTTGCACCAGAGGAGCAAAACTGGGAGACTCTCGGGAAAGATGAATCCAGTCCTCTAAACAAGTCAATTGTGAAGTGATATTGCAGAGCCCTAATGCACCACACCCTGCACCCAGTGCTGGGTGCTCAGGCAGCACCTTTATGCCTTGATACCACTAAAACAAGCAAGAGAAACATCCCATACCCAGCTACAGGCTGTGATTTTGTGAGGTTCAGCCTGCAGTACAGAAATTGATGGAATTTTGGAAACATGTTACCAAAACAAACTACAAGTCATTTTGGTTGCATATTAAAAATCAAAACATTCAGTAGTTTCTCTGTGTGCATAGATTTTTTTGAGAACTTTGGTCTTTTCTGGGATTTAAATGCTGAAGTTCTCATCTATCATCTAAATTTCAAGCTACTGAGCTTTTCATTTTGCCCTTTAAAAAAAAATTAAAACCACAGTATCTAAGGAAGGTCTGGAAATTCTCAACCTCCGCATTCCTCTTTGCTGAAAAAAGAACATTCTTTCTTCTAAAGCATCCCATCAACTATTTACATGCCTAAATCTTGAGGTTATGAGAGAAGAGGATGCCTGTGCCCATTGTAGAGAGGTTGGACTAGATGTTCTTTAAAAGTCTTTTTCCAACCCAAGCAATTCCATGATTCTACCTAAGCAAGAAGAGTTCATTTTACAGTCCCTTTATATTCCCCTGGATCTGCTAATAGGACATATCAAATATGACACAGCTTTCTAGAGTGGGCAGAAAGTGGACATTCAGAGATCCTATTCCACATTCCAAAGAGGACAAGATCAGCTCCCAGGCACCAACGCCACTCATTGCTGACTGAAACTCTGCTCAAAAAAACCCCAAAAATTTGATTAGTGAGCTCCAGCCCTTCCCATGGGCATCACACTGGTCACATTGGTCTTACCAATGTAGGACTGAAACTGAATTTCCAAATGAATCTGAAGACTGATAGTTGTCATTTGCCCTTTCCACTGGGAATTCAGCACCCCCCAGGTTAGAGGATGAGATGCTGGAAGGCACTTACCTGTGTCTGCTAACTCCCTCCCCAGGCTGTCCACACAGTAGCAGTACCCAGAGATCTCTGGGAACGCTTCCTTCACCGAGCTGAATTTTTGGAAAGCCCTTGGGAGCCTGGAAGGAAAAGTAGTGTGCTGTGAAGAGCCCAAGGAAGAGCCCATTAACCACAACAAAGTATCAGCTGTTTCCTTCCTGATTTTGTAGGAAAAGGATGTCTGCAGAGCACAAGGCCAGTACAAAACATTTTAGTTTCTTTTTGGCAACCAGGCTCTGACATGATCCAGGTCGCTGTTTCAGCAGGATAGCAACTCTCCTAAATGTCATTTTTCTAAACAAACAGGGGATAATTCAAACAGATTTGAATACTGATTCAGATTTGAATCTTCAAACAGATTTCTGAGCCCTCCTAAGCATGTACCCAGCATCTAACACACTTTCAATTCTATTCTCATCTTCGGAAGCCTGTCAAAGAGTGTGAAATGGACAGGCCTTGGCTTAATGTTATTGCAACACCCATTCATTAGCTCCTTCCACAAATCTGCATGAGATGGCAGAATGCCTAAAAACCCAGGTTGCTTCCCCTTCCTTGCATGCCACGTATGATTTCTGCACTAAATTAAGTACAGAACCTGATAAAAACCTCTCCAGTATCTTTCATTTTCAAGGCATGGCTAAACAGAATAAGGAGAAGGAGAAGGGGATGTTAATGTGCAACAAGACTGACTTTGGCTTCTGGAGTTCAAAGAGGGTTTCCATTGTAATATTCTAGGAGCGACAACAGCCAGATTCCAGCAAAACAATTATTTAAGAAAGAAACTTAATAGGATCCAAGTTGGAAAAATCATAATAAATGTGGTCTTAACTGACAGACATCCTAGGGTTTCTCCAAGCAAAAGATAAGTTTTCCTAATTCCAAAGTGCCAAGTTCTAAAACAAACATATTATTTAATGGACACATCCCCTTACCCTGAAATGCTATAAAGGTCTGATGTCCCAGCTGCACGTGGCTTATTTGGGAAAACCTAGCAATAGGGAAGTGGAATTTTCTGCTCAACACCTCCAGAGAGTTATACAAATCAGGTTTTTACCAAAGATGGACACTCAGCAATAAGAATATTGGTGGATTAGGCACTGATTAACTGGTGAAAAGCAGTTCACAGCCACCCTGTGAAACTGTGACCAGGCTCAATTCAGCCCCCACTCCAGCATCCTCAGGGATGCTCCAGAACCCATAGCCTGAGAACAGCAGTGAAATGCTTGTCTGGCTCAGAGCAAGGGGCCTTTGCTACCTCCAAGACTTTGCCTGAATCATTGAACATTTTGGGTTGGAAGGAATCTTAAAGACTACCTAGTTCCAACCCCCCTGCTGCAGGGGCTGCTTCCACTAGACCAAGTTGCTCAGGGTCCCATCCAGCCTTGAGCTTCAGCACTTCTAAGGATGGGGCATCCACATTTCCTGTAGGTAACCTACAGTGCCAGTGCCTCACCACTCTCACAGGAAATAATTTCTTCCTAATATCTAAATGTAAACCTACCCTCTTTCAGTCCAAAGCCATTCCCATTTATCCTAACACCACGTGCATTTGTCAAAAGTCCTTCTCCACCTCTCTTGTAGCCCCCTTGAGATACTGGAAGGTGCTATAAGGTGTCCTGAGAACCTTCTCTTCTCCAGGGTGGAGAAGCCTGTCTCCAGCCTGACTCAGGACAGCCTCTCAGCCTGTCTTCCCAGGAGAGGTGACTCCTGAGAGCTCCACACCTCCTGCCAGGAGAGCTGAAGGTGTTACAGCTTCCACAGGGCATCACAGCACAGCCTTGGGAATGCACAAAGCAGCAGCACCTCTGTCAGAGGAAGGGACTGCAGCCTCAGGGTTGTCCCAGTGTTGCCCAGCAGTTTTCCTTTCTCGGAATTTGTACATCCCTGTGCAGTGTTGCTTTGCTCTGGCACCCTTCCACACCTTCAAATTAAAATTCCACTGACTCCCTCCACTTGGGATTGTCAAATCCAAATACAATTTAAGGTATAAACACATAAATAGCATATTCCTATGCTTCAATGTGCACATGGACATAAACAGCTTGGGGTATTTTAAGACCTTTATCTCCCCTGAATTATCATGCAATGTCCACTGCCCAGCTAGGAATACAATCTTTTTTCTGCACTGTTCATGTCCTTGGAGCTCATCACCTCAACCTCTGAGTGAAACAGGATTCAATGGAAAAACTCTGCATCCTGCTTTCTTTCCTTCTCAACATTAAAAAGTCACACACACAGTTACACCATTTTGTATGTGGGGGATGTGTAGTCACATCTTGTCACTCTGGTTCTTTGTGTTCCAAGTTGAGAATAAAGCTAAATAAATTACAAACAGATATGAATTAGGCCCACACAAACAAGAGGGCAAGACTTTTCTCACCTTGTGTGGAATACCCAATTCTTACCATGTTTTTTATTTTCTCAGACTCTTTAACCAAAGACATCAAGATGAGTAGCATCTTTTTTTTCAGAGCCAGTCCAGACCAACTGTGAGCACATTTAAGTTATGGATAAATTTATAGTGTGTCTACATGTTTCATCAAGAATGCTCACACTCAAAAATACAGGAAAATAAATAAATGTGAAGTTGTTTGCCTTCAAAATATGAGTCCCTACTCTTGGCTTCCAGCAAAGACAATTCACTACTGATTATAGCAAGAAATAAAAAAACCTTCCTTGACTTTTAATTTTTTTGATAATTCCCATCAATCTGCTACAGGACACTCTATATGGCTGCCTATCCAGCCAGGACCTGGACACAGTCCAGGAAAAAGAAGTATCAGCACCCAAGCCCTCCAGGTGAGGCAGGAAATTTAGGCACATTTTTCTTTTTGGAAGTTTTCTGTTTGGGAAAGTCTTAGCTCTAAACTTCTGAGTTTCCCATTTGTTTGGTGGTTTAACATGCTGGCTTATTCTGGAATATTTATGAAGGTCTGTTGGAAACAAGAGAGTTAGGATGATATGTCTAGATTTCAAAAATCAGTCTGTGGAACCAAAGAAAGATTCTCTGTTGGTTCCATACAAACATAAAATATGGGTTAAAATCTCTGTTCAGCTACAGTCCTTTGCTGTGGAACTCATCCCTTAAACTCTGCCTGCTGCCCTGGTTTGGGGAAGGAATAATGACATTTCAGGCAGGAGTGGTGTGAAAATAAATATATTAATGACCTGAAATGCTCAGATATGAATGCAACAGGTTAAACTAATGCCATAATTAGAAGGTAGATAGCTGGGACTGAAATTATCCTGCTGTGATTAATTACATGACATGGACAGAAAATAAATCCAATCTCTCAGGTCTTTGCAGGCAAATCTCCCAGTGGGAGGAAAAAAATGTCAATTTAAAGCATTGATTTCTCCACTGTAATTGCTTTTTTAGCATTTCAACACTCCACAGATCAACAAACAAAAGAGCTGGATTATTTTGCTCTCACCAAAATAACCTCTCCTGAACTTCTGACAAATTTGCACTGTGCATTCAGACCTGTCTTTCAATTTTACTTCAATTAAAAAACAGAAACCCCTCCAAACAGCAAAACTGACATTTACAATAAAACATCTTTGCTATTACAGAGCCAAGCCACAATGAGATGTTGTGTTTAGTGCACTGCCCTCCTGCAGGAAAGCTGGTGCTGGCTGAGATGCCAAGTCAGTGGCACTTCACGAGACACTGAAAGGTTCCTGTGCCAACCCAAACTCCTGTCCCATCAGTTCCCCTTGCCCATCCCTTATGTCTCCACCACAGTAATAATTCCCAGCTCCTCAGGAAAGCTTCCTGTTCCCACAGGCAAGGGTTTCATTCCCCAGCCCTCTGCAACCACCTAAAGCCCCTTGTGCACCAGCACAGCCATTCACCATTTGCTGTTTCACCCCTGTGAGCAGCCCCAGCACTGCCTCAGATTGACTCAGGTAAGAGGCTCTCATTAGCAGATGGACCTTCATCTTTGCATGCTATCACTTGTTCATCTGCTTTCCTCTCCCATATGGAATTGTCTTTCCCACCTCACATGTACATCCAAATCCCTCTTTTTCTTTTGCATTTATCTCATTTGCTGTTGTCTATCTCAAAGTAGCCCTGGCTACTTTTCCAACTACAGATCACAATGTAGTATCCAGTGCTGTGTGAGGACACACCAATTAGATTGCACGGATGGAATATATATTACTTTTTTCTTTTTTTTTTAAATTAGCACATTAAATTCAGAAGAAAAAGTTGGTTTTTTTTCACTTGGTCAATTCTCTAACAGAAAACATCATAATGTGCAGTTATAGAATAAAGACTCCATGTAGCAGAAATCACAAAGAAGCAGTCAGACAGTGCCTTGAAGGGGTAGGCAGGATTACCATCCTGATCCAGAGCCTGAGCTCTTACCTGTTGTAACTATGCACAAGATCAAAAACACTCATGTCTGTTGTGTTGACAAACTTGCACTGGACAGGCAGAAACTCTCCATCTGCTGAGCACTGTGGTGGGCTCTTCTCCCCAAAGCCGTGCAGGATGCGGCGATCCCGGATCTCACAGTTCCCTGGACCTGGTGAGGAAAAGAGGAATGCATTTGTGCATTGACTTCCCACAGACAGCTGAATGGCCACCCTGTTGTTGAAAAGGGGGTTCCATTCATTACATTGAGCAGGGACAGTGAGGTGCATCATCTTGTTTTTATGAAGAGCAGGGAATTGGACTCAATAATATTATTGGTCCATATTCACACCAAACCTTCCAGAACTACAAAGCCCATCATTTTGTTGAATATTACTTACACTGTGCTGGCTTTCCTCTTTGTCTGGTGCCATATATCTCCATTCCTTCTGGATCTACACACCAGCACTGCCCCAGCTCCGTGTCACACTGCACCTCATCAAAAGCCCCTGAATCCAGGCACTGGGGGATGTAGGAGATGCTGCTGCTGTTGATGTATCTGCTCACCAAGATCCTCTGCTTCTGCAGCTGGCAAAAGGACAAGCCTGAAGTAGAAGATTATTACAGGGACATTGTTAAAAGGAGGTTCTTCTTGGGCACTGAATCATTTATTGAGGCAACATCTGAGTTTTCTTCAGACGTTCTATGTCTGTCATCCAAGTGGCATGGGGACATTGATGGACTTGAGGTTATGAAAATTGGTTTACAGAAGCCCACCACAGATGGGCTTGAAACTCTCCAATTCAAAAGCCATTACACTAAATCAATCTATCATTCACAAATTGTCTTACTGGGACTTTCATAAATACAGACATCCATGATGTATCAGGTTTCCATTTCTTCAGTTTTCTGAACAAACTCCAGAACTTCTACTAGAAAGACCTAGGGAATTACCAGGAACTAGAGTCCATAGAAGTCTGGGGTCAGCCTTTTCTTGATTTCAGCAGTTCAAATGCAGATTTAAATAGTTCTTTACTCAATCTGAGGAAAAATAGAAATCTTTTACTTACAAGATATGGGATATCCATTCTGTTTGCTGCCAGGAACCTCAACACCATTCTCATCTACACACCAACAGGAAAGGCCATTCCTACTGCACTGAACTGTCCTGAAGAAGATCACAAGTAACATTTTATTTCCTGTGTGTAGAGTCCTCAGACAATAACAGACATAAACAAAAACCACAGTAAATACTTTAAAATCACAGATAATGGAACTGTCAAGAGCTGCATTTCTAGTGACTCTGATCAGTGGGAACCCTTAATTCCAGTAATTCTCTGAACTCTTCAGGAATTGCAGACGTGAATTTAAGTTGTTGAGGAAGCAAGCAGATTGGACAGAACCCTAATTCCCATTATCTGAGATTCTCCAAACACTTTGAGACAAATTCTAAGTCAAATCTAGAATAGTCACAGCTGCCACCACTCAAAAACAAGATAATAGTAGAGAAATTACAATCCATACTCAGCCTCAGCTTTAACTTGTTAGCTTCTTGCACCTTCAAACTGCTCTCTAAATCACTGTTCTCTGTGTGCTTTTCAGTTCCTTCACTGCCTTTAGAAGCAAACCTGACTGCCACTAATGAGTGTGGATAAGTTCTGAGTCACTTGGCTGAGCTGTGCCAGCTGGCACACACATTCACCCATGAGCAAGTGTAGGAAGACAGCAAACTGCACCAAGTGTTTGACATGCAAATAATGCTGCCAAGATTAGCCTGTTAATCTTAGATTGACCTCTTAACCTGGAGATTACTTCCAATAAGAGGGAATTCATTTAGGAGAGGTTGGATATGCAACATGGGTCAGTGAAGTCCCTTCAAGTCTCCTGCACCCCCATCCTCCAGTCAGTGGCTCTTCAAGACAGGCTAAAACTTTCATCAGCAATGAAAAGTTACATCATCTGGCAGCACAGTGGTAGCAGGGATGAATTACCTGAACTGGCCATCCTCTGAGCACTGAGGAACATAGTCTTCTCCTGCTGAAAAAGCCTCTTCCCTCTGAAGCTCACATGGGCGCAGCGGCTGGGAATCCGTCTGGTACTCTGAAAACAGCAAGATGAACACCTAAGGGTGGTCTCACCACAAACCCATCCTTATCAAATCCCTGACAGTGCCAGTGCTGCAGGGGAGCATCCCAGGGTCAGGGGTCCTCCCTGGCTGTTCTCCCATGGCTCCCTGTGTGTGTTTCTGTGTGGGACAGCACAGGGACATTGGACAAACCCAGTGCTCTGCCAGCTGCATGGTGAGCACACAGTGCAGATAATCATGAATTGCTTTCTCAGGCTGGTGTTCATTAGTCCCAGCTCTGTTCTGTACTGGCAAGGCTATTTTTTGGTACTTGGGGTTCTTTACTTGTGCCCATGACCACAAAAGAGCCATTTGCATAACCACACACCACTATTAAATTTTTTGTGTAATTATCCTTTATTGAAGCTAAGTCACTATTTCACCAAAGGGAGTGGTATTTCTTAATCTCATGAAAGATATAAAAATAATAAATTTCTAGCAGTAGCATTGGACTAACACATATTAGGAACACCCTCAGTTTTCAATGGGGCAAATGATTAACTGCTGAAGCCACCTAGCAAATTTTTAATGCATTCAAAGCTTCATTTGATGCCGTTTTAGATGTAGAATCTAGAATGATGAAATTCAATAAGTTCTTTTTTCCAGAGCAGATTAGTTGATGTGACACTTTCCTCACCCTCAAAATCTGGTGAATGTCATGCTCTTAATACCATGGATTAGTTTATAAAAATATAGCAAACAAACCCACAGGTACAGCAATTTATCCAAATGTTTGCTTGAGCCAGTATTTGGTCTGAGCACGATCACACACTGTAGTGCAGATACATCATAAGTATTCTGAATGCTTTTCAGCATGAAATAATTTGCAACTCACAGAACTTCTACAACTGCAGACAGTTCCTGTGCTTCTAATGCTTCTCAATCACATCTGTTTCTGTGAGTTTTTACTGTGTCCCCTTAAGACTATGTGAAAATTTTCATGAGACTGTAAAATTTCATGTGATCTCATCTATAGACAACATCACATAGGCAAAGCTCCCAATTTTCACCTCAAACATCAGCTGCTCCAGGATGTGTGGAGATCCCTGTGTACAGTGGTAGAGAGTGTCTACCAAGACATCTGAGTGAAATGACTAATTAATTCAGTGATTCAAATTGCTGGTTGTGCAGGACTATCAAACTCAGGCCGAAGAACTGGGGCAGCACTCAGATTATCCAATATCTTTAGGTTCAAGACTAAATTTGATGATGGCACCTATAGGTAGAAGATGTGATTGAGGAACTTCACAACCCTGCAGCAGCACCTTTTCTTACCTATACTCCTTCTCTAGCCCTTGAGAAAACATTGGGGTTTTTTCCACCAAAATTCCAGGTGTACAAACTCAGGTAAGCCTGACCACTCACAGTTCCTTATAGTTTGGTATTTAACCTTAGTTTGCACAGCACACAATAACCATCTAAGCTTGCTGCATACAAGATTCAAGATCCTTATATATTTCATCAGGACAACACACAGAGCAGCACAAAGACACAGGCAGAGGAAAAAGACAAGTGTACTTACCAAATATATTGGCTGTTGCTATGCTAATAAAGCAATAGAGGGTGCAAAATGGGAAGGAGCCCATCTTGCAATGGGAGAGCCCCATCCCCCTTCTGTGGGGCAGCTCTGTGCACCCCACAGAGCCTTTGCTGCCCTTTTATAGCACCCACCACAGGGATGGGCTTCACCCTGTGCTGCTGGCTGGGCACACAATTGGGTGAGTGACGCACACGATGCTCCTGAGCAAACTGCAAGAGGATCCCTCAGCTGGAACTGCTCTCCTGGCTCCCCTGGGGCAGCTCTCATCCCTGCTCCAGGGAGCACAGCCTGCCCAGTGGCAGCACTGGGTGCTCAGTGATTCCAGAAAGTAAATTGAGCACATTGGTGTGATCCTGGGCAGAGCTCTGGCTCTCACCTGCCCCAGGGGCAGCCAGGCTCTGTGCTCCCTAGTGGAATTGCACATTTTTGCATTCCCAGAGAGCTGAGCCTGCTGAGTGAGACCTCTGGGCAGTGCACATGAGAAGTGAATATAACTCATAATGTCATTTATTTAGTGAATAACAGGATATACTAAGTGAAAAGCAGCACTCACTGGCTAAAGTGAATTGAAGATCAGAGTCAATTACATTCCATCTTTTCCTTTCACTCCCACTTGCACCATGCACTTTAACACAGCCAAGTATCTGCCAGGCACAGCTTCATTATTGGGCTTTATTCTCCAGCTGTAAGATCAGTATGACCATGAAGCTTCTTAAGATTTTTGGCACTAATTACATGCAAGATCCTCAATATAAAACATATGCAAAATATTATTTCCTTGGTTTCAGAATTTTACTTGTTATTTAGCCACCTCTTGTAACTACAAGTCAGCATTTACTTGCACGATGAATTGTGAGAACTCATCCTCACTCATGCAAAGGTGGTTGGATATATAAGCCCCAAACAATTACTTAAATAACAACAATGCATGCTTGAAGCTTGATTTAACTTGATTTTGAGAAAAAGTGAGAGCAGCACTCTTGTTTGTGATTCATGGGTACTAGACAGCCTAGAAACAACTCTACTGATACTGTCCCACAGACTAAGATCATGACAGCAGTGATCCAAGTGCTCTTCTGGGCCACAGTGTTTGATGGATATGGTGAATATGATCTCCAAGAGCAGCACAAGCTTGCTATAGCATGACTAGGCTTTTTAAAATGAATGGAACTGCATTTGGAATTTACTTTCAAGCAACCTATTTTGGACTTGAGCAAAGTCAACAGTCTACAGAAAGATCAAGCTGGGAAAAATTAAGAACATGTTTAGTGTAGATGACAGACCAAAAAAAGAGGCAACATTTAGAGGCATAAGGATGACAAATCCTCTAAAAGGCCTGATCAAGCAGGCACAGAAAGAAACTGAATTTCTGGATTAGCATAGCATTTGAAGGGAAACATCCATGAAGAGTGAAAGAATCCAATTAAAAAACCAGCATTAGCACCAGCGTGGCTAAATCAGGAAAGAAGAAAAGTTTGACCATAACACATATTTCTGACCCAAGGGTGCTTCAAGAGCCTCAGGTTTGTGTCTGAGCCCTGCACAGTGGGGTGGACACAGGAGAGGAAGAAGAGAGCCCAGCCCAGTGCCACAGGCTCTGCAGGGGCAGCAGGCTCAGTGCTGGCAGGTGCTGAGCTGTCTCCAAGCCAAGGAAACATCTCCAGAGTGTGTTGGGGGTCTCTGTGGGACACTGATTCAATCCAATTTTCTCAAGTTATTAGAAAAGTGTCAATCAGGTTCCTTGCACAGCAAACGGGGAGAGAAGCTTATTAAGATCACTACTCACTTTCCTTCTTTATTATTTGCTATTAAGGGTTATAATGGAGTTAGGCAGACAGGAAAGCACGAAGTATCAAAGGGCTATTATTATCAAAGAGAAGCACAAGCTCACAATACATATTGCTGATTCCCAAAAATAATGTTTATTTCCTTCAGAAACACTCAAAAAACAACCTATGAACTACTCAAGTTTGGAAGAACTGCCAAGTCCTAAAAGTCTCTTAAAAAACTAAATGAGAAAAGGAATTTTGGCAATTGGCATCACTCAAACCACTTCTAGATGTGCGTCAAACAGAGGTGGCATCTCGGGACATGCACGTTCAAGAGGAGGCAAGAGCCCGTGGATTAAAAAGGAAAAAAAAAAGTTGTTTACAAAGCAATATGTGGAATTCACTTGCATCAGAGAAAAAGAGGCACTTGTCTATCTATGGCTGGTCAAATACAAAGTAAGAAAAGCCTTGCATAACCTTCAGTGAAGGGACAATAGTATTGACCTCTATTTTTAGCACCTGAGAAAAGATGGAGTAACATCTTAAGAAAAGTGAAGAGCAAAAAATGAAGACAAAAGAAGAGCAGAAAAGAAGTAGATGGAAAGGTCCCTGTGGCCAATACTGCCTTAAAACAGTAATGTCTTCAAAATCATTGCTCTAATGCTGGAAATGAGGGTTTTGTTTTGTTGTACCTACTGGCAAAGCTGCTGAATCTATACTACAAACTACAACTATTGGGGGAAAGATAAAGGTCAGTGGGATGAGACACTGAAACCACAAGCCTCAAAGAAGACATTTATTCATTGTTCCAGTTTTGCATACACTTTCTTAGCAGAAGAGGGTTGTGCAACTGCAATTTTAGGTATTGAAAGACCCAATGATAAAAGATTCCTGTATCTAAATATACAGATATCTGTACCCACAGAAAAATTATTTTTACCTCAATAAAATCTGAGCCTGAGAAATCAACCTTAGTTTAAAACAAAAACTGGAGGGAGCTTTCCAAATGAGGCAGAAAATTGGAAGCAAAAGTTTAAAGAAAACATTGTGAAATTATGCTTACATCAATCAGTTCATTCATTTCAAACAATAAATTGTTTTCTATGTTAAATAAAGCACCAATGTTAGACAATCCTCTCACACATTTTAAGAAAGCTACATAAAAAAAGGTTAACACCATTTGTTACACTTAGAGATAGAGAATCAAGGTTTATATTCAGCACATATCTTTCCAAGACTTTGTGAAGCACTTCTCTCTATCATCTCTGATTAAGACCTCATATGATGCCAAATTAAAAGAGGACAAGATGACAGCCTCAGATAATCCACTTTTCAGTGTATTAACTTTATACACTACATGTTCTTCAAATTGAAAGAATTTCAGTTATTTTCATGCTAAACTTGTCTAGATCAGAAAAGTGGGCAAAGGACTTGTCAAATTTTAAACTGTAACTTACCATTTGGGAAAGTGCCTTTGGTGACAGGAGAATCTAAAGAAGCCCATGTAAAAATACTTGAATTTGCATTTGTCCCTGCAGGAATTGACCATGTACAGGACAAAAAAAAAATCACCTTTTCTTACTTATTCATTGAAAATAACAGAGTTTTTTTTATCCAATAGTACCACAGTGATTCCACGTAGAAAAACAGGTATTTTAATCTCACAACACCTGAGATGCAGATTGGTTTGAAATCCCAAGCAAGAGCCAGGTCTGCAACCACAGTGACATATAGGATTTGCAACTTGAATCAATTAAATATTTGACAAAAAAAAAAGCTGAGGCAGTGAGAGAAGACACCATCAGTCACAAAAGTACAGCAACAGGTTGCCAAAGTCTTGGTGTTGGTCGGACAAAACTGCTTTGGGTCTTTTCAATAATGTAATATTTAACGTTGAACTAAAGGCAATCATGTAGAGCCAGTGGAGTCAGAAAGGAACTCCAAAGACAAACACAGTTCCTGCCACACAACAAAACTGAGAATTCTGTAAGTCACCAATGAAAAAATGGATTAAACCTGAGGAGTCCATCTCTGTCAAGTGACTGATAAAACTAATGGACCCAAAAATTTTGGTAAAGAAACTCTCAGTTTGCCAGAAGTGAAAGACACATACAGGACAAAGACAATTTGCAGATATTTCATAGTATATTTGTACAGATCTGACATCCTATTTCTACTGCAGACAAGACTCTGGTCAGACTCGGGAAAACTCTTCTTCAAAAAGTCTGCTAATTAAAAAAAGAGTTTCAGTGTGTTGCTCCAAGATCTGAATCTGGTCCCTTTCAGGAAAGGGAATGAAATCCTGAAATCACAGGACAAAGTCTGACAAAGCCAATGGAAAGGAGATATGATGAAAAGAAATGGGATGGAAAAAATGCAGGAAATTCGAAAATGGGGTGACCACGCTGAAATGGCCTTGGATGGCAAGAAGTGCAGGGAAATGGACCACAATTTGCTAAAATTACTCCTAAAAACATCCTGAAATCATGGAAAGAAAAAAAGAGCCTGTGGAGAAGTTGCTAAAAAAATGAAATGGCTAAAAAGATCATGGGAAAATTCCAAAACCTAGTGAAAAGCCTAAAAGTGAATGGGATGTAAAGAAGTGCAGGGAAATGGACCAAAGCTTGCCCAAATGATGCTCATTGAAATTTCAGGATTACATTCCCTTTCCTGAGAGAAAAATTTCCTTTCAGGAAAGGGAATGAAATCCTGAAATCGCAGGACAAACTCTGACAAAGCTGCTGGAAAGGAGACATGATGAAAAGAAATGCAATGAAAAAAATGCAGGAAATTTGAAAATGGGGTGATCACGCTGAAATGGTCTCAGATGACAAGAAGTGCAGGGAAATGGACCAAAACTTGCTAAAGTTACTCCTAAAAGCCTCCAGAAATCAAGGAAGAAATGAAAAAATACAGCTTTTTTCAAGGTTGATATAAAAATGAAAATGGAGAGAGAAATGAAGGGGAAATTCCAAAACCTAGTGAAAACCCTAAAAGTGAATGGGATGACAAGAAGTGCAGAGATATGGACAAATGCTTGCCCAAATGATGCTCATTGAAATCACACTTCTTGTCACCTGAGGTCATTTCAACGTGGTCACCCCATTTTCAAATTTCCAGCATTTTTTCCATCCCATTTTGTTTCATCATATCTCCTTTCCAGAGGGTTTGTCAGACTTTGTCCTGCGATTTCAGGATTTCATTTCCTTTCCTGAAAGGAAGAACTGCAATTTCAATGAGCATCATTTGGGCAAGCTTTGATCCATATCCCTGCACTTCTGGTCATCCCATTCACTTTTAGACTTTTCACTAGGTTTTGGAATTTTTCCCATGGTTTTTTTAGCCATTTCATATTTTTAGCAATCTCTAAACAGGCTGTTTTTTTAATTTCTTCCTTGATTTCAAAATGTTTTTAAGGAGGAATTTTAGCAAGTTGTGGTCCATTTCCCTGCACTTCTTGTCATCTGAGGCCATTTCAGCATGGTCACCCCATTTCTGAACTTCTGGGATTTTTTCCATTTCATTTCATCATATCTCCTTTCCAGTGGCTTTGTCAGACTTTGTCCTGTGATTTCAGGATTTCATTCCCTTACCTATATCTTAAGTTTGAGAGTCTGCTTTGAGATTGTCCCTTCAACAATGATTAAAATGAATTGAAACATATTAGTTCATTACATTTAGTATCATACCTCCTTTTTCTGTAAATGAAAAAAAATTCTGTGTCAGTTACTTATTGAGATTTTGTCCTATTTCATTCATTCATTCATTCATTCATTCATTCATTCATTCATTCATTCATTCATTCATTCATTCATTCATTTCATTCGTGCCCTTTTCCACAGGATGTCTAAGAGAAAAACTCCCTTAGCATTGTTGACTTATTTGTTTTCTACCATAGTAGTGTCTTAACTTGTGGATGATATTAAAATAAACGACTAAAAGCAAATTGAAGTTTCTTTGTAATGGCATTGTACAAAGGTACATGTCTGTCCACAAGAAGAGATGCCATCACTGTGAACACGTTGTTTAAAGACATCAACTGGAAAGAACAAAGTGCATTGCAGAACTCAACCTTGAAATTGTTAAAACATCAAAACAGTTCAGGAACAGAAATATTTTCTAACTACTTTGCCATATACATTAAGTAATTCAGTATTGTAAATAATTTACTGATTGTATCATTTGCCTATGGGCTAAAATATGACTGAAGATTCCCTCAAGCCTTGCAGTGTAGAACAGTACCAATGACTGCATGTAAGGACTGCAGGCTAAACATGCCACTGAAGATTCCCTGGTGCTTTCAAACATATGCAAGCACTCACTAGCTCACAGGAGAGAAGTCCATGGAAAGGGAGCCCAGGCACATAACAATCTCAACAGACCTTTATTGTGAGTATTAGAATGCAGTCAACATTATTGCTATTATAAAAACAAATCACAGAAGGAAGTATTTTGCTTCTCTCACAGAAGATTTAATCATAGTGCAGTGCTGCCTCTCCCAGAGTGTTTAGTGACAATACACTGATGCACGTGGCTACAGCTGAACACAGGAGGCTTGGCCAGTTTTCAGGAAAGGAAGACAGCTGTTTGAAGCAAACAGCAATTGAACTGTTATCCAGCCCACAGAGTAAGGGATGGGAACTTCTGTCCCAAATTATTTTTCCTGCTAGTTCATTTTCTCCATGTGGTCTCCAATTTCTCATTTGGGTTGTTCAGGCTGGTGCAGAATGGCTGCCAAATGCACAATCTGTACTCAGTGCAGTGTATTTTCACCATTGTTACATGCTCTGTATTTATTTTCCATATACAAACAGATATACACATAGTGTATAATATTTATTGCTAAAGACAGACCCCCACACCCAGTGCCCAGGACATAACAAAGTATAATAGAAACCATTACTGAAGCGTTTCAAACAGCCTCTGCAAAATCCTCACCTAAAGCCATATGCAATCAGTACAACAGAAAATAATTGTGAGCTAATAAAATGTGAGAATAGCAATGGGCATTTCAAAAGTGATTAAGCTTCTGACTTTAATAAGCACTCCAAAATTAAGGTGCATATACTGAAACATTTTTAAGCAGTAGAGCAAAAACCTAAGTTCCAGTGTTCTGAACAATCTTGCTTGCAAATGAATGGTATCATTGCACACACCCCCTTTACACACCAGCACCTCCACAGAGCTACTAATAGGGCAAGGCAGATGGGACAGCCTGACTGCTGCTTTGGCTGTGAAGCCCCTGCCTGCAGAGTCCTGCCCATCCTCCACTTGTTGATTTTTACACCAAGCTCCAGTTCAGTTCAGGATCTGTTTTGTGCCCTTTAAAGTTCCAGTGAATAAAAATGGTTACAGCCTTTAAATACAAAGGAAAATAGTGTGGTTTACAACATCTAATACTTCTATAATTTTACTGTAATGTTTGAATGATTCCTTTGCATCCCAACCCTCAGTTTGGTGCTGGAGTGCTGGAGCCCAACAGTGCCAGAGGGGTTTTGCTGTAATATTAATTCAAGTCAAGTTAAAAGACAGATGGGAGCAGAGGAAGATCACCAATTGCACAAGACAGAAGAGGCTTACTTAAGAAAAGTATCAAAAACACCTGGAGATTTTGATTATGGTGCACACACTCCAACTGTACACAAGTCTCAGGATGCTCTGGAAGATGTGGGACAGAAGAGTCATGACTTTCCCCATGTCTGCTTCCCACAGCAGCCGGGAAGAACTGGGCATGAGAACAGAGGAGTGAAACCCTCCAGGCACCTCAGAAGAGAGTGCAGAAAGCTGAAGAATGGAAGGAGAAACAGATGCAAGCTGCAGAATGAACAGATGAGTACATGTAGAAGCTCACAGACAAAATTAAGAGAGACAGGTAGCTATCAGCCATACAAGTTTACTGCACCCATGGAAGAACAGTTTCAATTCTTGCCACCCAGCAAATACAGGAAATCTATCAGAAAATTGTAAGCAATCTTCTTTGTCTATTTGAAAGAAAAGGCTTTACCACTGTAAACCACTCCACAGCTGAACAGAGATCTATGCATCTAAGGCCAGAATATCCAAAATATGGGCACTATTCAACCTACAGCTACCCAAGAAAAGGGTTAAAGGAAGCATCTTCCAACCCATTCCCTGTGATATGACCTGAAGTATGTCCATTTTGTAACTAGAACGTGGCAGCCCCAACATGTCACACCAGACCACAGCACCAACACTATGTTTCATTTATGACTTCACTACTGCTGTCCTGCCATCACTGCAACTGAAACAGAATTCCTGATGTTGATGCCTTCAGTATGGTCACAAGTAGGAGCAGGCTTTGAAATGAAATCACCCTGATACCTCCATTAAGAAAAAAAAAAAAAAAAACAACCCCAAACCCCCCCCCCCCCAAAAAAAACCTCCTTACTAAACCTCTGACAAAAAGCTAGGCATTCAAAGGTTCCAAAAGTTTGCCATTTAGTTCTGTGAAATGACAAGAGGCTTCTGTAAAATGGCATTTCCCTTTTGTCTACTACTGTTTAGAACTCCTATTCAGAAAAAAAAAAAGCTTCAAATTTAAACATTTTGCCTTTCTGTGCACACATATCAAACAGTCCTTACATTGCCATTTACTATTTTTTTCTCAGAGAAGGTCTGTCCCCTCCATCAAACAATACAGTCACAGTTCACAGCCTAATAAATGATGTTGCAAGTAGATTGAGTGTACATCCCTGGCTCATTTGGAGAGGAAGCAGGAAGACAGATGGAAAATTATGCATACAGGAATAAGATTCTCTCAATAAGGCCAACTAGAAAGAAATACTGGTAAGAGCCAGATCACACTGGGGTTGACTGGCACACAAGCAAAGCAATCAATGGTAGGTTACATTCTGTGCAAAAAACACTTAGCATTTTTATGGCACTTGACTTGTGTTTAGAAGAAAAACCTCAAAAGCATCCCAAGGCTTTGAATACTTGAGAAACTGGGGTCAGAAACTAATGTCACATGTTACAGACCAGCACCATGACTTGAGAAAGCAAACTCAGACAAGTTTGTGAAACATTCAAGCAGTACACAATGTATCATACATAGCATGGTCCATACGGACAATGAGATTGTATTTCTTAAAAGATATGAATGATTGCAGGAATTTTTATAATACATGACTACACAATGAACATTAAAAAAATACTGAACAGATTGTTTTTGTAAGCACAGTCCATCCTGAACAAGGCAGAATCTTGAGGGGTGAAATTACATATCAGTGTAAATTAAGAGGTCATTACCCATACAAACAGAAGACACATTAAAGCTGCAAGGGCAACTTCAGCTTTGACCTTAGGATTTTCTTTTCAGGATACTATTCCTCCATCTCTGTAGTAAGAATAAAACCTTTGTCCTCCCCCCTGAACTTTCCAAGTCCACCTTCACCTTCAGTAACATTTACAATTATATTACATCACACACATGCATACACATGGCATAATATTGCTACAGTGTATGCTGTATAAATTCTGTAAATACACTCCACTTTGTTTCAAAGTAATTCATCTGGATTTACACTTCTCTTATACAGTACACACAGTACCACATTCAAGGATATGCAGCAAGTGTAGTCTATAAAAACATCTCACATATCCAAAAGCAAGTAGGTCACTCAACTACTCACGTTTGAAGCAGTTATTTAAGCATCAACTATATAACACAGAGTATTTATTAAGATGCTATAAAATGCCAACAACTCCACAGCTCTAATGTTCTTTCTGCATTATGGAGTTGCCAACCATTCCATAATTCCATGTTATCACACAGCTCTGTGATGTCTCGTACGAGCTTGATGTGGGAAGACTTTTTACATAGCAACTGCTCATTAAGAGGGGTTTACATTTTGCTTTGGCCATCAGGAACAATAACTCACTTCAGGTATGACAGAGAGGAAAGGTCAGGGTAGGTTTACTTTAGCAATGAACCAGCCACGCTGCTTTCTTTCTCAATAATGGTTTTATCATGAAAGTTCAATGCACTGGTTGCAAAGTCTTTCCCAGATAATCCATCTTTGGCACATTTTTCAGTTGTATGCATCCTTAAAAGGCATTCCAAGATTTTTTGATGGTCTGTACATAATAACAATCACATCTTTTTTACATTTGTATGTAGATCAGGAAGAAAAGTGGAAAATGTAGAGTATGCAGAATAGTTTTAATAAACAGTTTTACATACAGTACCTTACATATAGAACAGTGTGTTTGCAAATTTAAATAATTTTTGAATGTACAGTGGCTTGTACTCTTATCAAAAGGTAAATTCAAGTTTACTGTCTATCGGTTCTAAAATGCATTTATACAGATAAACAGAACTGATAAACAGACATGAGGCATAAAATGTTCAAGTATCTTAATGTCCTCAGTTAAATAGCCTCCTTTTAACAGTCATATTTTACAAATTTCAAAACCTGTACATACATTATTTTCAATTTTAGAAACTGCTTGTTAAAAGGTAATATGAACCACCAGTTCTTGTAGTCCATGGTAATAAAGGGAGACATGTGATGTGTAGAGATGTGTATGGTCTGTATGTATGTACATGTAGCTATACACATATCCATACACACACAGACACAGATGGAGCACTGGGTACAGTGGCAACTTATCAGCACAGAAAAGTCCTGGGCTCAAAATCAAGAGCTAACACAGCAAGTAGGTTGCCTTTGGTTTCATGACATTTCATTCATTGAAGATGAAAATTTTTCTAAAAACAACTTGATAAGGTATCTTGTGAATTTTTTTTTCCTCTAATGCTTTAGAATTTCCACAGCCACAGACAGTTTTGCTGCTCTTGTCATTCCTCATCCTCACTGAGGATGGTGAAATTTTCAGAGGGCCAACATCAGAATAGAGCTACCCAGGACAAAAATTGTACCTTGATTCCTGAACACTGCTATAGAACATAAAAAAATATAAACTAGATACAATTTTGGATGGACTGCTGGCACTGAGTAGAACTTTGGAAAAAATATTTGCCTAAGTCATAATCAAACTCTCATCCCAGTGATTTTAATATTATTTGGCACATCTGACCACTATTTTCCACTTCTGTTTTAAAGGAGCCTAGGGGTGCTGTTCTAGGGATTTCTATTTAAAAAAATATTTTAAAATGGAGACCATGAGAAGTAATTTTTTTTTCAAAAATCAAAGCTAGTATGTTCATTTTCCCAAGCATTTGTAAGAGAAAGAAATAATCTAAAAACCTTCCTTGTAGAGAAGATACAGCTCTCTCTGTATCTATCTTTCACTAGCAAGATAAGAGGGTTGCACTTTTAGTCAGCTAAATTCTGCTAATTTAGGAATGTTTGCCAAGGGTTTCAAAATAGTAGCATTGCTCTGCTAAGAGTTTTTGTTTGCTGATTTTCTTGTATCTGGGGATTTACTTGTTTAACACATTAAAATCCTGAGAAATTGACATTTCTCAGTATATTATATATAATTTTGAAGCCTGGACACTGAGAATTCATATTTTCAATAAAACAGATTCCTGACTCTTAACTTCCTCTCTTCTTTCTAAAGCTTCAGACTATTAATGTAATCAACAAAGAAGCAGATAAACGCTCAGCTTTTTGCTGTCTTCCTGTCAGTCTTGTGGCTAATAAGAAAATTCACTGTAAATAACCTATTTTTACTTTAGTCTTCCTTTTGTCATACAGAGCAAAGTGTTGCTATTTGCTGTACTTTTCCCATGTCGATTAAGAGCTGTTTGATACGTCGCTTGAGCTGAGGCAATCTTGCCAGAGGATCTGGTGGTTCCAGTTCTCCAGTGAAATCAAGCCAGCTTTCTAAAACTACAGAAAGGAAAGAAAGAAGGTGATTGGAGTGAGTCTTTGAGAAACAGTTTCCATAAAAATTAAACTTTTTTTTTCTTATTTTGTCTTTCATAAAAAGGGGAAAACACACTGAGGCTGTGATTTTTGTTCAACAGAAAAAATTCTGCTAGTGAAACACCAGCTAATTCTGTATTCCTCTTTAACAATCCAATCTTCTGATTTGATTGTTGCTGTAAAAAGGTATCTGGGAGAAAATTTTACCCCGGCTCACAATTTACCCTCTACACACATGAAAGCAACTTTAGTTCATGGTCTACTCTGACAGTTCTGGAACAGAAAATGAATCCCTTAAGCATAAGGCTTGCTTCTGCCACTTTAACAGGCTTCTGTGGACAAGGTCCAGATTACAGAATGATTTTCCAATCTTTAACAAATGTTTTCAAGGAATTTCTATTCTTGTAGAAACAGAAAAAACAAAAGGTCAACCCTGTTAGTTAGAAACAATGCCTGGGAAAAGCAGGGAGAGTGGAAGTAAAACTGAAAATAGAAATAAGAAAACCTTTTTTGTTGAAAGATTAATTAAGGAGTCCTGAATTAGAATGCAAGCTCCCTTAATTACTAGTTTCTTATGTGTTTATGTGCTAAAATATTCTTGTACAATATAATTTTATCCAAGTTTTCTCATGAAGACTGAATTGTCTTCATGAAACCACTTGCTTATTCATAATAAAAAATCAAAGTTGAAGGCACAATAAACACCATTTTTCCCCCCCTAAATATTGTCAATTACTAGAACAACCAGGCAAAAATCGCTCCAGGTGCAGAAAAAGCAATCAAATTTATGATCTATACTGGACAGAAACTAGACAGGGTATGTAAGTTTTCTCTAGTCTGAGCCTGAGCTCAGGGGGTCTGAGTGCTTAATTTGCTGTACTGGGTGTTGGAAACTTGTGGATGATCCCAAGTGGGGAGATCAAGCTCTGCTTATAATTTGGGGACCCAAATTTGAACAGAGTACTTAAAAATCCATCCTCAGTGGCTCAGATCACTTTTAATACATTAGTTATGAGAGATGCTGCTACAGGTACATTAACAAGTAATCTGGCAATGCAGTTACCATCAACTTCCTTTTCAATCAGGTCCATTCTGCTGGTGACTTCATTCTGTACATTCTCTATATGGGTGAGGAGATTTAGCTGCCATTGAAGATGTGTGTCCACTTGTTCTTCCGAGCCTTTTCTTTCATTACAAACAAACACAGTGTTTCCTTCAGCAGAATTCTTCATAGGAGCAACAGAGAGAAAAAAATTGCCATTTAAGATATTTTTTTCCTTTGTTTAAATTTCTGGTGTTGATTTCAACATTTGAGTCGCGTGATAAACTCTGCTGGCTTAGAATTGTACTTCTGTATACTGACAAAAACCTTACTCAGAAAGCCACATACCATGACACATCAACAGACTAAACCAAACAAAACACAGATTCCACATAAGTAAGCATCTGTACCTTTTGTTTCATTTCTCTAACACTGAAGTTTATCAGCTCAAATACTTTGTTTAATACAGTAAAATAGATTGCACTTTTGTGCCCTTTTTATATAAATACCAACTTAATTCATAAAGTGCTGAACTGCATGGGTCTACTGCCACCAAAAATGTGCAAAATCCTATGGTTTGTTTCCACGGAAAATTCTCTACAATGCAGAAGTATCTAAGATGTCAACAGTCACTATTTTGCACAAATAAGCTGGACATTCTATTTCAGAGAATCCCAGAATGGGTCAGGTTGGAAGGGACCACAGTGGATCACCTGGTCCAACCTCTCTGCTCAAGCAGTGTCATCCCAGAGCACATGGCACAGGATTGTGTGCAGATGGTTCTGGAGTATCTCCAGTGAGGGAGACACTCTCTGGGCAATCTGCTCTGTTTGCTGATTAAGACAAAAGACTTCTCTTCCTACCTGCTATGACCCCACCAACTTTCCAAGCACAAGTCTGGGGCAGAACTGAGCATGTTTGGGGACAGTTACAGTAACATGCCAAGTTATGCAAACACAGTATCTAAGGAACACTGACTTCTTTAATATTATTACTACCTTCACAGCATGCCAGAGATAACACATGAGCTCCTAATCTTTCTGTATTTGATGTTTCAGCTACTGAGTGGAAGTAGATCAGATTTAACAAGTTAAAAATGCTCAGCATCTCAGCTAATTAGCAGGAGTAACAGCTTCCATTTTATATCCACTATGGCTTCATATCCAATGCAGTTCTTTCACTACTGAAGACATTATTTTAAGGACTAGAATGCCAGACACATGTGCTCACACAGTGTCCATTCATGTCAAATGCCAGAGCAAAGAATGACTTTAATGTATTAATACACTTCTCTGAAGAGCTCAGCTAATTTTCCAGACTACATAAGAAAAAAATGGTGATAGGTCTGTTATTAAAATATTTCATTCTCCAGTGAAGTGTAGGAAGAGTGAGAAGAGAGATAAAGAAGAAAATAAGAATGGAAGGATTTTAAGTTACTACTTAAGCAAAAAAATCTAACTTTCATTTTAGGACTTAAAATAAATTAAAAAACACCAACCAACCAAACAGAACTCTGACTGACCTGCAGGCAGCTGGGACTAAGGTGGGACAACTGTTGTTAACATTGGCAATGTTCATTAAAGGAGTGAAAATTATGTATCAGAGAGAGATTTTATTTGAAATGTATGAGAGTTTTAATGCTTTTATGATGTTTAAATTCCTTTATCTGAAAACATCAGGTTTGCTTCCACAGTGTTTTCAATAGTCAAACTGGTAGCAATCCAATATAAACAAGAAATTATCTATTCCTTACAATTTTCAGATCATATCTAAAACCACAGGAATGCCATTGTTTCCTTGTTGTAAAAGAATCCAAGTTCATAATTCAAAAAACAAAACCATCTTTCAGCCTGCTTCAGTAAGTTAGAGAAAATTTCAAAGCTAATATCTAAATAACAACATAAATGTGTTGGTTTTTTTTTCTTCTTATGACCTCTATTCAAATTGCTCCTTGAAAATAACCTACAAAATCCAACAGGTTCTCCTCTAAGCTGAGATCAATGTAGGCAGGAGAAGAGTTAAGGATACAGCTCATGGACAAGCAATAACAGGAGGTTCAGATGGGAAAAGCTTGTGCTTTGAGAAGCAAATTTTAATGATAATGCAAAGTCCCCAAAAAGGGACTTGATAACAGTTAATCCAAACACTGCTTGTAAGAGAAATGGAAATTTGTAACAGGACTGCAGATTACAGTAAGACAAAACAATATGGAAAACCAGAGTATTAAAAGGTTCTGAAGAATGCTAGAAAGGAAAATTCAAAGCCCCAAAGTTCAACAAGGAGAGGAGAAAAGGCACCTTAGAGAGAAATCAGATAATTTAAAAATGGTCCTTCAATGTCAGTTTTAGGGTAACTGCAAAGAGGTTCATGGAGAAATGAAGGAGAGCTTTTCCACACCTATCATGTTTAGGCAGAAGGCCTTATTTTAGTATCCAGGCTGACTACTGGAAAGGTGATCAAGGTGTCCCTAAAGGAAAGAACACCCTTAAATCAAGAAGATCTGTTTGGAACAGTGAGACAAACAGCAAGAACTTAGCTTTTTAGATGTATGCTTGAGTCTCTGAAGGAAGTATTTGTTTTGTTTAACTGTTCATGTACAGTTTCCTTTAATTCTAAATCTCATTATACTATTTATACTGTTTACAATGATGATTTAAACTACTGTTGGAAGGCAAGAGTACTTGACATTGCTGCATGTCTCCTTAATATAAATCTGAATACAGTTGTGCAATGTAGCAAATTTAGTATAGAAACAGGTATTTTTAATTAGAATGAGCCAAAAAAATCCCCATTCAGACTATACAGCTTTCATGCCTCATTTAGAACTAAAATTAAAAAGAAAAAAGATGCATCATACTCATTTCTTCCACACCAGAAAGTGTACTTCAAAAGGGGGATGAGTTGGACAATTTATCCTCATACAGCTGGTTTGTAGAAAACAGAATGGTTTGGTTCTCTTTGGTTTTTACTCAGAGAACTGTTCACTAAAATCAGATTAACAAATTTCCGACCTTTTCCACCAAATAATGGATTCAAACCATTAATGTAAAAATGAGAAAGATGTTTAAACAGCAAAATATAATCCTGACTAAAAATGTCTCATTAGAAGAAATATGCAATATAGAGGACTGAAAAGTAGTTGCACATGAGGTAAAATTACTTGTGGATGGCATTCTAGAAAGCAGTGCTATTAAAAGAAGAATATAGTACAAAAATAAACACTATTAAAAACCCCTTGGTTTAACAAACAACAATCAAAACCCCCTAACACATGCAGGTAACCAAACTGAAAGAAATAGAGAAATCTGTCCCATTTTCTTCACCTTGTAGAAATCATGTAAGTTCTGTTCCATGACCCTGCATTTTAAGAACAGGATTTCCTTTCTCTCAAAACATTAGATTGAGAATATATTTTTAGCATAGGCAATACCTTAAACCATACCTTGTATTTCACAGACCAGCTGAAATGAACATACTTCACCTGGAACTATTTCAGTGATCCAAGTTTGCTTCTAGTGACTTCTGCTGACTTATTTGATAAATATGTTGACTTACAGTCAAAAAAACATTTTTAAATACCTGTATGTACTTCAGTTTTATCATATTGAACACACTTTTCCAACTAAAATTTCCCAGATGAAGAATGATACTTACCTGCTCATTCATGCCACCATCTTTAAAAGAATACTGTAAACAGTTTTTATTCTCTGTGTGATATTCCTGATCTTCCTCAAAGCTACTTGTGTCTTCATCATCTGAGCTCATTGGGTCAGTGACTGCTTTGTAGTCATGACTAAAACTCTGTGGTTTTTGGTAACTGTGCTCACTTGTGATATAAGTTTCTTCCATCTTCTGGGGTATACTGGGTGGCTCTTTATGGTTTTGACTATGACACGTCCTTTCAGCTGGATTAACAGCATCCTGCAAAGTCACTAACTTTTTCTCTACCCCAACAGTTCTTTGTTCTTGTTCTTTCCTCATCCCTGAATAAGCCCAGAGGTGAAGGTCTGGGTGATGCTTATTTCTGCAATGAAGGAGAGATAAAAAAGCAAGTTATAAAGAACACCACTCAGAGTCTGAACTATTAAGCATCCAGTTCTCCCAAATCTTAGCTACTGATGAGCACTATTATCAAACACGAAATATTCCTAGGTCACTCATCAATTTAACACAAAATTTACCCAAAAAATATCACCAATAATCCCAACAGACCAGATCTGCTTGGGTGCTGAACACCTAGCTCCTGCTAAAGCTGAGGGTACTGCACATCTTGCATTTGAATTATTTAAAATATTATACAAGAAAGAACTTCAATGTGAGAGAAAAATGCATATGGAATAATGGTAGTCTTTGCTACCTGAATATATAATCCTGGAAAATAAACCCTGGAGTGATACCTACTTCAGTATCCCAATCTTCAGCTGCAATCCATGCAGTATTTCAGTTACCCCATAAACATCTGCCAGTAGGTGATGTGTTGACACGATCTTTTTGGCATTAAGATGAGAGTAGTTCTCTTTCAAAAATGATAATCCACACATGTGTCCATTGTTTAGCCAGTCTTTGTCATAGAGATATTTGGCACTCCACCTCTGTCCTGGGGTAAGCAATAAACAAATTGAGGGCCAGCCTAAATATCTCCTAACATCCATGAGAGGCTGAATCAAGATTTTGCTATTAATATATAAAAATTTTATTTTTGTGGATTAAGAAGAAAGTCTTAAATTCATGAGAAAAAAAATTAGCCTGAAACCTCAAGACTCCTATAAATGGCATTTGAAATTAAAATCTAATCACCTTTGCAATCAAAACTATATGATATTAAGATCTATGCTGTTCTTAAAATTAAAAATAACCACCAAAAAAAGAAAAGTTTACATTAGCACTTTATTTGTCTGAGTACTGCAACTTTTTTAAATAAATACCGCAATTTTTTAAAATAAAGAAAGCCTAAGTTACCTAGAGTGGATTTTATATGGACATATCCAAAACACCCAGTTTGTTTCTAAAAGACAATGTTTTGCTTCAATACTGAAATCAATATCTATTTATTAGAAGCCAGGAAAAGGCTTCAGGATGTTCTAAATACCAATATAGTATTGGCTTTCACATTTATGCATGAGCCTTTGCAAGACATTATTAATCACAAAGATTTTGATATAGTACAATTTGTAATCCCTTTTAACTGCTTTTTGGTATAGTATAATCTGTCAGTTTATATATGCACCATATAGCTTATAAAAATACTACTGTGATAAATATGTATATTATATTAAACCATATCATATTATTAAAATAGAAACTATGTAACATTAAAATGCTTTTATTTGTGTAACTAACTCAAATAATGGTGTGAAATAGCTATGCTGTTTCTCATATCTATGGACTATTTTATCTGAATGATAACAGTGACAAAAAACAGGACACCAAGAAAAAAAAATTACTGACTCTCTGTTATCAGGAAGGGTAAAAACAGAAGAGAGCTTCAAGAAGAAATAAAATATATTGATTTAAACTACAGGATAGCATGCAAACAAGTCAAAGGTTAAAGGTTAAAACCAAGCAAAAGAACTCCTGGGACTTCTAAACTCACAGGAATGATTGAATATGTATAAATTCTCATGAATATACATTAACCCATGTAATATAAAAGTATTTAAGTACATTGTTTTAAACTAACAAACACCCCAGTGCTGGATATTGTCCTTTTTTATCCTTTATTAAACCTTTCAAAATTCTGAAGAGTGAAGTTAGATTTTCACAAGGAAAAGCAGGTATTTCAAAGTTGTCTGACAGCAGAGCTCTTACACTCCCCTTTGAGGTGCCTTTCACCAGACTTACAGAGAGGGTATTGATGTGTGTGGGCCTCAGGTCTCCCCTGCTATGTCTTAACCTGACCAGCAAGAATAAGTATTTGGCTAATAATTCTACAGTAGTTAAATAACTACTAAAACCCCCAAACAATTAAAAAAAAAAAAAAAAAAATCCAACAAAATAAAACCAAAACATCCGCCCAAAACTAGAAATGCATAATGCTAATTATTGCAATGTTATTGTTTACAACAAGGCACCCAGAGGGATTGACAGCAATATCTTACACTTGATTTCAAATCATACTATCATCATAGACAACAAAGAATGGGTTGATGGAAGCCCTTCATACCTTTCAGGAGAATACCCTGTCTATCTCCTTTTTGCCCATTATCCCAATACACTTTAAAATACTGACATTGAGAATGACTTTTTTCTCCTGACATAGAAAGAAAAGAAGTAATGGTTAGGAAGGGAGAGAAGATAAAAAATTAGGGACATAGACTCTGCATAGCAGGGGAAAACAAAGCACCTAATACAGTGCAGGGAAAGAGCACAAGACAAATTAGCTGGGTTTAGTAAGAAAAAGCTGGGCTGCTAAAATCAACACCACACACAACTATCAGACAAGACTCTCTACCACCAGTTTTGATTCACACTGGGGCACATGGAACCAGCTCTATTTTCCTAATATTTCATCTCAAAAATAGCTAATGAAAACTCTGCAAGCTATTTTCATATTTCACTTCTTTAGAATTTTCTTTAGAATTTTCATTTCTTCACAAATTTAGAATGAAACTAAACTTGAGGTTGTAGTCTCATTGCCCTTTTGAAACAGCTGAAGTGCTGGATATTTCACCAGAAGACAGGTATGTGCATTTTTATCAATTGCTAGAAGAAAATTAAAAAAACTTACTTCCAAATCCTTTAGTTTTTCTCCAAATAACTCTTAAGAAAAATTGATTTATCATAGAATATTTTTTAAATCAACATCTACCCAATTAAATGTATTTAGTTTAAAACTAAATAGTTTTTCTAGTTCTTACAAACTTGACCTATCTCAATTTCAATGTATGCTGCTTGTGCACTATTGTTTACTATAAGATGTGCTAGATTTTTCCATATTTTAAATATTCAATTCCACACTTTTACACATGTTCTGGGCAAATGTAAACATTATAAAATTGCAATTACTATGAAATGCCATTCACAGCATGTTTGAGTTTGCTGTGGTACTGAGGCCTTTTCCTCTATGAAAAAATTTAAATGAACAAATGTGATTCCAAGTGTTGGCAAAACAGATCCCTGAATAAAAATTATTTCTTTAGAAAGGCTTTCCAGACTACACTGACATAAAAAAGTGCTAAGGTTTAGGGGGAATTAAGTTTTAACAAACAAAACAATGGTAACTAAGTTAATGGATAAGATTTAGCATAGTTGACCATGATGTTACTAATATAAAAGTAAGTTTCTGCTCACAGCCAAACTTAGAATCACTTGCCCCAAAGAAGCGTCACAGGTAACACAAAATAGACAAAGCTTGAACAATTTAAACAAATTCATAATGTCTCTGCTCAAAAATCCCAAGCAGGGCTGCAGATAAAGGTGGTTTATCCATACCTGGTGGATCTCTGCAGATGTAACAGATGTACTGCTCTGGAATGCTGTCCTCCAACAGTCCCATGCATACACTGTGCTGCCAACACAAGCATTCTTCACACTGACATCAGAAAAAAAAACAACAAAAGCAAAAACTAAAACTGAGACAAGTAGATGAAAAAACTCAGAAGCTACTTCTTGTATCATCAAAATGCAGAGAACATCACTTTAATTTAAATAGCTGGTTTGAGCAAGATTATTTTAGTTGAGCAATTTGTGTTTGGGTAGACAAAGACATCAAGCTAAAAAAAAAAAAACAGCTCTAGATCTGAAAGTTACCTCAACCACAAACTCTGGACTGGGGAAAAATAAAAAGAAACCGAAGATGTAATATTAAATAGTATTTTATTACAACATTCAGTACTTTAGCACCTACATATTTAGTAGTGAAACATAAGACAGGAGTATAATATTATAGTAAAGTAGAAAGATAATGTAATACATTACAGCATAACAGTGAAAAGTAGAAAACTCTTCAGTTTAATTATTTATATTTACAAAGCATCTCTCCAGTGCGCTAGAAAGATGTGCTTTTAATATTGCACCAATGGAAAATCTAAAAGAAAAAGAAAATTAAGAGAAAATGAAAGAGGAGAAACAAGAGAAGAGGAGAGCAAAATAGAAGTGGCAAGACATGAGAGCCTAGAAACAGCAAACTGGTTGCTCTGTGAGACAAGCATGAAGAGGAAAAATCAGGCTGCCATTTGGCTTCAAAAACAGGCAGGAAACTACCTCTTATAAAGATATTTCCTTTTCTCAACTCTGTGCTTGCCAGTGTTTTAAATACCTGCTGGTTCACTGCTGAAAATTTCTCCTCTTTGCTTTGACATGCCTTTGAGCATTAACCTGTTCAAAACACTGAAGTCACCTTTCCTCCTGCACTACAGCCAGTGTCCCCTCCTGCCTCCAAAGATTCTTACACCAGTCCTTTCTTCCACATTGTCACCAAAGCTGAACTCCTGCTCAGTTCCTCCAAGGGAGCACTGCATTTTAATCTGCTCCCAGAGACAGCCTGTGTGCCCTTCATTTCCAGGCCTCTGTCAGTTCTAGAAGAGTAAGTCCACTAACATATGACAGCCCTACTTGTTTCCTTTAAATCTCATCTAAAGGGCTCCATACTGTCAACAGGAACTGTACCACAGTACTAGTTGAATACAAACCTGATTTTGAATGAGGGTAAAAAAGGCAGGAGGTTCATGACCTTTTTAAAGTTGACAACTGAGTTGTTCCTTACTGCTTTTTGCATCTGATTTAATCACTGCATTATAAACTGCTTGAGAAAAAAAGACTTGAAATTACTCATGGATGGAAAATGCTCTCCTCACTGGAGTACAAAAAATGAGCAGCAGGAGTTGCAATCCATCAACACCTGAATGCTGTGCAGACATGGTATATTCTTCTTCCCTTTTATCTATGCCAAGTTAAGATGTAAATTCTCAGCAGTTTCTAAAACCTGGTAGTGACATCCAGTGTGTGAAGTGCTATTCTAAAGATGAAACACATCAGAGTACTGACAGTATTTAGTGTCTGCACAGGAGACATGTTGCACATCGAGGAAGGACATTCACAGTGAGCAGAGAGGTTTCTACAAGTGGTACTGCAACCACAAGGGCCAAGCCAGGAGAGCTCATATAATCAGGATGGTCTGGGAAATAGAAGCAATGGTTTGTGTGCAGCAGAGGATATTTTATTCCAAATTTATCAGCTGGCTATAAAGAAAATGTTACCTAGCAATTTGTCCTATGCATCAAATTGCTAGAGGAATCCCATCCTAGAGAAACAGCTCTGCATCCACTGAACAGAGTCAAACAAAGTGCAAAACAAAGAAATATTCTGTTCTTGTTCACTTATGTATAGCACTCTATGTAATTCCAGTTACACATCAAAAGGGCACCTTCACAAGCAAACCATTCACATGGAAAATATATCTCCACACATCAAACTTCGTTACCTGAATCATAAAGCCATTTTCTTCATCAAGTTCACAAATGCATCTAACAATTTCATTGAGAGCATCATCTTCATCCTGAGACTCTTCAAAGTTAGTTGAATCAAAATCCTGATTGTATTCATCACCACTAAGTAACAAACTCTCTGTAGAAGAATCATCCAAGAACTCCACATCTGAAAGGTCTAATATAAATAAATACATGTGAAACTGTGTGGAGAAACATGATAATTCAAAGAAGTATAAAGAGTTTTGACAGGTAAAAATCTTCATCTGCATCAGCCAAAAAATGGCTCTCAAACACACTGCTGGCATACAAGATTTCAAAATGAGTCCTGCAAAGTGCCTTTAACATGTTCTCCTCAGATGCAAAGTAGCAACTCTTAAGCAAAGCAAGTACAATGTAGAACAGTATGAGGAGTGTGAGCATTTGGGTTTAAACAGATGAAGGATACATCAGTCACCATACTTAATCCCAAACATAAAGAAAATTATTTCCTTTAAAATTCTTTCTTAACAAATTAAATTTATAAACTGAGATTTGCTGTTCACTCAACCTACTTTCTCCACTAAGGTCAACAGACAGGATAGCTCTTGGGTACTGGTATGAAGTGTTCTTCTCTGAGAACATGCTGCGCAACGTCAGAGAGCTGCCCGAGGACCGCGTCAGCGGAGAGGAGCACCTGTCCAGGAACTCAACAGAACTGTCCTCATAATCCGAGTAATCTGCAAAGTCAAAAGAAAAGAAGACACTCATACAAAAGTACAGTTTATAACAAATGCAAGAAAAAAAAAATTGTGTATAGATTTTACTGCAGCAAAGACTATCAGTGCTGAGGTATCAGGATGATGAAACTGTAAATAAACAACAGAAGTTCTCCCTAACATTCTATTTAAAATTTTCCAGTAAGAAACAGAATCAAGTTTGATAGATAAGCATCACCAATTGTAACTCTGCCATCTCTGAATGTAATGAGGGGTAATTTTTCCCAGAGTATTATGTAGTCCTCTTTTTTCCACAATTCATCCTGCACCATCTGCTATCATCAGAGATGCTGCTGGTGACTCTCTTTTGCCTTAAGTCTGCTTGCAGCACTACCAGCATTGCTACCTAGAAGCAACTACAGATGATCCTGTCAGTTTAAGTGATAAAAGCTTGTCTAGACCCCTGCAGAGGAGGACAGGGAGCCCAAAGGAAATTGTCTTTGGATGTTCCCAGGCCCATTCCATGAGACATGAATGGGCCAACAGTTAGTGGAATGGGCTAGGGAGCAGCCCAGGAGAATATACACACACAGGCTCAAAGGAGGATGAGCAGGCAAACAACAAAATCCCCTGGCCAGGCCCCTCTCAGACTTTCCCAGCAGTGCCATCACCTCCATTATCCATGCATGAAACCCATCAGGATGTGTTACCCACAGCAGCTCTCTGGATCATCTGGACTAATGGCAGTTGCAGCCCAGGGGGGCTGCCAGTGGAGGACACTACAGGATGTGGAGGAAAATAATTTAGAGTTTGCAAATGACTTACTATGAAATGCTTAGGGAAGCAAAAGAGGTGGGGAAAATGAATGGCCTGAAGTGATCTGGGGAAGAATAATTATGGGGAGAACACAGGAATAACAGGATAAAAAAAGCTACATATGCATAAAGTTTTGTGGCCAGTACACTTGCCTGGCCATGCTCTGCATCCAGGCTGTGCTGGCCGAAGTGTAAGTCTCCCTCCTTGGAGCCATTGCAAAGTTTCCTGGATATAATTTTGGGCAACCAGGACAAGGGGATTGTACCTCCTGAGGTCTCTTTCTACCTCAACTATACTGTAAATTTTATTAAACCTTATTTCCATCTCTCACCTGGGGAAAGGGCCCTCCATTCAGGGTTCAAGTACATGGTCTGTGTGCCAGCAAATGAAGTAGCACTGCAGGGTCCATGTGTCTGTGGTGCCAGCACTCAGACTGCAGTGCTAACAGTGCCAGCCCCATGCCAGGGATCTCTGGTCTCAGAGTCCCATGAGCTCATGTTACAGCACCTGCAGCCAGTCCAAGTGTCTGACTGCTTGCATGGATCAAGCTGGACCAGCTGATGAGCAGATGAAATGGCCTGGGAGCAAGCAGTCAGTGGGTCCACAAGGGCCAGCTCTGGGTGGAAGTGGCTCTCTAAGCAGGAGAGGTGGGCTAAGGGACTCTGGAGACCCAGGAAGTCCTGGCCAACACTGGGAGCACGTGAGAATGCACATGGAAGTGAGACTCTCTGTACTGCAGTACAGAGTACTGCTGCTGTCCCATGAGCTCATATCTGCAGGCACAGAAATTGGGAAGACTGGGATCCAGAGGAGCTACTGGGCAGACAGTGTCTGAGCCCACTTGTTGCAGAAATCCCCACTGTACTTATACATCCCTGTACTATCTTCCTGCTCAGCCAGAGAGGGGAGCAGGATGAGGCTGTTATAACACACACAAAAGCACAGACAACTTCACATGCTTCTGCTTGCTGCTCATGAAGTGGAACTGGCATTTATCTTGATAACCAGCATTGTAACTTTTACTCTAACAAACTATTTGCAAACAGTTTCAAGAAACATATTTGCAAGCCTGTCCCTAATTATAATGATTGGAGAGACTGTCCTAGAAAGTCATGTAATTGCAAGTCACTGAACAGTTAGGGCTGGAAGGGACCTTAAAGATCATCTCCTTTCCCCCACCTTCCAGCAGACCAGGTTTTTCAGAGGCACATCCAACCTGGCCTTCAACACTTCCCAGGGTGTGACATCCACAACTTCTCTGAGTAACCCATCCAGTGGCTCACCACACTCACAGAAGTTAATTTCTTCTGAATATCTAATTTAATCTAGATCTACCTCTTCCAGTTTTAAACTGGAACTACCCCTTGCCCTATCACTACACTCTCTATCAAGGAGTCCCTCCCAATCCTCTCTGTAGGTCTCCTATAAGTACTAGAAGCCTGCTATAAGGTCTTTCCCCAGCATTCTCTTTTGTAAGAGAGCCTAAACAGGCTCTCAGCCTCTCCTCATAGGGGAAGTACTCCAGCCCTCTGATAATCACCATGGCCTTCCCCTGGGCACACCCATGGCTTCACTCAGTAATTATGAGTAGCTAGCCATTTACTACTCTTAAAGATTAGTACTTTAAATATGAGTAAGTAATCAGATTACTGCACTTTGATCCTTCTGCAGGAATCATTCCTGCTCCCACCTATCACCACAGTTTTCCTGCTAAGGGTTCCTAAATATCCTTCTCTCCTAGACCACCTTCCTCTTTACTGTCTCTGTCCAAAGCACACTATTTCCAGCATTTCCCAAGTGTATTCACTGTAGTGAACTCAAGGAGCAGCTGAGTTGATTAATTCAAGCTGCATTGGCTTTCAACCTCACTGAAACAGAGCAGCATAAATAACAGGCATTGCCTTTCTGCTACACATGGGTTTCATACAATCATAAAGTCATTACACATCCAGAGCATAAAACCAGTCTTTGCTTTTTGTTTTGCCTTAAAGCCTTGTTCAAAACTTACCTGAGGCACACAATGTACCTGCTCCCTCTTCTTGCCCAAGATGCTCAATTTCATTTCAAACAAAAGGAGCATGCCTCACACCCTTACACTTCTGTCCACACCTGGAGTGGAGTGACCTAGTCCTGGAGAGAGAGTCCTGTTTCTTTTGACAGATGAGCTTTTTCAGGGTCAGGCACCAGAGTCAGAATCCACCAGGGTATTTTAAATTCTTCCCCAGTTAAAGAAAAAAGTCCAAGTTGAATACCTCTGGACTGATAAACCCAGATTTTCACAAGATGAATTTGCAAAGAATAAAACACTCAGGTTTTACTCACACTGCTTTTTGCATTTGGATTTAAGATTTCTATTTGTTGAGGCATTGGGCATATTTTCTTCTCATATTTACAAACACTGGATAAAGCCCCTAGAAATTTGGACCTAATTATGGTACCTCTGCCAAGCTTCTAAGTTTCAAGGCAAGCTGGCAAAAAGATCAAAGGAATAAAAAGATGAAAACAAACAAACAAACCAAACAAAAACAAACAAAACCCCAAGCAGAACAAAACAAACAAAAAAAAAACAGCCCACAACAAACCACCTTATGACCACAAGAAGATAAAACCAAAGAACAATACTGGGCAGATACTTAGTATCTATCAATACCTTCTTACAAATACTTAGATGCCTTCCCAGTGCAAGCAAGAAGCTCTCAATGATTTTTAAGTAAAATATGCAATTGAAGTTTAAAGCTTAAAATTATATTACTCCAGTATAAAGGTGATGAAGTACACAAAACCTACAATATTGCAATTTACACTAAAGCACTGCATGATCTGGAAGAATTTTCATGCTGTAGCATGAATTTTGGACAGAGAAACAAAATATAATCCCCATTTGTCAAGGCAACACACAAGGCTGTTATAACAGAGATGCCAACCTCAGCTGTGCAGGATTAATTGGTAAAGAGGGGGTGCAATGCATACAGCAAACCACTGAAATGTAGCAACAAATTAGACACTAGAATAATATAATGTCCACACAAAATAGGTATAACGTACAAAAAGCTTCAAATAAAGAATTTAAAGAGATTAAAACAACAAACATTTATTTTTGAGGAAGAAAAAACATCTATGAAATATGTGTCTATCACAGAAAGGCTAAAAATGCAAGGAAAAAAAGACCCAAGTGTCCTTTTCTTATTTAAGGCTAAATCTTATTCTTGGACAGTTCTGAAATTTTACATTCATATTGTTTAAAAGCAAGTTTTACTACCTAATACTAGAAATGCACTGAATGGTTTTACTTACTTTAAAAAGATATAAATTGAACTTACCATGCTGTTTAGATTTCTTCTTTTTTTTCTTCTTCTTTTTCTGTTTTGGTTTATGATCTTTTTCCTTCTTCTCCTTTTTCTCCTTTTCTTTTTCTTTCTTTTTACCTGAAATAAAAATTAAATAATTCAAAGCAGCTTCACCTAAACAAGGCATTCAAAATCAAGTGCTCGTATTAATAATTAATTAATACCTCTTATTAAATGCTGGTATAATAGTTCAAAGAAATGTCATTTGAAAAAGAATCTTTTATCATTTTAAGTATTTCCAAGTAAGATATCAAAGTAAAAAATACAGCAAAGTGCACAAAATATGCAACATCCCATAAATAGCTTATAACTTTTATTTTACAACAATGAGATTTGGGCATGAGAAAAAGCTTTCAAAAGTGCAAAATTCCAAATTATAAAGGTAACATTGTCCTAAAAGCACATATTAGGCCTACAGGAAGATATTTGAAGGAAACATCAGTACCACAAATCTGCTGCTGCTGTCTCTGCATTATACAGTGGCATCCTCACAGAAAACTGATTCTGGCTCGAATTTGACACATTTTTTACGCTGCAGTTCACTTTTAACCACTGTTGATATACACACAAGGACAAGCAATTTAACTCTGAATTTTTTTTTTTATCTTGCTAATTCTCCCCAGACAAAATACATACCACATTTTCACTCCACAATAATTTCTTAGATTATCAGCAGTGAGACAAATGACAAGAAAATTAACTTGCTACAAAAAATAAGCCTCAAAGTCAGGATTGTTTCCTGCACACAAACTGGAGCAGTCTTATCTTCTTGGGGAGCACACAGACAAAACTTTTACTTCCTGGATAAACAAGGTAGAATCACTTCTGAATTCTAGCCAGTCTCTAATAATTTATTGTATTTTGAACATAGGATAAAAATGGAGTCCTCTTAATCTGTATTGTTTTTCATGAATTATAAGATGTTTTGCTAGTAACCCTTCTTTGCTCCTCCCATCTCAAATCTGACAGTACAATTAAATAGCCAGTATTAATCACTCTACTAAAAAAAAACCAAAACAATCAAACCAGAGCCAGAGGGCCTCTCACAGGTAATTTAGGAACCTCAAACTCATTGCTGTGGGTATTATCATTTTATCATATAATTATTCTTATGTTACAAACCTGCCATATACATAAAAACTCTTCTTAAGACCTAACCAACAAAAAAAATGAAGCTAGGGCCAGGAAATACTTTATGCTTTTGCATTTGCCTTTCAGAGACAGAAAGCGTTAGAGAATTTTTCTTTTTTTTTTTTGTAAAAATATATTGCTCTCTACATACCATATGTTGAAGAACTTTTCTCTTCCAGTTTTCCTTTTCTTTCCATTCTAGCTGCACCTGCAAATTGAAGAATATATCACATAAGGCCAATGTCTGGCTGATGACCTAATTTCTGGTAAAAATCATTAGACTGTTAAAAATCCTAAGGGCATACAACAATAAGAAACATACAAACAATACAGTTATTTTAAATGCCATTTTACAATTATTTTTATTGTCTAAAGCACTGGAAACAAAAAGTATTGCAGTTTACCAACTTCTGAATGCTTGTCCTTCTCAATCACGTTCTTTAATATTTTCTCCTTCAGACTCTCAAAACATTTCTCCTTTATGGGCACAGAGCATTGTATCTCTGTCCCTTCAGAGCTCAATGATGTGGAAGACCTCTTTTTTTTACTATTCCCTTTGGGTAACTTGGGATTATTGGTTAAAGGCATTTCCAGATGCAAGGCATGTACATGGGACGAGGGTGCTGAAAACAAGAAGATGGATTTACTCGGCATTCCATAAGGATTGCAGCCAGCCAGGGCTGGGTCAGATCACTGAAATGTCAATAATGGTCAAACCATCATCACACTTAACAGATCATCACTGCACATGAATGCCTAGATCTTAGCCTGACACACAAGACAATACATGGCACAGAAGGTTTCTTCCTGTATCCTGGAATTTGCATTCACATTGTAACTATCTGAAGTGATTAAAGTGTACTTTTGCTGACACTTATAAGTCTTTTTGTTTCCTTTTTGTTTTCACTGTATTAGGAACCCATGACAATCTAACAGTTAAAGGTGCTGACACTGTCAGTAACATTTAAGTTAACGCTCCATGATCAGAGAAATAAGCTCTGGTACAACATTTTCAGTCCTATGCATAAACTATTTCTGCTTATTGAATTTTTCATTAACTTTAATAATATTTAAATAATTCACTTTCTTTCACTAATCCACATTTGAATAACATGTAAAAGTACCGTGATTTGTCAAAATTTGGCATCATATAGTGACAATTCTTATCTTGTACTATTTAGAAGTTTATTCAGTGAAATACTTAGTTCTTTTTTTAGCTCTTTATCTGGTTCAAGTTAGGAATTAACAAATTGAAAACAAAACCAAAATTATAATTTTTACTGCTAGTATTTATAATAACTTATAAATAATCCAGCTAGAAAAAAGTTATTTATAAAGAACATCACTGAAGGATTTTGAAACTCTCTATTATTGTGTCCATCAATATTGTTATAGCTTCAAGATTCATCTACTCGTAATTAGGAAAGCCTAATTTTCATCAGATCCTTGAGAACATTTCAGGACCATGCCAAGGAGATACTGTACAAAAAAGCAGCTCTGTGAAGTCATAAAGGGCTCAGATTTTTCCATGCCAGCTGTCAACACTTGGAGGCATCAGTTACCTTTGGTGTGTCTCAACAGAAGAGCCCAACAAAAGCATAAGCAAGCTAAAAAAAAAAAATCCTGAAAAATACCTGCTATTGGCCAAGATATTCAACAAGGCAAAATATAGAGCTGATCTGGAATGGAAATTATTAAATAAGCAGCATTAAGATTAAGATTTAGTAAATTCATCAGTCATAAAAAGATTCTGGGGAAAAGGCAAGAACACCTCAAGCCTCCCCAGTAGGGACAGACCAACCCAATTGCAGTGGGGTACAGCACAGCTCACACAACATCTACTGCCACTCCTCTGAGCCTTCTGGGAACACAACCAAAATGCCACCAGCTGGAAAGCTGAAGGGCCAGCAAGAACAACTGGAAGTGGTGCATCATCTCTCACACCACACAACAGTTTTAAAACCTAGGTGTCCCCAGCTGCAGGACAGCTCTGTGCTGTGCAATCCAGGCAGCAGCAGCTGCTCAGTTCTGTGTGCTGGCTCCTCCACCCTGCACCAGCTGCACAGCCACACCTGGGGCTACCTGAGTCTTTCCACTGCCTCAAATCAAGCAGCTCACCCAAGACCATGCTCCTTTTAAGACTGATTCAGGCTCTTGCCTTTGTCTGCATTTCAAGTGCATTTAGCTTGCTGGAATAGTTATCATTGACACAAAACATTATCCAAATTATTCCTTTCTTGGATTTCCTAATTAGCATTTGTCTCTGCTACAGGACTGAACTGCTCTGCCATCTGTAGAGCAATAAGTATATTTTAGCACATTAGTAAGAGAAAAAAGTGACACTTGCCCACATCATCGTGCTATCAGCGTCTTGTCTCATTTCTAAAAAGAGCGCAAAAGGATCACCCAAATGCACGTAATTCATTGAAGTCACTGCCATTTCCACGAAAAAATGTGAGAACACTCTATTCAAATAATCTCAAGAGAAATTTAGTCTCAACATTAGATGAATTACCATTTGCACTTTATTATTGAGAAGAAATCCTGACCTGACATCCAAATATGATTTAATACCAACAGCCACAACACAAACTGCATTATCTCAGTAATTTTCAACACAAGCACATCTGACAAAGTAATCAGTAACTGTTTAACAGAGCTTATATTGGGCAGAAATCTCTCCAGTCAAGCAAATACACATCTTGCTGTCAGAACTCTCCAAACTGCCTTTCTATAGTAACTTGAAAAAAGAAACTGCTATTATGCCTGTATACCTTGCAATGTTATTCTTGGCTTCTACTTTTCTTCATTGAAAATCCTTTTAGATAAAGAATCCTTAATTCTCAAATCCTACACAAAGTGTCAAAGCTTGCAAAGTCTGCTTTTCAATTGTGCAATCACTGTACCTTACACAACCCCAAAATTGGACAAGGTGGTCAGTCAGAAGAGCAACAAATAAACCAGGAAATATTAGTTCTTTCATGGAAATACCACATTTTTATCTGAACTGCTGCTTTTAATTGCAATTTCATTCCTGCTAAGGAGTCTAGCCAGCCACCTCCCACACAGTGAACGTGGGAGGTCTGCAGTTAACACTCAGAACAGACAAAGACGACCAAAGATTAGACTCAGTAAACTACTGATTTTGTCACCATTCCAAAATCAATTTTATCACTAGAAGACTAATTTCAGATTAAAAAGAAATGCAAACCACAACATTCCCAGTCCAGTTTATAGCATGCTTCCAGTGCTATTTCTTCTGTTATGGCACAGAGAAGTGACACAAGCCCCCTCATGCAAGTACAGGCACAGGACAGGATGTTGTGCCCACAAGTACAACAGCACAACTGGGCTTGCAGTGGTACTGCTTATTGCAATTCATCAAGCCCAAATTAATTGCAGCAATCCAAAGCAACTTATTTTGTTGACTGATATCCTATTTCATTGCTTTCCATGTTTAAAATAACATCATAAATATCATTATCTGCATTAATATTCAACTTAATTGCAATGGAAGTATCAATCATGCGGGTCATGATTACTTTACTGTTTTAAATTCCCAGTACACAAGACCAATTTTATATCTAAACAGACTTCTAATTGTATATCACAGATTAATACTGGACCCTGCCCAAAATCATGTCTTTAGGAAGAATAAGCCTATAAAAAGGTTCTTGCTTGACTCACAACCAGCCGAAACTGGAAACTTCAGGACAGAGATAAGAATGGCAGGCATTCAAATTTGGGAGTCCATCTGACTATTGATAGATGGTTGAAGTAAAACAAACAGCCCAAAAATAACATGAGCAAGTAACAAGATGAACAACAGTTCATCCCTCTTCAAAGCAAGGTAAACCAGTAAAGCAGGTAAACACTGGCAAGTTTTTAAAAAGCAACCAATCTCATTTTGTGAAAATTTTGTTCATCAACTGTTTCTTGTTCCTGCTGCAGTAAACTGTTACCAAGGAAATTATATAAAAGTATGAAATTTTTTTTTTCTTTTAGTCTTAAATGCAAGTTTCTCCCTTGCTCCCTTAGCTCCCTACGAGCTAAATCACCTATAGGTGTTAGAACAGGAAATAACAGCTAGTGATAATATTGCTATATCAGCATTACAAATATTGTATTGTTAGATTAGAAAGTGTAACAATATTTCCCTTTCACTTAAACTTCAAAACCCAGATTGCTTGCTGAAATTATGTTTGCTCAATATATAACAGTTAAAATAACATAAATGGTGCAGGGCTACAGAAACCAAGAGAAAATATAATAAATTTAAAGAGAAGCCCAACAGAAAGATTTGAACTTCATGTATTCAGAATGTCAAAACTACTGTGTTTTGCAAATATCCTGATTGAGTTTGGATTTAAAGTCTTTGAAATGCTAAAGTGACCAAATGCTAGTTATCTGCCCTCGAACAGTGACACAGTCTATCAATTTGGCAAATGAAAGCAAAGATTCTTAGTTATGTGCAGTATCAGGTGATCACAAGCAGGACTTCACAATAGTTTAGTATAGCAGTACTTCTGTTCACTTACTAATGGGTAGTGCCTACCAAAGTGCACAGTACTTCCACTGAGCCTTTGGATTGAAGGAATTATCACAGAGCTTTTGTTTTGCCTCTGCAGAATGATAAAGAGTTAATTTTGAGCAAAGATTTTGCAACCTATGTGCTAATACTACAAGCTGCTGTTTCTGCACCTGCACTTCAGTGCACCCAGTCCCTATCCTCTGAAAATACCAAGTCAGTAGCCTCTGAAGAAAGTCACCAAAATGTGTAATTTTTAACAACACCAAATTATTTTTTCAATTGACTCAACTGATAGCCTCTATCAGAAGTTAAAAATATGCCATGTAACAAATTACACCTCTGGGTTTAAACCAGTTTAGTTCTGTTACAGAAGGGCCAGGGATCAGACAGGCTGTTCCAGGCTAAATACCATCATGAAGTATCTCTGAAACTATTCACAGTTCAATGGTTACAAAGATAGCAGGTGTAACTTAAGTGCACTTAACAAGATCAGTAGTGATGTCAAAATCTAGAACCCCAAATATGTCCAGACTGTGTTAATAAAATCTTAACAGCAGAAATACCATAAACAGATGCAGATTTATAATAGTTCTTTCTGATCAAGAAAACACAATTACAGAATAGTTTTGATTTTACACCAGAGTTCTCAATTTGTAATGGATTGAGTCACAACACATACATTTAAACAATGCAGTGCATTAAATTGCACTTAGGCAGATGTTTCTGTATAATGCAAATTAACTTTTCTCAATTATTTTAAGAATTGACATAAATGAGAAAGGAAAGCTTAGGGCACCTCTCCTGTATATATTTGCTTGCTATTGTTTAAACAGATAATTAGGAAAGTACTGATAGAGTACATCCTATTTATTTTCCTGAAGCATGCAAGAATTTGGTGTAATTATGAATGCTTCAGGAATGTGACTTAAGAACTTGTGTTTTTTCAGAGGCAAAACGATGCCTTCTAAAACAGAATATGCTACAAATTCATTCAATAGTGTAGACTAACTCCAGAGGTTTCAAACCTGAACTTTAAATATACATTATTTCTTTTTCTTCTCAGATTATGAGGAAAAACAAGTCCCACCAGAGTAAAAAAAACTGGAATGAACCTAAAACACATATGAATTTTAGTTACAGAGTCCTGGGGATACCAACCACTGACAGAGGCAGATTGCTCCATAACCTGCCATGAAATCTGTGATTTAAAGATATCAAACTAGTTACATTAGTTTTTCAGGCCACAAAGCTGATACTTAAGAAGCTGTTGGGCTACATGCTGCAACCTACTGAAAACTTGTAACATTTGGACAAAAAGTCAGTATGAAAGCTCAAGACACAGTTCCAGATATTGCATGAAAGAAAACTGTAACACATGAAAATCTGGAACAAAACAGATGTGCCTGGAAATGCAAAAACACAGAAGACAAAAAATGTAGCTGGCAAATCAGTTCCTTTAGAGCTTATAACTCTTAAAATTATATAGATATGGGAAAAGGCTCATTAAATTTTATATACTGTACAAACTCTATCCTCTGGTAGAGGTTGTAAGCACTTCTGTCTACTCAACTAGTAACAACAGACAATTTTATCATGGAATTTCTCTCTGACACAAACTATATGGACTCTCCCCATAATTCTGAGTCAATAAATAAAGGTGGCTCTAAATAAAACTTAGTCTTTTATTGCTTCAGCTGTGGCCAAGACCTAGACCCAGCTCAACAAACAGCTCCAAAGTGCACTCCAGAGTGCTGGGTTTAGAACTGGCTCACTCTGCTCCGAGCCAGGCCCATGACAGGAGAAGGCAACTTCCAGCATTGCCAACCACACATAAAATGAGCCAGAAAATAGATCAGAAAAGCCAAAAGTTAAATTTCTATAACTGAGTTTTACCAAACAGGAAACAGATGGTTGTTGGAAGCTGGTGCTTTCTTCTACAATCTTGTTCAATGAGTGGGCAAATACACAACTCCCAAAGGCACTTCTCTAAGTGGCAGAAGACATGACATAAGAAGGACTTGTACAAAAGTAATTTTCCCAGGAATCCATAATTCTGCTGCTATGCCATGTATCAAGGGCAAATGAAGACTGTCACATGGTTTCACTCGAGTAATTAAATAATATTTTAATTAGTATATTTTAAAAAGCTTAAGTGGTGGCTCACTAGACATAGCTACTGCCCTTATTTTGACAAATTAGTTTAAGTGATTCATAGATTAATAGACTGAGACACAGTTTAAATGTCATAACTCTATATTTTAAGGTCATGCTGTCCTCTCTTACTATCAACTTATCAAAAACCTTCTGAGCAGAATACAATAACTTGATTTTTTTTTCCCCCTTGTCTTACTTTTCTGAACAATTTTCTCATGAAACAAAACAGAACAAAAAAAAGTCTTTAAAAGATTTCTTTCTTGGAAGCCAGTTAAAAATGGTGTGATAGCCACATACGAGACTTACTCACAGAAAAATTATATGAACACCTAGCATACACTGGAAGAAAACATCCCACTTGTAGGGTCTGCAAACCACTGTGTAAATCCTTCCCCAAATCTCTCAGTTACCTCTATCCAAGTGTTTCATGTCAGATTCACGGTGGTCAGTAAAATGTTACAAAGGGAGAGACAGCACAGAGTTGCAGCTTTGGGCTCTGAGCTGAGGGTGACCAAGTCTATACAAAAGTTTTTGAGGATTTCTCAGAAATATTTTTAAGCAACATTTTGTAGCAAGCAAAGGACAAAATTTCCACTGCAAACAGAGGCAAAGCAGAGGAATGGTGACTGTCTTTGAGAACACCATTGTTTTAAAGCTGAAGGCACAAATTAGTATGTTAGTAAAGACTTCACTTTATTAATTATTTCACTCTCAGATTCTCCTTAAAGCATGTTAGAAGTGCAAAAGCAGCTCCAAGTCAGTAAGGACAAAGAATATGCAGATGGAGTCCAGAAGAGAGGCAGGTTTTTGAGTGTGCAGAACAGACAATAAAAAGTATCCCCTTTCTGTGGGATTGAATACACACACATTTTAACCCTACAACTATAAACCTCTGTGGCTGCATACTGAATCTCTTTACCTGACGCTGTTGTAGCTACTCTTCCATCAGTTACTGCTTTGGAAGAAAGATATGTAGTCATCTGAATATCTTCCTTGTCTTTACTGGGATATTCGTTACGGAAAGTGGATTCTGCGGATAATGGTGCTGCAACTTCCGAACTACGGCTTAAATCAAGAGGGAGACACGGTCCACGCTTCTCAAGTGACACATGAGCAACATCAGGTACTACATAAAAGAAAAAATGTCGTATTAAAAAAGACACACGGGTCCAACAAACAGTCTGGATTGCAGCATTACATAACATAGGAACAGCAAAACAGCTTTAGCTACAGCAGTTCAAAATATCCCATTATTTGAAAACCATGAAAGGTCTCATTTTTATGATTCAATTTCTCTTGGGCAGTTCTTTATTAGATTAAGATACATTACCCTCCAATTTTGATGACTGTTGGTTTTGACCACTGATGGAGAACACTTTTCCATCAGTAACTGAAGAGGGAGAAGAAACTTTTTCTACAGAATCATCAGGCAAGGAGCAAGTGGCTAAACGCTGTGATCTTCTTCTCCGTTGACTATGTTTGTAGGATCTAGGGGAATTCACTGGCTGTGATGGACCTAAAAAGAGATCTTTCAATGTTCATGAAGCAGAGAGATACACCATCATCTTACGGCAGCATTTGAGATCTAAAGATGGGGAGTGCTTTAAACAACTCTTACTTGCAAAGCTGGTAATCACAGCAAAGCTGGTAAAAGTAATTACAAAACTGTGACTACCAGGAACAAAGAAAGATTTATGCTCAAGACATGATCCTGGTTTTTGCTTATTACAAATTACTAGGGCACCTGCTTCCCCACTGGTAAAGGTGGCTGTCTCACACAAGCAGTGTATTTACAGTAAGCAACCCTCCCCATAAACCCCAGGTAGCAGGTTATTTATAATGGAAGGGGGATTTAACAATAAACAGAACAAAAGATCACAGTTAAGGATCTAAAAAGTCATGGATATATGTTAACATATAACTTAAAGAAATAATCAAAAATAGTGTTTAATTTTATATCCCACCTCCTGCCTTCTGATAACCTGATATCAATACCCCAGCTGAAATCCAAACACACACTGCCAATGGATGGCACAGTAAGAAGGCTCCAGAACATTTTAGTTAAAAAAACCCCAAATGGGGGAGGAGGATTGATATAGGTTAATATAGGCCTGATTCATTAAAAACAAAAAACCCACACTCCCCTACACTCCTTCAATTTTACCCAGTTCCACAAAATTTTGCCATAGGAAAACATTTAAGTTGCTATTACATTGTAAATCATTGTTCTCTCCTTTTTGTAAGCAGTTTTTAGAGTCAGATATCCAGATTTAAAAATTAAGACATAGCAAAACTAACTTTCCACTAGAGGTAGAAAAAAACTTGGAAGTCAAAGATTAAAGACAACACTAACAGTTCTAAGCTACCAAGTAATCAAGTTTTAAATTAACTATTTAAAAAAAAAAATATTGCTACAGAGAAGTCCAACTTAATCCAAAGTATAAGCATGCTCCAGGAAAGCTACTTACCATTGCTCTAGGGGTGGGGGTAGATATGGATGACTGCTAACATTTTGTGGGGACAAAACACAATTTTTACCAATGTGTTCTGAATTTGCACTCCTCCCTCTCCCACTCATTTTAAGTTATCTATGAGCAAAGATTAAAAAGAAATTTCTCATAACTGAAAATACAAAATCAAGGTTAAGGGGAACACATGATGCAGGTTGAATCTTCCGTCCTCAATCACTATACTAAAAGGGAAAAAAAATTGTAGCTTTTGACTGACTGAAACCTGCACTGACATTAACCTTTGGACTCATCATTTAATGTTCTTTATGCAAAGAACCTGACACTAAGCAACACTACAAATCTAATGTAATCTTAAAAAAAAATATATAGAAATACCTTAATACTCACAAAAAACAGCGCATTCAAGCATGCAGCATAAAGCTTTCCCTATTCTTCTGATAAACATTATTTTCATGCTTGGCAAACCAGTTACACATGTTAAGAAGCTGAACACCCATGGTTTTTTTCTTGGACAAGGAAACACAATTTTTAATATCTCTCCACCACAGATCTTGAACCCATCTTCTCTTTCATATCATGTTTGGAGGAAGTATCACATAAAGTGATGAATGCCACAGCCAACAGGTACAGAACATCAGCCTGCTGAAGGTGTAGTTTCTCAGAGAAGGAAAGGTCCACACCAAGGTGTATGTCTTTTCTTTTTAATGAATCAGGCCCTTTTCAGAAGGGAGGTTTGATTTTTTTCCTGTATCACTGTTAATGCTAGTGTGGAGATTTTAAGATAGAGGGAAAGCCAACCCTTAAAAGCCATGACTCTATAAAGATCAATATATTAATTAAATGTATTATTTCTTGTAGAATAATTCAAATGCCTTATTATATGACTTGACTTTTAAAATAGTGAGCTACCCCTAATTCTCCCACTTGGACATTTTATTTAAAGCAGATTCATTTTTAAAAGCAATAGCCATTTACAACCAAAGAAAATTTTTGTATATCTCTTATAAGTAGTTACGGTATGTTTTTTAAAATGTCTGTGCTCACTAGTTTTATTTATCACAGAAGAAGGAAGCTGAGAGACCAGCGTCAAATCCTCGACTTGTATTAATTCTGGGGAAAGTGGTGATTTAGGGGGCTTTATACACCCGGAAGAATCTCCAGATTCTTGTTTGCATTTCTTGCTGCGAGCCTTTCCTGAAGACAAAGTTGAGGATAACAGTGCAGGTTTCTGAATGTTGGCAGAACTGCTAATATCAGCTTCATTTTTTTTCTGACTTTGTGGTTTAGGTGAAATCTCCTGAATAAATAATAAAAAATTGATACTTTTATTTCAGTTTCTTCGTTGAGGTTCTTGTATTCTATTTTGATCTTTTTAAAAGCAATTTCAGTACTCAAACACATAAAAAAAATCAACATATTTTAAATACAAATGAAAACTATTTAAAATGCATCATATTAAATTTTACTTTTTTTAAAGGAGCACTACCAATTGTTTTCAGTATTCAGAATACTCAATTCTTACTATTTGAAATACCTGCAAAAAGCCTAAAAATAAAACATTTTCCCTCTATTCCCAATTAAAAAAAAAAAAAATATCAACAAAGTATTTTTAGTTTTCTCTTTCATCTTCACTGTCAGTGCAGTCTCCAAGCAAAACCTGGGGAGCATCTGTTCCCAGCCAGAACACACACACCGATGCACCACCACAGAGCATCTCACATTGGAAGGGACCCAGAGGGATCCTCAAGTCCTCCTCCCTGCTGCTGAATCATGACTGGGAGTGTTGTCCAGACACTCCTTGAACTCTGGCACTGCTATGAGCAAACAGTCCTTCCTCAGGATTGCAGCTCTAAAAAAAAGTTTTTTTCTACACAGTCATTTCCTTAATCAGACGGGAAAAAAAAATAGGCAGTTCCTTAGGAAAACTATATTTAACAAGGAATTTGTATTTTTGAGAACCTGAAAAAGTTGATAATGCTCCTTTAAGGAATGCCTGAAACAATGAAAAGATTCCAATACTGAGCACACCCTCTCACAACCCCTTTCAGTGCTGGGAGTCTGGATTTCACCACATTATATGTTTGAGTGAACATGAAGAAATCACAACTTCTAGCACCACAGGGTTAAAGAGTCTGCAAACTTTCAGGGAAAAATGAGCAGATAATGAGGTAAAACAGTTTTTGAAGGAAAAGTGAACATATAATACATTTTTTCAAATTCCTCAATTTTCATATTTCTCAACACAAACTACTGTTTTTAGATCATTAGCATGCATTGACAGACATGAGCATTTTAAACTTTTCAGTGGAAGTTCTTCCTACCTTACAAAAACTGTGCATGTGTTACAACTTGCCTAAAAAGGGCAAACTACAATATCTGAATATAATTTCTTAGGCCTGTCTCCCTTCTCATCCCAGTAACATCACACAGCATAGTACCATCTAATAAAACCACAACTAACAAAGCAGAGAGGCATTTCTAGAACGTGTGCACCACTTTATCCAAACTAGAAACATCACATCTCCAGTGATTTGAGGGAATTATTGAGTTTTGTTATAAATTGCAATTTCATTTTCCACTAGAACTTTGCATGTTCCAATGGAGAAAAAAATAAAAAAAAAGCAAACCAAAATCCCACAAGTGCACCTTCTATGTCTGTAAAGGGGTGCCCCTGAATGCTACATGAATGGCTCGCTGGGAGTATCCTGTAAAGATCCGATGCAAAACATCCCATTCAGCAGACATCAGTTCTACCTTGAGTAACTCCATTACACACATACTAAGTGTAGTTTATTCATTTATATAAAATATTCCATGTACTGTAGAGTATACCTATGCTGGTTATGAGAGGTATTACCAGAAATTAATTAGAGTCGTATCTTGTAAATAAACAATTTTATTGTTCATCTTCACAGATGTGAAAGACATACTACAGCATCCATTACTTTCAAATTACAAAGTTATTTAAACAAGATTAAAAAAATTAAATTAAGATTTTGATAAGGTGCTTAACCTCTTAACAGGACAAATTAACATTAAAAACCTTAATGACTTAATGTTATCCATCTACTCAGGTCTTGGTCAAAAGGAAATATAACATGACATACCCTAATACAATTAAATAAACTACTGCATCTGCAACTAATCATCTGAGGTTCTGGGTTTAAGACAACTGTAAACTAAAAATCTGTAAATATCAACAAAAACTTGCATCAACAGAGTCAGTTTTCGGCTATTGGCCTGAATATTTCTACCATATTCTGTGTTACATTGTTAAAAAACCTACAAGGTATTTTATCCATTCAATTTTATAGCAGTAGCAGACAAAGTCTCTAAGGAATGTCAGCTTTGCTATAGGAAAACCTTTTGGGGAGGTTTATAACTCGGCCATTTTCATTTCACTTTGGGCAGGAACTCAGTGAAAAAAGCTTTAAGCTTAAAAATTTTCCTCCCCACAGTCAATCATTTAAATGTTTGTGAGGTTTCTGGTTTTAGTTAGATACAAAGGAATAGGACAATTTGGGATTTTAGATGCCTCTTTAAAGGAGCTTAACTATTATTTCCAAAAAATGAGGTTTTTCAGACCATTAGCATGTAAACAATGACAGAGACATCTTGTCTTTTATATCTGATCAATAAAACAGGAACAGCCGAGTTACTAAGTCTAAGAAATAACAAAAAGGTTATAGTAAATATGCACTGCAGTTTATACTGTTGCATACACAGTCTATGTAAACCACAAAGTCCCATTCACCGCAATGGGATTCTGCATGGCAAGATTTACATTGTAATGATTCTCCCAAAAACAACATGCTGTAAGCCATTTCACAGTTTTTTGCACATTGAAAATATCACACACAGTAGCAAGAAAAATCATAGCATCTTTAATATGCAAAAATTTGAGAAATGGAATGTCGTGTCAGTACACTGTAAACCTTTCTGCAAAATATCGGTCAATGCATCCGCACCGCAGGGGCTCCACCAGCCCTGACAGTGACAGCATCAAAACCAGAAACCAGGTTCCATTGACTCTCATCCAATGCAGCATCAATGGAAAAACCAGAGCAATGCAATTATGTATCAGCTCTAAAGAACCAGTACAACCAAAATATCAAATCGGGTTTGGGGTAGGGACTGTTCATAGAGTGTGCCGGGGCTAAAGAACAGAAGTGCTTATTAAAGAATTGCAGGCAGCAAGGCTACTTTGTTCAAATGCTGCTGTTAAAAGAATGAAAATGCATACAAAAAAGCTGTATTAAAGATACATTAAGGCTCTGATTTAAATAATTGGAAAACAAAGATGTCCTGAATCAAGACTACTGTTCATCCTTAGCTTGATTTACCATGCTCAGGCATTCAGCCCTTTTAAAATGCAAGATAATGCACAACTCAGAGTCAAGCAATGCCTGAACACAGTGCAATAAGCCAAAGACAAAATGGCAGCCTCCAGATCCTGCCAATATGCAGGTTTAAAAATCAGACCCTTAACATTTAAAAGTTTCTTTTTTGTATTTATTAAAATACACACCCTTGCAAAATGTATGGCTCATTGAGCAGTTCATAAAACACATACAAGCCTACAACACCAAATTCTTATAATATAAAAGAAACTTCTTTGAAAAGAAGTTCTATGTGATGTTGAAAACCCTGTTTCAAACACAAATCAAATTTGTGTAAGGGCCTGTTTCTAAGCCAGTTGTTGCTGCAGCTATAAAACTGGACCTTGGGACACTGGTCTCCTCATATTTGTTGCACGGAGACTTGATGTTATTTTGTTTTCTGTTAGTTTTCTAACACAAAAGCTCATTATTGAAATTCAAGTCAACACTGTGTTTAGAGACAATTAAATTCCATACTTCTGGCTCTGCCAGAAATGTAAACATAAGATAAATTTTCAGTTCCCTGTTATATCTGAAGGGGAAATTTTTAATGTTGTAGGTACTACATCTCCATGGCACACTCCAGTGGGAACTTTGCAAAAGAATCAAACTCTACCATTTCATACCTGCTCCAGGACTGGAGCTGTTTCTTTGTTGCCTTCCTTTTTTTCAGCACCATCTGCAACAACAGCTTTGGATGCCAATAAACCTTAGGAGAAAAGTTGCAGATATTATTAGTTAGAAGCACTTTGCAGCAAGAATTTGTAGAAAAAGAAGTAAAATAGTGAGACAAAAAATAAACTTCACAAATCTACAACATGAGTATTTCTGAAATGGCCCCACACAAAGCTGAAGGCTTTAAATTAGAAGAAAGAAAAAGTTAAAGGACGTTACAACAATGGCATGCTTACATAGGAAGCATTTCTTTGCCATATTTACTGACAAGAAGAAAATCAGATTACCAATTCTAAAATAAAACCTTGCTATCCTTCCAAAGCCCAAGCACTTGAGCTTTAAAACCAAATATATAATACATAAGCAAATTTTGAAATCAGAATTATTTACAAAACTTCTCTTTCTCCCCTTTCCAGTCTTTGAGAAATTCACATCAGAATTTGTATTACTAATTCTTAACTATAACACACAAATCTTCCTAATAAAAAAAAAAAAAAAAAAGGGATTTAATTTCCAAAGAAATATTTTCAGCAGTGAAGCTCCCAAATTACCTCACTAAGATGACCATATAGGGAGCAAATAATATATTAGAATATGTAGCTTCATTCATAAACTTATGCACAATACCACTGCTACAAAAAATGTGTAAAGACAAGTGGGATATAAATACAAGAAAGCTTTCTGCCAGTGAAGCATATGGCAATAGCTGCAGTTGTACCTCACACAATAACTTTAATTGCCTAACAATGCAGATACAGTAAAAGTTCTCCACCATTAAGAAAATACAGAACTGATAAAACCTAAAAACCACAAATCTGAATAAAAATTGCTATTCTAATCTCTAGGAATGTCAATATTGGGAGTGAGGAGTTGAAGTCCTCAAAAATAACTTGACAAATTCAGAGGGAATTGCTATTGCATTCCATGAAATATTAGATAATTGCCAAAATTAATTTAAGGTTCACATTGTCTAAGGCATTATAAATTAGTGAAGTCTACGCTCTGAGGAACTGTTCCAAGACATTAAAACAAAACAAAAAAATTTCAGCATTCAACAATAACACCAAGTGTTTTATCTCATACACTATTTATGTTAGATTAAGTTATGCTTAGGCCAACAAAACCTAAAGCAGAAACTTATTCCTATTAGATAAAATTAAATTAAATTATCAGGTAAGGTTTTAATTCTGCATTAGACTACATAAAAGATTTTGGTTTTATGGACTTAAACATTTTCAACACAAATTACCCTATTTAAATCAAGTTGCAAAAATTGCAGTGTTCTTTATCTTTGCAATGCTGCATCTATATCAAAAAGCATAAAATCATTTTCAAAATCAAATGGAGTTTAAAAAAAGAAAGCAAACAAGTTGCAGTTAATGAAGAAGCCTTTGTGGTTCTATAAGCCACAGGCTGCCCAGACAAGAGTGCCCATCCCTGGGGGAGTTCAAGGCCAGTCTGGATGGGACAGAGAAAGGTGGTCTAGTGGATAATGCTAGAATGAGATGACCTTTAAGGTCTCTTCCAATCCAGACCCTTCAGATTCTCTGATTTTTAATTCTAGCTAGATGATCCCTGCTCAGAAATTCAAGCTGTTCAATCAATCTAGATTCAGATCTGCCCTATGATTTCCTTTTTCTCTATACAATTAAGTATTTTTCTAACCAGGCACTATGCCTGTAGGACAAAGCAACTTCACAAGCTACTGCAAACCAGGACTACAGGTTCACCACCCTCTGTCTGTAAGAGCACCTAAGAAAACAAAAGCTGGGAGTGGCACACTGAACCAGGAATGTTTTATTCTGCAAGCCCACTGCAGCTATTATCTGGTTTTAGGTACCAACACAGCAGGAGAAGACATGGAAGCAAACATTTCAACAGAGGCAAAAACTGATTGGAAGATGACATTAATACATGCTTAGCAGGAGATATTCTTCACCTTTGGAAAATATAATTGCTACCAGTGCTAGTAGCAAAAGAAAGGGCAAAGAAAACAACTTTAATTTGTTGAATGGTGAGCAAAGAACACCCGATGCAGGTGTGGGTCTTGTGGCAGACAAGAAGACCCTTCTGCATCAAATGCTGAATTGAAATCCAGGGATTTCAGTTGTGAACAGTTCCCTTTGTACAGCTTCCTGCAATAGTGTTTTGCACTATTTCCCCAATGCAGCCATAACCTGGTAAATGTTTTCCTAACAGCTACAATGTTTTATTTTGTAGCCACTCCCATGGTACACCAACATGATTCCCAACTTTCCTTAAAACCTAAAAGCTTGTTCTAGAGACAAAAATGACACAATGCAAGTGTATATTGATATACAGTATTTTGTATATTAATATATACAAGCATTTAACATAAGAAAAGAAAAAGTTTGATCATTAGCAGTCACATTTTCAAAATGTACTGTTATAAAAGACTTTATGGTATAAACTGCAGAAGTGTATTAATTTGAGAACATGAAGATATCATGAGAGATATCATGAAGTATCTACAAGGCATGACAAATTTCTTCTTATAGTTTAAGGATTAATACACTTTCACTGAAAGGTAACATCCTCTGCTACCCAAGTATGTCTTGTGGAGACAAACACTGTTTTTAAAATGGTAATAGTCAATGGCTGCAAAATCATGGTTTGATTATTCAGCTGAGTCTGTATGAACCTATCTCATTACTATGATTCTCATAATTCTCCTGAGATAATAAGAATCTAAACACAAGCTCAGGCAAATACAGTTTCTAAAGGTAAGGTTTTTCAGTTGGCTTTGGTATCTTCTGTAACTAACTGCTGTTGGAAAGAAATTAGCAGGGCTCCATCAACATATATATCTGGTCTCTATATCTTATACTACTACTGCTCATGGAGGCAATTAAATTGGAACTTTACTGAAAATATATATAGTATGGGAAAGGAGAGTAGAAATGGGGCTGATAAATCTGACACCCATTAACAAAACTTGGAACCAAAGAAGGAACCTTCCAGGAATGACATTCCTGGAGGCAGAAGATGGGTTTTTCTAAAGACTCCTACTTTTTTACAAAAAGAACAGATCCTTTTCATCATTTCTTGGATGAAAAGCTGAACCCTGGATGAAAAGTTGGACACGAGCAGCCAACACTTTCCTGGGCTGCATCAAAAGCACTGTGGGCAGCAGGATGAGGGAGGTGATTCTGCCCTCTGCTCAGACCCCACCTGCACTGCTGTGTCCAGCTCATGGGTCCCAGCACAGGAAGAACATGGACCTGCTGGAGTGAGTCCAGAGGAAGGACCAGAGATGGTCAGAGGGCTGGAGCACCTCTCCTGTGAGCAGAGGCTGAGAGAATTGGGAATTGTACAGCCTGGAGAAGAGAAGGCTCCAGGGACATCTTACATACCAGTGCCTAAAGGGGGTCTACAAGAGAGCTGGAGAGGGACATTTTACAGGGGCATGTCATGATAAAACAAAAGGGAATAGATTCAAACCTAAAGACAGTAGGTTTTGATTAGATATGAGGAAGAAGTTCTTTCCTATAAGGGTGGTGAGGCACAGGTTGCTCAGGGAAGCTGTGGATGCTCCATCCCTGGCAGTGTCCAAGGCCAGGTTGGATGGGGCTTTGAGCAACCTGGTCTAGTGGAAGATGTCCCTGCCCATGGCAGCAAGGTTGGACGTAGATGAACTTTAAGGTTCCTTCCAACCCAAACAATTCCATGATTTGTATCATTTTATTTTTACTGATTGAGAGACTGAAACAGAACCACTCTCAGAAGAAAACTGACTAAAGATCCTCCATTGCAGGCCAATAAAAAGCTGGACAAGCCAAACAAGTAACAAAAAAAAAAAAAAAAAAATCTTACTATGCAGCTTAGTAAATTAGGTCATTTTTGTTTTACAGAAACAAATAAGAATTTTTATCTACTTCCAAGAAATCCCCAATAAAACAAAACAAAACAACAACAAAAAACCCTCCCATTTGTAGCATCTCTTTACCACTCTTCATATGAAATATTATTGACTAGAATAATGAGTGAAATTAATTTTTATCTTACAGTCCAAGGGCTCCTCTGTTAAGGGAGGGGACTTCACAACTTTTGTCAACCCAGCTTTTTAAAGGCATCTGATACTTTCTCAGCACAGGTACAAACAATAAGATTTTGTCCTAAATACTGACAGGATCAAAGCCACCAAAAGAATTTTCTTATTTGGAGGAATATATATTGAAACAATTTTTTCACAGTTAAGTAAAATTCTAATAAATTCTAGAATAAATGTAATTTTCAGCTTTTAAAGTAAGACCAATTATTAAATTTCCTGTTGCATAGAATGTATTCTGTAGCAACATCTCTGTTTTGCATTAATACCTTTGACCAATAAAGACACTGACAAAATAGATCATCTTTATAGCTTCAATTTGTAGGGATGTATATTTCTAAATGAGAAACTCTTTTCAGCAACAATTTCACTTTATGAAAAAATATTTTCTGTTTCTCCACAGCTAACCATAGCTTTAATTTACAGTATGCAATTCATGACATTCTTAAGAAGTTGTATAAACTGAAATTCAACCAATAATGGAGATAACTGCACAGCTAGAGGCAAAATATCCTCAAAAAATTCATCAATTCAGAATGGCTCCTATACTAAAAAACTAAAAAGACCAAGTACAGTCTGCAACCAATTTATCAATCAGGTAGATTTCACCATTTATGAATTCCTTTAAAATTCTAAACAAGTACAGACTGCAGTCACCATCTGCCTCATGAATGTGCTCCTATGCAATCTACTTCAGCACCTTCTTTACAAGCATGAATATTTCACTACATGAAAAAGGAACAAAGTCAGCAACAAAAAAAAGTCTTTTACCAGTGATCTTGTTTAGGCGAGCTCTCTTTGCCTGAAATGAGTTGCCTAGATTACTTTTCCTCTTGTGTGATAACGTGCTCTCTGCCTGCACAAAGGCCATCTTTGGAACATCCACTACAGGAAATCCTACTTCTAAACACAAGAAAAACCTCATTAACTCACATTTCATAAATGCACAACATCCAACATACTTAAATATTTCAGAACTGTTAATAGAATACTGTAGTAAAGAAATTTTAAATGTTTATAAAAAAGGAAAATGACACATTGTTAAGATCTAGAATTACATACTGAAACAATCAAAATTGGTAATTTTTATTGAAGGCGATGAGAAATAAGCATTAAAGATTTAAAATGAACAAATCTTATCAATTCAGATACAGTTTCAAACACCCCTGAATATGGATATATCATGCATATTGGAATTTGTTTTCTTTAATACAAGATCAGAAATTAACTCACAGGTAAGAGAAGATGCAGGAACATCAACCAAACTGTACAATAAAATAATTAATCAAAAGCTACGTTCTGCTCTTGATGAAGGTATTCAGAAGTTTAGCAGAAGCAGTAAATGCTGACTGAACTAGATTTATCTGATCAAAATAGTTTCTGAACCAATTACCATTATGTATCAGAAAGTTATCAAGACATCTTCCTCTAGAAATATTGGTTATTACTTAACTGCAAATTATCAACAGGAGTTCAACACTACAGAAAAAACAATTTTGTATTTAATGAATGTGCTTTTACCAAATGTATCACTAGATGTAGGCTCCTCTTCCTTTTTTTGGACTTCCTGCATGATTGTAGAGGTTGAGGTTTCTTCTTTTTTTGAAGGGACTTTTAACCATTTTCTGTCCTCTTTATCTTTATTGCTGTTTGCACTGGTTCTAGGTTTACTTCCTGCTTTGTTCTTGGCTGCTGCTGCTGCAGCAGCTTTGACCAAAGCTATCCAATCCTCCAAAAAGGAAAAAATGGTGAGTAAGTATTATAAAGTGCCTAAAACTCAAACAGAAAATAGTTGTAAACCCAGTGAACTTTATCTAGAAATGTTCAAATGAAATTCAATTAATTTTTATGATTACTACTCAAAGAGTGATAAAATTGACTTTCCCAAATAGTCCAAGTATTGAAGTATTAGCAGTACACCACAAAGACAAAAAGAGAAAAAGTCTTTCAAAAACCACTATATATGGAATTCTGCCTATACACATTCCTTGCTAAAATACTTTTAGTGTCATAGCTTTAGCAATCTAGGAGCTCCCAATCCCAGAAGACTGACGTTTTTCTTACCCTTCTGGCTCTGAAACACACAATTCCATAGTTGTTGACCTATTATGCAAAGCTACAATCACTCCAGCAGTGTCCAGCTGCATGGAATTCCTCCTGAACTAAATTTATAAACCAGGGATAACTCCCACCTCATTACACTTTTGTTTCTAGAGCAACTACAGACTCCTTTACTCTTTTAGTATTACATACTAGGTTTCACTCTCTAACTCCAATAAAGTATTCTACAATATGACTGAATTTCACAATCTATATTTAAGGTAATTAAGTGTCATTTTGCATAATTGCTCATTTGTACCACACAGAAACATTCAAGGGGTGAACAATACATCCCAATCTAATCTACTTTTAGGCACTTAGACCAAGTCAAGCCACCCTACAAGCCAATAAAGAGAACTTCCTAAGCTGAGCCAAGCTCTTTCCACTAGTTTAGAGAGATGAGACTTCTGCCTTATGTCTCCTGAATGTCAGGGATCAATCTGACTGCAAAAATTGTAAGTTTATCCTTTTGACTAAAGTATTTTTTAGAATATTTTAGAACAGTCAGCTACAGAATTCTTCCATGGAGAATTTATGTGCAATATAGAAGGCAACAGAAATTATCAACCAGTCAGAATTAAGCGTCTGAGTGCTCTGAATCACAAGTACTACCACATACACAAAAAAGAAAAAAGAAAAAAAAAATAAAAAAGAGAGAAAAATACTTTTTGTCTAGTGACCCATGAGTACTTTACAAGTAGGATAAATAGTCTCTTCCCCCAACTGCACAGAGACTATTTTATTCTGGAATATCTTCTTGTTGTTATGCCATCACACAAGATACCTAAACTAAATTTGATTTTACAAATCTTGCTCCAGTGCGACCTTCTCCCCCTCTCATTACATTAAGTCTTTCAAGTTTCTGTTCTGCTGAAGGTTTCTTTGCCTTCTTTGACATATCACAAATACATAACACAAATACAGTGTTAATTCTCCTTGCATCATACTTTCCCTTTTCCATAGTTCAATACTTTTAAATCACTGCTCTACATGGGTTATGCATCTTCTTTGTACCAACTTACTTACTTAGAAACAACAGCAGTTTTGATTCCTCTAAGATGAAGTGTTCCATGTCCACACTGTCAGTGCAAGATGCAGACACTCACACTAGCCAGGAGCAAAGTTTGGAAGCCCTTTGGCAATGCTCATACAACAGGCCACTGAGTGACATGCCAGCACAAGCGAGCGTGTCTAACTGCCAGCTGCACAGCCAGTCAAAGCACACACACCTCTCTTCTGGCCAGCCAAAACGAGCACACCTATTAGCTCCAGTCCATCCAGAGTCTTGCCAATCCAGCAGGACAAAGAAAGGATTGAGCTATTTGTGATGGTGAGGAATTAGGAGACCTGAGAGCAGAAGTCTTACACTGTACCCTGGCCAAGGGATGAAGAGGATCTGTGACATGGCTGGAGATTAGATCTCATGATAAAAGTGGGAAGGGAAAGTAGTGCAACCTGCCTCAAAATAGCTTCTAAAGAGCACCCTAATTTTCAGTCAAGCTAAGCACCCTGGAATCAAAAGCTTTCAGAAGATATCAAGCTTCAAAAGATAATGCTGAACCAAGTATCCTGATCTAAGCATAGCTGGCCCAACATGCGGTTTTCTTTGTATTTTATCTCACTGCTTGGATACTTTTCTACAACATGGAGCTTACAGTAGCAGGACACATAACAATGAAGCAAACAAAGGTCAAACATAGAGAAGCCAGAGAAGAGACATATTCATTATGGTGACAGTTATACGTTTTTTCCTAGATTAACATAGAAATTTAAACTCAGTGAAGAGAACCTTGAGCAGCTGGGATGGAAAAGATTCCTTCCAACTTAGAAGAATTTTGTGATTCTCAATTGTTCAGAAACTCCGTGGGTCCATTTTTGGTTTTTGCTCAGGCACTAAAGTGACACAGTTAATGCCTGCTTTTCAACCTTGAATTCCTGCTCAGTAACTGCTCAGTAGCACAGTTCCTGAAATGTTAGAATTACTTAGCATCTAAGATGCTAAGGTGACTATATTTCTTTTGTAGATCACAGGAATTCCTCCTTCAAAAATATACATCTGTGTCTTTTTCAGAATTTTTTTACAAAAAAATTAACAAGACAATTGAAGAATAATAATGGGATCCTAAAGTACAACAAATTATGAAATTTGTCTCAGGCTAATAGTATGACATCTATTCGATCAGCCATAATACCAGGACACTAAATATCAGATATCACAGAAACTAGCTACAAATTTAACACTAGGACAATTTCCCAGATCGTACAAAGCCCAGGACGCAAGTACGAACACATCAGAAATTAATAGAGTAAAAGCAAAATCTAAGATAAGTTTTTCCTACTTTTCTTTCATTTTCTGACATTGTCTCTGTATTGGAAATAGTTGTATAAGTCTGAACCAGTTACTCTGCATCATCCAGCCTGATTTCCCACTTCCCTCAGTATCTCATTTCAGTGAGCTTCTCATTTACATATGTAACTTTAAAAAATGCAAAATAAAATACATTAAAAATGTGTATTTCCTTCTTTTTCTTTCTTACTGAAATTCATCTTTCAAATAAGCTGAGAAAATTGACAGGGGAATAGTAATGGCCACAGTGGTTAGAAAACAAAGCATTACTTTATGAGTACTGAGGAAAACTCACATTCTGCTAATCAGATTCACTAAATCAAAACACAGGAAATGGCACAATCGAGAATATATTAGCAGAAATTACCCAACAGCCTTATATATCAATTGGCTAAAAAACTTGTATTTTAAAATATTCCTTGTGTAACCATAATCCTGCAACAGTGGGAGGGCAAAACCAGAATCATTTCCAAAATGCAGCCCTTGCGTCAGTAGCGAATTCACACATACATCGCTCTCCCTCCACCTGCCTACAGCCACCACCTTTTTGCTTCACTACAGTACTAAAGATTCAGCTGCTTTTTCCTCTTCTGTCACACTGTAACTTCCAACTCCCACACGTTCATACATACACATACATAAAACATGAATCTATTGACTGGCTGATTCTACATCAAGCCTGGATTCCTTAACCTCACCTTTCAAATCTACACAGTCTGCCCCACCTACATCTTGGCTCACATTGTCTCCTGTCACATCTTCTTTTTTCCTCTGGCCCATTCGCAAATCCATGCTTTTTCCTCAGCTTCCTCTTCCTGTGTGCCAAGTCCCCTCCCTCTCCTTCAAATCCCTCCTCAAAACTCACTTCTTTTGGTTCGATTTCCGTCACTAATCTCAGCTCCGGCGCTATCTGCTCCCTCTCGCGCGCCTGATTACATCGAAGATAAAACAAAAAACATGAAACAGAAAAAGTAAGTTATCCAAATACTTCATATGTGCTCTCACAAGGGCAGTCTCAATATCCCTTCTTTCCCTCTCTGTACTATGTTAGTCACAGACCTGTGTGATTTTGATTAATTTGTGCTTATCTGAACCACAGCTGAGCCTCAAGACTCATGGCAGAGACACACAAATATTTTTCACTCTTTAAAAATTTTGCTTTTCCACCCTCATAACTGAGTCTTATTAAAATAACTTCTGCTGCAACTCAGGAATAGTTTGAGTGCTATAGCATTTACAGTCTCTTCCTTAGAGTCCCACTAAGCTCAAATCAAAGTATGAACTAATCTCTAGGTCTCTCCAAGTAATTCAAATTCTGCATGCTTAGCAACACACCTTCCACAAAGATCTTAAAATTTGTTACACTTATTGAGGTACTAGAACTTGAAGTATCTTAAGTTTGCACTGATTGCTGTAAATGTATTTTTTAGTTTGGAAATACACAAAATACAAGTTATAAGTTTAAATGAAGCATGAAGTGTTGCATCTGACAATTCTACTTTATCAAATCAATTATAGTCTTGGCATTTTTGTAAGCTTTACATAAATTTTAGTAAATATTTTTTAATAAAATCAATAACGCAAAAGAATAAAAACATCCGTGGGAGTTTGAGTCTTAAACAAAGCTCAGTCTTGGATAACTGATTTTCAACCACATCTTAGTTCATGTTTTTATTCTGAAATAACACAAAAACACTTAGAAAAACAAACATGTTTCCATTGCATTATATGCAAAAGAAGTTGCAAGAAAAATTTTATACTTGCCTTTGAAAGCTACAGACTTTCATGCTTATTTCTACTTTTGAAGGATTAAATGCTACAGCTAGTATTAATCAGCATTACAGAAAGCACAGTTGGAGGTGCTCTTGTATCCAGACAACTTAAAAATTCTAGATTCATCTCAGAATGTGTAAATTTGTGCCCCTAATTCCTTCTCAAGATTTCACTGAAGCAGCCTACATTCAATCCCCAAGATGCATAAATGGCACCATAACTCCAAACTACTGAGAAAAATTAGAAATAACAGATGAGCTGGACTGCCACCAAACAAATCTGGACAACATAATGGTTGTGAAGTAATGGATTTACTATTTTTTTTAAAAGCTGAAATTGCCTGTGGCCTAAGAATAGTAAGTCAAGATCAGACAACACTGCTCCCTAGAAAAAGCACAGGACAGAATCAGGGAGCTCTTTCCACTGTCACAAAAGACTTATTTCTTTTCAGTCACAATCACATTACCCAAGTTTTGCTTTTCATAAAGTAAAAAGAAACACTCAAGCTTCCTAGCTTACTGGTTCAATGGAGTCACTGTAAGACTGCAGCAAGAAGCCAGGGTTAGTGTGACTATAGATTTCAGCTTCATCTCCTTCAGGAAACATCTTAAATAATGCAGTGGTGTCTGCACTAAGTTCCAGTGTCCCTTGCATAGAGGATCAACCCTGCCATACAGCTACCTTTACCCTGGAGGCCAAGATGTGGAAATGCTTTCATGCCAATTCAATTATCCATCTGCCCTGGTCACAATATGAATGACTACAATGGTAATTATGAAATATTAGAAGTCTGCACAGTTAGGAGTATTCTGAAGAAATAAAAAAAGACTATTTCTCATGGATTTTGTCTCAAATAGTTTCAGTGGAGTAATTTCTCATTAAATATGAAAACACAGTTATCATGCAAGATAAATGCAATGGCATTTGCAGTGAAAGCACGTGAGAGTTTTCAGTGATGCTTCCCTTCCACAAGTAAAGTTAGTCCTAGTGACTAAATCATGTCCTCTGCTTCATACTCTCCCTCAAATTTTATTAAGCATGTCTTCTTTAACAGCAACTGAACATTATAAAAGGCAAGAAATACTTATCTGTCTGATTGCCCAAAGGGTCTGATATAGGGGGAAAAAAAACCCCAAAGTCATATTTATAATAACACACGGGCAAAAAACTCTCATAGTAGCAAACAAAAGACATGGGCAGAGGGTGAGTAAAGCATTAAAAAAAAAAAAAAAAAAAAAAAAAAATCAGCAGCACAGACTGCTGATAAGCTGAAGCTTTCTTCCTGAAAGGACACCAAAGGGAAAAGTCATTGGATACCCCTGGTTTCATAAACTCTGTAAGACAAAGCTTTGTGAACAGATTAGTTGGCAATGGAGTGTCCAGCAGCCAGACATTTCAGTGAGGCAAGGCCACTTGAGCAGCACACTCTGAGGCAGAAACTGGTGAAGCAAGGCAGTGCAGGGCCTAGAATAAAGACTAATCTAAATCTAGTTGTGCTACTGACACTTCTATGGTCTCAAGATATTAAAAACCAAAAAAAACCTGAAAGAAACAAAACAATGAAGACCCAAACAACTATACAAAACCTAACAAAGCAATTGCTTTAAGTATTCTTACCTGCCCTTTTGCATCCTCTGGCATAGATTTGATATGCATTCTTTTAAGACATCGAATGACACCATCATAGAATTGCACTGTGAATGTTCCTAGAAACGATTGATGGAATAATTTTGAGTAGTTAAAAGACAAACACACCTTGTTACTATGAAAGTTTTATGTTTTGCATGTTACTTTGTATGACAAGAATAACCAGGTGTTACTACTAGTGAGGATCAAGAGACAAACAAAACACCATAAATAAGGGCCTCAATGAAACCCTGCTCTAATACTGTTACTCTTTGTCCAGCTGGATAATTTCAAGTATGTTTAAGCTATTGAGTCACTTTTGCTCATAACTCATTGAAATAGTTATGTAATATTTAAGATGCCACACTAGGGAAACAGTTACATCCAATTCCTCATTTGCTCTAAACTACAGTAAAAATGTCAACTTCTTACATTCATTAGGAATATCACCATTGTGAAGTACTTAATTTGTGTTCCTTTATTTTCCTATTTCCATTATTTTTCTTCAATAATAAGAACTAAAACAATTACGAAAATTAAAATGTAACATTAGCTCATATCAAAATAGTCCTAAGACAATGCACAGGAGCTCCTGAACACTGAAACAGTGAAAACATTTAAAAAAAGGCATTTTGTCTTCTAGGAGAAATTTCAGTTTCCAAATTTGATACAGATAAAAGACAACCATTTTACCAAATTTGATATATAAAAACATTTTCGTTTAATAATGAGGTAGATATTAAAACTTTATAGCCATATCACTTCTTTAAGCACACTAAATCTACAGCACAGCATTTTTGAGCAGACCTTACCAATGGAGCACTGCAATACATACCCTCTTTATTAATTGCTTCAATCTTTGCAGGGTAATATCGACAGTCTGTCCAACGAGCCAGGACTTCTTCTCCAGGTTTAAAATCCTATTTTAAACAAATTTAGTAATTAATAATGAAATAATTTAGATTTTTTCGTAAAAATTAAGTATTACATGCTAGAGAGATTTAATGTAGGAAAACAAGTAGAGCAGTTTACAAAAGTCTAAGACAAAATAAATGTGCCACTTACAATAAACTCTTCATCATCCTTCAGCCCCTCTTTCCTCAATGCTGGTCGCTCCAAAGGTCTCAACCTGTTGCTGTCCCAGTAAATCCACTCATCGTAGCGATGGCTCCAGCGTTCAAAATGCACCAACATCTTCCCCTCTTCATAATCTATCTTCTCAATTCGAGATGGATACCTGGAGTGTTAAACACAAAATGCTAACTCTCAAAGGTTTGTTTCTTGGTTTAGGCACAATAGTGACTACATGACCTCCCAGGAAGTTTTATTAACGCTTTGTGCTGAAAACTCTCCAAGTCTGAAAAAGGCTAAGTAACTGAATTGAATGGATAACATTCAAGAATCTATACACAACAGTGAAAATTGGAATCAGGCAGGATTCAGTTCCTTCTGCTCTTCACAGAAGTATTCAAACAGATTCGAAAAGTGTATAGAATGCCCTAGAAAAAAGAAAGTTAATTACATCAATATTTTTTTTACCAGCATTTATATTTGGGCTGTTCTTAAGTCAAGAACATGTGTATGGAAAAGAAAGACCATAGGAAAAGGACAGCCACCTTTAACTTTCACAACCTGTTTTTCAAACCAAGTACTACTGTGGACCAATAGTAAGAGCAGAGCTTGAGCGACCAATTTCCAATCCTACTGCAAATGTTTTGGCTAGAAAGGCAATCAACATATGTAGGGAACCTGTCAAGATCATCAATTGCAAATATAATCTCTCCAAAACACTGACTGTGCTCTTAAAGGAGTCTAACACAATGTTCTGACTAAAGTTAAGTTATCAGGAAGTATGGGCTTCCTTATTTCTTAGTAACTGGACTGGCACATTAAAACAAAATATGTCAATGTCAAATTGCTCCTTCTTTTCTCCTGTCCTTCTTCTTCAATTGCAGTGATGTATACAGTTTCCCAATATTTAAACATCTCAGGAACTGCTGATTAAGAAAATCTCTGATTTTCTAGGTTACTACTGCAGCCACATTTCACCCTCCCATCAGAAGTCAGAAGCAGTCCAAGCTTGTTGCATTTCTCTCATCCATATATTTCAGAAATACTAAATATTTTTATACCAATTCTTTAAGCCTCCAGCTTTTTCTCACTGAGCTTCCAAAAAACCCTACAAAGCCTTAGTCTAAAACTGAAGACTCATTTGCCAAACCACTAATAAAATCTTTTTCAAGACACTTTTTCAAGTCTTTCAAAGAAACAAGATCAGCCTCTCTCCTCCCTCTAAAATAGACTGACAAAAAAAAATCAAACAAGAATGGTGAAGCTGATGATCGACTGCATTAAAACACAATGTAAAACTCATGGGTCAAACCTGTATCCCAGCAGCAACATTCTGGTTCAACTTTGGACAAGGTTTAAAGAAAGTAAGTCAGCCATGAGATGACTTTCCTAAGCCCTGCCTCTGATTACACTTTCTTTTTAAGTCCATATGATGCTACACTTAGAAATTTTACTACAACATTTCTATTTTTTTTCATCTTTCAGAGTGTTCCAGTTTCAGACTTAGAATCTGACACTAAGCCTCAGAAAAAGCAAGGAGCAAAGCAGAGGAAAAAGTAAAGTTCCTGTAGTTACTGTTACCACAGTGAGTGTAACAGTGTAACCTACAGGAGTTACAAGTAGAAGGATGACACAGAAAGTATCTAAGAGAGGGAAAGAAGGAAAAACACCAGAAAAGCAACAGGAGAGGAAGTTCATTTTGCAGCAATCAGAAATGAGAGTTTGTCCTGCAGCAGCAAAATGAAAGCCAAGAACAGTGATGCCCCATCCCAGTACAATTAGAAATTTTAGGTTTATCACACGCCAGCCACCAGTGATGCAAAACCATGGTTGTTTTACAAAATTCAGGGCCAACCAGCTGGAAGAGAATTTTCTTTTTCCTACACATGTCCAACACAAACACTGTGTTCCCCTTATGGTGCATCCCTATAGCAGTCCCCCATTATGGCCAGGAGCTTTCTCTGTCAGCAGCAGACACCATTCTAAGCACTGTGTGAGGACACAACAGAAGGGATAAAGTGGGAAATACAGCATTGTCCTGGAAAGAGCAAACCATGTAAGAGTGGAAAGTAAAATGCAGAGCATAGTTTAGAGACAAATACTTTTAAAAGATAATTACAAAGATGATTCAGCAAGCCAAGAATCAAGACATTACTATATATACAAAATCAAGAGAAAATATTAGCATCAGTTAATAAAAGTTGTGCAAAATATTAGTTCTCATAGAGATCAATTCAGATAAGTGATGAAGCTGAAGGAATTTGTAAGTTAATTTCTCTTTGTCAAATACAATTTCTGTTATCAAAGTCTTCCTAAAAGTCCATGATATGTCCTTAGAAATGGAACCACCCAAGCCATATGCAATTGATTATTAGGCAACCCAAACACAACTTTGTATTTAGCAACAAATTATTACCCTCAATATCCACTAAATTTAGGCACACATTGTGCCACAAATATGTACAAACAGCAATATTTCACAATACTGATCCCACAGTGGAAAAGAGCACTCTGGGATCAGAAGAACATAAGAATACAGAAGTATTGCAGAACTTACTCTTGCAAATTATCCCTTGCACAGAAAGATCTTTCTGCTGATTTTCTACTCTTACTGAAAAGAATCAATTTCATAATTAACAAGATTAATATGAGGATGATCACATCTCATACACTTCAAAAATTTTCTGTGGAAGTTCCTTTTATCACAAGGTTACAAGCGGGCATTTGAAGAAATATTGCAAATGTGGATGCAAATATAATTCTTTACAGTACCAAAGAATAATATCTAAGGCCTAAACGACTTTCCAGTCAGGTTAATTCCACCAGCAACTAAGCCACACTAAGCCATCACAATGAAACTGATATACAATCAGATTTGACAACATTTCATCAGCACAAACCAGAAAAACACACTCTAAAAGTTGAAGGAAAAGTCTTTACTTTTCACAATAAAAAAAATAAAATAAATGAATAAAAAAAAAAAAAAAAGACCAGCACATTGACATTCAACAATCAAGTAGTTTTTTTAATGAGAAGAAAAAGTATTCTGCAAATTTTGGGTGTGCTTTTTCAAAATGGTGCTGGAAAGAATATGTAATAATCACAAATTAAGTTTCATCCAAATTTCAGGGGGTTTGTTCTTGCATTTCAAAGAGAACTGCTGTTAGCTGAACTTATCTGCACAGTTTACACATTGCATGCCCTCCATTCTCAGGTTCCAATCTTGGCAATTCCAACCCATTAGAATTATGCAATATTTTTGGAAAGCCTCAGAATCTGATATGGCTTAAAAACTGATACTATGAAGCCCTGGTCAGGCAACAACAGTTCTAACAGTTATACAATAAAAAATAATTAAAAATTTCCCACTTCACTTCTTGACAGTGTAAAAAAAACCTAAACCACTGAATATTTTTTCCAATGCACTCAACACATATTAACAGCCAAACAGATAGCACAGGTTTTTTTTTACACTTTTAACCCTTCAAAAGTAACCAAAAAGCAGTGAATTGTCCTGTGAAATGGGACAACAGGCATTTCAAACTGTAAAAAAGAATACAAAAACATTAGCAAATTTGCCCAATTTTGCACCTAAAAGTCCACAAACACACTCATACTTCTTGCCTTTGCAACACTGATTTTAAAAGTATTTCCTTCTAATCATAGAGGACACAAAATCAAATACCCTCCATACTGACTTCTCAAAAATAGTGATCCAGTGTCTTCAAATCTTTAAAACAGCATTAAAAAAGGAAGAGATGCATCTTTAAATACATCAGCTTTGCAGTGACAGTGTCCTACTCATGGGAGCTGACAGCTCAAGAACTCTTACAAACAGACATGCATTTGCAGGTATGTGCAGCTCTACTACTTTTTTCATTTGTTGTGTCAGCAAGAGGCAGAAGAGAGTGTATGCACATGTATCAGTTTTTGTATGAGATCACAGGGAATTCAAACTGGAAGCAACCTCAGAAAGCCTCTAGTCCAACCTCCCACTGAAAGCAGGGTCAGCCATGGCAACTGACCAGGTTTTCCAGTGTTTTATCCATCCCAGTTTTGGAAAACTCCTATATTGGAGACTCCACAAACTCTTCAAGCAACCTAATCCACTACTTGTCTGTCCAAAAAGGAAAAAGATTCTCCTAGTCTGAATCTCTCATATTAGCTTGTGCCTGTTGCCTTGTCCTCAAACTACCTGCAGGGTTTGGTTAAGTCTTGTTGATGACAATACTCTAAGTATTGAAAGGCTGATAATGGGATTTCTGAAGCCTTCTCCAAGCTAAAGAAGTAATTTCCTCACTCTCTCTTTATAGGTAATACACTCCAACCCCGATCATCTCAAATACTTAATAATTTTCTATTTTATAATTTTTAATCCCATCTCATTTATTACCTGCTGACAGATGATCATATCAGTTTTGATTAGAGCTGCAGTTCATAGCTTGCTTTAGCAAATTTAAATGGAACAAGTGGTACAAGTTCTTTATGCAAGATGTGTAACTGCTGTACTTGACTAAGCAGCAATTGCCATTATCTCCACAATAAAGCAAAAACAAACAAGCTCATTGACAGCCTGTCTTTGCTGACCAGTTTGACCAGGCTTTCTTCTACTCTGTCACAGTACATGAGAAATGATACCAGTGATCCAAACACCGTCAGCAAAAACTTCATTTGAAATTACAGGGCTTTAAAGCAGTAAGTAGTCAAGGTACACCAATGACATCTCAAAAGTTCACAGAACATAAATGGAACACCAGACACAATGAATTCAATTTCAGCAGCTACTACACAGTTGAAAGTTTAAGACTTGCAAAAGTACCTCAGAAAACAAAAACATACTTTACTATATCTTTTCTTACATCCTCTAGAAGCCTTTCTTGATTTACATTTTGACTATCCATGATCATTAGATGACAGCAAGCTTTCAAAAAATGAAGACAAAAAATTAAAATCCTTTTAAAGGATATTTTCCGGCAAGTTCTCAATTTGTCATTTGCAGAAAGACTGAGCTAAGCAATACCAATGCTCTTCAATTTGGCTTTTGTTAAAAAATAATAAAAAGATTTCATGTAAGTTCAGCAAGTTTATTTTCTTTGAAGTATGTATTTCTGCATGCAAATTAACAGAATGCATACAGATTATATATAGAAAGAATTTTAAAAACATCCACCCCCTTATGCAACAGAAAGCTAACTAAAAAAAAATCCCACAGACTGTCATTGCAACCCTTGACACCCTAATAACAGCACAAGAGTAGATTTCTGTCAAAAGGTATTTGGTTTTGTATTATTAGTTCATTTTGTAATAGTAGTTCATTGGAAATACAGCCCTGTTTTCATTGATGCTGCAACTGCTAAATTTAGATATTAACTTTCTTCTGTATATGGCACCACAAAGGTTTACATGCATTTAAACTTGACCTGGGTCTACCTGGTGGTACAGATGATAAATCAGTTCCTGGAGAGTTCAGGATAAATTCTATTCTTCCTGAAAATGCCCAGCAACTCAGCTGCAGAGCTTGTGACGTGGCCATGCCTGACAATCCAAACCTAGACAAGAATTCCAGCACATGCAATCCTTCCCTGTGAAAAGGCTGGGCAGGTCTGACACAAACTATACATTGCATATCCAGTAATATTTTTTGATACAATTAAGCTATTTTTACATATTAGCTTTTGTTACCTAATTACATTAGCCAATTACCTCAAGTGACACAAGATACTATAAAAAGTTTTATTGTCCTATTCTGGATGTTTTCCTTATCCTGCCATTCATTTACAGAAGTCAGTATGCTGAAAACCCAGTCTACAGCAACAGGTGAGAACAAGAACAGTTCTCTAAACCAAGTCCTTTAGAGTCCATTTATTAAGAAATACACTGCTATAATTAAAATCAAAGCTCTACAAATAACAAGTTTGAGCCAAGTGTTTTATACAGAGCACATAAACAGTGGAGCAGATACGTCAGTAATACACAGACTTCTCTCTCACATCACTTGGATCGGATATTTACAAGAACATGCTGAGCTCTCCAGGAATGCAACAGAACAGCAGAAACACACCTCTACATTTCCTAGCCATAATAAATCAGAGATCAGCTGAAAAAAAACTTTTAGGTAGAAGCACCAGCTACTTCTGTCACCTACTTTGACAAAACCAGGGATTTTTCAAACTCAACTAGCATGGCCAGCACACAACAAATTAGCACATCTACTTTAATAAAATTTTCACTAACAATTTATTTCATCAGAACAGTTCCTTTCACAATACATACAATGTGCACCATAGTCCTTGTGCCCACAATTCCTATTTTATAGTCTCTGATCTCACAATAGGCCTGGGTGGTTGCAGAGTCACAACTTTAAACACTTCATTCCTCCAGCTGTTTAATACAAACTCAAATGTACCTGCCTATCCCATGAACTCCAATTCAGGATGTGGTGTTTTTTTTTTTTTTTAAGAATCAGTTTTGTGAACCTATCAAGTGTGACAACTGAATAAAAAACAACTCCCCTTGCCTGCCTTCAAATGAAAACAAAAGAAGTCTTTGATCATGAAGTTTGCCTCATTGACACACTGATCACCTCGGCCATGACACGGAATTCCACACTACTCCAGAAAGGCTCTTTGCTTATTGCAGCTGCACAGGCCACTAAGAGCAAATAAACACAAACCCACAGAAAAGTTCAGCTTAATTTCTGAACAGACAATCTATTCCTAGAAGCTAACAGTCTTAACAGACTTAGGTGGAAATTCATAAAGCTCATGTATGGAAATTGCCAATTAATAGGTGCACTGATTTTTATAATTAGTTACCAAAGCACACAAACTCCACAAAATAATTATGGTCTCAGCAAATAGCACACAGTGTCTTCCATACCATTTTTGTAAATAGTCCAGTGCCTCCAAACGAGCACCAATCTCAAATGTGATTCCAGGACGATTTGGAGGCTTTTTACTCATCTTGATATTGTCTTTTTCACCACCTTTGAAGGAAGGAAAAAAGTTGCATTAAAACATGTTATGATGTTTAAAATGTGCTATTGACAGCAAATATATTCCAGAGGGTGAGAAGATACAAAATTGTGATCCTGATTTTGTATTAACTACTTAGCTTACAGAAACACAGACAAGGCCCAAAAAAAAGAAAAAAAAAAAAAGAAAAAAAAACCAAAACATTTATTCAGACTTATTATTCTTTGAAAATAATCTGTTATCAACCTTAAGTCAAAAAAAAAAAAGAAAAATACCATGATGCTCATGTCAGTAACTGTACTAGATTGTAATTCCTTCACATTCTTTTCAAGCAAAATTTTAATTTACCTATAGTCAACACGTGTGCTCTCCTCGGGTGTAAAAAAGCCAAACCAAGTAAAATTTACCTTACCAAGAACAGATAAACATGGCCTAAAAGACAAGTAAGACGGAATTAGCAAAAAAGAAAAAAAAAAAAAAAAAAAGCAAAAACCCATCTTGAGACTTTCTAGGCACTCTGGAGTCGCTGAGTTTCAGTCACAACTGCCTTCTAATTTTATATTGTAGCTCAGTCACTATCCAAAAATAAAAAACAAACCAAAAAACCCCCCAAAAAAGCGCCTATCTGTGCACCTACTGCCGCGACTTTCTGCGGTGCCCCCGGTAGCAGCCCAAGCGCACTGGCCGAGCGGGAGCGCCGGGAGCGGGGCCGGAGGCTGCGTGCCCCGCACTGCGGGGGCAGCGGCAGCCCCGTTCTGCGGCGGGGCTCCGCCGGCAGCGCCGGCAGCGCGGACGCACAAAGGGCGCAGCCCGGCCGGGCGGGCAGCGGGAGGGCCGCGGCCCGGCGGGCGCTCGCACGGCCGGGGGAGGCCCCGCCGGACCCCCGGCCGCGGGCGGGGCCCGGCGCGAGAGGAGCCGCGGGCGCCGCCCCGCCAGGCCCGGCCGCCGTGCGGGGAACGGCGGAGCCGCGCCGCCCGCGCTCCCTCCGCGCTCCCTCCCCGCCGCCCCGCGCCGCCGGCCCTTACCGCCCGCTCGGCTCGCACGGGGCCCGGCGCGGCTGCCGCGGGCGCTCCGGCACGGCCGCCCCTCACCGCCCCATCCTGCCCGCGCCCCGCGCGCGTCACCGCCGCGCGACGCGCCCCGCCCCCGGCACGTGACCGCGCGGGGCGGCGCGCGAGCCAGACAAAGAGCGGCGGGCCCGGCCTGGGCGGCGGGACCGGACACGGGGACACGGGCACTGCCATTGCCCTCGCTCTCACCCGCACCGCCACGGAACGCGGGAGAGACCCAGCGTGGCGAAAGGGACGCCTTCAATTCGTATGGGGAAAGGCCGAGGGAGCTGGGGCTGCTCGGCCCCAGGTCAGACGGCTGAGGGGCGCCTCGTCCAGGAGTACCTGAAGGAAGGTGTCAAAAGGATGGATCAGGCTCTGCTCAGTGGTGTCAAGTAATAGGACAAAAGGGAATGGGTAGAAACTGATGCAGAAGAAGTTTCAGCTGATAAGAACTTTGTTGTGCAGTGACCGTGCACTGAAAGATTGCCTACAGAGGGTGTGGAGTCTCTCCACTAATGCAAGTGGACACAACCCTGTGCAATGCGTTCTAGAATGACCCTGCTTAGGCAGGAGCAGATGAGCCACTGCTGTCCCTTCCTGCCTGACCAGTTCTGTGACTGGCACCTGTGATTCTGTGAGAGGGTGAAAAAGACTCAGGGCAGTCACCGAGATGACCCTGGAGGTGCCACAGCCTATGGCTGGTGGCCGCAGGACAGCCCCAGCCAGGCAGCAGCCTCACAAGTGGCCTGTCTTTGCCTCTGTTTTTTAACCCATGAGATCAGCTTCACCCGACCCACGGATTTTCTTGCTTTTATTCATCCCAGCCTCCCCCCATGATGCTGAGAGCAGAGTGAGGGAGCAGCTGGGTGGGTGCTTGGCAGCTGGTGTGACCAGCCCACTGCTCTCCCTGTGACACCCAGTGCTGTGGTGACTGCTCTGTTTGCTGCTTGCTGTGCTGCTTATCACTGTGTTCTGTTCTGCCTGAGAGACCTATGATAAAGGCAATGACCAAAGCAAAAAAAAAAAAAAAAAAAAAAAAAAAAAAGCCAAGTCTGGCATTTGGCCCCTGCACTGCTGCCATCCCAGGGCTCTGGGAACAATCTCGTGGAGTCTTTTCTTCTCCAGAACACAAGTTCCCAACCTTGTAATGGCAAGATCAGCATCATCACATCCCCATGGATGTGATCAGTAAAACAAATGTCAAGTTTCCACCAGTTAATAAAAAGGCTTTCCTAGGCATAGTGTATTTCTGGAAACTGCATTATCAGGATCACAGTCAACATGTGAGTCCTTTCCATTATGTGACCTTTAAGAACTTTTTTAAGTGCATTGAGTTTGTGTGGCAAGACTTTGGTAGTGAGGGGCTTCTGTGAGAAGCTTCCAGAAGCTTCCCCCGCGTCCACCAGAGCCCAAGCTAGCTAGGTCTAAGACAGATCTACCACTGGCCAATGCTCAGGCCATCAGTGACTGTTTTGCCTCTGATGGTAACTGGTGAATGATCTCAGGAGTAATCCTTAGGAGTGACCTCTCCTCTTGCCCTAGAAGTCTTTTGTTATGTTTACTCTCCCCGGTCCAGTTGGGAAGGGCAGTGACAGAGTGGCTTTGGTGGGCACCTGGTGTCCAGCCAAGGTCACTAAACAGCAGCAGGACAGACAGAACACTTTGTATGGTAGCCCTTGGACCTGTCCAGAGAGTACCAGCTGTGAGAAGCATGCTCTGTGCTCACCTGGAGCCTCTGGCAGAAAACACCTGGAAAGACCCAAGGCTCACCTCTGGGGTTCTGGAGCTGAGGGTATCAAGGGTCTGAGATGTACTAGATGTTCAAAGGAAGGGGCACCTCTACACATAGTGCCACTGAAACTACATGGAATAAGGAGGTGGGATTGATCACAGTGATGTCAGAGGAGGAACTCCCAGTGCCTTTAAATGCTGAAAGAGGTCACCATTGAGCCAGGAGGCAGAGATTTCACAGCATCATCTGAGGAAGTGACTCAAGCCCAAAAGTATAATAAATAGCAGAAAGTGAAAGACAATGTTCTCTGTTTACCAATACTTCCTGTTGTGTTGTGCAAAACCATCTGATGTGGAAAACCATCTAGGTGGAGCACAAGCCATGGACCAGATTAATTGATTGGACCTGTATGGATGTCTGGGGCATGTCCCACAGACTAAGGGAATGGCATCTGTGCATCTGTCACTGGACAGGAAGGGGATCTTGGTTGATGATGTTGATAACACACCAGTGAGGTGGCTGTTGCTGAATAACACTTCCACAGTGTCAGGACTCCTTTTTTGTCTCGCCACTCATCTTCCCCAGCAAGTAGGCAAGGGGTGGGCAAGAGGCTGGGAGGGGCAGAACTAGGACAGTTGACCTGAACTGGCCAAAGGGATATTCCATGCCATGAGACACTGACCTCAGAAAGAAAGCCTGGGGCAGAAGAAAAAGAAGAATGGTGGGACACTTTTCTTCCAAGGTGACCATTGCTGGGAAATAGAGGGATATAGGTCTGCTGGTGAAAACTACTGAGTCCTTACTTTTGAATTGCTTTGGGGGGGTTTTGTGTTGGGTTGTTTGGTTTAGGCATTTTTGCTTTTCTTCATTTATTAAATTGTCCTCATCCAGGTCTGCAAACATTTCTAGGGGTGCTGGTTGACAGTGACTGAACATGAGCCAGCAGTATGGCAAAAAAGAGCAATGGCATCCTGGCTTGTGTCAGAAATAGTGTGGCCAGCAGGCCACTGAGGGGCTGGAGTGTGTCTAGGGAAGAGCAGTGGAGCTGGGGAAGGGTCTGGAGCACAAGTCTGATGAGGAGCAGCTGAGGGAGCTGGGACTTCAGCCTGGAGGAAAGGAGGCTCAGGGAGGACCTTATCACTCTTTACAACTCCCTGAAAGGAGGCTGTAGCCAGGTTGGGGTTGGTCTTTTCTCCTAGGCAACAAGTGATAGGACTTGGAAAAGGCTTCAAGGTGTGCCAGGGGATGTTTAGATTAGATAGCAGGAAAAAATTGTTTACAGAAAGAGTGGTCAGGCATTGGAACAGGCTGTACAGGGAATCACCATTCCTCAAAAGTGTTCAAAAACACGTGGATGTGGAAGTGGGGGGCATGGGTTGGTGGTGAACAGAATGGTGCTGGGTTAATGGTTGGACTCAATTATCTTAGAGTTCTCTTCCAACCTTAATGATTCTATGAGTCTCACTTTTGTTCTTCCCATTCTCTTCCTGTGCCACTGCCAGGGGAGTGAGCGAGTGGCTGTGTGGGCGTTTGGCTGCTGTTCAAGGTCAATCCATCTGCTTCATTTAGTCCCCAGGAGGCTGCCTCCCACTTGAGGAGTCTTTATAGACAGACTGTTCAGTAGGATATTTTAGAGTATTTGCTATGATATTTTTTTTCCACCCTAGATTTTCCCTTGTTACCATTTTCTGGAAGGTGGTGGCAAACAGAAGAGACTGAAGAAAGAAAAAGACTTGAAGAAAAACAAAGGAAACAAAATGAGAAAACAAAGAAAAAGGACAGGAAAGGAAACAAGTTGGGTTTGGTTGTTTGTTTGTGGTTTTTTTTGGTTTTTTTTTTAAGTAAAAAAGTTGCTATTGCATTCATTTGAATTCTCCAGGTCTTACTACCTTTGTACTTTGGGTGCAAGCTTTGGTTTAGAGGGTTTGCTACAGGATAGTGAAGGTTGTTGTGTAAGTAATGAGCTCTCTTTGAGTGGCAATGAATGTGCAGCACCAGGATAGTTAGAAAACTGGAGGTACTTCTGTCCAAAGGGAGGGAGTGGGAGAAGATAAGAGGCTGTGAGGATGGGGCTGGGTACATGGGCGTCAGTGAATCATGTTCTTGACTGCTGAAGGCTGAGTTATGCTGAGGTGTGAGATGGGCTCAGAGCAGTGTGTGGCACCTTGAGCATCCCCTCGCTGCTGAGGCTGTTGGGAGAGGGAGGCAGAGCTGGCAGGAGCTGTCAGAGGCACAGCAAGCCACAGGTATTGATTAATATGGACTCAAAGCACATCTGCACACACACAAGAGCACAGGAGGACAAGTCCATATAATCCTTAGCCCTGGCAGCTCCCAGGAGCAATCAGCCCATCAAAGGCCCATTTCCTCAATGTCAGAGGAGCACAGGGGCAAATGGCAGGTGGGAACCAAATTTAAGACTTGCAGGAAGGGACACCTGATGCAGGGTGCCATGTGTGACTCCTACCACACTGCTTCAGAACAGCACAAGTCCTCTTGTGGTCCAGCAGTCCAGGGCAGCATTTCCTATCATCACTATTACCAAAACATTTAGGAAAACAAGGAGCCCCAGCCACTGTCCCCATTTCTTTGCTGCCATTTCATGTATACCCATCCCTGCCCTGCTGTAGCCCACAGGCACCCACAGCCTCTGCTGGCCCTGGCTTGCCTCCATAGCTCTCCCATGGCCCTAGCATCCCATTTCAACTATATTATTCCACCATAAAGTCAACAAGGAACAATTCAGGCCAGGACCTTTTTCATATTCATTTAGCACAAGACCATATCTGATATTTAGTCTTGTTTCCTAGGAAAACAGGGCCTACATGGCTGCATTGCCTGTCTGCCTTCCATTTTCCCTTTCTTCACTTACTCTATCTTACTTCAAGCTTGACATAGAGAGGGAGACATCACATTATCCCAACCTTTTTTGTTAAAGTGCTGAACTGGACAGGGGAGGGTGACCTCTTCATGATGAAAAGACTCAGTGGTTATTTTCATTTAGACACCAGAGCATGACAAGACAGAGATGCAGGAAAAGAGATTTCAATATTTATGCTCCACACAATATTTGGTGTTTAATCTTGTCACGAAGCATGTCTTCAGCTTTGTCATGAATATACAGGCCATAAATTGGAAACCAAACTGGATGGGAGATTTCATATTGCCAGTCAGTGACTCACTGAGAATTGGAGGGGGGAAGAGAGGATTTCATAATCAGCTGAGCATGAGCTCATGATGGCTGTTGATGCTGAAAAGACTAATGCAGTCCTTGCAAAGCACATGCACATGGAAACACAGAGTAGGAGTAGAGGTGACATTATTGCTGCACTTGGCACCAATACGTTGTTATTAAAATAACTTACTGTTCAGAAAACCCATCCAAAACCTGGAAGGGTTCAGGAAAGGTCTGGGAGAGTGATCAAACACCTGGGAAAATAAAGATATTATGGTGAGAAACCCAGACAGCAGTTTATTTATTTTGCCATTTGTTTTTGCTTGTGGGCGATTGGGTTAGGCCATTAAAGAACTACTTTAAATGTCAGATATTGCAATTGTGAGGTGACATTCAATAGAATAAAACTTCATTGTTGTTTTTACCCTTATTGTAGTAGAAAGGAATATTTAAAATTACTGCTGATGCTTGTATTCAAATGGTGTCTGCACAGCCTCAGTCTGGCAAATGTACAGCAGCACCTCTGCCCTGCTCTATCCATCTGCACAGGCAGCTTGGTTGTGGCCTGGCTTTGTTCTGTCATCATCTGTCCTTTTCCTGCCACTTCCTTGGTCTATTTTGGTTCCATATCTGACATCAAGCTGCTATGGCCCCCTCTTCAGTTTCTCTGCCCTTCTTCTTTCATCCCAGAAACTCCCTCCCTTCCAGAAATTCCTCCTTCCTTCTGTGAAGATTTCCATTATCTCACCAAACACTTCTCTTTTCCTTTTAAAGCCCTAAATTTTCCAGATGCTGGGAAATACCCTAAAGTGAACGAATTTTGAAGCATCTGGCCCTGAATGAAAAAAGAAAGTCACTAACATCCATTGCCATGGATACCATACAAAATAGTAACCCTGTGGGTTTGGGACATCCATCATTTTCTAGTTTTGAAAGATACTGAAACTGGACATTTTTTTACTGAATTGCTCACTGGTTCTTTGCAGAACCTTTAATTCTGTCAGTGGTTTCTGTCAGAGGACTGGCTGTTTGCCCACAGGTACTGTGTTTCACTGCATTGCTGGAGAGGTGACATGAAGCTGTAAAGCAGGAGTAAGGTTCCCTACTGGCAGTATTTTAAGGGTGAAGTACAGTAAGGTGAGAATGCTAAGGAGTGAGACCTGGTGAATCCAGGTAGGTAATGAAATTTGCATTTAGCAGGTAGTTCTGACATTAGTAAAAGGGTCCCAACTCCATGCAAAGAAAGAGAAAGAAGAGCAAACAGTGGCATTTGATGGGGTTAAAGGAAAGCCTTGAGGCAGAAGTTGCTGCTCACCAGAGTGGTGCTTCCTGATGCTCTGCATGGCTGGGAGGGAGCAGCTCCCTGTTTTGGATGCAGGCAGCTCTGCTGTGTCATGTTACAGCCTCACTAAACCACTTTCTGTGTATCATTTGATATTTCTTGGGGGTGCACAGAACATTCACCATGCTGTGAATATTGTTTTGCAATGAATGGTAGAACTCTTGAGATGTAATTGTGCTTTTGCCTCAGAAACAGTGCTGTGCAATGTGTCACTTACTTTTGTCTTTCATATTGCAGCCATATGTCTTGGATTGTGTTTTGGTTTTGGAGGAGATTCTGTAGATTGGAATACCTCAGTAAATATTTTACTGAATTTTCTTTTAAAGCCTTGATGAGAGCAGTGCTGAACAAAAGCTGTAGTAATAATACCTACTCAATGCACTGATTTCCTAGATTATTTCCATATGAGATTGAAATGCAGCATGAACTTTCTGGTGGATCAACAGAGCAGAATTTGCAACTTGTGCTGAAGGAGAACAGAATTCCAAAAATCATGTGTCCCACCTGGTGGAGTCCAGGAGTGAGAATGAAAAATACAGATCACCTCTGTCAGCAAGCAATACCAATTACTTTGTAAAACTAGTGTGATGTTTTCCTCTCTCCTTTGTGGTCCTGTGTAAACTGGGGTGTCCTTAGGGGCTGAAGGATGGCTGTTGATTGTGAGATTAGCCCTTTGTGCCCAACCCTGCCTGCAAAATGCCTGTAATGCATTTGTTCACAGGAGCACATGTTCATGGTGGGAGTCACTTGTTTCTTGGTACTTGGCCATTGGGTCTGTGCTGGGATCAAATGGGCTGGTTCCTGGAAATCTATCAGAGTTCTGCTCTCTGTCCTTAATTGCCTTGTAGGCCACATTCAAATCCTTGATCTTTATGCAATGCTGGACAGCATCCAGGCTGTAAAACCACTCTGCCTCTAGTGTGTCATGATCTTCCACTGGATACTGAGGCTGCCTCTGCTGTTGCCTCTCCCTAGCCATTGGAGTAATGCAGGACATCACTTTGGATGTAGCTGGAAATGTGAGTTGGGCGTGGGCAAGGCTGGAAAAATTGCAAACAATTCCAGAAAGGCCTGTGGACTCCCAGTACAAGCTTCACACATTTAGACTTTGCTTAAATACTGGTATACAGGCAGAAAGGGACTCAGTCAATGTCAGACTACAGAGAGACAACTGGTAATGTTGCTATCTAAAGACAGACGTTTTAAAGAACATTATTAGAGTAACACTTCAGTTATTACTGGTCTTCATTTATGCCTCACTCAGTAGGATTTATTATAGTAATGACCATGATACCAGAATGATCAGTATTTTGCCACTACTGTTGTCTCAGGAACCAGTGGTACCAATGCCTCTCAGCTACAGATTTTCAGAGTATGTAAAGCATGCTGTGATCCTTTATAATCATAAATAGCCAATAAATAAATCATAAGTAGCCAATAGCCTTCACTGTACATTGGTACAAGACCCTCTGTTCCATGTAGATCACATCAGGGTTGTCACAGAATCCACACAAGTTCCCAGGTACAGTGGGCAGCAGTGCATGGCCACCTCCAGAGGAATTCAATCTGTATTTTGAGACTCAAAATGTCACAAGAAAATCCCCAATCACAGATGAGATTTTATGTGTCTAGTTAGAGCACCAAGAAGGTCCCTAAAGCCATGTGTCTCTGTGTGCCTGTTCAGCTTTTAACCACCCAGATGCTGCTATGCAGGTGGTCTGTCCAGCATCATCTGCAGTGACATGGGAGACAGGAATATGGGCAATTGAGTCTTCTCCATGTCTTATGGGTTATTCCTGGGTTGGTCACATAGTGATGGGTTTTAACATGGCTTTTTACATGGTTTTAGAGCTGAGAGTCAGCAGTGTCCCCACACTGTCCTACCTGCTTTAGTCCCTGTCCTTTCCCTCTCAGCCCTCTGTCCTAAAATGTGTCATGTAGATTTGTGCTGGGACTGTGATGACCTGGGAGCTTAGGAACCATGGGTGTACACCATTCACAGGTCACCTCAAACCTGTTCCCACTCATTCTCTGCTCAGACCAGTGATCTGTCCATTAATATTTCTATTCTCTGCAAATAAGATGCTGCTGGAGCACAACTGGCCAGCAGCTGACTGTGCCCTGGCTGCTTGTAGTCAGAGCAGACACTGCAGAGTGCTGACTCATGAACTTTTGTCATTCTTTATAAAATTGAGTAAGACAGCTTTTTGTATAGATCTGTGTGTTTGTTGCTTTTTTTAGTGTTCCTACCGTCTTGTTTAGAACTCATCTGAGTTCTATAAGAAACATTGACTAAATTCTGCTTTGGCTGATAGATTTGAACCCCTTCCTTTTGTTTTCTTTCTTTGTTAAATAGGTTTTAAAGCAGTATTTTCAGATGCAGGGTGGGAGAGTTACAGATTCTAATGGAAGTACTTCTTGTATTTTTCCCATGCCTATTTTTACACTGCTCTTGTATCACGATGTGGCATTTTCCCATGTCTACAGCAGGTTTAGATACCAAGGAAATTTCTCTATGGTACAATATAATCAAGAAGCAAGAAGATACAACACAGACTGGTCATGGCTTTGTAGAGAGAAACATCATCGTACACACAGGCTTACTTGATTTAGATCTATTTAAAACATTTCTTTGTTTATCTGGACTGTGTCTGTGGAATAATACAGAAGTAGCTGACATAGCATTATTGCAGATAAGCTCTTGGGATCTAAGCAATATGGGTATATCAGCAAGCTCAGAGCTAATTCCAAATTTTACAGGCTTATTCATTGTACTCCACCATGCAAACAAGAAATATCCTTTTTTGACTGTTTTGCAGGAACAATTCAGCTAAAATAATGAATGTGGGGGGCAAAAATCAATCCTGGAACTCAGAAAGTCTCTGATAGAGTGTGATGGGATTTCCATGATAACATTAAAAATTTATTTGTTCCAGTTTAAGGCAAATTAATCTTTGTTCAGGCTAATTAATCTTTGTTCATACAGCTGACCTGATAATGTTATTAAAATCATATACAATGTGACAATTTTGTAACCTGCACTGAAATTCTAATAATGCAGGATCAGCCTTTTCTTAAAATTGAAATAAAATGTCTAGGTTGGTGAGTTTTGTTTTTTTTTTTAATTACTGGAGTCCCTCAGATATTGCTAAGTGTTTCTGCTGCATAAAGGAATGCACTCTAGCTTGAAATGTTGCCATTCACAAAGGTGAATTAAAACAGATCTTAGTTTGTCCTGCAGCAAACTGCAGGCAAGGAGAGATTCATAGGCCTTCATTTTCACCCAGTGAAGCTGCTCAGAGATTTTCATGACCAGCACTTCCCCTGCTGGATTTTTAAAAATTTTTAAATTAATTTTCAGATATCTCAGAGTATTTTTTGTTACTTTTGAGTACTATGTAAACAATATTGACACAGACCTGTGATACAGGAAAAATGGCCTGATTTGATGCTTACTGAGCTGATGGACAATTACAGGTTGTCAGGTTTCCAGGAGGTTCAAAGAGAGTTGCAGAAGCATCACATTACTCTCAATTACATTCAATCAATAAGCACTCTGCTCGCTCCACCATGGCCACTCAATTCACTCTACCAGGAAAATACCCTTCCTGAAAATTGTGTGCTTAGCATAACAGTACACTGTGTTGAGATGGCAAAGTTATAGTGTAATAGGTGTAAAAGCTCCTCTGCACACTCACAGAGGAGCTCAGAGGGATAGCAGTGAGTGGGGGGGAGCTCAAAGAATTCCCTGCACCCAGCTGTTCCTGTTCCAGGAGCCATCAGCCCATCAAAATCCTCTGATCAGCCAGGGGAGCCTGGGGGCACAGAGACAGGTGGGAACCTGAAATGAGGATTTCAGAGGAAGAGACACTCTGTCTGCTGGGCCTATCCCAGGGCTGTCCCAGAGGAGTCTCAGCCCTTGTGGCCAGGAATGGAACCCACCCAGATGAGTCAACACCAGAGCACCTTGGGCTTGGGAGGAGCTGCTGCCTGGGGTGTGGGACACATGTGGGCTGGGGTGTGTCAGTGGGTGCTGAGGACCTGGGGAATCCCAGCCAGCTGTGCCTGTGTGTGTGAGGGTCTGCACCACCAAACTGTGGCCCTGAGGGCTCAAATGCCCAGGTGCATGCAACTGGTGAGACTGGGATCTAGGGGCAGCTGTTGGGCAGAGTTCCTGAGCCCAGCTGCTGGAGGGGTGTGTACAGATGTGTGTATCTAGTGCACCTCTGCACCGTTCAGCCAGAGGGGTGAGAAGGATGAATGAGGCTGTTGGTGCTGTGTGGGTGCTCTCTCTGTCCCTGCTGTCAGTCTTGCCAGCTGTGTGTGTCTGCATCCATGTGGTTATAAATGCACTCTGTCCCTCCCAGGGGTACCTGCTCAGCCCCAATGCTGGAGGGACACCAGGCATGGAGCTGTCCCAGCCCCACCTCTCTTGGACTGTCAGACCCTGCACATTGTTGCATCAAAAGCAGAGTGAGCCTGGGAGAGGGTGTACAAATGTGGGTGGTATTTAGTATTGTAATTTCTAACTTCCTTCCTTTTGTGGGCTGAATAGTAATGTGTGCCACAGGCATTAAACTACTGCAAGTAAGCTTGCTGGTATACTCATTTTGTAAAATTTGAAACCAGGCTTTAGGATTTTATTGTTGAGACTGGGCTTGTGGTGCAGTGGGAGACTTGAGGAGCAACAGGGTGAAGAATAAAAAAAAGCTGTATATAAACCCTTGTGTGTGTGTCTGTGTTAACTATAGTCTAGCACTTGTCTATAAAATATTGGCCAATGCACAAAGTTTATGCATCAAAAGCTTGTGGAACAGTGAGTTTCAGATACAAATAGCAGTGATTAAAAAAAACAACAAAACACATCCAAGCCTGAATATGATATAGACACAATATGTTTTATACAGACAAACATGAAATGCCAATGTCCTTCAGAAAAGCAGTTCAAGCTTGGAATTAACTGCTTCCTGCTGAGAAGAATAAGAAAAGAGACCAAAAATATGCCCAAGGAGTAAATTTGTGTGTGTACAGAAATTCTTCTGTAGGTGACCTAGTTTTAAAGACAATTGGGAATTTATATTCATTGCCCATAGAGAGGCAGGGTGGCCAGGGAAATGCTGCTGCATCCATGGAAATAGTGCTGGACTAAATTTCCTCATTGACATAATTCCACTAAATTAAAAGAACTGATATGAAGATGGACTATGTCGCTATTTTCATGTTTGAGCAAAAGAATCATAAAATGTTCATTTTAGTTTAACTTACAAACAGAAGGTCTTTTGCAACATCCTAATTGCCTAATTCCTATTTTTGTTTCTTTTTCTGAGAGGTTAGGTTTCTACATTCCTTTTATCAGTGGAAGTATTTTTCCTTCTCCAGGGGGATAAGACCCCACAAACTATCATTAAATCAATTGTATTTTACTAGATCTATGCTTACATTTTTGTCAGTGATAAATATATCAGGAGAGAAAACTACTTCATCATTTTATCTATTTGGAGATGAAGTTTTACCCCCAAGGCTGTACAATTCAGTGTCAAGCAGCTACTTTTGTGTGTAGTAGTTCTGCAGCCAAATCCTTTTGATTGCCAGGATATCTTATTCAGGCTCCATTTCTCTTATGTGGATTTGACTTTATTTTTTACACTTTAACATATGATGAATGGATACCTTACACAGTATGAAACATTTAGCATGCAACAACGAATGTGTTTACAAATGGCTTTATTCCTTTCTCTTTTCAATGGAATTCATATTAACATTACAGGGCATATATTTGCAATGTTTGGAGCTGTGAAAGGTAGCTCTGAACTCTCACCAAATGTATCTTCTGTACAATAGTGCTTTTGCAAAATGTATTGTTATTATTTTTTTGGTAACTAGATCATTTTCTTACATCAAAGCCTGTCAGGCACACAAGTATTTCAACAAATGGAATGATTTGTATACACAACTTGAAAGTTTTCTGTGTGAGGTAGAAAAGCAAATCTGAAACAAAACTGTCACTGATGAGGAAAGGTTCTGTCTTTGTTCTCCATGGGCACTGGGGGAGGTGTTATCTGTTATCTGGTCGTTCCCTCTGGCAGCAGCCGGCAGGAGCGTTCTCTGGGCTAATCTTTATCTCGGGTTCGCTCTTCAGAACGAATCTTCGATGTGAGGCTGCTTCACAGGAAGCGTGACCTCACTGGGGCTCAGTGCCGCTGATTGCACGGGCTCTTTTCAAAAGCAAACAGGGCACTTGCTGGAGCTGCCTGTGCGAGCAGCCAGGGCTGAGTCTGCGGGAAGCCGCTCCAGGAGCTCCGCGGGCGCTCGGGCTGATGAAAACTTTTGCGCGCATGTGTTAATGTGGAATGGATTTTCCAGGTTTGAAGGATTTTAGACTTATTTATCTTTTAATATATTTGTCAGTTGAGGAATAGCTAAGCTTTGGATTCGTTTCTGTGCTGTTCTTCAGGAAGTTTTGAGGTTTTTGTGAATGTTGCTACCATTACCTGCAGGGAGAAAAGACAAAACTGCTCTTCAAAAACAACTGATATGTGTGAACAAATAAAACTCTCGTTGTAGACACTTGTGTTTGGTAGAAACAATAGAATAAAACTGGCTGCCTGGGTTCCAGCTATTTGAATAATTAGCAGTGTATTTTGGTAGGTACTAATGTAAATATTTAGATTGTACACCAAAGGCATCATTGGCTTAAACACTAATTTGATTTATGGAGGGAAAGGTTGTTAAAACCGACTGGTTTGGACAGTGACTTTTTGTTTATATTACAACATGAACTTTTGTGTGTTTTGAAATCCAAGGGGGGTTGTTGCCTTAAATTTTTATTTGGATTCTTGACATAAAATGTTGCCACATTCATCTCAGATTCGCTTTTAGTGAGATTTCATAGAGCTGCTGGCTTTTTCTCATGCCATAGTTTAGACGTGCTGTGTTGATGGCTCCTTTCGTGGATTACAGATACACTACCACTGCTCCATTGTACAGTGCTGGTTGAGAAGCTTTGTTCTGTTGTCATTACTATAGCTTCTCACATTATTAATAGCCCAGAAATAGGACTGAATATTTAATTAAAGCAGAACACTGTGCAGCATTGTCTACAACATGATGTTTCCATGTTTGCTCCATCATTGATTGAATTATTTTCAAGAACTCTCTTCATTATGCATGAGCCAAAGAACTTCATGATCAAGAGCAGCAAAAAAATCTGTTGGACTGCCTGTTCTATGACTGTTCACAGAAGCTTGATAATTTCATCACTTAAAATAGTTTAAAAGCAAGTTACAGCTACTTATTAACTGTTCTTGAAAAGAGGGAAACGCCTCACCTCCCCAGCAGTATATCTGCATGTTTATATTGCTCACTTTCTTTTATAAATAGATGAATATACTCTCTTTTATCTTAAATTTCATTTCTCTGTAGGGTGGCAAATAAACATCCTGCAGAGACATACCTTGCAATGTTGTGAGAGAATTCAAATGAGGAACAGAAGGACTGTGGTTTGTTCTGCCACTGTGATCAGTATGTGTCAACACTTTCTAGTGAAAGCACAACTCCACAGGAAAGCTGCCACTCCTAAAAGTTATTCTTTTTTAGACATTGCTACTTTTTATTATCATTGAAAGAATTGCATGCAATACACCTGTGCTGTGGGCTTCAGTTGCTGCAATGTTTCACTCTCAGATTAATAAAGAACTGTGATAAGTATAACTAACTAATCCTGACCTATACTTCTATATATCCTTTTCAAACTAGTTAGCCCTAGAATCAATTACTTTTCCCTATGTCAGAATACATTATAACTAATAATTAGACCTATATTGCTGATACTATCTTACACATCCTAATTTTCAAACAAGACAAAATAAAACATGCTTCCATTTCTTTTAAAACTCTTTTACAGATAATCAATATTCCCTGTTACCCTAGGGTGTATGAAACACACCTTAACTTTTCAAGATATATGGAACAACACATGTTGCATCAACTCCAGGGCAAATAAAGTTGGATAAATTTGTCAGAGTTTTAATAAAAATAAATACATTGTGGAGAGAATCTATTTTTACTGACAAAACTTAGGATTTTTGTTGATTTTAGTTTATATCCAGATCTACAAACTGAGTTCTTTCTGTATTTTCTTCTAGAATTTGAATACATTTCTTGGTTTTGAACATAAGATTCTTTGCACTTTTAAAATAATGATTTTGCCTAAAAACAGAGAAATTATTTCAGGAGGTAGCTGTATGTTAAAATTAGCTCTAATACATGTCAAACTGTGAAATACACCACTGGTCTCGCTAGTACAACTTGCTCTGTGGCATTCTGACTGAGGCTTCTTGATCTCTCTCTATTTTCCCCCAGATTCTTTCCATTTTCTCCTCCTCGAGTCATTTTTTTGCAGCCATTAAATCATAATTCATTCATAATAAAGTGATTATTTTTTTCCAAATGGGTAGAAGAAACAGTATGTATGGGACCAGGGTAATAGGACTGATTTGTAAAAAATACCCTGAAGGTTTCACTTCTCTTTTTTCGTCACCTTGCCTGGTCCTAAGACTGACTCAGCCTTCACACCCAGCCTGTGACTGACAGCCGAGTTCCTGAGGAGGATAAACAAGATTGCCAAAGTGGAAACCCTGACCTTCATGTCATTTCTTTGCCACAGCTCATAACTGAACATGAAAATATAGAATTCTCTTAGCCCTACCTCCTCTCAGAGGTGAAGGATGGGCATTTACAAAAGTGCTGTAAGTCTGAAGCTCTAAAAATCCAGGAGAGACAAGGTAATATGGGGAAAGATAGTATCTTTTATTTTTCCATGTAATAATAGACATAAATTCTCCCTATGGATAGTCCTTGCTCATATTTTGTGAGACTGATTCTGTCAGGTACAAAACATCCAGCAGCACTTTGCACACTTGAGCCTTGGTAATCCAGACAAATCCTATTTCCTTAGTCTCCTGCCACAATATTACTATCAAATATTTGTCACTGTAGCAATCCCTGTGCTCATTGTGTTATGTCTGCAATTTTCATCTGAAAAATACAATGTAGTGGCAGCCTTTCCATTCTGCTACTGTATCTTGTGCCAGTTCAGGTTCTAGCTTTGGCATGAAACAGATTTCTGGTAAAACACCTCAAAATTACTGTGGCTATTGTATTTGTGTCCATAATTTTTTCTCTCAAATCTATTATCTGGGCAGAGTATAAGTATCTGATTTCTGTTGGCTCTGATTCTGTGTTGTCCTGGTTGAGATGAGTTTGCTATAAGCACTAAGCCTTTCCCTGATTCTTCCATATGCTTTATCTCCTTTAATTCTTCCCCTAATTTTCTTTTCAGTTTTAATTTTTTTTATTATCTTTCTGGTATTCACAAGCTACCTGTCAGTGAATATGATAATGATTCCTTCTTATTTCACCTTTGCCTCTGCAGGTTCAACACCATTTAATGGAGAGCATAGACACAGCCTCTCAAGACACATTTTTCCAAGGTATTAAGGGAAGTTACACTTGATTAATTTTACTTTTGTTTTTGTGTAGATTTTGTAAAAATCCCTCTTAGGCCACTGAGAACTGTAGTGCTGATAATAATTTAATTACTGTTCTAAATGGAAGTTCAGAAGTACTGCTGTGGAGGTTGGAAACACCAGCTTTGCAATTACAGGGTTTTGGAGTATCTCCTCCATCTGCTTTTCCCTACACTGAAATTATGGTATCTCTGTGTGACATGCCATATGGGGTAGTTAAACTTCTTACTGAAACACAGGTCAGACACTAAATCAATCTGGTGTCTTCCTTTCTTTCCATGATGTCACTGTGTGGATATTTGGAACTCATAGGTGTTAAGGGGAAAGGCATAGCCATAAATTAAATTTTAGTCAAAAGTACAATGTCTACAACTTTTAGATCTTTTAACCTTTGTCATTACTCACTTCTATTTTAAACACCATAGAGTATATTTTTCTGTGCTGTATTCATCCCAAAGTCAATTGTGTTTCAGTGCTGGATGGAGCTATCACAATGTGTGGGCTTTATCCCATGTTGTTCCAGCTGCATGGCCCTCTAGGATTTGTGAGAGTTATAAGTCATGTATCCTTTAAACTTCACTAAGTATGGCTAGGTTATAAAAAAGCAAGTAAATCCTGTCTGGCTCAGGGGCATCCAGTTTGTGCCATGTAGAGCAACTCAGAGAAGCCAAATACTGGAATGCCTCTGATGGCTCCAGGTCAGTGTAGGTCTGGAAGGACTCCTTGGCCAAGAGCACTGCCACAGAAACACACTGAGCACTTCTGAGCTCAAGCTGGCTCCATGCTTCAGGAAATGCTCCCCTGGCATCTATCCCTCCTGTAATCTGAAGCTCTGGAACGTGTGGTGCACACGTCAGCTGGCTGAAACCCCCTAGTACAGAGTAATATCATTACATCCATGTATTTTAAATCTATGTCATTACCAGTCCCCATTAGCTGGGAATGGAAATTCATTACTATTAAATTGTGAGTTTGCTCTGTCCAGACCTTCTCTAAATTAGAGGCTTTCATTTCTCCTTTTCAGTTGTGCTTGTGCCTTTTTGGATGACGATCCTGCCTATGAGTGCTCCACACATCCTCTGACAGGCTCCCTTCCTACGTGCCGCCGCAGCCCTCGACTGCTTGCTAATGGTTATTATGTTTTGACAGAAGACAGTTTTCTGTCTGATGAAGAGGGCAACATAACACTGACACCATCCCACACAAGTGTTACATACAAAGAGAATTTAGTTCGGTAAGTGAACTATGTGCAGATTTTACTCCATCATCTCTGGCCTTATCTAGAAGTGTATCTGGAGGTGTCTCTGTGTCTGTCTACATTTTGCTTGGCATAAGACCAGCATTACTTCTGAATGGGAACATCTCAATTGCTTAAGAGAGTACAGTGAATGAAATTACCTGATTTTCAGTCACATCTTACTACCCAAAAACTCTTTAGTGCACAGTTTTTGCTATAATTGAAATTGTGTCCAATAAAACAAAAGAAGAGAGTTACAGCTCATTTTGCCAATGGGGTGTTACTCTGTTAAGGACTAAGAAAAGAGTGTATATAAAAATATCTTTGTCTAAAACACACACACACACACATATATATAAATAAAAATGTCTGGTCCTGGAATTCTTACTCAAGGAAAAACAGCTCTTGATTCAGAAGAAAAACAATTTAGGAAGGTATGTAAAATGTAGTTCAAAAAACTTGGAGTTCAGAGGATTCAGACTACCCCAAATAGGATATAGCAGGGTGAAAATAATGGCTAGCATGAGACACTCACAGCACTATCATAGACCAGGAGCTGTGATATCATGTGGTATCAGAGTATCCAGTATCACAACAGCATGGTCAGCCCTGCTGTTCATACATTCCCTGACATACTGTGTTGTGCAGCAGCCATTCCTGGTGACGTGCCCAGGCTCCAGAACAGGGCTGGGAGCAGCACCCAGAACCTGGTTCTTTCACGCCATTCCTGCAAGCTTTAGAGCTCTGTCCCTGCTCAGCAAGAATAATTAACTCTATTCCTTGGCAACACATCTTTTCTTTCTAGTGTGTTCAGGCGAAGGAAGAAAATCCGTCGCTCTCTTGACAGCTTGTTCAATCTCAGTGCCTCCAGCTCATGGCTCAGCTCCACCATTCCCAGCAGGATGGATTTCTCCCATGCAGAGGATCCTTGGCCTGATGGATACAGCAAACTAGAAGCCAGTCACAGTGATATTGGTAAGCCCTGATCAGGCTGGTAATCAAGGTACAACATTGCAGTCCGTGTTTAGTGCAAATTGGGTATCTCTTTCTGGAAGTTTTGCATGTGTTGTTTGCCAAGGTGTACAGGTAAAGGATAGAATGAACTACAGAATTCTAAGGGATAAATAGAGCTCCTGGCATTCTAACTGAGTAAGATTCTGCAAAGACCTCTGTGCCAAAAAGTCATTTTTTTAGTCAATTTGAATGCAAAGTCATCACCAGGAATGTTTATTCTGGTGTGATTAATACTTGGCATTTTCACCTAGCTCTTTCAATAACTTCATCTCTTATGCTCTATGCAGTTTTGTCTTTACTCTGCATATTTTCTCCTGCATACATCTGAACATGCCAATTCCCTACTCATAACAATTTGGAATCTCTCCTGTGATTCAGTAATTAATTCCTAAATTCATTAATACAAAGTCTCAGAGCTCTTCTTTTGTGCAATCTCAGTATATGTGCATTTCTTGTAGGTGATTTAGACTTTTCTTCTGAATATAATAACCATGTGTCACAAAGGCAAATTCCAGCATCTAATGGTGCATTTCTCACCAAAGATGACGAGTTTCTTCATTTTGAAGAACCATTTTGTGCTTCAAAATCCTGCTCTTCATTTATGATAAATGCAAATGAAGAGAACTGGAACAATACAGGTATGTTATATTCTTATTCTGGCATGCCTCATTTTTAGACTGAAGTGAAAATACATTGAAAATATGGATCTGACTCCTTGCAGAGTAGAATTTATTTACTAAAACATATATTTTAAATAAATGATTAAAAATAACAAAACCACAAAATCTGTATTTAGTTGATTACTACCCCCTGCTTACATCTTTCCTTCACCCATTTTTCAGAAAAAAAAAAAAAAGGAGTGAAGAGGAAAATGGAGGAAAGGGCATGGGAGCAAAAACTGAAACAGGCAATTATGCAGAAAGGCTTGTTTTCTGAGAGCATGGAGGGCATAGTGTTTCTGTAGTTGTGGGGGGAAAAGAGTCCTGAGAGACACCCAGTGCATGAAAATTAGGTTTCTGCTTTGAATCACTCCAGGCGAGTTCTCTTTAAAAGCAACTGAAGAGACTGGTCTCACAGGCTGAAGGTAGCCTTTGCAAACACCTCCTGTCATATTTACTTTCAGTAAAACCCATTATTTCCCTGATTTTTATTTTAGAATCCAGGACAGTGCAAAATGTCGTTTCTCAGATGGTTGCACTGATCATGTGTTTAATCATTTCAGTATGTACAAGGTAATTTTTTTTCTTTTCTGTTTCTGACATGAGTGCTTGCTTCATTGCAATTGGTCAATAAAGCTTAAATTAAGGGTCACAATTTCAAAGTTTTATATATCTTACTGGGAAAATATATTTTCACACGATGCAGGAAATGCAGAAAAATATCTGAGCTATATAGCTATGCATAAAAATAAGAAATATGTATGCAGATATGAAAGCTACTTTGCCAAGTGTGCTTTGACAAGGGTTTTGGCAGGCTGAGAAGAATCAGAATGGATCTATGTCTTTCTAAGTGGGTTTTGCTCTCAGTCTGAATGCTTTCCAAGAGATTATCTTCAATAGTTTACGTAATTTAAAGTTTCAAATTACAGTTCACCTACCAGAGTTCAGAGGGTTCATCTGCAATAATCCTTCCTCCTCCTCCCACCCAGGCTTCACCTCTTTTAACCCAATATGCATCCCTTGGCTTTTTTTAACCTGTTTGGGTATTGTTATGTTCTCAGATATTTTCTGGGAGGACTGTCTGCCACTTTGTTGCTGATGATTTTAGTTTGTAAGTATGGAATTTCTTTATTTCCATTTTTTTTTTTTTTTTACTAAGTCTCATCTGAGGACCAAATTCTATCCTTGGATGTATATCCATGCATCTTATTGATCCTAATAAGAGGAGTATATGGTCAAATGGGGGCAAATCTAACCTTCAATCCATTACAGCATTTTGCAATTTAATTTCACAGTTCTTTTGTCCCAAGATGCTGCTGTGACATCTTTCTTCAGTCTCGATACATTTTTCAGAACAACTAAGCTTTGGTAAGTGGTTACAGTGTCATGTGATAAATAGATGAATTTGGAAATTTTATATTAAGAAGAGGAAGTTGTTTTCATGTCAGAAGATAGAAGGTGGGATCTGAAGTTACTGATGGAGTGTTTGGCTTTTCCAGTTTTTGATTTGTATTTATAGAAACTTTGTGTTCATTCAAAAACCTGCCTTCTCATAATGTGCAATAAATGTTATAGCAGAAAAGGAAGGCAAACCTAATATGCCATGACATGATACAGACACAGACCAAGCAATGTAATTTATGATTCCAGAGGTGCACTTTCAAGCCTTGCACTGAAGTCCACTCCCAGGCCATCAGACCTAGCCTTTTTTTTAATTGGACAAAATAAAACAAGCTAATAATGATGCTCAGTACATCACCACCTTCCAGGGACTACAGCATTCATATAATTTGGCCTCTCTAGTCCAATGCACCATTAACTCACACACAGGCCTTCATGCTGAAAGCAATATGGATGTGCTGGATTTATTAATTACCATTCTTTCACCTTTTTTCTGCATCACAAAATTCTAAATGTCTAAAATACAAAATGCTTCTAAGACTAAAATGTTTGGGTTTATCTGAATTTTTATGAGGTGAAAGTGAAGCTCAAGAGGATCTTTTTTGCTTCTGAAGCTGTCAGGAGATCAGTGTATGCCAAGGGCACCAAGACAACCTGGCAGACTTCAGTCTTTGAACTGGATACGTTGGAAGTTGGAAACAACAAGAACAACTTGGACAGCCCTAGTGCAATGACAGTCCCACTTTTTGATGGATGATGTATCAGTTTGTTGCTATATCTCTAGTCTCTAAAACTTTGGTTTTACCAAAGCCACCAGTCAGGACCAGTGTGTTGCAAGCACATGCCCCAAAGTGCTTGCTTTCCCTCTTCCTGAATAGCTTAGCCCTGAGTCATAACAGAGCTGTTCTTCACAAGAAAAAAACACACTCTGAACTCTGAGTAAGCTTTTCAGCAGCAGGTACACAGAGAATGCCTCTTCTGTGCTCATCACAACTGAGAAGTCACCTGCTCAAACAAGTAGTCCTGCAGCTTAGCTGAATTTGTCAAAAAGGACCTACTGATAATATATCATGATTATAAGAAACTGGATTTAAATCAAGACATACAAAAATGTATTATTCTTTTTTCCCCACAGAAAATAATAAGAAGTAAAGAACAATAGGTGAGTACATGTTTAAGTTTAGAAAGAATTCCATATTTTTGAGGATGAGTCCTATTGTAGAACAGGATTCAAACATACCAGAAAGGTTCCACGGACTTTTCATTAAAATAAGGTTTAACTGCAGGACCCTAGCCAGTTCTCACTGCAAATTACTCCACTTTGATGTCTACAACTCTTTTGATATTGCATTTGGATTATATATTTTTTTTCTGTTGTCTGGCAGCAGTGTCTAAATAGCATAAGCTGTTAACAATTGCTATGCTTTAGCCCAGAGAAAACATGTTTTCCAGTTTTCCAAGCAAAACAAGTCTTCCTTTTCCCAAGTGTGAACTGAACAGCAGGACCAGGTGCTGTGCTGCTCTGAGTTTGGTTGCATTCTACTGAAGCAGTGAAGCAGCATCAACATTAATTGGTCCAGAGTATCTGAAAAACACTTAGACATTCTTCTATTCCCTACTCTTTTTCACTCAAGCCTCTTCCTCACACTCTAGTTTCTGTTTATCAAGCATTTCTAAGCCTTGCTGCAGCTCAAACCCTTAAAACAAGAGCACTGATTTATTTGTACTTGGAGTTGGGCATCCCAGTCCAGACTCTGCTATTTCCTTTATATCTTTACTTTGTACAGTTAAAAATGAAAAGAAGGAACCCAGGGGGAGCTCTGCCCAGATTGTGTTCCTTATAGTGTGGATAGAACAGCCTTCTTCATCAGTTTCCTGGTTGAGTACAGTTCAGCTTCTGAGATCTAAAGGCATCTGCACAGCTGCAGGCACAACCTGGAAAACCTTACTTCCATTTCTTAGAAGGAGTGTGTTAATCCTAAGAACAAAGCATTTTAAAAGGGAGTGCAAGTATTGCAAGTATTGTCCTACTCACAGCATGCCAAGGTAGGGGTGCCATGCATGGCACTTCTTAAAGTCAGTGGAACTGTTTATGGAAGGGCTGAAACACCAGAGCTTGAAAGCTCACTCTGGTTTTGAAAGCCACTATCAGCATTAACCAAAGCAGGTACAACAGGATGGAGTGGAGAACTTGGCACTTGTTGCATGGCACAACTAAACTAAACACAGATTGACACAGGGTACTGCAGGACAGGACCTTCCACAGCTCAAAAATGCACTTCCACTGTCTCTTGCACTTTGCAAAAACTTAAAAGCAGAGTTGTTACTTCTGTGCATTTTGAAATTAGTTCAATAACAGTTTTCGTTTTTCCTCCTCCTCAAATTTATTTTCATCAGCTCTTCAGCATTGAACTCCTGGATACCTCCTTATGGCCAAGTTTACACGTTCCTGTGGGGAAAAAAAAAGAACAGATTGATAGTATTCTTCCTCCAAAACACAAATAATTTTAGCTTTATTTTTCTTCTGGTCAAATGTGATTGAGGCCTTAGTTCTTGATGACTGCCTGAAAAGAAGTGCTGTACTTGTAGGATCTTTATCTTGATAATAAAAAGTGTTTTTTAAGTCCTGTGAAATATTTTTAAAATAAAAATTATGTATCCCATATTTTATATAATGATTTCTTGTTACAACATACCATCAAAGATAATGGATTTGGATAGTGGCTGAGTACATGTGATAATTGATATATTATGTAACTAAAATAGTATTTATAATACTTATCCTCATATTTACTTTTAGTTAATGCACTTGAATAATATTGTAAGTGTTAAGTAATTCCTCTTCTTTATTTGAAGCACAGAGACAGCTGAGAGTAAATATCACTATGCAAAATATGTAAATATTTTGTTATCTATTTTATGCCTATTGTAAAAGGTCCATTACTAAAATCACTTCCAAAATGAAAGGATTATAAAGATCTTTTGTGTTTAAATAATCTCTTGAAATAATAATCTGGAAAGTTAAATCCCATTCTGAGAGAAAAGTCTAAGACTGCAATTACCCTGCAGTCATCAAACCTTTTATGCTGAAAACTGGAAGAGTTCACTGTAAACTCATTAGTGCACTGGAAATTATCGATGAAAAATCTGATTGAGATTGAAAAAAAAAAAGATCTATAATAAATTAGTCCAGTTCTGCAAAATCTGCTTTTTCATGTACATTTTTATGAATTGGCTGCACTATTTTGTAAACCTCTTTGTACTTTTCTATATACACTGAACAAAACTGTTACTTCATTTATACTGGTCCTTTTTTTACAGTTTCTAACATTGCTTTTTTTCCCCCCCATCTCTGGCATTTCCATATCAGTGAACTTGTTCTCATTTCTTCTTGTATTTGAGAGTGCTTTTCAGTAAGATTATTATTATTATTAGAAATTGCATATATTTTAGTGGATTTGGTATTTGTGAGTTCATGTCCTGCCCTACAGATTGTGTGCTCTTTGGGGGAGGGATTTTTGGCACTTTAGTACAAACATAAAACCTTGCTTTGCACTGGTGACTGCATTACCTAGCACCATGGGGAAAATAAAATAAAGAAAAATATTTGAAAAAAACAGTCATTCAATAGGAAATAAATAAAAATACATAGGTTTAAATTTTGAGTGGGTATCAATCAGCTGATCTACACCAGCTGAGACACTAAGCTGCAGCATTTCAACAGCTTTGTCCATGGATATCAATTTTCTGGGGTTGAAGCACGTTACATGAGTGTATATATGAACAAAGTCAATACTTTGTATTGTGAAAATCCTTCTGTATTATTAATACTATAAATGCTATAAATCCCAGCACTGTAATAATAATGCTATAATGCTTGTTTTTATCATTATACCTAAATACATATTGTTTTGTTTTACACATGTAACAAATAAAGTTATAATGTATTAAAGCAGTAAACTGAATTTCTTCAGGAAAGGCATGCCAGAGGTGACTTCTTCCTTCTCATCTCCACTCTTCTGTTTGTAATGGGGTTCTTTACATTGTCTCTGGCATGGACATTGCTTCATGCTAGGATTTCAGGCTTGTGCTGCTGTAAGCTTTTGGTACATAATTTGAGAAAAAAGAAACTCAAAAAACCTGTGAAAATAAAGAACACCCCAAATAACATATCTCAGCACCTAGCTCTGCCCTGCGTGTGCCAGACCACCAGGTGAGGACCAGTGATTTGCAAACACATGCTCCAAAGTGCTGCTTACTGTCTTTCTGAATAATTTAGCCCTGAGTAATAAACAAAACTGTTCTTCACAAGAGAAAAACAAACACACTTTGCAGTCACTGGTGTACAAAGAATTTTTCTTTTGTGGTCATCACAACTGAGAAGTTACCTGCTTGAAGAAGTGGTCCTGCAGCTGAACTAGATTTGTCAAACAGGACCTATATACATATGGATGAAAACAAACTGTGTCTTAACTCAGGACACAGAGGCACAAGGGTTTGGAGTGAAATTGAGCTGGGGAGAAGGGAGAAATAAAAGGAGAGTGGATTTAGATCTGTCATGTCTCTCTATTCTACTCTGTGTAATTGGCAAAAAGTTAAATTAATCTCCCCAAATTGAATCAGTTTTGTCCATGATGGTAATTGTTGTTTGATGTCTCTGCCCTTATCTCAATCCATGAGCTTCTTATCATATTTTTCACCATCTTCTGTTGAGGCTGGAAAGTGAGGGGGGAAAAAAAACCAAACTGCTGGGCACCTGGCATCCCGCCAAGCCAACCCACTCACCTTAGTATTTGGTAATTTAATTAATTGCATATTTTATAATCCTTTCTTCAGAACTATCATCTAGGATATCTGAAAAAGGAATGAACACTCTGACCCTTTGCTTTTAGCTTAACCAAATAACAGGCATTCAATGCAATACCACATAAATACAGGGTTTAAAATACTGTACGCAGCGAAAACAAGATTTTTTACTTGTTTGAAATTAATATTTTGATTGTGAATTCTGCTCCCAAGTAAAAAATTATTGTTACTAGCAAAAAAAGTGATTATTTGAAGTGGCCTGCAATTTGATATAAATGTGTAGGTAGGAGGATTAGTGGCCCTTCTTTATTGTTTGTGATTCTATGCAGGGACCCTGGGCCACATCCAACCAGCTGTGTAAACCTCTAAGCAGAGTGATTATTTATCCAGTCAGATAGGCCAGGATAAATACTATGGAGTTAAAGTGCATAAACTATTTCTGCTCCTTTGTGTCTCTCATCATTTTCACGAATCTCAGGAGTCTCAACTCAATGACACCTTCATACTCCTCTAATCAGAAAGGTGCAGAGTGGCTATGGGGATTGCATTTACATCAGAGGAAAATGGCAAATAAATTAATTTGATCATTGTAAAAATTCCTATTGTGTAATTTAAATTTACAGGTGAATATCCTGTAAGTTGAAAATGACCTTTAGGTTTGATTAGACCTCTAGGTTAATGAAGACATGTAGGAAATACAGACTGACTTTCCCAATGTTAGCACTTCGATCTGATGCCAATTGTGATCCAGAATTGGAACAGCTGCTCAGGGAAGTGGTGGGGTCACCATCCCTAGAAAAATTTGAAAGAGATGTAGACCTGGCACTGAGGGACATGGTTCAGTGGTGACTTGCTAGTGTTGGATTAATGGGTGGACTTGATGGTCTCACAGGTCTTTCCCAACCTAAACTGCTCTATGATTCTAAAATTGTACAAGACTGTGAAACACTGGGAACAAGCTGTTTTCACAAACAACGGAAAACAAGCTTTCAACCCAAAACGTGTGAGGCAAACTAGCTGACGGATATGCAGGAGGAGGACAGAAGTGTCATGCAAAGGACGAGGCGTGAGATTGATGCCTGAGGAGAAGACATTCCATGTCCGCCTGCCGGGGGAAGGCAGGCCCGGGATCACCGGGGCGGTGCAGCGCCGGGTTAAAGCCGGGCCGGGAACCGGGACAGTGCAGAGGCCGCCGGGCTAGAGCCGGGCCGGGAACCGGGACAGTGCAGAGGCCGCCGGGCTAGAGCCGGGCCGGGAGCCGGGACAGTGCAGAGGCCGCCGGGTTAAAGCCGGGCCGGGAACCGGGACAGTGCAGAGGCCGCCGGGTTAGAGCCGGGCCGGGAACCGGGACAGTGCAGAGGCTGTCGGGTTAGAGCCGGGCCGGGAACCGGGACAGTGCAGAGGCCGTCGGGTTAGAGCCGGGCCGGGAGCACCGGAGCCATGCAGAGGCCGCCGGGTTAGAGCCGGGCCGAGCGCCGCCCTCAGCGCCGCCTCAGCGGGGCCGTTGCCGGGGCAGCGCGGCGCGGGCGGGAATGGCGGCGGCGCCTGAGGGGCCATGGTGCGCAGTGAGTGTCGGACTGCGCCGCTTCCCTCCCCTCCCCGGCCCCTGCCCTCCTCTCCAGCACGGGCCCCGCGCCCTGCACTCCTCCTTCGTGTCCTTGGAAGGGCAACAAAGAAAAAAAAACATCCTCTGATGAGGAGGAGCTGAGGGTGTTCAGGAAGGTGTTCCAGAGGCTCAAGGGAGACCTTACCGCTCTCCACAGCTCCCCGAAGGGAGGCTGTAGCAAAGGGCAATCACCCTCTGCTCACTTATAACGGGTGACAGGACAAGAGGAGATGCCCGCAAGTTGTGCCGGGGGAGGTTTAGTTTAGGTGTTGGGAAAATTTTGTTCGTGGAAGGGATTGTCAAGCGCTGGAACAGGCTGAGCGGAGAACTGATGGAGTCAATATACCTGGAGTTATTTAAAACTCCTGTGGATGTGGCATTTTGGGACATGGTTTTGTGGTGGATTTGGCAGAGCTGGGTTGTACTAGATGATATTAAAGGTGTTTTCCAATCGAAACAATTCTCTGGTTCGCATTCCCACTGGCCACAGTTGTCGCCTTTCCCCGCCATCCCCACACTCCCCTGCAGCCCCTTGCCTCCTGCTCCCTTGGATGATTGCCACATTTTCCTCCTCCTTGCAATGACCCCCCATTCCACCTCCCCGCATGGAGCACAGGGGTTCCTTGCCTCTGGAAACAGCCCCTGAGAGGCCAGTGGTGGGCACTGGGGTGGGGACCCCTCCTGTGTGGGGCAGCCCCTGCCAGGGGGGATGCTGGATAGGATGGCTGGTGTCTGAGCCCAGGTCTGCCAGATGTGCAAAAACCCCAAATGAGCTAAAATACTCCATAATGTTACTTACAAATTGGTCATCTTTTATAGGTACAGCAGTATGACCCAAACGATGGATTGCTCACACCTTTTACTCATGAAAAAGGAGTTCCCGTCCTCTGTGATTTTTCTTGTTTTGGTGTGTGTTATCACTGCCAGTCCCGTGCTTGGGACAGGAGCTCCTTGTCCCTGCAGGAAGCTGGCAGATCCCCTCTGAGCAGGCACTGCCTGAAGGAGAATGACTTTATCTCCTGAACAGCACAGCATGAATTTGAGTCTTTAAGTAGTGGTTGCATACTTCACTTTTCTGAAATGCAGCTTCCCCCACATCTCGTGATGCACCTGCAGCTGCCCATCTGCTTATTCTTTCAATTTCTTTAATGTTACCTTTCATTTCCGCTTGCTTTTTTTGAGTAAGGTGTGTACTTTTTGGAAGCCTGGGCATTAGAACTTCAAGATCTGTTCTCTCCTGATTGATGCCATCCCTCATTTCCTCCTGTGTTCATGGGGACCTGGAGTAACTGTGATCTCTCAGGTCACTGCTCCTGTCTCCTATTACTACACACAACAGCAGAAAATCTGATTAATGAACTTTTTAGTGAGTTCAGAGTGTTTGTCAGTGTCCTGGAGATGCTGTTATTTACAATTTTATTTAATACTTGTTTTCTCTTGCAAGCTTGTTTCCCTCATTCCTCTTAAATGAACTAGATCTTGCACAAATTGTCAAGTATTCAGGCAATTTCCTACAACACGATCTCAAATTAGGTTTCTGAAGTTTCACTGTAGCTTCTGTTGTGAATTATTGTCTCTACTTTGCAAATCATCTGTTAATGAAAATGGACATTTTTGCAGAATTGCTGCAAAAATAATTTCAATTTTCACCAGTGAATGAAAATTGGTCTGTAATTAAGCTGTCAGGAATAGTTTGTATGACTTATTTTTCTATAAAGGGTATAGAGCACAATGTTGCCACCAGTGTGTTTGTATGCAGATTGAGGAGTATTGTTTTCCTGCTCAAAATTACCTGGTAATAGTGGCATTGAAAAATCTGCCACCAAACACAGAAATAAGCAGACTTTTTTTTCCCCTCTTCTAATTTCCAGCAGATTTCCCAAGTAACTTGCTAGAAATGTCAATATTTTTTTTAATATTTAGTGTGAAGACTAAAATATTTAGTCATTATTATTGTCTTTTTTTTCTCTGTTATTTTAATCAAGTTCAAGTGGGAGTTTGATTGTTCAGATGCAATAAACCTGCTCAAAGTGGTTAAAAGAGACAAAGACACTTTTCCCAATATGATTTATGTGCAGACAGGTTCCCCCCCTTCAATCAATATCTGTATCTCCACATTTAATTCTGTAAATTAATTCTGTCAGGTGAAACACTGTTGGGCAGAAGGGAGATTTAAGCCTGGACATCTATAAATAGTATAATATAGACACAACCAGTTTCACCCCTTCCCCAAGACTGCAGATAGAGCAGATGTACAGACACATGTGAGTTTGGGCTGTATTGGTCCATAGTTTGCTGGTCCATGTGAATGTGTGCAGCCATTCCAGGACCACCAATAAAACTGGATGATTTCACAAAACTTCCCCAAAACAAAGTGAAATAGTACTCTTAATTAATGCATGGCAGGAGCAGTTTGTTTTCACAGATCTTCAGATTTTTTTTCTTTTTACTAATTTTTCTTCATATTCTTTTTGAAAGGCTTTTTTCTCTTTTCCCTATTAAAAATCATGAAAATACCTGTGCTGACTTGATAAACCCCTGTGTTTTCCCTCAGTACTTCACTGTAGTCCAGTGCTTGTTATGGAGAGGAAAATGCTGGCACTGTTTGGTGCAGTGTACTGAAAACAAAGTTCTAGCATCTGCCTCAGGAGTGAGCACTGCCTTCATTATACAGAACCTTTGCACTGTTTGAAAGGCTGCCTGGCATTAAATATTACAGCATGATAACTGAACCAAGGTCTCTGGTGTTTTTCAGCCACTGAAACTCCTTTGCTGGCTGGCTCTGATGAGCTTGTAGTGCCTAAGAAAGGCCAGGTATACATTTCATTCTAACATAGACATCTATAAGTATGACTTAGTTATGGCATAAAAAATATCTGTCACTTTCTGCGTTTATCCTGCTTATTTCTGTGCACGCTGTGCTGGTGGAAGAACATGATGATACACTGTAGTTTGCTTCCTCCCCACCCCCCACTGCTGTCTGTGATGTGAACATCTGGCATCTGGAAATAAAACAGCATAAAACACTCCACTACTTGTCTACATGAATCAATCTGCAACCCAAGCTATGCTGAAAATAGTGGCTGCTGGATTAATTTCTGCAAGGGTTTTATCACATTCTTATGGAAGACTCAGCAGTTTTCATATGGATCTTTCCAACTGTTACAGGTGACGTGATTATGTTTCACAAAAGATGTTTACTGTGGCAGAGTGGGTTGAAGCTACTTGGTACTTGATATCTTGATATCTTTTCTGGCAGATTTTGTTTATGTTGTCATTCCTACCAGGCTATTTGGTATGATAGAACAAAATATTCTAATGATTTTATAATTTTCTCATAAGTCAGATGGGAGAAAATGATTAAAGGGAAATATGACATCTAATGTTTCTTTCAGTCACTGAAGACCTTGTTAGAAGACGTGCAGAACATAACAACTGTGAAATTTTTTCACTGGAAGAAATTTCTTTACATCAGCAGGAAATAGAAAAGCTAGAGCATCTTGATAAATGGTGTCGAGATTTAAAAATTCTCTACCTTCAGAATAACCTAATTCCAAAAATTGGTAAGTCTTTTCTCAATATGTTTCTTTTAAAATGTATTCACATACATAATTTTGAAATCAGAAAATTCTGTTATACTTAAGGGAATGTACTCCTAACAACAGTTCCTTTCCTGGTTTCTTTATTAAATTTCTAAGAAGCTCAGAAATTTGAGAAATTTTAAATTGAAAAGATTCTACTGAGATACAGGTCACTAGGATATGAGTGTGAAACAGCTTTTATAGATTAACATTTCAAAATCAGGATACAGTTTAAATATCCCATCTTGTGGCAAACAGAGAGATAAAGAGTTTACCATATACCATGGACTCTGGTATCATCAGATTACCTTTCAGGCTCTTTTAAAAATTTCATTTTCATGCAAATAATAATTTTTTGTTAATATTGAAATCATTTTTATTCAGATAAAATACTTGCTTGTGTGCATGAGTCAAACTTTCTGCAACAAAACCTTAATGCTCTTCCTAGACAAAAGGAGAAGATATAATTTCATATGGTTTTGTTTCATGCTGGAAGATGTGACATCAAGCCTTGGGCTGGAAAAGCTTAGATTTTACTGTTATTGTCTGGATGAACAATGGAAAGTTGGAAGTGTTCAGAAACTGTATTAGTATATCTCTTTGAAGTTCCTTAAGAGGAATAATGAAATACTAAGGTTATAGGAGGAAATTCTGTGCTCAGAGCTTGGAGGCAAATTAGTTTTCTTGAGGGACTCATCAGGAAACTATCTCTTCTGATAATATATGCATTTCCTAAAGTGGAGTAATCTTCTCCCAGAGATAACAAGTTTTTTTAAACTACTTTGTGCTTCTTTGCCCCATCAAAAGTGGGACTAAAATAAGTTGGTTTTCTCTCTGTTAATGTGTCCTTAATAAGGCACAAGATTTTTTTTTTTTTTCATTCAACTCTCAAGCCTCCTTCAGGTTAGCACAGGATACCATATTCAGATTATTGGTTTTTAAACCAAATTTTTTTCAGCATTTTAATTTTTGTGACGAGCAATTTTTATGTTATCATAATCTTAACTGAAGGAGTTGAGAAAGTATGCAGCTTGGTGATTCATGTATTCTTGTATAATGTGACAGCTTTCTGAGGTAATACCTTAATAACAAATGAAGAAAAAAAGCAACCCCAAAACAAAAAACAACCAATGCAAGCACCACCAACCCCTTCCCATTCTATAGTGGTGACCAAATATTTGTCAACAGGGCTTGAATTACAGAGTACTGAAGTTGAGAAGATTTCTTCCCAGTGGATACCAGCATGTCCTTGCAGAGTTCACAGCAGTTCCAAACCAGCTTCTGAATATGATAGAGAAATGGTTTATATTGGCTCTGTTGTGCTTTGTCTTTCCTCTTCTTAAAGCAAACCTTTATGCAGCCCTTGGGATCAGCCCTGCCTCAGGAGCAGGCAGGGGCTTGTCAGGCACCCACTGAGTGCATGGATCCCATCATCATGTGCACAGACACTGCCCTTACAGAAAAATTGCAGCTAAAACAAACATCCAAACTAAGCTGCACGAGTTCCTGTTGAGAAATTGATGCCATCATTTGTTTGTGAATTATGTAGAAAATATCTCTCCAAGTTCTTAGTAAGCTGTGGTAGGAATCTGTAGATCTCTCACATTTCCCAAGATGGAATGTCTCACTGTGCTTTTTCAGCCATTCTGCTTGAATCAGATATGTGTTTTATGAATTTGTGATTAAAATGTGTTTATAACTTTCCTTTTCTAAAATTTTATTTTATATTTTCAGAAAACTTCTTTGTTTTGTCTTTTTATTAATATTAAAATATTGATATTAAATATCTGATCTGTTCTTCTTATTTTCTGCTTCATTATTTCTTTGAAGTAAAGTAAGCAAGTGAAACTATAATGTCCTTTCCAGTGCTGAAAAATGAAATAATCCATCTATGTTTTGTTACAGAAAATGTGGGCAAACTAAAGAAGCTGGAATATTTAAATGTAGCTTTGAACAACATTGAAAGAATTGAAAATCTGGAAGGTCAGATTTTGAAAAAAGCCATTTTACCTTTTAATGTTAAAACTCTTAATTTGTTGCTTGGTGTAAAAGAGGGTGGAAGCCATTAAACTTGTAAGGATGTTTTGTGAAGACTTAGAGGATCTTTGGGTGCAGGGTTTCAATAAATGCTTTTTTCTTGCAAGTGCTTCTTTCTGATGAATTTTTCTCATTGAACTTTCCTAAATGTCTCTGGGCCACATTTCATCTTCAGAAATCAAATGTCACACACAAGAAGGTTCTGTACTCAGCATAGGTTGCATTGAGGATCTGGATTTTTTTAGAAGAGGTTTTCAGAGGATTTTTTTTCTCTTTCAGTGCTTGAAATCTTGTCTGTTTTATCTGTGGTTAATCCTTTATCCTGTCACTTTTGTACTTTTTCATGTGCAAAATGTGGCATTTTCCAGTATTAAAATTTAAGACTTGGAGCAACCCATAAACACATTCCATATTACTTGAAAAATTTGTGACTTGATTGTTTTCTGTTTCTCAGTTCTGATTAGGTCAGTTGCTGAATCTTTAACATACCCACCTTGACAAAGGAACAGTTAAAAACAAACAAACAAACAAATTGGTTGATTGGTTGGTTATTTATATGTGTGTATGTTTTGGTTTTGATTTTCTTTGGTTTGTTTACTTGAATGGTTGGTTGGTTTACTGTGTGTTTCTAAGTCAGTGAGCTGGTTCAAGAGGATAGCTTAAATAAGAAAAAAGCAAATAGTCTAAACACAAATTTGAAAAAGTTGAAGAAGTAGGTAGTGTAGTATATATTTAGGAATTTGTTGAGAAAGTTGCATTTGTTTTCATGCCACTAAATTTTAAATTCATCTATCAGGCTGCATTATTTATTACTGTGATTTGTCATTTATTTAGGAGTTACAACCTTTGGGATTGGCCCTTGCATAAATTTGTGTTATTTAAATCCCCTAATAAATTGTTCTATGTTGTTTACTTTCTTACAGCTCAACTGTGCATGAAACTTAGCAGACAGACCAGGACAGGAAAGTGATTACAGTGATGTGATTCAAAGTTGAGCTTGCTTTCAGCTAAACATTTTACTCTTAAGAGTCAAGGTTATGATTCATGGACACAATATGATAAAAGGAGAGGATGATAAATTATGAAATCAGATTTTCCAGAGCATTTTGTTAGCTAACTTGGAGTTTCTGTTTTTAATGACTTGTTTCAGTACAAATACTTTCTCACTGATATTTGCAATTTAACCAGTGATAAAGTATTTAAAATGACAGCCAAGTTCACAGAGTGGAAAGCCTGACTTGCAGTGAATTTTTGGGAAGTCTTATCTTTGTACTTGAATAATATTATCAGAGATTAGCCATACTCAGAAGTGAAACTCATAATTTATCCTGATGTCCTTAAGTAATTGGATTGGATTTTAGCCTTATGATTGAGACTTAGCTGAGAAAGGGATTTCAAGACAATCAGACAGTTAAAAATGAAATCCAGCTTGTCTGAAAATTAAATATTTAATAGCTCTATAAATGTCCAAAAAGTTTGGATACTGATAAAACCAGTAATGTTATGGTGTTTTGTATTTTATTGAGTTTGTTTTATTCCTGTAAATATTGTAAGTTCATAAACTTTGGCTGTGAGTCACTCTTTTAGAAACAATGTGTTCTGATAGAATGAAACCACTTTGCAGAGCACAAATGGAGAAAGTTTTGTATCCAAGTGTGTACATGTGTGTATGTATATCGTGTGCATTTATGTTATGGACAAATTGAATTAAGATTTCTTTCAAACAGGCTGTGAAGAATTGAAGAAACTTGACCTGACAGCAAATTTCGTTGGTGAACTGTCCAGTATTGAATCCCTAAAATGCAATATTCATCTGAAGGAATTGTTTCTAGTGGGTAACCCATGTACTGAATTTGAAGGTTATAGACAATTTGTAGTGGCAACTCTTCATCAATTAAAAGTAAGATTTTTAAAACTTAAATTTAAATCCAAACAAAACATGAGTACTGTCAACTGAACATGCTTATCCTAAACAAAATAAACACCTGTACTTGGAAAGCTATTACTTTTTATTAATGTTCACAGGAAATTAAATTCTATTGCAATGAATAAATGACTACAATAAATAATGTGATAGTAATTTGTTCTATTCTGATGGAACCACAACTATTCATTAACTTTCCTGTCATCTTTCTTGGAGATTCTTAAAAAAAGGTTTTTATTTTTTTTTTTCAAAAATAAATGTATTGTACAGTTCTGGTGCTTTTTTCCTCATGATTATTATATACAAAGTATTTTTAAATTATTAGCATGATTGCAGGAAGTTAGTGGGTTGTTGGTACCATTCCAACAATATATACTAAACCTGCAGAGTAAGACAGTAAAAAAAAACACCTGCAGAGTAAGACAGTAAAAAAAAACACAAGTTGATGGAAAATTGCACTACATTGCATTGGCTGTAAATAGATACTTTGAGTATCTATTGTGGTTTTGTGCTATGACTGAACTGATATAACAATCTCCTGTCAATGAAACAGTTTCTAGCCTGAAATATTCTCTCACAGTTTTCCTCAGAGAAGCACAGGGACTGCTTAACTTATTGAGAGTCAATTCAAGTTACTCAGTTGGCAGTAAACTTACAAATCAAAAGAAATAATTTTGGGCTGAATCAAAGCCAGACAAAGAAATGGCTGAAGGGACTATCTCTACTGTATAGTCTAATAAGACTAATTAAAATTCCTGGAAAAAGCTAAAAGCAGATTTTAGACACACAAACCCATTTTCAGATCTGAATAGCAAGTTATCATTAATTCTTTGTAATAAAGTGTAACTTACAAAGTGCTATTGATATGTGAAAGATGCATTTCTAATTATAGACAGAACTTAATTATCAAAATTAAACTACAATCTAATAGATTTATTGATTTGAGTATGTTTATAATTTCTCACCTATTTATATTGATTTTTTCCTCTTTGGGAAGTACTTGGATAGTAAAGAAATAGAACGTTCTGAGAGGATTAAAGCACTTCAAAACTATCCAGAAGTGAAATGGAAAATCAGAGAACAGGAACGAGCTTACCTCCTCAAAAGGGCCAGAGAAAAGGAAGAGGCTCAAAGAAGGATGCAAGAAAAGAAGGATGAGAAACAGAAACAGATGGACTCTAAGCTTGGATTTGACAGGTAACAGTAAACAACAACAGTTTTTGAATAAATATTATTATTTTCTGTCTTTATTCACAAGTTTGTTTTTTTTCATTAAAGAGTTAATATAATTCTACTTAAATATTTTTGTTCATCTTTGTTGTTGATTCAAGCAGAGTTATATCTCCTCATGCATGTTATCTCTAGTGAAAAATATAATTAGTTACAAACATAATTTATTATTGACCTGCAGACACAGTTCAATAGAATTTTTACTCCCAAAACTGCAAGCCAAGTTGTCTGGGTGCCAAAATAGTGTAATTAATAGTTTCTTTCAGGAGAACAGCTGGAAATTGTTATTTGAAGTAAAGCAGGGGTTCCAGAGAAAGCAGCTGTTCACCTATAATGTCATTTGCCTTAGTATTAGAAGATCTGAAGACTGAAATGGAGTATTGCAGGCCTTTGGTGTTGACTTTCCTACTTCTTCCACTTCATCTCACTGATCTTACCTAGACACCAGCAGGGTTTTTGTCTGGGCTCATCTTCTACTGCACTTGCCACCCATCTTACTTTCAATCCAATAGAAACTGTTTCATGAAGCTATCTGCAGAACTTTGTCCTCATAGATCACACCTGCATCATAAATTTAGTTTTCTCTCTATATTGATAGAGTTTTACAGAAGGTTAGAGCTAGGGAGAAAAAATAATTCATGCATTATGATTGCATTTGAGGAGATGCTCATTGCTACCTTATAAATTTCCAATCTGTTGCTGCCTGATATTGGGAATTCTTAAACAGCACATGGACTGAAGTTTTTCCTCTCACCTGAAAGTTATGAGAGTATATAAAAATTCTTTTTATGAAATTAAATCTGCTGCACTATCTATCAGGATTTTCAGGGGATTTGGTATAGCTATACTATCACTTCATAGTCAGGTAAAAAAAAAACATTGTGTCAAAATATGCTTTGTTGATTGACAAAAGAAGCAGAGCAGAGAATGTTCTCCAGGTATATAAGATGCCAATCTTGGTAAGAATTGTGCAGTTATTGTTGAGTTGAAAAAATATTATTGCAATAATTTATTAGCAAGTTACTCTTCATTTCATTGGGATAATATTCTGGTGATCTTGTGTAGCCCAGACTCCCCACAGGAAAAGCCCAACCAGGCAGAAGGAGATGGAGAGCAGGAAAGATGCAGAACAGTTGAGAGTGACGATGAAGACAGAAAATTTTGGGAGGAGCCTACACCATACACTCCAGAATCTAGATTAGAAACTCACAGATATATTGAAGAAAAACGGAAAGCTAAAGACAATATAAGGTACTTTTTAGTTTTAATATCTTTGATGAATTGAAGAAGGAGAAATTTTCAAAGGTACAGGGAATAGGAAGGTGGTTGCCTGACATTTAATATTACTGAGAACTGACAGCTTAAATCCCTGTTGCTTGTTAAATAAGCTTATACAGTCTAAACTAAATATTCAGATTGTTCAGATTGTTAATTTTCTAAATTTCATTAGGTACTCCTTATTTTATTTTTCCTCAGAGTTTTAAAATATAATTTGTTTTTTCAACTTTATTTTATGGAGTTTAGAAGTTTCACTTTTCTGTCAGCTAACTGCTTTATGTAGTTCAACTTTTAACATTCTGTTAAAAATATTTATCCATAGTGCAGATTGCATTATGTAAATGCCATACAGGCCATGCTACAAGTGTTTTGCACAACTGGCATTTCAGGCATTTTTTCCATGTAACTGAGAATTTCTTTTCTCATACTTTATCAAAGATATTTGTCACAGATTCTTTCTTTTATCTGTGCTATTTGATATGGTGAATCTGAAGAAGTCTGGTCCCTGAAAAGCCTTTAAAACTTTATAAAGTTGTTACTGGTTTTGCTGAACATGCAAAATACATGCAGATAGTAGCAAAAAAACTCCAGTATTTTTATTGCTGCTGGCTTATCAGTTCCATAGACATTGTAAACAATGACTTTTTGTTTTTCATTTATTTTTCTTTCTTTCTCTCTTTTACTTATATAACATAATTTGTGCCAGATTTTTTCTTTCCTTCTTTTTTTGTTGTTTCTCTTAAGGGCTTGTTTATTAAAAGTTTTGTCAAGGCTAAGTATTGAAAAAGTAAGTCCTAGGGAACTCTCCAAGAGATCTGGAAATGTGTATAACATGTTGCTATTATTAATTCAAGTTCTAGCACTTTCCTGGAAGAAGTATTAAGAAACCCAGATTCTAGCCAGTTCAAATTTTGCTGTGTTTGGAAATGCCTTGCTCTAGTCTAAAGTGAATGTACTCCAAATGCTTCCCTTTAAAAATTCAAGGACAGTCCAAATAGTGTTATATTAAATATAGAATAATTAATTTATGGATTTTTCCAGTTTTCCAAGGCATTTAAAGAGTTTACAAATCCTTTCATGGCTCATTTTGATTTGGTGTTGAGAAAGTTTTGTGGAATCTCCTTAAAACTGTTCACATGAAAAGATCTGGAAACAGATTATTAAAAGCTAACAGATGGTAGAATATAATTTGTGAGGTGTTTCTGAGAATATCTTTAGAACAGTGTTGTGGTTCATTCACTTTGCATTTTAGTGTCAAGTCTAGGAATTCAGGTGTGGAGACTGGCAGCCCACAAATCCCACATGAAAGCTGATTTATATTACAGAGCAGTGTTTAACACTTGGATAATTGTCTTTCTTAAACCAAATTTTTGTTTTTATGTAGTCATTCCAGTAGGTCTATTTAAGTGTTTTTATTTCTTCTCCAAATCCATTGTATTTACAGACCAAATCTTTTGAGAAATGTTTTCACTTTTAATATGCTGGCTGAAGTGGCCATACCCATTTTATGGATCAGCAAAAGAGTGGATTAATGCAACTTGGCAATTACAATGCTGTATTTTTTTTAAAGAAATTCCATATTTTTACTTAGGTGCAAGCAGACTTTTCTTTTTCACATTACTAAGATTCCTTTCTCTTCCTTCACTTGCTCATAATCTAAACACACTGGAAAATACCAGTATTGCTAGTCTTAATGATCTTACTTTGATCTACTTTGTTTGGGCAGATAAATTTATTGTAGCTAGTTGATTGTACTAAATGAAAGTCAGATATAGTTTAATTGCTAATAGCTGGAAATGGATAGTGAATATTAAAGTAATATATCAGTACATCATCAATACATCAGGAATATGAATTGCATTTTTGAACAAAGAACACAACAAAAAATGTAACATACGTATCAACAAATAATCTATATATCTGCCCTTTGGTCCCACTGTATTCTATTTGATGCTGCTTGTAATCTTTTGACCATTAAAATTCATTTTGCTAGAGCAAAATAGTGACTGAAAGACAGATGATGTTTGAAGGTAGGCCAAGCACTTGTTCAGTGGCAGTAATCAAGTGAGCATGAATAAAAATTCTTCAGAATTGCTTGCCCATACATCAAACCAGTTATCAGTGGCAACACCTTGTGATGACTTTGACCATTCCTAACTGGAAAAATGTTCCATTTCATACTTTTAAGCCATCCATGGTTTTCTTGTGATAGGTAATTTGATATAGATAATTTGATATAGATAATTTGATATAGATAATTTGATATAGATATTTGATTTAGATATAGATATTTGATTTGATATTTGATATCAAATATTGATATAGTATTTGATTTGATATAGATAATTTGATATATTTCTGTTTGATAATGGACATGGTGACATGCAGAAGAAGTTACTGTCCATGTAAGATGTGACATTATAAGTTTTTTGCTCACTTTTAGATGTTTTTAATGTGCAGTTGGACTTGTGATGCAATCTTCTTTGTTCCTGAACTAAATTGTAGCCTTGACATCAAATATCAGATAATTCTTACCTCTTGCCATCCTCTTCTTTATTTTTGCTATTAAACATAATAATGCAATTTTTAAATTATTAATGATAAACAATTTTTCTTTCTGTTTTGTTAAGGGAATCAAAAAAGAGAGAGAAGACTGCTTGGACATTAGTCACTGCAGAAGGAAAAGTTCTGAATGTGAATGTGCCTAAGTATGTAAGGTTAAAAGGTTAAACAGTCTAATCTCTCTGTAGTTAATTTAGGTAACTATTTCAATGTATGTGACAATCCAAAAATAAGAGGGCTGAGAAATTCTTGTTGCAGTATTATATTCCTTGTAGGAAAACTGTGTTCTAAATTAATATTCTGATGTTGGAAAAAGGATCAGTTTTCATTGAATTAAGTGCTAAAGATTGTTTAATTTAACACCATTGTCTTTAAAGATTGAGGAACTTATTTTTCTGTAAAGGATGTAAGATATTTTAGTATTTTCCCTTTTATAGTAAGGCTCTTTCTTGAAGCATCTTGCTAACAGTGTAAAAATTTAACTGTTGAGGATAAATGTTTATGAGAAGCCACTTTGAATGTGGAAAAATACATCCCAGTAATATTTCTGGACAGAATCATTCTGTCCTCTGATGACAGATGTAAAACTGGCAGAATTGGGAAGGATAATCAGCTTCTTTGGCAGGAGGCTCTGTGACCCTGAGAGTCTCCAGCAGCAGAGGATGGGGATACAGATGTGTCTTGTGTTTTACCATTGACAAAGGCACTTAGTTTTTGAGGGTTTTGGAATGAATTTCCAGGGATATCAGCCATTGATTTTACTTGAACGAAACCTTCATTTTCTAAGGGAAAGCAGGAGACTGAGTGCAAACATCATTTCCTTATAAACAGCTCCCCATAGAGCCTCCTGCAGGAGACTGGGATGAGAAATTGGCCACTTACCTCTGCTGTCCTCTGAACGAGTTTTTCCATTTAAGACCGATTTAGCTGCAAAACCAAATCTATGAACATGCTTATCATTGGCATGAAGACTGATTTCTATATCTTGGAAATTTAGAAATCCTTGCAAATTCAAGGAATTACATGAAGTGCACAATTTTCAGTAGAACAGAGAATTAAAGGTAGTGCAAGAGTTTAGTGTCATGTTTAGTGTCATGTAGAGCCATGTTTAGTCTGTCTATCTCTTGCACCAGGAGATACTTTCCATTTTATTGATGTACATTTTTAACTAAAAATGTGTTGACTGAAAAAAAGAATTGTACCATTTGCTAATCCAAAAAAAGACAAGCCTAAAATAATTTGAATCTTGTGTTAACAGAATTTGATTGTGCCTCTAAAAAGCAGAGACATTTAGACTAAATCTCTAGCTATCTTTTTTAGAAGAAACAGAGTTCACCGTTAGTAGCATCCCTGTTTGTGTCACCCAAGTTTTCTGAATTTAGTATGTGGGTGTGCCCACATAAAGCCAGACCAATGAGCATTTTTTGTCATGGCTTCAACAAGAATGTCACAGCTGTTCAGTGCAATCTGGCAGTGTATTGGAGAGACATAAAGAAATAGATACAAGTAAGCAGATGGTGTTCTCCAAAGTCTTTGCTTCAACATGAAAGTCTCATGTCCATAAAAAATGTCCAAGCTTCTCTGATGTTCTTTTGGAAAGTTAGCAAGAGGAATGTCTGCTTGCTGCTGAGGACAGACTATTTCTCTTCTTCAATTCTAATTAAGATTCCTCCTGGAAAATTTTATAATTCTGCCCTCTTGTTCACCCTTCATGTTTCAGTGGATTCTCAAAATCAGTGATGCAGTAAGACAAAAAACCTGAACAGGAAATAAACCTGTTTTGTATTCTTTGCACTTTTCCGTTAAATAATACTTGTAAACTACAACCTCTGTAAACTTTCTTGCAAATTGACTATCAGAATATAGGACAGCAGAGAGTGAAAAGTATATCTGGCACATATTTTTGTTGCTGAAGAAATTTATCGTCTAACACTTAACATTTAACATTTGAGCATCTTTCCATTACCTGAACCAAAATTATCTAAGTATTTTAATGACACTGAAATAGCCTAGATAACTTATATTAAGCAAAATCTTTTCATTTTATACTAATAACTAATTTATCAAAAACTTCTCATGTGTAGGCAATTTCATTCTATTTTTTCTCTGCTTTCACACATGGGAAATTTGAGCATATGAGCAGAACTTCTGAATCTAGACTAGATCTCCTTATAGTTATAGTAATAGATGGCATCGATTTATAACTGCTAAAATTCATTCTCAATTTTAAGAACACAGCCAACAGATCACAAACACAGAACTAACACAATCTACAGGCTCATTTTCAACAAATGTAAAGCTTATAGAATCAAAGATATTGTGCAAATCATGTTTTACTTTGGAAATGCGAGACAGATATTTATACTTGGGGTAAATTAATTACCATGAACAAAAGTGCATTTTTTTTTAAATTTACCATAAGGTTAGAATAACAAAGTTCTGTATTTTTCATGCATTTTGGAACTGTTTTTTTTCTATGAAGATGTAATAGAGCAGACAGGTTTCACCAGCAGGTGTCTCTCGTTCTGCATTGTCAGAATAAGCATAAATTTTACTGACCTTCAGCAGAGGATTTTTTTTTCTTTTTCTTGTGGTTTGAGTAGGCAGAACAGAAAATAGATGTAAGAATGACCTTCAATCAAATGCCAGTATTTTTTTTTTTCTGTTCATGGTACAAACTGGAACTGTTTCTAAATGATCATATGACATATTGTCTAAATGGTGTTTGTATCAATCTAGAATTGCTAACATTTGAACTATGCTGTAATGTTTGCTTATTCACTCCAGTAATATTTATCGTGGAGGTGTTTCTTGTCATTGTTATTAGGCTTCATTTCTCTTTGAAAGATGATGAAGAAAACAACCAGATCATCTTGGATCTTGCTGTTTACAGGTCAGATCTTTTTTCACCATGATTTTAGCCACTCATAAGATGTAATACACAGTGTTTCAATTATACTGCTCTTTGTAATGGGAACTTTTCAAGAAGAAAACAAATAATATAGTGGATAATGAAACCCATCTCAAAACTTGTGCCAAAGAAGTGATGCTGAATAAGTCAAAGGCCCTTCAGACTGTTCTCTTAATCCTGAATGGAGGCTGTCTAATAGTCCTTTTGGGGACTGATGTTTTTTGCAGTCCACAGAAAGATGTCTTCCACACCTGTTCTTTTATACATATGTAAAATCTTTTCCATTCTTCCTTTGCAGATAAGGGCTGTAGGGAGTGGATTTTTTGCTCATGCTTTTGCCCCAGTAGTTCTTCAGTACATTTCACCTGCTTCTAGTTAAATTCTTCTCCCTGAGACAGAGTAGAATAGTCTTGTCTTATTTTCCTTGATTAGTGGAAAGAGTCCATGGCTGGTGCCTGTTCCTGAAATGTACCAGTGTTGCTTGGAAGAAATTTGGTTGAACCAGGCAAATTATGACAAGGAGATAGTACATAAACTGCTAAGCATTACAATGACTTTTTCCATTCTTCAGTAAGGGGCTGGAAACCCACAATTTTATCTGTCCAGAATAGAAACTTTTTACATAAAACTTGAACTAGTTTCATAGCACAGAAATACTATTCATGTATTTTTCCCTTGAAAGTCATTAATTTTCCTCAAAAGAGGTTTGCTCTATGTTTCTGACTTATAAGATACAGATATTTTTCTGGAACCTCTGAAAACCTATTCAGATACAATAAATTGCTGGATGTACTACAGAATCACAGAATCATTTATGCTGGAAGAGACCTTCAAGATTATTAAGTCCAGCCTTTGATCCATCATGATCTTGGTTAACTGCACCGCATTAAGTGGCATTAAGGGCCACATACAGTCATTTCTTGAACACTTTGGGACCCTGGGTAGTCCATATTTTAATAGTCTGTGCTTACTTGTAAGAAATGCAGACTAAAACATTTGAAAAATTCACCTGCAATGTTGTAAAAGAAGGGAAATGGGAAATACATACCTGTGCATTCCCATGAATCACATCAGGTGTCACACAGTGAAGAGGAGATGTAAAAGTGGAACTTTTACAGGTCACAAATTTTGTTTGAAAGATTTAAAATTACTATGTTTTCTGGGCATGGAAGTATATCTGTTCATTCTTTTCCAGCAAATTCTGTGCAAAAAAGAGAAATTCTGGTATAAGTTTAGTAGTAAAACCTTCAAAGGAAAAGTAGCAAAATATTTTCACAATTTTAAATAGCATGTGGATTAATCTTCATATTAGTGTGAAGCACTGAGATAACAGATGAAAGACTTCTTTGTTTTCCTCAAGGATTTTGAATTTTTGCAATTATACAATAGCTGATGTCATGGACTTGACAGAATTTAGACATTATTTAAAGTGATATTCACAGGAAGATCAAAGGGTGTGACTCCCCAAAACTTTGCATCCTAGTAGTATTTTGGAAAGTTTAATAACTGAAATTTAAGTTTGTGCTTTATAAACTGTGAACTTTTGAAAGAGCTGTATGGTCTATTGTAGATTGATTAATTTATTTATATTTCATTCTGAAGACATTTGGACACTTCTTTACTTGATGTTGATGTGCAGCCAACTTACATCCGAGTACTGGTGAAGGGAAAGGTTTGTGATTTCTTACTACATTCATTTAAATCAAGAGTTAATGTTTGCCATAGTTATTCAGTGGGCTCTGGATCTGACTTCTGAGTTAACAGTCATTTGCATCTATGCTGAGAGAATGTTCTTTTAATACCAACATCATTTTGAACCACACATAAACTGTGGAAGCCCTAAACAGAAGATGTACAAAGCCTGAAATAAAATTTCACTTTCCTTCTCTCCTCTCTTCTTATTCCCACCACACTGTGTATCATATTTCACTTTAGAAAAGAGCTTCCTAGTTGCCTTAGGCTAGAATTTAGCAATTTCACAATCTAGAATTTATAGCTGACAGAAACCAATGGATGTATATTCTTTTGAAAGGGCATTTAACTAAAATCCCTATTTTTAACTGAGCCAACTGCATAAACAAAACTTGAGAATTGCTTTACACCTAAATAGACTGGATAATCTTTCTCATTTAATTGCTAATCTAAGTCAAGCATCATTTTATAAACTTCTTTAGAAATGCCACTTCAGGAATGGCAGCAATTCAGGAACATATATCTGAATCTACTTGTAAGCAAAAACTACTTAGCATAATTTATTAGGTTTAGTAACACCATACATAAAGTGAAAGTGTTTAAACCTGTAGTGTCCTTAAAAATCAAAGGATGTGATAATGGTGGTTTTGTATTTGTTGTATCCATGTGAAAGAAAGAAAAAAATATTTTAGCATGATATACTTCAATTCCATATTGTCTCATAGCCATTTCAGCTTGTGCTCCCTGAGGAAGTGAAGCCAGACAGCAGCTCTGCTAAAAGATCACAAACAACTGGTCATTTAGTTGTCACCATGCCAAAGGTAGGTAAAATAGGAAACATCACACAAAGGTTCTTAAATGTTGTGAGTACTTTGGGAATGTTTCTGAGTTACAGGTAACATCTGGCTTGCTAAAGGTATGCAGTCTTGCCTTTGCCATTGGGGCATATTTTCCAAAAAAGGAACATTGCATAAAGACAATTTAATTGTAGAGCCAAGCCTTAGTATTTAGAATCCCTCTAAAGGAACATAATGAAAATCACTATTAATAGAAATTTATATTTCCTTTACTTTAAACAAAAGTAGCTTTTTATATGCTAAAACAGACTATGCAAAACATGCAGTATTATGCAAACCTGTAAGAAGATAGCTTTTTAAAAATAATGAAATAAATATATATCTACTTCTTTTTTCCACTTGTGAAATAAGAAGAACAAATCAGTTTATCAAAATTTGTGTGGCACACATATATATGAAGGTTTCATATTTGTTCAAATAAAGGGATGATGCACTACTCTCATTTCTCATGTGTTTGGAAAAAGACTTGCTTAATTAATTTTCCCTTCATGCTCTGCCTGGCTGGAAAGGAGCCCCTGATCCCCAGCTGTACTAACTGCTGTGGCCATAGAACAAGAAGGTTGTGGCAGCATGGTGTTTCAACTGAAACTGCTTGGAGCAGACAGGGAGATGGGAAGTTCTAGGGAGGCAGAATTCTAGAGATGAGAATGGATTATGTGGTGGGGTTCTGGATTCTGGGGAAGAAATTAATCCACTGCAGCATCTTCTTTGGGAACTTTGGGTTACTTTGAAGGCTTCTGTAGGAATCTTCTACTTTTGGCTTTTGGAATACAGTAAATCCCCCCCAGGGATAACTACAGTAGAAATATAATCTCTTGGTGCTCTAGCCATACCCTTCTGGCCTTTAGGAAGTTTCTCTGTTGTGTAAGGGCAGGGGACGTGTGAGTTCACCAGAATATATCAAATACAGCATTTCCTTCTGAAGAAAGAAGCTCTTTAGCTGAAATATCTTCACCTGCTATATGGCGTCATTTATTTCTCTTTGTGCTCTGATTTAATTCTAAGATTATGCATCTAGTAGTTTTAACTTTAGACTTTTTCCATTTGTGGTTATTACCTTCTATGTTCCCTTCTGCACTCCAGTCCCACACCATCTGTCCTCCCTATGAGGACAGCCCCTCATTGAATCACAAATTGTCACTCTAGTATCAAGCATGCATTTTTGCCAAAAACTGAAAGAATACTGAAAATTGTACTTATTTGGTTAAGGTAGATACTTTCTCAATGTTCAAAATTCACTCTAATGAGAATTTATGTTTCCATAAATTTGTTTGAAAATGAGGCCTTGACACTTGCCATTTTGAATAGTGCAATTTTCAAATGTATGTAATTTTTTTTTGTTTAATAATTACTTGTCTTTGGGTTATTTTAAATACTGTCAGTTTTCTATCCCATACCCTGCTTTTATTACTCATACATCTTGCTAGTCTCTTTGTAGATGATCAATGCCTTAGAATATGTAAATATTTCCGAGTGTCTCTGGATATATATTAACTCTGCTGCCTGCCTGTAAAATCATACCTAAATCAGCAAAATGAATATTCTCTCTTCATACTGTGATTGTGAACTGCCATTATTCCATTATTAACTTTATATTTAACCTACCTTGATATTTTTGCTACATCTACATGTTTTTCCTAGTCTGAGGCTCTGGAGCATAATTCATCTCAGAATACCTGATTCTCAGATATTTGTAAAGCATGAGAAGAGAGAAGCACTATAGAATAACTGGGTAGATGTTCTCAGCTTGGCCTTGGTTTGGTTAAAAGTGCTTGAGTAGTGCTTGGACACAGCAAGAGATGCATGAATGGAATGCTGCAGGGTGTCTGTTGTCAGAGGATTCTGGAAAGCAGCTTTGAAGAGAAGCACCTGAGAGTCTTGGCTGCCACAAAGTTGAACATGAGTCAGCAATGCCCTCTTCTGTCAAAGAACACCAGCAGTATCCTGGGCAGCATTAGGAGTGATGCCAGCAGGTGAGGGAGGCCATCCTCAGTTCAGCATTGGTGAGAGACACGCAGAGTGCTGCTCCAGTGCTGGGCTCCCCAGTGCCAGAGAGACATGGACATGCTGGAGAGAATCCAGCTAAGGGCCACAGAGATGATCAAGGAACAGCAGTACCTGTCCTATGAGGAAAGGCTGAGTGAGCTGGGACTGTCCAGCCTGGATAAGAAAAGGCTCAAGGGGATCTTATCAATACTCAGCAATACCTAAAGGGAGGGTGCAAAGAGTCAGAGCCAGGATCTTTTTGGTGGTGCCCAGTGACAGCACCAGAGACAGTGGGCACAGACTGAAACACAGGAGCTCCCTCTGAAGACCAGGAAACTCTTGCTGTGAGGGTGACCAGGGGCCTGCACAGGTCACTCAGGGAGGCTGTGAATCCTCCATCCCTGGAGGTACTCTAAAGCCATCTGGATGTGATCCTGGGGAACTGGCTCAAGCAGGACCTGCTTGAGCAGGGAGCTTGGACCAGACAACCTCCACGGGTCCCTGCCAATCTCCAGCATTCTGTGATCCTGTGAACTTCATGGATTACTTCACTACAGTTGCATGTAATGGATATTAATCCATTGTTCATGCTTCTTTATTACCAGTCTATTAGTCACAGAATCTGTTCTCTTCCCCTAGGACTGAAATAGAGTGCTCAGTTTGAATTTTTGTGGCATAGATCCTCTTCATATGATCGCTATCCATGCTATTATCATTATTATTATTATTATTAAATATAGGAGGAAAGGTAAATGAATAATGATTGACAACAGGAAGGCCAATAGATATTTTTCTTGCAGAATGTTGTGGCTGATTTTATCAAAGCTTGAGAATACTAGTTTGAGATTGCCAACTGAATGGGAATTCCTCTTAGTAAAATAATAGGAAGACCAGAATACATTCAATTTCTTTCATGCTGTATCAGTGACAAGAAAACTTTAATGACTATATTACAATGTATTTTATTCTTTTGTTCCTGAAAAACACTTATCAAAATAATATTTTTTTTTGCAACTAGAGAAATGGCCTAACACATTCCTTACATAACTGAAATGTTGTCCACTAATCTAAAAATAGTCTCCTAATAAGGTTCATGCAATAGTATCCTAAAAGTATCTCTATCTTCTCAGTAACACAACAGAAACCTATCTGAATTCTAAGTGCTTGTTTTAGTGAGCTCCTGATCAGGTTAATAAACTTTTCACCATTTATTTTGTAGCCTGTTTATAGTTCCCTAGTCTTTAAAAACAAAAACAAAACCTCTTTCCTTGCCTCTCTGATGCCCTTGCCACAAAAGAGTAAATTTCACATGAAGTGAAAGGAATAATTTTCATATTCATTACTGGAAACATTTTTAACCATATTACTCTCTGCACAACAAATCACCACAGAATGGGTGCCTTTCTAAGGCAGTGTTTACCAACATTTCTTGGAAGGTCATCAAAAGAAACTGAAGGGCACAATGTTCAGTGAAATAATATAGTGGCACTTTTAAAGTGTAGTGTTTATAGTGCAATAATCCTTTATATGGAAATTTGGCATGAGTAAGGTGTTGATAGTGACTACACTTTAGATGTCTTGTATTCTGGGAAAAGTATTTGTGACATGAAGCTTCTCAGATTTTGAACCTCTGCTCTGGCAGCATCATCTTTACAGATGATGCAAGAAAATGAAAAGCTGGGAGGTTCTTTAACAGCATTTGACTAAAACTGGCATATTAAATAAATGATTTCATAAAATGTCATCAGTAGATTACACCAGCATTTTAATTACTGCCTTAGTAAAAGCATCAAACCCCAGTGTTATTAACAAGCAGGTTTTATTTAGGGTTCTGAGACATTCTCTGTCATGTTTTAAAATTTTCTTGATTTAGTGAGTCAGAGAGAAAAATTTGGACTTTTGATTAATTCTTTATTATATTACCAGTGACAAATGAATGTTGATAGCTTTTTATTTCCTGGGCTTTCAAAAGTGATTAAAAATTTAAAGATCAATGAGAGATTCCTTAATTAATCTAAAAATAGGAGTGCTATGTATTATGCATGTCAGTGTTATTTGATAGGATTACTTTGTATAATTCTAACCTACCTAGATATGGTAAATGCAGTAATATTTCATTACCCTCAAAGGCATATGGAGATACAGCTGTGGAACCCTAGAAATCTAATAATCTTTCATAAATGTGTTTCAGGGAAAATCTGCTACTCAGAGGAATTCCCATTGTAGAATAAGAAAGCCATTGTAGGGAAAAAAATGTGGACTGAAAATATGAATAAAAATATGGCTTTCACATACTCCTTCTGTTTTCTCAAATATACTCTGTTTTTAATTTAAAACATCTATATCTAGAATCCTTTGATAATGATCTTAAAAGGGATGCATTTTCTGTTTTCTAATTGATCACAGTGGTGCCTGGAAATCATAGGATATGCTGAGTTGGATGGAACCCATCAGTATCATCAAATCCAACTCCTGGCCCTGCCCAGGACACCTCAAGAGTCATACCATGTTCCTGAGAGCATTGTCAAAGTGCTTCTTGAGCTCTGTCAGCTGTGCTGCTGTGACCACTTCCCTGGGGAGCCTGTTGCAGTGTCCAAACACCTTCTGGGCAGAGAAACTTTTCCCTAATATCCAACCTAAACATCCCCTGACACAGCTCCAGGCCATTCCCTTGGGTCTTGTCACTGGTCACCAGAGAGAAGAGTTCAGTGCCTGCCTCTCCTCTTCCTCTCGTGAGGAGGTTGAAGACCTCAAAGAACCTCCCCTCCATCTCCTCCAGGCTGAAGAGACCAAGTGACCTCAGCCACTCCTCTTTTGGCTTCTCCAGATCCTTCACCATCCTCGTGGCCTCCTTTGGATGCTCTTTCATAGCTTTATGTCTTTTTTATGTGGTGCCCAAAACTGTACAAAAAATGTAAATATTAAAAATCATAGTATTAGTATCATCAATATTGGTATCACAGAATAACTTCCAGAAGCTTCATTATAATTCTTTAGTCCATTTTCTTATATACCACAGGCTTCAAATTTCACATTGTTATCTTCCTGCTGATCCCAAGGCACACAAATCCTAGCTCTTCCCTAAGTTCCAAGGTCAGTTCTTCTCAAGGATGTATTTTCTTATGAGTGCAGAATCAGCACATTTCTTCACCATCCTTGAGTGTGCTCTGAGGACAAAGTAAGGAGCACGAGTCTCAAGGGGATCAATGGAATGAATTTCTATTAAAAAAAAAAAAAGAGGGAAAGTAGAAAGGTACAAAGCTTTCTTTCCTTCATCAGGGCATGTACAGAATCAGAGGGGTTCAGCCTCTTGACACTGATTTCCAGGAACAGATGACAAAAACTACACATCTGTCTTTATATCATTTGGGGTTCAGAATGGAGACAAAATTCACAAGGCTTCTGGAACAGACTACTCTCAAATCAATTGCACTATGAAACAGTCAATAAAATAAACTATTTGGTATAGTTCTGTTCTTCTTCCTCCTTTCAAGTGCTTGAGGGATTCCTCTGCCACGCTGTTTTTATGAAGGGAAAGAGATCCTTTTACAATGAGATACCCTTTTGTTAATAACACATCTTCCAAAAAATGGTGGACGTGTTCTCTTTGAGAAGGGGAATTAATCTCAACTTTGAACCTAAGTTTCTGTTTTAGCAAGAGGGCTGAGGGAGTTTGTGGTCACATTGTTATTTGAGTGAGGACAAGTCCAGATTGCAGCTGATGTTTAATAAAAATATCAGAACAAATACTTGGACACCAGAAACAACATGCAATCAAGTAATGTGCATTATTAACATGGTGCTAAACCAGACAGTATATATTAAAATACAAGTAGATGTAGATATTTAAATATTCTTTTATGTATAATTTTATAAATGTTTGACTGTATTTCCATTCAGATGATTTGGTTTCACTTGCCTTATGTCTGTGTTTCATGATGAGTGAAGAGTGTTAAAATGTAACAGAAAGAGTAAATGTCGCAAGAGAAAATTTATGCAGACACTCTCCATTTTCTATTTTTGAAAGATTATTTAAATGCTTGTGAGCAAAAGTGTCAACTTTTATGAGAATTATGTTTTGTCTATTTTTATTTTAGGCTAAAGAAATAATCCTGGCTAAGCAAAAAGTTTCAGCTTCAATTAAACATTCTGAATGCAAAACACAACAAAAAAACACAAGAAGGTAATTCCTTTTCTCTTCTGCATCTGTTTTATTTTTATCAGTGTGTTACTCACATGCCACAATATGTGTTCTTTTATGTTATTGTTGAAAATATGAAAATATTGATTAGTCTAGAGTAAAAGTATGTCTGAAAGCTGTAGATTAATAACCTATTTGGTACTGTTCATTAAAAAGTGATTTCATTGTGTTGAATCTTGTTACAAAGACTAAATAGTTAGTCAAAAATGGCATTTTGGATTGTGGCTGTTCTTGGTCTCAATATGTAGGACATAAGCAAAATGGTTCTGCAGGAGTCAGTTGTAATTAATTCTACTTGTAATTTCTTAATAAAAATCATTAACTTATTTTCTTGATGATCTGCCTTATGATAAGATGATAGGGCAGCTGCAAGAATTTGTTGAGGTTACTAGTGAGCCCCAAGTGAGCCCTTTCCTTAAGTAGCAGTCATTAGAACAGTGCATTACTCTGATTACCAAGAATTTCAAATATTTTTAGAAAGTCTAGGTCAAATGGAGGATACTTACTCTCCATTATACCTGCAAATTCATGGAAATCAGGTGAAATGGAAATATTGCACCCATTTAAAAAAGAGTAGGAAGAAGGATGCTGGGAACTTGTGATCCATCATGCTCACCTTTGGGGTTTCTACTCTACCTGAAAATCATGGAACAGATCCTCCTAGAAGCTGTGTTGAGGCACATGGAGGACAGAGGGGTGGTTCAGGACAGCCAGCACAGCTCCACCAAGGGCAAGGCCAAACAAGTGACCTTCTGTGATCAAATGCCTGTACCAGTGAACAAGAGAACAGCTGCAGCTGTCATCTGTCTTCTGTAAGGCCTCGTTCATGGTCTCCCACAACACCCTTCTCTATGACTTGGTAAGATACTGACTTGATGGATGGACTGTTCAGTGGTTTAGGAATTGGTAGGATGATTGTGTTCACAGGGGGATAGACAATGACTCAGTCTCTGGATAAAGATCACTGACAAGTGATGTCCCTCAGGGGCCCATACTGGGACCAGTACATTTTCATACTATTTTCCCCAGTACATTAAGCACACTCCCAGCAAGTTCATGGGTGACTCCAGGCTGGGTGGTGCAGTTCCCATGCCAGAAGGTGGGAGGTCATCCAAAGGGATGTGGACAAGATTGAGAAGTGGGTTCATGTGAATGTCATCAGGTTGAACAAGGTCAAGTGAAAGGTGGTATAAATAAAGGCTGAGGGAAGCAGGCAGTGTGCACTTGCAGGCCAGAAAGCCAGCCATGTCCTGGGTGGCATCAAAAACAGCATGGACAGCAGATTGAGGAGGGGATTCTCCCTCTCTGTTCTGCTCTAACAAGACCCCACCTGGAGTTCTGCATCCAGCTCTGGGATCCTTGGTACAGGAAAGACATGATTCTGCTGGAGCCAGTCCAGAGAAAGGCCACAGGAATTATCAGAGGGCTGATAGAAACACCTGTCCTATGAGGAAAGGCAGAGAGAGTCTGGGTTCTTCAGTCTGGAAAAGATAAGGCTTCAGGGAGACCTTCTAGCAGCCTCGCAAATCTTGTAAAAAGATGGGGACAGATTTCAAGGCATAACTGTTTTAAAGTAAAAGAGAGGAAATATATAAGAAAAATTACTGTGTTATGAAGGTGGTGAAACACTGGCACCTGTTGCCCAGAGAGGTTAGGGATGCCCTATCCCTATAAACATTCAAGGTCATGTTGAATGGGACTCAGAGCAACCTGATTTAGTTGAGGATGTGCCTTGCTCATTGCAGAGGGGTTGGACTGGATGATCTGTAAATTTCCCTTCCAACCCAAACCATTCTGTGAATCTGTTCTGTGACTCTTTGCAAAAGGTATGGTGCTTTTCCACAGAAGTGTAGCTAAATCTTTAAATTCATTACAAGAAATAAGTTGAAAAAACAGCTTGTGGATTAGGAAAATATATTTCCTTAGAACCCTTTGTTTGCCTTTAGTTTTGGCTGCATAGTAAAAATTTAAATAATAATGGAAGTAATAATGTGAAATACTGCCCTTTCCTGCCAGCAAATGAACTAAAGGTATTTCATGGCATACTGAAGCTCCAAGAATTTGTGTTTGATTTCTATGCACTTTTAAATAATTATGAATATGCTTCCTGCAGATTTTGAGAGCTAAAATTTTACAGGAATATATGCCACAAAAGCAGAAGTAGGAAAAGAGTCTTTGAATTATAGTCCTTTCTAAAAATAGTATGCTTTGACCTCTTTAGCTGAAAAGTCGCTGACTAGCCAGATGTTAAAAATTTGCTGAATAGTTGTCTCTTAGATTACAGAAGAACATTCATTACAGTGATTATACTTGACAGCTACAGATGTCTTAGCTAAATGCTGTCAGACATATAATCTGCCAAACTGTAATGCAGAGCTTTAAATCTCTTAAACTCTTGTTACATGAAGATACTGTCATTACTTCTGCCATGTATGAGAGATTTCTTCTGTGACTATATAAGAAACTGTACTTGGAGCCTTCAAAGAGTCAAGTTTCTGTGGAAGGAATTTGACAGACTGATCTATTATATTTACAAAGCCTCTATTAATGTAGTAGTTGAGTGTGCCATTCCTTAGTGGAATTGGCCTCATGATTCAGCTGTAAGATACTAAAGCTGAGTTCTCCACAGCTGCATAGAGGAAATTCAGAGGTAGATAGAAACTGACTTTTCTGAAGTTGTACTGGAAATCTTAAGAGTAACAGTTACATAAAGTCAATAATCCTTGTCTCATGCCTTCACCTTTAGATATTCTTCCTTCAGCATGTTGGAGAAGAAAGAAATTAAATAAAACTCAAAATGTAAATATACACACATTTGAATTCCTCCAGTAGTGAAATATTCATGGGAATACAACTTTTTTTTCTTCCAGTTTTTGAGTTTTATTCTTTTGCTTTTGTTTTGTTTTTATAATTTTATTTTATTTCTGTAGATCTTTATATACAGAGAGGTTGAGAAATGTAGCCAGTGAATGGTTTAATTTTAAGAGGTAAAGGGATGCCAATTTCTGCAGAATTGAAAACTAATCAGCAAGTTCTAATCTATACACACTTTTTAGATTGATGTAAGGGATGTAAGGTAGAGATGATTTCTATCTCTGTAGTTCAGGCATTGCAATCTGACTGCCCTAAGTATCTTTTCTCCTCTTAGCAGGAGTGCACTGGGTGACAAACCAGCCCATGTTCTAGAGAGTACCATGTGATACATTAGGTTGGAAATCTGACTTACATTCTACTGGAATCAGTTCTTAATGGCAGTGAATAATGTTTGGCTTTTGACAAGTTTTTGGTTTTTTTTCAGTTTTGTTTAGTTTAGGTTTTTTTCATCTTAAGGAGATTGTTAAGGAGAAAAAAAAAATGCTCCTAGATTTTCTACCTCTGTCTCCTGGTAAACCTAATAATGCCTTTGTACAAGTTATCAATTTCCAGCCAAATGTCACTAATTGTGAGAGACATAAAATATATAAAATTACCTGTTATATTAAACTTGAGACTGAGAAAACTGGAAAGTTTTTAACCACTATATTGGATCTTAATTCCAATCTTTTTCTGGCAAACATGTCATGATAAGTCTCATTAATGGAACTTCTTTTATGGTTTGCAGTTTCAATGATAAACAAGCATTACTTTAATTGTCTTGGAGAAGTCTTTGGGTTTCATTGAGCTTTTCTTTGCTTATTAGCAAATAAAGAATAAAAGATGGATTATTTCAAAAATTCTATGGCTATCTCACTTGAGATGTAAGTGTTGCTGAAGATGAAACATACTGCAAAGATCTATTTTACTGGATGACCCTGATTTAGCTTGGTTCATTTTGGTGAAGAAGAGGCAAAGAACAAATTTCTGGGAAAAAACTGTAGATGTGAGAGTAAGAATCTTTCTTGGGGAGTGAGAAGTTGTAATTTGAATTCTTGAATTAGTGCTGGTGAAGTGTTAGAATCCTGCCTTTCCACAGACTGAATGTCTGAAAATCTCTTCTAGTCTTAGATTTCTACAGCTTACGCAGAGGGATGTGATGAGTTGGAAGGGAGAGAACTCTGTGCTGTGAAGAGAAATACCATAGAACAAAATGAGTCATTTCCTCAGGTCTGGGAAGGGGAGGTAAGATGAGGTCAGAAACTGAATGGATTGCAGACAAACTGATCTGAAAGAACTGCAGGAGGATTTATGTGTTCTTTCAGAACCTAGATGTTTAAACCAAGCACAAAGATTTTAATGTGAAGAAAGCCAAAAGCATCTGAAAAATAAATTTGTGCAAAGATCACAAATGACAAGTCAGTTATCAGTTCTCTTGAGATGTAATGCCTTTCATAAATACCTGGGATTAGATCACAAATCTTGAGAGCTGAATAGTTCGCAGAATTAATATTTTCTGGCAATGAAGTTTGCTAGTTGTCATGAAGACACTGAGAATTTTCAGAATGCAAGTGATATTGTATGGGAAAGGAGGAATCATAGGAACTGGAATTCAGTTGGCTTCTTAACCAGAAAATGCAGTCAGATACGACTAAGCAACGTGTTAAAAATGTTTTTTACTCGAATTAATCTCAAATTATGGAGTAATTTGCATTCTTATAGAGGCCTGGAACTAATCAAAGTAGAGGGTGTACATCTCCATCATTTGACTAATGAGGAGAACAAAAGGGTAGGGTGCCTCAGAAGTGATTTGAAAATTAATTTGCACACTGGCATCTAATATTCCTTAACTGTAATAAAGGTGAGAAGTTTTCAAAAGGTGCCCTTCTGGAGAAAGCATTCTCAAGAGAACACTTCAGTTAGTTCCTGATCACTGCAGTCCAAAGTTATCTTTTGTTGTACATATGGGACAAGGACAAAAGTCTGAGGGCAGTGATGGACTTTAAAGTTGCTTTCTAACATTCCATAACTGTGAGAAAAGCTTCATTAGAATAAAGTGTGTTTTCAGTATATGTTTCCCAAGTGTTTAAAGGCTTCAAGTTTGGCTGAAAAATTTGACAGTGAAAAGAGAGAAAAAAAGATGATATTATAGCCACATACAGAAATTCAGTGTCACTTTGCATATTGCAGGTATTGGAGCATATTTCTTGCTTGCAGACAAGGTCAGTTTAAAATTTGGTATCTTGAAGTGATTATTCAAAAGAAGGAAAGGGATGGAACAGTGAAGTTGAAAATGTCACAGTGGCTATGATTTTCTGTCCAGCTTTTAGAAACATGGACACTGGTAATATATACATTCTCAGTCTGATAAATTTGTGAAATATATTTGTCTTTTAGAACAGAATGGCCTAGGTATCATCAGCCTTTTATTTATCAGAATATTTACCACTAATTTGTTAGTTATTCCTCACTGTTGTTTTGTCCCTGAGAAATGCATTTGATTCTGCCAGTATTCATGTCTTCCCACTGATTCTGAAGACTGCAGTTACAGCTTCATTTCAGATTACACACAGATACAGAGATTTAAAAGGTATCTTACATAATGAAAGAGGAATTAATTTTATAGGTACTTTTAAAAAAAACATAATTATTTATTTAGATTATCTAGTAGATTTTTTCTAAGCTTGTATTTTCAAAAATTGAGACCAGAGTATGACAAGTATCCCACATTCACTATCAGTTTTTAACATACCTAAATAAAGATTTGTCTTTCTCTAAGCTCTCAAATAAGATATACTCATTCCATATACTGGAATCACTATTTTCTTATTCAAGAAAAGGATGTATTAGTACTTTGTTTAGGGTGATAATGATTTTTTTGTCCTGTTTAATTCACAATTTTAAAAGATTTGACAAAGGGCCTGAAAAAGTGGTTGGTTGTGACTCCTAAATATCTTTAGATACTCTCATACCAGAAAGGAAACTTTCAATGACATGTCAATAACCATATATTCTGAATCAAAGACATGAGAAATCTCTAGCAATCTAAATTTTATTGAAATTCAGAAGTTGACACAGGGAAGTGTAACTATCAAATCAAATTTAAATATCAAGTATGGGGACTTAAGACTGAGTAAATTAAAGTGTAAATTATCAAGAAATACCTAATTATCAGATAGGCTGTGAGTCACACACCAGGTTGTTCAGCAGGCTGCTTCAGTTATGTAAAACTTTCTTTATTGTGGAGTCTTCTAATTTTATTCTTTAAAAGCCTAGCCAAACTGTGTGGAGGTAGAAATAGCCTTTCAAAGGGGAAAAAATGTCAGGAAGAAATAAAGGATTTAGTTTATTTTTGTGTGGTACTCTAGTGTTTGACCATAATTTTTTAGGTAGAGAACACTCAGCAGCAGGAAGTGCCAAAAACTGTGAACTTTATCTATTTTTTAGACCTGAACTTGAAATGGTTTGCAAACACTGTGATTTTCATATATATTCTCTAGCTGATTCTTCAAGGAATATTTTTGTTTCCATAACAGCTGTTTTTGCTCATGGAAGAGCTTCAGCCAACAAGATGAGTTTCATTCTGCCAGGTGGAATTACATGGAAAAAACCCTAATTCTTTCTTAAAAAAATATTCAGGTGGTTCCCCTTAACCTCATCAATTCCCACCCTTTTTTGCATAGATTGTGTGATGAGAGCAGTAGATTTGTGTTGCAGCTGCTCTGATTTCAACCTGAGTCTTGCTGCCAGCCAGTTGTTGTATCATGGTAGCTTGGACACCTCTGTGGAGCTTTACTAAACAAGTACAGAATGTTTGATCATGTCCATGTAAATACATGAAAATCCACTTCCTTTCTGGAAAAATTCACCTGTGCTTGACTCTCAGGCTTACCTGTTGCCTGTTGCTGACACTCTCTGAGATTATGTGTGTTGTTGCAATTTTGAGAATGGCTGATGCCATAACCTTTTCATACTTGTTGATGTGATTTGTTACTTATGATACTCACTGTAAATTCATTTCTGGAGTTCTGAAGTTTATTCTGCTACTAAGCAATAAGATATTCAATCTCCATTATTGTGTCTTCATGAATGATAATTTGTACAATTTTGGAGCTATTCAACAAATGTGAGATACCACTGCTAATTGAAATACTTCAAATTAAGGAAATTACTTTCTATCATGTGATGGAGGCACTAGCTGAGCCTAATTTTTTCTCATGTTTATGCTTTTTTAGTTTTTTCTGAGGCTCCTCAGATTAGTGGTAAATGGTTAGTTTAAGGGACTGTTGTCTTTGTGATCTCACCAGCAGCTATTGATAAAGTGATTACAGGTCACAGCACATTTCATAAATTACACAGGAGGAAAAAATGCCCTTTATTTTTGGGGGATGAACATTTTTCAGAATGTTGCCACAAACTGAACATTGTTTTGTTTCATTAAATTGTGCAGTGCAATATCAGAAAATAATCTAGCTTTATAAACTGAAGAATGTTCAGGGTAAAGAAATAAGACTTCTTATATTTGTTTTCATTACCCATAAAATTCCACTCTGAGTAATTTTTGCTTATGCCACTATTTGGAAAAGATTTATGCAGATTATTAAAGCAGGCAGCTTCTCTGGCTGTTTACTGTTTTCTGTTCAGAAAAAAAATGATCAAATGATTCTTTTAGTACAAGAAAAATCTAGTGGCATAGAGCTGAAAGAGGTGGCACAGGAGGAACCTGCCAGGAGCCCCTCTGCATCTCTTCAGTGGGACAGAGACCCTGCACTCAGGTGCTGCCTGCTCACATCTCCCAGAGCCTTGATGGAGCAGCATTGGCAGAATCTGGAAGCTGCCTTGCAAAACACTCTCTTTTCTAACGACTAAAGATGGTGTGTTTTCAGTTTAAACTCTTTTATCGTATTTTTAATACAAATTTTAATTTCCTGTGTTGTCATCCATAAAATGCATTCTGTCATGCTGTGACTTTGCCTCCCCCTTGTTTGTTCTATTTCTAAGGAGCCTTTCTGATCTCCTGGGTAAACACAGTTTTCTCACATCTCTGAGGGCTGAAGCACTGACTTTTCTAATGCTGAGCTGAGAACTGTGACTCAATATAAAACATGAAGATGTACAAATCATGTACAACTGGAAGAAATTAAACATAATTTTACAATTACATTTCTGTTTTGCCATTTTTTCATGTAAATAGTTACTAGTTGTATGAAAGGTTAGATTTTTTCCATTGAATCATTAAGCTCCTCTATGAGAAAAGAACAATGAGATTAAATGCTGCAAGACAAAGAGTATGTTTCAAATCTTTGATCATCATGTGACATGGATAGATTGCCTCAATGAGTGGCCAGTACACATTTCTAAGTGCCATCTGAAAGAGTATTCTTAATAGCAATAGAATCTTAAAACTTTATTAAAAATCTGACTTTTCCTATAATTTCTTTTCATAATAAAAAAATGGTGCAGATTAATGTTGTCAAACTATAAAAATTAGCTGATCAAGGCAGACAAGTTCCTACAATTGTATTTTCTCTATAAATGAAATTATTTCTATTTTCCAGACATGGACCTAGAAATTAATAGAAAGGAACTGTGTAAAAAGAAACAGAAAAAAAAAATTAAAAAACAATTGAATTTTAAAAAATTACCTTACATCAATAGCCAACCATTTGTACTGTGTTACCAATAGTCACCATGTTCTGATATAAAGGGAATTACAGCTATCTAAAATTAACTTTTGAAGTCTGGAGATTAAGGATTCTTCTGTACAAAATTGTAGAGATTTTGTATTACTTTCACATGTTTACACTTAGAGTTTTTATTTAGCAATCAATTCTCAAGTTACAAGAACTCTTAACCCTGGTTTAATTGGACTCAGTAACAACCCTCATACCAAAGTCAATGTGTTTATAAGCAGGCACCCAAAATAGAACCATAGAATCACACAGTAAATTCAGATGGTTCTGTTATATTTGACAGTGAAATTAAGTTTTTTCCATTTCTTTCCCTCTTGTCTCAGGAGTGGACAAGTTGAGAAGTTAGAAGTGGATCCTAGTAAATATTCATTCCCTGATGTGACAAAGATAATCCAAGAAAAGGAACGAACTGGATGGGGACCTAAAAAGCTCCAACCACAGAAGGTTACAGAGGTTAAGAAGAGCTGTGTTGATTTTGAAAATAATGAAGATGTTCCTCCTTTGATTTGAAACATTCCAAAATATCTCCTCTTTAAGTAGCATGAATGCTTGTGTTGAATTCATGACCCTATAAGTAAATAAAATAAAATAGAGCTGAACTTGGCAATGTCATTACATTTCCTATCAATAATTGTTTATCCTGGTGGTTTTGGCTGCATTTTATGTTGGTATATTGCTATATAAATTCCTTTTTCTAGATTGTTTACTTAGTAACTCTGAAGTTAGAATAGGGGCCTTTTATCAGAGATTGTCATTTCTTCAAACAAATTACTGTCTGGGTTTAGAGATGGCACATAACTGCAGAAAAAGAGAAAAAAAGGAAGAAAGCACTTGTAACAAGATTTGTGATTTTTCTCATTAAACTAAGGATAGGAAAAATCTCTATGTATTCCTTCAGTGTTTTCATTTTCATGACAGACAGCAGTAGAAGGAAAGGGCATGGTTAGAGGGAGAGATGCTGCTGTAATTCACCATTCATCACTGAATGTCCAGCATAATGCCCAGCTCCTGGATTCTGGAGCTTGCCTAACAATGCCATTCCTGAAGAATCTGGGAGAGAACAAAGAGAAACTTCAAGAAAAAATTGAGTGACCTACATTATCTTCCTTATGCATTGGTAATTGTTTATAATGGAAGATTTCATTTGGAATAGAAAAATGCTTCAGATTCAAATCAGCTTTTGCTTTTAGTCAAGAGCAAGCAAAGACAGGAAAAATTAAACAATATTTTCTGTTTAAAACTTGTTTTCATCCTTATGATAGAAGATTAATATGTTGCAGCTGTAACTGAACCTCAGAGTTCAGATAGTCCCCACAGTATCCTCAGCACACGGTCATGTTCATAACACAGCCTTTGAAAGTGCTAATTGTGAAAAAAATTCCCAAATTGTGAAAAAAATAATGCAAAAACCTCAGCAGCTTGAATGAAAATATTCCCGTTGAATTCTGGGAATTTTTAGCCACTCTAAAGTGCTTGATGGTTCTTCACAGATGTTTAATGTAAGATAAAGATAAATAGTCTATCTTAAAGTGCACTGAAGAGAAGCAGAAAATATCCATCAACTTAGGCTGATGGCTTGAACCATTGATATATTTTCTTCAGTTGCAATCTGAAATGGATATAGGGTAAAAAATGGAGTTTCATACTAATGCTGGATATACTAAAAGCTGAAAATAAATTTTGTATGTCTCAAAGACATAAACCAAAGTTGAATTTGGGCATCATCTGGTGGACTGTCATATCATCTTGGATTTTTCTTTTTCACTGACTCAATTTTTCCAGATCCAGAATAAATTTTTCAATGATACAAGCCTCTGAGCTCTGGAATATATTTGATCAGCTCTGCTCTGGTTAATGGAGTATAAAAACATCAATTGCTTTTGCAATATGTCCCAATTCAGTAGAAATGCCTAACCTTGCCAGCTAACTATGGGAAAGACACATTAAATTTTATCTCTTGATCTCACTGAGTACTAATATGCCGTGGGGTGAGCATGGCTCATTTTCTGGATTGCACATCAAGGTTCTGTATTTGAGTTTGCACAGGGTGTTCCTGCCCCGGGGTGGCAGTGGGGCTGCAGGATCTTGGGGACAAACAGGTTCCAGCAGGGGCAAAAGGTGCCAGCAGTAGAGGAGGAGGAGCTGAGCAGGGGCCCAAGGGGAGCTGGAGGAGGGGGAAGGCAGGAGGGGCTGCAGGCCCAGAAAAGGGGTCCCCACCTGGCAGCTCCAGAGAGAGCCCGTGGAACAGACACCCCCTTGCAGCCCAGGGAGAGCCTGGGAGTCCTGAAAGCTGGTGCTGCTTCATGAAACTGTGCAGCCCTTGTAGGAAAACAGGCAATGGATAATGCAATTTTTGGCAGTCAGATGGACGATTTATGTTTTTATTCCTTTCAAACCTACTTCCATTTATTTCAGAAATATGAATTTTGCTAACCTTGGGATAGGTGAAGAGAAAGGGCTCCACCACTTTTTTGAAGCTAAAACATGAGTAAATTTTGGCAACAGATCCAAATTTATTTTCATTTCCTGTAATTTAATTGATTGCTGTGAGGATTTCCTGATGTTTCTAAGAGGTAAACCTTTTACAGGCTTTCCTCTTTTTCTTCACTGATTATTGCTGAAAATCTTGTAGGGACAATCAAACTTTCCAACCTTCAGCCAATATGCTCGAACCTGTTAAGAGTTTCAGATAATTGTGGAAAACAGAGGCATCCATGCAGCCTGGTCAGGTATGGTTATATTATTTTTTCATAAAAAGAAAGCTATAAAAATTAATCTCTAATATCAAACCAAAGGATACTGTGATTGTGTCTTTCCCCATTCCAACTCAGTTCTCTTTTTCATCTGGTTTCATTGTGAATAGATTTTGCTCTGTTTTGGGGGGAAAAATAAAAAAATATATTGAGACACAATTACACCTCTTAGGAAAATTAATAGCAGGTATCAAAACATTCTTGGAACTACTGAAGAAAGAATTGTTTCATATGGTAACATAATCTTAACATAACAGGGATCCAGCCTGAAAATGGAGTGTATTCTAAGAATCAGATTCATAAACCTCTCGATTGTGTATGGCCATGGAAAACACAAGCAGAGGTTGATCACAGGCAGATGAAGTGCACGAGCACAAGATGACACCACAAGAGATAAACACACAAAATTACTGATTACTGTAATGCAATTTTGAGAAAAGAAAACAAAAGAATAAAAAGGACATGCAGCCAAACATAGATAAAATATCCCCTGCATAGGGCAAATTAAAAGATAACAAAAAGAATTAAACCAGAGAAAGGAAGACTGAGGAAGAAAACTCCAGCATTTTCTCCCCCAGTTAAGGACATGGGAGCTGATCAAAGCCACTGTGCATCTGGAACATGACTCTTGTATTTAGAGGAGACAAAAACAGTGCTGCTTTTTTGATTTGCCACTTGCCTCATTCTGCCACTGCAGACTCAGCAGTTGGACATACAGCATTATCTCTTACTATGTAATTGGGTTAAGTAGATTAAAATTTCAGAAAGCACTGAGTGTGTGTTGTGATATTTCACCTCTAATGAGATGACTGGAAGAATTTTAGTAGTATGCAGCTGATGGATTTACTCATCATCCAATAGACAGGAGATGGATGGGGTTAATGACGAATTCTAGCAGTACTGAGAGGAAAGATGTGTAGCAGTTCAGAAATGCCCTTGGATTGGCCACAAAATCTTCCTCTTGTTCTAAAAATTGGGATGGGATGTAAGTTTTGGATTTGCCATCAGAATGAGAGTTTTGTTGATGTACTAAACAGAAAGTGTCCGGTTCCTTCCAGCACTAAATTGATTCATCTTGGTCAAAAAAAAGCAAAAGAAGAAGAGAATCTGTTACACTATGGCAGGGTAAAGCTATCCTGTACTTCCAGTTCCACTTGTAGTGCAGAACAGTGTGCAATAAAATAGCAAACTTAGTTCAAAACTACCAGAAGGTCTTTTAGTCTTGGGTAGATTTCTGAATATACTCAGTCAGAATATATAATATATACTGGACAGTATATACAGTACTGGACATGCAAAATATGCTTTCCCACTGCACGTTTCAAATGACAATAAAAATTCGCATAAGGGGGAACTGGTGAGTAGCAAATACATTTCTTAGTGGTTAATGAACATAAAAGAAAGCCACAGGGGCCCTGAGCATTGGTCTTTTCCTGAACAGTTAAAAACCAGGTGTTTGCAGTCAGTGCTGGACTGGGTAACTTCACCCAAACTAAATCACAGCATCACAGAATGTTGAAGGTTGGAAGGGACCTGTCATGTTTGAACCGGAGCCAGTTGTCCAGACCACATACAGGTGGCTTTAAAATACCTCCAGGGATGGAGAATTCACAACCTCCCTGGGTGACCAGTGCAGGCACCTGACCACCCTCACAGTAGTAAAAAATGTTTCCTGATGTTCAGAGGGACATTCTGTGTTCAGCCTATGCCCACTGTTTCTGGTCCTGTCACTGGGCACCACCTATTCACACTTTACTTGCAAATTATTCGTGAATAAATGTATTTCTTCTCTTACAGAGTCATCCGTAGCATGCTGAAGCTTATTGTTTTCATTTGCAGCATCTGAGCAATACTGGCATAAAAAGTTTTTTCTCCTTCCACCTCTGATACACCCAGGCAGAGTGAAAGCTCAATGAAGCTGAAATCTAAGAAAACAGCATATGAATTAACAGGAACAAAAGATATGACATAATTTAGAAAACACAGTTTACTCAGAGTGACAGTTCATGTTTAACTTTTGAAAAAGCAGAAATGATAAAAGGTATTATTAGTGGCAGAAGTGCTGCTCTTGGTTGCACAGTTGTGTACTAGAACTAATAATCAGGTGGGATCCCTCTGAGGCAGGTTTTGTACAATTTGTTCCTGCATCAAACATGTCACAGTCAAGACACTGTGACAGCCACAGAGTACATCAGCTCTGGAGACTGTTTACTCTGTTGGTTTCAGATTCACCATGGATTACATGAGCTAGGTATAAAATACAGACATTAGGAGGAGCAGGGAAGCAAGGAAATAATGTTAGCCAGACTGGGCATAGTTTCTTCTGCCTTACAAACCCTTCCTACAGACAACAGCAACCACTCCCATACAGAGCACAGAAATGTGAGCCACAGATCCATTTAAAGAAACTCTGCAGCTCCTCATAGAGAATTGGCCAGGGATCAAGAGTCAAAAGCCCATTCCCTTAAGGAGATGGGCTAGTACAGAGCCAGCCCTCTGCTTTGTGTAGGTGTTAGCATGATAGTTTATCCTTGGATGAGTTCAGATCTGCACAAAATGTCAATTTTCCCACACAGGGCACTATACAGAGGTGTCTCAACTTATAAGGCACTTTTCTGATATTTGATAACAGCTTTTCTAGCATGATGTATAGTAAAGTCATAATAACCAGGCCGACACTGGGGATTATACTTCTGTTACTGGAAATACAACATTCAGTGTAGTACAGCCTGAATGTCTGGACAAAAAAAGATCTCAGAAGTTATAGCATGTGTCATATGAACAGAAGCACTTAAAAACTCCACAGCTCTAAACAAAAAGCATCTTTCTCCTCAGAAACTTTACAGGAAATATATGTATAGCAGAGCTGACTGGTGAACATTTGGCTAGAAAGATGTGACCTGTGGTTATGTTTTGACCCTTGTTTTTGTGCTCTCACTGCTAACCATCTGCAAGTCTACCAGCAGCATAATTATGCCTGTTTGACAGTGTACATAAATTAGTGTTGGCTCCCCTGGTTTTGCAACAAGGCAGGCAGCCATCTGACTTTTTAATTAAAGGATTTCACTGAGATTGATAATAAAGTTCCAATATGCTTCCATATTTAAATGAAAGTGCATCGTCAGTATAAGATTTTCAAAGGGAAAACATCCACGGAGATTTATCAGTCACCTATGAAGTATAGCTGAAGTGAAGCATGACATCAGCTACACAAGGAAAAAAGCTGAAAACTGTCTGCTTTTCCTCCACTGAACTCCATTCTGCAGTGGAAATCCTCTAAGGGAATCAAGTCCATTTTTTTTCACTCATTTTTTAAATTTTCCGTGAACATAAGACTCTGTACTGTATGTCTGAATATTTAAAGATGCTGATATCCTGCACCATTTTCAGAACTTCCTTATGTGTACTTCTGCTCAGTATCTAGTTACAGCTTCAGCTATTTAAATGCTTAAAAGTGGCACCCTTCCTTATGTCTGTAGTAAAAGTTATATTAATCTCACTAAAATTATTTTTCAATATGCTAAATAAAAATGTGTGCCTTTTTAAATTTATGCTTACAGTTAGCTCAATCTGGGAATTTATGTATGAAATTAAGTCACTGTCAAAGATTCTTAAAACTTTTCCAAGTGTGCCTTCAGTATAGGTCTAGACTATCTTAGATAAATCAATTAAATTTTTTTAGCTTCTATCCTACAAAACTTGAGTTTCAGTCTGAATATTGTCACAGTGGCAGTGAAGTATCAAAGGGCTTCTGTGACATGATAATATGTACTTATAGATGTGAAGATGTCATCAGATTACCTGGTGCTAATGTGCTGGGGGGTTCTTTGGGGCTGAAGGTAATTTCTCACCCTTTATCAGCTGTGTTGAGATACATAATTACATGTCTGTGATCTGTAAAGCAAATTCTCCCTCTTTATCAGTGTTTGACAGTGGATGCTTAACAACCTGGTTAATCAAAAACAGATTATACTGCTAGAATTAATGAGGCAATGAAAGGGTTTAATGACTGAGGGAAGCTTTTTAATGCCTGTTTCAAAGGGATTACTCAGTCTAATATTTGCTCATAAGTAATAGAGAAATGTGTGGTATGGAAGTCACATTATCCAGACAAATGAATTTCTCTGGGTCAGCTCAAACCTGCTATCTCATCATCAAAAACCTCAAATCTAGTTCACGTTCTTTTGATAGACAAAGAAGCTCTTTTTTCTTTCCCCCTGTATTAATTCAGGATTCAGTGTAGAAGATTCAAGGACAGTTGGAAAAAATGATCATTTAATCAGCTCAGGACTCAAATAGGAGAGATTTTATTACTGGGTATATCTGAATCACAGGATTAAAGAAAATTACTACATGTGGTTAGAGAGAGAAGTCTGCCTATTAAATGAACTGTGAAATTAGGTTTAGCAACTGATAGCTCTTGAAATATCAGAACTTGAATTTATGAGTGGGATCCTGAATCAGGAAGAAAAATGCATAGTTTGGTCAGACAGACTGAGGTTCCAGGTTCCCTTTGGCTGTAAAGACATTACAGAATATTCTTTGACCTGGATCTTTACTCACACTGAGAAAGAGGATCCAAGGTATTTTTCAGTCTGTCCAAGGAAGGAATACCTGTGTGTGAATGTTCTCCACATTTCTTGTCCTGCACAATGTTCTCAGTACTTTTATACCTCCCTGCAGCATGACACAGTGGGTCTGTTCAGGTTGTTCTAAGAATTTATTCCCTGACATTACAAAGGGAACAACAAATGGAGACAAGCAGGAAACCTACCATCCAGTCTTGAACAAAACCAGGTTCCACCAGTCCATTTCCAGGCCAGTGTTCCACAAGAGCATGGTGTTGGTTTGTATCTTTCATGCTGATTTTAGAGTTTTTGGTTAGAGTTCATAGGAGCTCTCATCATTTTCTTTTGCTAAAGGAATTTGAGTATGCAGCTTGATGTACAAACTAACTAACTCTTAAATTCTGCATCTGGCATGGTTTATTGTCAGGATGAGTCACTTAAGGAGAATGCCTTTGCAATAAGAAATTCCCAGCACTCAGATCCACAAGTGCCTTACATTCATCATACCTCACAGTTTCCCAGGAAGGTCTGAGCTCTACTGTTTTATCTAGTCTCTGCTCACTTCCTGAGGAGCCCTGAAGCCTTCTCAACTTCACCTTAATTTATGTGGAAATTATTGGTGAACTATGAATCAAAACTGTAAAAGATATGCTCATCTTATGGGTGATCATATGAAGAATTTTGGATAAAGTGATATACCTCAGCCACTCAATCCAGCAGTGGCAGAGGGGAGGATATAATTCAGAAGCCTAACACTTGAGGGCAGAAGGCACAAATTCACCTATAAATTTCTTATGCCATTTCCCACAGCAGCAGGTATAAGGAAGACTAGGTGAAGCCAAGTCAGAAGCCAAATTAGCCCAAGATGTGCCTCAGTTCAAGCAGGACATTTCTAGGCCAGCAAATACAGTGAGAAACAATCTCCCTCTACTCTGGAGGGCTGTGTGTGACTGCCCCATCACACCTACTAACCCTTGAAGCACTCCAACCTAGTTCAGCCCCTTCCCCTCATTCTGGGAGAGGCAGAATTCAATTTTGCTTACCCTGCTGGGAAGACTTCTCCCTGTTCTGTATAAGAAATTTTGAAAAGAGTGATCTTTCCCTGATACAGTCTCAGACAGTCAGCAGCTATAGGAAAGTCTGACCTAGGGGCTGGCATGCAATTATCTCTGATGGACCACTCCTCTGGGAATGTGTGTTGCTGTTATTTTGCACTAACTATGCTTATAAACCTCCATCCTTTATCCTGTGGCTACAAGCTTCATGCTTTAATTATGCTTCCTGTAAATATTGGCCTTGGTTTATTTTAAGCCTATCAACATATCCTTGGGGATTCCCAGTTCCTTTGATTCATCTTGTTGTTTTTCTCAGAACATTTTCTACTCCTGTTACATCCAGGACAGAGTGGGGCAAAATCTAAGTGTTTGCCCTGTGGTTTTACACAGCACCATGTTATGTCTCACTTTCCTACAGATTCCTAATGGTCTCTTTTGAATACTGCCAAGCACTGTGCCCACATATTTGTAAAACTCCCTACAGGGAGCTCCAGTTTTATTTCCTGAGTTTCAATAGCTAGACAAGAACCTGCCACTATGTACTGACAGATCAAGCTGGTTTAGGTAAATTTATTTCCCCCTTGTATGCAGAGATATTGAGCTATTGTTTCCTTCAGCCACTCAACTTCTTGGGATTTTCAGACATTTTTGTTCTTTTCTTAGGCAGTTTGAGATATGATTCCTGCAAACCATTTTATCACCTTAACATTTATTTTAGTAAATACTATCATCTCATTGTTCATCTCTTTTTCTGGGCTGTTTGAGAAGGTGCTGAGCAGCTCAATTTTGAGCTCAGGTCTCTTTAGGGATCCACAGATAATCCTGCATTGTGAAAACTCTTTTTTTTTACTCTGTTGCCTGTGTTTAAGAAATTCTTTATCCTTGAGCTGACCTTTCTTTTTATGCCATGACAGCTTAGTTCCTCTTCCTAATCTTTCAACCTTGTCAAAAGCTTTCTGAAAAAATGAATGCCTTATATCAGCTAGAACATCCTTTTCCATATGTTCAGTGAAAGTATTTCTATTTGAGTTGAAATATTGACAGTAAAACTTTCTGATGACAGGCCATTTCAATTGCTTCCATATTTAGTATCTAATCTGAGATGCCTTTGGAGGGCAGTGATTTTCCACTTTTTGAATAAGTGATCAGACCCTACCTTTAGTCATTTCCTTGGAGAAGTTTAAACTTGAACTTACCAGTTCTTGTTTTAAAACTTGGTTTGGATCTGTGGAAATATATAAAGAGAAAGTAGAATACAGCAGTATTTCTGATATATACTGGACAGGGTCTGGTCACAAAATACAAAAGCAAGAATTTCAAGAACACATCTTCAAAAAACACAAAATGCTTTTTTATTTCCCATGCAGCATTTATAAAGTCAGATGAGCTAAATGCACAAGACTTATTTCCCACTAAGGCAGATGGGATGAAAAAAGTCACCACCACTTGCAGACAAACCAGTGTCATCCCTTCTTCTGGACTGGAGCTGAGGAGAAAGCAGAACATGCAGAGATGCCAAAGGCACCAAGTGCAAGAAACTTTTCAAGCATTTTTGTCCATGTCACTTCCTGAAAATAAATTGTTGGGACTTCCTCACTTCCACTGCAATCTGGCCGTACAATGCTTTTCAAAAATGTAATTTTCAATTGAAAGGTCACTCCAGCAGAAAAGTTCTCCAACAGTTACAGGTGCACATTTTTAATTTTACCTCTAGGAGCCCATATTCAAATTACTTTAAAATTATTTTTTTAAAGCTAATGAACTCTTAATTTACTGGAGCTGGAAAGAGCTGAATGTTCTTGTTTCCTTTAGACTTGAAAGAACTTACAATTTGCATGTCAATACTCTTTAGTAGATCCACTTTTACATCATCTGCATGCCTTTGACTGCATGACAATTAACAAATTAGTATCTGAATGTAATGTATCTTTCTGGGAAATGGTAAGAGGGCAGCGAGAAGCTTTACAATATTCAGCATATTCATTGGCATTTCAGGGTGAAGCAATTACAGTGTCTCCACTAAATTTATTACTGCACTTTGTCAGGGGATTCAGACCTTGGCAGTTTGACCTTGATTATTCTGATAGTGTGATATAGAAATATGGCAGACAATAAAAAATGAAGGAGTTGTTTAGACCTTAGTCAAGAAACTCATTGTGAATTCCATTGTAAAGAATTTTGGAGTGAAGCATGACTTGGGAGTTCAAAAATAGTTTTTAAATGGCAAATACATCCGTGGACCTGAGAACATCAGTCAGGAGAAGGAGTTGTGGTCTGAATACAGGAGCTGAAAACAGCTCCTAATTCTTGCACTAAATCCTTGTGAATTTGAGTCATTCTTATTGGTCTCCTCGTTTCTTCTGGCATTTCAATACCAGACAGGCAGAGAAATTCAACTGCACTCCATCCATAGATGTTGAATCCTTGGAAACAAGGTCTCATGAATTTTTGCAGAACCTATGCATAAAAATCCACTGCTGTACCCCTAAGGTTTGTGTGTGTCAAACCCCACACAAGTGGGATAGGGTTAGGATAGGATTAGGATTAGGATTAGGATTAGGATTAGGATTAGGATTAGGATTAGGATTAGGATTAGGATAGAAAGGTTCAGTTGGAAGAAGCCTGCAACAACCATCTAGTCCAACTGCCTCATGAATTCAGGGCTCACCAAAATTTAAAGCATGTTGCAAAGGGCATTGTCCAAATGCCTCTTAAAAAATGACAGGCTTAAGACACTGATCACCTCTCAGGGAAGCCTGTTCAAGTCTTTGACCATCCTCTCAGTAAAGAAATACATCTTCCTAGTGTCCTTTCTGAACTTCTTGGCACAACTTGAACCCTTCCCATGCATCCTGTCACTGGATCCTAGGGAGAAGAGCTTATCACTCCTCCTGACCTTCAGCCCCTCCAGAAGCTGTTAGAGAGCAAGGAGGTTTCCCCTCAGCCTCCTCTTCTCCAAACCAGACAAGCCCAGAGCCCTCAGCCTCTCCTCACAGGATGTGCCTTGCAGCCCTTTCATCAGTTTTCTTGATGTCCTCTGGGCACAAAAGAAGAGATTCTTCATTCTATTTCACGAATTTGCTTGAATTGAGGACAGCAGCTGTACTCTCTGACAGTTTAGAAGAACAAAGTCCATCCTGAGGAAGAGTATTCAGCTCTTCTAGGAGCCTGATGTGGCCCTGCCTCTTGGTCCCTGTTTGCAGCCATATCTCAAGAGCTGCAGAGCCCAACACAAGTGATGCCACTGGGCTCCTCCTCCAGTCCACGTGTCCCTGCCCTCCATGACTTGGTGACAAACATGTTCTCCTCCACCATGCTTCAAACAAGTAACAGCCTAACAACTGCTGCTGGGGGTCTCTGCAGCCTTCATCCTCACATTGCCCATCAAGTTAAAATAATTTAACCTTTAATGTGGCCTCAGGAGGAGAGGACTGTTGACCTTTCTTTCTCCTACTCTGTCCTGCACTTTCCATCTCTTTCTCCTGCCATGTGTACTCAATCAGTAGTGTTGCTGGAGCTCCTGGTTTTTCACCACCACCCTGTAGTCATCCTTCAGGCAGTGCAGAGCTCTGCATGTTGCACAGAAAGGCTTCTATGCAGTGCTGACAGCAATATGAGGGCTCAACCTTACAGCTGCTCCAGCCTAGTTCTTCATGTTGTATTCACATTCAAGCAATGGCCTTGCTAAAAGTTTTGTCCTTATTGCCCCTATTTATATTATTTTACTTTTTGTTTTAGCTTGACATATACCCTGCAGCTTCCTGAGAACATTTATGTCTGCTTCTTTCTTATTAAGGGATTCTATAATCCTCACAGGGTTGGTGTCCTTACCTGGTCTTGGTCCTCACTCTGTCTGCTGGGAATATTCTATGTGGGAATATTTGAGTTGTAAGGCAACAAAATTTCTCCTGCAGTGGTGATAATAGAGACACCTGTACTGCCCCTACTATGACAGTCTGAAAAATGCACATTTTCCACACTCTTCAAACATGCACAGGATGAGGATGCACAGACAGGGAGAAGGCAAGCAGGAGGAGGGGACATGTGGAGAGCTAGGTGTGCTGGCAGCTGGCTTATGCTGGATTTCATGAGGATGCTGTTTAGATCAAACCTCCATGGCTTTCCAGAAGCTTCCTGCTGCCATATCTGTAGTCTCTCATTCCAGTGACAACAGTCAGCTTTCTGGTTTGGAGTGCTCATACAGGAGAGGTGAAGAAAGCCTGCAGCATCCCAGACTTTTGGCTGGTAGTAGTGGATGGAATCTGATAGTGGCTGCCTCATCTTGAGTCTTCAGGCACTGGGAATCAGCTGGTGATGACACCAGAGGGCTGAACACAGGTGATCCATGGCATGTGGTACTCAGCCATCACTAACATCCCTTCCTGTTGATCAGACAGGAGAATCTGCACGGATTTTTGGTGAAATTAGCTCACAAAAAACCAGCCTTTGCTTGTTAAAGGCATGACACAACAATTGTTTGCACATGCATCTAATTAGCACAGGATTTGAAAAAGCCTTTGGAGGGAGCCAGAGGGCAGGGGAGGTATCACACTCAGCTTGTTTGTCACTTTTTCTTTGTCAAAACAATGCCATTTATGTTAAATGCCTTATTAATCAGAGCCTGACTTTCTGACATGCAAAAATACATCCCTTTGAAAATGAAACTGTCCAGATTATGTAAGACTCAAGACACATTTTTTTCCAGCCTTGCATTGGATTAATCTCTGTTACTAGCTCAGTGAATACTGATATCTTTTTTTGTTTGATAGCTCTACATATTAAATTGCTGAGCAAACCAAGATCCTTTTTTTTTTTTTTCCCTCTGGGTACATTGTCAAGGTGCAGTCAAGCAGCAAAACATTTCAGTTAGTTATTTTATGAAAGAAATTGAATTTTGTTATGTCTTCCATATATTCAGGCCAAGTCACCATTTTTAGTTTAAAATCCTAAGCAGGCTTTATGTTGGACATGTCCAAGTACTCATTTTAATTGAGAACTTATTTAATTGGACAGCAGAATAGGTTGCCCAGAGAAGCTGTGGATGCCCTATACCTGAAAGGGTTTAAGGATAGTTTGGATGGGACCTGAACAACTTGATCTAGGGGGTGGCAGCCCTGCCATGGTGGAGGACTTGGAACTGGATGACCTTTGGGTCCTTCCAACACAAACAATTCTATGAGTCTGATTTTTCAATTATCTTTTCCTACCTCAGCCAAACTTTATTTACTTGACACTGAATCAGCCCTTTGCATAAACTGCAGCAAATCCTAAGAACTCTCCTGCAGAACTGCCATGCACAGAGCAGTCTCATGACTATGCAGGACCTACACAAAGTTGTTTCAGCAGTTTGTCCCTCCTGTATCCCCATGCCACAGTATCTTCTAACCATGTACTGCCTGATATGTGCATTGCCACAGCTGGCAGTCAGCACAGAATCAAAGAATATCCTGAGCTGGAAGGGACCCACAAGGATCACGACTCCTGAAAGTCTTGCAGAAGTAGAATAACTTTCAAAATTTTTTTTTTTTTTTCTGATGGGAGCTATAAAGGGAGTTCACTGCCATGGAGAGCAGCTCTTGCAAGTCCCACTGGCAGTTGCTTTTGTACAGGAGCCAGAGGATGAATGTATGGAAGAGCCAGGCAAGAGGTCTGGGTAAAAGCCCTCCAAAATCCCAGTCACTTTTGAGAACACAGGCCCACAGAGCCAAAGGTTGTCCAGCAAACAGAGGTGAATATGTGCTGTGGAAAATTCATCAGAAAGATCCAGACATCCTTGCAGAAGCTATTGATGGAGCTGTTGCTGTCAGAGGGGCCCCCTTTGCAAAAAGAACATATGAGGAGATCCCCAGTCAATGTATCACTGCTAACACACTTCCAGCAGCTTCCATCTGTAGGTCAGATTTATCTGTGAGGTCAATGTGTTGCATTTATCCTCAGTCTGTCTAGGAGTGAGGCTGATTTACCTCATTCCTGTCTGCATGATTGTTCCAGTGCCACGTGGGGAGCATCACCATGGCTGTGAGGTTTTGTATCCTTTTGGCTCAGAAGATGGTGGGCAGTAAAACACAAGAATCAGCCAGCCTGAAGAGATGAGAGGCAGTGTGGTTATGGTTTGTGCCATGGAAAGCAGGCACAGTTTTTGGGTGATGTGAAAAGCAGTTATATCAGTAAAATTTTTCAATGCTTCCAATGATTTTCAAGCTCATTCAAAACATTGTGCTAGCTCCAGATGTCTGGTTAAGAACAAATTGCTGAGCAAATAAAAAGCCATAAAATATAAAGAGAAATGAATGGGATATTAAGCACTCCAGAGACAAGGAATACCAAAAGACATGGTGGTTCTCAGAAAATCAGCTCTTCTCTAGTGCACACACCTGGGAGTCTTTATTCAGTCTTTCTCATCTTTATATGGAAAGAGAGAGAATGAATATATGTATAATTAAAAGATAGGGCTGGATTTGCTGAAAAGAACCACATAATTGTAGGAATTCCTGATTTTGTATGTGCCTAAAATATCTTCTTTGAATACTATTTGTGTTAATCTTTTTTTTTTATTATTTATTGAATTCTGAAAAATTATTTAAACTCCAGAGATGCACTGAAAGAAGTCACAAGCAATTATATGCTCCTGCTTAATATTCAGAAGAAACTGAAAAGAAGCTGTTAAATTATCCATGGTCTGTGCCAGATCTGCAAATGTCTTCTCTGAAAGCTAATTACATCTTGGCATATGGAGTCTTGGCAAAAATGTTGCAATAAAAATAGAGAACAAGAAAAGAACTAATTCTCTGCATTTAAAAAGAAAAATCATAGAGCAAAACTCTTTGGTCTCCTGCTGCTTGCAAGCTGTTAATATAGAGCAGAAAGGAACGTTTCCTAATTTAGTATGGACTTTCTTCTAAGAACTGCCAATTCTTCAGATGCTGGGGGAGGGAGCTAGAGTAGCAGAGCTGTCCAGAATATCAGAGTTATAATTGTTTTTCTCAGTCTCTTCTGCCTATCAGCAGAGACACTGGCGAGTAATCCAATTAAAACAAGCATCTCTCATTTGGAGACTTGAACCCTAACAAGGAAATCTGGGCTCCAATGAAGAATTGGGAGTTTGTCCTTAGCTTCAGTGAAAACAGGGTTGAAAGAACTGGCCTTGATTTTGGAAATCACTGGTGGACAGGAAGGACATTTGAAGTGCATGTGATAAACTAAACTGTTAATTAAGTTCCCCATGGACATTATTGCACTGGGACTCAGTTGCAAGTGTAGCTGTGAGTTCAGAAAGATTCAACCCATCTACCTTTAGATTTCTACCACACAGATGTCTGTCTCTCTCCTAGTCACTCCTCATACTTTTAAAATCATGGAGAGAAATAAGCAGCTAGAGATGTGAAATATCTACTTTTGGTGTTTATGACAAAGTGCCTGTTTCTCCTATTTAACTGTAAGAGAACTCTGTGCCATCAAGTTAACAATGCTGATTCTCCACAGTTTCTGGAAATTATTCCTGGTGCATTTTCTGCCTGGGACCATGTTCCCACACAGTCCCCAGACACAGCTGAGGAGCTAACAGGAGCTGGGGTCATTCCCCCTGGCATTGAGGATGGAGCTGTTCTGTTTCACAGGGAAAGGGATTTGTTCCTGCAGGAACAAGCAGCTGCCCTTGGTGTCAGATGGTGGGGATGTAGACACAACCTAAGGGACTTGGTCCAGTGTACAGGTTAGCTCTGGAACTGTCTGCATTCATGACTTTTGTGCATCTGAGTAGATGAAAAGGGTTTTTTTCTTCCTCATATAAAAATTACTCCATGGCACAAAATTTCTGTGAAAGCAAGGGCAACATGGCAATCAAGCAAATAGCATCATGCACTGTAAAACAAGATTAATAGGAAAGTATTGTCAGCAGCAGCAGAACTGAATTCCCTTGCAATTTTAATGCAGCTTGACCTGGCAGGAAGAAAACTAGAAAGCCTAGAAAACAAGTTAAATATGTTGGAGCTATTGTGCAACTCTTGGTCTGAATTTCTTACAGCAAATGGAAACCAAATCATGGGCTCATTTAATTGACTGCATTAGCAATTCCAGTTTTTATCTTACTACACCTAGCTTTTATACACATATATAGCAATATAGTAAGTATTTTGACATTCATACAGCAGGAAAGAGATTTAAAGCTAAACAAATACTGACCTGTTACATGGTGACAGCATACTGCTGGATATTTCCCAGATATTTTGCACTTTATGCCTTTTAGTGCTCAAATATTTTTCTTCAAAGGTTTATGAAATGAAAGCTGGTTTTGAAACACTGTGACTTTGAGTAAGTGTTTGTGAAATTCAATTTGACATAGAATAGAGATAATATTGGTTTACCTTAGGCCATGGAGAAAATCAGCTTCAGTAAGGCCAATCCCAAATCAGTTTAGAAGTGTGTGATTTTTCTAGAGTCTGAGTAGATATGCTATAAAAATATAAAGAGAACATTTTAACCATCCAAGCAAAACTTTTATGGGAGATCAGAATCTGCCAAGAGACTGTAACCCAAGTGCCACTGAAATAAAAAATAACAGGCAAATCACCAGGACTATATAAGAATTTTAATTAGGTTGCAGGTTAATATTTAACACCCACACGATTTTCACCAGGAATTAGTTGGAAAAGTTACTCCTGCATCTTTAAACTATTTGCATGATATATAATGAAAGTATATAAGCATAAATCTCTGCTGATAGTTGCTACCTTTGCTAGTTGAGGTTTCAGTCTTTAACACAGAAATATTGCATGAAGCTCTGGATTCAGTTAGCCTGAAATGAAGAGGTAGTTATACCTGTTATACTTTAAATTAAGAAGGTGTGCACTTTATTTAACCTAACACATTCTGCATTAATAAGGATGTCATGATCTGTAGGAACGCTGCCATGTGGGAAACACCAAGAAACCAGTCCCTTGCATAGAATACATCTCCCATATATAGATTATTCAAATATATAAATTTTTTTCTAATCCATATTATTTCTGCACCTTCACCTTGTATTTCATTATCAAGGATAACTATAGCAAACAATCAAAACATTCTCATTTATGCTAATGTTTTATTTCTATTGTGCTTTTTATTCAGCAGAGTTGTACTAATCTTCCTCAGCAACAGGAACACTTCAGTCTATTAATAGAATTACTTGTTCCATGTTCAGCTATCAAATGATGTTAAACATATTTCTTATTCTAAAAATAAACAGTAATAAAAAGAAAAGAGGGCAAAAATTAATTTGAAAAGCCTCTAAATTTGCACTAAAACAGTGACTGAAAGTGATGAGATTTATGAAGATTTGGAAAGTTACTAGTGGTTTGCACCATGTTTGCAAATTGCAGATAATAGTGCACTGATCAACGTCAGAGAAAGAAATGCCTGTGTTAGAATCATGAGCCTAGAACTGGGCTTTAGTGACAGCTGGCTTGGGCTCTGAACAGCACACCCAGTGAGAGCCCCAGGCTCCCCTGGGAGCCCCAGGCAGTGCTGGAACACTCCTGGCAGTCCCTAGGCTGCTGCTCCAGGATCTGACAGGGACCACAGACCCTCTTACCCAGGGGATGAAGGTACACTGAGACCCAGGAACTACAAACTGGGAACTGTAAACCAGGAAGCCACACTGCCAGAATGGAAAAATGAAACTAATGTTTGACTAAGAGGGCAATTAACCAACTTCATGTAAATCAAGTAAAGTCTTCATCACTAAGAGGGCAATTAACCAACTTCATGTAAATCAAGTAAAGTCTTCATCACTACAGGTCTTTAAACCATGGCTGAATGCCCTCCACTAGAAAAGTTTTAGGTCAGCTCCAAGCTATGGCCGGTGCTGTACCTTGTGATATTAACAGCAGCATGAATCACCCCTTCCCTCTCTACACATTGAGTTACTTGCTCCATTTTTTTAGAGAGGTGGTTTAAGGTTCCCAAGAACCTGAACATCATCCTTTGCCCTTCTTTCCTACTTCCTACTGACAATTCTTCTTGAAGACCACATGAACATCCCTGGCTGGCAGTGCAGTCCAGCCCCACTGCTCTTCTGCAGTCTGTGATGGATGTCCCTTCCATGGGCAGAGTAGGAGAGGAAATCACTCCATTGAAATAGGGAAAATTTGGTCTTTGGATGGAGGCTGGGTCAGTTATGTTACAATTCTCTGAGAGCCAGTGAGCCCTCCTACCATCTTGGATTATTTAATCTAAAGAACAAGAGATAGATCTGGTACAAAAAGGAAATGGAATCAGTATTGAGGGTCATGATCACAGGCCAGGACTATGTGTCACTTGTGAGTTAAAACTTAGATTTTCAACAACTTAGACTGTCAGTGAAGTCAGAGATGTCACATCTTGTTGAGAGCGAAATTAGGGTTGTGCAGGGTGTTCAGAAATAGCACAGTATGCAAATGCAATTAAACCAGTATCACTGATGACTCTGAAAGACTGTGCCAGCAGAATAAGCCTTGGCAAAGCTGTGACTGGCTCTGAGACCTCACTTCCACTTCCCTTGTGGAGCAGCTACTCCCTTGGGGACGAGGTGTGACCAGCCATGAGGACAGCCTGTGGCCTCATTCCTGGTGTGGCTTTAAGCTGCATCCCAGTGGGGTTCCTGTGCCCACCCACACAGCTCTGGATGAGCCTGGCACCAGTTTCCCACAGCTGCTGTGGGATGCCCTGGAGCCAGAGGAATAGAACACTGAGGACACATGGGGGCTGTTTTAGTTCCTCAAGATCAGAACAGCCATCCCCAGGCTGCTCTCAGACAGTTGTCTGATGAGTCTCTAAAAGCAGCATCTATTGCCACGTTGTTTAGATGCTGTACCCTAAAGCAGCACCATTTGTTCTGCCCTCACTGAGCAGAAAACATTGCTTATCTCTTCCACAGCCCCCTTGTCTCTATGCCATCACTCCTAAAAGGCTGGCTCACACTTCCCAGCTGATCCTTTCTGGGAAACATTGTTCTTCTTTGGACATCTTGATCTAGTTGATATCTTTCTACAAGCTTCTGTTAGAAGTAAACCTGAATTAAATTTGAATTTGAAATATTATTTTTCCTTAGGGCTGCGCAAATATTTGTGGAAGGTAATTCTACTTCAGCAACTAAATTTAGCTACGTGCACCCAACTGCAATTTTCTGCCTAGCACTAAGCCTTTTTCAGAAAAGGTAGCAGGAGAGTGAATAAAAGGTTTGTTCTGATAAAGAAGATGAAACCAAGGAGTGGAGTGGTTTAGTGCCATTGCTAGTATTCAGTCATTATGTGGGAAACAGATTTCCCAAACAAAAGTAAGAAGGAAGATTCCACAGAGGTCCCAAATATTTGACAATCAGTACAGAGAGAAGGGCAGCATGTGAAGGCAGTGATATTTTAATATCCAACCTTGCCAAAGATACAGATCTGGACTGAAGAGAGCTGTTCTACTTTAGAAGTGTCTTTTTAGGGTGCAGAAAGAATTTAAGACAAAGTGTTTAAGTTGAGATATTCTACTTTTGTTGCACTTGGTTTGGGAAATGCAGTGCCAGTTATTGCAAGTGCTGATGAGACACAGAGAAAGCTGGAGAACACGGAGGCATTTAGGGCTTTGTTAATCCCAGTAATGACAGCTGATGGATACCAGAGACACAAAGCACAGCCCCTTTGCTGGGGAAAGCCTTAGAAATTTGCAATAAGAGCAGGAAATAAAATGGGACTTGGTGATTGTGCAAGAGCACGTAGGTGGGAGGAAAAAAATCAGGTGAAACACTGAATAGGAGAAAGATGCTGGGAAAGCAAAAATTATGAGGGAGGCATAAGGAAACCACAAATAGTGAATTAGATATGAGCCTGAAAAGCAGTAGGGAAAGTATAGTTTTCAAAGAAGTCAGTACAATTCTGGACTGCAGACCCAGGTTTCTCCCACTCCAGATTTCATGGGAAGCAGTTGAGCAGCAGCAGCTCCTGACTTTACTACTTGCAAGTGTAACTCTCTGTAATGTGTTCCTCCTTCCATTTTCCCAATTCTGGGCTCATGTGCCTATTTGCACTATCAAATATAAATTTGTGTCCCTCTGTCTGAAGCTGAAGACATATTGATTTTACTTTTGTTTCAGGATTCTCTATGCATTTTTATTCTAGTCTGTTCAAGTATAAGGACAAAAGGCCTTTTGAAGTATTCTGGTAGCGTGCAAGCCAAATTCTAATGAAGCCTACATAGGTCCTGTTCAGAAATTTTAGAACAAAATCTAAAGGACTTTTATGTTCACAAACCCTTTTGCAAAGACTCTCAGAAAGTTTCTGGTCTTTGGTCCCAGCCCTAATGGAATTCTCATGAGTGTACAGAAAGAAATATGTACAACTGTGGACTGAGATTGGTCTAGTTTGACTTTTGCAGCATGCAACACACTGAGAAAGGATAATGTTGCTTTTTCTTGCTCATTGATTATGCTCTTGTATTGCATTAATTCTCAAACTGAATTGGATCCAGTTAAACTCCAGAAATTTGAGGTAAGTTGGAGACAAGTTATAGCATAATGCTAGAGAGATTTTGACAGTTAGAAGTGAGTTTTGAAGGACAAAGCAATAACAGTGGGACTAGTTTGAAATTACTGACTTAAAGGGGAACAATGGGAAATAACATGGCAAATCCTAAGTAAGCCTGTTCAGTCCTTATCCCTGCAGAAAACTCTCCAGTGATCTTTTAACAATGGATACTTTAAAACATTTTAAAAATTAGTTTGTTTTGATTCCAGTAGTGTCATACTCCTGAACTGCTTTTAGAAAGTTTAACAGAAGTATGATTTAAGAAAATGTGCCAGTATTTGGTTCCATATTAGTTTACCTGAGATGATTATTTGCTCAAAGCTTTTAGTTTGAGGAGCTGTCCCAGATGGATGTAAAGGGATACAGGCCAGCAGCATCACCTTACTGCAGTCTGCCTTGGAGGAATGAGAAGAATGTGTCAGATCTATTTAGATAAAAGGTTCAGCAGTAAAAACAATAAAACTCAGTGGTATGACAAATCTAAACCTAGGCCTGGCAGCAGGATTTGTCCAGATTGAGTGTTCACTGTACTTGTATCTTTGACAGTTATTCCACACAGTATGGAAAATTACGTATACATAAGTTATATGCATCTATAAGCATATAAATACATAAATCTCTCTGGATTTAAGTCACATGTCAGCTGAAAAAAATTTCCCAAATACATTGTTGTAGCATTTCTTCTGCAGGCAGCCTAAAAATGCCTCCTCTGAATGATGTCTGTACCTGTCACTCCCTTAGACCCTTGTTAGCAGCAGCTGCACTGTTTTCTCCACCGTGGTAGTTCCAATGTGACTCGTTATCACTCACTGTTCCTTGCAGATACAGGGGAAAACATGGTCCCCATGCTAAAGAGCATGCCAGGAGTATAAATGTAATCAGACCTGTTTCCTTTTTAAGGCCTGGAGCTGACTAATAATTGCCAAATCCAGAAGATGCTACTAATAAAAGCTCTGCTACTGACTGTGTTGCCAGGTGAGGCAGCCAGGGAGATTGCAAGAGAGGCAAAAAAAGGAAGAGGTAAGGAAATCCAAGTCAGATGCCAAGGGAGGATAAGGCAGGATGATGTGCTGCAAAGGATATTGTTGACTACAGCCAGTGCAGTATGCTAGAAGTAATGAAGATTTTTTTCAGAGTTTACTCACTACAGGAATGCTCTATTTTGCCTTTGATCTGTGTGCAAATTTCTGCTTGATATCAGTGGGAAATCCCCTTGCTGTCTTTATCAGCCTGAGGATGTCAAAAAAAGACTTTGCCAATCACTTCCCAGTGTCAGTCACTATCCAAATGAGCAGTACTCTAGTTAGAAATTGTACTCCTTTTGTCCAGCTATTCTTCCCCCTGTTTTGATACATCAACTTAATTACAGCAAATATTGCCAGGGCAGCCTTGAAGGTTCCATTTTTTACTTGTTTTAAGCCAGAAAACCATAGGCAGCAGTGCTGCAGTTTGCCTCTGCTCTTCTGCTAATCTTCTTTATTCCTCAATGCTAGGAACCTGTTGGAAGAGAAGAAATTGAATTCCTGACCTCCCTGTATTTATATTGATAATGAAAGAAGCCAATGGATACATTCATTCTGGAACACATACACTATCTATTTTTTGAGAAATGGACACTGCTCATTTTGTCTGGGTAACCCAGCAGTGAATACAACCAGTTGTGGTCAAACTTCCAAGCTGCTTTCCCAGCCTTTCTCTGGGAGTTACAGGGATGAAGGGAAAGCTGTGTGACAGCTTTCACTAGTGCAGGAGTCTGCCTGGGAAGGGACCCTGTGGAAAGAAGGTGCTGAGCAAATGAGCAGATACTGCAGAGATAACAATATATATATACACCATATGGCTGGTGGCTTTTTGTCAAGGGCCTTTGCTTGCAAAGTGGTTGTTAAATATCTTCTACTCTCACACCAGTGTGCTGCATCAGCCATGACAGTGAGAGGGCACTGGGACACAGGATAAACCCCTCAAAACTCGGTTCTGCTCCATACTGGGGAAATGCCTGCCTGGATCCTTTCAGCCCACAAACATTGCCTTGCCTGACTGCATCACTGTGGCCCTGATGTGAGTCTCCATCTCCATAAAGGAGTGCCTGCAGGGTTTATGCCCTGGAGGCTCATCCTAACAGCACTGGGAAAGTGAATACTAAAAGCAGGTAATCCCATTTTCTACAAAGAATACAAAGAGGAAAAATCCCATTGAGACTTTTTTTTTTTTTTTTGGTTTTTTTCCCCTTCCATCTCCTAGAAACTACAAGAAATTCTGCTAAGAAATGCATTAGTCAAAAATACACTTGAAAAATAGATCACTGCCTTAGTGTTCCCGTGCTTGGACAGGGGGAGTCCTGCCCCTCTCTGGAAATCTGGAGCTGGTGTTGTACCCCACAAGGATGGTTGTGTGAACAGCCTCTGCCAACAGCATCCAGGAGTAGTTCCTTTGGAAAACTGCTGGTGCACATGCCTGTGATAACCTAACCAGCCACTGAGTGTCCTCTTTGCTCCACAAACATGGATGGAAAAGTACTTGTAGGACAGAAAGGAGAAATGGTGGTTGACCCTTAAGGACACAGCAGTTATTATGAGCAGACCCTAGCACAGAGCCTGTGGTACACTGCAGAGCTTTAATTAACTAACCTGCTTGAATGACATAGTGTTCAGCCTCTTTGATCTGCAGTTGCTTTCTGATGTAAGGATTTGAGCTCAAAGATTGCTTCTAGAGAATGAAGAGAATAATGGTTTTTTTCCTCCAGCCTTTCAAAACCAGGGATGGATTTGGCACAGTGACTCATAGGTTGAGCTAGTGTGCACCATAGCAATGCTTTTATATCTCTCTTTGCATACTAAGGGGCTGGAGCTCACAATACAGTAGTTTTCCTCTTTCCTTCCCCATTAATTAATGGAAGTATATAGTTCTTCTGTCTTTTGCATTGCAGCAGATGGCCTGACTCTTTTAATTTCCAGTGAACATTGGGTGAGGTTTGCTGTCCAGGGATCAAATGCCACATCATTTGAACCAAACTCTACTCAATGACCATAATTTCAGACTCCTTCTCAGCTCAGCTCTTGCTGCTCTGGCTTTTGGAGGGCTCCAGGTTTGCTCCCTGCTGAGACCTCAGAGACCTGCAACCTCCAGCCTGTCTTTTCCAGACTATCCACTTATGGTCCTACATGGGACTGGCATGCACAGAGCCATTTCCAGCTCTTCTGAGATGTTCACAGTAATTTTCATCGCAATTAATATGCTGAGTGCAAACACCTTTGCCTTTACTCAGCCATGGGACTCTCAGTATCTTGGTTCTCACTTTCTACTCCCCCTCCTTTACCATCTCAAGATGACTCCAGACATCACCTCCTCTTTGTTGCTGTACCAAGAGGCACAGCTGAGCACCACTGCAGTAATCAAAATGCATTTGTTGGTTCCTTGCTACTATACATAAGATGTTAGGAAGTTTAAGGAAAATAAAAAAAAAAAAAAAAAAAGGAAAGGAGATTCTTGTAAAAAGAAGGTCCTGGATGCCAGAGGAAATTCTCCCCCAATAATTCCTGACAGAAGGACAAACATGTCAGTGTCTGTGGGTATATTTGCCACCTTGATTTGATCTGTGCATGCTCTGTGCTGACTTCTAAAGAGTTACTCTGTTGAGACACAAAATGAACAGCATTCAATTCCCCCAACAATTTATCCTTGTCTAATTACAGCTGTAAACTCAGAACATCCTTCTCCTGCTCTGAAAGAGGGCTAATCATGCTCAAGTCTGAACAAGAGCACCTGAAGACATTTGAAATTATGAAATTTTCATTTTAGCCAACTGGCAGCAGACTGATGACTAGAGATATCCCAATGTCAGATATATTGTCCCTGTCTCCTGGGTGGAGGTCTGACCTTAAACTCAAATGCTGGCTCTAATTCCTAGGTCAGCTATTGCCCTCTCTAGTCTTGCCCACCACTCCAGTAAAGCTGATGAACAATCTCATGTTTAAGAATAAAGCAGCACTATTGTGCTTGCTAGAGATCTGAGTGTGTCAGATCTGTAGCACAAGCCCTCAGGTCTTATCTTGGATGGAGGCAGTGAATTTGAAGTGTTACTCCAGAGAATTTCTTTCATTGGAGAATCAAGCAAAGCCCTCCTGTCACTCCTTGTTTTATACATCTTCAGAATGTAAGCTATACAGTGACTGACTTCCAACCAAAGAGTATCTGTGAATGATTTCTTGTATTCAGGCACTGGGCAGCTGTGCTGAATCTATTTCACAAAATCACACAGCAGCTGAGGTTGGAAGGCACATCTGGAGCTCATTGAGTCCAATGCCCTGCTCAAAACAGGGTCACTTGCAGCAGGTTGCCAAGGACTATGTCCTGCTGAATATTTCTCAAAGGATGGACAATACACCTCCCTAGAGCCTCTCTGGGGAGCACATTCAATTTTCAGATACCCTCGCAATACAAAGGCATTTTCTTATTTTATGTGGAATTTCTTATTCTTGTGCCTAGTTGAGGTTGTTTCCTTGGTGTGATTCTCACCTGTACACCTTGACTCAATGTTTCTTTTGCAGAGATGCTAGAATGGAACTAACATGCCCTGCTGTTTTGCAATTTTTTCATTTTTTTTCTTTCTGCTTCATAGCCATGCATCTATTCTTATTCAAATTATAATGCACTTCCTTCCCCTTTCTTCTTCTCTTAATTATTTTCATGTTTTCCTGATTCAGCTTGATGATTTTTTAAACAGTGGTAATTATTGGAAGTCTGTATTAATCATCCTTGTGTTAGTTTGTACCCAGGAGTTTAAGTCTTTTTAGTATGCAGGCAAAGCAGTTCCTTTGATAAAAATCATCAACAGAAGAGATCCCCAGACAGACAGAGTATATTGTATTAGACAATGCACTGCCCACACATGGTGTGCTAAAATTCTCTCTGCTTTCCTTTCTCCACAAAAATTGATCCCCAGATGTGCAGTTCAGAGATGATCAGCTAGAAGGAGAAGAAGAGGAGTGAAGGTACAAAAAAAGCACTGAGAATGTGGGAGCAGTGAGGGAAGACTAAAGCTGAAGTGAAAAGAAGGAGAAGATTGAAGTGAATCCTTGTGAGAGGAAAACAGTGTCACACCAAATATCATGGGCTGAGTGAAAGCTCTGGGCAAGGTTTATCAGGGAGATCCTCCCATTTAGTCACAAGGAGCAGAAAGAACCCCCTTGCTTTCTAAACTCTTCAGAAAGGAGCCTGGGTGTGGCTGAATCCTCTTCTAGCCCCAGACTTGCTCAATGACTCGTGTCTAAAGGGTTACATAGGTGCAATTGAACCTTCACATGACTTTGTCCCACAGGATTAAGGATATTAAGCCAAATGATGAATAAAATAAATTATTTATTTGAGTTTATGATTATAATGATGAGACTAAGAGGCTTTAATCAGTATTATTTACTACACAGTACAGATAGTTATAACTACTACTATAGTGCATTATTTATCAAATTAACAATTTCAAAGCTTAATAATTATTAAGTAGAGATTGGTGTTACTTATCAATATCAATGACTTTGGACAATTCTCTTTTGCTCAGTGTGGAGGAGTGACCTTGAGGGACATCCCCACTCCAGAGAGGAATCTCCATAATCTCCTAGGAGTATGTTAGAAGTCCCTGCCATGAAAAAGTGGGACTGGACTTTTATAGTACAAAGTGTCTGAGTTTATAGTCAGTCAGATGTTTTTGGGTGAGCTGTGACACCCTCACCTGTGCCAGTCTCAGCCAGAAAACATCCTCTGAAAATATCCTCACTTAGGGATTGATGGCTCAGGCTGATCTCAGCACTCTCCAATACTGAAAGCAGTGTGACCCTACCTCTACATCCACCAGTAACTTTTGTAAATTGGGCAAAGTTTGAGTTGATTTACCCCCACTTAGGCAAAAGATCCTGCTCCACCAGAGCCTCCCAAGAAAACAGACATGTCTACTCTGGATGCTCTTGGAAGTGCTCCTATCAGGGGCCTCCCCAAGCCTTCATGGCATGGATTTAAGGTATAGGTATTACCTGGGATGAGGAAGCAGGAAATGTCCCCCTGAACTGGGAATCTTTGGAATAATTCATTGTCACTGATCCAACAGCTACAGGACATAAAAACCCAGCATGGAGTTAAACACCACTTGACTTTCCTCCCAAGCTTCTTCCCCTGGAGCAATTTTTCATTATCTCTGTTTACTAGGAAAGACTTAAGGAATAAGTACAAGAATCCTGTCTCCTTGATAAGCCTTAAAATTGGTACAGAGCTTGCAGTGCTGATATTAATAAAGGATTGCAACAGTTCAGCTATTAATACATTTTCTCTGGCAGAGCTTAGCAGAATATGATGAATTCTGGGTAGACTATGTTATGCTAATTAACATAAATATAGGAAAGCCCTTTTCCCTTCTGAATATCAGAATACTCCAAATGAATACTGCAGTTAACATATGCACACAGGAACACAAGATTATAAGTATCACTGACAACATCATCTTATTAGCTATGAGCATATGTTTTGTACAAGGAGAGGCTCTGATTGTTAAAGGAAGGGCAGGATACTGGCAGATGAGTTGAAGAAAAGAAGGAGGCAGTGGAGCTCTTTGGATACAGTTCATAGATATAACCTTGGAGATATCTTAGACTGAAAGCTGCCAGTATCTACACAAACATACTTCTGTAGAACAGCTCTTCAGGGACTTTGGGTGAAAAAAAAATGACCCAACCCCCTCCTCCCCATCACAGAAATATCAGTTAATTAATGTGAAGTGTTTTTTTCCCTTTTAATAAGAGCTATCATGTAAAGAAAAAGGGAAAAACCCCAAGGCCCCAAAATGTATCTTTCCCCTCAAAAGTTCAAGTATTCAGTTCTATGGAAATAAACTGCCTTGTCTGAAATGCTCCTTTAAATCATTCCCAAATATAAGGACTTCATAAGAAGAAATGGCTGGGGGGGTGGGGGGTGGGGGGGGAAATGTTGCTTCCTTTTCTTTTAAATATTGTTTTGAAATAAGAAATGGAAAAAACATCCAATACTTTTGTACTCAGTTGACATAATTGGATGCTGGTATAAAATACTGCTTTTACAAAGATAACCAGAACTGTGTCACAGTGGGAGCTACTGTGGGATAATGAAGCACAATCCTTCTAATTACAAGACTGAAACAAAACAAAATGCTAATGCTTCTCAAATCACCCAAAGTGCACAGACTCAGTAGATGTTGCTGGAGTGGAGGTCTTTATATCTTTTCCCTTTGTTTTAACAACCTTTTGAGCCAACAAGAAGTTCTCTCTGCTATTGTGGTTGCTCACATAAAGCAAGGTTTGGCTCGTGGCTAATGATGGTGCTCACAGAGTCATTTAAACCCCTGAACCAAAGGCAGAGATTTGATCAGCAGCAGGAGCTTTGGATTGGAAGGCATGTGGGACAGAAGGTTGGGTAAAAGTATCTAACAGAAAGCCAAGGATCTCTACCACACACTGCTGAAATGAGCTCCTGTTGGCACAACACTGAATTTACTATAGGTTCCAGTCTAATTTTTGTAAGGCATCTGATGGAAAAGTCCATCAGGAAAGGTGGAATTGTTAGGTGGCCTTGAGGAACCTGGTATAGTGCAAGGTGCCCCTGCAGGGAGATTGGAACTGGATGATCTTTAAGGTCCCTTCCAACCTGAACCATTCTATGATTCTATATTTCCACTTGAGGTTGTATTGCATTTTCTCAGTGAATGTTTATGAGCAACTTTATATATGAGAGCAGTAAGAGGAAGAGAAAAGAAATGGGCAGCAGAAGTTCCTTTCATTTTTTGCTCATAAGCTGCAAAAAGAGTCTGTTTTCTTAATTCCAAGTCTAAAAAATGACATCAGATGCCATATTTGAAGGACTGAGAAAATATGGATATGGGTAGCCTGATTTAGCACAGAAGTCAAAACAAAGCTTCCACTTTCTAGAGTCTTTCTTCTAGAGTCCCACTTTCTTTATTTCTAGAGTTGTACATGCTTGAGCTTTTCTTTTTTTAATGAAAATTTCTATTTTACCTGTATTGTGGTGCTGCATCATAAAAAATTAAGATCATACACAATATCTTCTATTATTCAGTATTACTCTGAAGATGCATCAAATGGAGTGTGTTTTTCAGACATGGGATGGTCTGTCTGCTGTTACTTATGCTGCAATAAATTCTCTGAGGGGTGTGTTATACAACTCAGAATCAGTTTGAAATAACACACTCCCACTTGGTTCCTGGTAATCACATTGGAGGTGCACTTTGCACCATCCTGTGCACAGAACTTCTTGTATTATTCAAATACATCTTTTTGGTCTCTGTTTTCTTTCAACTGCACAAAACACAGGAGTAGGTGATAAAAAGTTTAGGTTTTAGTGAGCCAACATTTGTGATTATGGTTCTAGCCTAGATGTTTGCTCTAAGTAAAAGGAATATATGTATATATACCTAGACCTTAGGCCTAGGTTTAGGCACCAGATTTATCCTTTCTTTTCCAGGATGGAGGAAGGAAAGGTGAAACAGAGCAGAACCCAGCCTTCAGACCTAAAATCCTAGAAGTTTTTGTTTGGTCTTTTTCATGAAATCCTAGATACCTTTATTTAAAAAATGCTTCTATCACCTATTCTTAATCCAAATAGACTTTTACATTTGAATATCACAAAAGTGTGATAAAGCTAAAAATACTCTCCAGAATGATTGTGTGGGTTAAAGACAAGCTGGTCAGCAGAAGTGTAATACCAGTAATTTGCTTTGTCCATAGAGAGAGATTCTTCAGAGAACAAGTACGACTCCTTCTGTCCCAGCAATAATTTATTAAGATCTATATTTAGAACCATAGATAGTAAATGTCTGGGAGAGGGCTGCAGAAGTACAGCTGCTCCAATCATAGTTTGCATAATTTTTATTACCAGGATCTAAGAGTAAGACCTGCAGTGCATGGCTGCAGCTCTTTGAGCTTCAGGGTGGACTCCTGCAGTCCAAAAATTAAGTGATCTAAGCTGCCTAACAGTTCTTTGAATTTAATTGCTCAGAAACACATGGGGATTTTTTTAATATATGAGGTCTTGAATATTGTAGGTTTTTTCTTTTTCATGCATTCTCTGTCAACCAGGTAAAGTTAAGATTTCCTCTATCTCACTGGTGCACTGTAAACATTGGTTAAGTGAAGAGCTGGAAGTATTTAATTATTGTGATAATATGAGGCCATTATATCCCATTGATTGTAGGTAACTGGCTCTAGGGAATGCACTGTATAAACATCTGAAGTGCTTTCCAGATACTAATTATTGCCACATCATCTCCATTTGAAGGTAGGGAAATTGAGGCATGAAACAGTGAGCACTGGGGCTTTCAAACACCACAAATCCCAGTCTAGACACTGAAATCCTCACTGAAATTTTCCAACTAACTGCAGTTTTGCTCTTTCTAACATTGCTGGAAATCTGTTGGAGAAATAAAGAGGACAATCTGAATGAAGACTTTCGGTTTGGCCAAGTCATCCTTACCTTCATCTTTCCATGAATTCTGTTAGTGCAGAGCTTCTGCTGATTAATACAGCTTGTGCCTGGGTGATCTAAGGGCAAATTTTAGGAACTGGGGGCCAAAAGTCGTGCTCCCTGTTGTGCTGTGTTGTGCTGTGTTGTGCTGTGTTCTTGCTCCCTGTTGCGCTGCAGTGAGACCTGGAAACAGCCAATTCATCTTCCCACAGCTCCTGTCCTTCCCAGTGGGACATCTTTCAGTGTCCAGCAGCAGCAAGTCCCAGTCCTGGCCCAGCACAGACAGAAATGCTGAAAAGCAGCTGAGGGAGTGGGGAGGGACATGGGCTTCCCTCCAACATCCACAAACTGCAGCATCGTGTTAATGCATTCAAATGAATCCTCTCGTAGCTTACTGGTGGGGACAAAAATATCTTGCGGTAAAGGCACTTTCCATTTTAGTGATGCCTCCAAAGAACAAGTTCTTGACAGTCTGAAAGAATTAATTCACTTTTTGAGCAGAAAGGTCAGCTACAGGTGAAGGAGCAGCACTGAGAATAACTTTAAACTGCTCTGTCTCTAGCCTCCATGATGAATTGCTGGGAGCTCTTTCTCCAAGCCTGGATATATTTAGACTTTCTTTGATAGATCATTCTTTTAAGGGCAGACTGATTGGGCCAAGATAGGAGTGGCTCAGTTGTAATTCAGTCTGGAAGTAGATAGTGATCTGGCAAAATGGATCCTCATCTGCATCTCTTCCTCTGAGCTCTTCTTTTATCCACTTGCTGGCTTCTGTGCTGAACTCTGAAAAATCCACAAGGGCCACCAGAACCCAAAGGAACAAGAAAGTACCCAGGAAGACATTTAAATATATTTAAACCTCTTGAATTGGTGGAATTCAATCTTCAAGAAGCTTCTGAACTAGAAGCTTATGCAAGCAATAGCAAGGTCTTGGGATGAGCTCTGTCCAAAACCTCTGCCATGCAAGGGAAAATAATTTCTAAGACCTCACATTGTGGCATTAAGAGAAAATGAAAATATTTTGTTTGAACCTGCTTTTTTCCCTCATGAAATTGCAAAAGTGGGTTTGCAATATTCTTCTGAAAGTGCAGAAAGATGCCTGAACACTGCTCCAGGAAAATATCCCCAGTAGGATCAAACATCAGGAATGGTAAATCCCCATGGCAGGAAAGAGTGACCATCAGAACCCCCAGGATCTGAACTTGTCTTATATGTTCTGCAAACTAAAAAATGATGTGTTTTTACTTCAACAGAGCAACAGCCAGCTTAGGTAACCAAAATCTATGGCTGCAGCAGAATTAAATGGGGTTTCTCTGTAGCCAATCTAAATTGCTTGTGCCCTGGAGAGAATGACACAGCACCCTGAGCTTCCTCTGCTTGTGCAATACCCCTCAGCTGTCATCAGTCCTTGCTGGGTGGAGTTTGGGTGTCTGAGGCTGTTAATGGTACAAGTACACATGAACATATGGAGAAAAAGAGATGCAGCATTGGAAAGGAATAAAAACTGTTCTGGCTGCTGTCAAGTTGCAGAATGCAGAGAAATGCCATAAAAACAGTCATTGCAAATTCAGTTACATTAAAGGATCTCATGAAAGTTCAACAGGACTGTGAGCAACCTCAAGGCTCAGAAAGGACTCTGGGAGCAATCCCTGTCTGGCTGTTCATAATGCTGCTTTGGCCACATTAATAATGTTATTACTTCTGTTTTGAACTGCTAAAAGGCAGCTTTAAACTGGTAAAACACACACTTCAATCTTCTAAATAAAATTTTTGACTTTGTCTAAGCTACTTCAAAATAGGTAAAAAGCCCTTCACTCAGTTTTTTCTTTGCTATTATTTTCCTATTAATATGTTTTGAGTTTGACAAAAAAAATCCCCCAGCTCAGCTTAAAGTGCCATCATGAATTCAAGAGTTTGAAATCATTCATCTCACAGCACCTTTGCTCCCAGAGCTAGAAACATCTACCAAAGACTTCAATATCATAGTGTACCTGATTAACACAAATGATCTTCTGCCCAGCAAAGAAGATCCAGCTATAATTAAGATTGAGTGCTCCTCAATCAGTTTGATTTCAGTGTTCAAGAAAACAGTCACAGAATCATAGAACTACAGAATGCTTTGTGCTGGAAAGGACCTTAAAATCATCCAGTTCCAGCCTGCTGCCAAAGGCAGGGACACCTCCACTGGCTCAGATTGCTCAGAGCCCCATCCAACCTCCAGCCATGGTCACAGGCCAGCATTTGCTGCTGTGAAAATGAGATGGGACAGCAGGATGAACATTCAGCCAAATATGGAAGAAATATTTTGTCTTTTCATCAAAATATGATAGACCAGAATTGATGTTTATCTTGGGAGACCAGGAGGTTATGACACCCTCTTTAAAAAGGTGAAACTTTGCAACACTGAGTGTGAGCTCAGGCTGCCTGAAGATTTTGACAAATATGTGGCTTTGTTGCTGAACCTCTGTGAAAAATGTACCAAATCTTCCCAGTTTACAGGGTGACAGACCAGCAAACAGAAGTTTGACTGCCTGGGAACAGCCTGTTCAGCCCCAGCTGCTCCCTGCTGCTGCCCTGGCTGCCCACACGTGTCCTCATCATCTACCCAAGCAGAAAGCACTGCCCTGTTTAAACCTTCCTGAAGCTCTGAGTGCGAGGAACTGCTCAGATGCTAAAACCTCAAATAATTGTTTGCTCAGCCATTTAACAACTTATTGCCAAACTATCCACTTTGTTGCTTTAATTTTGTTAAAATGAATAGAATCAGCTTTCAAACTGTTTTTAGTGGGCAAAAACTTGTTTTCCAAGCAAAAAACTTCTCCAAAAATTTGTTTCCAAGAAAGAATAATAGCAAAAAGAAAGACTTTAGCTTAGGACATATTAATAAAAAATTGTTTTCACTTTTTTTTAAATCAGGTCATCCATTCAAAAGAAAACTCTGAAGAATTTCCATGGGTTTATGTTCCTGTCAAAGTTTTCAGGTGTCAGACTACTATTCCCCTACCTGAGTCCATTCCTCAGTTAGCCCTGAACTAAATTACTGATGAAATAAATGACAGCAAATTTGGGCACTGAATAGAACCATCTGGTGGAGATGGGACTAACAGATGTGCTTTCACTGTTGGTGCCTCAGCCCACACACTTCAGAACTGCACTGCCACACACCTGCCTGCTCACCTGCTCATTAATAATGCAGCATGCCTGCTCTTGCTGTGCCAAGGATCCCATCCATCATGCCAGGCCTGCACAGGACCAGAGGGTGTAGTCCCAAAGCCCTGATGCTCCAGTGAACTGTGTGCACTGGCCTTGGAAGAAAATGAAGCACAGGACCAAATCCTCAGGAACTGAGAGAAACAACTGCCCCCTGAATGGTACATGGAGTAATATTGATCATGGCCACACAGGGAATAGTAGGAAAAGAAAGCAAGATCTTTTAAGTGCTACACCTACATATTAATTTCCAATTCAGCTCTCCTCCTGAACAGATGAGAGCAAATCCTACTCCTTCCCACACTGTCTTCTACACACACAGTCTCTGTTCACAGTTTCTTTTGAATTTTTTCCTTGTGAAATTGAGCTAAGCAATAACATGATTTAAGGAGCACATCCATGCTCAGGCACCCTGGACTCACCCAGACCCACATTTGCAATGGTCCAGCAGAAGGTTATTCCAAAGCTGAGCCTTGTGGCTGTGTTCCCATGGCTAATTCCTAACCAGATCTGTGGAGCAACAGGAAAGATAATGGTAGCAGGAAAACACTGCTGTGATAGTGCAGGGTCCCACATCATTCAAGGTAAGAGAACATTTGTTCTCCAGAAAAGTGGAAAAATATTTAATTTGGCAGATTCACAGTGCATCCCTTGCTCACTGAGCTGCAGGAATGATGTGATACCTGAGAGCTGCAACAAGGTTACAGCCTTGGTGTCACAGTTTCTTGCCTGAAGTCAATTTTCGTATTGTGCAGGCTGATCAACATTCATCTTTGTGCAATAAAATACAGTTTTCTACAATTGACTATGAACCTTTCCCTTTCTGAACTCTAGCACACAGAAGGTGCAAATTATGAAATAGAAAGACAGCATTTGAGAACAACAGAAGCTGTAGATTTGAGAGCATCACTCAAAGGGATCTTGTGCATCCAGGTGGGCTTGTTCAGCTGCAAACCAGGGGGAAAAAGTGTTGTGAGCTCTGGTATTGTGCAGCTCAGTGTTGCTTTCAGCATGCAGAGACTGCATGGGCTGGAGAGCTGTGCCTGCCTGTGCAGGAACATGTCCATCCTGAGACCAGTCACCTAAAAACTGGGATAAGTGTGGTGTGGACTTGGGGATTTGCTGATGCTTCAGAGCTGCAGTGTTCAGAAAGCTTGGGAGGAGCTGCTTGTCAGAGACTGCTTCTGATGGGAGAGGGAAGTGTCATCTTGGAAATGAGTGGGCAAGGAAAAGGAGGCTGGAAATAGATTTTCAGTTTTGTATTTGTGAAGATAGAAGTTGTCCTAAGACAGGGCAATTTCTTCCTCTGTTTGGGGAAGTGATAAGTGGCATCTTTGGAATGACTAGAGTGAAATCTTGCAGTTACAAAGGCAATGTAAAGAAACTTGCCCTTTGAATGACAGCCAGAACTGGGATGTTCTCCTCCCAAGGGCGGGATTTGAAATGGGCATGGGATTCCTGTACAAACCAGAGCTGGGTTTCACGTGTAAAGGACTGCTAGCTGTAAATCATAGTGTAGTTCTGGGCTAAATTCCTTGAAATTAAAATATGTGTCAGGTACTTCAATCAATCCTTTGTGAAACTGGGTGTTCAGAAGCAAGAAATGAGGTAATATTTACATGGGGAGTCTCCAACCTTGGAGATACTCCCAGTCCATCTGGACATGATCCTGAGCTGTTGGTGGCCCTGCAGGAGGAGGAAGAGTGGACCAGGTGACCTCCAGCATCCTTTCCAACCTCAATCAGTCCTTGATTCTGTGATTTTGCTAATATCTGAAGACTTCTTCCACTGACGTTATTAGTGTTGTAAAGCAGATTGTACCATGAGAGCTTGCTAGACAACATCACTATTTCACAGTGTGTGATGCTTCACACAACCACTAACAGTCCCACCCAGAGCTGGGGGTGAAGCTGTACCAGTTACCCAATCCTCCTCACAATTTACTATCAGTGACGGGGCCCAAGCCATGGAGAAACAATTCTGGCCCACAAGACCCTCTAAGCAAAGGCCTTTTCTGTCTCGCTCCACTAAAAGGGATTTGATGAAGGAATTTGCAGTGGGTCCACTTATAGCAATTTAAAACTGATATATCAGAGGTTTCTGCTATATATAGCCACCACTCCTTCCTCTTTTCTACTTCAAATTGTGCCACATGGCCATTTCTATTCTGCATAAAATTGGAAGCATTGGATAAATATTTCTAGAAAATACCTAAGAGGTACTGGTTTGCTGAGCCTGGCTGGTCCTTGTATGAAAACAGGCAGCATAAAGGAAACCAGTGGTAAATTTCTTGCAAGACACATTGCAAGCATGACTTCTGCAGGTCTGAAGGCAAAGGAGGAATTTGATGGGAGCCTTTTGTAAAAGCAGTCACAGGCTGCATCTTCTAGTCACTCTATAGTGACTGGTATTGAATCCATAGCACAATCAGATTTCCACTAATGACATTACAACTGATTATTTTGTTCCAGTTAAGATACCCACTTTGGCAGTGAGATACAATTCTATCTTAGGCACAGTATGGAGCCTTAAAAATTATCTGAAATGAAATTGAGAAATCATTGGAGTCAGTAATGATTTCAATACATGTTCCTCAGAGCTGCCATCTGTAATGATAAGAGTTCAAATGTCTGGATTTGGGGTTGATTGTGTGATGTTCCAACACCTGGAAGGGAGACTTACACCTTACTTTCATTCACTCATAGTCAGGAGGGGAAGTGAGAAATTCCAAGAGGCTCAGAAAAAGTAATGAAACATGAGACAGAGTGAGAAAAAGTGAGAGCCTCATGATGACCCCTCTTTATCTGCTTGTTTTCCTTCCCTGAAGATTTTTTTTTTCAGACAGCCCTTTGACTTTTAATGATTTAGTGCTGCCCTGCCTTGTGTACTAAAGGGCCATGCCTGAAAATGAATAATGAATCATGATAAGGCAGATTCAACCATGTGAAAGGGTTAAGCTCACTGGGTTGAGAAATGAAAAAGTTTCAGATGAGTATTTTTTCCAAGAAAAGACAAGGGCAGGTATGGTCAGAGCTCAGCATGGATGGAAACCCAAGGTTTGAAGGTACTGATGCAATGTAAGAACCTTGCTGGCTGAAATCCCTCTTTCTGTCTCAAAACAAGGACTGTACAAAATGATGGGACAGGACTATGGATGCACATATACATTGTGACTGACAGGGATTCAGTAAGGGGAGTATGAGTGAATTATGGATGCTCCTTTGATTGGTTTTCAACGATCCTTTAATGGCATTAAGACAGTGTGAAGTTACAGTGTATTGATTTTCTTTTGCCCATGCAGTAATTTGCATTGGTGGAGATTTATTTTCCACTTTCTGTTTTCCATGAAGCTGGCAGGCAGCGAGGCCAATGGCAGCTGGCACTTGGTCTCCCATTCCCATGGATGCTCTTGTGCCAGGGAACTCGATGCTTAGGGAGAGCAAAGCTGGCATGGGGGATTTCTGTGGCCTCATTTCCACACTGGCATACAGGGATGCTTTCTGCTAGGCCAAAGCTGATGCAGTTGCAAACCAGGGAACACTTGCCCTGCTAGCTCTTGGACCAGGGGACCTGTTCTGGCAAGTCTTTCCCTCAAGTGAGCACTGTGAAGGTATTCTACAGTTGCTGTTTTATTTTGTTGGTTGTTCTTTTTTCTTTTAATGAATTTTATCCACTTTGGGACCAGCAGAACCAGCCCTACAGTTATTTTGTTTCTGAACATAGAGCTATAATATAGGCTCTGGCTTCCATTGCACAGAAAACAGCTTGGAGCAGCAGCTACTTTTCATTAGGTTCATCTGCAGTCTGGGGAAGGAAGAGCTGCCTGTCATAACTATCTTTTTTTTTTTCCTGCACAGCTTTGAGATTTCATGGACATCTCAACCACACTTCCAGGATCAGATTTAGGATCAGACACTGATCTCAGTCTCCTCAACATGACTGTTGTGTGCCTGAGCTGGTTTCATGAAGTTCATGCAATGATTTGGATTCCACTCTGACATTTTTATCAGTTTGACCACCTGCTGATGACAGAACATAACTGCTAGTTAAACTAAGTTATAGCTTTTAAAAATAAAGATCAAACCTGCAACTCTGACTTAAGACCAAGTCCAAGAGTGCTTCATGCTTGGCTAGTCTATTCTTTCTTGTTCCAACCAGTTGTTCTTTTTAGGCCACACTTTGTGTTGGTTTAAACCACATTTTAGATTCCTTCAATGTTAATCCTTAAGAAACAAACCCTTAGAAAAATATGAAATGTAGCTGTAAGGAAGAAAGAGGACATGTATGCACAAAGAGGGAAGGGGAAATATTGTTGAACACAGAAGTCACAGTACAAAATTCAGGCTGGGTATTTGAACAATGCAGCTGAGACAGCACAGTCTCTGTCTGGGTTAGTAACCCTCCAAATCAGCCCCCATGCAGCTTCAGGTCTCTTCTAAAGCCAGGCTGCTCCTGCTGCCTGAATTATCTGGCTATCAGTGCTGCACTTGCAGTGTCTCACTGGGCATTCAGCAGTCGGGGCTTCCAGACATGCTCAGTCACACTGGTGGGCTTTGTGGGCATCCAATAGCAAAATGATTTTAACAAAATGATTAAAAACAAGGTAGGTTTGAGTGTGAATGGAGTCCTCCTTAAAGCTTTTGGTGCTTCCAAGGTAAAAGCACAAGGATGCTTGATAAAGCTTACAACAAAGGTTGAGTGGAAATTGGTGTTAGAGGCCAGCTAAAAATGGGATTAAGTCTTGTCACCCCAAATGAGAAACTAGAAGCCTTGAAGTACTGAAAAACTTTTGCTTAATAAGATAGAGGAACCAGAAGAAGGATAGAAAAAGGGCAAAAAAATTCAAGATCACTGCTTACACTGTAAATGAGATCCCACTTACTTCTGTGCTTCACCCTCCACGCACTGGGTCTTGCTCCATATACAAGACCCCTGAGTCAAGAAGTCCTCAAGATTCAAATCTCTCATCCCAGGAAATGATCCCCTTGGTTCTGCTCTTCACCTTTCTCAAAGCATACCTGACTAGAGCAGGACAGTTTTAATGACACTTTCACTCACAGTATAGACAGTTCCTGGTTCCTAGATTGCTTGAGCATTTTTTTCAAGTAACAAATCTCTGTTCCTCTGTCACCAGAGCTCATGAGCAGCTGTTTTTCATTTTGCTCCTAAAGTCTTTTGCACAGTAACTGATTTTCCACTTGCAGTTTCCTTCTAGATGTTCCAGCTGAGTGTTTATGTGTCTCTAGCAGGACACACTGTGTGTCAATGTGATGTTTACCAAGCACTCCTGCACTTTGTCATTCACAAGAATCCAGATGACCTATGAAAAAGCCAAGATAAAGCCATATTATCCTGACCAACAGATACAGTCTTATTTTCCTCCTATTTTAGGCTATAACCTCTGTGACTGAACCAGTTTTCTGTTTGATGAGGGCCAGCATAACCTACTGGGAGATGCTTATCAGTGGTTCCTCCACAAGTTCCTGTCAGAGCCTGTCACAGCCTCCTGGCTGCCAGCTCCAGCCCAGCAGAAGCACTTGCTTTTGATTACAGAGATCTCCAGTGTCAGCCAAGGAGGTGGATATCAAACCTGAGCACGTTGGGTGCTGCCAGCAGCACTTCATAAATAACAGTAATGGAGTGTAATTGCTCATTAAGCCAAATCATAGCCCAGAGCTCTCCATCTGCCAAACTCCCTCCAAGACCAGCAGCAGCTTTGCCAGCAGGTGTAAAATAGGGCTGTGGTCCCAAGCAGTGGCACCACCAATGGGTTCTGTGGCACCACTAGTGGGGGCTGGTTCAGATCCCCTTGAAACTGCTGTGTGTCTTTGGACTGATTTGGAAGGCTTTAGCCAACCTCCCTTGCTCTGCCCTGCTCAGCCTGTGTGGCTACATCTGCGCAGCAGTTATCCCAGATGGAATATGGAGGAGGAGGATTCCTGACACTGAGCTGTGGGATTTTAATTTTAGAGAGGCGATGGAAACTCTTTCCTGTTGGGTCTCAAGTGGTGGTTTGTATGGGCGTGATTTGAGGCTTGAAAATGTCTCAGAAGCCTGCAACTGAAAAACCCCAACATGTAATTGATATTGAAGTGTTGTCCCTGGTGGAAGTATTATAAAAGCCAAACAAGCTGGTGTGCCTTCCTATCAATCACCTATTGCTGTCTGACAATCCTACACTGCAACCCTTTGCAAGTGAAAATAATTTACTGCCTCCCCCCATGAAAATTATTTACCATCCCCATTTCGGTTTGAACATTACTGTTGTGGTTCAAAGCTGTGATGAATTGGTTAGCTATAAATTGTCTTTCCTCTCCCCTTCTCCTCCCACCTCTTCCTAATGTAACACTGGGATGAAGGTTAAGGCACAGGGTGTTTTCTGAAGCAAGTGCTCCATTCTCAGTGCCCCATACATCCTCGCTAATGCTTATAGCTCCCCTGTGGCATTGGGAAGTGTAATCGCTATTGTACTGAGGTAGAACAGGAGCTGGAGAAAGATAAATGGCCTAGTTATCAAAACTTCCTAGCCTCCCACAGCCCTCCTTGGGAATACAGCTATAAATGACATTCAAATGATGCTGATGGATGTGACTGAGCAGGCAGCAGAATGCGTGCTGTGCCCGGGCCGGATCCTTCTGGCTGATAATGTCAGGAGACCTCAGCATCCTGACACTGGCTGCTGGCACGGGAGGCACGAGCATGGCATGCACCCTATCTGCTCTCCCCGGCTCCCAGACAAATCTTGGGGCTGCAAAGGTTTGGAATCAGATGGTGACTGAGACACATTAATGCTAGAGCTCGCAGAGCTGAAAGAATAAGTGGTTTTTTTATTCTTTGGCACAGAATTTGCTCAGTTTAGACCCTTAGAGGGTGAAATATGGGAGGGAAAACAGTCTTTCTTCCATCCAACTCTGCATTGACAGAAGTGTGGCTTTTGAGTGACCTGGGATTGTCTGGTCCAAAGTAGCATGGGCTGTGGTGAGTCCAGAAACCACCTCCAGCAGCTCCCTTTGCATCTGCTGTCCTTCCGGTGAGGGAAACAGGGGAAGGACTGCTCAGATCATAAATCCCTCAGGGATGGAACAGGAGCAGATAGAGTAGGAGGCAAATCTGCTTCTGAGTCTGGAAAGGGTTTTGGGTGTTTTGGCATCTCTTCAGGAGATACCAGGAAAACTCCCCCATCTGTAGGAGGAGAGCCTCCCATGAAAACAACCAGCAACCTGTAAGGCTTTGCATTTTATTTTGTTTTATTTAATTTAATTTAATTTTATTTTATTTATATAGTCCATTTTATAATTTATTTAATTTTATTGCATTTTATTTTGTTGTTAGACTCTTTCTATCCTCCCAAGGTGTAGCTATGCGAACGCTCAGCCCTGAAGGCAGGTTTTTACACGAGAGCAGCGCTCAGAGGCGATGTTTCTAGCGCGTTGTGGAAGAAATCCTAGGGCACCAAAGGTGTAAGGCACACAAAAGCTTGTCTCTTCCCTTCTCCCTTACAGCCGCGAGACTAAAAGGAAAAGGGTCCGGGACTGTTAATCACATCCCGTCAGGTTTTAGGTCCGAGGACTGGACCAGGGTGCAGGTTCCCATGGCAAAGGAGAGCGAGGGGAGCTCTCGGGTCCCGCGGGTCGGGCGGAACCCCGGGTCTGCACCGGGCTCGGGTCCGCCAGCCGGGAGGGGACAGGAGCAGCATCTCCCTCCAGGGACCCGCGCAAAAAGATGCTCCTCGTTGGGGCTGGGGCTGCCCGGAGGGGCTGGGGTTCCCGTTGGGGCTGGCGTTCCCCGGAGAGGATGGGGCTGCCCGGAGGGGCTGGGGTTCCCCATTTGGGCTGGGGTTCCCCATTTGGGCTGGGGTTCCCCGTTGGGGCTGGGGCTGCCCGGAGGGGCTGTGGCTCCCCGGCCGTGCTGCCCCAGCCCCGGTCCGCGGGCAGAGGCTCGGGCTGGGCTCGCAGCGATCCGCAGCGGCTGCCAGCGCCTCCAGCCTCCCACTCGCCGCCTCTCCCGGCATCCTTCATCCCCATCCTCCGCTCCTTCCTGCTTCGGCGGTGGAAGCAGCCCCCCGCCGGGGGCCGGGAATGCCCTCCCCTCCTCTCCCTCCCTGCAGCCGCAGCGGGGGAGGGGGGCTGTGATGCTGCAGGGGGATCCCCGGGAGCCGAGCGGGGTCTCCCCTTCCGCCGGCTGCCGGGATCTCCCCGCTCGGCGCCGGCGGCCCCAGCGGCGGCTGCTGGGGAGCGGCAATCGGGGGTCGGGGGGACAAGGGGGGGACACTGCCGTGGCCGGGGGTCGGGGCCGGTGTCCCCCACCCCGTGGATGACAGCCGGGGCTGGGGGAGCGGGGGGCGGGCGCCCGGCTATTTGCTGGCTGCATACAATGGGCCACTCCCTAACGTGAGGGCTGGGGGGAGGCAGGAGCTGGGAGGAGGAGGAGGAAGAGGAGGCGGAGGGGGGGGGGAAGGGGCTCGGGCATCGGGCTGGTAAATAAACTCCGCGATGATTCCCCTCCCTCGCGCCGGCCCAGGTGCGCGCCGCGCTCCTGCCCGCCCGCTGCCCGCCGGCGGCGGTGCCCTGGCGGGGATGTGACCGCTCCCCCTGCCGCCGCGCACCCCTCCCGCCGTGTGTATACTTATATATATATATACATGCATCCACAGATGAATATATATATATAAATATATAGAGAAGTCGTTCCGGGGGGAGGGGCGCGGAGCTCGGATCATGGCCCTGGGGCTCCCGGGGCTGCCGCCGCCGATCTGCAGCTCGCCCCCGGGGCCCGCCGCTGAGCATGGGGCTGAAGGCGCGGCGCGGCGCGGCCGGCGGTAGCGCGGCCGGCGGGGCGGCGGCGGCGGCGGGGCGGCGAGCGGCGGCGGGCGGCGACCCCGAGCAGGGCTCGCTGGCCCTGGGCACCGGCGGCGACCGCGACGGGACGCTGCTGCTGGAGGGCGGCGGGAAGGAGGAGGGCGGCAAGCGGAGCCCGCCGGGACTGGGGCTGCTGGCGAAGACCCCCCTGAGCCGCCCGGTGAAGCGGAACCACGCCAGGTACCGCCGCATCCAAACTTTGATCTACGACGCCCTGGAACGACCCCGCGGCTGGGCGCTGCTCTATCACGCCTTCGTGTGAGTACGCGGAGCGCGGAGTTCCCGGGGGCGCGTCCGGGGTGCCCCGGGGCCGCGTTTTGCTTTATCATTCTCGGTGCGAGGCGCTCCGGGGGCTCGCTCGGCGCCGGCTGTGTCTGGAGCGAGGGTCTGGTACGGGGTGTGCTGCTGAGCCGCTTTATTTCTCTTAAGTCGTCGGGTTTTCCAAAAGGAGCAGCTGCTTTTAACTCCGCGTTTCTGTCTTGCCCGCACCTCCACGTTGCCTTGGAGTGGCATTCCCGAGCCCGTGTGTCTGAGGCACTGGAAGAGGGATGCCAGAAAGACCAAGCTCTGAGCGGTTTTAAGGCTGGAAGTGCTTCAGGGGAACACGGCCAGTTCGGCTCAGCCTGGAGCGTGAGGTTCAACTCGCAGTTACAGACCGCGAGTGAACCGATCCCTTCCGTAGCTAAAAGCGTCAAATGAAAACCATCGGGTTTCGGTCCGATAGGCATCACCCCGCAGTGCACGAAACCCGAGCATTGCAGCGCTCTCAACCAGAAAGTTACACTGACCACGAGTGAACCGACAGGAAATAAACTCGTTTTGTGACCCCTAGGTGACAAGTCAAGAGAATGACAACTGGTTTGCATTCCTATAAATTCTGTTGCCTTAAGTTTTCATAAAGAATATCAAAAAGATCAGTCTGCGAACATAACAGAATGAAGTTGGCAGAGTCCTATTAAAATAAATGTTTTAGTGTTGTGAATGTGTTTTAAAAACCCAGGGAATGATGGTGGTACTGTTTTTCTTTGGCACTACAAGGTGTGCAGAGCTCTGTGTGACAGAGGATTTAAGCACTGATTTTTGAAATTGGTTTATTTGCCAAAGACAAACAAAGCTCTCTAGGCTGCATGGTTTATGAGCCTGGAGCTGGATCTCAGGAAGTCCTGATCATTGGCATAGTCCTTGCACCTGCAAATAAACAGCTTGAATGTGGGGCTGTGATTTTACCTCGGGCACATTTTTATTGATGTTCGCAGTGATTTAGCCCTAAGCAAGAATTAAAAGGCAACCTTCACTAGTAGAGTGCTGCTTGTGTACCACTCATTCCTTGCTGCTCCCCTTTTTTCAGTGTTTATTCATAAAGTACATCATGGGACTCAGGTCCTGTTTTCCAGCTTAAAATCAGAAACTGTGGAACTGGATGCTGTGTCACTTTTTCGCTTCTTTCCCCTCTTTTTGTCATGGGAAAACTCGTGCTAGTGACAGGGAGTGACAGCACTTGAAGTGTGTTTTGCTGGGGAGGTTCTTTGGTCTGGAGCTTGCTGTTGTGTTCAGTATTGCATAATGCTGCTTGTGGCTGGGGAGAGTCACAGGACAGAGGGGCACCTCTTTCATCCTTGGCCAAGCCACACACATCAGTGAGGCTTTAGCACACAGCAGGGCATTCCAAGCAGTTTGCACTCCTCTGTGGCAGCTGAGTCAAACCTGTGTCCAGGCTCATGTCTTGGATAAAAGCAACAGGACAGTGGATGTGTCTGGGGAGGCTCAGGTGAGCTGAGAGATTCACAATTATTTGCAGCAGTATAAGAATTTCCAAGTTCCAGCATTCATTTTAGATAACTCTAGATGTGTGCTTGACCTTAAGATACTTATGCAATATGGATCACAGAATGGGGGAGAAAAATCATGATGTTTGTAAGGTTTGATCCTTCTTAAAAGTGAACCTGATACTGTGTGGCCAACTTCTCTTTGATGACTACTCAGTCCTGTAAAACTGAAATGTCAGTATGACTCACAAAAGTCAGTAACAGTCTTATGAAAACCATCAGTGTTAAATTCAATATTAATGAAAATCTAACAAAACAAAACACTTCTGGAAGACTTTATCCTTAAAGGAAGTTAAACACACAAGTCTGTCAGCCCAGACACTCCCTCCTTTCCCAGGACATCCAGAGGATCTTGCTTTCCAAGTTGGCCCCACTGAGTTTCTGTTCTCAGCTCCCTCTTGAAGCTGTGGGGTCTTACCTCACTGTAGGACCCAACCCTACAAAAGGAATCTGCTGAGAGTGATGGAAGAGTGTGCTGAGATCTGGCTGACAGCTTCAGAGCTTGTTCCTGCCACTGGAGAAGGAAGACCTGCTCGAGAGCAGGAGCTGTGGGGAAGCAGCATTTAAGTTGATACCCAAAGTCTTTATTCTTGCCTTCAAATGAATTGTCTTAACCTTTTCTTCCTTCTTTAAAGGAGTCTCTCTCATTTGGAGGTGCTGCTGTGACATGGTGTAGTTCCATCCCAGCAGTCCCCCAGTGCTTTTCACACTAGAACAGTTTGCACTTTTCCTTGGGAACGTGAGGGATTGCTAATCTTCCCATAAAAATCTACAAATTTGATCCTGTTTCAATTTTCAAGGAAAGTCCCATTTATATTATCTTAGTGGCATGTTACACTTTGTCTCATCTTCTGAGTAACTTTGCAATAAGTCCCAAGCAACCAAAATTGACCAGTAAGATTGTTGCTGTCAAATACAAATAAGTAGAGAATAAATAGCTGAGGCCCAAAAGGGATTTCAGGATGGCTGGATGTGATGAATTCCTTACAGATCCAAGCACGCAGAAGAGTTGAACAAAGAGATGATGCAAAGCACTCCAGTGTTGTGTATATCCCAAGGTTTGGGAGGCAGATAGCTGCTGATGGAAGAGGGTTGCAGCTTTCCAAGACGTGCTGAGGGTGTTGTGTGAGGGGCAGGAAGGGGCTTTGACAAGGTCTTTGTGAAAGCTTTGGGTGCCACAACTTTTGGAAGGGTGGCACAGATGTGATCTCTTTAAACCATGCAGAGATGCACATATGGCTGCAGAGGGTCAGGAGCCTGTGTGGATCTCATGCTGTAAATGCACATAAACAAGGCTGGGGCTCTGCCTCTCGTAAATGCTTCAGCTGGTGTTGGATGTTCTGAAGTGATTCAGGCTAATGAAGGAATTCAAGGAGAACTCATAAATAGGATCAGGTCCTGCCAAGCCCCAGGGACAGAGATGCAGTTGAGCAAGGGAATAATTCCTGATGGCAATTTTAGCATTCAGCTTTCACTGGCAGTAATTAGGGGAAAGTGTCGTGAGATACTTTGTGATTCTTCCTTCTTCTTTGTTCTGCACAAGTGAATTTGTCTAAGCCTATCCTTGGGGATTTGGTCCCTAAAGAAGCTGGCTCCATTTCCTTTACCATTTGAAAACATTTGTTGTCTGGTAGCTCTACTAGACAAAAGATGTATCTATGACCCGTGATGTTCCCCTTTGCTGGGTCACCAGGGTTCTTTGCAATATGGCAATATCTTAGTGGCCCTACTTGGTAAGAAAAAATTGTTTTTCCCATGAAAAATTTCATGTCTGTAATGCCAAACTCTAGCTGCACATCTTCAGTATAAAACAAAGTAAAATAAAATAATCTGAGATTTGGAGCGATTTCTGAGATATTTCATTTGGAAATGTCTCCTGGGGTTTGCAGGTCAGGCTACAGCCTGTCCCTGTTCGTTTCTGAGCTCATGTCACTGTAGGTACTGCTGGTGTTCCCATGATGTTCTGCATTTCCCTTTGTGTTAGGCAGTGCAATGTGTTGTAGGAACCCCTGTAGCTGTGCCTCATGGGATGTGTGCTGTGGCCAGGGAGACAGACTCAAGACCTGTCCGCCTCCACAAACCATCCAAGTGCTTTATTTATGCACAGAAGCATTAATGAGTAGAATGAAAAATTGAAACAAGTAAGATTTTTATTTTTCCAGTGTTTTTTTTTTTGTTGTAAGCACAAAATATTCGGTGGATAAAGGACAGAGTCCAGCAAGGTAACATAATACAGATTGTTTGGAATTGCAATTTGTGGAAAATTTTAAATCTGACTTAAAGAGAGGATGAAGAGAGGTAACTAGGAGATACCCTCATTTCATATAATCTTCTGAGACAACTACAGCCTTTGCTTTCATGCAAAAATAAGACTAGGGAAAGGTTTGGGGTTAGATATTTCTTTCTGGGCAAGTGTGCAATACCACCTGCACTCTGCTGGTGTAGATCACCACGGTGTACCTGCTGATGTGAGGGGGAAGCCATGGGGAACATTAGAGAACCCTTCTCTATTTGCAATGCAATCTTCTCTCAGCACTGCTTAATACCTGGAATAAAAAGAGGAGGCAGAATCATGAGATCTGTCAAATCATCAGCATTTCTGGGAAGCACCGGCAGGCACCTCTTGCATGACTGATTGTAGGTGGGTTGTTTGCAGGAAAGAGTGTCATGGGATTTGGGGAACAGGTTGAAGGTCTGGAGGCTTTCCATTATCTTCCTCTTTGCCCTTCAGGAGATGCTCCATAAGATGTGCTCATCCCCCAGTGTCTGTGAGCCATCTGGAGGGACATGGGAGAAGGTTTGGGGTAAAAAGAGGGATAAATATGAATCCTTTCTTGGCTTGTTTGGCATGGATTGAGTCTAAGTGAATCCCTAGAGCAGCAGAGCGAGCCTGGTCCATTAGTGAGTGCCCTCTGCTTATGTGTGTGCCAATATGAGTTCTGCTTTAATTATTTATGCTAATTCATCATAATGCATGGATAAATATTCTGCAGTATACTTTGTAAAAACTAATGAAGTCTTAGTCATTGGAGACCTTACCACACACCTCTGCTCCTGCAGCTCCACTGAGGCTTGTGGAGCTGCCCTGGGATTTTGTGTGGTTTGAGGGGTGAGACTGCCCTGGGATCAGCTGGCACAACAGAAGAAAGCTGGGATTTGCTGGGAAGAGGGAGAAGGGGCAGCACAGACTGGGGAAGCCACTGCCTGGGAATGAGTGGCTGGTGATCCCCAGCTGTGCTCTGGAGTCCCTTCAGCAGCTCAAAGGTGCCCAATGCTTGTTTAAACATCCAAACTTCCTTTGAAATCATGGACCAGGCCCTTTGGTGGAAGCAAGTGTTCACAAATCTTTGTGCTTGGACATCAGTGCTGAGAGCAAGACCCACTCCACAGGGGAACCCCCAGGCTGGGCTGGTTTGCCCTGCATCCCACGTTGCCATGACTGTGCTGCCATTGCCAAGTTTTGGTGCTGCTCATGGCTCCATGGCTCTGGGAGCTGCAGGCACAGGGCTGCATGTGCACAGGGTGCCTCAGTGTCCCCCTGTGTGTCTCAGGGTCCCTGAGCACCCTGCTGCAAGTTCAGTCCCCAGCTCAGAGCAGCCTCATCCATTCAGGCACCGAAATCCAGGGTGGTCAGTGGTGCCTGAGGGAGGGCAGGGGAGCAGCTCTGCCAGTGCCAGCAAACACCCAGCAGCTGGAGTTTGAGTGCTGCCAGCTCAGCCAAGGAGTAGCCCCTCAAATAGAAGTCATGTCCCTGGTGTTAGGTCTATAAAAATGAACCCAATTTAATCAGTTTGACAAGCAATGCTATAGCAAAACCTCCGCAGCAGTCAGAAAAATCACATTTTTCTTCTCTCTTGAGAGACTTGGTGTGAGGAGCAGCAGCATCTCTGTGCCACCCCAGCAGCTCTAGAGACACTGACAGGGGCAAAGCCCATTACTAGATTCATCTCAATATCTCCAGCCTGGACTCTGGTCAGAGGTATCACTTTTCATAAAAGCCATCCCAGTCTAAACATGCCTCTGTCTGTTCCTTACTGCAAACAGGGATTGTGATGGGCACAGCAGGGTCTGTGCACTTCTGGGACAGCTGCTGGGTGAAGAGGACACCTGAGATTTGCTTCTTGTTTTAGTCTGAAAGGGAGATTTGGGAAATGGTACAAAAATGAGCAGAGAGAAGCTTTCTTTGCTTGTTTTGCTCATTTTGCTGTAAAATGTAGGAACACTTAAATTTAATGGAAAAAAAATAGTAACTAAAGACTATGTGTCTTAACAGCTGGACTAAAAAAATTACATAGGCATAATGCCAGTCATATATCACTGTGTGCTTTTGTGTGTGCAGGTGAACATGAAGGTTCCCCAGCTGTTCCTACTTCTGCCAAAGATCACCTCAGAATCCACTCAACCAGCATATTTCATTTTTTTTTCTTTTTTTTTTTTGTTTTTTTTGGTAGTCCTCGTTTTCAAATATCACTTGATTGAATAATTTTTATTTGTAGCTTACCCAACATACAAACCTGTGCATGTGTGTAGAACATAATTCTGAATCCCTTGACTGTCAAAAAGTCCTTTTTGGCATGGAGATGCATGTGGAAGGTCAGACAATGGCATGCTTATTCAAGGACAAAGCCTGAACTTGAGGAATTTGATTTAATAGCTGGAAGAAACTTCCTGATCAAAATTGATCAAATGGGCATTAAGATAATTTACATGTTGTTTACAAACATAGAAGACTGGTGACCTTAGCACAGCCAGGTGGGTGGATACTACCATGATCAGCCTTGCATGGTATAAATAAATGATAATATTCTTGTATTTAATAACATTATATTCCCTTTTTTAATTTAAGAATGCCATACTCTCTTGTGCATGAAGCTTTACAGAAAGAATGGAGCCATGCATCTGCTCTTGCTTCTGGCAGAGACTCTGTTAAATGGGATAACTTAAATATTAATAGCTTTGCAGGGAATAAGAGCTGTTAAGTGTATGCTGCCTTCTGTCTTAGGATGAGAAACTTAGCATTTTCTGTGGAGAGAGGGACATGCCCTGGGATATTTAGGTTTTGGTAACCTACTTGGAAAAAGGCACTTTTGGAGAACTTCCAGTCTGGAAATCTGTAAATTGCCTTCCTCAGTCTGAAGTGAGCAAATTACATAAACGTGTGTTTAACTTGGAGAAAGTGAAAGGGCCCAGTGAAGTCAGGAGGAACCTATCCAAGGTGATTCTGAGGTAATCCAAACAGAAGAGTGTCTGGGATTTGGTGGAAAGCAGCATGAGGTGCCATCATCTGTACAAGCAGCTCATTGTTCTGCTCAGGCTTGGTGGGATCCTTCTAAGCTCAAGTTCTTCACAGGATCCATCACACATCTTCAGCCTTTCACAGCTTAATAACAGCTCTGGCTGTAGTCACCAGGACAGCACCTTGTCCTCCTTAGTGCTGCAAACCATGCAGAAGTGAAGGTGTAATATCTCTAACTGTGCTAAATCTCAGTTGGAGAGATGCTGAGCCCTGACATGAGCTGTATCTGGTGTCTCTTGAGGTGGCTTTTGCTCTCACTCCCCTCTCCCTCGTGATTAATCTTGCCAAAGTCTTTCCCACTTTCATTTTTCTCAGTTGCTGGTGCATGGTGGAGCCCTAGAGATCCACTGTATGGCAGTGACAGAGGAGGAATCCTCCCCTCTGGGTTGCTGTTGTCTTTTACTTCCTTTGGCTTTCCACACTTTATTTCATTTCATGGAACTTGGATCTTACTTGTCCCTGTTTTCAGAGCTGTGGCCGAGAGCTGCATGGGTGTGCTTTACATTCTTTTGGCAACCTGTGATTGTCATGTTGACTATCCAATGGTGCTTTTTAAAATCGAAATCTTTTTTTTAACCTGCTTTTAAATTTATTTTATTCTGTCCTCACTAGTGTTTTGATCACCTTCTAGATCAGCACCTCACAATTTTGCTTACATTCACTTTAGTTCTTTTTCTAGACCATTAAGGGAACAGTAAGGCCAGAACCAACAAACATCATTCAGCATTTCACTAAATAACAACTTCCCTGCTTCCTGGCTAATACAATGTAGTTTGTTGGGGCTTTATTTATATCTCTGGATCCAATTTTTAATGTCATATAGTTTCTCCCAGTCATCTGAATTAATACTAAACCAAATATTTTATGATATTGCACCTGTGTCAAAACTGCAAATATTTCCTTTTTTTTTTTTCTGTTTGTTTTTTTCTGTTTGTTTTTGTTTTTGTGCAAACCTGAGTTTCAGGCTGTGTTTATCTATTTAGTTCTGTGATGTGCATTTAATTGCTACCTCTCCATCTCAGATTTTTCATGCTTTTGACATGGTGTATATCTCAAACAACAAAATAGTTAATTGTTCCTGGTGCCATCCACCACTGAAGTAGAGATAAAGCAATGCTGAAAGCTTAAATATCCCACACCATCCAGGTCCTAGTTCTATGTTTTACAGGAGCAATTACAGTTGGGATATACCTAACTTTATGTCAATGACAGAGATGTTAAACTTAAACCAGAAGACTCTATACAGGACATTACCCACAGACTGTAAATTCAGAGTGTAAAATTTTCTGCTTTCAGTAGGGATGGAGGAGAAGCAAGTGCTGTTGGGGGACTGATAGTGAAATCCCCAAAGCTCCTGGTGGGGAGCTGCCCACCAGTTCTCAGCAGTGCAGCATCAGCTCTGCTTATCTTTGCTCCCCCCATGCCTCTCCAAGCAGGCTCAGAGTGTTTGTGAGCAGGGATTACACCCTGAGGAGGGAATGTCAAGAGCAGCTGATTGAAATTGCAGGGGAATTAGTTTAGGAAGGTAATTACACGAGCTGGAATTTGCTCTTCTACCTTTGCTAACACTGCTGCTCCTGTGAGATGTGCTGGGAGGATTTCAGGGCACACAGCTGGGGCTCCCTGCTCTCAGCTCACACACCCTGAGTGCAGCTGCAGCCCAGGACCAGCCCTGCCCTGCAGCTCTGACAGAGCTGTGCTCATGCCCACAGCAGTCATTAGCCATGGCTTGGCTAATTGTCAGAGCTGTGCCAGGGATGTTCCCAAGCAGTGGCACACACTGACTGACAGCACAGCTCTGCTGGCTGTGGTTTGTTCTGATGGGACTGAGTGATGAGCACAGATCCACAGATCCCAGCAGGAGTCTGAGTGGGCTCCCTGCTCTGGACCAAGTGAGGTCAGTGATGTGGACACTGGTCCTGCCAGCCTGCCTCAGGGACAGAGAGCTGGGATGAGCATCTCTGGGTTAATAGACATAATCCTTAAATGAGAACTCTCACCACCTGGAGGTTATCCTCCTGGGTCTATGCAAAAAACCACTTTTTGGATAGAATCTTAGAATAATTTAAGTTGGAGGAGACCTTTAAATATCTAGTCCAACCCTGCTGCTGTGGGCAGGTAGACCTGCAGCTTCAGCAGGTTGCTCAATACCCCATCCCACCTGGCCTTGAATGTTTCTGGGGATGGGGCATCCACACCTCTCTGGACAAGCTGTGCCTGTGTTTTAGCACCCTCCTTGTAACAAAATTCTTCCTTATATTTAATCTAAGTTGATGCTCTTAGTTTCAAATCATAACCCATGGGATAAGACCTTTTGCTTAGACAAAGGCCCAAGAAATCCTACCTCACTGAAATAATACAGGTTTCACCCTAGGTGTGTGTTCAATAACATATTTTACATTCTACATTTTTTCTCCCTCCTGTTCATGGGACTTTGCCATGATTTTTGCCTTTTCTGTTTTAACACTGCTTGTGCTGATCAAACTCTCATGGAGGTTTCAACACTTCACCCCCACATCTTGGCATATTAACAAAACAATACATTTTTATGATAGATATCTAGGAGGAAGAGCCCACTGATCATTCATTACTAAACTTCTTGTGTAAAATGTGAAGATATTCCTAGTGTGTGGCTGCTGATATTTGGCTATTTCTCCTGGCTGTTTCACTCATTATTGTGGATGCTGCTCCATTACCTTGTCAGGTCCTGGGTGCAGAGGTGGGATCTGGCAGAGGCTGGCTCATGGCAGCTCCTGCTCTCAGAATATGGTGCTATCACACACTACAGTGTCAAATACACTGCACTCTTCAGTGTTAAATTACTTCCACAAACTGCATTTCCTTGCTCTTCCTCAGGGCTTGAGTGTCAGTCTTTCCACACTGGGATCCATCCATCTAGCACATTATCTGAGGTAGCTGTCTGGAATTCTTTTATAGCTGCTGAAGAAAAACAGGAAATGGAACGTTCTGGAGTGCAATTCATCTCATTCCAAAGACAATTTTAAAATGGGTGAGATTAATCACATCTTGCAGCACCTGAAACTCTTCCCTGACTACAAAGGAGACCTAATGGAACTAATTTAAACTAATTTAAATTTAGGTATTTGCACTGAAAACACCTGAGAAACAGGAAACTTTCTGCCTGATCTGAGGGGCAAGGATGAAAGCCACATTAGGACAGCTAAATGTAAATATGTTCATGTATGGTTCTGTGTGCAGTAGGTATTTAGCTTCTCTTTATAGACAGTGGAGATTTAGTCAATACAATCAATAGATTTTAGGGTGGAATTCATCCAACCAGATGAGAGGGTCTGCTTTAATGGAGATAAATCCCAGCTTCAGCTTCACTGAGCAACTCTCCCTTGACTGCAGCAGGAGCTGATCTCTGGTAAATGTCTGCAGTAAAAGCCATGTTCAGACAAATAAATTGTACCTCTAAAGGCAAGAGGAATATGATTTTTCTTATTACATAGAATTTTATTAATATTAGGCTCAATTCTAATTCTCTCTCCTCAAGAGCTTTATATATGTTACTACTTAGTATCCCAGACCATGACAAGCCTACAGTCATCCCTGACATTATGCCTAAGAAAATGACATTTCAGTAATTTTAAGGTCTTTCTCTAGTTGGGATTCTTGAGTTAAATTTTCCACCTTCCTTTTGTTCTCTGTTTTGCCTTGGGCTTTATATCCCTGAGCCCTCAAATAAATTTTCTTTTGATTTATGATGGTAATTGCAGTTGATCTTGAGGTCACATTCAAACCCAGACATAATATCCTGTTGTATTTGGCTTCAAATCTAAGACTGTGATTGTCTTTTGTATTTACCTGAGCACAGGAGCTACTGTGTTGGGAGTTTGCCAGCAGCAATCCTCCTTCTTCCTATTCCTGAATTTCTGTCCATTTGCATTGCTCCTCTTCACTACATCACTTTAAAATTACCTCCCAAAATCAATGAACAGGCATCACTGTTTTCTAGCTGTCTTTTAGAGATCAGAAAACATTTTAATGGTGGCTTGAACATCGTCCTTTTAAAGCCTGTAACAAGTGTAGAAGGTCAATTTGAATGACCTGGAGTGAATGAGGGTGGTCATGAGGGTCATTCATGGGCCCAAACAATTTTTAAAGTGCTGAAATTTTCTGTATAAAATTTGAGAATTTGCAGAGATATAAGCACCACTCAGCATTTTCAAGGGCATACTCACTTTCATACACCAATTGAAGCAGGAAACCAGCATAATTGAACCTAATGCTGAAAATCATTGGAAAACTGTATGAAATCTGGATGCATGCAAATGCCCTGACATAAAGAAGTGTATTTGGGTGGTGGTGTATTCCTTTACCAGCTGCAAGTTTGTGTTTTGCTTGTTTTTGCAGGAACACTGAGCCAGCAACCTCTTTTAGTTATGTCAGTGCAAATGTAGAGTAAATCTTTTATAGTCAGAAGAACAATTGGATTTGGCTGCTGCACCACAAGCTTGTTCTGGACCCAATACAATTTTTTTTTTATTTTTATGGATATTCTGCTAGTACCAGAGGCCAGGATCAAGGTCTTGCACACAACACACTTGTCCTCCCAGTAGTATAAGACAGCTTGAGGAATGAGGTAAATGGGAGAGATGGAAATCCCTGGCAGAATAACAAGTGAGCACCAACCTATCCTAGAGCTGCCAGTATTCACACCATGGTGGTCACAGCCTGTTTCCTTCATGTTGGGAGCTGGTTTATTCAATCATGGAGGCTTTCCTCCTTGCTCCTCAAAGATGAGAGAGAATTTTTTTTCTCCTTCATAAATTCAGTCATTTGGGTAACTAATCCAGTGCAGATCAGCTGGGAAAGTTGTTCAAGCAAAAGTCTGTCTTTCTGCACAGTCCTTGGTGTAGGAAGTGTCTCACATTGGGGCTCTAGGAGGGAGTTAACAACTGCAACCCATAAAACCGTTTAATTTGGAAGGTTTAGACATTTCCAGTCCAGTCCACAGAGCGAGGTTAACTCCAAACTCAAGTCTGTTTGCCTGGTGCTGTATCCAGTTGAGTTCTCCAAGATTTGGACTCCATTATATTATGGGAAATAATAAATTTGGTTGCTCTTCACAGAGTATGTTGTTTAATGTGTTTCACATAACGTGCCCAGAGTCTTGCAGTTTTCTTCCTCCCCACTCCATTTAATCCTCAGTGTTCACAGACAGAAGTGAGGTGTAACATCTAGACAGAGATGCTGGGCAGGTCAGCCCATTGGGGAGCAGGCAATGTTCATATTTAGCTACAAAGGAAGCTGTGTGTCTCTAGGCTAACTCAAACCAGTGCTGTCTGTGTTTGGAGTACTGACTGGGAAATGCTAGGCACAGTTTTCATTAATCAGTAGGGTTCATTGAAGACAGGGAATCTTTCCCAATGACTTTTTTTTCCTTTAACAATTATTGTAATTGGCTATTTTTACCAATTTTTCATCATTCAGAAGAATAATTCAGTCTCAACTCTACAACTCTTTCTTACTTTCCCATGTCTATTTCCCTGTCCCATCTTCCCTCTTTTCCTTGGTGGCATTCATCACCTCATTACTGAAGAACAGCTCGAATCACTGGATTGTCCAGCTCTGCCTTTCCTACATTACATGACTGGTACAGCAGAGTTGAGTCTGACTTAAAATCCCTCAGCCTAAGTGCTGATAGCAGGTTGATGGAGCTGACATGTCAATTTGTCTCTTATACATAGCTGTATTTTCTTTTTTGATCTTTTCTATCCCTTTTTTTAATAAAAATTTTACTGGAATTTGCAATTGGGTTCACCTATGTCAGGATTAAAACTGTGCCTCTATTCCCCCAGAGTATGGACTCATCAAGAATTACTTTTTCCATATGGAGCAAGGTAGTTTAAGTGCAAGAATTATCTCTGAATCACCTTGTGCTCCAACATCATTGGTGTTTCTTGTTTGGTTGCACAGGGGATGTGGCAGCCAGGGGGTAAGGTCCTTCCAGTGGGCCCCCTGTGACTTTGGGCAAAGCTTTTTGAGCCCCTATGCAAACAAATCCTTGTAGAAGAAGCTCATAGTGCTGTTAAGATTCAGGCCCACACACCTGTGAGTCACAGTTCCTGATCACTCTTTGCCCAGGGGTGCTGATGTTGTTGAGAAAGTGATTTATTGATGACCTGTGGAGGTAAAACAGCTTCCTTGTGTTGATTCAGCTGCTCCCTCAAGAAAGAGGGAATAGGAGGTGGAGGTGGACACCCATTTCTCTTCCCAGAAGGGATACAAATGGAGCCAACATCTGTCCCTGGTCTCAGTGGTAGGAGGGAGTGGTTTGGGAGCACAGCACAAAGCACGACCTGCATGGCACTTCATGCACAGCCTATATCACAGCTGCAGCTGTTTCCCCAGAGTCACAATGATAATACCATCTCCTTGTTTGCAGCTCCATTTGCTGCCAATGTTGATAACCAGGAAATTAAAGATGGGAGCTCTTGGTGTGCCAATAAATGGACAGCAGCTTTCTGTAGCAATTGAGCACATAGGGCTGACTGCCTGAGTCACCACATTCCCCAGCAAATGGGATGAGAAAGAACATTGCTCCCAGAGACCAAAGAAGGACACAATCACCTCCAAGGCAACATTTTGTTGGACACTATAGGGAAAATCTGCTGAATAGAATAATACCTTATAATTTTCTGGAAACAGTAACTCTAAAGAAAACATTATTAGGATGAGTAAAGAAAAGAGATTTTGAGCAGATGGAAATCTGTCTTCACTGGCAATGCCTGTTTTCACTTACTCTACCATGAGTTAATTTCCCAGCAATTTGAAGTAGATAATGTGTTTATTAGCATTAATCTGAGATTTCCATCAGTGTTTGTTCCAGGCTGTGAAGATGGATTTTCTGTTTTACTAGAGGGCTTTTTAATTTCATAAATGATGATATAGCACGATTGGAAGGGGATGCAAGTTGAATTCAGGCTATACATAAGGTCTAGTAGTAGATGAGATATCTGCTGAAAGAAATAGCTCAAGAAATTACCAATTTTCCACTTGTCATTTTAAAGCCAAACTTGGAGAATTTTCTAGAAGTCAGGTGTAGACTGTATCTTAGCTGCAAAATATAGGCTAAATCAATGATTTTGTATATTCTTGGCTGGTGATTAGGCAGGACTGCAAGATATAGACAGGAATATGTTGGGTTTGGGGCTTGTTGTTTCCTTGTCTTTTGGTTTGGGTTTTTCTTTGTATATGTGTTTTTTTTTTTGTTTTGTTTTTGTTTTGTTTTGTTTTGTTGTTTTGTTTTGTTTTCAGGTTTTTTTTTTTTTTGGTTTTGTTGCTTTTTTGGTTTTTTGTTTGTTTTTTTAAATTTGGCAACAGATAAGCAAATGAGCAATGAATTAATTCAGGCAAAGGAGATTTACATGTATCTTAACTGTATTGTTAACATCATAATGCAACATAACAGAAATAGTAGGATTACAGTAATTGTGCTGGGATGGTTAAGACAAAATGTAGATGTCTTCCCTGTAAATGTCTAAATGTGTTTTTCAATCTCCTCAGATGCTGGTATAAACGACAGCTACAGGACCATTGCTGATCTTGAGCTCACCCTGCAGTAAATGAGGCAGTGATTTATCACATCCAATTACAATAGATTGTGCCAGATAAATAAATACTCCTTGAGTGTAAGAGGAGCTTCAGTAAATGGCATAGATGCAGAAATCCACATTACAAACACTGAGATGAATCTCATCTAATCACACTGCTGGAGGCCTTGTGGGGATAATAACTTTGTGAAACACTCTGGACATGAGGATAAAACAAACCAGCATTTTGGCCTCGAGATGACTATGCCAAATGTTAAAATCTCACACAGTCTAAAGTCTGAAACACCTTCTCAAAGCATGTCAAGCATGAACCAGGATCACCAGCTTTCTGCAGTGCTGAATTCTGATTCAGCCTTGTACCTAAATCTTCTTGTGATGCCCTTTAGGCTCAGCTTATGGTGATCTCTGCTGATGTGCCCCTGGTTTCCTCTGCATTCAGAAGGTAAAACTCATTTAACAGGTTTGAAGAACTGGGCTCAGAAACTGTTGCTTGTCTTTCTGGTCAATGTGGTCCCTACATTGATGGCCAAATAATGATTGCCAGAATTTGGTGGGGTTTTTTTGGTTTAGTTTATTTTTTTTTTTTTCCTAATGGGAGAGGGATCTAAGTCAATGTTATTGTATTCAGAACACAAACACCTAGATTTATCTCTTCAGTTATTTTAAAAAGCAATTGCAATATGGTCATTTATTCAGCTGTCAGCCCTCTAGAAGAGTGGGATGTAACTTTTAGGTGTCCATGCAGTCTCTTTGCCACTGATCCTGTAAGGAGAACAGATGGACCTGTCTGATGTCTGCCTTGTCCAGAGGGAAAAAAGAATGATTTTCAGCCCACTTGATTTAAAAAAAAAAATGGCAGAGGAAAAAATAAGCAATAAAGCCCATGTTTTTCAGAGTGAGGTAAGACAGAAGACAGCAATAGCTCAGGGATGAAGCCAGCAGCCTTGAAAGCAATTCCAGTGATGGTGACAAAACAGCAGCTGGGCTGCAGGAGGAGGCAAGGGAGATGTTGGAAACAAACTTGAAGAAATGAGAGGAAAGAGGAATAACCTCATTGTGAGATGTAAAAGAGGAGGAGGAAATAAGACTCCTCTTGTAGGTCAGCCTGTTAGAAGCACTTAATGAAGGTGCTGCTTGTATAGAGAAAATGACTTAATTACCCACCTGGTGCTTTGGTGGCTCTTTCAGACAAGTTGCCTGTTTTTGTCTAATTGCGAAGGGTCTGCAGTGTGAAACCTGATGTTGCTGTTGGTCTGCAGGGAGCCCCTGTGTGCTCTGGGTGTGCTGAGAACAAGCCCAAGACCAGCTCAGTAGTGAGGGGTATTGCCCAGGTAATGGGGGAAAGCAGCTGCTTCTTGCTTGAGCTATTCCTGCTCTGCAGAGAGCCAGGCTGAGATTTCTGAGGTGGAGATTTCTGAGGTGGATTTTTGAGGTGGTTATTTCTGAGGTGGATTTTTGAGGTGGGTATTTCTGAGGTGGATTTTTGAGGTGGGTATTTCTGAGCTCCTTGTGCAGGTCGTGGCTGTCATGAGCTCTTGGCAGCAGGGAGCTGTGAATTACATCCTGACACCCAAAGAGCAGCAGATTGAAGCTTTGTTTGTGATTCCAGGGCAGAGCTGAGCCCTCAGAGCTGAAATCCTAGGATAGTGTGCTTTGTGGCAATTTGGGGCTGTCCTGGAACACTGAACATCCCTCTCAACCCTACATGCTCCTGGATCAGCTCCAAACCTGAAAAAAGTCTAAATAATAGACACCAAAGAAGCTGCATCTTCTAGGCATGTTAAATGTAAGATAAATGAGAAATAATTTAGAATCAGAGTCATTAAGGTTGGAAAAGACCTTCAAGGTCATCATTCATTGCCTGAATACCACCATGCCCACTAAACCATGTCACTAAGTGCTATGTCTGTGTATTTTTGAACATTTTCAGGATGGTGACTCCACCATTTCATTCTCAAAGCTAAACTTCATTCTCAAACCTGAGATTTCACAGGACTGGGAGAAGCACTTAATAAAATGATGATTTCATCTGTTCTCTGTTCTCATGGCCTGACAACAGTTTTCTTCAAGAAGTTTCAGTTTTTTTACTTCTGTATCTCATAAAATGCCCTACCCTGCAACATGGTATCAAGGTGCAAGACCTTTTGTAATTTTCTGTTATTGTTTTTATATAATTTACAGGATGTTCCCTGCAGATTGGTGGTTGGTTTTTTTTATTATTTTTTTAAAAATTATTTTAAGATGAGGCAGAGGAAAGTCACTGTCCTCTGTATGAGTCAGCAAATCTACCATAAAATCAGGGTTTTAGTCTGAGATTAATCTTCATGTCATGACACCCTCTTTAAGCTCCCAAATAATTGTGAGTGGCAATAAGGACATTATTAGCAGTGTGCAGTCATGTGATAAGTCAAAATGAATAGGAGGTGAATGTGATGGAAAGGTTATGTCTGACATACCTATGAATGTGTGTTTGGAACAGTGTGGTACCACACAGTCCCTGCAGCCCTACTCCTGTTTGGATGTAGTAAGTGCTGTTTTTACTACCCCAGAAATTATTTGTAGTGTATCTATATATACTGTAGAAGCACCTTCAGGGACAAGCAGAGGTGAAAACCCTTTGGGCTCTGCATCCTTGTATTCCCAGAGTATCCCAGAGTTCTTCCAGCACTTGTAGGTCCCACCACAGTGGTTCCATAAAATCTGAAGCCTTCTCCTGAGAAGCTGGTAAGGTGTGGACACACCTGCCCTCCCCAGAGAGATGCTGTTCACCCTGCCCAGCCATTCCTGGGCTCTGCACTGCCCAGACAGAGCAAAGGGGATCCTTATCCCAAGCTGGAGCCAAGTTTGTACATAGCAAGACACAGAAAATGACTGATTACAGGCTGGGGTAAGTGTAATTTAACAAAAAGCAGTTGTGCTTACTGCAATAGTTAGTAGTCTCACTGCTTCAGTATTATTATTATTTGTGCTTTGCATGTTTGGCACAGAGACAAACCTCCTGCAAGGAAAGACTGGAAGGAGCAAAGTGCTGGATTTCCCACAGACTGCTCCTTCCTTGTCAAAGGACAAAGAGTGACAAGGACAGGGTGTAAAAAGTGGGCCAGTAAATAGGAGATGTTGTATCTGGTGGAAAAGAGAGTAGGGTCACTCCAGAACCAACAATGGTTCAATATTAATAAATGTTCTTTGATAACTGGGGATTAAGCCCTTCAAAATTATTTTGGGAAGACATTGAGAGTTAAAGATCAGGGACCACTTGAGAGACTGTCCCCTCTAACTGGCCTTTAAATGGTGTTCAAAATACATCTGCAAGGCTGACATCCCCACTGGCAGTATCTTCACTTGTGCCACAGATTAAAGGACTTTATAAGCCACTTCTGCTTTGTCACTGTTCCTGAGACAGTGTCCCTGGTCCTGAGGTAGGGGTCAGTGAGAGTGCAAGTTGTGGACACACAGAATGTTGTTAATCCTGCTATTTTCATTCCCAAGGGGAGAAGACAAACCAACTAAAGGCTATCATGTTTCAGGGCTAATTCAGCTTCTTTTAAATCAATTCAGCTCACCATACATGAAGGAACTACAACTTTGGGACCTGGAGACTGTTCTGCTCATAGTCCTGAAGAGACAGGAGTAAAAATTTGATGGCATTAATTCAAGAACATGTATTGTTCTATGGCTGGTGTGTCACACATGGTCAGTCTACCAGCTGCACTCCTATGCAGCTGGCTGCTCATACACAGCTTGTGATGGGGTGGGATATTTTTGACTAATACTCCTCTTTGCTGGGGGTTGTTTGGTTTGTGTTTCTGGAGGTTTCATCCATTTCATTCTCAAACCATGTTTTTCAATCCACATCTCAGATTCATATATAAGCTCCTGGTAGATTAGGTAGATTCATTTGATTCACTTAACCTGAAATCTGTGGTTCTGTCTCATTTTCCTTGGCCTATTGACATTGGGAGACTGGAGTGTTTAAAAATGCAGCTCATGTGCATCCTCTGCCCTCATCTGTGGTCTGTCTCATCTCTGCCCTTCCTGCAGTGGCCCATCTCTGATGGGAATGCAGAGGATTTAGTGAGGCAATCAAAAATAGAGAATCATGTAACACTGAGGATTCTTCCTTTTCTGAGCCACCCTGAGTTGTTGAGCTATTGCATTTCATGGCAGCTGCTGCTGCATTTTGGAGATATATGGGCTAAATCTGATGCACAAACCTCGAGGTGGGTTGTGATCCTTCAGCTGGCAAGTGCTCATGCCTGTTGTTTTTGTTGTTGATTTATGCAGACAGGCTGAGGCTGGCTTTGTTTCTGGCAACTCTGGGAAGCAAAGCTTGTTTTCACAGGATCCTATATGTGGTGCTGCAGAATTGGCACAGGTGCTGCATGCCACTGGCCCATCCAGCTCTGCTTTGTCTCATCAAATGGGTTTTGTTGCACAATGTGCTTTAACTGGGGAGGAAAGTGACTGTGAGGAGAGAAGGGCTGGAAAGGGAAATGAGGTTTTGTCATTCAATGCTCAAAACTTGTTGCAGTGGGATGGCACTGATAACTGCAGCTTGGAGTGTCAGTGGCTGAACTTTGCTAATTTTTTAGTTATTAAAAAGGTGCAGCAAGCAAGGAAAATGCAGGTCTGTTCATGGGAAGTAAGACTTCAGATAAAATAGGCAGCAAGAACCTAGTTATGGTCTATGATGTCATACAAATGCAGATAAAAAACTGGTCTTTGCTCAAAGACCTTACAATTTTAGTGCAATAGGAGTATTTACAGGTGGATCCAGAAGAAGAGGGATGAAATAAGAAGTATTAGCAGTACTCAGTTTTCCCTCAGTATAAACTGTTAATAATGTTGTATATACTACAGGAACAGCTTATTTGAAGCAAAGCTATTAGAAAAGTCAGCAAGGCAGCTTCATGCATCTTTGCCTCTTCCAGCTTATGCCAGAGCAACTAATAGATTTTGGGTGAGTGCAATAAAGATCTGACACACGATCAATAAGGGCTGGCACAGACCTGTGAGAAGCTGCTATTCCCAGCAGGAGCAAGGGAAAGCACAGCAGCAACCATGACTCAGGGCTGAGATGCTCTGTCAAGGTGGTCTTGCAGTGGTTCTTGGGCTGTGCTCTGGCACCAGGGCTGAAGCCCAGCCCTCAGTGGAAAATCTTTCCTAAGGACAATGTGCTGTGATTTAATAAATATGATGGGTACTCCTAGTGGTACTCATCTGCTCTATGTCAGCCCCTCAGCCTTTGCTGGAAATACCAGGAGATAAATCCTGGATTAAACTTACAGGGTCCAAAGAGCTTCCTTCAATACCAAACAAATGGGCACTTTTTGCAGGAAGGTGTTTGTGGTGTCTCAGGAAAAAAAGCTATGAGCCCCATTAGCTCTCTCAATTCAGCTGCAGAAGGATTTTCCAGAAGGATCCTTTTCTCATCTGTAAGTACATTGGAGGTTATCCCTGACAACAGGGAAGGAAAGAAAAATGAGTGAGCAGCTCTGAGTAGCGTGCTGGAGGCTCTCAGAGAAACAGTGTGACTTCCTTGTAGCATAAGCTGAGCTGAAACTTGGCTGAATACTCTGGTGAAGATGAAGTGAACTAAAAGATAAACTGGCCTGTAGTACATAAATGCCAAAAATATGTTTCTGGCAAAGCTGTAAGACATTATGCCTACCTTTATGGTTCAGTTTTGTGTCCTTTGGCTCTGTAGACTGAATACTCCAGGGAAGAGCAGAGGTGGGAAATCAGAATTATAAGTGTGTAACTAATTTTAGAAATGATGCTATGGCACATCACTGCTCACTGATTTATTTAAATCTATGGCTAGAAAATTGCTGGTTGTGGAGGAATGAGCTTATTCTGGTGACAACAATTGGGAAACATTAAAAATGAGAGGGATAAAATGTCTTTTGGATTTCCGTCATTTCTCATAGCAATCAGTGATTAAAAACCCAAACAGCTTCCTTCAAAATCCCCCAAAAGGTTTCCAAGGTACAGACAGCTTTTATGCTACAATTCTGAGTTGGGGAACTGAAGAGGTACCAGAAGGAGCTGTTCAATGTCTACAAATGACTTTAACTTGGAAGTGTAACCATTTCAAATGCCACCATTGATTTCACAAATGACTCTATTGATGTTGAACAATGTGCCTGGATAATACACATATTTTAAACAAGAAAAGTCTGGTTTTTTCTCCATTTTGGTGTTTTAAGACAATATCATTAAAGAAGCCATTATCTTCCATTAATCCAAACATGCTGTTGGTAGGATTTTTCAGGATTATAGCACAATGCTGATGAAAGGCCAGTAACTATCAAATTTACCTCCTGGTGTGTAATGCACACAGACAGTGGCACTGATAGCAACAGGGGCACTCCTGTAAACTCACAGACCTGCAAGACACAGGCTCAGCCTTTCACAGCTCAAGTGGAGAAGTGTTTCCAAGTTGTAGCTGTTCATATTTCTGCATTTCATACCTCCCAGGCACTCTCTGGCTGTGCAGGGGAGGGAGATGCTGTGGGTGAGCCAAAGCAGGGACCTGCTCCCCCTCAGGGTGCCACATCCTGGGAGAGTCACTGAGGCTCCTGCAGCCCATGGACCAGGGACAGCATCCTTATGAGCCCCTGCTGTGTGCAGGACAGAGAATTTCATGGCATTGTTGCCATGGCAGGAAGAACTGAATGGGTGGTTACAGGAGTGTTTAGGGTTTGCTACCTCTTTCTACTTTAGGTAATCCTAGTCTACAGTGCAAAGAATATTTTACCCAGAATTTTTATTTCCTGCTTAAAGTTGTCAGTGCTTTTTCAAAAAGCATTTTCTATAAATGGATTTATTTTTTTTCTGGATACAATTTGGTTTTTGGACATGAGGGATTTTGTCTGGGCGGGAGCTTTCCTTATTGTTTTAGACAGCACAATTCCTTTGTTATATGAGCACCTAAATTCCTTGTTAGCAGAAGAGACTGATATTCCAAATTTTCTGGACTACCTGGGGAACAGTAATGAATAAAAAATGTAGTTCCAGAGAAGGAGAGCCTGTAATGGAGCAAACATCTTCCACTGTTGTGAGCTGAGTGATAACCAAGGCAGGTGGATGCTGGAAACAATCAAGTGTAATTGGTCTGTTGGCATTTAAATAAAACCTTTAAAGCAATAAAAATGTTTATATGAAAACAGGTTTGGGCATGTTTTCTATGGAGGTCTTCACTTTAACTGCTGGTTGAAATGTTAATTATGCTTTTGTGAAACATCTCCTCACAGCAGGGGATGAGCAGCAGAGAGCTGGTGTGGGCAGCCCTGTGCCTGTGAGATCTCATCCTTTTGGAGCACATGGCTCCACTGTGGCTTCTCCTTGCTCATGTCCGTGTTCTTCATGAGATTTGGCCAGCTCAGGGAAGATTTACAGAGCCCTCCTGCAGCCTTCCTGGGGTATCTGCAGTGTGCAGAGATTGAGGAATCTGTGGGTTTGCTGTGTCATGTGAGTCAAGGCTATTTATAGCCAGGAAAGCTGAAAAGGTAGTATTGAAAATAAGCATTTATGTAAAAAAAATCAGTCAAATAGTCATTTTACTTCAGGTTATAAAACAGCTTTTGTTAAAATAGAAAAGCCCAATCTTTAAGATTTTTTTTTTTTCTGGTATTGCTTGTATCTTAGCATTTGGAGAAAGCACAGGAATCCTTCTCCAAAAAAAAAAAACCCAAAAACTTTCATAGATGTTGTTGCTAGCACCTGTTTAGAAGTTAAGAATTGCAAAGCCATTTCCAAAGAAATCTTTCTTTTTTTATCTGCTCCTACTTAGGAAAAAAATCCCAACCTAACCAACAAAAAACCCTTTAGAACTATATTGTCTCTATTTTATCACCATTAGGCAAAAACACTATAAAAGCAACTTAGGTAGATTTGTTTATTGAATTTTGAATTACAGGTAACCTGGCTATCTCTTAGAAAAGGTCTATTAGTGGTGGTGACTTTCAGTTTGAGTACAAATCCCAGATACTTGCAGAGTTTCCTGCAGGCTTAACCTCAAGGGGCCTTTTGTGACAACTATAGCAGCTTTTTACATATATGTTAATCTTCTTTATTTATTCATTTTTCTTTGGAAGGTTTACATTACCAGGCAGTCACAGAGATGAAAGTTATGTATAAGCCTTCCAAAACACTGGGAACTGAATACTTCTACCTCTCTCAAATTTGCTTTTTTAAAAGAAAACTTTGATAATATAGAAATCATAAGCTTCTAATTTCTCCTGAGTGCTCAGTTCTGATTTTGCCTGTGAAAGTCTGCTGCCATTGTATCTTTCCAGAAGAGCAGAAATGCAGTTTTTTGAAACATAACAGATTCAGTCTAAAAAAATATAATGGTGTGGGTGAGATTAAGAAGGCAAAAGAAGAAATAGCTGATGCAGTAGAGTGGGAAAAGTGACAAGTCTGTTCTGTAGGTACAGTGTGAGACAATATCCCATTTACTTGTGGGGTGTAACAAGTGCAGCTGGTCAGTGGGGACTGCAGTGGGTGCCCATTGCACAGCCATGAGGTAAAATTGGTCCTTCCCTCATGTGCTGAGGCATCCCTCCCTGGGCATCAGGAGACACTGTGCAGCTCTCACACTCCCTTGGCAAGCTGATGGCAGAAGTGTTTGGAGGAAGGAGATTTTAATTTGTTTCTCTGAAAAGAAGTGAGCAGCTATAAGAAGAATCCAGGACAGGAAGGAAATCTTTGCAGGGACTGAGCTGTGTTCCCTTCTCTCTGAGGCAGGAACACAATGTGGTCTTTTCCTTAAGTGCACAAAGCCTTTGTGAAGGCTGATTGGAGTGTCCACACTGGGCTCAGAGCAGGGCTGCAGTGCCCTCTTGGACTGGCACTGGTTTTACATACTGAGCCCAGGTGTCAGCAGAGCTGAGAACAGATCTCCCCAGGGGCCAGGAAGGAGGCTGAGAAGGAAGCAGAAAGGCTGGAACACCCAGCAGATCAGCCCAAAGTGAGGCCCATGTGTCTGCAGGTGCCAAGAGTGAGCAGTGCTCAGAGCCTGGGCACGTCTGCCCCTCGCTGCCGGATCCGCTGCTCCGCTCCCACGGCTGCTACTGAACACTCTGCAAGGCTTCTGCTATTTTAGTGGCTCAAAACCTTTCAAATCCATATCTATATTTATGCACAGCCTGTGTATATTCATTTCTGTCTTTTGCCAATGCTGGTTTTCAGTTCAAACAGCTCTTCTGCTTCCCCCATTCCTCACTTTCCCAGCATAATTAAAGGGAATAGTCATCTTCTATCTTAACAGCTTACTGAAAAGATAATGTTTGTGGATCTAAGAGGAAAAATACCCTAAAAACAACCTTGTGATCCTTTTTTGGAATTTCTTCACAATTTTTGTCACCTTATTTTATAATATTTTATAATATTTATAAGCATGAGAGACCTTGATACTGAATATACTTCTCTTAAAGGTTTCTTGAAAATGTTTAAATTTAAACTTGGGTTCTTTTCGTACCCTTATGATTTATTACAGGAAAAAGAATATAGACAAGAAGAGTGCCTAAAAATATACATATTGCTTTTTTCTTACTTTATATTTTAGAATATTGAAAATGTCAAGGCTGATCTTTGTTATTATGGAGGAGGCTCTGGCATGTGCTGGAGCCCAGCTGCTGGAAGCTCCTGAGATCTCAGTCTAGCTCTGTTCCCTGATACTGGGAAGCAGAGCCAGTGGCACAGAGAGTTCCTTGGTGGCCAGTGACTTCCCCTGCATCAGCAGCAGAGCCCACAGGTCTTGGCTCAGCTGCTCTACAAAAACAGGCTGCAGCACTGATCCCCTGAGGTGGTGTCAGTGACTTTGCCTCTCTGTTTAGCAGCTCCATTTGAGCTCCTTATGAATTCCCATAATTTCCCCTATGAATTTCTCCGGTTTGAAGAAGCTCTAGGTATAATTCTGGTGACATTTTGCTCTTTGCTTAATCAATTTCTTTTAACATCTCCTTAGGCAGGTTTATCCTTGATTTCCACTTTTCCATATTCTTCATAACAGATAAGTATTTCCTCTAAATGATAACCTTAATGGGACAAATTAATTTTAAAATTTTGATTTAACTTCACATATGAAGGATTTGATGCATGGGATTGTTCAGTGAAGCTCAGCCCCAGAATTTGGAAGGGATCAGTCAAACAGATTATCTTTGCACAGGTGTCACATTTATAGTTTTCCTTTACCATAAACTGCTAAATTAACTGCAGACACGTGCTCAGGTGTGACTGAGCTTCACTCTTGATTCATGGTCAGAGCAATCCAGGTTGCAACTGAGCTGCTCTGTCAGGAGAGAAAATGTCACTGGATGTTTGTGACAAGGCAGGGCACTGGATTTACACCTTTGCTTTCAGATGGTGGAAATGTAATTAATGGAAATGGAAATGGTGGAAATTAATTGCAGCCTCCTCTGTGATTTTGGGTTCAAGGTAGTTGCAGAGGTGGGGAAAATGCATAAATTATTTTGCAGGGATGCCGAAGACTCCCATCAAATCTTTAACAGGAGCAGTGCACAAAGGGGAAGCATCTGATGCTGTCTCCTGCAGCTTTTGTTTTTGGAGCTGTGCAGATAAATGCTGACAATGACAGCAGATAAAAAATAGTTGTGATTGACTGGCCCCTTTGTGTTAAGTTTGGTGCCAATGATTTAATAGAGAATGAGGAGGAAAAAACCTCAAGTAACTAGTAGGCATCCAGAATATTTTAATCTTATTTTTTTTATATATCTTCTAATATTTCATTAGAATCCTGTGGATGATTATTCTGTGTTATTAATGAGCTTCACTAGATGTCATGTGGAGTTTGGGAACATTAAAAAGCCACTGTAGTGATATAGGGCTGGAAAAAATATATAAAAAGCAACCTTTTCTCTCCTCTGGAGTCCACTTTTATTAAACTAGCTTGGAGGGTAATTTTTCTACTTTGTAAGGGAGGGAGGAAGTCTTTGTGAGGAAGAGTTTTTGAAACCTGAGTTTTCACATTTTTAAAGCACTTTCTTGAACTCCTCCCATTCTTTTAATGTTCTTGGAACACCAGGAATAGATACATAGATACCACCAAATTCAGTATAACCTCAAAATGTAAGATTGGGTGTGATCTTAGCTGGTGATCTTGTCCACTGCTAAAATAGAAACCAAAGCACACCAATAAATCTCAGTCATTTGTGCAAGGTATTTGTCCAATCTCTTCCTGAAAGTCAGAAATCCTGTTGAGTGGATAATGCTTTAGATCATCCACCTTTATTTCATTACTTTTTCTGCTGGACAATTTTCCTCTATGTCTATTTGGAACCCATTTCTTTTCACATTTGTCTCTCTACTCACTTTTATTTGATATCCCACCTATAAATCCCCTTTTTATTACTGCAGCTAGAATTCATGTCATGACCATAATCCATGAAAAATTTCCATCTGAATCACCCTTTTTTTGGTCAATGATTGTTTTTTTAGCTGTGGTAGATGATGTATTTTGTAGTAGTGACTCATTCTCCTTACTTCCTCCCTCTTGTCCTGTGCATCACTTCAGGCTTCCCTGGGAAAAGCAATGTCAGTGACCAAAGTGCTGAACCAAGGAGCAGCTTTTGGGAACACCTTCTAAAAGATGTCTCTCACTGACATCTGTCTGCTGAGTTCTGTCAGGGAGCCCATGATAACCCATCCACTGGGTGTTACTGAAAGATTTTAACATTCAGATGCATTCACAGCTTTTTAAACACAAAAATTAATTGATCCATTGTTCTTTAACCCAAAAAGGGATGGCTTTAAAAACCCACTTCCATGCTGGAGGTTTTACTTACATTTTTCCCTCGAATTTTTGGTAATATAGCCTAAAATTCAGTTTTATATTATTTAGCCAAGACCAGCATTAGCTTGGTTAGTTTGTAATTCTCTAGTTCATCCCTTCTATGCTTTTGAGTATTCAAATGATGTTCATAATCCTGCAGTCATTTGAAATTTTGTTTTCCAAGTTTTGTTGAAATTAACTTTACCAGGAGTTCCTCATCCCTTAAAGGCTCTTGGTGCAAGATATGTGTCTGTTGTTTTTAAAAATGTTTAATTTTAGCAAATGCTACCTCACATCCCCTTTTCATCACAGATGGCAATCTTTCTGTTCCACCCTCAGTATAAAATTCCTGCTCAGTTTGATATACAGACAAAAATATCTATCCTCTGAACATTTTTACTTTTTCTACTTGCCTGAGAAGAGTTTTTCTGTGTGCCTGTCACAGTAGCTCATGCTGAAAAAAAAATTGCTGTAATTATTTCTATCTGTATTGGTCATTTCATTGTTCCTTTCACTTCCTTATTATCAGTCAAATGTTTTGTAAATTATAATTACCATTTCCTTTCCATTTTCTTCCTGACTCTAAAAATATATAAAAATTAATGCCTTACTGCCATTTCCATATCCTCTTTCAATACTTAAGAAGATTTTTTTTTCCCTGTAGGGCACTGACATGGCTGGGGATTTCTGGCTTTTGGAGCCTCCAACAGAAAATTTGAGAACAGTCCCCACTAAAGTCTTCTTTTAGGATTTCTTCCTTTAAATTTCTGTCTCTCTCAATCTGACAATCTCACTAATTTGGCCAAAATCAGCCCTTTCAAAAATTTTTATACTGCTGCACACTGGTGTTTTCTGTTTGCACACAATAAATGTAAACAGATTGTCACCATAATCTTCAGTACCTAAGCAACTACTCATTTTTAGGTCATAATTGATTTTTCTTTGTCCATCAAAATGAGGTCTAGTATTAAGTTACACTATGCTAGGTAGAAAATTTGCTCTTCCAAGAAATTACCTGTTATTTTTAGAATGTTTGGGAAAGTTTATTTGTTGCTTGCACTTGCTCAAGAAAGGGATCTCTAATGAGGTCACCTAGAGTGAATATGAAGCCTATAGATCAGGTTTCTTAATTCTCCAGTGAGACAGAGAAGCTTAAAACAGGCAGTATCCAGTTCTCCTGAGTCAGTGAAATTATGACCCAAAGTGTTTTGTTTGTTTTCACTCAGGAAGTTAATGGCACATTTAGGAGAGTTTGCTCCTACCCTATTCCTGTGCTCCACCTGGGGAATACCAGAGCACTGCAGCTGTGGCTGATTCTGCTTTCAGTGGGGTCACCACCTTCACCCTGCCCCCAGGTGAGGCTCAGCAGCTGAAAAGCTTTACCCCAGGTTTCAGCAGATTTGAGGTGCCTATTTCTCTTGGCAGCACAGGGGACTTTAGCTCTTTTCAGTGCCTGGGAAATCCTGAGAGCATGAAGCCCATAAACTTTAAACCTGAAATTCTTTTTTTCAGCCTTCTGAACATCAAACACCTCTTTCAGGCACTACAGCACCATTGTGGTGGTTCTTGTTTTCTTTGCTGGATGTTCCTGCAGCAGGAAATTGGACTTACTGCAGGCTGAGCTATTTCACTCTTGGTAGCCTGTGAGACTCTTCACATTTGATGTAATTTCTCCCATGTTAGGTGAATATTCATTCATTTGAAGATGACACAGTTCTTGTGAGGCAAGAGCAAACCACTGAAGGATTAAACACCATGAGCTTTTCAGGCCTGAAGTCCAAAGATAAAAACTGGCATGTGACATAAGATTAAGCTTCAGGCCTGTTTTCTGAAGCATCTTGAAGCTTTGGGAAAAACAGGAGAGATGCAGCTGCAGTGTTGGTTTCTTGCTGACAGCTCCAGGAGCATGGGTCAGAAGAGTTCATGCCAGTCTCTTATCCTTGGCACACCAGGGTAGAAAAGCAGTTCTGCTCCTGAAACTCCAAATGAATGTTTAAACACACACATTTATTTGTAGATGCTAATGAATATTATGGATAAGGGATTCTAGGGGATTTGGGGAGGGAAATAATTTCAAATATGCAAATTATTTAATTTAGAATTATATTTATGATACATGATAGTGGACAGCTTTCTTATGGTGCTTTGCAACTTCAAAGTACTTTGCAACTATTAATTAATTAACATGTGTGCTCTTTTGGAGGTAGGAAACTAATTACTAACAGCCCAGTCTTTCACACAGGGAACTAAATGACAAACATTCATGTTATTTAAACTATTTAGTCATTGTATTGCATGCTCAATTTGTCTCTGCAAGTACCACTGCTCCATACATAATGTGGATTAATGCATATGCAAATGAATAACTTAAACAACTGCATTCATACAACACATGATGATCATCATGAGTAATGATTTGCCCAGTGTTTTGTATCTTAGGACTTCCTTAAAATGACAATTAGTCATCCTTGTTTGTGTTCCTGAAGGTCATTTGAGATTGATATTTGTCCCCAAATGGGAGCTGAAAGGTGGCATGGGCCAGGAGTTGTCTGGGAAGCCAGTTCCTGATGTAGAAGGTTCTGGGGAGAATCCTATAACAAGGTGGGGAAAAACCCCTTAGACTGAAGCTGGTGTTGCACATAGCTACACACCCTTGTGCCAAAACCCCCAAACTCAGTCCCAGTTGAGACAAAGGGGGGAAGACCAGTAGGAATTCCAGGCTCATTTAGCTGGTGGCAGAGCAGAGACAGGGTGGCTCAGCCCAGGTGCTCCCAAGCTCTCATTGCCTGCACCTTGTGATGCTGTTTCTCTGGGCAGCCTAAGCTAACCCTCATTTTATCCTGTGTGCAAATCCTACAATCCTGTGACAGAGAAATCTCTGAGCAATTTAGGGGGCTTGTGTCTCTGCCTAAAATCACTCTAGGGACAATACTGTAAAGATGGATGGGACAGGTGATTCTGCTGGGATAGCAGCTTAGCACCAGGCTTGTGCCTCACCCAGGAAGTTCTGCTCCTGTGGATCATTTGGGGAGGGTGAACTTGCATTTCATCCTCCAGGAGCACGAGGTGGTCACCCAGCAGTGTGTGGACAGGCAGCAAATCCAGATTAAGGTCCTGCTGCAGAGCAGCCCTGGCAAAGCTGCAGAAACAAAGTGACCTCCTCCTGCTCCAGCACTTACACACTTTAACAAATTATTTAAGGCAGGTTGATAATTTTTCTCTCCAATGTCCATTTGGGGTTTGAGATGCTGGTGATGAGAGGTGATTTTCATTGCAGACACAGCTCATCCTGCAGTTCTGCCAGGAGCAGAAGGCAACATGTAACTTGTGATGAACTTCCCACCTCCCCGTGATGAGCAGAGAAGCTGCGCCAGGGAGATTTAAGACTCCCTGAAGAAAACAGAAAGGACATAAGGAAAGCTGAGGAAAGCACCCTTGGGAAGGCACAAAAGGAATGTGACAGCTGAGGGAGGAAAAGCAACTGCTAAGTAAGCAGAAGTGTTACCATGCTCAGACACTTGGAAAAGGCAGCAGGAATGAAGCACCTGGAGCGTGTGAGAGCCTGGGGGATCTGAGCAGAAGTGGATCTGTGTTTTTGGATCTCCTCAGGCTCCCACACACCTGTGGGCTGGTGAGGAATTGCCAGTGTGGTCTCTGATCTCTGCATGGCTGTGTGTTCTCCACAGGGCTTCCAGTGCTGGGGCAGGACTGTCCTTATCTCAGCTCCTGGCTGTTCCACTAACAGCTTGCTTCAATTTTTCCATTTGCCACTAATCCTCCTTCCTTTCTCCTAGTCTTTTCTAGCTCAGCATTGCCTCCCTATCATTTGGCCTTTCCTTTGCCTTCCACACCCCCTGTTTAACCCATCCTACATAGAAACCCAGACACAAACAACTCATGACCCTAGATGACACTTGCATCTCTCCTTGCAGCTCTCCTGCTACCTGCTGTTCCTTCTCCATATTTTTGTGCCTTTTCTGATATTCTCAGCTTTTTCTGGTGTACACTGCCCTGTCCTCTTTATACAGCTCCTGGCATGCTGGTTTCTGTTCCTGCCTGATGTCTCTAGGCACTGCCATCATGCTATTAACAATAATGACCATGTGGCTTTTAAATTTCTTGATGCATTTTTAAGAAAATCTACATTTAGCTCTTAATCTAGTGTAAACAGAGTGTTCTTATCAATAATTGGCCTATTAGGTTATGAGTACAGCTGAGTAAATTTCATGCTTATAAAACTGCTTGAGCAGGCTATGCATTTAGCTGACTGCAGACTGGTATTTATGTAGTTTCAGGAGGGTAAATAAAGCCTATTGGGTGGCCATCATAATAACATTATTTTACCTCCCTCATTCCTTTGCTCTCAATCTCATGCAAAAACCCCAATCTCATGCACAGTGTCGTTCCTCCAAGAGGATGTTAAATCTCTTGAGCTGCTGCTGAAATGAATGGCACTGGGAAGGTTCTCTGCCCTCCAGGACCAGGCTCCAAATCCCAAAGTACAAGCAGTTAAGAGACTGTTTCCAATGTCCATTCCCACCACAACTGATGATGTTCAGTGTAGGACTGGCAGTACCCTGGCCTGTCGAGCTCCTCTTGTGGATTGTACTGACCCCACTCATTATCTGAGAACTCAATTAACATAAACACCATGTAGGGGAGTGTTTTGGAATGCTGAGAAAAGTTGAGGTTCCATATTCAAATGCTTATGGTTGGAATAACTTTTCTGCTTCTGCTTTTCTTATCTTGTAATTAATTTGCAACCAACCTTCTACAGGAAATGTTTATTTTGAATTCATTAAAAAGAAGGCTACAGCCCCCTTTATTCCCCAGGAGAAGTCTATGTGCTTGTTGCTATTAGTGTTTGAATGCCAGCTCTGTAAAACTCTCAATGTGTGCATTACCTTCTTTCAGTTTTAGCAGTTTAGGAGCATCAGATCATGTATTCACAGAATGATTTAGGTTGGAAAAGACCTTAAAAATCACCTGGTTCCAGCCTGCCTGCCATGGGCAGGGACACCTTCCACTAGAGCAGGTTGTTCCAACCCCCCCCAGCCTGGCTTGGTACACTTCCAACTTCTCTGGGCACCCTCACAGGAAATAATTCCTTCCTAACATCTGTAATCTAAGTTCACTTTCTTTCAATTTGAGGCCATTTCCCCTTGTCCTGGCACTACCTGCCCTTTTAAACAGCTCCTCTCCACACAATGTTCCTTTCCAGAGGATTTCTCTCAAGATGCATGAGTAGACCTCTTCAAACCTACATGTAGGTTTAAAATTAAGCTCAACCTTGTAATCAATGTGTTCTAGGTATGAGTCTCCAAAATGTTGTCCTAGGCAAAAGGTGATCAAGAGGTGGTTCCCAAAATAATGAAACCTATCTGTTTAATAGAAACCCACCATTTTTTAGTATTTAGGACTTACCTGTCTGGGTACTTAAAATAAACTGATATAGGCAGAAATAAAAGCACATATATGTACTAGAATTCATTAAAAGCAGATTAGTAATGGCAGTTAATAGCTTAATTATAAGAGACTGACACAAAGATGTGGAGTGTTTCTGAGGGTAATGAGACCCTGGCAGCTGCTGGTACTTTGGAATGAGCATTTGTATATTCCCAATGGACACCAATGACTTACTTGCTGATACCAAAACAATTGCAGTTTAGAGCTGTCAAGCACCAAACTGCAGACATTGCATTTTCTTGGACAAATAAACTGAAATTAGGTTGTTGTGTCACGTAAGATGCTTGTAAAAGAGTGTGTGGAGCCTGAGGTAAAATGAGAGTCAATCAGTCCCCCTGGAAAGAGAAGCACAGCTGGAAGGAGAGTGAGCCTACAGAAATAGCCAAGAAACCAGATAAATACATAACAACATGAACAGCATCTCTGTTGCAGATTGCAGACACTTGATTTTATGGCCCCTGTATTTCCCAGCCCAGCACATCCTTTCATGACAATTTTCTCTTTTACCATGTTGCACTGAAAGTGGACACTTTTTTGGGTTTTGTTTGTTTGCTTTTTGTTTTGGTTTGTTTTAATTTGGTTGGTTTTTTTGTTTGTTTATTTTGTTATTGGTTTTTTGTTTGTTTTTTTTTGGGGAGGGACTTTTTTCTTTGATTGAAGACTTTTTTTTTCTTCTGCTTTTCAGCAGCAGGTGCCATCTTCTCCAGTCAGGGGAGAGGAATCGTGCTGCAATAAAACTGGGATAGTTGTAAGGAATGATGCCCTTGAACACAGAGATAAGCAAAATCATATGAACACAGTTTATACAGAAGGAAAGGGCTGTGTATGCAAAGTGTGAGTGATTAGCTATCAGGACAGATGAACCAAGGAGGTGGCCCAAATGCTGCCTGCCAGCAAACCTTTTCACTGCAAATATCTTTCTCTTTCCCTCAGCCAAAAATAATGACTGGATTCCAGAAAATTTGTGTGTCAATTTCTGCATTACACCACAAAATCAGAGCAGACAATCTAATAGTCCCCCACAGATCTGCTTGCACTCTCCCCATTTTGATCAATCAGCCTGGCCTCTCCTGTCATGTGCATTGGGGATTTCACTGTGGAGATTTTCCAGCACCAACCCTGTCCCTTATGATCTCCAAATGGATGCTTCTCACTCTCCCAGGCTGACACATGGAGACAGTTGGTGCTCAGAACAGAGTAATCCAGATCTCCTCACTCCCACAGCCCTGCTGTGGTGCTGCCTTTGCCATCCCTCAGATAGAGCAGAGCCACAGGCAGCAGAGCAAACACACAGATCAGCTCTTCTGGCTCCAGAGAGCTGGTGGTTCCTCTTGGCTGCACAGGCTTAGAAAAGACAGGGAGAATTTTTCACAATGAATTATTTAAAATGAGCCTTTTTGACCTCATTTTCTATATGCATCTCCTAGCAGAAAGTTGAAGCTAAAGTCATTTGTCACAGCTGAGTGTAAATCCAAGGGGAGCAGATGGGGGTTTCCCTGCCACATAGCCATGCAGGCAATGTGTGCAGGAAAATGGACTGCCTGGGATGAGGCAGGCAAAACCTCCACAAAAGCAAATGGAGCTGAAGCTAAATGTTTAAAGAGCAACCCCCTAAGTTTACTGGTGGGATTTTATTCTCCTGTGAACCTCGTCCAGGTTTTAGTCAGCTTGGAGGCAATGTCTTCATCAATCAATTCAACATCTTCACTGATTTTTTTTCACTCTGAAAAAAAAATTTGATGTCAAATAAACTGATGTCAAATAAACTGCTTTTCTTTCTGAGATGTGCTGGTAATGGCTTTGTAGCATGCCATGGAAAGGGCTGAGGAATTTTCTGTGGCTCAGTAAGAGTGTGGAAGATTCTCTGTCATTTGAAATTTTTGCACGCAGTTTAGTGCCTTCTTGTGTTGTGATGCATTTACAGACTTGGTGAAGAAATTATTACCATATAATCAGTGTGTTCCTAATGGTGATAGAATAGCTTTCTCTCTTCCAGGGAAGCCCCTTTTAGCTTTCATTTCTGTGCAGAGCTGCAGAGCCTGCCAAAGAGCAGTATCGATTCCTGCGCTTTCAGCAGACCTGGGCTGGGTTTGTTGTGCAAATAAAGCCCAGCAGCAGCACTGCAGACACCAGGAGCAAAATGAGATAAGAGTCTGTGTCAGGCTTTGGAATTTATTCCTTCAGCCTGGTGTTTGCAGTGCAGCATGACGAGCTGCCTTCGTCTCCATACATGTTTTCCACACGAGCCTGATGCACTGTGGGGACGTCTGGCTGTCAGTCGGATGGAGCGTGCCCTTGGAAAGGCTGGCACGAGCTCTTAAAGATGAATTATTTAGACAGCTTCAGAAGCATCTTTGAGCCAAAGCTGAAGATACATCTGCTTGTCATGGGCAGCCATGGGTCTGTGACGAGAGCAGAGGGGTTTCCCTGTGGCACAGCCCAGCCTGTTGCTCGCTGCTGCAGTGCTGCACAGCACAGAGAGCAGGAGCAGCAGGGGAGGAAAGGCTCCCCCCATAGCAGGGCTTTGCTTTTACCTGAGGCTGTGCCACGAGCATCAGCTGAGTCCAAATGTCACACACTCACACCTGGGTTTTGCTGAGTTTCTGGCTGGTAGAGAGCAGGACTGGTCTGGTGTGGTTGGAACAGGGAGCTGCTGCTTGTGCCACCCCTCAGGCAGTTTGCACGTACAGATGATGTCTTTTAATCCAAAAATAGACTCTGGTGGGGTTTGCTGCAGTTTAAGCCCTGCCTTGAGCCAATGCAGATGACTGCATTATAGATTTTTCACTGATGTGGTCACATTGTAGGGAGTTTCCTCAATGCAAACACAGCCCTAATGCCTTAGGCAAATAATTAAGCATCCTGCTCTCCTTTGCCTGTCAGAATGACAAGGTCCTGCCTGTCTGCCTTGGGTGATGAGCAGTGCCTCATAATTTTTGCTTTAGCTTCCAAATAACGTGAGGTTAGAACAAGACTTTCCTTTAGGTTGAATTCCTCTGTTCTGGGTAGCTGTGAGATTTCTGATACCTTCCTCTGAACTCTCCCGTGGGAGACAAGATGCTGTAACTGAGGAGACCTAAGGCTGAGCTGAACTGACAGATCCTCCCCTCCTGCTGGTCTGGGAATTAATTAATATTTTTATGCTATGTGCAATCATGCAGTGGTAAAGTAAAACGTGTCGATTAAGTGATTCATCACTAAGCTTATTTTAAAGATATTTCTTGGTGCAAGACCTCTTTTTAACTGTATTGTGCACTGCTATGAAGCCTGTCTGGAGGAACTGTAGTAGTACTAGTAATGATAATAATAATTTCTAGCTCTTGTGTAACCCTCCTTTGCAAGATTTCTAGAAGTGCTTTTACAAGGAGAATAATGTGTTAACAGAAAGAGAAAATTATTTTCCTTAGGTCCTTTGAATCTCATGTGATGCAGGTGGGAGTGGAAGTGGATTTTTTAGGCTTTGTATGCTGGCAGGCACCACCTCTGAGGACACCAGCTGTTTTAGGTTGCTGCTGGAAATTGAAATGAGGTGTCTGAATTGCTGGTACAAAGGGTTTGTGCTGTTTGTGCAGGCTGCAGTTGGAAACTGGGGAAAAGAATTAGAGATGTCTCACCTGCAGGTTTTGGGAAAAGAACAACAGCCTCTGCACATCTCAGTCTCTCTGCCCCAGTTTTCTTCTCTTTTGCATGGGCTCTTCCATAGCTTCAGTAATTAACATGCTGGGTGGGAGGCATTAAGTAGAACAATGATGACTCTGATGCCTGACTCAGTTTGACATTGAGTGTCAGGAAATGGTGTATTCTCATTGGGAAACAATAAAATCTAAGTCAAAATTAGTCTTAGGTAGGAAACTTTAAGATCACATCTCCACCAGTGCGAGGACTCAGGGTTTAGTCCTGCCAATGCTCCTGGAAAGGGCAGTAGATTTCAGGAATATTTGCAGACTAGCAAAATACCAGAGAAAGAATCAAGCCTGTTTCTCATTGCAGGGATAAAAGCTTTATCCCAGAGACAAGAATTTTCAAAGCAGAGATCCTAAGTAAAAAGAGCTTGAGGCTGAAAAAGGGGCTTTGCCCAAAACCATTGGAAGTCATGAAACTACAATTATAAGTGAGCAAAATTCCCTATATTATTTCTAGAAATGTTCAACTGTGGGCTTCCAAAAAGCACTCTATTTTGTTTCCATTTTAATAAAGAAATAATCCAAATTATTTGGGGACATTATAGTTTTCTATTCATCATGCCCCAACAGATACATTGCTGATGTGGGTTGCAAGAAAAGTAGGTGGGAAGATGGGCATGAGGCAAGGGAAAAGGGGGCACATATGGACAAGCACAGGAGGAGTGCTTGGACCCACCCTGGTGGCCCACACCTCACTGGAACTGCTGAAATGGCTCAGTGTCTGTCCCAAAGAGAGTCACCTGAGCTGATGGCTCCCTGAAGGAGAATTAGGACCTTCTGAACAAGAATCAAAGTGAATCCAGAAGTTAATCTCATGGAGAAATATAATGCTGAAAAGAAAGAAGAAGATTGAATTCCCCATGGTGGGACTAAGATACAGAAATTCTTCCAGGGGATGTTATTCTGGTTACAATTTGAGAAGAATTAATTCAACTTTCAGATTTTCAGTTTTTCAGTTTTATTCAGTGCTCGCTTTGGTATCTTGAATGTTGGATATTAAACAGGCTTCAAGGCACCATGAATCAGCATTACCAACAGGTGATGTTGCAGAGTTCATGTGGCATTCTCATGGTTTTTAAGAGCTGCTGCTTCTTACAGGAATAGCACATTCTGGTGAGATACATTTCCTGCCTCTTCACAGAGAAAAAGAGGAGGAGGAGATTTGAGGATTCTAATTTATTGGGAAGATAAACAGTTTATAGCTAGTATCTTAGAGCTTCTTTCCTATTCCATCACAAAATGCATATGCTTCTCTTGCTATTGAGAACAAAAGATGAAATATCTCTGGGACGATTGAATATGTTATTTTCAAAACCATTTCATTTTGATGTTTTGAAGAAAAGGGAGTGCACATTTGAGAACAGTTTAATTTTGTTAGAGAATATTTTTGTTTGTTTGATCTTGCTTTTTTTATTAGGTTATTATCAATCTTTTGTTATGCATTATTAAAACAGATAAGAAGATACAAATCTTGCTCCAGGGTATTTTCTATCCTTGCACCTAAAGGCTTTACAGCCAGAGAACTACAATTAACAAGATAGACAAATAGGGGAAGGAAAACATTATCTTCTCCAGTCCTGAGGTAGGTAGCAAATTACAAGGAGATTGAAGATTTAGGTTAGCAAAACTCTTAAATGCATATACCATGCCTAGATCCAGTCCATAAAGGAAATGAGGATGTCTTTAAGTCTTATCAATCTTGGATGGCTTCTTAAAAAGGCCATGGAATCCAAATAGCACAAACAGTCAGACATGAATTTGTTAAAGATATGCTTTGAATTTTATTATGCAGCCTGGGGTTAAACACATACTTCAGGTGGGACTGGATTGGGCTAAGGGCTAAAGACCTTAGTGCAGGGATTAGATGGAAGTTCATGGAAGATTTCAGGTTCTGATGCTGTTTTTGATAGTGTCAGTGAGAGTGTTTCTTCTAGGACCTCCTATTTTCTTGTCTCATCTGCCAATATGAACAATTTTCCATCTCAGTAATGTTTTTTTCCTGATCTAACACTTCCTGTTACTCCTTTGTCCACAGAAGATGCAGTTCCATGCTTTTGAGATTTGATTCAATGTGACTTTAAAATCACTATTGATACTCAGATAATTCTCTTTTCAGAATAAAATAATCCCTTGTAGTCTCTTGTCCAAGGAGCCAAAGTATAGGTCAGGCTTACTGATGATTTCAGCTGGTCAATCCTAGATATGTGTTCAATCTACTCTCTTCTTTCAAATCCTTTAAATCTCTCTGAACATGGTTTTAAAAAGGGTGGATTATTATTTTTTTGCATCCATGAAATGACAAAATTTCTTCTGGATGCTTTTTACTCCTCCAGTCAGAGCCTGCATTGAATTCTGCCTTTGTTGTTAGGTCTGTAGAGTTATTTTCTAAGCTTTTATCTCCTATGGAAAGGATATATCAGTGGCACAGTCTCTTCTGTGGCACTGGCTGAGTCATTCCTGCATTCACAAATAGTGTCTGTCCTGCTGTGCATTGATAATATCAGTGTTCATTGATGGCCATTGCAGGGGCCCCTGGATCTCTGTTTTATTGCTGTTGTCCCACTTCCCTTTCAGGCCCTGCACAATAAGTCTGAATTTTTCTCTCCTCTGTGCATTTTGGGGGGCTGACCTCTGATGAATTTTGTTCTTCAGGGGTTGGCACTGCAGTGGTCCCTGGGTGAGTCCCATATCTGGGCAGATGATGGGGAGAGGTGTCTGCAGCACTCAGCTGTCCCTGGCTGGTGTGGCTGAGGTGGCTGCACCTTGGAGGCACCTCCTGGACATTTCATCATGTGCCCTGCTCCTCTCCTGCCCCCTGCACACTTCTCCTGGGGCCCTTTCCCTTGCATGCAGGGCACAGGTGGCAGATTGGCAAAGCCCTTCTGCTTGCCCTGTGGTGTCTGGGGACACAGGAGGGGTCATACCCATGCACTGCCAGGTGTGAGGAGCAGGCATTGTTTGCAGAGGGGGAAGCAGTTGTGTGAGCCCTGTGCTCTGTGTTTGACCTGTGAAGGTCTGGGGGTGCTGTGGCACAGAAGTGTTTAATTTTCTGCTCAGACCTGAGGCACACCTGAGATCTGTCCCTGCATGGCAGTGCCCTGCTACTGCACAGACCTTCCCAGTCCCTGTGGGCTCAGTTTGAGTGATGCAGCTCTTGCTTGAGTTCCACACTTGTGCACTCCTTGCTGTTGCTCCCTCTGCTACTCTCAGTTAAACTCCTGCTGCCAGTGACAGTTCCCAGATTGCCCTGTCAGCCCAGAAAAATATGCTCCTGAGCATATCCCCTACAATATTGCCTCAGGAGACACAGCCCAGCAATCTTCCTAGCTTTGCCTTTTGAATACCTACCCTTCACCTTGATTTTTTACCCTATGACAGTGCTCCAATCATAGCATGTGACTTGGGCTTGTGGCCACTTTTTTAAGACCATCTATAAGTTTTCACAGCTTTTATCTCCTTTCCAGAGCTATAATCAATTCCTGAAGATGGAGTAAGTAAGTGAAGAAAGTTAATTTCGACATGTCCTTCCCAATAACCTCATTTGCACGAAAATAGCTCAAATATTGTCATTAATCATTCTTTTATGCAATCACTTACTCAGCTGACTTTCTTCTGTTTTCCCGGTCAACAATTTTGTAGCAGACTGCTCAGCTGAGCAAATGCTCTTTTACTGCAGCCTGGGCAGGATGAGGAGGGGAGAGGTGAGCAGGGGGTTCCCTTGTTGCTAAATCCCAGCTAATTTGTCTTCCTGTATGAGGGGCAGGATGGTGAAGGGGGTGGCTAAAAGTTCTCCATCCTGTAGTGCTCCAGTGAATGCTCTTTGCTTGATAATGAGCCTGTTCTTCCTGCAGATAAGACATCTGAGCAAATATTTTAACAGCCATGGAGGGCTTAGTAGAATCACAGAACAGTTTGTGTTGGAAGTGACCTTAAAGATCACCTGGTTCCAACCCTCCTGCCATAGGCAGGGATACCTTCCACTGTGGGATGGGAAGAGACTCAGGAAAGTCATCAAAACTAACTCCTGATTGCACACAGGTGAACATAAAAATTAAACCAAATATCCAAATCTGTTGTCCAAATGCTTTTTGAGCATTGGCAGGCTTGGGGCTATGACCACTTGCAAAGGGACCTTGTTCATGCTTATCCATCTTTTCAGTCCAGCTCAGAAGAACTGTGAGAATCTAAGCAGATGTTTTGAATTGTACATTGCTAACCACAGTGGTAAAAAGATATTGCTGGGAGAAAACACACTGAGAAACATGCAAGCAGGGCTGCTTCACTTTTTCATGTGATCTTTAAATGCCATGCAAGTGCTAACTAAGATTACTAGATGCTGTCTGCTTTTTCATAGTGAAGCTTTTTGATAATGGGATCTTTTTTTCCAGAGATTAAGATCTTTGGTTTGCTAAGGTATCCCTGTTTAGGTAAGCACAGTTGCTAGTGTCACCCACAATGAAATTGTATTTACAACAGAGCATCTTATAGTTACTCTACAAAGGACAAGACTCTCTATCCAAATTTGTGCTATTCCTTGTCCTACACCAGGATTTCACTCCTTTGCTGTTTGAGGTGCCTTCACCTGCTCAGCCCCTTCCTTCCCTAACAGTGTTTCAACAATGCCCAGCCCAAATTCAGGTCACGTTGCTCAACACTTTGTCCATCCTGACCTTGAACACTTCCAGGGATGGGATTTGCCTCTCCAGTTGAAGGGACAGCAATTAGGGACCTTAGGCTGGGGTTACCTGGGTGCAAAGTGTGAAGAGAGCTGTGCCAGCAGCAGCCCTTGCACAGAGCATCTGAGGCCAGGGGGGGTGGCTATAAATAGAAAGCTTTTTGGGTTTTTTTTTTCCTCGAGTGCAAGCACAGAGGTTTGTTTTCTCTCATTTATTTGCATAATTCCAGCACATATTTTGACAAATGTCTTTCCCTCTTCTCATTTTAATTAGATTATTTGTGGGAAATGCACAAGATTTCCCAGGCTGCTGCCATATGACGTATGAACGGGATAACCTCTGTATCTCAGCTCTCCTGTTGGCATTTCAAGCTCCTTCCTGGTTTCCATTCAGCCACAGACACAATTAATTTTTATCATCTGGCTGTAAATAGCACTTTTTTTCTGGCTGTGACACAGAGGCAGGGAGCCCAATTAACACAGCCTTGAATATCTGTTAGTTTACTTTCCAGACCCATTTCTATTTTGTGTTAGAAGGTTTAAAGCTTAGAGCAAAAGCAGAATAATAAATTCTAGATGCAGTACTGTCTTATTTAATATTAATTTGGTGAATATAATATGATAAATACTGTTGAATTCATTAAACAACTCTTTCCCTCCCAGTCATACAATAGTGGTAATTACATGTGCAGAATGCAGTGAAATACTTCCTCCAGTGAATTGCTTTCAGAGTCATTTGCTGGGAATTCTTAGCCAATCAATAGATAACAGGGAGAATAGGATTCTGACTGTAGGAGTAGGAGAATATTCATGAGGTAGCTTAATTTGGTGGACACTGCACTACATCCAACTTTAAAAGAGCTTGTTAAAAAAATAAGAAAGGTTTTAGTAAAGTATTACAGGACATATTTGGGTTTTCAGAATGTCTTTTTTTGGAAAGTACAACTCAGAAGATGGAAATATTTAATTTATCTAGGGCAAGATTTTTGTTAAGCTTTTAAGTTTATTTAAGAGTAGTTTGTGGAAAACTACATGGGGAAGACATTGCTGGGAGTTGATTGATGTGGCAGAAAAAGCAAAAGTGAGACAGTGGTTAGAAACTGAGGCAACTACTATGAAAAAAGACACAGAGAAGATATCTTGTACTGATAAAAACTTAGTGGATATGATACTGGTAGATTGTCCGCTGATTTTAGTCAGTTTGAAATGTGTTTCTTCCACAAAAACATGCAATGCCAGATAGAAGGTGGTGTTTTAAGCAAGGTCTCTGGGGAGGAACCTGCATAACCTTGAAGTTCCCTCAAGGCTTAGAAGCCCCATGTGTCTAAGATAAAATATTGTTTCTCCCAGAATATATTTAAACAGACCAATACAACATTTTTGCTTGTGGTGCCCTCAAGAGAATATCTGTGGAAAGAGAAATTTCCCTTTTCCCACTTTGTATATTTTCCTGAGTTAATCACATAACTTTTGGGCTATAGTGTCCACTTCAACCACTTAAAACTGTGGGTAATCATCAAAAAGCCCGGAGCTGAAAAGGGCATTTCAAGACACTGATTTTTCTTCTCCAGCCCCAAAATTTTTTAGGGACCATGATGGGAGAACACAGGTTGTCTACTTTTCAGCCTTTCTCAAATATAATGCAAATACTCAAACAGATTCAATTATCAGAAAGAAGACTATTATTGCAATAGGCCCACTGACTCTCCTGAGGATGCTTTTCAGGATCTGGATCCAAAGGGCTCCAGGAAAATTCCTGCCACTTGAAATGGGATCCCACCACAGTCAATTGTGTCAGGACCATCATAAGGGCTGAAAAGGAACCTCTTGGGCTTTGAGGAGTCAGGCTCCAAGCGGAAAAACATCACAGGATTTCCAAAAGTCAGGAGATAACAAAATGTGTGGCTGTTCTTCACCAGTGTCTGAGGTGTCAGGCTGCTCTGGCTTTTCAGGAAGCTGTGATAGAACCAGCACAGTGCAGATTCATCTCAGCACAAGATTCATCCCCTTATGTTTTCATTGCCATCAGAAATTATAAAACGTAATGGGAGGTGCTAAAGTCATCTCTTTGGCATGGGTAAGAAACTACCTGTGCTGCAGGATCAGACTTTAATTGCAATTTCAAGACAGAGAGACATTTTTTCCATTTTGGGCATATATTTGTCTTACTTACAGGACGACCCTGAATACTCTGTTAAATTTTGTAAACCTGATAGACATAGTGGAGATACTCCTGAAATGAGCAATATTCATGCAGCAGAATGAATGTTTCATGGACCATTTCATACTGAAGGTCATTCTAGAAATAAAATCTGGTTTGAACCTTTCTCAGCTGTAGGTGAAAACAGCAGCTTTCTGCAAGTTGGTTGCAGAGAAGTGGTTTGTGCAGGAATAAAATAGGCTTACTGCAACATCTGCACCACTTCCCACTCACTGCTTGAAAGCTTCTAATCAGAGACTGACAGCTGAGTCTTTTCTGGGTGACACTTGTTGGGAGAGAGGGTAAATGCATCCTGAAACGCAACTGAGTGTCAGCAGTAGTGCCATGAGAAAAGTAAAATAATTCAAAAGTACAAAGTATGTTCTGAGATTATTAAATTCTCCATTACCTACTTCTCCGCCAATTGCTAATTCTTTTTTCTGGGCTCATTAACTATTCCTTGGGCAATTAATGAAGTTCATTTACTTGAGCAAAAAACCCTGTATTATGCTCATTTGTCTTATACCAAGTGATATCAGTAGCTGAGCTGAGACAAAAAACAACCCAAAACTTGTTCACTATGGCAGGTTTCAATTTTTTTGTGTATTTATCTATAACTGAAGCTTAGAGTTAAAATTATATTATTGGGGTTTTTTTGTTGTGGTTTGGGGTTTTGTTTGGTTGTGGGTTTTCTGTTGCTGCTGTTGGTTTTTTAGTTTTAATTTTTGAAAGTGCTCAAGAACATTTTGAATGGGAAGCATCAAAACAAGAAGTACCAAGTTATTGGACCAAACCAAAAAATATTATTGACTCATCACTGAGTATTTCAGGTGCTGATTTACAAATGACTTCTAGCTGAAACTGATGTTCTTGAATTAAAATTTCTTTGGATAACTTGAGGAAGCACCTTTGAGGGAAACCTAAAATGCTACCATAACAGTTTTATTTTGCTTGTATCAGTGTTCCCAAAGCAAAGGGTTGTGTCTCAAATTTCCTCTTAAGAGCTTAAAAGCAGATCATGCAGAGTTCCACCAGTCCCCAGCTGAGATGTCCCCAAGATAACCAAGCCACAGCTGAAGATCAGTTGCCAGCTGAGACATCACCATTGTTACTGGGTTTCAAGCTGTGGTCAAACACCAAAACCTGATCTTTGGCTGAAAAGAGCAATTCACTGGAACTGGAACACCCCGAGTCTGCATTTTTTTGCTGGTAGGAGGGAGAGTTGCCCAGTGTGAGCCAGTTTACTGATGCTGTATTAATTCCATGTGGTTTGAGAGAACCTGACATAGATGTGTAGGGTGGAATGATTGCATTTCTCTCTGTTTTTGCCCATGTACACTGTCATATTGACAATTGACTGTCATATTGTCAATTAGATTGACAATTGTCTATTGTCAATCTAATATACAGCATCTAATACCTTATTTTGCCATCCTCAACCTACTGCAGCTAAGAAAATTGTATTAAATATTGGTTTTTGAGAGAAGAAGGAGCCCACAGACAGGATGAAGAAGATCTGTCCTGGAGAAGCAAATCCTGAACAGAAATCAAAGTTGAGCCAAATTTATGGGTCACATCCACACTGCTGCTCCAGGTAATGGTCACCAGGGTGTGAAGTGTGATACTAAGCTGTCTGACAACACACATGTACTAAAAGTGACCAATTCAACAAGGACATTGAATTTTTTGTCAGTGTAAGTGTTTTGCATGTCAGTTGGGTGGAAGTAATATCACCCTCCCCCTGCAGTGCCTACCTGCCTGCTCCATTCAGTCACCAATTGGGCATTGAGCACATGCAAACAACTGCCCCACACACATCCTGTTCAAGATTTACACTATAAAGCATTAACATATTTTATAAATCAGCAGACTACACTTTTCTTCCCACCTCTTCCCAGTAACTGACTCTTAGATCTCACTGTTAGCTCTGAGATGGTGGAGGTAAAAATCTCAGTTTACAAAATGCAAGACTAAGTCTGGGATGTTGCACAGGCACCTTTTCCCCCCCTCTGTTTGGGTACCCTACACTTTTTACTCCCTGTGAAAATGTTCTAAATAAAAAATAGAAATAGAAATAGAAAAATAGAAATAGAAATAGAAAAAAAAAGTCTAAATAAAAGTATAGGTAAGAGTGAACAAAAGGTTCTTGCTGATATCTACTAGAGTACATTTGAAGCACCTTGGCATCAAATATACCCTAACAACTCTATTTTAAACAAGTCTCCTTCCACTGCATTATTTATCCCTTAATATCTAGGGAATGTTCTTTCCCTGAATGTTCTCCCATCCTTCTCTAGAGCATGCCATCTGCCTCCCCATGTGAAAAATGGATGCACAAGTGGAGAGAAGCTAAAACATTAACATTCAGAGATTTGTGGTGCAAGGGGATGCACATGATAGTGATTTAAATCATGAGAGATGAAGGACATCCTTTGAAGATTGAGCACTGCACAAATTTAGCACAGATTCATTCTTACTGAGATATTCTGTTCAGTTGAGTGTTGATGTTTAAGTACTCATACAGAGTAGCCCTTAATACAAACCCAGAGGTCTTAATAGACTTTAACAATAAAAGCCATAGCAAAAACATATCCTGGTTTGAAGGACAGGTGTCTGCTAAGAAAGGCAAGCCACTTTCTTTGAAATGGAAAATGTAAACCCCCTCCCTCCAAATTATTAGCATTTTGAAATTAAGGGGCTTTCAGGCAAAGATATGGGAATTAGGAAAATTAAAGTAGAAATACAGTATTACAAAGAACAGCCCCAAAACACTGACAGAGTCAGAATACAACCTGACACCCTGTCAGTCAGTCAGGGTGGTGGCAGCAGTCCCATTCAATGGTGGCTGCATCCTCCTGCAGTGGCAGATGTGGCTCAGCTGGAGCAGTGCTCCTGGAGAAGGTGCAGTTTTCCTCTGAAGGTCCAGGGATGATGTGGAAAGGTCTGGCTTTCCTCTGGAATCCAGTGGAAAGATGGTATCTTCATGTTCTAAATCTCAGTTTTTATCTAGGTAGGAAAGGTTTGGCTCCTCCCATGACTGGAGCATCTCCCAGTGGGATGATGTAATTTTATCAGTCACACAGGGGGACTGAATGGCCCAGCAGCAGATGATATCTTCCTGGAGGGAGGATGGGTTGTGGAAAAGATAAAGATGATTGCCCTAGCATTTTTTTTCATGTATGTTACTGTTAACTCTTTTGCAGTTCCCTTTTCTAATGGTTTTAAGGTGGCTGAGACCCTGTCCTTCCTAATCCCACTCCCCTTTCCCTCCAAGACTTAGGAGAGACTCACCTTTGGCTGAAGTGGCAGCTGGAAGTGATGCTACAGCTCTTAATTAATGAGCTGAGTCCTGACTGCCTGAAGAGGAAGTCACAGAGTGTATTTTGGGGTGATTGCCTCAGCAGGAGCAGCACCAGCCAGCAGTGCACAGGAGCTGGGATGCTGCAAGGCAGGAGCTGGCAGTGGGAACACAGAGCTCACACAGCCCTCTCACTCTTGCTGCAAAACCCTCCTTAAGTTTCTTGAAACTTCTGATCTTAGCTGTTCTCCTGCCTCTTGGCAGGTAGTAGGAGAAACAAGAGACTCAATGAATAGAGAAATGTGTTTTTTTAAAGAAGAAATTTAAAAAATGTTGCACTTTTGTAGTCCTTGGTGACAGTAAGTAGGTGGATCCTTCTGCATTGGATATAGGCAGGACTGGTGCTGATGTCTGTCATTAAAAATAATTAGACAGGACTGGCAAAATTTTGGCCATTGTCCCCAGCTGAAAATCTGAAACTAGCCTTTTTTAATTTTCAACAAAAACAGCAAGCTATTTCAGACAGTGAAATAAGGATGTATTTTTTGTTCATGCTAAAAAGGGATGCTACAGTGAAACATCACATTTTTATGACTGTGGGTTTGTCATTGGTAAGAAGTATTGCTTTTTTGTCTGGGATATTTAATTTGATGCTTCCATAGAAGTTTCCATATCTGAAGAAACTATGAATTTTGGAAAATTCTGTTCTGTTGCAAGAAACTCTTTTAAATTTGGCAGGTGATTTCTTCCCAGATTCTCCCAGCTCTGATTCTGCTTAAGGTGGAGGCTCTTGGCTGGACTTTCCCAGAGAAAATTTCTTCCCAAGGAATGTCAGGAAGCTGGAAGAGGAGAGTTGCTTTATTTTCCTCCTTGATGCCCCAGGGAGGAGGAGGAGTGGGTGTTTGTGTGGGAGGAAATGGGACAGCATTTGTGCAAGTCAGAAATGCTCATCACTTCTAGCTGCAGCAAAGCCAGAGAGAGCTGTGCTGTGGGCTGATAAAAACCTTGAGAATAGGAAAATGAAATATGGTATCCTTATTCTGAGATGTCAAAAATTAAATTGTTCTTTTGATCCAGTCCTCCCGGCCTCGGTTCCTCCCGCAATAAAATAAATCCAGGACTGCTCTGATGTCACAGCAGATTTATGAAAAGGAATCTGTGTGTGTCTGTGAAGTGTGCAGGGGTTTGTCATGTTGAGAGTGAGGAAACCAATGGTCTTATTTCCCAGCAGGGTTTTGAAGTATGAAGCAAGGTTATACTCAGTGCAGATACAGGGTGCAGCTAGGAGGAAATTTATTCAGAGGTTTGCCCAGCATGCCTCATTCTCTCTGTGCATTGAGTTGTGAAACCTGTAAAAATAATAATATATGCTCACTTATAATTAAAGGCTTCATCATAATGCATGAGCACAGGGGAGGCAAATGAAGGTTTGTGCATGTGCAATTATTGAATAACTTTCTAAGTTGCAGCATCTTGCTAAAGCAGCAGAGGTTCAGGCTAATTTAGGGAGTCATGGAAAAGGTCTGTAATACTGTTATGTGCAGGAGTTACCTCCTGCAGCATGATTTTATTTTTTTTTACTAAGACTTGATATATTTGCTTCAATTTTTATTTTCTGGATTCAGGAAAGGGAATATGAAAATAATCCTATGGGTTTTTTTATCAGGGCAGAGACTACTTGCTGCTTTGCAACTGTTCTTTACATGGCACCAGTGCCACCATTCTTGGTGGCTGTTTGGTCCTGCACTATGAAGCATGAGAAGTAATATTTTGAGCTTCAGATTGCAGTGTGATTTTATGTTTAGGCATATATCTGAACTCATGTGCTTTAAAGAGTGCCATACTTTAATTTACTGCAATGCTTTCATTTAATGGCCATGTTAAATGGATTTTTTTTCCTATGGAATTTTCTAGCAAACTTTTTCTTAGGATGCGTGTACAAAATTTGATAGCTAGACCTTTCCAGAATCTGAAAGTTGAGATGCCTTTACCTCAAATAAGGACTATTTGGATTTGATTTCTATTTTTGTGTGAAGACATTGGGAAAAAGAAATAGAAGTAAAATCTTGACTACATATAAAATTAATTCCTCCACAGCTTTCAATGAAATTGGAATTTGTTACGTGTAGGGAAGAGCATTTAGCTGTAAGCATTAGGCTTTTGCTGCTCTGCATTCTCTTGAAAAGGTTAATACAGATATTTCTTAGTCTCATCTATGTGTACTTATCTTTGGCTTCTGAAGTTGATGCTCTATGTAAAAGCAGTTCCTACCTCCCATTTTTCTTGTACAGAAACCTCTACAAGGCTGAGATATGCCTGAAAGGATAAACTGAGAAAGTGCATTTACAGTGGAGGGAGCTGTGCACTTGACTCCCTGTAGCTCTTTGTAATCCCCATCTGCACAGAGCACACCATAAAATCAGTCACCACATTCCTGGGCTTGCACTGGACACTGGAGAAGTCAGACTGTCCTTCCAACAGGAGTATGAAACACTACTGTTTTCCTGGACTATTTAAGAGCCCTGGGCAAGGTTTTGTGTTTGTCTGCAGTGACCTTTCTTGAGCTCTAAGAGGAAATCACAGTGCTGAAGTCTCTGCTTTAGTGCAGGTGAATTGGGTGCAAATGCTGTAACGAAACAAAAACATTTATTTGCTGCTGCAGCAACCCAGTGCCCCATCCCTGGAAGTGCTTAAGGCCAGGTTGGATGGGCATTTGAACAAACTGGTTTAGTGGAAGACAGGGCCTTGCAACTGGATGATCTTTAATGTCCCTTCCAGACCAACCCATTCTGTGATTCTATTAAATCCATTGTGGGTAACTTTCCAAAAGGATTTTCATCCCTGCCACTTACCTGCTGAATTCTTTTCCAAATCAGCTGAGACAGAAACCTGAGAAAACCCTTCTGGGAAAGGGTAGTACCACAGAGATAGTTTGCCATCCCCAATATGGGAACAAGGTCAACATCAAAAAATATAGAAATATGGAATCAGCTTCCATCAGTCCTTGTAAGGCACATAAGATGTTCCATACAGGCAGTTTTATTACATTACCCTCTGTTCCTATTTTCAAATTAGAGACAGGAATAGCAGCCTATGGCAGAGGGAGAAAAATGGCTTTAGGATGCTTGGCAGTGCTGCATGGATTCATTGCAGTAGTGCCCAGTGACCTTTCTCAAGGGTAAAGACCTTATCCTCTGGTCAGTGTGAAAACCATGTGCAATAAACAACAGTCTGTGTCCCAGGGACACTCACAACCAAACAAGAGTCAAAGCAGGGAGGTGAAGAGAAAATAAGAATTAAAGTCAAGCAGGACCTTTCCTTGACAGCTGTCCTAGATTATGGAGGTAGGCAGTTCCTTTGAGGTGATTTTAGGAGTCTTTATGCTATATAGATGGATGCTTGTTTTTTTTTTTTTTGTTGCAGGACATGTCTAAACATCAAGAGAAGTTTGTTTCAATGTATTCCTTTACTTGGCTTAATAAACCATTAGAAAGATAAGAAATGTAATAATAACATAATTTTATTTTTTGAGTTCCAGAGGCCCAAAAATCTAATAAGAGATGAGCACCGCATTTCATGTTATTTATTTATGTTGGACCTTTGCTCCAAAATAACTTCAACAAATAAAACCAGAACAGCATAAAAGCAGAAGAAGCATCCTGCACAAAAACAAATTGATGATCTGGGAACAAATCATATTTATTAGAATGATTAGGGTTATGGACTTTGAGAAAATACAATATCAAAAGCAAGTTTTCAGTCTGTGCAACTGTGGATGGTGGTCTCATTAGAGAGAGCCTGACCTTAAATTGTGAAAAGGGCTTGCTACAGATAAGAGTTACTTTTTAGAGCTAATTCAGAGTATTAGTGTTCCAACCATGGGATTATATTATAATGTCAGTTTAGGCAGCAGAATCTTCAAATGCCCACATATAAGCACTGCTATGCTTATTAGGGAATCATCTGGAAGATTATTAGGACAAAAGTGATCTGGAAAAGAAGTGGAATCAAAAAACCTGGTTCTGTCATTGAGTCTTTCATTGATTTGTTGGGTACAATTTATCTTTCACTTCTTTGGGCCCCAGTCAGGATGTGGGGGCTCATGAGGGTCATTGTGGTGCAGACAAGATGACATTGTCACCAGAATCTCCTGAGTGGCTCAGAGTCTATTGTATGGAAACAAGGATAGAGACATAGTCACTATCACATGGATAGTGACTTCTACCAACCAAAATAAACTTTTTTTTTTTTTTTCCCAAGCCTGAATTTTTTTTCAGCCCCAAAGTGACAGAAATTGGGAACGAGTGGGAAGAAATGGCTCCTTGGTAGATTGAAATCCAGTTTGACATCAAAATGAGATTTTGGCAGAAAACTTCCTAGCAGCTGGAAGAAGCAGGTAGTTCTCATGAGCAGATGTTGGTGGCAGAAAACAGTAAGCAGGACACAATCATCTGTGGACTTCTTGTGCTGTGCTGTCTCAAGGAATTCCTGCCAACCCTGTGCTCTTCTCCTGGCTAGCACAAATATCCTGAGGCATGTACAGCACACTGAGACCAGAGGCAAATATGACTTCTGAGGTAGCAGACTTTCAGAGATTCTGTTGAGTTTACTGTCTGTATTTTAAAAAAAGATCTGATGAAATTGAAGCATTAGTTATATTATGATATTCTACTCTTTTTCATAGTAAATGCAAGGAGTTCTTAAGTTATATGCATGGTTGGGAATGTTTTATTGTTTGCTTTTATTTCCATGAATAAGATCCACTTTAACAGCAGCAGAGAGATTAATATGGCATAATATAGTGCAGGTTTTGTCACATTGCTATATTCACAGCCAACTATAACCTGATTTGAGATAACATATAGAAGTACATCAGGGAACATCTGATTTTATAATATAATATATATAGTGCAATATAAACTCTGCTCTCTTTCTGAGAATTAAAGTCATTGCAGGACAGAAGATTTTTGAGCAAAGAACAAATCCATTATTTGTTATGCAGAGATCCAGACACAGTGTTTTCCTTTAGATTCATTGCCTTTGTGTAATAGTGCCTTTATTTGAGAAACATTGGATTTTTCTCATAATATGACAGTAACTTCTCTGAGTAGTGATTTTTATCTTGTTTTTTTTTTTTTTGTTTGGGTTATTTTTCCTTTTATTTTTTTCTTTTTTTTTTTTTTTTAACCAAAAGGTTTCATAGAGATTTATTTGCCATATTATGTGATGCTGAGAAATCAAAAGGAGGAACATGAGGTCTGAGTCCCAAACTCTTTGCATGTTTGAAACAAATCAGAAATCATGGATGTGATTTCCAGTGTCAAAGGCAGTTCCATTGTTTTCCATAGAAGCCCTTTATGCTATAACCAGCACATTAAATAAATAGTTCCCAAATAATGAGCAGTAAATACTAATAAACTGTGAATTAACTAATTCCTGAAAGAAGTGCATACGAAACACAATTTAAGCCTGACGAAATACCAGTTTTTCAAAGCACATCAGAAGAACCAAACTTTTAGGAGTCAGTACTAAGTGCAGTCAGATCAACAAGGCAATTCTTATTTGTGGGATCAAGACTATGGAGCTTGGGGAAAGAAGTGGACACAGATTCTGGAAACTTCAGCATGCATTAGGTAAAAAGCACTTCTGCAAATGCATTGCTTCTTTGCTGTCTAGATCTGAATCAAATAATTTGGATTATTATGGTCCCAGTTTTGTTTTTCTTTCTGGACCAAGTCCTTGCTAGACCCTGGGAAGAAGCTATGGGCTGTGTACTCCATTCCTTAACTTAGCAGTAGCTCTCCTGTCAGTGAAGAGATGTTAATTTCTCCCTTTCTAGCCTAATCACAAATTCTAACCACTTGTTCTTGAATGGAACACAATGTTTTTCAGTCTGCCTCATCATTCATTTTGTTGCAAAGGGAAAACTAATGACTCTGAGGAGAAACCTCCGTGAGGGGATGTGGCATTTTCTGAACTAACAAACAGCCAACAACTTCATTTATACATTTCTTTCTTGGCTTGTGCTTATTGCTGATGGGATGTAGCATCAGAGTTTGTTTTGCCTTTTGCTGGCACTCCCACACTCATTTTACATTAGGTCCCTATTACTCATACATACTGCCCCTTGTATGCTGCAGTGTATATTGAGATATCTTCCCTTTTAAGTGACTAATTAAGTGCATAGTGACCTCTGATCAGATGCCTTTGTAGAGAGGCTGGAAACAGAGACCAAGTTTTGAGATCCAGGTTCTGTTATCAGAGTTCCCTGAGAACCCCCAGGGTGGGGTAGCAGGTCCTTAACCTCCCTCACAGCCATGTACCCTCAGAGCAGAGAGCAGACATGCAATCTGCAATGCAATGGGCATTCACAGCACAAAAACATTGGAGTGTGGAAGCCTACCTCTGACAAACTAGAAGAAAAATAAGTTTGCAACAAAAAGGTGAAAATCCTGCCTTTGGATATGTGCACAGTGGCTTGATACTGTTTTGGTACTTGCCAGTTGGTGGAAAGCTTCAACAATGGCTTTAAATAATTTTTCCTTGCTATTATCATTAAGTAGTTTAAGCAAGCTTCACCTACTGATGTATTTGTGATATATTCAAGGCCATGTTTTTACCTTGAAGATATCAAAGGGAGATAGAGAAGTTTGACTATAAAGTCATGAGTGCTTTGTGACCAGTGGCTGACCACTTACAAATGGCATCTGTGCTGTCATGACTGTGAAACTCATTATTTGGGAGCTGCCTATTTAATGGGCAGTCCCTGTCTGGTTTGCCACAATATCCATAAACAATAGTTATAACCAAGAGAATTTCTGTAGCAAAAGGTAGAGCTTCTCTTGACACTGGAAATCACATTTAGGTGGTTGGTAGAGATCAGTTTTTCTGAGTGTTGTTTTAAATGAGCCTTAAAGTAGCTGAAAGTTTATTGAAAAAATTATTTCCACAAAGCAAGCAGACAGTTGAAGTCACTGCTGTGAATTCAGTGGGCTCTGGAAGGAAACTTTTGTTGTTGTGATTGATCTGAAGGGTTTAGAGAAGCATTTGCTTCCCACAGTTTCCCCCCCTCATTTTACCAGCAGCTCTGTGCTTTCTCCTGTGATCCCATCATCTGTTTCCTGTTCTTTTTGGTTCCTTTTCATAACTGAAAAAGAAAGAGCAATTCAAAGAAAAGAGATATGATGAGGGAAAAGGGATGTTATTAGTTTAACATTTTTTTAGAAACCTTTTTGATTTCTTATGAAGGGTTTTTTTTTTTTTTTTTATACACCCAAAGGAAATAGTTCATTTTTACCAACCTGTCATGAGCAGACTAGTGCTTTCAACTTCTCCTGTGGAGAATAAATGAAGTGAGGCTCATCTACTTTCTTTGTGTGTGAATACATGTAACTAAATTACAGTGCCTAAAACATGAAAGGGCTCAAATCCCTCAAAGAAAATTTAGGAATAGCTCTGCAACTGGCTTTAGTGTTGATTCCACTGACCAAACATGCTTGGGGCACCATTCATCTCTCTGAGCATCAGAGCTACCTTGGGGTGTCCAGCCCAGCCTCCAGCTGCCTGTCCAGAAGGATGTGATGTGCTCAAAGGTCCTCAGACACTTCAGAGCATCTAGATGGCACCAGCAGCCTGTATTTAGGCACATGAACTGAGCCCCAGGGCTATGATTCAAAAGTAGACATTTGGATGTTTGTGATGTGCTCTTGGTGTCTACACTCCCATCCTGAACAGAGACCCAGGTCTGAATTACACACAAACCCCTAAGGGTCTGTGAAATGCCCAGAGCATCTCTGTGGGGCTGGCAGCCCCCAGAGGGGGTGAGCAGAGCCCCTTGCAGCCTCCCTCAGCTGTGCTGGGTCTCTGCACATTGCTCCCAGCACTCAGCTCTGCTGGGGCTGTTTCCATGCAGGAATCTCAGTCTGGAGCTGGCAGCCCTGGTGGCACCTGAGCTCTCACAGCTCTCACAGCCTGCACACTCAGCCAGGAGCAGATGGGGCAGTTCTGCAGAGCAGCCCTGGCTGTCCCATTGCAGCTCCAGGAAAGGACAGCCTTGTGTGAGGTTAAGAGCAAGGCACCAATTGTGAGCGTATCAGCCTCTGGTGCTCCAGGCAACTGCATTGGGTTATCTTAAATGAGCAAAGCAGCTAATAATTGCTAAAAGGTTATTTATTGCAGAAGCACATCAGTCTCAAAGGCACAGTCACAGACATCAAAGTCCATGCTAATTTTTGGTATACAGTTCCAAACAGAAGTAGAAGCTGCTCTTGTCAAAGGTCCCACGAGGCTGATGTTGCTGCTCCTATATTCTTCTTGGGTGTTGACTGATAATGGTGAGTAAAAGCAAAAAGAAAAGCAATGGCAGGAAAAGCAAAAAAGCAGAAAAGTGATCAAAAGCACCAAACTTTCCCAATGCATACTCTCATGTAGAATCTTTCCAACAAGCTAAGACACAAACTCAGACCACCACTCCCTAACCTATTAGAATTCTAGTTTCTTAACACGCCAGGTTACGTACAGACTATGCACACGACCTATCTTGTTCTATCTGAAAAATGTAAGCAATATTCTTACTATAGCTCCATTAAACACTGTCTATAACCATGGTCCTGGAGCATCTATTGAAAACATTGACATGTTTTCAACCTTCACTAGAACTTGCACTCCTACTTTGGTATCTAAACCTTTTACTTACTAAAAGCACTAGAGCTCATACTAAAACTTACTGACTTACTTACTTATCCTAAAACTTCAACTTACACTTCTACCTTATGTGTGAGTGGCTTAATATACTTCAATCCATCCACAGGCTTTAATTCAATCCCTGCACTCTGATTTCTCTCTGAAGAATTCAGAGGCCCCAGACTCACTGACTCCAACAGCCTTGTCCCCTCCTTTGACAGCCTTGTCCCCTCCTTTGACAGCTGTTCTTGGGAAATCAAGGAGGAGAGCCAGGATGCCTCAGCGAGGGTGGAATTATTCCCTTTAACCTGGGAGCTGGCAACAGCCATGACCAAGTGACTCCCTCTAGCTCTGAATATCTTCTTCTTCTCCTCCTGATCTGAATTTGGCAGGCAAACCGTTCATAAAATTGATGTATAAGGGAAGAGGTCACAGAAAATCATTTTACAACACCGTCCATCTTGCATATAACTAGGAGGCCAGGGCAAATTTTTGACACATGCTCCCAGTCTACTTTTTGGAATGGTGAGTGGGTAAATCTGCATCATTCTCTGAATTGGACTGAATTAACACTGCACTGAGAAATGGTCCAATTGTAGAGATTCTTTCCTGACTTCTTGAACTATATCAAAGCTAATAGTTTTCTGAGATATATGAATCCTTTTAGTTGAAAAATAAAGTTTGAATTACAGGTATGTCAGAAATTTATATTTACAAGGTGAAAAAAAATTACCTGTGTATCCAGGTGACAGAAAACCTTGAGAAGTTATGCAATGAACCCTAGAACATGATTTTTTTCTGTTTTCTCATACAACAGGTAGGGAAACTGAGGCATGGTACAATTGCAAGTTTTCCATGAAACCCCTCAACTAGAAAGGCTGATGTGAGCCTTACATGTGTATTTTTACATTGATCTGGCCAGGACTCATGTTGGAGTTGAGTGTTATGGTTCTCCTCTCTGGTAAACCATGAAATGCACCAGGAGAGTGTGTGCAGTTAATTACTGAGTTCTAGTTTAAACTTCTCCAGCTAAATCTACATAGTGAGAATGCAGGAGAACTCCAGACCAGGAGCCCTCATGAAAAGAAATTAATTCCCTTTCTCAGTGAGTGAAATAAAGTTGACACTTCCTCATCTCTTCACTAAATTCTTGATGAAGAAGACTCAAGACTAATTTTCCAAGTTCCCAACTGTGAAATATTATACACTTAATATTTTAATAACATTGTAACCCTCCCACACAGGAGAGGAATAGATTATGACCCTTCTTTTCACAGTATTCCTGATTTATACCCATCTGAGATGAGAGACTCTGGAGGTTCATCATAAAAGTGATGACCCAGCAACTTGTGGGGCTGTGATAAATATTGCATGAGACATCCATACATGAAAAAATCTTTTATAGAACATTAATCACTGCTTAGTTAATACTGTGGGATGTTTTACTATTTTGTAAGTACTAAATGATTTATTAAAAGAGCTGATTTACTCTGAACTTTGACCCAAAGCTTTGGAAGGGTGAGAACACAGACATTCAGGAGCAGCCAAACTTCACTTTGCATGTGAGTTTCCTCTCTTTTTTTTCCTGTCCTTTTCTCCTTCCCATAAGCTTCCCCTGGATTTCCCACTCTAAAGAGTGTGGGTGAGCTCATGTACCACTTAAAACTGCAGAGTATGAGCACTCACTCCTTTAATTTACAAGCTGGACCTCAGACACTCCAGCAGCACTTTCATTTTCCCTTGTGAATCTTTATTCCTCTTGGTACTTTTTTCTTGCCCCAGGCTTAGCCCAAGCTTTAGGCAATATTCATCTGGCAGGATTCAACTCTGCAGAGGCAAGCATCTACTCTGACAAGTGTGGCCTTTCTTCAGCTGGAAGGGGAATGTAGAAAGGAGCCTTCACCTTTTCAGCCATCCCTGGCAAATACTGCTTGGATGACATTATATTCTTGCAGCTGAGAAATTCCAATTTTAGCTAGGCTACCCCACATCTGAGCTTCCCATCTAATCAATGAAGAGAGACAGGTCTTTTGGGGAATATTTCTCTCACTCTAAAATAGGGCAGAGAAGCTGTGAAAGCTGTGATCTACATGCACCTGCTTCTCTTCACAGCCTCTAAAAAAAAAAAAAAAAAAAAAAAGCCGAGGCAATTTGCTCAGATACAGACATTTATAGATAGATGAGGTGATCTCCTCCCTCAGCTTCCATTTCAGCCATATGGACAATGTGAGATGCTATAGGGCACTGTGGCTACCCCCAATTTCCCCTTTGGATCCCCCTGATCCTGTCCTTCAACCAGCCAGTCCTGCAGCTCTCTAGAGCATATGATCTGCCTTGGACATCCCCAGTGGCACCTGACACCCATATGTGGGCAAATGAACTGAGTCCTTGCTATCATTTATTTGTACTCCTCCACACCTTGCACAGTGTCTATTTGAACTAAAAAAAAATAAACCCTCTTTTCCATATTTTAAGAAAGACCCTATTTTTACCAAAACCTGCTGCAAATGCAGCAAATTAGAGTCAAAGTCATACAGCTGAATTTGGTCTCCAAAAATAAGACTCCTTTTTCCCACTGATGGGCAAGCAGGTCAGCAGCTCGTGCAGCCCAGCTGCAGCCCAGTGGTGTCCAGGCTGAAGGGTTTTGGCTGTGGCTGATGAGCAGAGCACACATCCTCAGCATCCTGTGGACCATGGCTGACCTTCATGTGCTTGTTTCTTTTCTTGGCTGACCCAGTTTATTTGCTTCACTCAGTTTGATTTCCTTGGCAAATGTGGAAACTTTCTCCTTCCTTTTACTACTGCCCCAGCAAGCAGCATCTGATGAGCTGTGGGCATCTGCCAGTGCAGCTGCTGGCACAGGTCTGCTCTGTGTGGGTGTCCTGTGGCACTCTCATGTTACAGCTGAACACCTGGGTAGTGTAAGACAGACAAGGATTTATGGAAAGCAGGACAGTATCTGTATGGAAAAAGGCTTCTGGTTTCAGAATTCTTTTAAATTTTTGATGGCAGAGCTTGAAACAGAGAATTTGGGTGTCTCCTGTAGTGTGTTCAGTGGGGCTTCCCTTTTGTTCCAGAATATCCTTGCTAGCAAACTGCATAACAGAACAACAGGAGTTTAGGACTGTGCCAGATTAGGAAAGACATAGAGAAGTAGGATGAACAGAGCAGACAGAAAATCATCTATCCTTTTATAAGATTATCAGTGCATGCCACAATTTAGACTTTATTCTTCCTACTGAATAAAACATGACCACAGCAAACCTGTAACAGACCAGAATGCACTGATGTCCTTTTATTTGATGCTGGGTAAACTAAGTTTTAAGATAGCAATCACTCCAGCTAATTCAGAGGTAAAAATACAGAAAACTTTTTCTTCATTTTATCAATGCTGGAAATTCTTTCTATTCCTCTTATTGTAGTCTTCCATTTTCCTGTCAGTGTCTGTATTTTTGAATTATTGCAATATCCAACCACACATAAAAACTTTATTATGTTGGCTTAAAAGAAAGTTAACCTTGTAAACATTTTGCTGGAGGTTTTAAATGTTAATGAGCCAGAGTGAAGTTCTTGCTGTGGGCAACCCACGCTTCCCTGAGAAGTACAAACAGCAAGAGGGAATTGCAGAGGATGGTGTAAGGTGATATAATTATCTGTAATGGGCTGGAATTACTAAAGGGGAGATTTAGGCAGGTTTTAGGGAAATGTCTATGAGCATTGGTATGATGGGGCTGTTCTCTGGTTTGCTTGCACCAGCAGACAACCTGGTTAAAGAGCAAGGAACTGTTCCATAAGGAAAAGTTGTGCAGCAGCAAAGTACTGTATTTAAAGAGTGGTTCTCTAGATCCAGTCAGCTTTTTTGGTCCCATCCCTGCCATGTGATAATTTTATATCTGGTAACATGAGAAAAGGGAAGTGAGGAGCTGGGTGCCACCACTGAAACTGTTTGTTTCTCTGTCTGCTCTCTGCATCACTCCAGAATACAATGAAGGACAGAGTTAACCAATTATTTTGTGCTCCTGAGGTCAAAACAGAGCTATGTTGCATGTCAAATGAAACAATGTGCATTGAATGTCCAGTAAATTCAGCTTTTCTAGGAAACTTTAGATTTACTGAAGAGATCTCCTGTGTTGTCCATACAGCAGAGATCTAAGCTATTGAAGGAGGAGCTGTAGCTCAGAGCCCTTTCATACCACTGCACCTTGATGAGCAGTCCTTCCCAGACAAAAAAACTGCAACATCATTGGTCAACAGCAGAAGTTTTTTAAAGAAAATTCTTGTTTCTTTGCAATGTTTTGCTGTCATGAGGAGAAAATAAATCAAGAAGCTGTTTAAATTTCATGCAATTCGTTAAATAAAGAGAAATTGTGGCTGTTACTAGAGTATAACAGGTGGTTATTTTCATGCAAAGTTATAAAATGTTGGAAAGTACACTGTGATTCTGAAGTCAGACTGGATTGAAATTTAATTGCTAACATAATTCTAGGAGAAACTAAAGCTATTACAGAAGTGATTTCCCACTTGGAAAAGTCTGTGGAAGCCAGACCTCCTTGCTCTTGTCACAACTAAAGGAGCTTTTTAGAGAGGGTGTTTTCTCAGGTGATGGGACAATGATGGGAGACAGGACCTGAAATTCTCCTTCCTGTTCTGTCTGGTTCAAATCATGGACCTGACCTCAAAGCTTTACTTTCTTAGATGAAAAAAATCCACAAAAGGAGGGTGTAAATTATGCTAAGCTACATGTGGGAACTGTGGAATTGTGTCACAGGTGGTGTGACTGGAGTTGATGGGGAAGGAAAGAGGCCATGGCAGCAAATGCACAGCATGACTCTCCCTCTCTGCTCTAGGCTAGCAGTGATCAGGTATGCAAAGTGGAGCAGCTCCCACAAAAAGCTGGAGAGGCCAGGGAGAGCCTGGCTGCTGCAGGGGCTTTATAATCCAATCTCTTTCTGCTGTCTCTCTCTGCCTTTTTTATTTTAATCAAATGTTTTGTTTCTGTTGAAATTGGTACAAGCATCCCTCAATAATGGCCTCATTGTGAAAGATTCTCATTTTCCTGCCAAAAGTCATTTTAGTGGGACATGCTGGAAAATCCTTTTGTTTGCTGGCAATCCCTCCTTGTGGAAGACCAGCTGCTCGTTTCTGGTAGCAGAGCAGGTATTAATTCCTCAAGGGCAATACATTATCATGGCCAATCCTGACCAAAAGCAATTCCAAATTCTGGGGAAGCCACTGGGGAGGATTGCACAGATTTAAAGACAGAGATGACTTTTGGCTGCAGCTGTGTCTGGTTTTGGCTAGGAAATGACTCATGAACTTGTGTTCCAGAGCAACACCTCCTCTTGTTAAGAACATTTTTGGCCATGCTAAGCCCCATCACATCAGCCTGTGGTGCTTCTTTGGGCTTTTGCCATTTCTCCTCCAAGTCAGGAGCTTCTAACTGATCCCCATTCAGCCAATTCTCTGGAAGAGGCTGTGAGAGACACACCTGGGCAGAGTGGCCTCTTGGGACACAGATGGTTGATGTCATCTGTCAGGAAATCTGTCAATAATGTACAAAACTCTGAGTCCTGCAGACACTGGCAGCAGTTTCAGATACAGACATCATACAGGCACCAATAAGCCCATGACACCTAATGAGACAATTTTCTCACCAGGGGCTGTTTCATTCCTTTTATCTACTGTCTCTTCTCCTGGCTGCTCTTCACTTCCCTCTTCCCTCCCCTCTCTTTAGTCAAAATAAGCAGAATTAATTTCTTTCCTTTAATATAGATGTTGGTTGTCTTGGGAAAAACCTACTTCATCCATCTAGGTAATGAACCCTCTGTTAAGAGCTATGATATTTTTAGGACTTGCTTGCATACATAATCATGCTTTGCATTGCCAGGTATTTTATAGCACAACCAGATTTTCCAGTGTTGTCAGACTCTGTTTCTTTGCTGATAAATAGGCATACATCTCACTGGCAGTGATGATAAGCTTAGCTGCAGGAGCTACAAGAGTAGAAATTAGTGACCAAACATGACTTTTTTTTGTACCAGCAATCCTATTCTCCATCATTGGGCAAATGCTGGTAGAGAGGCTCTAGACTTACACAGGGTAATTTGAAGAATATAGATTTCTGGGAAACTCAATGTGTCACAGACAGTGGCAGCACCTACCCTACACTTAACTCAGTGAATGCTGGACTGCTTTGTCTCTGAGAGGAAATAGCTCAATTAATAAATAGCTGTCTGCCTCTCTGAAAATAAGCTCTAATATGCAATTAAAGTGAAAGATTTCCCTTTTGAGGGTGTGGGGAGCTGTTAGATAAAATCATAGGAGGACCAGATGTGAAAAGTACTGTTATTTAATACATTTAAAAATGAGGATAATTAAAATAAGAGAAATATATAGAGTCTGCCTTTAAAGGGGATGCATTTGTAAGCTCCCCTGCTAACATCTGTATCACTAGGGAGAGTGTAAGGACTAGCTACACTACATGGCAGAGAGATGACTAATTACAGAACATACACACACTTGGATTTCCTTAATGCAATAATGAGAATTTATTAAGCAGTGGCAAAGAACAGCAAGCTCAGTGCTGCAATATTATTGTTATTATTTATTTCTATTACAGTGCTGCACATGGCACTGAATGGAATGGAATGGAAATGGGACTGCCCATCGTGTAGGGTGCTGCATAAGCACAAATTCATCATTTAACACCTGCAGCTTGAACATGCTCTCTGTAGCCAGTTCCTGTGGGGATTAGAGTCCAGCTCTGAGGATAGGTAGAGCAGGTAGCTGTTTCACTTTGACTTGTGGGAATTAATTTTCCATTAGGTGTGTCAAAGGTTTGACCACTTGAGCACTAGCAGAGGGATCATGTAGATCTGAGGGTGTGCATGAAAGGGTAGAAATGGAAATTGCATTGGATAAGCAGCGTGGTAGCACAGATATATAAATTAAACTATTCCTAATCCCTGGATGACAAGGTTGGATTTTTACAAGAGCTGCTTATTTCCGGGAAGCTTAGAAATTAAAAATTCCTGTGGCTTCCTGTGTGTCCCACAGACTGAAATATCAAGCAACATGTCTTCATGATGTAACCAGTTCCTAATCCTTTCCCTCTTGTTGGCACAGGATTTGTTTTTCCTCCTGGAAAAGAAAGGGATTTGAATAAAAATGAGCCATAGACCAGCCTAATTCCAAGTGATGGGCAGGAGACTCAGACTCTTTTCCCCATCTCTGTTCTCTGCATTGGGAGCACAATGCCATGCTGCCCCTGCTCTGTGGACAGCCCTGCAGCTGAAGACATTTCAGGGGAGCCCCACAGCTCAAGGCTCATTCCCAGCTGCAGCTCTGTCCCATTATCCTTCTGCTGTCACCTGTGAGATGAGACAATGTGTAGAATCTCATATGTGAGGCCACAAAAAATATCAAGAAGTTTGCCTACAACTGAGAGTTCTGTCAATGGAAAAAATTTTATTTGGATGTTATTTCCTGACACTAGGAGCCCTTAGGTCTTTTGCAATCTTACTGATTTGCAGCCTGTGATGTAGATAGTATAGAGTAATAATTGAGAAGGGAAATCAGAACAAATTTAGGTCATTACTGTCACCAGTATTTCTTTGTTTCCAGACAACACTGCAGCATTTATTACACTTGCACATTGCTAATGTAAGGATCTTCATTATCAGAAAATGTTTATAAACTCAAGATCTTCTTCCTGATCCTTGCCTGAAATAGATGCAAAGAAAGAGATTAAGGATTGCTATATCCTGATCTTTCCCCAGGATCTTTTCCCTGTTTTCTAAGACTTTTGGCTCAGTAATTTCTGGATTCTTTTTTTTTTGTTTTTTTTGTTTTTTTTTTGTTTTGTTTTGTTTTGTTTTTTGGTGGTTTTTTTATTTATTTTTTTTGGTTTTTGGGTTTTTTTTTTTTGTACAGCCCATCTGTTTTTTCTCCGATTATATAATTGATTCTATCTACAGTCACTTATAAACATGGCATGTAATGAATGATCTCATTTTTTCTTTATCTTTTTTTAACTTGCTGGTTTTATGTTATTCCTTCTATTTTGTCAGAAAAGGCAACTGGAAGTAGTTCAGCCCTTCACTATCTCCATGCAATTTATGACATCACAGAGCTTTTTCATATCAGTTGTTTAATTTCCAGGCAAGTAAATGAAGTATTTCCTCAGAAGGAGACTATAAGTATACTTTGAGAGGTATAACACTATCTTGGAATGAACCATGTTTGTTTGGGATGTTATAGATTTCCTTTGTCACTAATTGGAATGTGTATGTAATTGGGTTTACTTTGGAAAGTCTGCAGTAATCAATATTTTTGGTCAGGATCCAATATTGACTCCCTAAAACTCAGGAGTTATCAGCATTGGCTGAGCATGCAGTGCTGTTCAATGGAAATGATTCAGGGGTAGTGTGGGAAGTCCTGAGATATCCAAGAAAATGGTGCAGGAAAAATGAGATGGGGTCTAAAGAGGGCCTAAGATTCTGGAATCTGCTCTGGGCTTTCTCAAGGCCAGTGAGATAACCCAGGACATTTCAGGTGACATATTCTGCCTCCTTTTATCCAAGTGATTCTTCTCTACACTATTGAAAGCAAACCCTTCTTTAAAAGGCACACACAGAAGGAATTAGGTGCTCCCTTTCAGGTAATTCAGATTAAGATAGTTATTGCCATAATTCTCATTTACAAACAATGATATTTTTTATCCTAATCTATATGAATAGAGGGAGTGTTGCTGTCAGCCACTGTTTACTGAATCTACATTTGGTTAGCATTGCTGTCTTTTCTCTGGATGCTCTTGTGTGGCTTTCTTTGTATGTTCTAATTAAAAGAACTTAGAAGCTCTTGAATGTCTTCTTTATTTATGCATCTTTTAATTAGAAAATTCAATAGTTAAGAATTGGGGCATGTGAAGATACAGCCATTTCATCTCCTGCTGTGATCTTGTTATATGTCCTGAATTAATTGATACCAAGCCAAGTTAGAACTTGGATAAAAATGCCATCAGGGATTAATCCTGGGTGAATTTGCAGGTCAGGCTGATGATTTAATATGTGCCAGCTGTACAAGACTGCTGAGTCTTGCACTTGCTCTTGTCTTGTGGTGCCAGACTCCTTGTCCTGGAGATACACACTCATTAAATACCCTGTGAAGCATTTTCCAGAAGAGGAGATTTTGGGGTGGGTGATCCATCCATTTCCAAAGCCCTTGTGACACCCAGAGTTGCTGTCACACCTTTGTCAGTGGGCACACTCTCTTTTGTCACTGCAAGTCCAGATCCAGAGCACAGGGAGCTCTGCCAGCAGAAATGGGCACAGAACCATCTGGTCCAGTTGGGTTCCACAGATCCCTTCACAGGGGCCATACTCTACAGATAAATCACAGAAATCAATGGGATCCTTGAGAAAAGCTCTTTTTAAAAGCACACACATGATGATGTCATTTCCTTAGAGAAGATCACTGTGCCCCAGTTTGTGGTGGTGGAAAGGAGAAGCTGCTTACAGCAGAGTTTTGGACACTTTTATCTTTTTGTTGCCATGGATGAGGGACAATAACAGATCTCTCCCTGCTACTGTTTGCCTGGAAGGAACAAAGATGTGGACAAAAGGCTCAGCTGGTTGAACACCCATTTACTCCTGGAAATGAAACAGAATTCAGCCAGCTGTTTGGATGGCTGGAAGAGTGAAAAGGGACAAAGGCTGGGGACTCCCACAGGTTCCCAGCCTGTTCAGTTTCTCAACCTTTTCCTTCACTTGCAGCCTGTGAAAAGGAAACACACTGACAAATATTATGAAAGACAGCATAACTCCACAGCACTTTTCCTGCAGAGAGCTGAAATGAAGATTTTCACTTTTCTTTTGTGCTACCTCTGAAAACAAGGGCAAAAGAGCCATTGTTTCTGGCAAAGCTAGGACTTTCCTGGCAAAGCTAGGACTTTCCCCTGCATTCTCCTGACAGTGATTCTGTGTAGCACAAATCAGAAATCATGCCAGAAGAATGCTTTGATACTCTGCTATTTATATGTATGCAATACAAAATGAATTAGAAGCTATCTTAGATGATTATAATGTGTCAGCATCTTGGAAATGATGGAAGTAAATGACACCCTTGCTCACAGACACAATACTGAGGAAAAGGCTTGAACATGCAAAAGAGTGGGATCCCCATTTTTCCTGAAGGAGAGAAGGCTCAAAGTAAAGCCCATAGAGGCAAATCCTGCATCATGATTGCTACTGCTGTCTCTCTGTTATAGAGCCATGGAGTTATGGGGAGGAGGACTTGATGGCAAATATTGTTTATTGTCAGGTCCATTTCCCTGGTATTCTGCTCAGTGTATTCTCCTGAGTTCTGCCTTTGGTCAGCTTCTCATACCATTAAATAAACAGTAGATCAAAGTTACCTGCTCCTCTCACTCAAATACCTGTGAAAATGACAACTGAAATGGATCAGAAATTCATGGTTGCAGTCTCACCAATTTTCACCTGCTGCTAATCTGATCCTAGTGCTGGTTTTTTGCTTTTTTTTGGTTTGTTTTTTTGGTTTTTTTTGTTGCCTACATTTGATTAGAAATCCCTTTCTTAAAGCCTCTGTAAACATGTGTTCTTCAATTCTATTATAAATTCTCAGTGGACTAAGAATGTGTCTAATTTGTCCTCAGATAACGTGACTGGAAGAATGCTTTTCAATGTTAAAATGCTTTATAGAGCACTTTTAAAACCCTTTCTGGAGACACTAATGGCATTTTCCTACTTTCTACCCAGAATTCCCCTTTCTAAAACTTAAAAAATATACCAAAGAGCATAGCAAACATGAATTGTTTAAAAACAGGCATCTTTCCCCTCTTTCCTTCCCCCATGTAAAGCAATTTTCTTTTTAAATGTTGCAAAATTTGCAGCTGTGCAACTCTAAGAGGATGTCCTTAGCTATGGAAAACACACGAGCATCTGTATGCTTTCTGACTCAAATTGTTTTAATTCAATTTTAGTGTACACTTGATGTGATGAATTCAAGTCATGTAACTATTGAATAAGGAAGGGAAGATGGATGGACATGGGGAAAAGTAATGTGTCATCAAGTGACACATTTTCTTCCACCCTGTCTCAATGTCAAGGACATGAAAGGGAATGAATTATTTTGAACAAATACACGTAGAGATTTGTATTCTGTTATCTGTTGCATTGGTCCCAGTTTGAATTCAGGCTGTCAAGGATGCATCTGGGTACTGAAGATTTACAGGGAAGAGGCAGCATCTAGGGGAGAAATATGAATAATGGGGCTCTTGGTGACCTCCCTGTAAGGTTTTATATTCACTGGAGCTGCTGGTGTTGCCTTTGTCCAGGTTTCCTTTGAAATGATGAAGGATGATCCCAAGACCAGACTGTGTCACCAGCCAGGGAAGCCCTGCTGCCTGGTCTTTTCCAGGTCACACAGTTTTCATGGGCTAACCACACAAGCAGGCATGAGGCACTTGGGAGATGTGGGGAGTGAATTAGTGCAGATTAGTGCCTGCTGTGTTGGCTGGTCACATTTGTGCTTTTGGCTGCCACAGCTCCTGCCCCAGGAGGGGCTGCTAGAAGCAGAGTGTGTTTTGTGCACTGTCAGCACTGAAGAGTCACCTGCAATGCCATGGCAAACCATAGCTGTGAGTAATAATCTGACAGTAATGGATGGGCAAAATTATTATCCATTGGGTTCAAAAGAAAACTGACAGAAATATAGTTAAATTCATCCTGATTTGTTAATTATTCAACAGGACACTTCAGTTCCAGTAAGCAAGTGGACAAACTACATATTTCATCTTTTGAGGGACTGGGGTCTAAATTCTGGTTCAAGGAAGTGTCTGGTTTTCTAATATTCATCTTTAGAACCCAGTGCTGCTGTACATACTTCCTATGTTGGTTAGTTAACTGGTGTTTTGTATTTCTGATGCATTGAATAGGAGATTAAATTAAATAGCTTCTGTAAGATTAGCAGTTGGTTAGAGCATGGTGTAAATAATGCCATGGCTGGGCTTGATGGTCCTTGTGGGTCCCTTCCACCTCAGAGTATTCTGTGGTTCTGGAGCAGTGCAGCAGTGAAGGCTGTCTCCCCTCTTCTGGAGATGCTGGGGATTCCCACAGGTCTGCAAAGGCAGAATTTGTGCTGTGAATGCAAGGCCATCTGTGCCTCCCAAAGTTTGCATGGAAAAGCTTCATAGGAGGGGAAACAAGGCAGGGTGGGAGCATGAATCTTCACAATTTCTGCTTCCAAAGTCTCAGAAAACCTGTTATGACACAGCAGAGACCTACTGACTGATGGTGACATGACCACTGCCAAGAAACTCCATATCTCAACAGCTTTTTCCTCTATGAATTCCACTGATTGCCTTTCTGAATAGAAGTACAAAATGCCTGATATTTGCAGGGCACACTGTTGCTCTGTAAGGATCTGACCTTTTGCTGCCAACAGCTTTTATCCAAGGTCTCTGTTCACTGACAGCAGGAGTGACCTGGTTCCAATCCATGCTTGGCTCAGTCCAGGGATTTTTTTCCATACCATGTTCACTGATTGTTTTGAATAAATCACCTGGTGCTTCCCTGAATCTGTTGGGGTTTTTATTTTGTTCTCTTTTGTTTCACCAGCAGTGATAGATGGAGTTTTGAACAAAGCTGCTCACAGCAAGCATGTCAAGGCTCCTGCTCCTCAACACACAGCCAGGAGACATTGCTGGGACAGCAGCTCTGCCAAGGTGCACCTGACATGCAAACAATATCCCAACAAAGGGGTGGCCCCAAACAGAGCTTTCAGTGTAGCTTTCAGGAAACTATTATTAATGCATGTGAATAAAGGAGGCTGGGGGGACATTATCACTCTGCAACTGCCTGACAGGAGGGTGCAGCCAGCTGGGGGTCAGTCCCTTCCCCCAGGTAAAAAGTGACAAGACCTGAGGAAAAGCCTCAAATTGTCCCAGTGGATATTTAGAGTTGATATTAGGAAAAATTTCTTCACTGAAGGGTGGTCACACACTGGAGCAGGCTGTCCAGGGCAGAGGTGTAATCACAGCCCCTGAAATGTTCAAAAACCTGTGGGTATGGTGCTTGGAGACAGGGAGGGCTGGGCTGGAGTGTAGGGTCAGTGGTTGCACTCCATGATCTGAGAGGTCTTTCCCATCCTTAACAATTCTACAAGTCTATGAATTGGGATATTACCTGGACTTAACTTAAATTTCCCTTCCCTTTTCTCTGTACCTCAAGCCATATCCCATAAGCCAAATTTGTCACTCCACATCATTCTTTTAGGTATTCCATAGGTAAATCCAAACCAAATTTGTCACTCCACATCATTCTTTTAGGTATTCCATAGGTAAACCCAAACCAAACTGCTCCCAAAACCAATTGTTTTTCTTTTAAAAAATACAGACATCTCTCATTATATCTTGTTTACTAAGGAGATAACCACAGTTAGAAGAAAATGGGATTTTTTTTTTTTCCAGAAGAAAATTACAGACTTAAACCTGTGAAATACCACACTCCTGGCAAAAGTGCTGATAATGAAAAAAGGCTGAGATCTCCAAACTGGAATCAGATTTTAGATATATACTGTATTCAGTGGGCAAGTATCTGATTCCTTGTGATTTCTTTGAAAGATAATAATAAAAAAAGGCAAAGATCTCTACAGAAGTTCACCATTAAGATGCAAATCTGTAGGCAAGAGGGCCTGGTTTGTAATTATCTGCCAAGTCAAATAATAGGGACAAAGCATACCTGAGGAGAATTTGAAACAGTTGCAAACCATGTTTTGTCAAGTCAAGATGATTAAAATTTTTAATATATTTATATTTTTTTCCCAGTGTTTGGAAGGTAAAAACTGAGAAATGACATGTATTCACCCACAAAAGCCACATACTCTGCAAAGGCTGCATTTCAAAGTGGTTACTGCATTCTCTCTCTTTATCTCTCTGGGCTGTATCTGGCCATCAGATACTTTTCTGTGCCTCCCATGATGGTGTCAGCATCTCTTACACAGGGGAGCAGTTCTGTCAAGATAAAATATGTGGTATTTTAACAGCACTGTTGTGTTCTAAAGAAGTTCACAGCACTGTCTGGCTTCTCCCCACCATGCACTGCTTCAGCAGCAGCTGTGGAGTAAAATGCCTGAATTTGCTGCTGTGGGGAAAACTACCCAGGCAGACAGCTGGGATTGCTGAGGTCCCATTCCCCTACTGCAGGCTCCCTCCTGCCTTTGCCACCCAGAAATCTGCTCTTGCTGCTTCCCATATCACCTCTTACACTTCTATGTTCCATCTAACTCACTGCACCTGCAAAAATGTATGTCCTTCTTTTTGCTGATGTTCACTCTTCAGCCAAAAAGCTCAGCATCTGCAAACTTTCACAGATGCCTTCACTGGGGCTAGGTGCACTGAGGGATTCCCTTGCTTGCTCCATTATAAATTTCTGAGTGGGGAGAGGCAATAATTCAAAGTCTGTATTTTAGCATTTTTTTCTCTCTTCTGTGTTATTCTGAGGACTGTCCCAAGACATTTGAGAAAGCAATTTACCTGTGTGCAGTTTTTATTGTGATGAATTGTCCCATGTGTTTTGTGTCAGCTATTTTGCCAGATAACTCTCTGAGGACTTTGCTGTTCCTGTTTGTGGCAAATGCTGAAAAGTTACCTCAGTGACATAACTTGATTTGCTGAGGAAGCTGGTAAGAATTGGAGTCATGTCTATTACTGAGACCATCCATCTTTTTAAATTTTGTGTGCAGTAGCATTTTCTTGTTATATAAAAGTTTGCATGCCAAGGAGGTCAGTTTGCTGTAGACTACAACAGGGGATTTAAAGACTTCTTGAATTTTGTGGAAATACAAACCAGACTTTGGGGATAGCACAGAACTTCAAGTGAAAGCTGGGGCCTTTTGAGGTTTTAGCCTTTCACAGCTCTTTCCTTGTAAAGATGTTTTGTTGTTTTTCTGCTGATTAGCAGAGGAAATTAATCATAAAGAAGAGCAGGAAATTATGGGAAAGCTTGCTTTCATGGCATAGCATTAATAGGCATGAAGGTTCATTACACAGAGTGATAAATCCCTAGAGGGTGAAGTTTAATTTCTAACAGTAACAAAACTTAAAAGAAATTGAAGAGAGCCCTCTGGTCAGTGGAGAGCACCCAAACAGTCTCCACAAATGGCTGCCATGTAAAAGTTTTGGGGTTATTCTCACAAGAGAACAGGAGTCTGATGGTCAGAGTTGGAGATCTGAGCTTCTGCCTGGGGTTTTTGGTACCTGCAGCCTGTCTGATGGCTGGGCACTGGCAGCTTTGAGAATTTTGGAATTGTGAAATACAATTTCAGCAGGTGAATTCCCATCACAGGTTTTACTCACTGCAGAAACTCATTCAGTTCTCATTCCTCTTTCTGGACACCAGCAATCAGGAGCCTTGTGAGAATTTCTGTCCTTAAGGTTTTCTCTCCCATCTCCATAGTGTTGCAAGAAGGTTGAAATGCATTAGGAGCAAGGGCAGAGGGAATCAGACTAAGATGTGGGAATGTGATAATAACAACAAAGAGGCTGATTTCAATGTAAAAAAATCTAAATATTAAAAAGATAACTTGTCCAAACAGTAGTGTATTTCTCTTTTCAGTCTTATATATACTTTCAGACATCACAACATTTTTATATTTATTTTCCTTTCTTTTTGCTTTGTTCCTTGCCTCTAGCTCATTTACTTTTTAAGCCTAGCAGGTTCCTGGTGTCTCAGCTTTGTAGCAGATGCATTGTTCCTTTACTTTATTATAAAATGGGCACACAACTGCAGAGATGGGAACAAACTCTTTATTGCCTGCTGCAATAGGTCAAGGGGTTAAAACTGAAGGAGGATGGACTTAGCTTAGCTAAAAGGAAGGTGTTTTTACAATGAGGATGATGAAACCCTGGAAGAGGTGAGAGGTGATGGATGCCCCATTCCTGAAAATGTTCAAGGTCAGGTTGGATGGGGCTCTGAGCAGTCTGGCATTGGAAAGTGTCCCTGCACTTTTCAGGGGGGTTTGGACTTTTTAAACTGGGGATTTAAATGTCCCTTCCAAGACAAATAATTCTGTGATTCTAAGATGCTTCAGATGGACAGCACTGGGCTTTGCCATAGACATGAGTACTTCTCCCTCCCTCATCAGAAGCTACAAGTCTGCAAAAGGAGGATGCAATGTGAATGCATGATCTGGTGGGAAAAAAAAAAAACCAAAAAAACGACAAAACCCCCACCCTGCAATTGCATCATTGCAAAACTCTCCTCTAATGCCTTCAAACCAAAGTTAGTAACATTAATATGCTCCAGCTGATGGCTTTTCTTCAACACCCACCAGGGCTACTCAAGGAGACCTTCTCCCTGCTGTCCTGGTGAAAGTGAAGCTGAATGTCACCTTGTGCTTTCTCTTGCCTCTCCTCTTCATAGCCCTCCTTTCAGTGCAGGTCTAACCCAATTCTGCTTAGTTTGTAAAGCTTGACAAGATCCCTGCTCAAGGTGCTAAGTTTGAAAGGTGCATTCATTTTTCATTTCAAATTCTGCCTCTCAAGCTATCTATAGTTCAGCATTTAGGCAGCAAATAAAGCTGTAGCTGGTGAGCTGAGCAGAAAAAAGAGATGATAAATGAGTTAATACTGAGTTTGTCACAAGGCAATTTGCTGAATGAATTAAAACACAAATTGGCCCATGGGTTTAGGGTTTACCAACCCTGCTACAAAATATGTTAGAGCAGAAATCTGGTGATAGTGTGTTTGAAGGTCTATTTTTCTTAGAGCTGGGCAATTTGGCTGTCCTCTCCTTCTGGCACAAAGTCAAAAGAATAGAGAAGAGTACTGTGCTCATATGAGTGATGCTTTGAAAGGGGAGTGTCACATACATGCATTAAATTAATCTCTTCTGGTCAGGGGAGCTGTCTGCTTAGCAGCATCTGTCCATAAAGTATTATGTACTTGTGGTCCCATTTCCTGAGGTCTAATGCATTTTTATGTTAAATGGTGCTCTGAACTGGCCCTCTCTTCCTTTGGCAGTCACAGTGACCATTGCTGTTAATTGAAGCAGTACCTGACTCCATGCTGGAGGGCAGGACCCCATGCCATGAGAACAGTACACTCCTACAACTCACAGCAGCTCCTATCATTAAAAGCTGAGGACAACCTAGACCTGTAGGAGAAAAGATTTAGCATGGAGAAATGCTAAATGCCACATAAATCTCATTTTAATTTTCATTTGATGTGGTGCAATCATACTGCTGTTGTCTAAGAGGGCAGCTCACCTGGCACTCCCTCTCTTGCAGCCTGAAGACATCAGGTCTGGGTTCATGAGGTTTGTGCTCCATCACAGTATCCCTCCATCTCAGCCACCCTCTAGGAAGGGCTGCACTTTTCAGCCATGGTCTGTCTTCACTTGGTGACTAAAAAGTCCTTTTTATCCTGTGACAGCCTCTACAAAACAAATAATTTCCTTTTCACCCATGGCAAACTGGAAAGGAAAGGAGCACACAATACCAACCATAAATGTCCTAATGAATTCTCATAAATCCCAGTCAGTCAAGGAAACTCCATCTCAATGCATGAGAGTTTGTAGTGACATATTCTTCCCTCTTTTACATGTCCCATGGGGTCCATGTGCCTGCAGAGCATCCACCAACACTAGTCTTTTCACCACAGGGCAGCTGTGGTAAAACATTCCCTAGATCCCTGCTGTAATCTTGGGAAGAGCAGACTGTGGAGGACAGCAAGTACCTTCCATGAACCACACCACCCCCTTGTTTTCCTGGGAATTGATAGTTGTTGATTCTTTTTTTTTTTTTTTTTTTTTTTTTTTTTTTTTTTTTTTTTTTTTTAATTTACCCAGCCATATTGGGCAGCAATGCCTACATGTAAAATAAAATTATTTAAAAAATAATATGCAGAACTCTCTCAGTCTGTATGGTTGCCATGCATGCTACCAGTCATGGTGCATTTATTTTCCCTAATCTGCCTTGAGGTCAAGGAAACTGCCTTTATCTTTGAGAGGGGAAGCTGAAGCAGAGTGGGTAAAGCCTTGATCATCAAAGGTGTGTAGTGAAATGGGATCCAGAGGAAAGCAGCCTATGAGATTCTTAACTAACTTGGAAGTTTTGGACCTATGAGACTTCTCAGGTCATCCAAGGAAGGCTGTGGAAAAGCAGGGAGCTGAGCCCAAGGTTCTGTGTGCTTAAACAAACACTTTGTAGTGATCCAGACTTCACTGTATGCAATTATGCATAGGGAAAGGTAAGTAGCTATTCAAGTGCTAAATTCTTTTCTCCTGAGTGAGTTTCTGAGAAGCTTTGCCCTTGTCAGCTGCAAATGTGAAGAAGATTAAGCCCACAGAATGAGGGTACTTTGTTATATGTCACCCTGAGAAGTTTTCTAAGAGGCAGATCACAGAAAGAGGCTTTCCTGCCTTGAAAGGCAGGTGTCAGCTGTGGTTCTGAGCTCCTGTTGGGGTGTTTCATCTCTGAAAAATTGCCTGAATCTGTCAAAGATCTGAGATCTTAATTTCTGTGGCCCTCCTGGAGACTGAGGAGATGAATTCTCCCACAGGTTCTAATTATGTTAAACTTTGTCCTTCCTGCTGTGTTGCAGTGATTTGCATCCAGCCCATTCCCTGCCAGTGTGTAAGTGCCAGAGCAGAGTCCCCTTGGTTCCTGATCTTTGACACTGCTGTTTGTTTGCAAATACTCAAAGGCAGAATGACAATTGTTAGTGTCCCCAGACCATGTCTTTGTTCAGCACAGGGTAGAGGAAGAGGGGAAGAAGCTCTGTGTCTCCCCTGGGAGGGCTGGGTGTTAGGGAAAGCTGTAAAACAGTGAAGCTGAATAACAAGATTACCTGGTTAACCAGAGGGCCACCTGCACAAACCTGATTCTCACTGAGCCTTGAATCATATTTTTATTTAAGAGTGGCAAACTGTAATTTGACCAAAGTGGTCTTCTTTCATGAGGTGTGCAACACTTGGGGCTTGGGGTTCAGAAGCAAAAAGGTCAAGTACTGGGATCTTCAGCTGAAATCTGTGGGAATTGGTGACAAGATCCATGGACCTGAAGTTACTGGTGAATTAAATGTATGAAAATCAAGTTTTTAAGTCAGTTATAATTGGCTGTGATTCAATGATCCTGGGTGCAACAATAAGGCAGGAGATTCCTGGAAGTGATCAAATGGTGCTTAGATAAGGCACTTGTAAATAATAAACAGAAATTATTCTTGCAAGTGCAGAATTGATTATATGGACCAGTCCTTCTATAATATTTACTTTGGAAATGCCTTATAAAAGGTTAGGATATATAATTAGTGATAAATTATGCTTGCTGGGGTGTTCACATGGAACTACAGGCCAGCTGGAATATGGAAACTGAGCAGAAGAGCCTTCCCCAATCCAGATGAAGATGTCATTGCAAGAATATTCACAACAGATTCCCACCACCAGTGGCAACAAGAAACTCAATCTGAGAGATTTGACTCCTCACAGGTGCTGTCCTGGGCCAAGATCCCAAGAAACTGTTCTGCTCTTCAACAAACACTCTGTCCATGAGTGTCTGTACCAAACTGTGGACAGAGGTCAGAGGTGATACAAAAACATTAAGTATCCAGAAAATCAGTTCATGGGCATAACACACTGGGCTCTCAAAGCTGATGGTGTGATTAACAATATCTCCCTCAAGCCCAGTTCCTTATATTTAAAATGGGGATATTAATATTCTTGAATTCCAATGAAAACAAATTCCTCTTGAAGCAGATAAGGACAATCATGATGCACTCAGAAAAAAGTCAACAATGAATCCAGACTATGCAGAGTTTGAATAAGTCATGACAAAAATGGTGTAGAGGTGCCATTGAACAGGGGCATTGAGTTGGAGTTTTGAGTGCACACCTGGTCAGTGCCCACTGTGTCTGATGTGCAATGAATGGGGTATGGGCCCAGTGGAAAAACTCATCTGTGATTAAGTCATTAAAGACTTTCACAGTACCCATGAAGAATTAATAAAAAGGAATGGAAAGTTACATGGATGTTCCATTTTTGGTATTTTCTTGACTGCTGAATGCTTTGACTGTAAATCTTGCTATTGTGTCACATACATTTCTGGACATAAGAGGTAATAAATGTCAGTTCATTAGGGCCAAAAAGCTCATTTACCATATTCCCTTAGAACTTCTTGATGGAATAGTTGGCATCCCACGAGACTGGCTTTATAAGAAGTGGAACATTTCTTTTTCTTTTCATAAAGTTTTGCCATGACACATGCAATAACAAACACTGTGCTACACCAGGATGTGTTTGTGTTTACTCTGCTTAAGACTCCCCATCAGCCCTCACCACTGTTAATAATTCTGTCAACGAGATTTCCATGGGAAGCATATAGGCAAAGTTAAACAAAGTGAAGGACTAAGGAAAAACAAGCAAATTGCATCATGGAAATCTGTGTCCCTGCTGTGTGCTAACAGCATACCAGCCAAGAAAGGGATTAGGGAACTTCAGAGTTCCTTAGAGAGGAACCAGGGCAGACAGACCTCACTAAAATGTAGATTGGGTTTTCTTGTGGATTCAGATAATTCTTTTCTCTGAGCTCATTTCTATCTTCCTTCATTCAGTGTGACTCAGAGTGTGTTGATATATTTCTGTCTGAGCTACCCCATGCTTTTAGATTTACTTTGGCAACATTTTATCTGAGCTGATATCTTTGCAACAGCTATGTTTAAAAAAAATAAAAAAATTAAAAAATAAAAATAAAAAAAACATCAAAAATCCCTTACAAAAACCCAAACCACAAAGTGGTGCTAGTGTCAAGTTTGATTTAAGAATCAAGTGGACATACCCACCTCCAGCAGGCATAAAGCAGTCCATAGTAAGTTACTGTTACTGTGAGAAAAAGTATAAACTTCCCAGATATTAATGAGCATCTTGTAATTGCAGAGTTCAGGATTAACAATGAGATATTTGCAAGTAATGCTGTGTTAGTCATGAGTTACAGCTTGCCTGTGTTTTGCAATTAATCCTGAAAGACAGGAAGGGATGTATTGCCCTTGCTGTGTAATTGTGTTACAGAGGTTCTTTCATTAAGCTCTGCAATGGCAGCTGAGCACTTCTTGTGGTGCAGTGGCTGCTGGTGGGACACAGCAGTGACCCTGCTTTGCATCTGCACTTCAGGGGACCAGCAGGAATGGGCATTCCTGCACATGCAACACATTCAGCACTTCTGCCATGGCACAAGTGAAGAACATCTCAGAGAAAGACACTTCTGTGCTTCTGCTTTTCCATCTCTGTTTATCCCAGAGAAGATTACAGAGACATTAAAGAGCAGACAGGTCAGTGATGTGTCCCTGTACAAGATACCTCTGAGACTGGTGATATTCTTTGCCCATCCTCTGTCCCATAGTGGGAGTGAGCCTTGCTGGGCAGCAGTCTTGATCAGCTGCTGAGTTTAGACCCAGCAGCTGGGTGCATTGCATGTGTGCTCATGCTGCCTTCCAGAGGTTCACCTTTTAAAGCTTCATGTCATTGGTTTGATGGAGTTTTCTCCTTCTCCATTCATGCTGAAATGCCAGCCAACACCAACAAGTGCCTTCTCAGTCAGGTTCTTTCCCCTGCAAATAGCAATCACAGAATCAGAGAATGGTTTGGGTTGGAAGGGACTTTAAAGATCACCCAATTCCAGCCTCCTGCCATGGCAGGGACATCTTCCACTAGACCAGATTGATCAAAGCCTCATCCAGCCTGGTCTTGAACATTTCCTTGGATGGGGCATCCACAGCTTCCCTGGGCAACCTGTTCTAGCACCTCACCACCCTCACAGGAAAGAACTTCTTCCTAACATCTAACCCAAACCTGTTCTTTTTCAGCTTGAAGCCATTGTCCCTTGTCTTGTCACTACATGCCCTTGTAAAGAATCCTTCACTGGATTTCTTGCATCACCTGATTAAACTGGTTTTTCCTGATCTGAACTAGGTTGGCTTGCTAGGACAAGTGCCAATGATCAGGAGGACTGTGTCCTATGTTAAAAGGGCACAGCTGGGTAGCTACAGACTTTCAGCCCTCCATTTCAGGTTGGTCCCTGATGAGTGCAAGAGAAGGAGCAAAAGAGAGGAGTGAGAACTGTCTGACTTTGTGTGTTCCCATCACCCTTCATCACTTTTAGCCAGGATTCAGAATAAGCTTCCTAGCTGGAGCTGTGCATTTTAATTAGCTGCTGTGCACTTGGTGGTTGAGCAGTGACATAAAGCAGCTTTTTTAGCTGAATTTTAAAAATCTTGGAAAAGATACTTTACAGGGAGGAGTTTCTAATTTTATAAATTTTCTTTGGGCAGGTGCAGACTTCTGTAGGTAAATATTTCTTACAACAGGAATGTTAAATTTCGTACATGCAGATTTAAGATACTGCACACCAATACTGTGCTGTTGAAGCCAGGAGTTGTTCTGATTTATTTCAGCAGCAGATACCACCTCCTCAGGAAAACAGGCGAAAAAATAAAAGAGACAATGGGGAAAGTGAAAAGCAAAGGACAAATTTTCACAATTTGTTGTTTAAATTAACTTCACTTTTCAACCCCCAGAACATTATTTTGGCCCTGTATACCTGGACTGTGATAGCTTACAGGCAGCCACTGCAAAATTTTTGGGTAAGCCTGGTGAAGCTGATGGAAAGGTTTGCCTTATTTTAGTGAGTCTGAGAGTAAGCACAGCATCAGTGGATGTTTTCTAAGAAATACAGACCCTTATCATTTTTTTTTCTCCTGCTGTGCAGGGGAGATGTCTTAGGGCTGCTGTTGCCTTTGTTCCACCACAATGCTTCTCTGCCAGCCTCAGTGCTGTCAGAGGCTTCTTGCAGGGGAGGATTCCTGCTCCGGAAAGTGATTCCCATTTCTTTTATTTTTAGCATCAAGATGTCTTTTATTCTGGCTGAAGGACAAAATCCTTTTTCACAGAGTCTGCTTGAACAGCAGAAACGAGTGGCTATTAAAAGAAGGCTTACTGTAAAATAGGATAATAACCTAGTTATTTTGCATTTCTAAGTCATTCTTGAATTGATATTTTCTTTCCTACAATGTACACCAATTAAAAGCCACTGAGCAGTGAAAAAGAGCAGTCTGTGCAATAATCTGACAGAGAATCACTGGCTGTGAAATGAAAGAATTATTTTGTTGCATTAATGTGAGAAACCATAGCAAATTCTTACAAAGCAGACTTTGTCCTAGACTATTGCTACAAAATCTTGTAAATGTCTTGTATATTTTAATGCCTTTTATGTACAAATAAACATTGGTGGCACCTTAGGTTTCTAGGACAGCTCCTCTTCTTGCCTGTCCCCTCAATGCTCCTTTATGTCCTTCATACTTGTCCTTGTGCACGGGTTCTCTCAACCCTGATGCATTAGATCAGATTATTGATGATACAAAAATATTCCTCCAGAAAGAGGGAAAAGGAGGGGGGGGGTTTCTTTGGAGGGCAAAACATTGACTAGGAATGAGCAAAGCAGGATATCCTCTGTTAATTGCTAATAGTTAAGAATGATGCATTTCAGTGCCCCTGAGGTTAATGGGAAGTTTGGGACAGCCCTTGGTCAAGCTGTTTAGCAAATATCATCAAAACTCAGCCACAACTGCACTGCAGATTTGGATGCAAGAATGGAAGAGGACAGATGAAGCTTGTAAACAGACAAGGCACTCATTATGCTAACTTGATTGTAGCTAATTAAAAAGGGATATTAGCTGATTGGATTACAGGGGATGGAGCAGAATGACCCTTTGTTCATGCCTGTGCTTGCATCAGTAGGATTCTCTGCTCTGCCCAAGAGCGTGTCTGCATTATCCTCATTCTTGTTTCTTCTCTCTGCTTTCAGGACAGATGCTCCCACACAGTCTGCTCTCCAGAGCAGCCTGCCAAGCTCCCCAGTAGCTGCTGTGCCAGCCTGGCTGGTGCTCTTGCTCCTGTGCTGTCAGGCCATGGCAGGGAGAAGCTGTGCTGCTCTCTGGCTCTCTCGTGGTGTGCAGAGCTGCCTGCTCTGATCCCAGCTTGGAACAGAGAATCAGGAAATCACATCCAGCACCTCTCAGCACCATGCCAAGCAGGGCCCTCATTTCTTCCATGTTGTTTGACATCCTCAGTTTCCATAACAGAATCTTTTGCCACATCCCTGGCAGTGTTCAAGGCCAGGCTGGATGGGGCTTTCATCAAGCTGGTCCAGTGGAAGGTGTCCCTGCCCATGGCAGGTTTGGAACTGGGTGGATTTTAAGGTCCCTTCCAACCCAAAACATTCTTTGATTCTATGTTTATTGTGCAAACTTTATAGAATAAATAGATGGAAGTATTGTGCACTCACAATATGTGAGACATTAGAGACACTCTCATTCATGTTAGAAAAGCAGCAATAACAGAATATGGATTTTGGAAATAAATACGATCAAACCTAACACAAAGCCTGACATTCCTGTTTTAGTCCTTCATACAAAATAACAGGATACCATTGCATAATCATTTTAGTTCTTGACCTGTGAGAACACAGCTCTTAGAAATGCAGTCTTGGCTGTGTACTAATTCTGCCTTTGGTAGGACTGAGGTTGTTATAATTTGCAATGGTTGTCTCCTGTTTTAAATTCAGAGCAGAATGGCAGACAGACAGAACTGCCAGAGCAGACAGCAATGTTAAGAGGCCTGAAGAGGGGTTTGCATATATACTGGGCAAGGAGAGAAAGGTGTGAAGTCTTTTTCTGCAAAGAGATGAGCCAAGTGAGTCTATTTCCAGATTTTCTAGCTGTCCATGCCCCTCTCATTCTGTTAAGAAGACAGACATCAAATCACAGTGTTGACACTAGAAGCTGCTCACTTCAATGATCATTTGAAAATAGGGTGACCACCAGAATTGCAAAGAAAAGAGGAACGAGAATGAAAAAACTTGGGACAGCTTATTTATTGAGGAACCAGCATATCTTGGAGTTGGTACCACACTGTGGCTGATTCACTGTGCATAACTATTTGTTAAAAACATTATTTTTACCCCATTTGCTGTCTCTGTTAAAGTCACAGAACATCAGTTCAGATCTCATCTCCCCTGTCTTTGACTCTGTTAATGGGTGCACAGCTCATTTAGGCCTGTGCAATAAGCATGGAGAGCTGCCAGTGCTTTTAGAGGTTGTGGTCTCAGGACAGGTGTCTAACAGCTGAACACATTCTCTTCTGGAGATGCCTTTCTCCATAATCTGAAATTAATGGTGTACAAAGAGACTTTTAGATATCCAGGGTAAACTTGCCTGACAAAATCTTTAGGTATTTATGATCTGCTTTGAAGATGGTTTTGTTATAGCTAAGGTGTGTAGGGTGTGACAGTCATCTGAGCTCTTGAGATCATCTCAGCCTGTATGAAGATTATTCCTGTAACTCATAGTTTGTATGAATAATAAGAATGATTTATTGAATCTCATCCTGAATTCCATTGAACAGCCTGTTGACTACAAGGAAATTTTTGATGACTTGCTGAGATACAGACATTCTCAATTATAAATCTTTTGAAATAAGAGAAATGCTATCTCATAACTGATCTATAGTTTCTTAGAAAGAAAAATGTTGATCACTGAGTAGTGAAAAAGTTTGGACTGCCATTTTCCCTTTGAGAGATAGAATGGTTTTCATAGTGCATACAATCATCAAGACCTGAGAACACAAACCCATGATTTTTTAATTTTTAGATCACAAATATAGTATTCATTACCCCTTGATTTTAAGGCTACTGGTAGTTATCTAATTTTGCCTGGGAAGCTTAATTTCATTCAGGGGTCTGGAAATGCAGAGATGAAAAAGAATCTCTTTCAATAACAAAGGATCAGGACCTGTTACTGAAAGAAAACCTTTGCCACTGTAAGGATTCAAGTATGGTCCAAGAGCTGTCAAGGGAATCTGAGATTGCAGAAGTGCTACTGGCATTGTGGTCAGGAATGAAAGGTGCTGACATTATTCCTTAGAATCACAGTAGATTAGATTGGTAAGAGCAGACCCTGATAGCATGAAGTAGGGCAGACACAGCAGGAACCAGGACTACTGAGCAGTGGATTTTTGGCTGCCTAGGACAGGTGAATAGCAGCAGATTCTGTATTCAGAAAATAGGGCACTCCTACTGTGGGGGGCTGTGTGACCTGTCAACAGCCATTTGTTTGAAAGGAAATACTGATGTCAACCCAAACAGCAATGCAGGACAGGGAGACCATGGAAATCTGCATTGAAGGATAGAGATTTGTTTTAAAAGTGGTTTGGTTTTTGTTTTTTACTTTTATTACTTCTTTTTTATTTGCTGAGATTTGAAGAAGTCTTTAAGCTTTTTGTTTTGTGTGTATTGGTGCCTATTTCAGGTTGAAAATACCATTTAGTTGCAAATCTATGAAAGTAAACTCATTGCTTTGTTGCCTGGATAGTTTTTTGTCTCATCTGCAAGGTCCAAATGAGAATTTTTCTGCAAATATTGGTCTCTGAAGTGAGAAAGTGAATATAGTGATAAAAGGATTAATATACAAACCCTTGGTGCACAGTTCTCTATTCTGCTTAAGTTCTGAGTAGTGTCAATAATGCTGCTTTGGTTTCTCACAGGCCCTTTCCAAGTTTGCTGTTGTTGAGAGTTTTTACAGTCTGTCTAAAAGTACATGAGGTTCATGTCCTCTGTTCTGAAATGGGGAGAATTCAACATGTAAAAACATTTCAGTAAGGCATTTTAAATTCAGTAAGTGTGTTGATTTTATATTTTAAAGTTCAACTGAAGGTGAGGACCTTGGGAAGATTGCTTTGGAAAAGTAAAGGAGCCTAGCATGAGCAGCTGACACAGCAAAATTACATACTTTACTCTTGAATGCTGTAATTGGAAGAAGTTTGGATAAGAGTGGATTTGGTGCATGAGTGTACACAGTCTGACCCTTTAAAGACCTTTGCTGTCCTTTTTTCTGTGATTCCCACTGTAGAATGAATTGGAAAGTATCTAAGGAATTTGACTGAAGACTTTCATAAACCTCCAAACTTTCTGAAGGTCATTTTCTTATCCTTGCATATAAATTTGGACCACACTGAAAAATAGATTTCCCAGAATCTGGGATTGAGATAGAATGAATATAAACCAGTTTAGCTACCTAAATTCCAATGCCTGTTTTCCACAACTATAAAAGTCATCAGTTATCTACCCTACATTATCCTTCTAAAACTTGAAAATAAAAATTTCCTACAATTCCCTGAGAACTAAAAAGCAATAATGGGTACCATTATTTCATAATATTCAGCATGAGAATAAGCCTTTGGTTTAGGTTATGTTTTGTTGTTGGGTTTATTTGACTATTGTTTTCTTTGGTGATTTTTTTTCTTTAATCGAAATAGGTGAAATGAGTTGATGCCATTTATCTTATCCTCCTGTTAATGATAACCAACCTGTCCATCTTTCCCTACATCTTATCCAAACCCTGAGGTTTATTGATTTTGAGAAATGGTCCATGTTTTGTTCTGGAAGTGAAGTAATTGTCAAACCATACTGAAAGGCCAAATACTTGATGGCTCTCAGAATTCTGTCCTCAGGAAGTGCCAGGAACAATTTTTTGTTGGTTTGTAGGTTTTGGGGGGGGGGGGGTTTGTTGTTGTTGGTAGTTTTGGGGTTTTTTTTTTGGTTTTTGTTTTTGTTTTTTTTTAAATTTTATTAGTCTGTGATTGACAATTTCAGGAAGAATTACAGCTTTCCACCTTCCTTGCAGACATTATCTCACAGAGGTGTCTGTGGCTGTATTTTCCTTTAACTTTCTGTGAGTTATGTGTCTTGCTTCCAACGGCAGCAGAATCATGCCCCCAGATGTCTGTGGCTGTGAATCAAACATAGTTTTTCCACATTAATGGATTATTGACTAAAAGAGCCTGGAGTTGCTGTATGATTCATTTTGCCATTCTTGTGAACACTGAGCTTCAGTGTGTCATTTGACCTACTTACTAACCTGGGAAATTGTTCTATGAAAGACATTCAAAGTCAGATTTTGCCTAGTTTATGCTAACAGAATTCCCTAGAGATTTTTATCATGCAGTTGATTAATTTATTACTAGAACACATTATAGGCAGCACTGAGATAATTCTTTTAATTTACTTCTTGTGACCCATTCTGCCCTCCTTCTATTTCAGTAATTTTTTTTTTGTCTGTCTCTGATTAGTAGTTTCAACTTAGGTTTGTGGAGTCTGCATTTGAAAAATATGTATTGGGTCATCTAGGACTTTTGTCATTACTAAAGCTGCTGTGCAGGTAGCACATGGAGGCATCATCACAGGCATTTCTGTATCAAGGATGTGTCAGAGTGCTTGGCAGTGAATTCTCATCACAGGGCAGAGTTAACCAGACTCCTTTCCATCCCCTGCTCTTTGCTAGGTGCCTCTGCCTTGAATCAGCCACAGAGAGAAAATTCATCTGAGCCTCTGATTTGACCCATATTGGCTTTCTGAGCTACCTTCTAGTAGATTTGAACACAAATCTCACAATAAGTGGCTGTAGAAATAAAAGAAGAGCCCAGGGATCTGGGTGAATATAGTATTCTGTGAGTCATTAGATCTGGATTTTCTGTGTGATTCAGGCACATTTCTTGTCTGCCACATTCTGAGTCTGAGTTTCACAGAGTGAACTTGTCTCTCGATAAAGGAAGCAATGATATTCAGCCTCATGCATTACTACCAAAAATACCCTTCAAAACAGCTACATTTTGATCACAAATATCTTTACTCCTGGTGAATGGGAACTAGGCAGAAAGGTCACAATTTGACTTTCAGCTCCCCAGTTACATCTGAAAGGCTGGCATTTGGTGCATGTGTGTGGGGATCATTTCACTTGCAAATCGAGTATTTATTGACGGATTCTCCTTCCGTCTGCCTCTCTCGTACATCTTCTTGTCCATCTCATCCAGAAATTCCCAGAATAAGGACTACATTTGTGGATTGGAGGGGCCAATCCAGTACTGTCATTTCATACAACCGCTTATTTGAACATATCAAGCTCAGTCTGAAAATATTTTAAATATTTCACTCTCACAAGTCCAAAATGAATGTTAGTTATGGAAGCACCTGATATTTAACAACCTTTGGCTATATGCTCTTATTCGCCCTAGCTTTTATCAGTGTTGGTTTATGGCTTGAATGCTTCATCTTGCTCTCTCTATTTACTTTCCTGATGAATTCAAAAACCCTAATTTAGCAAAACTGACCAGATTTTTACCTACTTCTCTCTTCTTAGATGACATCTCCATTCTCTTCTCCATGCCTTCTCCATGCCTATAACTCATTTTAGCCTGGGCTGCTTTCTCTTGAGCACCAGTGACCCCACCTAGATTTAATGTTTCAGAGGCAACTGTATCAGTTACGCATCAGTTTGCAACCACAACAAAAATTGAGAAATAATATCTAATATAATTCAATATATTGAAACAGCTCCTAGAGCAAGACTCCATCCTTATAAGGGAAGAAAATAAACAGATAGAAACCCTTTTTGATGACAGGGAAATTGCAGTAATCTGAGGTGTATAGTCTCTTACCAGTGCATGAATAGAATTAAACAGTAATACCAATGTGCCTTGGCACTTCTACCTTCAATAAATTTTGCTATCATTATCTAATTGTTCCTCACTGCATACCTGAAAAGTAAATAAAATTGATTTCTTAACAGGGACACCCTAATTATAACATCAATGAAATAATTTGGCTGCTTAAAATAGAAATATTTCAGAAAAATGTGCAGTGACAGAACACAAAAGAAAATTTTATGTTAAAAATTATATCCCAAAATTAGAATGGTGAACCCCTTCCCTGAATTTTCAATTCTTTTCTTAAAACATTACTAAAATGGATAAAAAAGTCCTAAACTATTGTGAGATTTTCATAAGAAATATAGTATTTCTCCTTGGCATTGATGAAATGCTTTAATACTGAAGCAATATGATGATGAGAGTATGACCCCATGATATCAGAAACCCACACTTGAGCCCAGGGCACCTTTTGCCTCACCAGCTCTGTGTGGGGAGTGAGTTTCAGTCATCCTGTGGGTCCTGTGGGTCCCTCCATCCTTTTCATACTGGTCATGGATTTATTGATCAACTGGCAGGAGAGATCAGCCTTGCTGGAGATGGAGTTCTTAATGGCTCATGGCTGGGGTCACTTGGTGACTAAATTCTTGGGGCAGCTTAGGAGCAGCTTCCAAACCAAAATCCTGTTTTTTTTCTTGTCTCAGAAGAGCCAGATCACCTCACTAATTTGCATTTGTGGTTTCTTGGAAAAGGCAAGTTCCTGTGAGATTAATTAAACAAAATGATAGTTAAAAGTTGATCCCTGGCCTCAGCTGGGGCTTGAGCTATGATCTGGATCTCTTCACTTATTGTTATTTGCCAGTGGAATTACTCAGGGATAGCACCAATGGTGCCATTAATTAGATACTAATACTCAAGCTGACCCTCAAGACTACAGCCAGATTGTAAACTGTCTGCTTCCTGATGGGAACAGATTCTTCTGAAGAGATTTCAGCATGCTCTTGCTATCCTTTTCTGCTCCCTAACATAATTCATAGAGCAGATAGGACTTCTGTATATATATATATCCCAAATTTTCAGATAAAAAATGATACCACAGGTTTTAGACCATGGAGGAAGATAGAACAGAATGCTTCTGTAGAGGTCTAGACTTAACATCACCCAAAATAAATAGACTGATTCAGATTGATCTCAGAGATTGTTCAGATGTCAGCAAGAGCTAAAGACAGATCATCTATATCCAAATAAAGGGTCTATGGATGCCTGTCAAAGACAGTGCTGAGACCCTGTTTTGTAAACAAGAGAAGTGTAGGGCTGGAAATCAGCAGATTAAATTGGTGTTTTGGGAGGTAGGCCTAACTAACAAAGAAGAAAATGAGCAAATGGGACTTAGACAACATGTTTTCACAGAATCATAGAATGTTTTGGGTTGAAAGGAGCCTTTAAGATCATTTAGTTCCAACCTCCCCATGATGAACAAGGATGCCCCCCCATGACATCAGGGTGCCCAGGGCCACATCCAACCTGGCCTTGAACACTTCTCAGGTGGGACATTCACAGCATTCCTGGGTAACCTGTTCCAGTGCCTCACCTGACAAGGTTTTTGGACTAATTTGTTTGACATTATATGAGTGAAGCAGAGGTGGAAAGGATCAGTGTCATTCCTTCTGTCTGCTGAACTCCAAAAATCTTTGATGTTGCTGAACTTTTATATAATCACTTTGAGAGATGACTGGGCAAATTGGATGTGAAGAAATGTGTTTAGCTTTTTTTGCTTCTTTGTCAATTGGCTTTTGCTAAAGCTTGAACTGCTCAAGGTTATACAATCTCTATCTTATCTTTTCTTTCCATTTCTACACTTACTTTTTCTCCTTCCCATTTTTTCTTGCCATGTGCTTAAAAATGGATCATGCTCAGAGAACATTTGGCTGTGAACTCATCACCAAAAAGGCAGCTAAATAGCAATGTTCTAAAGAGCACCACAATGACATAAGTTTGCCAGGTCTCCAGGTGGCCTGAAAGTATGTTGTGTCTGTCTGTCTCCTACAGTGAGCATGTTTACAAGAGTTAGCACCAAAATCAGAAATGGCAGGTTTTATCTTTGCTGTTCTTTTCTCCTCCCTATGTGCATCCTGTTCTTACTCTGCCCAAGGAAACTGCTTACAACTCAAATGAGAGCAACAGAGATAATTCTTATCTTCTCTTGTTTTTACTTCCCTAAAGGCAGTTGTATTTTAGGTCAAAGGCTTTTTCTAGCTATTACCTGCAGGAGAAAAAATGGGGGATGCTGTTCTTCCAGAGAGGAAATTTCAAAATCTAGCAATATTTTGCTCTGAAATATTTGCACTACTTTCCCCATCCCCTTTATTTTCTCCTTTCTCATTTCTTCTTGGGGCCAACACAACTCTGAACCAAACTATCAGTCCTGTACATTTTGATAATCTGTTGATTGCAGTCGATTATGAATGCACCTCTGGAATTAAAGAGTAATTCTGATGTGCCTTGGCACTTCCATCTTCAATCTTCCCAAACCTGAGATTGTCCTTCAATCACCAGATTTCACAAGGAACAAGCTGAAGGCAGAATCCAACCACCTGAATAAATAAGAATGATTCACAATGTGAAATCTGCTGCTGACTTAGAAGTAATAAGATTTCAGACTTCCTGAGCCATCCCCCTGCTTTTTGTGCTGATGGAGATGTTAATACTTGTGACTAATGCAGCATTGCCCAAGGCTGGCATGTCCTACTCAGACTGCACATAAGGGTGTCTCTGTCTCCCAGTTTTTGGGGTGAAAGCATCGTTTTAGGTCGAAAAAACTTGCCCAACTACCTCTAAATTCAGAAAAGTAAAAGCCATGTGTTTTCCATTCTGGGGTAGCCACATGTACAGGATCTTCTCTCCCATGGCAAATCTGAGTTACAAAAACCTGATCCAGTGCCACAGGAAAGAAAGAAAAGTCTGTCACTGGCTTCACTGCACTTTTCATCAGGGTCTGAGTGGGTCAGATGTAAATGGTTTGTGACACTACAAACATCCACAGCCCCATCTGGCTGATGTCCTTTGGGAAGATCAAAATCTACAGCCATAAACACAAACCTGGAAAGGGGCACAAATATGTCTAGATGTAAAGAGATTTCATGGTGTTGTTTTTACCTTGTAGCTTTACCTAGTGCATAAATCTGAGACACAGCATGCTGGGCTGCTCCTGACCAGTGAATTATGGTGGTTCTAAGGAGCAGTGTGGGACAGATGTACCTGTCTGACTGCTCTGCTCCAACTCAGCGTGGGAATAAAAACCTGATCTGACATCAGAGCTAAGGATGGAGCATTTCCCCTGGTTAAGTTAGAAAGAACCTCTTTCCTATTGCTTACTCTCATCTTTTTATTACTTATTTTACATATTGGTTGTCTTCAGCATTTTTTTCAAGTGTGTGCTGGGAACCTGATCCTCTGAGATGAATAAGCCTATAGTAAATTGACTTAAACCTATCATGTTGACTCTGTCACTCTCACTGCTTTTTTGAAGTCTTGAATATAGTCTCTCATCTCATTAGCTGCCTATAGCATGTGATGTTTCCCTTGCCTTTATGAGATCCAAGTACAATACAAAACTCTTGTTCACTATTTGCACACATGCTCTGAGCCAGTATGGCTGGTCCCTTATTGCCTATTACATGGAGAACTTGCTTGGCAACATCAGCCTGACCAAAGCTTGTCTGTATTTGTGTGCCTGACAGCTGACCTGCAGGGAAATTGTTGTTATTTTGGATGCACTCAGTGCATCAGCACCAGTTACACCAAGGGGGATTTTCAGTAAGCAGCTGTAGATTTGAGAAATGTCCCTTCAGAGAATGGGAGATCTCTCTCTCTCTCTTGCACACAAGTTTCTTATCTCACCTAAAGTACTTAGTGGTGATGCTCATGTTTTCACTAACAATATTGCAAGTGTGTACAGAAGGCCAATTATCCTTGAATATACAGAAAAATATTCTACTATTTTGTCAAGTTTTATTATAGAGAAATGGAGAAAAAACTTTCTCTACTTTACTGACACACAGAATTAAGTTTTCAAATACTGATGTGTCAGCATTTGAAAAACTTAAAAAATTTAAAAATAATGTTGCTGGACTTTTGTTCTGAAATGAAAATATAAGAGAGCATTTCACAGCTTTCTGCTACATTCACTTGCACATGCCATGGTTATTTTTGTGATCATATCCACATGCAGACTCATCTATGATGCAGGATATACAAAAATATGTAGATATATTGAAAGCTTATGGTAAGCAGAAATGTGTTTACATCTTATCCTAGACACTAATTCTGGAGAAACTATCTTTAGCTGGAATAAGTAAAAATATTTGAACTGTTAAATTAAACAGGGGTATGACACGGTGCAAGAACCATCCACACTGTGCAACATTACCGTGCTCCTTGTGACCAGGGCAGGTTCCTCAAAGACTCTCAGGAGCAGTGCAGGCAAGCAGAAGTGACCTCATGAGGCACAGAATCCCAGAATTAATGGGTGCAGCTGGAAGGTACCTCAGTGGGTCACCTGGTCCAGCCCAGAGCACAGGGCACAGGATTGTCCAGACAGTTCTGGAATGTCTCCAGTGAGGGAGGCACTCCACAGGCTCTCTGAGCAGCCTGCAATGCAGTGCTGGAACCACCAGTGCCATGCCAAGGTCCACTCAGACAGAGATGCCTCTGCCCCAGTTCAGGTGCAAACAAGACCATATGCTAAAGATAATAATATGGATTTTATTTAACTATGAATGTGAGGCAAAGAGATAGAAAGAGACAGAAAAGAGAACAAGAGAGAGAGATCAAGCAGAATGTTGTCTGCTGGACAATCCATGGATCCAGCAGTATCCCCTTGTCTTCCTAGGGCTGGTCCCAGAGTCATTCTTCTGAGTCTACCACCTTTACACAGTTCAAGTTATGGGTATTGCTGGGATGGTTGTAGAAGCTGTTCCCATAACTTGGGGTGATATGTGTAGGAGCAGTTGCTCCTTTCCCACACTTTGCCACAGTGGGAATTTCCATCTGGATGTGTTAACCAGGATGTGGTCACCAGATCTCAGCTTCCTCAGGCCTGGAATTTGCACCTTACTGTCAGAAATCCTTGCTTTCTATGCTTATCTCAGGCTCCTGCCATGGTGGCATATCTTCTGGCAAGTTCCTTCTGTGGTCTTGATGGTGTTTGAGACAATCAACTGTGCTCTTGAAGCCCTTACACAAGGGGCAGCCAGTGAGTCCTGGTCCTTTTGTAGACTCATAGAGATGCAGCTAGTGGATCCTCAGGAACTGTCTGGAGAAAACAAATATCTAATGGCTGCAGCATCTCTGAACTTCTACCAAAGAAAACCCTGAGTGAGTATCAAAAGGACAAACTGGAGAAGCAACCAAAGCACAGAGCTCACAGATGAGCTGCCAAGTGGCTCCTGCTGAAATGAAGACATCAGTTAATGCCTCCTTGATCACTGAGGGACTTTGCCCTGTGATTGGCAGACAAGACTTTCAAGAGGACTTACAAACTGGCTAGTAAGACTTACAACCTCTTGTTAGAGTTAAGAGAAGGTGAGGTGACTTTGAGCTCAGTGCCCAAAGCTGAGGAGCCAGGAGGCTCAGCCAGTGCCACAAAAAGGGCTGGATGAGGGTAGGAGCTAGAGGTCATGGTACTCTGCACTGGAAACTTGTCAGAGTGCTTCAGAAGTCTCACTCTACCAGTGGGAAGGGTAGATGACAGAGGTGTTAAAAATGTTGCAGAGTGAGGATTGACTGGTTGGACCATGCTTAAATCCCTTGAAGAGGTCCTGAATGGAGTGCAGAAAAACAAGACGGGGTGAAAGAACATCCCTAGCCAAAAAGAAGAATGATCAGCATTCCCTAATTAATTTTGCCCTGTTCTTCCCTCTCAGGGACTTCAAACAGCATGAGAGAAGGCAGGAACTGTAAAACTTTGGGTTTCCACCTGCTGTTGGGGTAAGCACGTTCCTGTGTGGAGCCCATCTGGGGTGGCTGTTTGTGGGTGCTGCTCTGAGCAGGGTTTGGTGCCCTGCTCACAGGGCTGCTCTCTTTTTGGTGTGCTGCTCTCAGAGATAAACAACCCTATTCTCCCCTCAGCTAGACACTATAGGGAGCATTAATCTTATTGGTCCCTTATATTGTCTCTTTGTTTTCCATCTTGATACCAGCAGCTTTGCTATGCCCCAGGACAGCAAATGCTCAAGATTTAGAGCCCTGGTTTTAGGGGAAGACACTGAGTGTCCCTCCCTGTGTACTCTGAGGCAGGTTTCTCCTTGGACAGCAGTGTGGTTCTGTCTGAGCCAAGGCAAGGCTCTTCTCTGGGGAGCTGGGATGTCACACACCAACTGCACAGAGGCTGAACCAGCCCAGAATCAGTGCCCAGCCAGGACTGAACAGCACACAATGAAGATAAGGAAACCAAACAAAACAAAGAACATACTTCAAACATCTTCCTTAATTTGCCTTCCTTCCTCAATTCAGGCAATTCTGGGCACACTCGTGGGCATTGAAGATCTCAGAAGTAACCACATTTCAGAATGGGGACAGGTTTAGGATGTTCTTCTGTCCAAGCTTTATTGCATTTGGCATAAGACAGAAGCACACTGGTCCATGTTCTTGGCTTAGGATTTGATTTGTTTTTCTAGTACTCAGGCATTAAATTTTAGCCCTCATTGGATCCCTTAGGAACTTCTTCTTTTCCTATTTATTCAAAACACAAATCACAAGGACATTCCCAGCACAAATGTAACTCATTCTAAATCCCTGTTAATGGGCAAGACACCAGTTTTACTAATTGCTACCTTGATTAATCAAAGTGGAAATAATTCAAGATGCCATCTGCTTCCAGATAGACAGGTCATTTAAATTTGTTTATTAACTGTGTTTGAAGTACAAAATTTGACCAATGTCCCTTTATTAATCAAGCTCATATTGTATATTATGATTTTGCCTTCCTGATTACCTCTTTAACAGTATCATATGGTTGTGTTCATGCTTTCAGAAATGATGGGGACTGTTACCTAAGGTCTATTGTCCTTTCTAGAGGATCCATTAAACTGAAATTATTATTCTGCTTATCAGTGTAGGCTTTTAAAAGACACCAATTTCTTTAGTCCTGAATTCAGCTGCAATGTGTTCATATTTAAAAAGAAAAACAAACCACCCCCCAAAAAACCCAGTTTAGCTGGGGAGATGAGATTTGTTACCATCACATTGGGTATATACCCACAGATACACTCAGTGATGGGAACAGCAATTTAGAAGTCTTTTGAAGTTCATTTGTCCTGCAACTCAGGTCTGAAAAATGCAGTCAAACCCTGGGAGTGCTGGTACAGCTCAACACCATTGATTGGTGACAAAATCTGACTGCTCTCACAGTGAGTGCAGGCACATCACTATGCCAGGACAGATCTGTTCTTATTGATGGGATTAGTGACACATTCCTTCCTTATAAAAATTTTAAATGAAGGGTCAAATCAGGCCATAAACAATCTGATCCACAGCACCCTGATACCAGCTGGTCAGACTTCTACTACTGTTTGTGGGGTTTTGGGGTGTGTTTATTCACAAGAGGCTGCTGTTTGAAAGAAACAAGTGCTTCAGTAATTTCTCCAGTGTGCACTGTGAGAGCTCTAGGGTAGAAGCTGCATTTTGACAGCAAAATTCTTCTATTGAAGTATATTTTATGTACTTTGATCACAGTGCTCAAAGGATATGTTGGCTTTGGTCTTATCTCTTACTCTCTTCCACACAGGCATTAAGTGAAGGATTTAAAGCAGTCATCAGTGTCTGTTTAACAGGAATATTTTCTGAACTGACTTTTACAGGATTTAAAAAATTATTATTAAACACTAGGAATATAATATTTGACAGGTCAACAGATTATTGGGTTTTGGCTTAAATATCAAAAGCCACAATCCTTGCCACATTTCTGCACGCTGAGGAAATGCTTGAAATTCACAGCAAATAAAATATTTAAATGCTGATTGCCTAATCTTGTGCAGGGAGACTGATGGGGAGGCATGCTACAACCTGGCCCCATGTTTAGCTGAATTTTTAGCTTCTTACTTACTGATCCACTTTTACAAAATATCTGTGGGTATAATATTTAATATCTTGGAGAATTCAGCAAATGTGAGGGTTTCTCAGACCTCTCTTGCTCTCTGTCCTCCTGCTTCTGTTGGAAGGGACCTTAAAGATCACCTAGTGGCATTTCCATTTTCATGGGAATGTGTTGTGATGAAGAAAATGCACAAAGAGCACTCCACCAATCTCATTCTTCCCAGGAACAGTCCAACAGAGCACTGCTGTGGTTTGTGCCAGCAGACTCCTGTTAAAAAAACATGAGAGGCAACTCATAAAACAATGAGAGAAATAGGATGAGACCCTGCTAGTTTCAAATGTACAAGATCCATTGACTTTCACGAGCCTGGAACAATTAAATTCAGCTGAGGAGTTACCTTAACATTAGATATTAACAGTGACAGTCCCTTGTTCCACTGATCTTTGTGGGAAGTTTGCCATTGCCTCTAGTCCTTGACTGCTGGACTGGAGTTCAGGCACATGGGCCAAGATTCACAAAACACAATTGCTCTGGTTTCCTATGAATTTCAATGGGATTCAGGCAGTGAAATGACTTTATGAATCTGGGCCTTCATTCTGAGAAATTTGAAAATTTGAGGAAGCTTATTTAGCACACACTGTCCTCAGAGATTGTGGGTCATTCTATTTGTTTGTCAAAGTCAATCATTCTTTCACAGAGCTAATACATAAATTAATGGGATTAATGGGAACATGCCTTCTTCCTGGGATCAGGGGTCTTGAGATACCATTGCTGCCCCTCCTGTGGCTTTTGAAATAAAATATAGGTCAGATCTCAGAAGCAGAAGGTCAAAGCAAGACAAGGTGGCAGGTGAAGAGCTGTGCTGCCAGGAGACCTGGTCATAAACTCTAACACTACATGTACTTCTGGAAGCTGTAAATTCCTACACAGCAGCATTAGTTACCCTTATGCTCCTAAGGCTGGTGACCCTCACTGAGTGCAGCTTGCCTTATAGTGGGAGAGAAGGGTCCCTATGACTGACATGTTTCTCAGACACTCCTTCCTATTAAATTGCTGAAGTATGACACATACAGAAGGTTTCCCTGTGCAGTTTTCCTCACTGTGTAGTGAATCAAGACCAGTACATATCTTAAGGGATACATCAAAGAAGGAAGCAACTGGGTAAATTTCTGAGCAAGGAGTTTGGGATCTGGCTGCAACCCAGGGCTTTTCTCTAACCTTGTTACAGCCATTTTAACAGGGACAGCTGCTAACAGGGTGGAGATCCCATGTTCATCTCTGCATCAGCTCTGCTCAGGTTTCTATCCCTGAGTCAGTGTAGAAATGTGACATATATCCTAGAGAAGGGCTGCCAGAAATAGGAATTCCTCTTTGTGGTTCAGCTGGCCCATCTTAGGTCCTTCAGATTAAAGGAAGAGTGGAGAGCTTTCATCTGTATAGGGCAGCATGAAGAGAAATGATGCAGTGGCTTACTGCTCTGTGAGACACCCCAAGGAGAAGCAAAGATACCCTGGATCATCCAAAATGACACTGGATGAAGTGGACTTTATCCCCTTTATGTCCACCACATGGACTACTGAAATGAACCCATTGTGCCTCAGGATCCCTCTGTAGTCCCTGGATGTGCAGACAGGGGAGCTGATGCAGCCCAGACAGTAATTCATCTCACCAGGAGTGGGCAGCTGGTGTCTGCATGGCTGGGTCAGGCCCCATCAGCTGCACTGACTAAAGCTGTTTGCTGCAAAAAGAGTTTAAAATAGCCAGCATTTAGACAGGTACCTACAAGGACAAATGTGTTTCTTTACTCTTGAACTGTCTTCCAACCAAGACAACATTGGCTTTTTTCCAGGGTAAATGGTTGAGTTCAAATTATGGGCAAAATTTCAACTATGGGCTCGAAGTGACAAAAATGCCAAGAACTTAGTTTTCTGTTTTATACTTCTTTATCCCACCTATAATATAAAAAAGAACAATAGTTCCCTCGATCAACACATTTTTGTGCTGGATTCTGATTTGATTTTAGTGCAAGCACCTTATTTGTGAGCATAATTCCTCTTTTGGAAGTGTTAAGTCAAGGAATAAGGACTTTCTTGTTAACTAGGTGAGACAGTAACAGACAGAAAGGGAAAGGGAAAGGGAAAGGGAAAGGGAAGATGGTGTTGGGAAGTCAGTCTGGCAAAATGGGAAACTAAAGGCTAAACTAAACTACTTCTAAGTAGCATCTAGGCAAGGTATGGATTGACAAGAGAGCCTTAGATGAACCTGGATGGAAAGAAAAGTTTTGATTTTCAAAACATGGCATGGCACCTCTCTCAGGCTATTGGTATAACAAAATAATGCAAGATCTAGAGATAACTGATTTCAGGAAAACTGCTTGAACACCTCTGCATAACAGCCTGGAGAAATCTACAGAAAAGGTTTATTATGAATGGAAGTCTGCACTAGCTTGTCTGACCTATTATTATGTTCACTAGAGGATGGAATAGGAAACCTACTTAGGCAGTTTGCAGGAACCACCAAGTGGGGTCTGATTAAACATGCTCATGGCTGGGAATCATTCAATTGAAGTTATCTGAGAACTTTTTAAGAAAACAGAGAAATTACAGTGCAGCAAAGATTTCGGACACAGCCCTTAGGCAGAGAGTCTCAATTATACAAATAAAAGCAGGTGAATACAGATCTGCAGGAGAAGTTCTGGAAATTGCAGTGATTGAGAAGCTGGCCTTCACTAAGTTACCAAATGTGTGCTCCTGCACCAAAAGCAGACACAGGACAATAATCATCACTACGAGTAAGACCTCAGTCAGATTTTGTGAGCACCATGTGGAAACAGAATTTGGGCTAGCTGGGGAAAGCCCAGGGAAGAGCAATGTGTCAATTAGAGACATTGTGCTAATGATAGAACTGGGGCTGCTCAGTCTGGGGAAGACTGACAAGTGTCAAAAAACAGGGGTCAATATACAGCAGATTGCTGCAAAACTCCTCTGTTCTCCATGTTCATTCCATGTGGGACATGGTGCAGTGAGGAAATATCTCAAAGAGAAGACTTAATTTGGAAATTAGAAGAATGTTTTTAGCAGTGGATCTAGCTAAATAAGTAATAATAATGTGGGAGGCAAGGAAATGGCTCTTCGAGGAGGGAGGTGTAGCATTTGGCAGCTGTCTATCCAGAATAGATTCCAGCCTGTGACTGCCAGCTGTGTGCCCCCTCCAGCCTCATTTCACTGTGATTCCCCAGTGCTGTAACACAGGGATGGCAGAACAGCCTGATGTATGTTCATCAGTGGAACTTGACAGCCCAGGAATGTGGCACAATATCACAGACAGCCCAAGGATTTGCCTGTATATGGGAAAATCAGTGGCTAATTCTGTAAAGAGCTTAAAGCCTTAAGGAATGTGCATTTGTTTCCCTTTAAATTCCATTTTCTGTTTTCTTTCAGTTTATTTGTAAGCAGGATGCTCCATGAAGTGCAGTTCTGTTGTGTCCCACAGGCTGGTTTCCCACTGGGTATTCTCCCTTTGGGCTCTTGTGACTGCCAAGTTAGTCCTTTCCAAGAGATTTGAGGGCATGCAGCTGCAGGTGTTGCTGCACTCTGCCTTGGCTGAGGAAAACCTTGTTATCAGTGGGGGCAGCACTGAATGAGGCTGTGCTGAAGTTTTTGATGTCTCACCCAACACTGTCTGTGCTGAGCATTGCCATGGGATGGCTGACAGCACAAGCCAGGCACTCACTCCCAGCCAGGCTTTTACCTACACTTAATTTAATGTACCTGAACTAACACAAGTTTGAGTATTGGCCAAATTAATGACCTGAAGAACAGATTTCTAGTTTCATGGAATTTAATTATCTTGCTGTCTCTTGTCACTTCTGCAGTTTCATTAGAAGATGTGTATTGTGAATCTGCCTTTACCTCCTAATGGGAAAAGACAGAAAGGCTGAAAACCCAAATAAATATATATTAAAAAAAAAATACAAAAACTTAATAATTTCCCCAGATCTGCTTTATCTTCAGGTTTGACTGTGGTGAACAGACAATCTCTGACTGCCAAGAATAATACAGCCATAATCCTGAGCTCAGGCCAGTAATAGACTTTTTGGTAATAAAGCTTTGGTGAATTGATTTCCAGCTGTTTGCATTGCCTTTCAGGGGTCCTTGCCTGGGCCACATTCAGCTCTCATTTAAAAAACACAGGGTGGGTAAGGCTCTATGGGTCAGGAACTGAACTTGGACAGGTGTTTATCAGCTCCTGCCATGTGTCTTAAGCCTAAATCACCCCAACTGAAGCACTTGAGAGCTGTCTGAGAGTCCATCTATGTTTTCTTTGTGGTCTTTGCCAGAGCATGGAGGGTGCCCTTGGAGCTAAAACCAAGCCAAATGGATGGTACAGGCTGATAAGAGAGCCTAAAGAGACAAGATGCTCATTTCACATTATATTAATGGGTGCTTAAAGCTGCCCAGGTTGAGCCCTGGCCCAGATCTGTTCCCTTCATGCTGTGCTGGTTTGAGACTTTCCCTCCCCAGGGTGACTGAGTCCTGCAGTGGCCACCCACACCCAGGATGCCCAACACTGCTGGGAATGGCAGCCAGGCTTTTGGATCTCAAGACAGATCAAGTAAAATCCCAAGTCATTCCAAGTGGGATCCTAAGGGAAATCAAGTCCTTGAGGAGGAGCTGAGGACATCAGAATGCCCTGGGAGCAGAGATTTCCTCCACAACAGGGAGATGGAGTCAGAATCAGTGAATGCCTGCCCAGATCTTCTCAACAATAACCCAGGAGATGGACAATATTTCACCTCAAAGTGGGATTTTTCTTCTGTGGGTAGAAAACTGCCTCTGGCATCCATGCACATGCAGAGGAGGGTTGTTGAAGCCTGGATTGCTGTAGGACTGATCCCTGTCTCCTGCCCATGAGCAGGACAGGCACTGGAGGCAGTCTCAGCTTTCATTTTTGGCTTTCCTGTACACAGCAGATAACACCAGACAATGCATTTCTTGAGCACCACGTAAGGGAATCATGCACTAGAACATGAAATTATTACTTTTGCTGACTTATGGTCAGTCATTTGTACAATTTTTCTCTGCAACAAAATAACACAGAGTCTTTAACAAGTGAAGATAGGTAACATGCCTCAATTCATCAGAAAATAGTTTAGAAACTGTCAGGTCCTGCCTGTGACCTGAAAGAGTAAAAAAAAAAAAAAAAAACAACAGATGATGTGTTTTAAAATTCACATAGTTTGTCATTCAGACAGGAGCTAAACAAAATTTACTTCTGTCCTGGTCTTATAGGGCTGTCCCTGTGTTTACTGGGTAAATTTAGAGTCATGCTAGGTAGTTTATGCAGCTACATCAGTGACTAGAGCAGAGGAAATAAACACCTATCTTGGTAGGCAGCTAAGGAAAAGGGCTAGCAACTGCATGATTTTTTGACTGACTTTTGTTAATCAGTAAGTACCCTGCTTTGTTAAAAATGGAATCTTCCTAATGATATCTTTTCTCAATTAGTTTTTTCTCAAGTGGTCCTGTTGCAGAAAAACCAACCAAACAAACAAACACCAAAAAACCAAAAACAAACAAAACAAACTAACAAACAACACCAGAAAAATACTTTTAGAAATCTGTGCTTCAGTGTTTACAGGGCTCTGCATGTCTGACACACTTGCCCAGTGCAGAGCTCATGCAATGGCAGTGTTTTATACAGCAGTGGGAGATTAAAGCTCAGAAGTCAACACAACTTTTCTGAGCAGGCTGAAATTGCAGTGAGAAATCTCACTTTTTCTTCCACTGATAACAAACAAGAGTGAATTCACTTTAGTAAGGTGGTTATCTACAACAGCTATACCTGAGCAAATGTGTCTGCTCCCCATTCTGTCCAGGGAAAGATTTGGTCAGTGACATCAGTGACATCAGCAGGGTTTAGGATGCACTTTGCCTTGTTCTAAGCCTCCTACACTTGGTCCCTGTTGGCTCCACTGGCTTGGGTTCTGGTTCAATGCAGAGATCTGGGCAATAGCTCAGGTGTAGCAAAGCTGGGAGATCTGTGTCTGTATTTGCTGGGCTCATGGGGCAGTAGGAACTTTGAACATATTATGTGGAGAGATGGCACCTGCATTTACCTGACCTCAGATATAAACCTGGCATTGTCAGCCTGTTCCAGAGCAGCCTGTAGCTCTCACAGATGTGGGGAGGAACTTTTGTGTGTTAGCTGCATTGCACAGTGACCCCCCCTCAAATGTTCTGTAAGAGCAAAGACATTTCAGAAATAATTAGAAAGTCCTGCAATGGGCTAAGGCAGGTTTATTTCCCTTTGCACCAAGAGTTTATTGGCTTCAGGGTGAGCTGTGGGTGTAATTCTGAAAAGGTCAGCAGCATAGCAGAGAGAGTGAATCACTTTTATAGCTAAATAAAGGCTGACATTACCATGGGATGGTGCCCAGCCATGAAGGAGTGTGGTGGCCCTGGATGCATTGCTTTGGTGGGGATTGATTGTGAATCCATCCTTGCAATCATGGAGGGTGGCTGTGACTTGGCTTGCAAGGAAGGAAGGTTGAATGTGCAGGGAGGAGAAAGTGGGTTGTAGAGAGGACCACAATGCTGCAGAGGCAGCAAAAATATGCCTTGGACTACCCTCGAGGGACCACAGATGTAAACAGGCAAAGAAAACTGAAAAGTTCATCAGAGAATGAATAACCAGTGGCTGCTTCAGCTGTCCTTCTTCCTGACACTCCTGACCAGCACATCACTGGTGTGACTCTGGCCTCTGGACTTTGTCTAGAAGTGAAGGGCAGGAATTCAAAAACATTGTACCTTTACAGTAGATCCAACAGGATCACATAGTTAATTTTTTTTTTCTTAATTTATATTCTGTCCATCTCTATAAATGATTGGAAAAGGTTAAGTAAAAATCAAGAGGTGTTAAAAGTATATTGGTAACAGAAGTAGCTATGTTTTATACACAGTACATTAACAAACCTGTGGACCTCTTAGATTCTTGAATGTCAGTTATGACAACTGACCAACCATTTATTGACAGTCATTATGCATTTATTATCTCTGCTTGAATTGTTTCTAAATGGTTCAGTAATATAAATTTTTCTTTCAAAATACAGTAATACAGCCGAACCTTACCTGCAGTGCTCTCTTAGCCCAGCATTTAATATGTTTAAATCCCCTCAGAGTAAAAATTTCAGTAGAAAGTCATTAGAAGGAGAATGTTCTTTACCACAATAATCCCCCATGCATGTATCTCTGTTAATTGATCTACCTTTCTAGACAATGTAGTAATTATAGCTCATTGAAGAGCATCAAAGAGCTTCACTGTTATTTTACCCTGACATTTTCCCCATCATTGTGAGGTCTCACCAGCATAATAGGGAGCTTCTCCCTGGAATCACAGGACACAGGGAGGAACTGTGTTGTTTTGTCAGCAATGGTGCCATGGGCACAGGCATTTTTTGCACAAGATGATTTTGCTCAATCCCTTCCATCCATGCAGGCACAGCCCAGACAGACCACACTGAGCTCTGTGGTTGTGAGGCACCTGCCTTGGACAGCAATTCTGTGTATCAAAATAACCAAATAGATGGAAAAAAAAAATCTTACTGTTTTTATCTTATGGTATTTTAAGATTGGAGATCTGTAACTGTATTTACAGACAAGAATTTCTTACATTGTGAGGCTGAGTGTGTAGTTTGGGTTTGATTTTCATGCAAGACAAATCCAGCCAGGATGGCTTTGTTCCTGCTGAAGGCAGTGGTCGGACCCCCATTGTTTTGGCCAGTGACTGTACAGGGAATCAGATTTAGCAAGTGCAGCATATATGGCTTCCTGAGCTTGGAGGTGTTCTGCTTCACAGCTCAGAGATACCACAGATGAACATTAGCAAAACATGAAAATTAGCTTAATCAGAGTACAGAAACAGAAACCAGACTTCATTTTGAGTTTTCTGAAATGTTTAACAAATGAGTTGGCTTTTATGGTGAATAGTTTTTCCAGTTCTAATAATTTACTTGATCATTAAATCTGCTTCTGTTCCAAAGTTATTTAATTTTGGATCTAACTTCTGGAGAAAAGCCATCTGTTATTAATCAATAGTTACCTCCTAACTTACCAATATTGAGTACTTGTTTAAAATTATTTGAGTAATATACATGCCTGGAGGAATGTTTTTTAAATATATATTGGATAAATTTATATTGGATGAGAGGGAGAGAATAGATAAATTCAAGTAATAATAAAATAATTTTCAAAGTTAATTAGGTAGGGGCCACAAAAGTAATCACTATTTATCAGCATCACTTCAAAGCACACCTTCAGTAACTCATGCTTCTCCCATTGCCACAAACAAAAGAATCCAGGTAAGAGCTCCAAACTCCAGCAGGGAACTGAAGCCTGATTAAGGATGTGGTGGCCAGAGGTTGTTGTTTTCTAATGGACTGTGTGGCACACACTGAGCTGGATCCAAAATGCTGGTACTAAGCACAAGGTGTTGTGTTGCACATAAAGAAGGATTTTTGGATCTGGATGCTGGCTTGAACAATTGAGAATGTCTGGCAAAGCTCTCTGGAACCTGGCAATCCCCTCAGCAAAGTGAGGGACTGAGCAAGCTCCCCATCAGAGCTGATCATTCTACCACCAGGTTTTCCTAGTGTGAAGAGTCTGTGCTGTGCTCTTTAACTATTCCCTACACACCCTGCTAGTGCCCATCTTGTGCCTTTCAGTGTTTGTTTTGCCAGCTCCTTATCCTTGGAGAAATTCAGTTCTGCAGTCACAGCTGGGCCCCAGATCCTATAGAGCCCAAATGAATTGTTTAGTGATCCAGTGGGAGAGCATGCAAAAGAGGCTGGAGGAGCTTGCAGAGCTACCATCCTGTTAGATGAGCCAGAACTCACACAGCTGCTATTGCTTTGGAAACTGGGAGCTTTCAGCCCCACAGTAATTATATATTGCTCTAAATTACTTTTGAGTGGCTCTCAAGATGTTGTCATCAAGGCTGTCATCTTAAGGGACAAGCTCAGACACTAGAGAGATAAGCTAAAGTGAATCAGACAATGGTGGTGGCTGAGTTCATTTCATTGAGCTTGTGTAGTCATCTTGACCTCCATAAAAGTTCTCCATTTCAATTTCTCTCTGCTGAGGAAAAAGCTACAGCCTTCCCCTTCTGAACTTTCTTAAATGAAGGAAAAGTAGGGAAGACTAATTTTTCTTTTATCCAGAAACAAGACAAGCCCATCAGTGCTTTGACAATAAAACCCTATTTAGAATTTTTTTGTTGTTACCTGCCAGGTCATAAATGAAACTTCAGCTTGGCACTCATTTCATCACAGAATTGGCAACTTTTACCCATTCCTCTATTGCACATGTGAAGAGCAGTGTAGAGATTTGAAATTTACTGCTGAAATTTTAAATGTGGAAGTAAGCATGATTTAATTTATTGCTCTGGCTACTGCCCTTTTAAGCTGTGTCTTGGACAGGATGCTGTTCAAAAGCCCTTCTGTATTCTATTTTGTAGCTCTTCATCTCTAAACAATAATGTGCTTAGAAGTGAGATCTGTCAGAAAAGAAGTAATGGTGCATAGCAATGATAAGCATTCTTTAAAAAATGCGTTTTCTAATGAGATACTAAGAGAAGGAATAAAAATAGTATTCTGAATCTCTGATGGTCTTATAATTGTAACATTTTAGCTCAGAAATGAGACAAAAATGAAATAATTTTGCTCCATTATACTTGGTAATTTGGCCTTTGCAATTAGAAGAATCTGGAGTAGTGTATTTTGTACCTTGCTGTCATGAAAGAGTATAAAGGCTCCATGAACATGCATAAAAGGAACACTACAGTGAGTGTTCTGCTGCTGAGCATCTCCCTGTATTCAATTTGACAACTGAAAATATAAGGGGCTCTGAGGCTGCCATTATGCTCCATCATATCAATGACCCATGGAAAAGGAGCTGGTATGAGCACATGAAGAGCTCTAAGGGAGCTACAATAGCCTATCTTGTCAGCAGCCAGGGGCTGTGAAATAAAGTAGCAGAATACTGAACCACATAGACTCCCAACCTTGTCCCATGCTGTTCACCTCTTAAGATGGGAAGCTTGTCCACTTTTGGAAATACGATAATCAACAACTGTTGGTGAAAACTGGGTACTTTTTGTCATAAAAGCAACTTCTGTGGGCCAGCTAAGGAGATAACTGTTGCTGAGAGTGATGGTGGTGGTGGTTCATTCATTGCAAATGAGTTTATGAGAAGAAAACAATCTCCAGTGCTCGATCCAGGCTGGGTTTGTAGAGAAGCAGGTCAAATGCTGAGCAGCACTGGTCCTTCTCCCAGGGCTCCTTCCTCTGGGAAAGCAGCATGACATTGCAAAGCATCAGGCTCTGTGCATTTGTACAGTGGTACATATCCCCCTTCACCCTTCTTTGGGACTGCAGGAGGCTGGAGTGACCAGAGGCTCCACAAGGAAAAATCCAAATCTTGCAGAGCTGCAGCTGAGAGCTAATGAGTCCTGCAGGACCCAGACTGACTCTGTACAGAGCCACATGGATTCCTTTGCAACTTGCATCCTAGCACCAGTTCCTTCTGTCAATGCAATTATCCAAACACACCACTACCCTGGTATAATGAGGGCTGGGTCGTTAAGATAATAACCTCTGTGTCATGGCATTTTCAAGACATTTAGACTTTTAGGTGAAATAGTAATTGCTCATTTAAAGTTTTATTGGGATCCACTTTAGATTTTTGTAATGTGAAACAACATTTACCTTTGCCACTACTGACCTGGAGCAGATCCCAGCTCAATGACCTACATGGGAAAAACATCTGTATCTATCACTGAGCATGAGCCAAGCATTCCCTCCTGCAGTGGATTTACAGTCCTTAATCCTGGAAATAAATGCAGAGAAGCAGAGCTTTGTGACAAGGCTAATACTTGTTGAAGATTGTGAGGTTTCTCTGAGAAGAAGCAGGGACCACAGTCAGGGCTTTTGGGGAACAGTAGCATATCAGTGCCAGGTAATTCAGGATGCTACAGAGCACTGTAAGATCCCAATCTCAGGGTTTTCAGGCACACTAAGTCAGAAACTATGCACTGCTGTATCAAAGTTTGATCTTTGCCATTATATCTCAGTGAAGGCTTGAATCTGCCCAAGTTCACAAGCTAATTTTGATTTCTGGTCACATCTACTTGCATTTCATCTGCCCTTATGGATCAGGTAACTGAGCCATGATCCTTCCCCTCCCTTCCTCCTTTTTTTACCTTCTCCTCTTTTTCTCAAGCTTAGTGGAAAAACAATTTCATTCCAGATTCATAGCAATTACATTTTTCTCTCTTCTATTTTTAAAAAATTTCTGATTTATGAGACATTGTTAAATAAATGTCCATTAATTTAGCATCACTTAAAAACCTACTACAGAGGGAGAAAGAGATTGATCTTTCTGCAGAGGGAAATCCAGTCCACCTGTGTTAGTGATCTGTGCCACTCCTTCATGTTAAGATGTTTGTATATATTTTTAGTCAAAAATTTCTGCCCCTCTTTAGAACCCCTTTTGCATTTTTCTGATTATTAGCATTTCCTATTTCTTTCTCTTTCTTTTCTTTCTTTCTTTCTTTCTTTCTTTCTTTTCTTTCTTTTCTTCTTCTTTCTTTCTTTTCTTTCCTTTCTTTCTTTCTTCTTTCTTTCTTTCTTTCTTTCTTTCTTTTCTTTCTTTCTTTTCTTTCTTCTTTCTTTCTTTCTTTCTTTCTTTCTTTCTTTCTTTCTTTCTTTCTTTCTTTCTTTCTTTCTTTCTTTCTTTTCTTTCTTTTCTTTCTTTTCTTTCATGGCACTCAGGTCCACTAAGCCTTGGAAACCAATGCACATTTGTTCCCCTTCACTCCTCTCAATCACTGCAGTTACATAAGAGATGTAACTATGGTTATAAAATATCCTTTACTCTGAAAGAAGGAGTTTCAGTACAGTGGGATTGTAAGACCTTGCTTTTTATATCAAATAATTTGATGCTGCACTTTTTAAACTCCAGATCATAGGCATGCCCCTTATTTTTGTCTCCATCACCCCTTTTGTAAGACTATGTGAGAGCTGCTGCCATATCATTGTAAGCTGTTTTGTAGGCTAAAATTTTCATGGCCAAAATTTACTCTTTTTTTTTTTCTCAGTCATTTGGTGAGTATGATCTCTTACCCCAAACAGCTTCTTTTTCTTATCATTGTTTCTACCTGAATCTTTGTTTTCATCTTGGTTCTTCGGGGAGGTTGATGGTTTCTTTTATCAAACAATGCAGGTTCCATCATGTTGGCATTTATGAAATGCCAGGACTGCAGTGTCAATGCAAGGAAATAGTTCTGAAATATGGTGGTTTCATGTATTAGGTACACACCCCTGCCTCTGTTCAGTCACAAAAACCATTGTGTTTAATGACTTCAGCCCTTCTATCCCCACAAGAGGTGACTGAGTGCATTGTCCACTCTGCAGTGGAAAAGGAAGGTGAATTCTGAAGTCACAGAGGGAGTTCCCCAAGGACCAGGCAGCCCCAGCACACAAGGGTGGGAATATCCTCCCTCCCTTCTGAAGTTTTCATAGTCACTTTAGGGATTTGATTCTCAGTCCTCATTAAATTGAATGGGATGAGGGCTTAGGACATCTGAAGTTTGCTCTGAAAATCTCAGCTGTAAAAGACAGCTTATTAGGCCATTTCCCCCATATCTTACAAGCAGAAAAAGAAGATCCATTGTGAGTGAAAGAGAGAGACCAGTACTCATAATAAATAAGAGAAATATCTACTATTTTGTAATTCAATTGTAGCTTCCTATTAAATTTAATAATGCATACACTTTAACTTCATTTTGTTCTTATTAAGAGAAAAGAAATTGGTCCAGGCAAGCAAGCAAATAATTAAATAGAAATATTTTAAAAATGCATGAACACTATACAGCTTAAACATGTATCACTTTTACAGCAGCAGACATGATTTAGAATCTGAGTCCCTACAAGTGAAACATTCTTCAAGCTTTTGAAAGCTCTCTAGGAATTCTAGCATCAGAAATGAGTTTTCACAATGCCAGAACCTCTAGAGACATAAAGTTGCTTGTTTTTCCACAATGCCCAGCATGGGCTTTACTAAACACAGGAACACCAAGGGAAGTCCACACTAAGTAATACAAAATACTACAGCATAGCACTGGAAATACCTGAGCTGCCTTTGAATTACCTGGGATATTGGCATTCTGCTTCCTGGTAGGCTGGTGGAAGACATAGTGTTTTCCAGCTGAAGTAGCAACTTTTAAACACAACAAAAATCACTATGGTGCCCTGCAGTGATTGCTTAATGGACCAGCCCTACCCAAGCAGATCACAACATTCAGAGTCTGAAAACAGACACATCCAAAGAGTCACTAAGCAGAACTCCAAGGCTTTTTAAGGGCCTTCATGGAATGAGAAATTTGCCTGAAGAGCTTGAAGTGGAGCCAATGGAGCTGATTTCAGCCAATTTTATCTTTATAAATACATCTAAACCTGACCTTTTTTAGGCTTACTCACATTCACTGCCAAAGGATTTTCCAAATGTCACAGGTCTCTTTTTTCACATATATTTCTTCTTCAGGCAGAAAGCTTTCTGTCCCCACACCTGGCAGAAAGAACAGACAGAAAAAGGACAGGAACATTTAAATACACAGACAAAAGCATCTACTTAATGTGACTGGCCTCTCACCTATGTGCATATTGAAAACTTTCTTACTCTTTCAAAAAAATCCATTTGTGGTAGATAAACATTATCTGGATGTTCCAGATCAAATCACTGCCAGAAAACAAGAAGTCTTGACATTGAAATGACCAGAATTATGATGTTAAGGAGAATGGAATATTAATTCTTTAATTGCGCTAAATCATCTTTTACACACAGAGTACAAGAATTGCTGTTGCAAGGCCAGACAGAAAGGCAAGCTACAGGAGAGTGAATCTTTGATTCTTCAGTGCTATCTCTGCCATAACTCTTCACCTTGATGGTTGAAATAAACTTTATAATATCAATATTCTTCTTTATTTCCTTTCCTCTGCTGGGGAATATTACACTACATCCCCATTCTACCCACTGATTTCAAGTCCCTGTGGGAAAGAACAAAAAGCTATGATCCTTTCTGCTTTAAAATAATTTCTGTTCTGCTGCCAGTGGCCCTGTATGGTATGCAAGCACTTGGCCTGAGCTGGGTAAGCTTTGCCTCTGAGTCTTGTTTTCCTAAGGAGTTTGTGGTAAGGTGGGGGTCAGCCTCTTCTCTCAGGCTACCGGGAATAGGATAAAGGGAAATGGCCTCAAATTGTACCAGGAGAGGTTCAGGCTGGATATTAGGAAGAATTTCTTCACTGTAGGAGTGGTCAAGCATTGGAACAGGCTGTCCAGTGGCTGAGTCACCATCTCTGGAAGTGCCCTAAGAATGAGCAGACATGGCACTTGGCAGTGTGGGTTGGTGGTGTTGGTCAAAGGTTGGGTGGAGAAATCTTGGAGGTCTTTCCTAATCTTAGTGGTTCTATGACTGTTTGTAGCCATGTCTGTGCTAATTTGGGGCTGGAGGCTTCCCTCTGCAGTATAGAAAGTCTAGGAGGTTGTATTTTAAGTGCCAGGGAATGGAAGCATCAGAAATTAGTGACTGCTACTGGTCTTTAGTGTTGCTACTAATTTGGGTAAGATGGAGTGATTAAAGACAGCTAATACAGGTACTGTAAGTAGGTCAGGCAAAACAAACACCCTAAAAGCCAAACTAACTTGATGCTTTTAGGGAACCTCCATAGCAGACAGGGAAGAGTGGAAGTATTGATCAAACACAATGCTGCACAAGAGGAAAGAAAAGTGGTGTGAGGACAGAGCATGGAGAGTGAGGTATGTGGCTGTGTGAAAGACTTGCTCAGCAGTGGAGTCAGGGGGCTGGAAGTGGTGTAGGTGTCTTTTATCAAGGAAGGATCTGAGAAGCTGCACAGGCAGAGCCAGTACTGTACATTGTACTGTACAGCTGGAAGACAGATTTGGCTTCAGAAGAAATTAAGTGTAATTGCAATATTTGCTAAAGACAGCAAGAGCAGCAGGCTGACCACTCACAAAGGGGAGAGTCTGATTTCCAGGCAGAAGCAGCAAGATAGGACAGAAAAATTATCTGTGAGACTGTTGTGACTAGGGGTGAAATTAAAAGCTTTCCCATCCTTTTGTTCTGCTGTGTTATTTCCCTTAGTGATACTGTGCTTTAATGCTGTAGGATTCCCAGTTTTTTCTGGCTATTTCCTAGTGAGCACAGAGGTTCTGGGAATAAAAAATAGTCCTTGATTTAGTGCCAAAATCTAAAAATCACTTTGAATTTCCAAACAGGTGAAAATTATTCATGGCAATACATGGCCTGAGCCCGAAATAGAGCATGACATGACTTCTGTCTCAGCCTTGCAGTGGGGACAAACCACATGAGAATGACACAATCAAAGGTGAAAGAACAAAAACGTAAAGCCATGGCTCTAGCATTTCATAGCCTGGAAAGCAGATCACAGGGAAATCCTTTTAAACCATCACAGCAGGAACAATATTTCCCTGTATTTTATCAGCCCAGTGAGAAAATCAGGACAACCTCTTTGCATTGGCAACATGCCCTGCCACCACCTAGGGCTGTGGTTGGCTCAGAATATCAGCGTGTTTGGAGCACTCTGCAGAAAAGCCAAATTTTAAGTGACATAGAGTCATTTAAAAATTCAAACTACCCTAGAATAACTGGAACTCTTACCATATATTTAAATGAGTTTTAGATTAAGACAAAGGGAGCTAATTAATTTATCCCAGAGCCTTTGTAAACCTCCATTTAGAGAAAGCTTATCAATGAGAATTCATTGATGAAAAGGACCCGGAGAACTAGACTTTGGTTAAATATATATCCTTATATACTGTAAGGATGCTGGTAGAACAGTGTCTGGTCTTTTGAGCCCACATTCAGGTATTCATTTTCTAAAGAAACTGGCAATTTTATTATTAAGGTTTTTTCTCTGTGTGTGTGTGTGTGTGTGTAGTTTATGTCATAATGAATCCAATGTTCTCCCTTAATGTTGCAACATAGATTTTGAAATAGGGCAATATTTAAAAATATTAGTTCATTAGCTTTCATTAGTTCATTAGTTCATTAATGAAGAATGTATTAGTAAAAGACACAAACGTATTTCTCTATGGGAGAATTAAAATTACAATCATATGCCATTTTTACTACATATTCTAGAGACGGAATGAGGAACAGAATTATTCCTGTTTCAGGTGCAAAACTAATCAGCATGTTAACTTACTGTGCCCTGAAAAATGCACTCATATTAAAAAATAAACTGGAAACAAAATTTCTGGGTTATTTTAGAATGCATTTGTTCTGATTGTAATAAGAAGAATTTAAGATTGAACCTTTTTAAGATAGAAGTATCAGCAATCACCTATGACTTAAAAAAAGATATTTCTTTTCCATTATGCAGAGAAGCCTGTGATGAAATTTGTTGCCTCTGCAGTTCTGAAAGCAGCAAGATCTGGAGTCAGTATGTCTGGTAGCTATGCTAGTTCATAGGGACATAAATCAACAGCTTGCTTACCTCAGTATTATCTGTCCTTTAGCCATTTCTATGCTCTTCTCAGATTTATTCCTTACCATATTTTATCTGGTCCAGACTAACTACCTGTTCTGAGTGCACTGGTTAAATATGAGTCTGATTCACAGCCCAGCAGATCTTTGTTTTCCTGATTTTCATTCCATATTTTTTGTTTCATATATATTGTTTTCTTTGGCTTTTCCTTCACTCACCATACTGTTTGTTTTTCTGATGCACTTATATAAGGTGCAGCTTTATATTTTATATATATTATATAAATCTACACTGGATTTTGTCAGCACAAGCCAGGAGCAGGACTGAGATTCTGACCTACTCAAGGATTTAATATTTTTTCCCACTGAGTCCCTACCACACTGGAGCAAGACAGTAAAAAGGTGTTTTAACAATCAGTTCTGATCCCCCTCTTCTCTTAGTTTGTGCTTATCCAACAACTACAGACTGATTTTCCCAGGATGGTGCAGCCTATTTCATCCCTACAAACTCATGGGACTGCCTCAGTCCTGTCTGCTTCTCTGCAATGAGTGCTGAAGGTCCTCATTTTAATTTTTTCAGCTGTTTTAGTAATTTCCTTGATTTAAGACTTAGTTCATGCTGAGCCTAAGACAAGAGACAGATCTGGGGGTCTTAGTTTGTGCTATAACTTTTCTCCTTTCTGTAAGAAGAAAAAAGACAGCAGTGCAGAATCCTTAAATAATATAAATAATTGTATTTTCTGATTCAAATGTTAAAGAGAAATACCGTCAGTGAACTACCTGTGCTTCTAAAAGAATAATTTGGTATAGCAGTTTTTAAAAGACTGATATTTGAGCATTTACAGTTGTGATTTTTAGATAAACACTTTATCTTCCCCCTTACACATTGCTAGATCCAGATCCCTTTTCACACCCATAATGCAGGCTCAGTTTTGTTAATCCATATCGTTGCTTCCCAATAAGGCTCCAGTGAAAACTACCTGGCATTTTGGTATTTAGGAAAAGCAATTAAAGAATTAAATATATACAAAAGTCTGCAAGAATTGTATTTAAATGAGGGATTTTATAAGGAAAGCTTGGTGATTGTAGAAATTGAAAACTCTGGTGCCAGCAATTATTAAATCTTCCATTGCTTTGCTCTATTCAGGGCAGGAATTATTCTAGTTATGAGTACATGGATATTGCCTCATCCCTTCATCAGAATGGGGTTACCAAGACAAAGCAAAACAGAGAGATCCTGGTGGGGATGAGAAATACTGAGAATTAGCATCTGTGAAGTTTTAAGAAAGTGAAAAGCATTTCAGGTTCAAATGTGAAAAGAGTAAGGGATTATCTAAAAATTGCAAATATCAATGTTATATTCTTCATTTTCTATAAAGCAGGAAAAACATTTTGCATTCAACTCTATTAAATAGGTTTCACCACTTTCAGCTTTTGACAGCTTATGTTCCAATGTAATGTAGTTTAGATTAAAACAGAAATGTTTGACAGATTCATTCCAGTACTCAGATGTACAGTGAAAAGTCACTTGTGCCTTTGCATATGGTGGGGTTTGGAAGAAATAATTTATACAGAAAGCAATTGAAACTAGAAATAACCTCATTAAACTGATAAATGAAATAAGGTCGTGATGCTGCCATCCAAAAGCAAGTCCTGTATAGGCTGTGGGAGTTACATTTCAGAATTACATAAAGGGCAGGTTTTTGTGTTTCATTTCTGTTACATGGTTGTATGTTGCTGTGGGAACTGGTCTGAGCACCCTGATGGATATTGTGCCTTCCATGCAGACCAGTGGGTGCTCAGACCCCTACATCTGTTGAGAAAAAGATTTGAAGTCGATTACAGTGGTGTCACGGTGTGATTTCGGTTTGCCAATTTTCATATATTTAATTTCTTTTAGAGATAGGATTTAGGAGTAGAGACAAGGCAGGCTCAAAACTTAAAAGGGTATAAGAAGAAATTTTTTAATAACACAAAAAGAATTCAGAATAAGATTTCTAGATTATTTCTTCCTCCCCCTCCCTTCATTCCACATTTCTTAACAACAACATACAGAAAAACACTCAGTTATCTACTTAAATAATCATTTTAGTTCACTTAGAGAGAAAAGTTCCTTTTTTGGTTTAGGCTTAGAGAGAGAAAAGTTCCTTTTTTGGTTTAGGCTTAGGGGGGTGTCTTCTCCTTCACAATCTACATCTGCCCAGGAAAATATTACAGATTATGACTCTCCTCCCATTCCCACAGTCCTTCAAGGGCTGTGCTGTGGGTTATGATGCACACATGGGGTACTACTTTTAAAGGCAGGCTGCTGAAAAATAAAATTCCATTTCCCCGAGGCAAAAAGTCTTCTTTTCAAGCACCCAAACCTCCCCAAGTATATTTCACAGTTTAAAGGAATTTTAGTGTAGTCACAGTCCTCTTAGAGCCCCACAACAAAAGGTTTTCAGCTACTCATCAGTTTCATCTTTTCAATCTCTTCCCATCAGGAACTTTATCTTCATTCCGCTTGTTTCTGTAGACTCCATGCTTTATTTCTTCTCATTAAGGAGGTTCAGGAGATCAAGAATCTTATCCAGTCATTAAAAGAGTTAAAATTATGTCCAGATCGTGAAGAAGCCACGTGGGCAGCTGGAGGCCTCTTCTCTCAGAATGGTTGGGGGGAAAGAGAGAGCATTTGGTGGTTCCCTCATCCCCCCGCTCGGCCATGGCACATGGAGAGGGGAGCTGAGCCAAGCCGAGCCAAGTCGAGCAAAGAGCCGGGGGCAACCAGGGCCAGGGCAGGGGCCGGGGCCCTGCCAGAGGCCACTGCACCCCTGATGCCTTAAGATCAGAATTTTCTGTTCTGCTTGGGTATGCTTTCTGTTGTGCTTTAGGATGATAAAGACGAAATAGTCCGATACCAGCTATGGCTCAAGGACAGTTTTCTTCAGACTCCAAGTCCTAAGTATAAACAATGGAGAAGAGGAGGGCAGGCCAGCCTAGAGAAGAGGAGGAAGACATCTTACAATTGGAGACTATTAATTGGATGGTGGATGCCTGTATGCAAATAGACCGAAGTCTATAAAAATATGCAATCATGTGACCAAGCCCTCTTTTACTTCCATCTTGGAGCCACTCAGGCAGGGCAGGGGCCACGCTGTGGCACAGGTACTGCCAGGCTGTGGCCTTTGAAGGCCTTTCAATAAATACCCATTTTATTTCCCCTAACTCTGTATGATCTCTGGTTCAGCTCCTAAAGGCAACACCTCCAGAGGCTGGAAGCCGAAAGAGGGTTAGTTAATTTAATCCAATGTGATTTGTGAAAGCGAAATAACTTTTTAATTGCCTTCTTGAGCTGTCCACTACTAAATCAGCTCTCTGATCGGACCCAGCAGCTCACAGAGAGAGCCCCCAGAGATGGGACAACCCCTCCTGTTCCCCTGCCTCATGCTGCTTTCCCTCAGGCTGCTCCACCACTCCCCCCCTTCCATGTAGAACCAGCACAAGTGGATTTTACCAAGGATACAGGATCTGCTCCAACTTGTTTTTCACTGATTATCTGCACTGATCAATTAAACCAAAGTGTCAATTTAAATTTGCCATTTTATGGGGGTTTGAGGGAGATTTAGTCTGGAAATGAGCACACAAGCAAATGCACAAAAATACTCCCACAGTGGTAGCTGCAAAAATCTACCCATGCTCCAGAAATCATCCCAGTGGGAATCAAAGCTCTTAGAGAAGCCAATGGAGTCCTTTACCATGACATGATGTAAAATCCTAGCTGTTCACATGAAGAGCTTTCTAAGACAGATGCTATGATTCTGATTCCTGACAAGTGTTTCTGGAGTTCACCATTTGAATGGCAACAGATTTGTGCTTTATAAAACCCATTGGCATGAGCTAACTTAGAATTAAAAGCATGTTCTTTCAAAATATATTTATTATGGAAAAGTGTCTCAGTCTGGGGTTCCTCCTCTGCCCCGAGATCACCCCAGAGGGACACGAAGGTGGTTCAAAACCTGGTTTTCCCCGAAGCCACCGAAGAGAGACTGCCGGAGACGCTTTTCTCTTTTTCCAAGGACAGTTTATTGTTTCTTATCTCTGGGACACTTTGCCTGGCCAGCAGCGGTCTGCTCAGCCTGGCATCCATGGTGGAATCCACCTGGTCAAGGCAGGGCTGATCTTATATAGTTAGTACTACGTATTACATGTTTACAAAATTTTCCCAATACAATACCATTTTATTAAATGGTCCAGCCCTGACCCCAACCAATCCAAGAGGCCAACGTGTCACCCAACATGGATGACACGGAGAAGGAGGAAAAGGTGTCCACCCCCCAAATTCTCCATCTTGGCCACGTGTCCCTTATCATAAACATTCAAGAAAACCTATTTATCTACGTTCTAACATTCTAATTTACACTCTACTCATCATTATTTTCTGTGTCTCTTCTCTCAATGTGGGCAAATTCTCCCAAGGAGCCAAATCCAGCCCCTGCAGCTCCTGGGCAGCACTCAGGGGTCTCTGAGGGGTCTGCCAGGGGGGTTTTTGCACCCCCAAAGGAGTCAGGGAAAAACCCTGGACTCCCACAGAAAAGAAAAAAAATAGGCCAAGAAGAGAAGGCAGAGATGGTATGGAATTGCATCAGTATATTTCAATAGGTAGTAATCTAAAGGTGAAATATTACAGTCTTGCATCTGTAATTCAAATGACCTTACTGTCATGTTGGCACCCTGACAATTTAGTTCTAAAAGTAAAATTTCAAAGGCAACGTTGACTGAAGAAGATGAGCTATTAGTCATTACCTCATGGATTTATTTATAAGTGATTTCAGCTTTCCAAAAATATGGCAGGCAAAAGGGCAGATCCCATCATGGGCTCATCAAACCCAGCACGAGCAGACAGCAGAGGTGATTCCCTCGCTGTGCTCAGCCTTGGAGCTCTGTGTGCAGAGCTGGGCCACACCAGTTCAAAAGGATGTGAAGGTCCTTGAATGTGTCCCAAGGGGGGTAAAAAAGCCAGCGAGAGAGCTGGAAGTTGTGTCCTGTGAGGAGCAGCTGAGGGCTCTGGGCTTGTCTAGTTTGGAGAAGTGGAGGCTGAGGGGGGACCTCGTGGTTCTCTACAGGGAATAGGAGATGCTGGGGGCTCCTGTGTGGTGTTCAGTGATAGAACATGTGGGAATAGTCCAAAGCTGCATCAACTGAGGCTCAATGTTGATACTGGAAAGCATTTCTTTACTGAGAGGGTGGTCTCTCTTCCTTGAGAGGTGGTCAATACTCCAAGCCCATCACTCTTTAAGAGAAATTTAGACAACAGAGTTAATGACATGCTTTAACTTTTGGTCAGCCCTGCAGTCCTCAGGCTGTTTGACTAAATGGTTATTGTAAGTCCCCTTTCAACTGAACCATTCCATTCCATTCCATTCCATTCCGTTACAAAGAATTTCAATTACACAAAAAGACTTTACAACTGGACAGCCAAAGACAACACTTTTCATAAATTTCTAAGTCTGCTTCTTCTTTCAGCTGCTCTTCATATGAATGGCTTTCCACTTGGAAAGTGCTAACTTAAGGTTTACAAGCTCCAAACCTGCAAGAAAGACTTTTTTTTTTTTTTTTAAGGTGGAGCAACATTTGAATTTAAATTGCTCACAGTCCCTGGAGTTAATTGCCTCATTCCCCCTGTAACCATTTTGGCTGTGGTATCAGAGACATTACAATGTGACACAAAACACTGAGTCTGCAATACTAATGGGCACCAATATACTGCCCAAGTCATATTTCTCTCTTACAGCAGTGTTAATAAAGCAACTATGGAATCTATAAACTGCAAGGGGGGAAAGTTACAACTGTGCAATATTTCAGTGAGGAATTTGAGGTGGCCATAACAGTTCTATAATCCATCAGTCATTTCTGTAAACAGGGGAAAAAAAATCAAAATCATGATGATATGTTCTGAAGATTAAAAAAAATCTTTCAGTCTTTGGAACAAGCAGGAACATTTGAGTTACTGCTCATTTGTCTACCTGGCAAGTTTATCAACCTGCTGAGGCTGAAGACTGAGACAAGCAGATCTTTAAGAAAAGGTTTTAACATATTTTGGGTGTTCATTGCTTTATAGACAGAAAGTTCCTACCTTTCTAGGGCAGAGAGAGACAAGGCTGAGACTCAGGTTGCGCTCTAGAGCTGCTGAGCTCTGTCTGGGGCTGGCTCTGCCTTGTGAATTACTGCATCCAGATAACCTGCAGCTCCTGCCTTGCTCTGCAGTAGTGTTGCTAGGCAATTGCTAAGGCTGTTTTTGCTCCAGGCTAGATGATCTACCTGTTTACTGCACTAAACTGTGGGATTTAGGGATGGATTATCCCAAGCCTGGGTGGTGAGCCCTGGCTGCTCCTTGTGGATATGCAGGAGGATATGCAGGTTGCTGTGCCCCCTGGCAAAGGTCTGCATAGCTCTCACACCTCTCACCTTGGGTAAGAGTCAGGCTGCAGCAGGAGACCCCCAGGGCCACAGGGAGGGATTTTCCTTGTGGATTTAACTCTTCAGGATGAAGACTGGGATTTCTTCCTCTGAGAATAGCTGTCACAGGTCAGCACCCAGGTGTAAACACTGGTGTCACTTAACAAAGACCCATTGTTCTGCCTGAATTTTTCTGGGAATTATGGCTGATTTTTGTGGATACCAGTGAAAGCCAGGGAAAGAAGCATCTTGAATTTTCTCAAGCTGCTCAAGGAAAGCATAAGAGAAAGAATTATAACAATGATTAAACACTGCTGGATGCGTGAGAAACGTGATATTTTCGTGAAAGTGTGCTTACCAGGCATGTTACCTGCCTTGCACCAATGAAATTGCTTCTGTCCTTGTTATCACAATCTACTCTATAAAGTGTAGTTTGTTTCTTTAATCAATGGACTTTTTGCTTCTCTTCTGCATGAAGGAAGTATTGTTGCTACATCCTTTTTGCCACTTTCCTAGCTGAACAGCGACAGATGTTGTTACTCTAATGGTTTATCCAGTTGTTCTACTCATACCCAAAGCAGTTTTCACTTAAACGAGCAGAGGTCTTTTATGCCATGGAGAATAGCTTATATTCCTTCAGTGATTAATAGCATTTTCTAAAAAGAATTTAACGTAGGGCCAGGTTGGTCATATCTACATTCAACCACTGATGGCAGTACTCATTTTTCTATTGCCAAGGCATTACCCTGGACTTGCATCTGCCTCACAGATAGATAAATGGAATGTGACTATGCCTCAGTCTTGAAGTCCCAGTAGAAGTTTTGATAAAATTTAATCTGATAAATTGGATTCAAGACATCTGGGATTAATTCTCAGTTCAGTTTTTGCTGGATATCTATCAAATGAACCTATCAGGCAATGTTCTTGCACTTTCAGGTAGCTCACTTAATCCACTTTATGGTTTGATTCCTCTGTGAAATAAGGCTAGTACCTTTTAACTACCTTAGCAGAGGTGTCAAAAAGCATTACTGAATATGAACTGCTCAGATTTTTGGAGAGCTGTGAGACAGAGGGAAGATTATCAACATTTTTTTCTTATTTAGTAAGGTGATATTTTCTAAGGGAGTGTTCAGTTATCAAATTTCATTCTGGGAGAAATATTTCACATGGTCAAATCATTCTTTATCAAATCAGTTTTTTATAGTCCCTTTCTAGGAAGGCTTATTTTACAGACCTTTCCCTTAATGTAAGCTGATATCCCACTTGGTGCTTCATCACTTCTCCCCACTCCAAGTTTTCAAATAGTTTTCATTTCCCTAGTAAATTATCATGAGCAGTGGTGATAGCTGAGAAGATGCAACAAGGCAGAGATGCTTCCTCTTTCCCTCTAGCCATAAGTTTGCATTTTTTTCCTTTCTAGGTGATTGCTACAAAAGTTGATTCAATTATAAGCAGAGAGAAAGATCAGGCATCTATGTGAAAGGAAGTGAAATGAATGTTCACAAAATTAGTACTTTAGGGGTTTTTGACAGATCTGTGGAGGCTCTTTGCATCTGGGCATTGTCTACTTCAGTTTCAAAATGCTTCTTTTACAGAACCCATTGCAGTTGCTTTACTGAGTTTTTTATAGGCTTGTGAAAAGAGCTGGCTGTCAGAGCTCTGGCTTGCATCCTCCTGTTCCAAAAACAGGTATAAGATCAGCCCAGAGGGGATGCAGAGATGTTGCCTTGGCAGTGTGATGCCTTAAGGAAAGCTTAGCATCACAGAAACTATTTTTGACTTGTCCTTAGCAGGCTTCAAGTGATGGAGGTGGTCACTGGCTGTGAAACAGATTGGTGCCAGTATATTCCTGGCATTGGACATCCCTGCTGAGGGGCAGATGTTGTTTGCTGTCATTCTCTGTCGTAACACCATCCACGTGTCTCTACCAAACTAATTCTTTGGGTTATGTAGGCAAGAAATTACTCTTTTGGGGCTCAGGCCAATTGCCTTTGTGCTCTGACCACTAAGAATAACACTAATTAGTTTCAAAGAGGACAGCAGTATCCTTGATTTATAGGATTATTAATCAGTAACAGTTCTTAACATTCGCTGCTCTTAGTGGTGCCAAGGAATTGGGCAAGAGGGATGGGCAGAAACTGATGCACAGAAAATTCCACTTGAATGTGAATAAGAACATGTTTACTGTGTGGATGACAATGCACTGAAATAGATTGTCCAGAGAGGGTGTGGAGCTCCCCTCACTGGAGATATTTCAGAACTGTCTGGACACAATCCTGTGCCATGTGCTCTGAGCAGGGAGGTTGGGCCAGATGGCCCCACTGTGGTCTCTTCCAACCTGACCCATTCTGTGATTCTGTGAAACATCAAAGAGATATATATCTTTGGGACTTCTTGTATTGCTGGACACACACCAGGTAAGCCTAATGTAGAACTGTTCCTGTTGTAGGATCACCAGATATGACAGAAGTTTCTTTGCTCGTGGCTTACAGGTGACAATTATTCCTCCTGCTGACTCCTTTTCTTCTCAAATGCTCTCCACAGACCTTGCAAAGCTTTTTTCAAGAGAAGTTTTCTTGTTTTTGTTCCCCCATCCCAGTCACGTCTCTCTCGAAATGTACACTGATTGTTCCTGTACCAGATTCCATGTTCATCCTATAGATCCATTCTTTCCTAAGTTATTTTAGTGGGATTTTGTCTTTGGAGTAAATTACTTGCATTAGAATTGCTTTTGTGTATTACAGAAGTTGGTCTGAAAAAGAGTTCCTGTTTTACTCGTGAAATTACAGGTAAATGAGGAGAAAGCAATAAAAATGCACACACGTATGGAAAGCTTGAAGAAAGGGAGTGATTTGGTGGGTGGGAGAGGGGGGAAATTAGGGAGTAATCAAGTGCCACTGAGAAATAAGGAATTTAAACTGACTGTTGATTATATCAGAGTAGTTCAACAAAAGAAGCAATGGAAAGTCTGCTCATCACAAGCAGATAATATGTGACAAAATGAGAGATAGTGAATAATTTTGTTTATCTCCTTGCCTGTTCAGCCAGAATTTATTCTCTCTAAATAGAAGCATAGAATGTGGGTATGGCAACAACTGTTTTGCTTTGAGCTCCTTATATTAGACAGAGGAGAGATAAAGACACCTCTAGAGTCTGCAAGAATGAGCAAAAAGTGGGCAGGTTCCCCAGTAAATAGGCAGAATATACCCCATATAGCATTTCTTGTCTCTTCATTCACTGTTAGAAGAGCCTTGGAAAAATAGTCATTTTAAGGCATCCTACCAGATTAAGTCCTGGTATTACCCAGCACCACTTTACCTCAAATAAGGATTTGAGGTACATCAGATGTGCCTTTTCCTCATGACCATGAAAAATTTTGTTAAAACTCTTTTCTGGCAAGGTCATTTGAACTTGTTAAGGATGATTCAGCAAAGCACTTAATTGCATGTCTCAGCCTATCCCTAATTAGCAGAGATCTTAAATTCTTGTACAATCCTAAGTATATTCTTGAAGTTAACTGAGGCATATACCCAAACTGCTGAGTATGCCTGAGGGAAAGCAGGTAAGTTGAGCCAGTGTTTCAGCAGCAGGCCATGTAAATGGACAAAGGCACATGATGTCTTTGGCAAAAACCACAGCTGAACCTACAGCAGCAAAATTTATTCTTTATTCTATAATTGCAAAATTACCATTCCTAAATACTTCCTGAAACTTCACCCCCTTTCACTGTTCTACTGTATGGACATGACTTTTCTCCATCTTGTTAATACTGGAGCACTGTCTGAGTGTTTCATGCTCAAGAATGTTTCGAAATGCAGATGTTTAAAGTATCTTTGAGAATCTGTTTCTTTTCACTGCACTAGATTGAATTTGACTGCCTTTTGTTGCACTCTGAGAACAACTGACTCCCTTTTTCCCAGGCTTCTGGAGTTCACTTTTCTGTGGCTGGGAGGTCACTAGCATTGGCTTTTTCCACCTGAGAGTTCCTGAATTTCAGCAGGAGAGAACACAAAGTGTTAATAGTGAAAATTGCTCAATATTGTCTGGTGTTCTGATGGATGGCAGTATCCTTGCTCTGTGTCTCCTGGTACAGCAAAACACTTCAGCTGAAGAGGTTTTAAAAACCTATTTTGTCTGCTTGAATACACAAGTTCTGTAGTAATGAACAGCTTTCTTACCAAGGTCAAATCAGACTGATTACCACTAAGCAGATTTGTTAGTGAAAACAAGGCTGTATTATTTGATAAGAGACTAAGGATTGGGGTTATCCTGCATCTTGCTTGTTTTGGTATGCATTGAGAATTTGCAGGAAACTAGGAGGTCTATTCCTTTTTCTTTTGCTCTGCCCATTGCCCAATGTGGGCATGATCTTCACCTTGTACTGGCAAAGGTCCTGCCATCACCAGTATCCACTTATACAAATCACAGTCAGGATGCAGCCCATTGCTATGGATAGTCCTCAGACACCTGAGCCTCAGCCAGTTCTTTTTTTCTATTTATGACATTTATTTTGTTCCATACTCATACTCTGTCTGGTTGTCTGTGACATGTACTACAGATATCCTCCACCCTTTTTCTGCAAAACCTGACATGTCATCTGCCTTCATGAAAAAAATTAATTGCCACCTTTATGTGAAACTGCAGAGATTGGCTATGGCAAGAGATGGGACAATGGCCAGAACCACACTGCTGTTCCTACAGGTGTTAGATGTCTTGTTTCAGAGTTCTATTCATTCAACATGGGTTAAAAATTACTATCAGATATATGGTTTAGAGGATTTCTTTTTCCATTTTGGATTATTAAAACCTGGGGTGTTGTTTGTTTTTTCTCTTGTTCTTTCTGTAGCTTAGAGTGTAATCCACACCCTGGAAGGAGAGGGTATTTTCACTTGAGTGCTTTTGCAATGGAAGGAATGATCTCCTCAACCTCTCCTGTCCTCTTCCCCTCCATTGTGTTGTCTGGTCATTTTTGATCCTTTGTACATTTACATTGCTGTTGTCTGAGATGACTGAAACTGAGGTTTTGTGGGCACTTCCAGATGAAATGTTTCCAGAATTACCTGCAAAATTGCAAAGACTGAGTAGAGGTGCAGCTGATCTCATCCATCCTGTGTTCCCAGTGTACCTACATACCCACCCTACAAGCAAAGAATCAGAGTTATTTTCAGAAGTCCCTTTGAACACCCTTGCCTAAACTCAGCCAGTGCAGCCTCAGCCTTCATTTGTGGCTGGGGATGTCACTCTGGCACTGTGTGGTATTGCTTTCACTGCACTCCATTGTGTGTTGTACAAGAGAATTCCTTTCACATTTTTGAACAGTACAGCCCTTTGACTGGGACAGGGAAATGACTGCAGCCTAATTCTAAAAGTATTTGTAGCAAATTGTAGTAAATAATTGTCACAGCTTTAGTTGCCCAGCCAAGCCATCTGAGGTGAGTTGCTTTAACAACAGGGTTTTAAGTCTGGGATGTTTCTGAAATAATTTTATTTAATGAATGACACAATCTGCTCAGAAGACAAAAGGCACCACTCCACTGCTTCCATGTGGCAGGAGTGAGTTTACTTTTGAAACAGGTCCTAATCAGCTGGCATGAGCAGAAAATGTTTATAACTCTGGTTTTCATAGGTGACAGCATGAGGCTCATGTGTTGGCACCTTTGTGCAGATCTAACACAATGGAACACTCTGGTGATAATCTCTGGTGGTTTCTCTCCTTGAACTTAGTGAGACTCATGGCAAGGAAAGTTCTCTCAATATACTCCTGTCTTTCCTGCCTCTCTTCCCAGCTGGGAAAGTGATTGTTACATAAGAAAGAATGTCTGTCTTGCAGAAATCTGTGCTGCAGGCCTACTTTCCCTTTTTGATTTTTTCCTTTTAAATTTTTTGCATTTTTTTTTAGCAAAGACAATTCAGAATTGATTCAAAGAAGAACCAAACTCACAAGGGTAGCACAGGGGGTTAGAAAACCACAGTAAGAATTTACCCAGAGCAAAGTAATTTGAGGACCTATTTCAAATGAAGCAAATGAACCTCAGAAATACTATGGAATTAAATTACTTCAAAATTTCTTCAGGCTTAATCATTAAAGGTCCAATTAAAAGAACATTATTTGGCAGTATAGTGTTCCACTACCATGTAAAATATATTAGACTTCCTTCCTTCCTTCCTTCCTTCCTTCCTTCCTTCCTTCCTTCCTTCCTTCCTTCCTTCCTTCCTTCCTTCCTTCCTTCCTTCCTTCCTTCCTTCCTTCCTTCCTTCCTTCCTTCCTTCCTTCCTTCCTTCCTTCCTTCCTTCCTTCCTTCCTTCCTTCCTTCCTTCCTTCCTTCCTTCCTTCCTTCCTTCCTTCCTTCCTTCCTTCCTTCCTTCCTTCCTTCCTTCCTTCCTCCTTCCTTCCTTCCTTCCTTCCTTCCTTCCTTCCTTCCTTCCTTCCTTCCTTCCTTCCTTCCTTCCTTCCTTCCTTCCTTCCTTCCTTCCTTCCTTCCTTCCTTCCTTCCTCCTTCCTTCCTTCCTTCCTTCCTTCCTTCCTTCCTTCCTTCCTTCCTTCCTTCCTTCCTTCCTTCCTTCCTTCCTTCCTTCCTTCCTTCCTTCCTCCTTCCCTTCCTTCCTTCCTTCCTTCCTTCCTTCCTGTCTTCTTCCTTCCTTCCTTCCGTCCGTCCTTCCTTCCTTCCTTCCTTCCTTCCTTCCTTCCTTCCTTCCTTCCTTCCTTCCTTCCTTCCTTCCTTCCTTCCTTCCTTCCTTCCTTCCTTCCTTCCTTTCCTTCCTTCCTTCCTTCCTTCCTTCCTTCCTTCCTTCCTTCCTTCCTCCTTCCTTCCTTCCTTCCTTCCTTCCTTCCTCCTTCCTTCCTCCTTCCTTCCTTCCTTCCTTCCTTCCTTCCTTCCTTCCTTCCTTCCTTCTACTTCCTTCCTTCCTTCCTTCCTTCCTTCCTTCCTTCCTTCCCTTCCTTCCTTCACTTCCTTCCTTCCTTCCTTCCTTCCTTCCTTCCTTCCTTCCTTCCTTCCTTCCTTCCTTCCTTCCTTCCTTCCTTCCTTCCTTCCTTCCTTCCTTCCTTCCTTCCTTCCTTCCTTCCTTCCTTCCTTCCTTCCTTCCCTTCCTTCCTCCTTCCCTTCCTTCCTTCCTTCCTTCCTTCCTTCCTTCTCCTTCCTTCCTCCTTCCTCCTTCCTTCCTTCCTCCTTCCTTCCTTCTTCCTTCCTTCCTTCCTTCCATTCTTCCTTCCTATTCCTCCTTCCTTCCTTCCTTCCTTCCTTCCTTCCTTCCTTCCTTCCTTCCTTCCTTCCTTCCTTCCTTCCTTCCTTCCTTCCTTCCTTCCTTCCTTCCTTCCTTCCTCAATCCCCATGTCTTTCCCTCCCTTGGTGTCCCTCAGCAGCCTGTGCAGAAAGAAAAAATATTTTTATTTGGAATGCAGAACTGCAGTTTCCAACCTGGGGTTTGCAGACCCCCAGGGTTACTTGTAAGAAGGAGAAAGTATGAAAAGGAACTAGGAAAAGCAAATTGAGGTACTAAATCCCTGTGATAGCTATTTGATAGCATTTGAGAAAAGGTCTCAGGCTCTTTGCATAGACAGGTTTAAAGGAACACCACCTCCCCCAAAAAGAAATAAAGAATTATTCCAGAACAAAACCCAAATCATTTCACTGCAGATGTTTGCCACATCAGGGGATGGCAGAATCATTGCTTACTTCCTTCCTACCCTTACCCCTAGGAGTGTGTAAAATGCTGGCTTGCTTTAGGGCTACAGATTCTAAATCCTTTTGGATTTGAAAGCTAAACCCAAGCAAAGTTACCAGCTTTCTGAAGTTGGAGCCTTCGTGTCTGATTCTCAGACTTTTCTGTATAGCTGTCACATTAACAGATCTTTTTTTTTCTTTATTTTGCCCAAAGCAGAGATTCTTGTGCAATCATATAACTCAAGGAGCTGAGGCTTTAGAAAAATGCTGAATATTATGTTCTACTGTTGCAATTTGTCAAAAGAATTGCTTTTCTCTTCTCAAGCTATTGAGATCTACAGGGTTCAGTTTAAATTATCCAGAATAAATTGTCCCTTGACTGACAATCCAAAAGAATAGCTCCATGATTAGTGTTTTAAGACAACCTTAAAGTAGGAGTTCCTTTTCTTTGCCCTTGTCCCTGCATGCAGCTCACTCAGCCCTATCCAGCAATCAGTTAATTTCTGTACAGACATTCTCCCCAGCCACGAACTGAGTTTCACAGGGGTTGTGGGTGCACAGTGCCAGCAGCAGTGGAAATGTGTGCAATGAAATAAATACTGTGTTTTCTGAAGCACAGGTTCAGTAGCTGTACAGAGTGAACACTTTTGGCTTTTTTCTATACCCTCAATATCCGTGTTAGGCAGAGCCTAAATTTGGAACTGGGGAGCAGTTGCAGAGGGGTGTATTGAAACCAAAGCTCTGACACTGCAGTGCCAGGGAACATTACACAGGGCCACTTCCACTCTGTGTTAACCATCTTTTATCCTGTAAGAGCAGCAGAAAAACCCATCCTGTAATGGAAAATCAGCCTCTTTCTGTGCAATCCCAGCACTGTCTCCAGCTGCAGACTTGGTCCACGCTCCCCACCCAGATCCCCACTGATCAGACTGAGAGAGCCCAGTGAGTCCCTAATGCCATCATGGGGAGCCTCACCAACCTGCAGACACCCATTTAATGCCTGCCAGGACCTCTGTGTTTCCAAAGGGAAGGATTTATATCCAAAGACTGCTCACATCCCTGCAGTGGGGAGCCAAGACTCGTCAAATCCGCCGCCGGCTGCTGGTGACTCACGAGGTGTCCAAGACAAGCAGCATAACTTTCTTTTTCCTCTGTTTCTGTTTTCAAAGAAACCACTTCTCAGCTGCACACCAGGGGGCTGTTGTGAGTTTGAATTAATTTGAGGCTTCTAAATTAAAATTTCTGCAGTACAGCAATTCATTTCACCCTGTGAGGAACATCTCAGATCCGCTGACTCTTCCTGTGGAGGCACCTGCTTCTCTCCAAAGCCAGCTCAGCTAACAAGCTTAGGCATTTCTCTGACTCTGATGAGCTCTCTCTGAATGTTAACTCTTCTCTCTGCAGCCCTATGGGCAGGAAACAGAATCCTAACCTGCATCATATGGGAAGTTAACTGAATATTGTGAGCAAGCCCTATTTCCAGCAAGCACAGGCGTGCTGCTGTTGTATTTATGCTCTGGTTTAAAAACGTTCAATTGAGGATGTCATTAGGGGGTTAATGGAAGCATTGTACTTAGAAAGTCTCTCTGTAAGCCAGGCTAGTCTCCCTACCTTACTCATGACCAAACTCATTATTTTCCAGCTCCTGCTGGCATTGTAAACAGTCAGATTGGAGGAAATGAGCTGCAGATGTATTTATATTAGGACAATAACATGAGGGGGGTTCACAATGGCATGCTATGGCCTGCTCAAGAAATAATGTAATTAAATTATTGTTTACAGAAAGAAAACTAGCACTTCTGGGTAATGACATTTTTAAGCTTTCTTTAAAAGAAACTTGAGTGTGGAGCATCCTTTATAAACAGAAATTAGAGTCCAAACACTGGATGAGAAAGTAAGAATAGAAAAATATCATCTCCAGAACTTGATTGCACATTGCACATACACATTACACATACACATTACACACATAAAATTATACCTTTTGTTTGTGCAGATCTTAGGCAGAATGAGACCATCTCCATTTTCAAGGCATCCATCACTTCATGTTATGTGAGCAACTACTAAACACACAATTTCCCAACCTTCAGGAGACTGAGTTTGCCTGAACTAGACATAAAAAATGGGCACGAGGTGACAAAATAGTGTCTTTGTTTTATGTATGAGGGAATGCATAGCTCAAGGACTTTTTGGTTTTGTTTTTCTTTCATTTGGGGGGGACTGGAGTGGGGCAGGGGGACAGGAGTTTGGGGGTTGGGGGAGAGAATTTTATTTCAATTTATCGTTTGTGTGCAAACAGCTGGTGACATTTGAGATGACCCAAAGTATCAGTATGGGCTGCTAAGTAGGACACAGAGAAAAATCTCTCATTACAGCTCCATGTCTGTGCAAATAAACCAAGCCCTAGATCTCCAGTAGTGATAAGGGGAAATGTGGCACCTTGCCTACACATAGGTGCATACACATGAGCACAACCTGTGTTAAGTCTCAGAGTTAACCCTGCCTTGATGTTTGTATTTTGTTTGGGATTATTATTTCAAAGATTGATCATTTTCATACTCACAACTCTCATAACAGCTGGGTTACTACTGTGCACAGGTAAATAGTGCTGAGTGACTTTCATGGGCTCCTCCTCACTGCCAGCTCTCCTGTGTTAGTGCTGTCACGACACAGGAGAGGTGTGCTGTGACCATGCTTGAACATTGTGCAACTGTTCAATTTTCCTATTTTAGCTTCTGTACAACATCCTAGAAAATCTCTCCAACTGTGGAGGCCAACCCCCAAACACTTGACAGCTTTATCCACTGGCATTTAGACTGGATTGAAACATGTGCAAAGCTTGGCCTCTCTCCAGAGGAAAAGTGGAGAGCCACCTCCACCACCACAGGCTGCATCTTGTTCCTGTTTCAGGAGAAACTTGGAGGCCAGGAAAAACATGTTGTTCTACTATGCAATCTCTATGCCACAGTTTATGCAGCCCAAACCACTCATCCCTGTTGTGCCTGTAGCAGCTGGGATTGTAAACCCTTATTTCTCCTTCAGACTTCATTGGGACCATGGCCCAAAACATAAATCTCTGCTGTAGGTCACCTCCTATCTCCATTGACATTGCACCACCTCTGCTATCTACTGGCCTTTTTCTCTTCTCAGAAAATATTTGCTTGTGCCACTTTCTTTCCTTCCCAATCTCACTTTGATCAACCCTCCAGTTTTCATGCTCAGATTGTGTTTTACTCCTCAGAGTGGAGGGATCCAACACTGCTAATACAGCAGTTGTGTATGTTGGAAGAGTACAGAGAGCAGACTGGAAAATGTTACATACACTCTTAGTATTGCTCCTAACAGCTCCTACTCTATTTCTAGGAAAAGAACACCTGGATGGGCCACTAGTTTGAGCTAGCAGAACACTTCTGTGATATCTCTTTTCCAGACTATTGTGTGTTCAGATAGGTCATGCAACTTACCTGAAAAATGGTAGGGGAAAAAGTTCTGGCAAATTGTGGACAACATGCATTGTAAGCAGATGTAGCAGATGAAAAGGTTAATGGCTTTTCCTCCATCACAACTGAATTCCTACCTCCCTCCTTGATCTGGAAATTAACATGCTTGCAGGGCTGGTGGAAAAGATGTGGGATAAACTCCTGTCCTGTTTCTGTCAAAATGACCCACACTAGAAAAGACATTCCAGTTATCCTGAGCAATCTAACACCTTTCAGCTTTCCTTCCCAAAATGAAAGCAGATATTATCAATTGGATAAATCACAGCAGCGATTGAGAATACTGTGGGCAGGTTCAGAAGCGTGGTTTGATCCTCAAGTCTGCACAGAAGTCTGTTCCCATTAAGGAAAGAGGTGGGAAGAAGACTGAGAAGTTGTTGTGGTTTAACCCCAGCCAAGAGCCCAGCCCCACGCAGCCACTCTCACTCCCCCACCAGCAGGACTGGGAGAGAGTCAGAGTGGTAAAGCTGAAAAACTCGTGGGTTTGATAAAGACAGTCTAAAAGGGGAAGCAAAAGCCAAGCACACAAGCAAAAAAATCCCAAGGAATGAATTCTCTCCTTCCCACGGGTGTTCTGCCATCTCCAGGAGAGCAGGGCCCCCTCACATGTAATGGTGATTTGGGAAGACAAATGTCATCACTGCAAATGTGCCCCCCTTCCTCCTTCCTGCCCTCACTTTATATACTGAGCAGGATGTCACATCTGGAATATCCCTTTGGTCAGTTTGGGTCACCTGTTGTGGCTGTTTCTCTTCCCAACCTCCCCTGCTCCCCCAATTTCCTCCCCTGTGTGGCCATGGAAAAAGCAGAAAAGGCCTTGGCTCTGTGTACACCCTGCTCAGCAATAACAAAAACATCTCTGTATTATCAACACAAATCCAAAACACAGCCCCATTCCAGCCACTGGGAAGAAAATTAACTCTACCCCAGCTGAAACCAGCATAGAAGGCAAAATGGGAGAATCTCCCAGTGAAGTGCTTCTGCCTGTGGAAGTTGTGTACACTGCATTTTAAATGCATGTCAAAAAATATAAAATGTTTTGGTTTAAGAGGGCCATTAAATTCTTAAACTAGAACAGAGCTGCTCTCCTTTATGTACTGGGGAAGATGTGTAAAAATCAACTTTTAGGTTTTTGCTCTTTTTGAACACTACCAAAGAGGTTTCACAGAATCTCACTGAATGTGTAAATAAGGAGCAGTATATTCCATTTCTGGTTCGCCCTTCAAATGGAAACTCACATGTTTTCATCCTTTAATTCCTTCATTTTTAAGTGAAGAAAGAATCATTCAGACCAGTAGTGTAATCTGCTCCTAAATGAAGAAGACTCACAATGTCATTCTGTATCCATGGAAGAATTCTGTGAATTTTGGTTTTTACAGATCATCTTCTTTTAGAAATAATCATATTTTATTTTTCCTTGAATTCTGTGAAGGTATATCCAGCATAGTACTCTCAGTATAAAAGAAGCAAGCAGGAAATAAACCTGTCTTGTACTTTATAACCAAAATGCATTTAATAATTTGAACACCTTAGATAATCAATTTTGCTTCTAAATTGATACTTTGGGCTCACTAAGTTTTCTGAGAATGCTTGATTCACTATCAGAAACTGAAACAGGGACCACAAGTCCTGACTCTTAACCCCATCTTAGATCCAAGGAAACCAGAACTGTCCCTGAGGAAAAGTTAAATTAAAATTAATTTCAAATGCACTCCAAAGGCCACAGTTCTATAGCTCTCTTCATCACTGGATTATTACTGATGATCTATTCCAATTTGGAACAGAGACAAGATGACAATTATGCTTCCTAACAAGTCTTGAAATAACCCATCAGCTTTGAGGTACTACAAGAAAATTCTCTTTTCACATATTATTATTGGCTGAGAACACCAGGTTCTGATCCCATTTCTCTGCATCTCTTTGCACCAAATTTCAATTTCTTACTTAATTAGTGAACACACAGCCACAAAAAGCCGAAACAAAATACAAAATAAATACATGGCAGAATACATAAATAGAGGAAGCTATCAGATCCAAGATGGAAACACAAATTCAAAGAATTCTGAGAGACATCTAGAATATCATACTCTTTGTCCCAGAATCCTGAAAAGCTGGCATATTGATTGTCATATGAGTGTTTTCAGTAAATCTATCAAAGTGACAGAGGAATAGCCAGCATGTTCCCTGTAGTCAAATGGTGAGAAATGGTCAAATGGTCTGTGCAGATACCAGCTGGCACCCCGGCCTCAGAGTTTTTTTCTTTCAAAAGACAGAGGTAAACAGAAAATGGAATGTGACTATGAAAGGGTAAATGCTATTGTAGCATACAGCAGAAGTTTTTGTCCTGGAGAGGGGAAGTATTGCTAAGATACTAAGATCTAAAACAATGCAAATGTGTGGGTTTTTTATTTGAGGTCCATGGAGAGCTTGTAGAAATTGAACAAAAGGCAGGTCAGAAAATCAGTTTTGCTTTCCAGAGGCCTGCAGGCACTTGGAAAGGATGCCCAACTTCATTAAAAAATGTCCAGAAAGATAGAGACTGGGAAAGCTACAGTCCATACCTATGTAAGAATCTGGCCATATTCAGAGCAGAGAAGTTCAAACTTGATCAGGTGCAGAGGTGGACCACAGGAATGACAAAACGGAGAGATTATTTTCTTATGAGGAGAGACACTGAGTCAGCTTGTTTAACTTCAGCAAGGCTGTAGAAATATATGTTGTCTGTCAATACATCAGTGTGTGATCACTGGGGAGGCAAACACAGTTGTTAGGAGACAGGACAGTGCTGGCAGAACCAAATATGAATATATTGCTCATGATTATTTTAGGCTGAAAATAAGAAGGGTTATGACTAATTGAGGAGTAAGATGATGTGATGCTCTTGTATCAGAAGCACAGAGGAGAGGTGATCACAGCAGTGGAGATGCAGTCTGACCTGCTTTTCCACAGGATTATGTGACATCCTATGGTAGGAGGGATGTAATGACCCAAAGGATTTATTTCCCTCAGTTGTTTTATTTTTCTGTAATTTGCCTCACTGCTCACTGGTCTTCTAATCTCATAACCTGTCAGACTGAAAAATCCCAGTGCCATCAAGGTTAAGAAATTTCCTAATCAATTTAGAAGCAGGAAGACAGGGTTAAACAGTGTCACTCCAGAGTGCCTTGGATATTGGTGGGTGTTACAGATTCTGTAGGTGAGGCCTCTCAAGTCTGTTAGACTTGTTATGCATTCAAGCCACCAGAAACCCTAAAAAGGTATAATTATTCAGCAAGAACCCTCAGACATCCCTTCCATCCTAGAAAATGAGTTATGTTTGATGCAGGGCCAGGATAAACAGCAGATTAGAGAATGGGCAGTTCACCAGTCTCCTTCCCTGCATTTTTTTAATATTGTTGACAACATCAAAGATCCCTTGTAGCAGAATCATAATATTCCATCAAATGTTCATTAATACAGTGGTAAAAATTAATGCTAGAAAGATAACAATGACAGAACATACAACTCTAGTTGAATATTTTTTTAAGATCTCTTCAACATCTCTTCACTTGAGAAATTAATTCATTAGACCTGTCAAATTTTGAAACATTAGGGAAAATCAGCAAGAACTTTACAAGCTTTCAGGAGACAAACAACAAGCTTTATTTGCCATGTTGTGACCTAATCTGTTAATGAATCAGAAAGTGTTGCTGTGGGGCTCCCCACATTGTTCTTTCATTGTAATAAATGAAAGAATATTCTGCAGTCCTCACACTCCTCTTTTGTGTGGGGTATTTGCTTTTAGGGATCTGATTTGCAAAACAGCAATATGGTGACATATCAGTTTGTTCACAAGATACATTTCCTCCTTATCAACATAAATTCTGAGAATTTTTCTGGAATAAAAATAGGGATTTGTCTTCCTTTACAAGATCCTCTAGAATCATAGAGTCAGGTAACACTGGATGAATGCTCTGCAGGTTTCTTCTTTCTAAGGGTCAGCAGTAGAATTTATAACTGGGCTTTAATTAGAAGCCATTCATTAGTCAGCTTCTTTCAATTGCTTCTTTTCATATTTTGTTGCTTTGTCCTTTCCTAATGCAGCCTAACACCATGCTTGTGGCTGCCCAGCACAGAGCACTGAACAGATGTTTTCTTTGAGCTGTGCTCAGCCATATCTAGGCCTTTTCCCTCAGTAATTACAGTTAATTCTAGGAATCCTTAGTGAATATTAATAGTGGAAATGGTTCCATTGAATATCCATAACATTGCACTGAATGCTCCTTCACAGTGCAGTGCTCAGTTATGCAGATGCATTACATCATCCTGAAGTTGCATGTACTTTCCTTTATGCTGAATTAGATTGAAAAACAGTGCCTGGAGGAATGGGGGAATGGGCTCTAGCTTCCCATAAATCCCTAAAGCACATTAAACTCCACATTCACAAATGTCTTTCTCCTAGTGTTCCCCTCTAATATTTCGGTATTTTTAACATTTATCATCTAACACGATATAAAGGAGCTGGTGGCCTTAAAATACATAAAGGTTTTCCCTCCTGTACCCTGCTCAGTTTCTCCTGTTTGATCCTGCAGTACAAATGCAGATCTGCCATCATTAGTCAGACCAAAATACTGCCTGTAACTATGTCATTGACTGTCATCATCACAGGTTTAGCCTGTGACTTCATCCCCAAGCCAGAGAGGGGAGTGGAATGGGAAGCAAAGGAGAATGGCTGTGATTAAGTACAAATCACCAGAGCAATTGGAGAACGTGACCAGACTGTAAAAAGTACATGGAGACATCTCTCATCCTGATGAGTTCACAGTTTTTTTTCCTACTTACAAAAGCCTATTTTCAATGTTTGCCACCTTCTTTGCTCCTAGTCTGTTTAAGTTAGATTGGCTGGGAATAAAAGAAAGTTACAAAGACAAATAGCCTGGTCTTTGTACCTAGCAGCTGTAGTTCTGTACCCATGGTGGAGGCAGAGAGACAATTCTCTGAAGCACATCATGCTCCCTGAAGCCAACAGGAGCACAGCTCTGTCTGCCCTGTGACTCAGGCAAGCAACTCTTACAGATCTCTCTTTATTGACTGATTTATTGAAAGAAATCTCTCATACATTCCTGTTGGCTTCTGTTACTAAAACAGACTTTCAAGAAGTCATGTAGAAATTTGCCCTATAAAGCTGAAATCATGATCTACATAATTATCCCTCTAGATAATTGTCCATACCTAGCAGTTAGTCATTAAGCAGGACTGAACACTGCACAAAGTCTTATGAAAATAAAACTTTTCCTAACACAATAAAAATTTGACTAATGTGTTTTAGATCAAAGAAGGAATGACTTATTGTAGAGGATGTGAAAGAAGATAAGGAATTACATATTACAGGGATATCGAGCTGTCCAGGTGCCTCTGCAAAATGTTTCATGCAGCAATTTGGGCAACATTTGGGGTACCATGAATATCAAGGTAATAATTTCTTTTTGTGGAAAATGCCCGTGCCAAGCATAGTCCTTGTTAAATGATATAACCACTCAAGGATGCTGTTGCAATCATGCTCCTGTAAAAAGAGAAATAAACCTAGTGGCCAATGCTGTCTAGCAAAGTGCATGCAGCTGCATTCAACTTGCATGCATTATATTATAGGTTTGGCTTTCTCATAAATATTCATATTGGTCCATTAGCTCCTTTTGTCCAAGGATCCCAAAGCAGTGGACAAGTATGAATTACCAAAGCTTTGCAACACCCAGAAGAGGAGGGTAACTGCTGCATTATTTTAACACTCGGGCATAAAATGGCAAAGTGAGGTTAACTGGCTTGTCTGGGATCAGGCAGTGAGTCAGAATGGGAGCTGGAAGGTGATACCCAGGGGTTACTGTTCTGCTGCTGCTGCTGCTGCTGAAAATACATGAGAAGACGAACTGGGGAGTTGCCTGAACAGTGTTTGCTACAGCTGGTGCTGAGTCTCAGCTCCCCTTATCTCTGAGCATGTGCCCTCAGGAGCTGAAGCACAAACACTCAGCCCATATGCTTAGATGCTGGGAATACCCTAGAGGGCTCCTACAGGTGCTGTGAAGAGGATTCCTCTGGGCTGATGAAGGTAGAGAATGATTTTAAGCAATGTGTGAGTTCAGTATGGAAGGGGAATAGGCAGGAATCCTTTTCCCAGCAACTTCTTAATTTACATTGCCACAGTCATCCAGTTAGGAAAAGGCATAAGGATTTTTTTTTTGTTTTGTTTTTGTTTTATTCTGCATTGCTAACAACAATAATATTTTTATGTTTCTTGATTTCAGGTTGCTGGAATTGCAATCATTTAACTGGTCTGAAATATAGCTAAACCATAGAATTTTCATTTCAGGCATGAGTAGATGGAGGCTAAGGAAGTGGATCTGTAGTAGAATTAAGAACCAGGAATCCATTACTGACACTGGACAGCTTTCCTCTGTTGGCTACAGGAAATTTTTATACACATACATGTTAAAAATTTAGATTAATCTGCTGAGATATTACCCTGTAGACTGACATTAAAGACAGTGTCTAACCCAGAGAACAATAAAGATCATTACCATAATTTCCAGCTAGGTAAAGCTATTAGCAAAGCCAAAGCTATGGCTGAAATCACTAATGGTACCAAGGTTCAGAAGTTCCTGCTCTAAGCTAGAATGTTTTATTTCACAGCTGCAGAGGACTAAGGATGCATGGCCACTCACCATGCCCAGCTGATACCTGTTATTCAATGATGATTTGGCTTAAGCAGTTTTTTAAACCTCTGTTCTGCATTTTGGCTACATTAAAACAACCTTAATCTACCAGGCTTTTTCTCAGTGTAAATGGAGTTTTTCCTGTCCCACATAAGCACCAGGCACTGGCTGCTTTCCTGCTCCTGTCAGATGGCCAGTGGCAATGGATCTTCCACTCTGTGGCATCCCAAAATAAATTCTGCCTGAGTGAGCTATAAATCAGTAGATGGTTTCTGAGGCACAGTGGCTCTGTGCTGCTCAGCCTATGCTGATACAATGGAGGGCAGAGTGCCACAATCCAGCTGTTGAGATATGAATAAACGACAAGGAATTATGTACAGACAAATTTAAATACTGCTGACTTAGGGAAAATAAAATCACTGAAGCACTGAATGATGCTGGCAGGCTTAAAGCCAAAATCACATTTGCTTTTGCTCTGCTCTGACATGGGGTGTAATTGGGTTACAGTGACAACACTGAAATAATCCTTTTATTGAGGTGAAGAACACAGAAGCACTTCTGACAGTGGTCAGTAGCATGTGAACAGCAGAAATTGTTCATGAAGAATTAGATAGAATCACAGAATCATTGAATATGCTTAGTTGGAAGGGACCAATCACAGAATCCAGCTCCTGGCCCTGTACAGGACACCCCAAGAGACACATCATGTGCCTGAGAGCATTGTCCAAACACCGCTTGAACTCTCTCAGGCTTGGTCCTGTGACCACTTCCCTGTGGAGCCTGTTCCAGTGCCCAACCACCCATCAGGAATCTTTTCCTGATATCCAGTCTAAACCTCTTCTGACACAGCTTCAGGCCATTTTCTTTGGTCCTGTCACTGGTCACCAGAGAGAAGGGATCACTGCCTGGCTCTTTTCCTCTCATGGGGAAGCTGTAAGTGCAATAAAGTCTCCTCTCAGCCTCCTCTCCTGCAGCTGGAACAATGCAAGTGACCTCAGCTGCTCCTCATTCAGCTTCCCCTCCATGTCCTTCACGTGGTCCCTCCATCATCTCCATAGCTGCCCTGTGGGTGCTCTCTAGTAGCTCAGTATCTCCATACTGTGGTGCCCAATACTCGAGGTGAGGCAGCCCAGCCCAGAGCAGAGCAGGACAATCCCTCCCTTGCCTGGCTGGTGATGCTGTCCCTGCTGTCCCCAGGGCAGGAGGGTCCCTCCTGGCTGCCAGGGCTCTGCTGGCTCATGCTCAGCTCTCCACTGACCAGGACCCCCAGGTGCCTTCCACAGCTCTGCTCTCAGCCTCTCATTCCCTAGTCTGCCCACACAGCCAGGGGTGCCCCTGACTCAACTGGCCTTCCAAACACTCAGCCACTGGTCATTACAGTCAAGGTCATTAAAGTTTACTCCAGTAAAATACTAAAAACAACAAAAATAAATCTTCTAGAATGGGTGTCTAAATAATATTTTTTCTTTTATTTTTCTTTTTTTATATTTTTTTAAACTTTGGATTAAGCAACAAAGAAAATAGTAAAGTATCCAGAATGTATAAATTGGTTTACCAGTGGTGCCTGCCACAAACTTTCTAAAGGAAAATATGAACTGAAGGCATTTCCCTGCACATTGATGATGGGTCTGTGGTTGGTCCTCTCTGGGCTGCTCCTCCTGCTTATCCCTTCTCCCTGGCCCAGCACAGCCCATTCCCTGGGCTGCAGCCCTCCAGTGGGGAGCTGTCAGCACAGGCAGCTGGCACAGCTCCCTGGGATAAGCAGGAGAGCAACAGATGGCTGACACAGAAAATAGAGATGAGACTGGAAAGGAATTTCATCTTTTCAAAGCCTTTGGCCTTTTCAGTGCTAGGAGTAGGTTTGGAGGATAGCTGCAATTCTATTTTTGGTGGTCTGGTTTGAGGACTCTTGGTTTTGCCAATCTCACATAGCACCAGGCACTGTCTGCAGGAGCCAAGGCAGGTCCAGCTGTATCATCTCTGGGAGCCAATCCACCACTGCAAGTGACAACTTCCAAGTTTTTTACTTTGACATTTACTTGGCTCATGCTATCCTACCACTGACACACTTCTGGAGCTTCCTTGAGAGATACACAGGGCAACAAAAATGCCTTTAAGACACCTGTTTCAGCCATAAAACTTCATTAACTAAGGATGAGTTTGATCATCAGACAGCACTGGTCATTTCTCTGTGCCCTTGGCTCTCTGTCAGACTGAGTGGCTCACCCTGGGCTGCCTGGCACTGCTTTTACCCTTGTGAGCACTTGCAGAAGGTGTTGAATTCCTACCTTCCTCTGCACAGCTATTATTTATTAATGTATTAGACCTTCAGTCACTATATATTCTTGGATTTAGCTTTCAGTGAGATGCACAGATATTCAGCCTGTTCAGCTAACTACCAAAAGTCAATAAAATCCTGCAACCTAAGGAGAAAGAGAAGTTGCACATTCAAGGGGCTGAATCAGTCCACCTGAAACCACAGTGGTGTATCTTTCCCAGTAGGGTTGGAATGGTGATTATCCCAAGAGAACTGGTAGGTGAGAGCAGACTTCATCCTTTTAAGTGTTTAATCTCTCAAAGCCAGGAGACTGTATATTAAAATGAAAGATAAATAGACAAATATTTAAAGAAGACTAGGAAGAATTCATTTAGATGCTTTGAAAGTGGTAGCAATATTTTGCTAAGATGAGAAAGGAGTTGCTAGAGAGATATCTTGTTGGCTTGAGTTCTTTTTTCCCAGTAAAATGTTTTATTTTGGTTTGTTGCTTTTTGGGGGTTTTTTGTTTGTTTATTTGTTTGTTAGTTTTTTTTTTTTTTTTTTTCTGGGACAAACTCTGTATCTCTTTGTAGTGTACAGTGTGTCCCCAGGGTGGAATGACACAAGCAAGAGATTAAAAAAAAAAAAATAAATAAAAAAAGCAGTGGGCAGTTGCAAGATAAATTTCAAGGTCTTTTGGCACTGAAAAGCCTTAGAGGCGAAAAAAAGACATTAAACTGTCTTTTGTGTACATCCCAGGAGAATTTTTTCTCCTTTGGTGTGTTGAATCTGTGTTTACTCATGTATTAAAATTGCTGCTTGGTCTGCAGTGTAAAGATAGCATAAAATTAATTCTAAATGCCAGATATAGGTTTACAGGCTGAAATGCTCTCTAGAGCTGTCATCACTTCTGAGTTGTGGTTGTGATGGGATGTAATGTTTTATGCTCTGCAGCTTCTGGACAAAGCCAAGGCTAAGGGGATTTAGAGGAACAGACCAAGAGATTCAGGTTAGGAGACTGCTAGAGAAACACACAGCAAATAATGAGGAATTGCCAAGAAGAGAAAACATCCAGAGGAACAAGGTTATCACCTTGGGAAGATCATCCTGCCTTGCTGTGTTAGAACCTTGGCTATGGACTGGAGCTCATGGGGACTTGGGGACTGGCACAAGTGGGTTCCAGACTCCCTCTCAGGGAGGCAGAAGCTGGTCTCATTCCTTCAGCAATGTCACAGCAGCCACTGTACACTAGATGTTTTTTCACCTCTGTGTTCACAGTGCCAAAATCACTCTGGTGGGGTGGAGAAAGGTCAATCTCAGAACACTATGGCACCCAAGGGTGGCTGTCTTTGATTTGGCCCTACATAACCAAAAGTAACTCAGCTTTCCTTATGATGGAGTTACCTGTGATGATGTTGCCAGTGTCCCCCTGTACAGACTCACAGCCTGGGAGTCTGCAGCGCTGCAGAAATGAACTCCTCCCCAAGGAGATGCCTCTGCTTTGTCTGACAGGCCATGCCACATGTCCCAGAGATGATTTTTACCCCATTTCTTGGGAGGATAAGTGCTCCTGGAAGTGGGACAGGAGCTGTGGTCACCAAATTGGGCTGTGTTGGTGAACACCATCTTGGGAGGGAGCAGGGAGGGGAGAGGGGTGATTTCCCTTTCTGTGCATACACTTCCTCCTTGTGCTGTGAGCCAGTGACTGCTTTATGGCAGGGTTTCATTTGTGATTAATGAGCTATTATCAGCTCATCTTTAGAAATTATCAGCTTATCTTTAGAAAATCCACCATGGTTGTCACCAAATAACATTGATTTCCTACTCAATTTCTGCTTTTGGCTGTCAGACTTTGGCTGAAATCAGGCACTAAGTTAGAAACATGGGAAACCAATGGATGGCTGCATTTAGGTTGCATAAAGAGACCATGGGTGAAAGGCCACCTGTCTGTGTTTGGTATTGACAGCATTAGTGCAAGGTAATTAATATTCCAAGATTGTAAAACTGCTCCATATTCAATAATATGCTCTGCAAAGAAATTACCAAGACATTGTTTCTTAATAACACTGAACAGGCATTTGTTTTCATAATGAATTTTTAGTACTAGCCTCACAGTTCAGCACTGTCTCAACAAGCCTCCCTTAATTAAGGTTTTGTTAGCACAAGGGGTCCTTGAAATTTTCAGAAAATACTGGCCTGTAACCTTGGTAAATTTGTACTTCCCAAAGTCTCCTTCAGCCAAACTCTTGAGTTTGTGCTGCATGTTGTGATTACCTCTGTAACTCAGGGGAAGGCAGCACTAGGTGTGGTGTGGCATCCCCCAGGAGAATTGTGAAGATAGCAGAGTTAATTTACTGGGTTATTGTTAACACAGCTCCAGTAAAAACCTCATAATAGAAATGTTACCTCCCTTGTTTTGGATCCTGCCTCTGTGAAGTATTTCAGGATTCTGGGAATCACAAGACCACTGCCAGACTGCACTGAGAGGCTGTACATGAAGTTACCCCTCAGCTCTCTGTCTGCTAGAATAATTACTGAGGCACAGTGCTTTAAGTATGCTTGCAGTCAGACATCAGACTGATACCAGAAATAAATTAAAAAATCATAATTTTAAGATATGTTATTAGAGTCAAGCATTTCTGCAAATTATTTTATATTCAGTTGTGTGGACAATATCTCATAAGATAGAAAAGTGTAACTGTAAAGCTTCTGGCCTGCATTTGTGTGGGATGACAATTTCAGTTCCTGCTTGAGGTCTCTTCCTTGTCATCAATGAGCAAACATCAGAGAGGTGAAGTAACCTTCTGTCAGTCTGTGGAAAGCAGCAGGGCATGCAGCACACACAGTTTACGTTTGTCTTCATCAACAGTAGGGTTTAGATGTTTGAACATGTTGAATAAATGTAGTTGTTTCATTTTGTCACCAGGTTCTGTAGAAGCCACTCTGGATGTGCACCCATCTGTGCACCACCCTTCTGTCCTGTTCTTCCTTTCTTCCATCATTACCTGCAAGACAGTAGAGATCTCACTCAGCTTGAGACTTCTCTGCACAAATATTTGCATTAAAGATGATTGCAGAGACAGCATAACACTGAGATTGCATAAGGATGCCTGCCACTTTCTGCCTTTAAATAGTTTTCAGGTCCCCTTAGCAACTGGGTTTTGCATGTGCAATAAAGTGCTTTTCATGAGTGCTAATCATCAGACATCAATGCCCATGCTGGAGAGTTATCACTCATGCTCTCTTCATGCTGCAGCTGCTTTTCAGAGATTTGCTCACATTTATATGATTAGATAAAATGATCCTCTCTTTAACATTTCCTTGAGGGTGAATGGAAGATTTTACTTAAGAAATAATTATATTGTTCATTTTTTCCCTTAGTTTGCTCTAGCTTTGAAAACAGACACAATTTCATATCAGCACTGATACTGATGGAAAACTTTACTCTGTTAGCTTGTGGTGGGATGCCATCCCACAAACCCATGAAATGATGATCCCCATTGTTTATAGAATCACTGCATTTTAAATTAATGGTTTTTTGAATCACCACATTTTAAATTAACATAAAGCTTCATCTGCTTACAAGTAGCTCTTTTCAGCAGCTGGTGGCCACCTTCATTGTTACTTTATGGTACCTCCACTGTAGTGCCACAATTTATTCCAGAGCTTGATTTTACCAAAAATAACCTGAAACCTCTTATTTCTCTTCTCTCTCCAGTTTAAGGTAAAATATTCTTTCTAGTCTTTAACTGTCACTTGCCTCCTAGAACAACAACTGCTGATTTTTTTAGAGAATTAGTTAATGGAGGCAGGGAGGAAAGCATACAATGTTTTTTCATTTTCTCCTGCAAAGGGGCAATGAAGCATCTCAGGTTTTTAACCTTGACTTTAAAATGGTTTTGTAATTATGCCTTCTTAAGACAGTAGGTTTTAAAGTCTGCTCATCACTGGCTGAGTGGGAGAAGGAATCTTGTCATTCATGATGGCTGATAACTCGCTTGCCAGATCAAAATTAAGAATAACCTTTCACCAGCAGCTCTTGCACAGACATCATCCTCTCTGACTTCTCAGTGGGTACCAATGAGAATCCAGCCAGATTGCACATGACAAACCAAAAATATCCCCAGCAGTCTGTTAAAATTTAACTCCCCCAAAAGATTACATCCTCACAAGCTCTGCAGCTTGGTGTAGTTCAGCTGATCAATGGGAGATGAATCATATGCTTTATTTTTTTTTTTTTTTTAAGTTTTCAGAAATCTCAATTGGAAAATAATTTCTGCTGCAAGCAGGGAATGATGTATCATGGTGCAACATCCAGCACAGATTGCATTGGTAAAGTCTTTGCAGGATTAAAGCCCCAGGCCTTCAGAACTGACACTGTAAAATTCAAAACTAATTCTTCTAATAAAACCTTAGCTAAATCCTGTCTGCTTCCCTTCCCTGAGCCTTTAATTGCTCTAGTAGGTTTCTCCTGTTCTGTTGGAAAACACATCAAACTAAAGCATTAGCTAAAGGCACCTCAATTTATCACCTATATTCCAAGCCATTACAAAGAAAAGGATTTTTTTACAGTTGTAAAATCTGTCTTTAAGACTTCCCCCAGTTACCAGAGACATAGGTATCAGAATTGGTGGGGTAAAGATTCCTTAGCTGACAGCAGATAGGCTGAATAAAACCCCCAAAAAACAAACAAAAAAAACCCCTTCAAATAAAAATAATCAGCAGCTTTGAAGATGTTGAGTTCAGTGCACAGTGACAGTAGGACTGGGGCCATTTTCCCCAAAGAGGGAAATCACCAGACATCAGAAGTACTTAGGTCATTGAAGTGTGGGGATTTTCATATGAAAGAATTTGGCTTTGGGTTTTGCTCTGTGACTGTCACCATTTCTCTGTGCCTCCTGTCTTTCATCATTGCCCTGTTCATTTCTTCCCTTCTTGGGCTCATGCTTTGAGCTCTGGTCTTTTCACGATTAAAGTCATCAGGAATTTTTGCCAGTAATTTCTATAAGCATAAGATCAAGCTCTTAATTTTCTTTCTTAAGTTTCCCAAATGTTTCTTTTTAGGCTTCATTCCCCAAAGCACAGGTGTTCAGTCTGTCTCTTTTTTTTTTTTTTTTTTTTTTTTTTTTTTTTTTTTTTTGGCTAAATAGTAAAAACACTTCAAAAAAATCAATTAATAATTTTATTTGCCAGATTTCCTCAAGCATTCTGGGAAATTCTCTTTAGGATAGGGGTAAGGATCAAGGTAGTTTAGATTTCATCTCTCCTTGAAATAGCAAGCCAAGGTCTGTAGGATGTTTAGTTGCCAAAAAATAAATTCAGAATACACATGCACATGCTCACTCCTACATACAAACTTTCCCAAAAGTAATTTGGTATTCATGTTTAAAAATAATTAAATAATTTCTGGTTGCTCACATCTAAGCCCTATGAGCAATGTATGCAGTTAAGGCTGCTAAATTAAACCTTCCTGACTCCATAATGCTGGTACATCAAGCAGATGTGTTCTGGAGTACTGCCTTGATATCTCCTGAATAGCTGCACATAAAGAGAGAACATTCATATAACACTGTCTATAAATATAGCAACCAGAATACACTCCAGAGATGTTGTGAGGGCTCCAAAGTTAAGTTTAGTTTGAGGTTTTGAGCTCAAATCAGAGCTAAAACTGATGTTATAATGATTGAATATGCTTTCCAGATTTAACATCTTCACAACCCCATTTAATTTCCTGTAATATTTTTAGCTCACATGAAAAGATGTTCTCCCTATTCATCAAAAATTATTTTAAAACTGACAGGAGGAAAATGAAGTTACTGATGTCTGCTTCCTTTATTTAGTACTTTTCACTTACATCCTGTGCTCTCACGTCAGTTTCTTACATCGGTTCCAGGAACCAGGGAGAAGAGCTGGTCAGTAAAATTGTAGGAAGTGTGGGAAGATAGAATAGGGAGACAGATGTGCATCTTGGACTGGAATTATACTGAGTAATTTTGGTGATGATAATAAATTGGAAGGAGCTCTCCACTCCCTTGAGGGCAGAGAGACCTCAAGAGATCAGAGACATGGGCAATCACCAAACATGAAGTTTAACAAGGGCAGGTTCTGGATTCTGTACCTGAGACATGGCACCCTGGTTGTGTGGACAAACTGGGGAATGAGAGGCTGAGAGCAGAGCTGTGGGAAGGGACCTGGGGGTCCTGGTTGACAGAAAGCTGAACATGAGCCAGCAGAGCCCTGGCAGCCAGGAGAGACATCCCTGTTCTTGGGGACAGCAGGGACAGCTGGGAGGGATTGTCCTACTCTGCTCTGGGTTGGGCTGCCTCACCTGCAGCCCTGTGTGTTGTTTTGGGTGACACAATAAAAAAAAAGAACCTATTAAGCTATTATAGAGCATTCAGAGCAGGCCATGAGGTGGTGGAGGCCCCTCAGGAGGGGAAAAGGAGATGCAGACACCAAGCACTTCCCTCTGGTGACCAGTGACAAGACCCAAGGGAATGGCCTCAAGCTGTGCCAGGGGAAGTTTAGGCTGGATATCAGGAAAAGATTCTTCACCCAGAGGGTGCTTGGGCACTGGAACAGGCTCCACAGGGAAGTAATAACAGCACCCAGCATGTCAAGAAGCACTTGGACAATTCCCTCAGGTACATGGTGTGATTCTCATGGTGCCCTGTGCAAGGCCAGCAGCTGGATTTGATGATGCTCATGGGTCCCTTCCAACTCAGCATATTCTATGATTCTCTGATCTTTCTGGATTTATTTAAATTGTATTCCACTGCATGTGCAGGAGTTACAACCCCATTTGCACCTCTGATCCTTCATAGTCAGGCTCCAAGATATAAAGATGGGTCCTCTGATTCATTGCAAAGGGCCAGCAGCTTCAGTCACATGCAGTTACATAATATTAAATATTTTCTGCAGGTGATATCAGAGACAATCTACTTATGCACTGCATTCCCCAGAACAATGACACTTACCTCTACAATGAGCCTGAAGCATTGGAAAAAGAAAAGGCCTGTACTGAAGACTAAGCATTTCAAGAATGAGACACTAATTATTTCCTGCTATAATAAAATAACTCCCAGATTAGCCTAAGAAAGAGACGTTGCCTTATGTTCTAGGAAAAAGTAAAGAAAATATCCAGGCCTAAGCCAATGCTTGATGCCAGAGTGAAATGCAGAAATATCCCTCCCTGATGCCAAATCTGGTGCTTGTCTTAAATCAGACTGTGGAAGTAAGATTTAAGAAGTGTGTCACCCTGTGCATCAAAGACTTCCTGGATTTTATTGCACTTCTTCTCAAGTTGTCATTATTTTCCTTAAATGGTGGCCTTTGTATATGTACAGCTTCTAAGAAACAAGAAATACAAATATGGAAGAGGTTTCAGTGGGATGGGGAAATACCTGAGCCTTCTTTAACCAGGCTGCAATGATAATGGAAGCAGATTAACTGTGAAAATACTGGATTTTGTGCCATCATATCAATTAATTGCTTCTTAGTATGAAAAATTAACCCATTCCACTTCAGCTACATTTGTCTTAATGCCCTTGATAGACTCATTATTTCTGACACTCTAATACTAAAACACTGTACAATTAAGTTAGAGGTACTAACAAGTACCTGTGAAAGTATGGCTTGCTGTTTTACCACATCTAGTTCTTCAGCTTTAAGGTAAGGTTTTAAGGGTGTGTGTACACAACCTTGTTCCCAGGGACCACAGTTAATTTATTTTTTACTCACTGGGATTGAAATCCCACAGCAGAGTAACTAGAGGGATGTCAATGTAAACTTCACAGCTTAGTGAAGACTGGTTCAGTATCCACCTGGCCTGAACTCCCCCAAACCCAGTATTGCCAAGGTGATGACACCCAGCCCTGAGGCTGAGGGAAGAGTAGGGTTAAGGTTTTCTGAATCTTTCCAGTTTAATATTTCAAGTTTTCTCAGTTCCCACTGGGCACCAAACAGTGACAGAGAAGAATTTGTCATCTTGCAGGTGGAGTGGATGAAGGGGAGATGAGAACCTGAGGGGGCAGGCAGAAGCATGTAAACCACACCAATGCATGCTGACTCTAAAACAGGAACTGATAGCTCCCAGAAGCATAATGAAATGTTTTGTATATCCCTAAGAAACAAATGTGGGTTTTTATGTGTGAATCCTAGAAAATTAATCTATACTTTATTTGTTCCCAGCTGAATGGAGGTAATTATGGAAATTCATGCATGCAAAAAAAAAAAAAAAAAAAAAGTTTGATCTGATGCACTGCTACCTTATCAATTAGGAGCATTTTGTGGCTCTGATCTAGCTAACTTGCTGTACCATAAAAGCAAGTGGAGAGGAGCCAATAACCCCTGAATTCAATCTGGTTTTAGCTGTTTTTTCATGTTTCTTCTTTTATGATCTGACTCATGAAGTTTGGATCTGTGGGCCATCAAGTGACTGATTGGGATTGCTGCTAAATTAGCCGATGAAGTCACTGCTGGATCTAATGGTTGCCATTTAAACCCTGCTTTTGAGCAGATAATGGAAAGGTTAATGCTGTAATAAAGGATGAAGAGACAGACATGAGCAATTTATTCTCTGCTCTGTAAACTAGGCACTAATAAAAAAATGTGCTGGAAATAAATAAACAGATTGAAATACATAAATAAATAGATGATAAAACAGAAAAACGAAACGACTTCTGGATGTGAGAAAACATTCATGTCTATATGACTGTATCCTCCAACATAAAGAAATTCCACATGTTAAATAAAAAACTGACTTGAGTTTAAACAGTGGAGCAAGGTTGAAAGATGCAACAGAATGCACAAAATGGCAATTGCATTATTAATTTCTACTGTGCAGGCTCAAGGGAAAAGCTGCTCCTGCTTTTGTGCACAGTGTGACATTTCTTGCATAAAGACAGTGACTCAAAATTCCTGGCAAAACAATATTTGTGTTTGAAACATTTCACACACTTTTGTATTCTGTCCTGTGAAGGAAAGAACATAATGATCCATGCTGGAAGAAGGAGCACAAGTTCCCTCAAGACTCTGAAGAGTGAAATATTTCTTAGCCTGCCCCATAACTCCAGTAATGGTGTGTGCAAAACTTAATTACATGCTTTCTATTGTGGGCATGGTGAATCACTTGTGTTAGATAAGTATCATCCACAGCCACATTACATCTGTTTAGTGTACACCTAAAGCAAGCACCCTGAGATGTATCTAATAGCCTTACAAGCAAAGTGAGTACAACCATGTGCTTGTTTTCAAAATGTCACAGTGACCAAAATAGTGCCACTAATTTAATGTGAAGCATTCCCCATAAAACCCTTTAAAATTTTGTTCTTGTGAGCAATTAGTTTTGTCATTAAACTTACCACAGCATCCCTAGAATTCAGATGACTTGAAAAGTAGTAGTTACCAGGGCGTATCATTTTATTGGCATTTCAATACTTGGGCTTGTTTTTGTTTTCTAGATATAACTCTCCTTCACAGAAGAAACTAAGCTTTTTTTTTTTTCCTTTGGAAATTTACTTTTATAGTTGTCTTGTCTATGAAAAAAAAAATAGGACACTTGAGTGTAAAAATGGTACAGGGAGGTATTTCTAAGAACAGATCATTATTAATTTTGGCTCCCGTGATGAACTGCCTGGAACTGGCTCTTTAATATCCTGTTTAAAAAGCATGTAGACTACTTGGAAGTTCCAGAATTCTGGAACTGTTTGGGACTACTGCTGCTGGTAAGCAATGGAAAAATACATGTACAAACAGTCATGAGCATCTTGATCAAGACAACTCAGAAAACACCCCTGAAACAGCCCATGAGATAAATAATCAGTGTTGAGAACAACTTCAAGCCACATTATAGCAAATACAAATGTATAGCCAGTGCTGTAGATAGGCAGGGCTAAGATCCCTATTTCATCACAGAATTGAGGTACTGAAGGGATTGTCTGAGTCAGTAGGTCTTTCACCCAGGAAGGAGGCACAGCCTAGTGCTCACTTACTCATGTTTTCTGTAGCCACTGGCAAGTAGCTCCCTATCCCTGGATATATCCTGTTGGGACATAAAGGGGAAAAAAACCTGATTTTTCACATGCTTTAGATACCTGTGTCAACCATCATGGTTGTTTGGGAGGTCAATAAAATCCTAGGCCTGAAATTCATCCCTCTGCAACAATCTTAATTTTACAGATAAAGGGAAAAGCTCTGTGTGTCTGATGCAATCCCCATCACCCCAGTATTCAGAGCTGCAGAGGCACTGCAGGCTGTGAGCAGAGCACCAGTATTGCTACTTTCTGCTCCAAACTCTCTGTTTCTGTTCACCTGCATGAGATGAAATTCAAGGGATTATTTGGATATTCAAATCAGGCACCCAAATATCTGTGTGTACAGATGATTTAAGTGTCTTCTGGCAGTAGAGCTGAGGGGCTGTTCAGCTCAGGGTGAGCTTTACTGGCTGGTCAGATCTGTCATGCCATACCTGAAAATGGATTTAACTCTCCACCCTTATTGGTTCTTTATTATGCTGAAGCTACAGCTACTCTCTACACTGATTCCATAGCAGAAGTGGCAAAGCTTGAATTAAGAATAGGAATTCTTGTTCCCATGGATGTCAAATAAGAATAGGAAAGTTATATCAAGACTGTGTCTCCCTTTGCCCACTATTCCCCTGTGACAAAAAACTTTCCTTCTGTAAAACTAGCTGTTCCATGTAGAAGACACACAAAGATTCATGGTTTTGAGGACACAAACATTTTACTCCTAATAGGGTTTCTTAGCACAGATTTAACTGTTTTGCTGGATTGTGTTCTGCATGCAGGATTTCTCATTACTGCACTTTTTTTTCTATTTTTCTAAGTGTACTTTACATATGCTGAAATCTCTGCCATTTCAGTTTACTTATCCAACTCAATAGATTTCTTTCTTCAAATAAAAACAAAAATATCTCCTTCCATATTGCCATTTTTCCCTGAGGGTTTGATAGAATTGTCATTGTCTGAACCTGTCAGGTTAAACAGGGGTAATGCAATCTGAGACATTAACAAGCCAGTTGAGCAAAAGGGCCATCATACATTGTGTTGAGAAGCATTGTTGCAGAGGCTGGTGAAACATTTCAGGAATAAAATTGGACAGGTCTGGAAAAGACTGATAACCTCCTCCAAAGCCCTCAACATCAGACATCAAATAAAATGTTACATGCTTACAGATGATCACTCTGAGTTTTGAATGTTGACTAATCGTTTATGGTAATACAAACCAGCAGAAATACTTTAAAACAATCAGATTTACATAGGTACATACATTAATACTGTTCCATTGCATAAATCCAAGTCCTGACAATACAATGACTCTAAAGAGCTTACCCAAAGTTCACCTCTAGTGAGGTTGTGAACCATTTGCCACACTAACACAACTCATAATTTGCTAATGAATGTGACCTGGAGATGGGAAAGGAGCACAAATAACTTATCTGCACCCCACACTTCAGCTGTTGCTGTGTTGGCCTCAATGCTCCTTCAGCTGAGACCCTTCCATGCTCTGTCCTATGGAGGGGCAGATCTTACAGAAATTCCACATAACACTGTAAGCACCTTTGCTGAAACACTTAAAAGTTATTGACATATTTTCATCAGTTTAAAGGCAAAAAAACCCACTATTATAAAGGGATTTTATCTTTAAACAACTGATAATCCCCTTCACATTTCCATCCAGACCACATCTATCATCATGTGTTAAACCATCAAGGCATCAGCTGACATTTTAGGGTCAAAATCCTCTTTTTGTCCCTCTTTTATCTTCCCAACAAACAGATATAAAAAATGGATTCCTAGTGTTCATATAGAACTATCAGAGAAGAGAAGCCTTCAAATGTATTTTGAAGGTATTAAAAGACAGAGCACCTGTGGCAGTGGTTTGATTGGTGTGAGACTGAGTTACAGGGAGTGGTTTCATTTCTGCACTGAGAGAAAGAGCCTGGCATCAAGCATTTGGCCATCTGGGGAAGGTGTGATTGGGAGACCATGCTCAAGTTCCCATCCAAAAGAGATTTTCATCCATGTGACACTGTGCTCAAGGCCAGAAACCACTGACACCACTCTTGTTTGGTACGATGGAGCCATCTCCAAAAACACAAAAAATTTGGGCTTGGGTCACGTGCACCAAGTGAACTTAGGGGAGAACCTCTGTTTCCCCCTGGAGCAGCAGCATGAGAGTGGATTTGCATTGTGGTGTCCATCATTACTGGATAAAAGCCCATCCCTTGGACCAGTCTGAGATAAGGCTCCTACACTGATATATTTAAAAATGGCTGTTTAATCTGAGATAATCTAGAACCTCTGAGACATTCCCAGTTCTGTTCTAGGGAGATGCTTAAGAATATTCTGCATTCAGTTGCTTTCTCCTGGCTTCCAGCTAATGCCATTCTCTGGGGTATTATGCTGGAAATAAGCCAGAGCTGTGAATCCTTGTCTGACTGATCACCAATGCCAAACTACTGCCATGGAGCACAAAGCAAAGGTGAAGAGTCTGCTGTAAGAAAAGGTTTGTAGAAACAGCATCATGTCAAACTGGATTAAAAATCTGGTTTAATTTCCAGTGAAATTTGATCTGTTAACACAGTATTTTGCCTGTGTCAATTTGTGTATTCCAAGAAAAAGCATTCCTCTACACCACCACTGTTATCCATAGCTCCTGTAACATGGAGTTTAGCCCCTGCATCTTTTAGCACAGATTCTTTCTCCTCTTCTTCTCTCCCTATGGATAAAATGAGGCAGCTCATCCTCTTTGCATTCTACAAATAGGAAATCCTTCCCTGACTGACTGATGTGAGTTTGTTTTGCAGCACCGCTGGATCTGTGAATGGGTCCTAATCTACACACTAGATTGTTAAGAAAAGCTGATGTGCAGTGTTGTCAAATAATCTAAGTTGCAATAATGACTTTGAACTCTTCACTTATAAAAAAAATTCGGAAAGTATTTCTGGATTTTAAAAAACCCCAACAACTGGATGGTTCAAAGACCTTTGTCTAATTTTATCCAGGTCAGGCAGTGATTAAACACATGTGGAAAAGATCTGTCTTCCATTCTAGCTGCAACACTTCATGCTTTTAGCTGGAAAAGCCCTGAGTCAAGTGCCTGGTGTCACAAGCACAATGTGACCATCTCAGGTGCAAAATGATAGAGCTCACTTGGAGTTAATGCCAGAAAATCCAGAGAGCCTGCTTAACCTGAGAGAACTGAGCCATATGTCTGGCTCCACAGAAGCTGCATTACCAGGACACCCCTCACTGCCCATGCTGGAAAACCCACTGAACAGCAGGATACCTGGACCTGGAGTTCACTGGCAGTGTTGTTGTGGGGTGCAGGTCATGTACAGCCATGCACCTTCTTTTCCTTCCTGGCCAATCTTTGGCCAGGCTAAAAAGTCCATCAGGATGGCACCATGCAACTTTTCTTCTCAATGTCCCACTCAGGTGAGAGCTGAGATTTTTGCAGAAAGTGCTCATGTCATCACTTAAGGGTGTCTGTGTGATGAGTGTGGGAAGGCACAGGCAAAGAAGATTCAGTCCCAGCTGAAAATTGTTTTTTTCAATTGGCAATCCCACATGGCTGAAGTGCTACATTGGATTTGAATTATTGGCATTTTTGAAAGTATGCAGTATGCAATGTACAGTCAAACATAGAAAAAAACCCAACTATCAATACTTCCAAAGGGGTTGAAGTCTTGCATATAGAGCAAAGATTCTCTTTTGATTGTAAGAATCTCTCTGACCACCAAATTATTATTATCAATTTCCTACCTAATAACTCTGTGTTAGAGACTACAGAAGTTTTCCTGGACAGTGCTGCTTTCATATTAGAAATTCACTTTCAGTTATGCCACCTTTGGAGGACCTAATATATCTGATGTGTGTGCCTGCAAGAAAAGGAAGTCTGGTCAGGTGGAAGAAAGGGTGGGTGGGCACTTTGGGTTTTTCTGTTAGTTTTCTCTGTCTGCTACAGTCTTGTGATCTTTATTGATTTCAAATGGGAAGGTAGAAAATACCACAAAATTGTCTTCAATCAAGGCAGAAGTCACAACTGTGGGCTCAGAAGTTACTCTCTTTTGCATTTTTTTGAAATTTCTAAAACTTTATTCAGAGAGTACAACTCATTCCTCTTCTTTCTAAAGAAAGAAGGAAGATTTTGTGGGGAGATCAGTGTATGTCCCTGTGAGACATCCTGAATCTTGTGTACCCCTGAGATTTTGTCATATGTGGAAGTAGATTCCTAGATCTTTTGTCCCTCTGGACACAGCAGTTTTGGTGACATTTAAAAGGTATATTCCTAGAAATTTTTCTCCAGATGTTTAAGCATTGATATGGATGATTGCTAGTCTTACCTTAGGCTCTTTCTACAATTTAAATTCACTTCTTTACAGAGTTTGCTGAAGTCTGGGCACTTGACTACTCAGCTACAGGCTGGCTTTCAAAGCTCCAGCACTTTTATTTTGCAGAATTTAGCAAAATCCAATGTAAGAATCTTAAGGTTTACCTTCAAAAGGCTTCACACAAGTTTTTAAATGTCTTTTGGAGAATGCCCTGTCAGAGGCATTTCTGCAGTTCATTTGATTTGTGTTTTTGCATCTGGGGCTGCTGGGTGATGTGGTTTGGCTCTGTGCTCTCCCTGCCCTGCTGCACTGCATGGCTCACCGTGCTCTGCACTCTGTGTGTCTCAACTCAATTAGCAGCTTGCTGCCAGCCAGAGATAAGCCCATGGACAGGCATTCTGGTCATGGCAGATAAAAGGCCCAGACAATAGCTCAGTCCAATGTCCTTCACCTAATATAAAAATAGCATTTAAAACCACTAATGAAGCAATTCAGGATATTTAATTGCAAGTCAGAAGCTTTTCCATCCTTATTCAGGCTGCAGGGGGGCAGGACACATGTAACCTCTTGGTAGCTAATGCTGTCATTGCCTCTCCTTTGCTGCTGCCCTCTGTCCCCACTCAGTCACCCATGTGAGAAGATTCCTTGGTCACTCCCAGTAACTTACATGTGCCAGGAATTTCAGAGCACTTTTAACACTTGTCCCAGCAGGGAAATAGGATTTGGTATATGACTCTTGTCTTCTAGGCTGAGAAAACACAGGCAGAGAAATGCAGTGCCCTGGGCTGTTTTGCAGTCTCATACTAGGGAAATGTGTCAGGCCATTCTTCTGAAATGTCCCCTTAAGCAGGAAATACAGATTGATGTGTCTGTGCTGCCTGACATTGCTGACCCAAAATGTACCAGCATGCCAGAACCCCTGAGAAAGATGGCAATGCTCAACAGGGCTCAGAAGAAAAAGGTTTTCAGGACTGGTCCTGAAAAAAAAGCAAGACAAGGGAGCTTTAATGTGGTTAGTACATAGAGGAGAGGGGAGAGGAACCATCTGATATAAAAGCTGTCCTTTTCCACCCTAAATGCCCTGCTGTGAAACACAGCTTTCCTCTCTCAGGTCTTGATTTTAAAAGCTTTCTAAACTCATGGAAACAGCAGTGAATCTCACTCAGAGACATTCCTGCCAATGAGAGCCCAAGGTCATCAAAAACCTGGTGTGAATAAGGGTTTGGGCTTTTCTGCCTCAGCTTCCTGTGCCAGGACAATGTCTGTCACTTCTGTCACCAATGGACAAGGGTCACTCTGGGCTCCCACCTCATCACCTCCCAGGCCAGCTTTTCTGGGGATCTCTCCTTACTTCCTAGGGTCTCCCTCAGCATCATGTGGGGGACATTTTTCTGCCTTTGCAGAAAAAGAGTGCAATACATCTTACTGAGTGTGGCATTTCTGCCCTGTCCTTGCTGTCTAATGGCACTGGGACAGGGATTTCTACCTGGAGCTCTGTGTGTGCACTCAGGAAAATCCATGGGTCCAAAGAGAGGAACCTTAGAACATCCCTTCTGCAGGACTTGTTGCTTTTTTTTCTTCCAGGACCTCCTCCCTAAATTTCTCAGTGCTTTTCCCTGCATCCTCTGCCCTTTTGTAGCTTCACAAAATATTTGGAATTTTCCTGTCACCCTTATCAGTACTGAACTCTGGCCTGTGGCTTGGAAGTGCAGAGATTCAAGAATCTAAATATTAAACAGTGAGTATTCCTGAGACTGTGGAAATCAGGCATGCATTCCCTTCTCTCTGAAAAGCTGTTCTCAAATATTTGGTAATGTCATTTTTTTTAGCGTTAAAAACCCTGACTCAAGTTTCTCATTAGCAACCATAAAGCGAGCAGTGCAAGATACTGCAGATGTTCTGTGAAAAATGGAGTTTGGAAGAAGAGAAAAAGATGGTGGGGAGGAATATAGAGCAACTGAAAGAACTGTGAGAAAAGATACATTTTTAATCCTTATGGGTACAAGCCAATAGCTGAAGAAAATAAGGTTTTTCCAATATGAAATTTGGGAAACTGTGTGGGAATCATGGTTTAGAACCATATTGCTTTGGATACCCTAAACCAGAAATTTAGCAGAACACTGTCAGATTTTCCTTACATATCACAATCTTCAAGAATTCCATTAGCATTTACCAGGTGGCAGCGCATAATGAAACCAGAGCACAAGCTTTAGGGGAAGAAAATAAAATACCAAATGAAGCAAAGCAGAAAAATCTAAGATTCAGAAAAAAATTAGGAGACAGAAAAGTCCCAATGTCTTGCAAGAAGTGGTATTGAAGATAAGAGAGCAAAAAGAAATCTGTGCACTGTTGGACTGGGGGAATTTCTTACTATAACTGCTCAGTTAGAGGCTAGAGGCTTTCTTACTCAAAGCCTGGATTTTAATTTTGCAACCAGGATCCTTGACCACGTGGAGACACGATACCTAAATTTACAGCAAGGGATTTCAGAAAAACCTGGTCATGTAGGACTGCTGGGGCTGGCTGGCTAATTATTTCAGTAGCAAAAATACATAAACATTATGAAGAGGTGATGCTTATAATTATATCCAAACCAGGTGTAAACATAAGGGGTGGCATTCAGCTAATTTACATAGTAAATCTCTCCATAGGAGCTCATCATCAGTCTATCCTCACAGTTAAAGAGAAGAAATATCCTCTGACCAGCTTGGGCTGTTTGCTTTAAATCAACCTGAGTTTTTCACTGGAATCACACATTCCTCTCCATTAACTAAACCTCACTGAGACATAACATTTTGTCCCACAGCACAAAAATTTGTGCAAAATGTAGTTTGGCCTGCCTATGGCAGATCTAGTGCTCAAAACAGCTTCATAGGGAAGCTGTTTTGGAATAGATTACAGGCAAATTCCTACAGGCTCTGCTGCTACAATCTTGAAGGAAGGGATGGTGAACAGAAAGCATGGTGAGCAGATGTATAGATAAAATACATAAATGTTCTCAGCCAGATCTGCATTCTATTGGCTTAAAATGAAAAGATGTAGAAGAAAAACTCAAAGAATTGGGAATATTAAAATACATAAAAATTTACCAAACAAAACTGTTTGTGATGTTCATAAAAGAAACATTAGATTCATGATCATGCATAGTCATAAATTACTTCTTTTCTGGGAAAGAATTTTTTTTATTTGAATACTCTGTTTAACACATCAAAATAGTGCAGTTAGAGTATATGAGTATTAAACATGTAATTTCTAAAACTAAGAAAATATACTGACATGAATAATATATTATTTGTGATAGTGACAAACAAGCACTGCCATTTGGTGGTCCAGAAATTATGCATACAACAAACTAATCAGATTTTTAAGGCATAATGCTGCAAATAGGAAGTAGGTAATGTGCTGTGAAAAAATATGTAAAATAATGGCAGAATGATTCTAAAAAGCTGAAGAACACCTTCAGATCCTCATTTGGCATATGTGATATACATTTTCAAAGTCTGGACTGCCACCTGCTGAAACACAGTTTAATAAGAAGTTTTGACTTAATAGAACTCAGTTTTCATTTTAAACCTTGATTTTCATCCTATTTCTTCTAATCCTTAGTGCTCTATGTCCTATAAATCATTATAACTGTGAGTGAATTTCAGATTTCCTCCCTTTCTGTCCCTTGATTCCCCAGGTCATTGTCGGTCTTCCTCCTGCTGATCCTCTGTGATTTCAGCAGTTTCTTACCCTGTGATTTTCCTGTTATGATTTCACAGCCAGACTCAACCAGCCAGCCCACACTGCTGCCTCTACAAAATGAAATTAGGCAGTGCAGATTCAGGCATTGTCTGTCTGTTTGCATGGCCATCACAGGGGCATAGGTGTGCCCACAGTACAGGCAGCAGCAGCAAGGGGAGGATGAACTTTCTTACCTTGCTGAGCAACAGGGGCTGATGTAAGAAGGGTGGAATCTGAGTGACATCTTCCATAGAAAGAGCACACAAGAAGACTTGCAGCCTTCAAAACCACCAAGATCCAGACCAGAATAGGCTGGGTTGCATAGCATCAGTGCAGATTAAAACTGATGGTGTGCTCTGAGCTGCAGTGATAATGATTGCAGATGCTGAGGACACTGCTGAGATGTGAGCTGATTAATTCTGGGTGCTTGCAGTTGGTGTTTATCCTTCAGATATGGTGCAGCAGGAGGAAAGCCATCCCTTCCAAGATGGGTTGTGATTGTGGGGGTACAAACACAGCCTTTTCCTCCCTTCATACCCCAGAGTCCTGCAGGAAGGACAATAAGAGTGTGGCTCTGTGGGCACCCCAACAGCACTGAGGTGTCCCCTGGTGTCAACATCTGGGGTTTTTATTGACCAAACTCTTTCTTCACTGTAAGACCCCTTTCCTTTTATCAAATCCATGGCTGTGATCCCCTGAGCATCCCCTGCTTTGAGGGGATGCTGCCTGTAACCCTCACTCTGTGGAGCACAGCTACCCTCTAGTGGTAAAACCAAAGGCATTTTTAGGCAAAAAAGACGATTTCACTACTAAGTCAACTTCTGTCTTCCTTTTGGACAAAAATCTTTGCATCATCTTTAATTGACAGCAGTGTTTTTTAAAATGATATCTTAAATTCATGCCTTTAGTTTAAGTAGCCTATGATGTAATGTGATGATGTAATTTCCTTGGACTGCTTTCAGTGTGTTTCACCTTCCATTAAATCATTAAAATTATACTTGTGAGCTGATGGATGACCAAATTTTCACATGGTATAAAGAAGTGGCTGCAATGGAAAGTAGCAAGCAGCAGCTGCTCAAAGCTTTAAATGGGGTGTTGTGATGGTACCACTCTAAAGGCAGAGCACAGTTAATCAAAGGAATCATGTTGTCTTTGTTTAGTTTTAACTAGTTTGCTCTTGGAGGTTCAGGACAGTGGATTTTGGGTCTTGGGAAGCAAGAGAGCCACTTCATAACTGCAAGGTGGGGACAGCAAGACATGGTGTGACAAAGCTCAAGGGCATGGCAGGAGCACCACAGAATTACTGAGTGAACTGCCAAATGTCCTGAATAGCAGGAGTGTGGTTATAGATAGAAGGCAAAAGACACATTTTGGTCTGTTTCCTACCAACTGCAGAACTCATGCTCTAGAGCTGGGCTGGGGAGTGGGAAAAGGTGAAACTTGCCAAAGAAATCCAAAATTATTTACCATGAGCACACACATTTACTTCTGTTCTAGCCTTGCTCGAAAAGGCTGATCTGAAATTCTCCTTGCATAAGAACAGTGAATTTCAGCAAAGTAATCTTGCAGGGTTTGCTATGAAGTTTGAGACACTGTTGTATTTTCCTGGCATGTAGGGTGCTGGTGGACTCTGCTTGGAGGAAATTCCCCCCAAAATCCAGCAGGAGATATCTGGAGCTCATCTCTGTCCTTTCACTCCGGCTGCAAATAATTTTCACATTCTCAGAATTCCATTCTTTAGCCCTTAGTTTTCTCAGATGTGAAGGAAATGAAAACCCAGTGCAGGTTGGAAGACACATGTCTGAGCTGTCACTGCCTCCTCTGCAGGCTCTGGCTCTGCTCATTTCACCCAGTGAAACAAAGTGGAGTTTTACTCAGCAAGAGATGAAATCACACTACAGGAACCAGATTGAAATTCAAAACAGGTAGTACACATAAACACAGCTTGATTCTTCACAAGCTTTTTTTCCCTGGATGATTTCAGTACCTAATGCTTACCATTTCTTTGATGTACCCTAGCTATGAAAGCAGGGGATCCAGAGCTTTTACAAAGACATCTTTCTAATTTATTCATTAAACTCTAAATATTTCCATGGCCACCTGCCCCTCTGTTCCTGTGGATCAAGTTTTGGAAACACATTAAAATGCCCATGATCTGGGTACATGAAGTACTAGAATATGAGCTTGCCCCTCTTTGCTTCACACTAATCATTTCTATAAAAGATTTTGAATAGGTGGAACCTGGGAATAGTTTTGCAAAGCAGTTCAATTAGACTGAATTGGATTTGCCAGCAGTGGGAGTTAAATTTTTAGTTGAAATTCTGTGTTTTGGAGCCTCACAGACAGCAAATAACAGAGGGACAGTGATTTATCACAGACTTTGTTTACTGGAGGGTAAAAATTTACCCTCTCTTGTTATTCTTTCAAACCTTTTCATCTTTTCATCTGCATAGAAATGAGTGCAAAAAGAGGAGAAATAAAAAGCAATTCAATGCTATTTTCAAGGGAAGGTTTGTCCTGGTGCTGCCATTTACTGTTTCCCAGGCCCAGGATGTGCCAGGGAGATCATTGCACTGTACCTGCAGTGCCATTCTGGGCAGCACACAGCTTGGAACAGACCTCCTGAGCAATACAATCCTCTGCCATATCATACAATCCTTTCTGAAAATGCACTATCACCCATTTCATTCCTGGAGAATGTGAGCTGATTAAAGCATGTCTGTCCCAGGAACATTCTGACTGGAATGGATCTTGCCATGATTGCTCCAACCTGGTTGAAAACTTCTGATCTTCATAAAAACCATCTCATTCTCACCAACAGAGCTATCCCATGGAGGTCTCTACTCATGATTTTACAGGCAATATTTCCAGTGCTAATACAGAGAGGATTAAAAATGCTGTGCTTTTTTTTTTTTTTTTCCCTTTTCCTTCATTCCAGGTTTCTGATTGTCTTGGGGTGTTTGATCTTAGCTGTCCTGACAACTTTCAAGGAGTATGAAACAGTTTCTGGAGACTGGCTGCTCTTGCTGGTGAGTGAACTGTGGCTGTGCATTGCCCTGGTAATGCCCTGGACTGAGATCAGCCCCATCAGCAGGGATGGAAATTCACTGCCAGCCCTGCATGCAGTGAGCTTTCTGCTCTTGCTCCTGGAACAGTGACTGCACATTCACATATTGGAGAGTTCCCAGTCCATTACCAACACCAATTGAGTAAAAAGTAAGTGAGGTTCCTGAGCAAAAGAAAAGTGAGAGGAAAGACTTTAGTCTGAGGCTTTTAAATAATGGCTTTTCAGCATTTGTCTAACAGACCTTCCATCTGATTATCAGCAGACTTCTTAGTGACCATGCCAGACCTAAGCACACTTGAAAAGTATTTTTGGGGGAATCTTTCAACAGTTTTGATTCATTCTATAGTATTCTACTAATCCTAGTATTTCTTTCAAGAGAGGCCATCAGCGTTGGACTCATACTTGGGCCCAATAGCTGAAATTGCTGCAGGCAGTGCCTTTGAGAGAAAATATATTCACAGCAAATACATTCCAGATTGCTTGTTCTATAAATGCTGAAGTTCATGCTCAAGACTTTATTTCAGTAAGGCCTCCCATTCAGCAGAAGAATTAAAAATAGAAAAAACCCTCACTAAAAAGAAAATGGCAAATCCAACGTTTTATGGAAATGACCCTAAAAATGAACTTTCTTTGCTCCCATAGCTGTCATAAAAAACAAGGTACAATGCCTTGCTTAACCTGGGCTTATTTAAAGTATCCCTAGGGAAACTGCACAGCAAAATTAGTTCCAGGATCTCAATTTTCATTTCCCCTTGTACCTCCAGAGACATATAGATCCAAACAAGAGCTAAATGCCAAAAGGAATGAAAGGTGAATTCCCCTTGCATGTTCTTTCTCAAGAAGTGCCTATATGAAAACACCTTCATTCCTCAGAGAATGGGAAACTCACTTTTGGTCACTGTTATCCTGCTTAGGCCCATCTTTCACATTTGAAAGAGCCTGAGGTTATCTTTCCTTCTCCTGTGCTTGTTTTTGTGTGGCTCTCAGCAGTTTTTAAAAGCTGTGTGCAATAAGCATGAGGAAAAGTCCCCTTTTCCCTCTTGCCAGCAATTCACATAGAGGAAAAGTAACCACATTCCCCAGGCTGGAGCAAGGTGAAAAATCCCATTCTTTTGTCCACCAGAAATTTAAGGGAACAATATATGCCTCAAATTTGTCCTGTATATGTCCTTGTCATTGCTCTAAACTCATGACTGTGTGAGTGTCCTGTGTCCTGCCCCAGCCTGGACAGATGTGGCTGCAGGAATGAGCTGCTCTGGGTGGCCCTGGGGGGTTCAGAGTGCCCTGGGGACTTTGCAGTCACCCCTCACAGGTGTCTGCTCATTTGTGTGGAACAGGAGGTCTTTCTGTGAAGTAATTGTCCTTCCACTAAGGCAAGACATTCACCCTCACATTTACCCAGCAGCAGGGGCAAATCCTTCCTGCAGGGCACTTAGCAGGCTGGAAAACTGTCCCACTCTGCCTCTGACATCAATCTTGATTCTCCACTTTTTCCCTCTCTCTTACACATATCCTAACACTTACACCTCATCTGTATACTTGTGTCCAGAATTACTGCAAAACTTGTGAGACTAACAGTGTCACTTGTGTCTTGACACAGGAAACTTTTGCCATTTTCATCTTTGGAGCAGAGTTTGCCTTAAGAATCTGGGCTGCTGGCTGTTGCTGTCGCTACAAAGGATGGAGGGGGAGACTCAAATTTGCCAGGAAGCCTTTGTGCATGCTGGGTAGGCACATGCTCTCTACTACTGTTTTACTCATTAATGTCCTTTTACCTTTTAAGCCACTCTGGGGATTGTCAAAGAGCTGGTGATTGACAGTGCAAAGAACCCTGACATCAGATCTGCCCTTTATGCCAGAACCTGTGTCCTGCTTGGAGTAATTCTTTAAAGCAGCCAGGAATAAGTTATAATTAAGAGACACTTTGCTACTTAATTAGTGAGAAAAAAAATGAATCCTACTACTCTTGAAATTTATTTTCCTTTTCCTGAGCCCCACTGCACTTTTCTTAAGCTCATCCTCAGGAAAACTCTGTCTTCAGTTTTAAACCACTTGAGAACCCAACTCTTCCCCAGCTCCCTTTCATATTTGTGTTTTGTTTTACAATTGTATTGTTGATCTCTATTTGCAAACAAGTATCTTTGTGATTTCACCCATGCTGTCTTTCAGGCTTGGAAGGCACTGCCTATAATTACCCATAAAATTGCTCATTATTCATGTTTGAATACCCTCCTGCAACTACTCATTATACCCACAAACCAACCAGCTGACATTTAGGAGCTCACTCTGCCCTCAGCACCTGTCATCCCCATTCATTCACTGATTTTAGGATACCCTCACTTGTTTCAATTCTCTTCAGGCCAAGCACTGTGATTTTTTCCTTTATTTGTACAACACTCTAGGAGCCGTGGTGCTGCATGAATACAAGCCTCTCTTTCCACTCCCTCCTTTTGTTTTTCTCATGGATCTAAATGGTAGACAAAATTGTGACAAATTTTCTTTGTGCACTTGGGCTATCCTTAATTTAGTAAGGCTCCTTTGAGTGCTACTGTTGTACAGATATTTCTTATACTTCTAGGAGGTTTGTGAAGGCAGCAGAGTGTGAGCAAGTGGGATTCATACTGTCTCATTCCTTCTCAGCAGAAGTGTCATCTCACTTCTGAGTATGAATCTTCATTGATATCTGGGCATGAAACAGAAGATATCCTGCATTTATTAAAATCTTCTCTCATTTGTCACTGGTACAAGTTTATTTTGATAATGATTGGAAGTGAATAAATCTGAAATCCACTCTTTTTGGCTGGAAAGAGAATATAAAGACAACTTCAAGACTGAGTGCCCAGAGAATGTTTCAAGCTGTTTGGTACCACTTTTTTCTTGTATGTGGATATAAGACCATAAGCAGGGGGAAACAAGGAAAAGAAAGAAAACAAAAAGAATTTCTTCACATTTCAAACCTCTTCAGTTATCAGCAAATTGATTCTGTGAGCACTTATGAAAAAATAGTAGTACTGAATTCAAGATTTTAGTGGGAAAACTCAGTCAAAAGAATAAAATGGCAAATGTACCATCAAACCTGAATTTCTCATCTGCTGACTTGTGGTGTTCCAGTGGCACAGATGAGGATAAGGCTGATTTTCTGTCAGCATTAGGACCCTGTTTCTGAGCTCAGTGCCTCAAGTCCAGTGCATTGATCTGTAAATAGATCCCAAGGCTTTCCAGGAGGTTCTGTGCCTGCTGCTGGCTGTGTGGCAGGTGCAGATATCTGATTAATTGGCAAGAAAAGGCATTTTCAGGCAGCTTCGACACTCGCCCAGGGAAATTTGCAGCACAACCAGATGGGATTAAGGAGCAGGTGATGGCAGGCTTTGTTCTTCTCTCCTTGCAGATATCTTTGTGCTGATTGCTTCAGTGCCAGTGGTTGCTGTTGGGAACCAGGGCAATGTTCTGGCCACGTCTCTCAGGAGCCTGCGCTTCCTGCAGATCCTGCGGATGCTGCGCATGGACCGGCGGGGCGGCACCTGGAAACTGTTGGGATCTGCCATTTGTGCCCACAGCAAAGTGAGTGAGGAGCCAGGGCTCAGCTGGGGCTTGGGAGAAAGTTTAAAAGGAAAGAGGGGATGCACACATACAGCAGTGCCTTGGGGTTATGTTTAGCGGTTTTTTTTCTTTTGGCTTTATTTCCTTTTTCATTATCTGAACCATTTCTGCCCCTCGTTTTACCTTTCTGTGCTCCATAGTGGTGCTGGGAAGTGAGAGCATGTTCATCCCCACACGTTACAACAAGAATTTTGCCTTTACTGTGAGTGGAAGCAAAGACATCCCTTTTTTAGTGAAGGATGCTGAAATCCTTGGCAAAAATGCCTGGGAGCAACATGTTTGTAGTGGCTTCTCAGACTTGTCTGATCAACAGATGAAGCAGGACTCTGAAGGGATGGAAAGAGGCTGATTAGACTGAGAAATGTGAACAGAAATGTGGCTTCCAAGGGAGCTATTGGTAAAATTTCTCTTTGAAAGCTTCAGTCAGACAATGCAGAGATGGACACAGTGGGAACTCAGACAGCAAAAATTTCTAGTCATCTTTGCTTGGTGTAACTTGATGCTTTAATCAGACACACCCTGTCTTGCACCAGACAGGTACTTGTGTTCTTACATTTTCACAGCATGTTATTGCAAGTTAAAAACTATCTGCTTAAAGTCCTCTAGATGAGATTTCTCATCTGCACAGGAGGTAGACAAATTACATATACTCTACTACATACTGCTTTTTCTTACCCATAAATGACATTTTAGGGGTTTTGAAAATTAAAATATCAGCTGGCATAGCATATTTAGACTTTGCTTCTGCATAGGGACTAATGGGGATGCCCACCATGCTTCATTTCTTATGAACTTCTGCTTTTTCCTCATATAAACTTGCTACAAGACAGGTGGCAGATAAACACATGTCAAAAATGTTTCTCAGGAAAGAAGTGAAGAAGTTTATGAAAGAAGTCTATGTATCAAAAACATTGTTTAGAAATTGTTAAAGGCTTTATGTGTGTTAAAGGCTTTATTTCATTCAAATATTACTTATTTGGTTCCCCACCAATCACTTTTAGGCCTCAGCTGGCTGAGGGAGCTTAGGAGGGGGTGTGAGAACTTTGCTTTACTGGAGACAGTGACAAAACAATTTTGCTAACAATTTCCTTCTGTGACTGCACACCAGAAATTAGCTAAGAAAGTTTTTCACTTGTCTCAAGATTCAATTACAAAGTTCTCAGCTACAACTTTTTTCTTTTTTTATCCCAATACAGTGAATTGAATTCAATGAATGGCTAATATGAATGATAAAAATGAATTGGAATTTTTGAATTGATTTTTTTACCTACCTTAGAAGACCTTAAAAAAACAAGTGTTTCTGCCTTGTTTCAGACATTGCTGGGATTCTGGGATTTCAACTTGGGTGGCTGCATGTCCTAGCTCAGTGGGATTAGAAACACACTCCATTTTAGTCATTCTCTCTAAAACAGCAAAGTTTGGGGTTTTTTTTTGTGGACAGAATATTTTCAAGGTATGTTCTTACTGCATGAATTAATTTTGAAAGCATAATTCATGATGGGATCTGCTTTGATATGGCTGAAGAGATGGAAGTGCATCCTGCAGCCTTGGCTCTCTGGAGGTAGGGAGAGGGCAGAGCTGTTGATTTCCTTGCCAAGACTGACCAAGTCCAGGGGCAGAAGGAAAGGGAGGAGTCAAGGTCAGGGTCAGAGCCCTGCAGCCCCTGTGCCCTGGGTGCACCTTCACCCAGCTTGATGCAGAACCACAACTGCAGATTCCTCCAGGCTGCTCCTAAGGAAGATTCTGTGTAAGGTCCAAAATCTCTGCATTATTTCCCACTAAGTGCTGAGCTGGGCTGGTCATGGATGTGACCAAAGCCAGCAGTGACAGCTCTGCTGTTACCCTCTGTGATTCTCTCTCCTGATGTTTGCTCTGCCACTGTGGATGTTGAGCCTCTTTTCAGGCCCTCCATTTTCTCCTGTTTCTTTTGCAGGAACTCATCACTGCTTGGTACATTGGGTTCCTGACACTCATCTTATCCTCATTTCTTGTTTATCTGGTTGAAAAAGATGTTCCTGAGAAAGATGCTAATGGGGTGGAGATGAAAGAGGAGTTTGAAACCTATGCAGATGCACTGTGGTGGGGGCTGGTAAGTCACTCCAAAAATACCTTATACCCTCCTTCAAAACTTCATACCCAAGAAGAGAAAGTTTTAGGGATTGCAGTGCAGGTGCTGCTATATTTGGGTGAAAGGCACATTACACCATAACATTACCATAGCAGGGGTGCCCCTACAACCAATTTACTGAACCTACAACCCTGCTGATTTTCACCTTGATTTTCAGACAAAGGCCCTTAGATGCTTAAACCTGATTCAGAAAGCAATCTGTGTTCCTGGTGTCTGGGAATCCTCTCTTAGAGGAGCATCTCTTCAGATGTAACTGAGACTGAGCTCCCATGGCAGCAATGTCCTGCTTGTGAGACCTTGCTCCTCAGAAAATGGCAGAACCAGAGCTGGCCAGTGGATGTTGGGCTGTCAAAGAGCATCAAACATTTGGGCAGTTGAGGAAGACAAGACACTCATGGGAAGTTTGGTTCTTATGGAGCCAGTGGCTGAAGATGTCTCTGGGTTCGGATGGAGGAAGTGAAAAGTACTTCTGGAAAAGTTGACTTAACAATTCTTGTGTCTTACATGCATTCCCCAAAGATCAGGGAATGCCATTAGGGGTGGGATGCTGAACAAGAGGGACCTTTGATACATCTGTTCTTGTCTCTTCTGATTAAGAGAGGAGCATTGGTTTGCACCACTGCTCATTCAATCACAGATATTCCTGCCATTACAGAACCCATGTTGCTTTGTTACTGTTAGTCAAGGAAATCTACGTCATGCCATGACTTAAATTCATCAGCATATTTTTTATTTAATGTAGTTCACTTGTAAACATAAGATACTCCACTCCCCCCATTATTAGGCAAAAGATACCAAGTGTTGCATAGAACACCTGGATGTTCCCCTCTCCTTTTATATCCAGGACATTTAGAGTCTCAGGGGTGAGTAAATGTACACAGCTGGAAATTAACAATTGTGCAAGAAAGGAGAAAGTTTTCACAAAGACATCCTTGTTTTACAAAGACCAGGACTTCAGGTAGATCTAAGTCTTACTAGGTTAAGGGTCTGCAAGATGATAACTGGCAGATCTCTTTTCTGACTGTGTACTGATGGAGGGGAGAAGATTCATGTAGAGTTCACTTGCAGCAAATGCATCTGAAAGAGGCAGATGCTTTGAGACCAAAGCCATTCTCCATGCAGTGCCTTGGCACTGCCATGCCACCAAAAAACTGGTTGGCCCATCCTCCAGATCCTATTTCACAAGCTGTACATGAGCACCCATAGGTCTGAGTTACACAGCTTTCATGGGGACATCTACACAGAGCTGCTGGTTTGCTTTTCTTACATCAAGTGCTGGTCCTTGTGCCCACAGATCACCCTTGCTACGATTGGATACGGCGACAAGACCCCCAAAACATGGGAGGGACGGCTGATTGCAGCCACCTTCTCTCTCATTGGAGTGTCTTTCTTTGCTCTTCCTGCAGTAAGTACCTTCCCCTCCTCTGTTAGACACAGTCCAGCGCTGTGCACTTGCCAAAAGAAGGTAAAATTAGTAAAATCACCAGTGGAACAAAATCCCTTTAAAAAAAGTATACTCCAGAGAGCAGGTTGGTATCAGTAAATGGAACTTTGGGGGCATTGTCTGATAGTGCTAGTTGGCACAGGACAAAAATAATACAGCAAGTGAACAACCTGGGAAACCACAAGGCAGCTCATGAGACTGTACAGTGGCATGTGGTAATTTACTTGTCCCCACAAGACATGTTTTCAAAGGATTTGGGGTCCACTATTGCAATAATTAGAATTTGATCCATCTTACCCAGCCTTTGCTTCCTTTGTCTGCAACATCCTCAGATAAGAATGAGACAAAATCTGACTGAGCTGGGCTGAATAGCAACAGAAACTGTCCCAAACCCAAATTTTAGGATATTTCTTCTCTAGATCCAGACTTGGAAAGAATTTTACAGAGGGTGACAAGTCCTGCACTCCCAGATCCAAAGTATGGTTTAGCACAGCCCTTGTATCATGCAAGCAGAGTGTCAGTGGAAATGGAAAGTAGAACAGCACCTGCTTGGAAAGGCAGTAGACATTCAAGAAGGCTGTTGAGGACCTTGAAATGATTTGGTGTGGTCTGTGGTCCTTGAGAGGATCATGACATCCTCTTGTCCCATGAGTGAAGCAGCAGGAAAGGAGTGGGAATGGCACAAAGATTCCATGCAGCCATCTCCACCCACACACCTGCATCCTCTCATCATTTATCCCTTTTGTTCTGAGTAAGAAATGTCTAAAATCTTGCATCACTCTATGCTTTCAGGGCATTTTGGGGTCAGGGCTGGCACTGAAGGTCCAGGAGCAGCATCGTCAAAAACATTTTGAGAAAAGAAGAAAGCCAGCAGCTGAGCTCATTCAGGTTTGCAGCCACTTTCCTCTTCCTTGAAAAAGTGTGCATGAAGATGCTGCATCATGTTAACAAGGGCCACCTCTCCTCCCCTGCCCAAATTCTCACTTCCCACTGCAGGAGGTGAGAATTGGTGTTGGTTTTTCACACTGAGCTAGATAATCCAGAGACCCTTGCAGTTTTGAGGAATCTTTCAACTCCCAGAATATCTTCCAGAAGAACAGTGTCTTTCAAAGAAAGGATTTCATCTGCTAGCTTCTGTAAACCAAATGTTTTCTGCATCACTGCCACAAAATCACAGAAAACAAGCTGTTGAAAACACATTCTTTACAAAATACAGATTTTTTTCAGTTCCCTTGAGAAAATGCTTTTCTGTGCAAACAGTTATGTTGTTATTGATGTGAAAACAGCAATAGAAGTAAGACAATGACAGTGACAATTTCAATCAAGGCAAATAACAAAATTAGTATATATGGGTTTTGAAAACTAAAACACGCCCTGTTTTCTCTGTTAAGTTGCTGGATGATCCAAAAATTCAATGGGAAGTGAGCTCTTACCTCACTTGGTTACCATTCATGGCCTTTGTTATGAATTCAGGATATTAAGCTTTAAATCATTATTCTGTGTGCTGAAAATTTGAAATTATTTATTTTACTAGATATGGAGCACATCCTGATAGCAGTTAAGTAAATGACAGCATTTTCACAGAGGGCAGAGAAAGTTTCTGTGCTAACAAATGGAAGCATTGGTGCTCAGGATCAAACCAGTCCTCAGGAGAAACAGGCTGAGTAGCATTAAAATTCATGGCTGTTCTCATTAAAAACATGCTTTAACAAACAGAAGGAGCTGCAGACATGAATTGTGAATGGAATTTAATAGCATTTAATTTTGAATTAAAGAATCTCCACTGGTCAGGTAGCTTGTTGAGCTAGTGGGTTTTAGGTTGGAAAATTTTTTATTTTGAGAATTTTAATTTGCTCTAAATGCTGAAGCAGAAAATTTTCTCAGCAAAATTTCTTCTGATGACACATTAGGAGACAAACTATCCTAAGTACTTCCAGAATTGCTGGACAAGTCTGGCAGTGCTTGAAGCTCTTTTAGATGTATCAGAGAGGACAAGAAAATGAGTTTAGTCTAATGTAAAGTCATGTTCTGTTAGTGGCTCTCTCCATGTCCTGTCTCCTTTAACAACTCTCCCAGATCAAAATTCAGTGTCAATACCTTTTCCATATGGTGACAGTCATTTGGTATGGTTGATTAGTAATTAATTTCCACATAGTCACTCAGGTGTGTTGTTACGTTCTTTGAAAGAGCCTGGCTGTAGTCAGCTGGGAAATAACTTCACTAACAGCAATTATTTTCTCTCCCTTGTGATTTAGGCTGCCTGGAGATACTATGCTACTAACCCCAACAGGATTGATTTAGTTGCTACCTGGAGGTTTTATGAATCAATTGTATCATTTCCATTTTTCAGGTAAGTGCATTGTCCATCTCTCCACCATCATTTCCTGTGAAGCATCAGTCAGGACAGGGAACACAGATCATATATATATATATATATATCAATGAGACATTTTTAGGGTAACAGATGGTTTCCAGAAAACTATTCTGAAGAAGAGGAATTTTTCCTGAGGTCGTGGTTTGATTTCAGTCACTACTTCTGAGTTCAGTGAAAATATACATAGAGATAAAATGAATGCTCATATGTTTATAGCTGTTAGATTGATCCTCACTCTCCTTGTCTGTCAAACAGGCATCTTTCTCACTTTTAGAACTTAACATCTTAAAATATTTTTTTTTAAAAAAACCTATATAGCGATATGAAAAGCCAAGACTTTTAGCTGCAGATTACCAGCTGCTAATAATGGGCATTATGTAACCAAATTAGTGCTTTAGACTTTCTTCCTGGTCTTGCTGTTGTGCCTCATTCTGAAAAAAGCTCTCTTAGCTACTGTTCAGCTCAGAGATCTGTAGCTGTGCTCCCTGCACTGGTACTGAAGCTCCAGCTGTCACTCAAGACTTGAAATGCTCCAAACTCCTGCTTTCACAACAAATTACAAACACTCAGCCTTTCTTTGTTTTAGTCACATTTTCAGAATCAACTTCAAAAAGGAAACCTCTGAAAAAAGTTTAAAAAGCACCCTAACACCAAAAATGTTTAATTAGAGCTCAGTACATTTCTTCCCTTTTCTTTATCTCTTCTCACTCTCTGTCTATTCCCAAATTTTCCATTACAGAGTAATTTCTTCAGGATTTCTTAACTGCAGGGTTTTTCAGAGAACAGTTCTCAGACTCATAAGGAGCCTGGACTCATTACTGTGACTTCAAGTTTTCTCATTGTGTGTAGGTTCTTCTGTGATTCAAATGCAACCTGAAATTTAATAGGTGTTTGCAAACAGATGCTGGGAGAGGGCAGGAGAGATCACTTCTCACCAAAGAATGGATTGTCAATCTAAGCAGCACAGATTGGTTTCAGGAATCTATATAACTTTTTTTTTTTTAGCCTTATGACTAGTAGAAAATGTAGTTTTTATTCTGCTTTTTCTGTCAGTTATGGTCACAGAACAAAAAAAGTATAAGTAGTAGATTAGCAATTAATATTTTAAAAATATACTGAATTTATGATGTGATTCTTCTCTCCTTGTTTTCTTGTAATGCATCCTCTCTTCTATAAAAGGAAAGAGCAGTTGGATGGTACTGCCAGGTATGTAGCTGTCATTATTTTATATATATGTTTTAATGCAGCTGTTGGAGGATGCAAGCTAAATAGTTCTTTGTGGATTCATGAGCTGTTAACTAAATCATGCTACTAACACTACAGGTAATCATTAGAAATAATTAACAAATCCATTTCCTAACTGCTTGCTTTTTTCCTAGTTTAACAACACAGCTGAAATGCTAATTGTACAAAGACAGTGTTGCTTGCTGGTTGTCTGTAAAGAGCTTTATTGTTTGTTTTGACTAATCATGGTCTAGATTTCTCCTGGTCCATGCTGCAGAGCCAGGGTTTAGCATCCAGGCTGTTCTGGGGAGAATTTAAGGCTCTCTTTGCTGTTGTTGCTCCACAGTCTTGCACAGCAATGTTGTGGTGTGAGCCAGTGACAGTTCACCATGTGCAAAGATTTGCTGGCAATAAATACAGGGATGGGTGTCTAGGATGGCACAGCAGCATAGTCAGTCTTTCTGGCAGAACTGTAAAAGCTACATTGGGTTTGACAGCCTGGTGCCACCTGTGATGAAAAAAACAGGAAAGCTCCCCATCACACCAGGGTGTTTACAAGCAAAGAATGAAGGAATCATCAATCCTAGCACTGGTCAGCCACTGAAGACTGCAGCAGAGCAGCCACTGTCAGTCAGCCTGCAAAGTCTCAAATGGAAACAACATACTTATAAATGGAAATTACATATTTATAAATGGAAATGACATATTTATAATCCTCTTCAGATAAGCAGAAGTGTCAAATGCACATACAATAATCTAAAGTAAAAACTTCATGTTAAACCACTATCAATGGGTCACCCACAATGAAATTCAATAGCAATTAAAGGACAAATAATTCCACAGACTTGTGCTGAAGCTGCTTCAGTTTGCATCCCCATTTACAGCACAGAGAAAAGGAACAAGAATTGCAGCTATATTTGAAAACTGTAAGCCAGAGGTCAGGTCTGAGTTCCAGTCCTTGGCCTGATGAATAATTTGTTTTTACTTTTTGTTTTTTGAACATTTCGGGCAGCACATGGCAACTTCAATAAAGGAAGTTGACAAAAAAAAAAAAAAAAAAAGGTTAACTTGCTGTTCTAGGAATTTTTGGGGTTCAAGCTTCATTTAGCAGAGAAGAAAAACTTATCTCAAGTTTTCTTACAATACAGATAAGTGGCCTAGTGACAAATTATTGGGAAAGGGTATCTTCCACCTCTTGCCACCAAAATAATGGGATCACCTGCCCCTCTTGGAAGATGACTGGGTGGGAGGTACCCAGTTTGTAACCCCCAGGGACCCTAAGTACTTTACAGCCATGGCACTCCCCAGGCTAAATAGTCATGAACAAGCTCAGTTGCATCAATGCATATATCTGGAGATTTTAGCCATCTCCAGTGTTGGTAATAGCTGAATTTTGGTCTTTAATATGTTGGGAAGAACTTAGGAGATGAAATCCTTTTGAGTATGTAGTTCCATACCCTGAGTCAGAATGTTCTGGCTGAGATGCAACAGCAGATTAAAATTAGGTAAGAGAATGACTGCTGCATTTCCCTCTTGGTCACAGCCCCCCTAGAGAAGCTCCTGCACCTGCAGCAATTCTGAGTTTTTGTAGCTTTCAGGACAGTAGGAATCATTTTATGTTGGAACACTGAGTTAAAAATGGAAAAGTATGACTCACAGCTCAAATCTTTAAAACTATAATCCCAAGGCCCCTCATCCTAACTAGATATAATTTGGGTTTATTTTATTATCTATATAATAACCCTCAGCAAAATCATCAGTACACCTGCATGGGAGCCTTTCTGCTATCAGAAATGTGTTTATGGAATAAAGTATTCAATTAAAGGGATTGGAAATGCTCCAGGTAAACAGACATATGATGGTACTTGTGGGAACATCCACTGACTTCAGTAGAAATGGGATTGAGCTATAAAATCTGATTATTTTGACAGTACCACATCCCATCTCTCATAAAACTCTTATTTATGAACCAGATAATTAAAAAAAAAATCTTCCTCCTCCTGCAGTGATTTAGTATAGAAATTGTAACTCATACTCTACTGAAGTTTATGCTTTGACTATATTGAAATAAATGAGAAATAAGTGAATGTGGTCCTAATGGGGAGAGCAGCTCATAACTGTCCTCAGTCTCCAGGTTCTTCCATCAGCTAAGTACTTAATGAGAAAGTAAGTAAATAGTAAAGCTGCTGTAGTAAACAATTGCATTTTCTGATCCATGGTTGACAAAGCAGAGAGAAGAATTTGTCCAAGGTTTTCACAGAAGCTTTAAATAAACTAGAAATGAGGCCTGGCTGTATCAAAATTTGAGGACGGGACATTTGCCACTTTCAGTGGCAGAGTTTCTACTGAGTAGTGTGAAAGCTCTTTAGGAACTCCACAGTTCTAGAGCTGAACTCTGTAACAGACCTTTCTAGGATCTCTCCTAGATCAGGAGAGAAGCAGGAGCTGGCATCATGATGAAGTCACAGAAAGATAGAGGACCTTGCTTTAGACCATTTGGAAATTACACAGGGGTTACAAAGGAGTGCAAAATCCATCTCAGAAGTTGGATTCCAAGGCAAGGCTGCAGTGAAGGACTTCTTGTATTGGAAAACCAAGTAAATTTCAGCAGCAATTCAAGGCTTTATTGAAGCTCCCTTAAAAGTAAAACTGGAGATATGGTGAAGAGGACATTGGGCTGGAGCTCATCTCTGTCCTGTACACAGTGAAGTGGTAGCTCTGATGCTGCTCTTTGGGAACAGCATCTTCCCTAAAGGCCCTGTATAGTCCCCCAGCCCAGGAGGAGCTGGGGCTGTGCTCTCTGATGGTGAGTTTACTGATTTCATGCCAGAGGTGCCACCAGATTTCTTTTTTCCTTAATCACTGCCTAAACCTCACAGCTCCATGAAATCTCAGACAGCAATTGCTTTTCTTCCTGTACTGCAGAGCCTTTTCATCTGTTCAGCTCTCAAGAAGGGAGATTTATGAGGAGGAGATACTAATGCTCATTTCTGCTGGTGTGCAGTGAATTATTCAGCAAGCATTTGGGAGCCTGACCTACATTTAGGATGGGTGTTTGCTTGCCCAACATATTTTTATTCTGAGCCAACTTTTATTCTATGTTTTGGGAATGAATACTGGGGCCTGATTTTTCAGTGCTGTCACTAGCAGCTGTTCCACTGAGTTTGACCAGTGTTGGAACTTGCATGTACAAACACTTCAGAGAAGAATTTTGAACTTTCTCCTAGGGTCTTGTGTCTGATCCTCATTGTCCAGCTTTAGAACTAGACATCAAGAGAGCATGTTCATTCCTAGACCTATTGTTATTGTGATTGCAGAAAATTCATTTTTTCCTGTTTTCTTATCTCTGCAAGATAAATAATATTTCTGTGCCTTTGGAAAGTTTATTTGATTTTTTTAAAGGGGCATAATCAGTACCCATCCTTCCTATTACATGAATATGAAAGAATTCATGAAATGTGGTGCATTTTTTATTGCCTATGCTGACAAAAAAATGAAAATAAAACTCTACTTTGCAAGGTGTAAAATGTCACTGTAAGCATTTCATCCTAATACATCTGCCCAAAACAGGAAGGAGAAAAAAGCCACCCTGATCTTCACACTACATTAACTACAAATGAAAGGCTCCCATTTTCTTCATAGAGCTTTTCATGGGTAATCATTAATGTCTCATCTTAATAACTTTTCTTCACTTTACAGTAATGTCATGTTTAGTAGGGAGTCATTCTTTGGATCAAGCCTCACAAGAAAACTTAGGTATATATGTTCAAATCAAATAACAGTTGAGCCTTATTATTTTCATATTTCTTGCATGCCATTCTCTGCCTGCACTTTCTGTTTTTACTACAGTAGTTCACCTAACCACCATCAAAATTAAGGGACAATAAGAATGAATAGTCATCAAGCATAAAAAGAAAGTTGCATGACCTTGCAAATAGTTAACTGCTCTGCTGTTCAGAAAACATGGGATATTACCCTGGCTCTCCCAATCATCTGCTTAGAAACAGGTGCTTTTCTCTGTTTCCATAGACTGGAAATGCAACTAGCCTAATCTGCAAATAATTTTGAAATTTACTGTGAGAAAAATATACTATAAGACCTAAACACTCTCCCTTATGTAGTCCCAACCCTGCCAACACAATTCACACAAGTTACTTTGAATTTGAGTTCAGTGGAACAACATCTTTGCATGTGTATTTGCAGGTTCTGGTTCAGCAAATGGAAAACAAGTGGATGCTTTTGACCATCTGAATAAAGTTAGTGACATATTTAAATACCTTGCTGAACTGTGACCTAAGATGTGGGGCAAGAACTTCACCTTCTTGCAAAGAGACATAGAAATAGTATGTGGCATTTCAGGAATATGAAAGGCACATTACTAGAAATAATATTTTGACTGAATTTCCATTTGTTTTACTCTATCCCACACCTTGCTGTCATTCAACTTTAGCTGGTTGTTCTCATTCCAACTTCATTCCACAAACATGAATTCATCAATGTGCAACTCAGCTTTTCTAGCTGGAGCTCTTCAGGTTTTGAAGAACAGCAAGTAAAGCACTCCATTATTTTTATTTGATGATTGGCCCATGCAAAATAGTCAACAGACTCTGATTTTGCAGCTTGATTTGCTTTCTAGTGCTTGATCCATGATGTGTTCACTTTGAAGCAAAACATGGGTCAGCATCCATATGGTTTCTGCCTACAATAGCTGCATCCATTGGTGGAAAATATCCATCCTGTTTCCACAATGAATTGGATTTGGATTATTCTTCCCATAGATTTATGTGACATTGTTTCTTTTCATCCATCTCCAATCCCTTTAGAAAGTGTGAATGAGAGAAGGGGCTAAGCAAAGACCTTTATTGTATGCAAAGGCTCTTCTTCTGAAGGGCATCAAAACTGAGCTGAAATTTTGACCTGTGCTCATGTTTATGGGCAGATAATCTGGATGGTGAGTCTGGATTTTGAGTCACACCCACCCTTAAATACCAGTGAGGGTGTACACCACCAAGAAGTGTGGAAATTTGTTGACTTAGAAGGGATGTTTCCTCCTCACACATTAGAAAGTTGCAAATTTAGACCTCAAGATTCAGGGTGCAAAGTGAAGTCTTTAGTTTTCAGGAAGCTGCAGTCAACTATTTTGAGACAGAACATTTTTGTGATATCCTCTCAGAAGGAAAGAATGCTACTCAATAAAAGAGAAAGTTGATTGGCTAAAGTTAGAGCAGCCTTGGTAGTGTGGAATGTTTTTTGTTTTATCTTAAAAAATCTCATGGACTGCCTGAGATCTGTTGAATTGTAGAATTCATGCCTGTCATAACATTAGTTTGGTGTTAATTTCTATTAGGAAGGTTTCAAAGCAGAATACAGAATACTTAGAAAAGTATTCAGGATGTTTGATTTTCCAAAGTTGAGTTCACCCATATAAGTTCAGCTGATAAGGTACAAAAATGCTGGAGTAAACACGACTTCCTTCTGCTTCCAGTTACCTGAGACTAATTGCATCTAGTGATTCTAAACTGTGAAAATATGGAAAAATTTCCTGATTATCATTTGTCTTTGTTAGGTGAAAATGGTAAATCCATGGCAGAGGGCTGATTGATTCACTCTTAGAATGAATTCACTATTTTTCTCCTCATATATGTACCATTTGTTTATGAAATTCCAAAACTGGAAAAGGATAGAGAGGAGAGTATCTGGCTTGCATGATGGGATGTAAATGCATTATTTCTTTGCATGACTGTTTATGGAAAATATTTCTAGTTCAGTGGTTCCCACTCTTTATTCTGAACAAGGGTAAAACATGTGCTGCAGAAGCCAGCCATCTCTTGTATGTCAAGCCACCAAAATAATCTCTCAGGTGGTCCAAAATAATTCCCACTGCTGTTGGGAAACAAAAATTTAAGAGCTGAATTTTTCTTTAGGTAGAAAGAAACTGGACTGCTTTCACCTTCCTCCCCTTCTGGTGATCTGTGTCTAGCACAGAGTAAAGGAATTCTCATCCTGGGTCCCATTTCAAAGACACAGGTTGTGGAAACCACGAGAGAGAGGATGCAATAGCATGCAAGACAAGAAGGGGTGATGTATCCAAGCTAGTCAGAGAAACTACCCTCATTTTTGTCAGCATGTTTGGGATGGATTTGTATCTCCCCAGTTTCTGGAACTGTGCTGGAGGTTGAGAGTCATATTTTACTGAATGAAAGGAAGCCAAATGAAGCGGGACCAGTGTTCCCAGGGGAGGAAGAGCAGCTAGCACCAGATGGGAGTCTGGAGGACCATGAGCAGTGCCTGACCCTGTGGTGGGAACCACTGTCCTAGCCCCTCTCATCGAGGCTGAGCTGCACATGCTTCGTGCCTGGGACTGAGCCATGTGCATGCTGCTGTACCCAGGGAGATGGTGCCTGAGGGCAAACACTCCCCCGTGCTTCTGGAGAGACCAATGGAAACTAAAACCACAGCAGATCCAGGTTTCATTCCATGGAAATGACAACAAAGTCCATTTCTTTTCCTGATGACAGAGAGTTGTTATCTGGAAAGAAGCTTGGGTTTTGTTTTGGGTTCTTTTGTATGCAACACACGGTTGTATGTTTTGATGTGAAGCTGATGAATTATTTTCTGATGATTTTACTGCTCTGGCTGCCAGATATGAACACAATTGTCCATGTTTGTTGCATAAACATACTGCTGTGAATCTGAATGTTACTTCAAGGGTTAATCTTCAGGACTCAGTTAATGAGGAAGGCTTCAGCTCAGGTAACTTAGACCAGAGACCTGCATTTTAGATGACTTTTCATCCAGATCTTTCCATAATCAATAACAAGAGCCAAGTTCCCCAAGTGTAAAGTAATCCCAAACTGAACCACACTCTCCCCACTCTGGTTAGAGTTGCTGACTTCCCACTGAATACAGAAATGGGTCTAAAGACTAGTCTTAGAAGGTTTAACTTTTTTAACAGCTTAAAACAGATCAGATGAGTTTGAGCTCATAAACCTAAGATGCTCAAGCAACAGTCTTTGAAGAATAGTTTCTTCCTAAACTGTCACTTATCAGCAGGGATAGCTGCAAAACTCCCTGAAAAGAAAATCTGGGAATGCTTTCACTTTGTATTATCTACCTGAAGTCCCAACCCACTAAATAAAAAACCCACCCCACAAATGAGAGTGCCAACATATGCAGTGGAAAGTGTCACTGCAGATAAGTAGGTTTTTGTGATGAGTGCCAAGGAATATTTTGTTCTGATTTTATCTGTGAGGAGGATATCAAATGTTGTTCAGTCCCAGTCTTGCATAGCTCTGTAACAGATTTCTGCATCTTGTTTATATTGCTGTCCTATACTTTAAAAAAAAAAAAAAACAACAAAAAAACAAGTAATCACTTGATTAACATTTTGGATACTTTGCATCATCTACTGACCCTCTTCCTTCTGGTCTGATCCCTACAGATTCTCACCTCACTTTATGCCTCTGTTTTTTTCTGGTATGCAAGGCAGTTATCATAGCAGTTTTAAGGGGCAAACTTTGGGACAACTGGATATGTATTTTGAAGAACAAAGCAGTTTCTGGAGAGAGAATCAGAGATGCAATAACAATTACTTTAACGTTGTACTAAGTGTCTTTTTATAAACAACAGCAGTCTTTTGCCTCAACTATTTTTCTGCTTCTTTGCCTTTCAGGTTCTGTTCCTTAAAGATATTTTTCTCTTGAGAGCTTCTCTGTAGTGTTACTAACTCAAATCCTGTGACATATAATATGCTGTTCAAAGCCAGGGTAGTATGTGACCACTTGGCTCTTCCTTTCATTTGAGATTAATCTATCAATCATCCATTGTCAGGGACCTGTAATCCCCCCACCTGGAGAAAGCTGATCTCCACAACAAGCCTGTTGCACAGTTTCTTCAGACCCAGGAGCAAACTTTGTCATTTTATTATCACAGAACAGATCTCCTCATTCTAAAACTCCTTTGGTTTCTCCCTTCTTGTATCTTATTCCACAGTCTCCTTCAGTCTGCAAATATCACCATCAGGGTGTCCATGTCTCTGTTTTCTTTATATTAAAGAAATTCTCACTCTCACAAGTTCACTCTCTCTAATTCCTTCAGCCCCATCAGTTTAAATTGCCTGACTGACTCTGTTATCACTTAACCAGATTTTTGGTGCATTTCTTTGCATTAAAATTCTTTTCAGTGATATGTCATGATTCTAGACTCTTCTTGACTGTACTTCTCAAAATAAATTCCTCCTTCATATTTTGATTTTATTATCAATGAGACATGAGAATTTATTTTGCCTACTTTACCTGCCCAAAAAATCCAAAATGCAAATAATTTAATTGGCTTTTACTTCCTCACCTTTATATTTCATGTCCTTTTCAAACTTGCTCATTAGTTATCTTCTCCTATATATATTTGCTCTATATATGGCAGCTGAGTGCTTGAAGAATCCAAATTTCACAGAGAATTGAAGCATCTGTCTTGTAAAGCAGCACTGCTCTGAGATGTGGTCAAACACAGAAGTGAAAATGATGCAGAAAAGATGGTGCAGGATCTCCCTAAGTTAATAGAACACAAATCACCTTCTGGGACTCTGCACCCACTATCAGTGTTGACAGAACCTTAGTGGGCAAAGCAGATCAAGATTCCATCCCAAAAGCAAGAAATATGGAAATCATTTTTGAAATGAGTTCTTAAGCCCAAATGTGAGACTGCCCAAAACATATTTTGCCACAGATGTCAACAAACAACATCTCATATTTTCTGCAAAGAAGGAAGCAATCCCCAATTTTCACTCCATCCATTTGTCTGCGCTTTGTGCATCTTTCCCCCACATCACAAATTCTTCAGGAAATTACATTAGGGCAAAGTCTGAGTAATATAGATATCATTCATTTAGACTGCTCTAATTCTTCACTCAAATCCATTCTTTTATCTCCTGGAAATGCTGATATATCAGGACTAAATCTTTGTCTCCATACCAAACTCCTCCTTAGCTGCCACTTCTGTACTCACACACACATGCACTTCATATATGCCATGACAGGGCAAGTGTCTGGACTTCCTAGAAGTATTTCATACCAAAAGTATTCAGAACTATTTTCATATCAATAAGAAAAATCAGAAGGGTTGGAAAAACTTCCTACATCCAAAGGTTTAGTGCTTGTGACTTTTCTGATAGGGAAGGGAAGGCCATATTTCATTACTTCCTGGGTATTAATCAGATGTATTAATCAGAAGCAGACAGTAAAGATGAGAACCCCAGTAATTCATGTAAAAAACAACCAAAAAAACCAAAAACCAAAAAACAACAAAAAAAGCCAACAGCACAAAAACTTGCAACAAATGTGTTGCTCAATGCCCAGGTAACATCCATTGTGGTGGGATACTGCAACAGACAGAGCCCTGAGATAGAAACAGGTGCTTCTTTCACACGTGCAAGGTGTGCACACACATCTCCACCTTTGTCCTCAATGTCCTTGCACAGTGGACCCTCCCATGCTGCCTCTCCTGCCAGCAGGTTTAGTGGCTGCAGCTGAGCCTTCTGCAATGATACCTCACTGAATTCCTGTTCACTCTTTCTGCTGGTGCCATGGCTGTTCATCCTTCAGCTCTGCTCTCGTCTGTGGCTCTCAGAAACCTGCCTGTTCCAGCTATAACAGCTTCTTCCCTCCCCACACTCAACTTTCTTGATGTGGTGTCCCACACAGAACTGCCTCTTGATCATGTGTGCACAATTCACCTGTCCCTAGAGCTGTCCCAGGAATGTGTTAAAAACCAGGCTTTCTTCCCCTGGCTTACCCCTGCTTTGCTTTATTTTTTTATTTTTTTAACAAATGTGCAATTAACAAATATTTGAGCAAAGTGAAAAGCAAATATAATATTTATACTGTCTATCACCTACAAAGGGTTCAGAACATGCATAACCTGATAAACTCACTAGCAAATTCCTATTCCTGTTGCAGTTGTAGTGGTATTAATGATTACCTTTAAGATCATTACAGTCATCAGGCTGTCAGGAGGGTTAGTGATGCTGGTAAAATGGCAGGTAAATGAAATTATATCTCTGTGTTGTCACTGAAGGACAAATGTATTTGGACAGTAAATCTCTAAGAGGACAGGCAGTGCAAGGAATCATCAGAGGAATTAAATTTGTCACTTCACTACAATTCTTGTAGGCCATGGTGGAGAGAAAACAGGGTATCCTGCCCAACCATGTCCCTAATAAGTGCTTAGCAAATCTTTGTTAGAGTTTTGCTGGTGACTTATTTGGTTCACAGCACATCTGACTTTATTTTATTCCTGGATGAGAGAGTGAGGTTGTTTGGGTAAGAGAAGGCTCTGAGGAGACTACAGAACCTTCTAGTACCTAAAGGGAGACTGCAAGAGGTACTTTTAACAAAGGTGTGAGGAGGAATGGCCTCAAACTGAAAGAGTGCAGGTCTAGGTTAGACATTAGGAGGAAATTCCTCCCTGGGACCACTGGAACAGGTTGCCCAGAGATGTTGTGGATGCTCCATCCTTGGAAGTGTTTTAAGGCCAAGGTGAATGGAGCTCTAAGCAACTTGGTCTAGTGAATCCCTGCCCATGGCAGTAGTGCTGTGTCATGTCTTAATAATAAAACTACTGCTTCAGGTGTGCTACTTGAGCTGAAGCACTGTGATACCTTTCATGGAGAGGATAGCATGACCCTCTGGTAACATTTCCAACATTGGTACCAAAAAATGCTCATAAAAAGCAGTTAATTATCTGTGGAGCTTAAATATTGCTTACAAAGACATTGATTAATTATGGTAGCCCCAGCAGTGTCCTTGTATTCAAAACAATTTTTTAGCCCATGATATACTTAAAGCATCATGAAAACAAGTTAACAGTGTACAAAGGAGGAAAATGATTACTTTTGCTTATTTTGTAGCCAAAAGCTGGGTCTCTTGGATCGGGTTCGTGGTACCAATACTAAAGGAAAGCTATTTACCCCTCTGAATGTAGATGCCATTGAAGAAAGTCCTTCAAAAGAGCCTAAGAATGTCTTGAATAACAAGGAGCGTTTTCGCACTGCGTTCCGAATGAAAGCGTACGCTTTTTGGCAAAGCTCAGAAGGTACCCAGCTGTGTTGATTTCTTTCTATTCATCCCCTCTTCTCCCCATTTTACTTTATTCTTCCGCATATTCTGTTGAAGGTTTGTGACTTTCTGGGGCAAGCATGTCTGGTACCTGGTTTTTGGTAGTATGTTTGGGGAAGCCCAAGAAAAAGAGCCCTGGAGTCCAGGCAACATGGTGCTTGAAATCAAACAGCATCCCTTCTGAAAAACAGGAGCTGATATGGGATAAGGCCAGTGCTGGATTCAGCCTGTCTGACCTGAAAAAGTGGGCACACTGGGCAGTCAATCTATATCCCCCCAAAAAGCCATCATGGCTTGGTTTATGAGCAAGGATGCTATGCTAAGGTAGCTCCCTCCTACCTGCATCCAGCCCTTCGACAGCCTGTGTCCTGGAATCTCAAATACACCCCCACTGCCACCCCAAACCTTGTTTATAGAGCCAATGTCTTCTTCCCTCCCCTCTCTCCCCAAACCTGCTACCCCCACAGGTTTCCACTGGGTCTCCATGCAACATTGTAGGGTATTTTTCCTCTCAGCTGCCCTGAGCACACATTTTCCTCTCCTTGTCCATAACATCTAAATGGCCTTTAAATTACAATTTCCCCTTTCTTGTGCTAGTGCATGCTGGACATGTTACCATGGATGTAGCCTGGGTATTCACACCAGGAACTTGATTTTCTCCTTCATGAAGGTACAGGAGCTCCAGCAGTACCAGTGAGAGGAGAATGTGGCCTGTGGCTTCTACAACCTGCTTTAGCCTTTATGTAAAATAATTTGGGCAAAGACCCATTGGAAAGGAAGAAAAGTCCCCAGTGTTTCAGAAATGCTGGAATCTGAGAGGAGATCCTTCAATAATGTGTCTTAAAGCTCTCCCAAAATAATTAAATCCCTTTCAAGACCTGACCAGTGAAAGAAACTGTAAGATATATTTCGTTATTAAATTGCACTTACTTTATGTAGTGCTTTATTCAGCCAGACATCCCTCTAAATATTGTGTGGTGAGATGTTCACACATCTGATTTTTTGACCTGCTTTGCAGATGCAGGAACAGGAGAACCCATGGCAGAAGACAGAGGTGACAGTAGTGATTTCCCTATGGAAGATATGATCCCCACATTCAAGACAGCCATCCGAGCTGTCAGGTAAATGTCTTTCAGAAGGATTATGCTTTAGGAAATAGCATTATCATGTTGTTATATGTTGATTCACTGTTTCTGTTGTTGCTGTTTTTAGATGTAATAGATGAGATAATTCTAATGTTTACAAAAACACAAGACAAAGCCTATTCAGTCTGTTAAAAGTATGAAAAAGGGAGAAAGATTTTTAGTAACATTGACCATGTCATTTTGCAAGATACTCCACAGTGTTTTTATTATAAAGTAATATTGTGTACTGCTCCATGTTAAAATGTTATATAAATACATCTTTCTCAATTTAGTGACTAATATTTATATGAAACTGGAACTTTTGCTGAACAAAAATCTGAGCTGACTCAACTTTTATTCCCAATTGTATGAGTGTGCAAACGGCTTTCCACCTGTCATATTTTAGTAGATGCTGAGGTCTCCATTTCTGCAGTTTTTGGTTTGTGGCACAGGTCACCTCTATTTTCACACCTCTTTTTAAGAGAAATTCCCTGGGTTAGAGAACTCATAGTTAGCCTTGGCCATGTGTTTAGCACATCAAGCAAAGATAATTGATTCACTGATGTTTTGTTACTCATTGATGCAGTACTTTTTATTCTACTCCCTTGAAAAATGCCCCCATGGGAAAATACTCCACTTTCCTTGCAATTGCTGTTTATTCTAGAACTTGCTCATTTTTGGCCAGGGACTGCAAGTCTGGAATATCTCGCATTTATCTTAGAAAACTTTCAGGGAAGATGGTAATAAAAATAAAATCATATATTTATATGAATATAACAATGATTTGTACCCTCCTGGTTCTTTTTAAATTGAGAATCAGTTTCTAAAAATTCCAGATTTTCATAAGGCTGCTGAAAGCCAAGTGACACAGGCTTTGCTCATGTTACCCATGGCTTCTTCCCTCCAATTGGAGATTTCTTCATCCCTGTCCTCCATAGCTTTCCCTTTCTTTCCCTGATGCCTGCTTGCTTCCAAACATGTTACTGTTACTTTTGAAAATCTTCTTCCCCATATCCTGTCCAAATCTAATTGATTCATGCAATTTCCATTTAAACTCAATCAGGAGCCAAGATTTTTTTTTTTCTTGTGTAGTGCACCCATATCCTGAACATTAATTGAGAGTAATTCTTTCAGACAAAATCACTTAATGGATTTCAGGGTCATGATCAAGGAGATTTTAAATTAGAATTCCTAACATTGTGATCCCTATTTTTCATTTATGTCTTTGATTGTGTAGTTTTGCTGTTATTATATATAATTTGTCTACTGAGAAGTAAACATCCAGAACCCAAGTATAAACCAGATGAAGATAGAGATTTCATTATTTAAGTATATTTATTCTATTTGTTGAATCTACCAAGATGTAGACATTTAAAGTAATGTATAAACAGAAAAGGAGGGAAAAAAGAATGCCAAACATTTTTCAAGCATTCTGGCTAGCCGAGTTCCTTGTTATAAGAATTCTGTTACTAATTAATAAGTCATTTTATTACCATGGCAATAAGTAACAGCAATCATATTATTATCATTACAACAACAACAACAATAATGTGATACTGCAGTTTTCCTCAAGGACACCTCAGGCAGTTCTAAAAAGTCTTCACTTCTTCACAACCTGAACTGCTGCTCACTTCTTAACTCCCACATTTATATCTAATTAGCATTTCCTATCCAAAACTTTCCCAGGTGCAAAATTAAAACCAAGAGGAAAATGATTCAGCATTTCATATACTATAAATTAGCTTTATAATATGCTGAAACATAAAAGAAGCAGCTTCAACTTCACAGCTTCAAAATCTCCTGTGACTTGTGTTCTTCAAAGTCAAGCTCCAACTGTGATTCTGAAGCTTTAAACAATTTGTTTTAGACTATTAATTATGCAAAGCCAACTATTATAAATTTTCAAATATGCTATGATGTTATTGATTCTTTGTTTATATTTTATTGCCTTGTTTACAAATACCACACTCAATTTATGAACACCCAGAGAATTCATCCATATTTTGATAAAACTGGAAACTTTCATCATGGAATTTATATAAGAAATATATTTTTTTCTGTTTTTTATGCAGAATACTACAGTTTCGTCTCTATAAAAAAAAATTCAAGGAGACTTTGAGGCCTTATGATGTAAAGGATGTGATAGAGCAATACTCAGCAGGGCATCTTGATATGCTTTCCAGAATAAAATACCTTCAGGCAAGGTAAGAATCCTCTGGCAAATGAGGGAGATGAATAGCTTTGCTGGCAAAATAAGAACTTTGGCCTATTTGTGTACAAGGCCACTCAGGAACTATGCCTTTGCACAATGTAGCTGGTCCATGAGAAAACCTTTTCCCAAAAATAAAAGTGAGTAGCTAGTAGGGGTAACTTCAGGGAGAGACCAATGGCTCAGATTTAGAATAAGGAAATGAGAGTTAAAAAATCCTGTGAATTTCCTTGACTGTTGTTTTATTTGATCAGGAACAAATTTCTCTCCTCCCCATTTTGCAGATGATAAATAAAAGAGTAGTTTCTCTCCATGAACGTTTCTTTGAGCTATATTCTCTCATGACCTGTACCTAGAGAAACATCCCATAAAAGTGCAAAAATACATCAGCACAGAAGTTTTCACTCAGGTGCAATTGACCTATCTGAAAAAAAGCTGGAATTTCAGGCCTCTGTGGTGGTTCAGGTGCAATCTGCATCTGCAGCTGTATCCTCACAGAAGTATTTCATTGCAATGTGCTTTGAGGCACAGCCACAAAACCTGCTGCTGACCATGAGCCCAGGGCAGAGCCTGGGGCTGGCAGTTTGTGTGGGTCTGAGTGCACATCTGTGCAGATGTGTGGAGCTGTGTGTGCTCAGTGTGCACAGCACATTCCCTGAGCCCCTCCGTGACTCTCAGCAGCAAAATGCCACAAAAACACATTAAATCTCTCCAAAATGGGCTGAGGGAGTGCAGCTCTTGCTGCATATTTGGGCCTTGTCTGGACTTACCCTGCCTTTGAAAGGCTGCTCTCATCTTCCTGCTGAACTTGGGAATTTCTTATTTCAAAGTGATTTCCCTTGCTACCTCTTTTCAAGTATATAACATGCCTGTCAGTAGTGCCTGGGGATGAGGCCAATATCTGGCTAGCTTTGTGAGCCTTGCCTGGAGCTTTTTCTAGTTCCATTTTCAAACTCCAAGAGGCACTGTGAAACCATGCAAGGGATCTGCATGGACTGTCCAAAAACACAGATAACTGGCCTGTGGATTAGTGCTATTATGGGGGTAGGCTGAATAAACAAAGACTTACTTGTACCTGAGCAGTTGGATATAACAAATGAAAGAATATTTGATATAGTAAAAGAGTACAATTACATGTGTTGTAGCATTCCAAACAATCTTTCTGCTTTTGGGCCAAATAAAAAATCGAGTAGACTTCCTTATGCAACTTCATTTAAAGTTAAGGTTTTCAAGCCAAAAGAATAATTAGTAAAGAGTAAAATATTGCTGACAATTAGAAACAACAACTGACAGAATGCTACTGGTTTATCAGGAATGTCAGAAATTCTACCTTTTGCCAAGTTCTGATTTTCATTACCCTGCACAAAATCTGATGAATCTCCTGACATTTTTAAGAGCAGCTGCTATTGGATATTTTTGACAATCATGTTGTTTGGTTCCTTTGAAGGAAAAAAGTTGAGTTTCAAAAGCTGAAGTTGGAAAACAGTGAGCTTTAATTACCATTAAATTACCAGGTAATTGCAATTCAGTGCACTGATTGTGACCCTAAAGAGAGTAGACACACCTCCCTCAATTTATTACCAAATCAACATGTGCTTCCTTTTTGAATCTTTGCTTCAGAGATGCACAGCATATTCTGTCATGTGTTCGCATTTGGAGATGGACTTACACAGTTGCACTTTTCTTTTTTTCAGAGTAGATATGATTTTTACACCTGGACCTCCATCTACTCCCAAGCATAAGAAATCCCAAAAGGGAGGAGCTTTTTCTTACCCTTCACAACAGTCTCCCAGGTGAATTCTTTTATACCTAGTATTTAGCACAGCCCAACACAGAAATAAAAAGTTAATTCACTCCAATAATCCTCATCTTTGTTCATCTTATAGTAATGATACAGAGAGGATATGTTGCTATGAGATACACGTGGATAAACATTGAGCCAGAAAGTCACTAGCTTCCCTAAGAGCAATGTGTGGTGGAAATCTAAACAATGGCTTCTTAATTGTCCAGCTCAGCTTTTCCATAGTTTGAAAAGATGGTTTCAAATTAAATACATGCATTTGATTGCTGATGTGCTAATTTCCTAACATTTAACTTGTAAACCCACTTAAAAGCTCAATAAAAGTCATTAACAGTTTGAAAGTAAATTAGTTATCTTCATGAAGTGTCCACCAAATGGCAAGCAAAGATTTTTAATGCTGCTGCTTTTAAACCAGTGATTGGTGAGAGATGCTCAAAATAAATTGTAATAACAGATTTCTGGGTGTGAAAGTTGCACTGTATTATTGTATTGCTGTATTCCACAAAGAAAAAAAATCAATAATAAATGACATTTCTTCTGTTGTTTACAACTATCAATCTGTCAATAAATATCCATCAAGAACCACCACGACCATCAACAATCTGTCCCCAAAGCTGTCATGGTTACTCAGAACAAAAGCAATCTTACAGAAAACAGATTATTCCACACAGGGTAAAATCTGAAAGCACATAAATGTAAAGACAGAGACCTAAGTATATGGAAGAGGCAGTGATCATTTGGGGAGGAAAGCAGACTGCAAAAACTGCATGAGCCCATATCACCAGCAACCCAGTGTGGAAAATCTGACATGTTTTAGGTATAGATTTTGCTCTAGTACAGTTTATCTCAGCTATATTTTGGATTTTGTCAGGAAACATAAGAACTGGCCATGTTAAAAGTTTTCGAGTATATTTGTTCCAAATTATGTTAAAGAGCAAGCCCTCAGAAACTGTTTTTCTAGACTTTGGCATAGATCATGGGAAGATACTGATTCCTTTGACATCAGTTTGGAAACCATTGGATAAAAGTTTAACTTGATCATGAGCTTCCAAGATCCCATGAAGTTATAAATCAAGCTCTTTAGCTAGAGATCATCTTCTTTCTTAATTAATTACCTGATGGACTGGCAGGAGGAAATTTCATAGATGAAAACCTATTCTGGAATCAGCTTTAAATCTCCAGACCAGACTGTCTCTTTTCAGCATTTCCAATCTCTGACACTTACTATTTGATATAATGAAATTGAGGAAAAAAACACACTCATCCTTGAAACTCAGATTCAGTTTCCAAAGACACTAATTATAAAGAATTAGATTTAAAAACACATGGCCATCTGTAGACCCAATAACTGCACTATCTCAATAATTTTCACAAACTTGAAATTATTCCAGCAAGCTGGAGATTTATTTAAATTTTATTTTGAACTCCAGGGACTTTTAAATCTTTATCTTAAACTTGAAAAACAAAACAAAACAAAATAAAAAATCAAGATTCCATTTCTTAGGAATGCATTAGCATCACATAGAAGAGACTTTCACTCCTATTTGTATAAACAGCTTAAAGGGCTCCAAGGATCTATATGGATAAATCAACAAGATTATAATTCTGTTTTCTGATATAAATTGCTTATTGTGATGCAAAGAAATATTGAAGTCTAATAGAGTTATTAATTCTTTATAGAAATGAACCATATGTAGCCAAAGCATCTACAGCTGATACTGAAGACCAAAGTATGATGGGAAAATTTGTTAAAGTTGAGAGGCAGGTAAGTGATTTCATGACAATGGCAGAGGCTGAGGTGCTTGTTCAGAAATGACATAAATTCTGCATGACTCTGGCTGACCCAGGCAGAATTGTGCTGCTGGTAGTGAAGTCTCACAGGGATCTTGTTCTAATGATCACAAATCTATGCTGCAAGTTTTTCATTTACTTCCTGGGAAGTGTGCCTTTTGAAACTTGGTGAATCAATGTCACTGTGTATGGCAGAATACCCTAACCATGATGTTGAAGTGGGACTTTTTCATTCCTGTAACTTCAGTGCTCATCAGATCTGGTGTTTGCTGTGAGCAAGCCCTTTCCCTGCAGGGTCTGGACACAAAATTATTGTATGCTCTTGGGCCCTGTCCAAAAGAGAAAGGAAATAAGTCCTGATATGTAACCCTGGTGTTGTGGGACTATTGGCTGGTGTTAGGTTGGATTCACTGATCTCAAAGGTCTTTTCTAACCCAGATGATTCTGTGATTAACAGTTAGAGAACAGGTCTGTATGCAAAGATAATTCCATATATTGTCTTTTGGTAATAGCTCTTTACCACAGGTATCAAGACTTTGTCATGACATTATGGAGTCCTGTTGGATACTGTACCATTAAATATCCAGCAAGACTAATATTTTTTGGCACAGCTCATAGGGATAGACCTTCTTATTCTGAGGCATTAGAGGATAAGCTGTCATCCATTTCAGCCCAGCTTCTGAGGGAAGGTCATGGTTATGTGTGTACCTCCCTGAGCAATAACCATGGCAGCACACCATTGCCAGGGGCAGACACGTGTGGAATCGTGAACTCTTTCTGATCAACTGACTTGAGGCAATGTCATGACATTGGTATTTTTCAGGTAAATGACATGGGGAAGAAACTGGATTTTCTTGTTGATATGCATATGCATCACATGGAACAGCTGCAGATACAAGTTGCTGAGATAAGTCCACTGAAAGAAACCGCTTCGCCTGCAAGGGAGAAGAGAGAAGAAAACAAATATTCTGAATTAAAAACAATAATATACAAATACACTGAGCAGTGTTCTCGTGAAACTCCTTACAACTTCCAGCAGGTTCCAGTCAACAAAGTCAGTCCCTACGGCTTCTCAGCTCGGGGTCAGCCGCAACCTTCATCCCTGGGCGGGCAGAACTCGGGCAAACTGGCAGCCGCACCTTGCCCATCCTCACACGCGGAGAGGCCGACGGTGCTGCCCATATTCACCCTGCTGGACTCGCAGGTGAGCTGCCACTGCCGCGGCGAGCTGCAGAGCCCCTGCTCGGACAAGGTGTCCCCCCGGCACCGGAGGAGCCTGACGAGGGACAGCGACACTCCGCTGTCCCTGCTCTCCGTCAACCACGAGGAGCTGGAGCGCTCCCCGAGCGGCTTCAGCATCTCGCAGGAGAGGGACGATTTCCCCTTCGGGCCCAGCGGGGGCTCGGCCTGGATGAGGGAGAAGCGCTACCTGGCCGAGGGGGAGACGGACACGGACACGGACCCGTTCACGCCCAGCGGCTCCATGCCCCTGTCCTCCACGGGAGATGGAATCTCAGAATCCCTATGGACCCCCGGCAAGCCGCTCTGACCGCGGCGGCACTGGCTCGTCTCCTTGTAATGTAAGCGTACTTTGTATATCTCACTTACTCTACGCCCAAAGCTTACTAGTTCTGAACACCGATGGCTGCATAAGATGCATGTGGTATTAGTGGTAGTCATTCTGCACCATTTCATACAATTTACTGATGCAGTTTTTTTCATGCTACCAAAACTAAGGAGCTTAGTTTTGAGCATGGTTTGCATGACTTTGCCCTATATAAATGGTACAGCTGATTTCTTCCATGATGCATATCTATCTGGTACTCTTGGATACAAAAATGGTGAATTGATAACAGACAAGATACAGTGGTCCTTGCTACGTTTGGTAAACAGAGCAGCAAAATAAAAAGATTTTTCAGGAACAATATCCCTTTGTGGAAACATAATTTCTGAATCATTTTCCAATATAAGCAAATCAATCTCTAATCAACCAAACCAAGAATTTCCAATATCGAAAGCAGGGAAAAATCCGAGCTAAAGTATGACCTTACTGAAATGTCTTTGTGAACTAAATGTTTCTCTTGTGATCTCTTATATAATTATTCCTGAAGTATGATGTTGAAATGAAATTAAGGGTAGGATTTTAAATCATGAAAGCCAGCTCCTGGGATTGATCATAGGTATTTATTTATTGTAAAATGTAAATAGAAATCCCTCAAACTATTTTGAAAATCATCACTTTATAAAATTGCTCAAAGTAGGATTACAATGCTTTTTTTTAGAAAATCTTTTGCTAAGTCTCTTTGCTACTTATGGGGCCAAATTTTCTTTGTTACAAAAATAAGGTTGAAGGGAACTCCAGGTTTTATACACTCCACTCTACTATTGACTTAAGTGCTGCTAAGTAAGATGCATAATGTAACTCAGCCTCAGTTTCCCAATCTGTTAATTGGGAGATGCACTTCCACACATGCTCACAGGTTGAAAGGCTCAATTCTCTAATATCTGCCAAGTGCTTTGAGCTCCTCAGATGTGCAGAAAGTTGCTATTCTCTTCCCTGCAAGTCCTACAGTGTGAGATGCTGCCAGGATCTGTTTCTCTCTGTTTGCCTTTGTCTTGGAAATTGAATGTTTCAAATCCATAATGTATGCTATATTTAAGATTAATATATGAATAAATAATCATCATTTTTGTCAACAGAGAGATAAGTGTGCTCCCTAAGCCTCAGCCAAATATTTTTTTAATGCAAGAAATTATTGAGAAGGAGGAGACCAGGAAAATCACTTGACCACTGGAAAGAAATAAATCAAAGATCTCACCACTACAGTGAGAATGTACCTAGAAACTAGTGAAACTAGCATAACCAAATATCCTGTACAGGTCTTAGCTGGTGTCAGTCAATGTGCCCAGGAAACAGCACCCATGTGCTGTCCAGCTTGGTGCTGTACACTCTCTGCAGCTGGTGGGAGAGGAAGGAGCACAGCCAGTGAGCACAGGGGACAGGAACCAAGGCACACATCAACTTCAGAATGAGATAAATCTCACTTTAACTCAGTTATCTACAATGAAAAAATGTCTACTAACTTCAAAGAGAGCAGAAGGTGACTTAGATGATCAGAGACCACACAATCAGTGTTAAGGCTCTCAGCCCTCCCCACTGATCCAGTGTGCACCTCTCTGCCATGGCTCATGCCCAGAACAGCCCCTGTCACTCCACACAGCTTCCCCTCTGTGGCCAGGTCACTGACCAAAAAGATGCAAAGATTTGGCCCAAATAAGATGTTAGGAAAGGGAATTTCTGTAGAGACTGCCTGTGTTACATTGCATCTGCACATCTGAGCATCCTTGGCAATCCAGCCAGAGCCAAGAACACTGCACTGGGCTTCCCAGGATCTATCCAGGGCTTACTGAGTACTGCACAGCCCTGCATAGAAAGTGCTCCAATAGACAATATTTTGTTGGGGTTTTTTTAATAGAGTAAACTTTTGGTTTAATTCCTCAGTATTGTTGACATAGCATAATAATCATTCCATCCAGGGAGTTTCTGTTCTTTCCCAGATGTGGGCATTGCCTTCATCTTCATTGCTTGTTCTCTATTGGAAGAGACATCTAAAGGATTAGGATCTTCTTACTTCATCTGACTCTTCAGCTAAACCATGATTCATCCTTCTGGAATGGATCTTCAGGAAGAACAAATTGCTGTTGTTACTGGATTAAATACTGCAGACCACCAGCCTTTGAAGACTGGGCTGAGACCATGGAGCTGTTCTAAAGCCACTAACTATGATAGTATGAGGCACAATTTTGGTAATTACTTAATTGCCAAAATAGCATTGATCTGAAAGATCATCTGTATTTGGCACAGTTTTGTGGCTAAATCTGCAAAGAATAAAAGCAAAAGACTGAACTGTAATTTATTATAATTTGGCATATTGAGAAGGATTCTTTGGCCTTTGCAATTCTTGGAAATACCTGGGTTGTACCTGTTGCAGGCTTTCTGAAATAGTAATAGATGTCTGTGGCAACTTGTGAGATTTAACCCTTACCTGACAAGAGAAAGGAAAATAATGAAAAATTATTAATGACAAGCCTACTTTAGTTTTCTAGTATGTCAAGAGCCTGTCATTCCTACTGATTTCATCTGAGTTTGGTCCTTCTTTAAATGCTTTCTAGGCCTAAGCAATCAAAAATCAAGGCAGCCAAAGAGCAGGTGCAATCTGATCATTTTGTGACTGTCTTTGACAGTGGCTATGCCATGCAGTTCCCTGTCCAATTCCCATTGAAATTCTTCAATTCAGGTGTCTGTTCTCTTTCATCACAGGTCATATAAAAAGAATCTCTTCCCAGTACTAAACCCAGCTGAAAATCCATAAATAGCCTCCTTATAAAGATATGTTCTTTCAAAGAGAAAATCCAGGCAAGGGCAGGGACTTGGATGAATATTCAGCTGCACACAGAGAACAGCCCCAGAGAATCAGGATTTGGGCTGCCCTGCTCTCTGCACTCTTAGCAGCTGAACTGTCTTGAAGTCAGTATTTTCTCATGGCCTGCAGTCACCAATTTGCAATAAGCATCTTAAAGGTGTCAGGTTAGGTATTTGTAGCCACATCATGAAATATTTAATGATGCCAGATAACATCTGCCTCTCCTTAAAAAGCACTGGTGAAAAACTCAGCAAGATCCTCTGCAGAAGACATCTGTGGATCCTGTGAAGGAGATCCAAGAAATGAGACAGGCAGATCTGATTAGCTTATTTTAATATTTATTTTTCCTTTTTAGCACTGAAACCTGTCACTGCTCTGTTCATAAGGATGCTGTTCTTAGCAGGTCTCTGCCCTTTTCTTCATCAGGATTAAAAACAGGGCATCCACCAGTTCTGCTGTCTGTGCTGACAACAGATTCATGTCAAGGTGTCACCAGCAAGGTGAGATCTGGAGACCAGCCCTGCTCTGAGATGTGCACACAAACTGCACCAGACTCCAATCAGGGTGGCTCCAGGGACAGCATCCACCCTGGAACTGAGGTTTATGTGCCAGCCAGAGATACTGCACACAGAAAAATAAACTATGGGTGATCCCAGAAACAATAAGAAGGTCAAGATCTGGTTCCACACACAAGGAATCTCTATTCACAATTTCATTTGAGAAAGGCATTTGGGTCAAAAATAATCTTCAGAATAGGAATTAATTAGATTTATACCTTTCTTCTGCATGATGTTTCAGTTTAAGAGTTATCAATTCTCTTTGGGTCAGATCTTTCCAGCATCTTGACTGACACTAGCACTTTGTTTGCATGTACTTAACATTAAAAAGTATCAATGACTTTGATGACTCTCATTTCAGGCCTTGAGATATTTTTCATGATTGGAAACTGTGGAGCTTTGCTGTCCTTGAAGGAAGTTAGAAACCCTCTCACAGTGATGTACTGGGAGCAGGTCTGAGTTCTAATCTGCCTTTTTTTATAAATTTCCTTGTGAAGGACAGCACTGATCTGGAGACATTTTTCTTGGCTACATTTTGAGTGTGATTTTCAGTCCCTAACAAATGCCACATGTCTGGAAGTTTTCAAAAGGTCAGTCTGTGTTTACATTGTGTGCCTCTCTTTGCAGCATTATTATCAATTAAGCTTCTTCATTTTAAATGCAAACTGGGACTATTTGATTAAGGCAAAAGTGAATACTTAGTTGAAGTATGAAGGTATGATAAGTGTGGTTTATGCTCTACTTCAGGAGTTGGCACTTTAAAAAAAAATCTAGTCAGGTAATGTCTGTTGTCCTTGCTTTGGCTTTTCCCTGCCCTGAATTTGCCAATCTGGCTCCTATTAAAATAAAAGGGAATTCAACCCATGGAGAGATTGATTTAAAAGTCCCTAAATTGACTTTGGCTATATTTGCTCTGTTTTTATCTGTAACATTGCTGCATTATTACAGTCCAGAGTGGAAATAGTTCAAATCTTTCTGCTTGAAATGGTGGCCATGAGTGCTGCAGACTAAAGCCCAGCTGATCCCAGGGCAGGGGTACTGCCTTTGGCCCTCAGGAGAGCACCATGGTCCAGCAGCCTGCAAGATCACAGCCTAAAGCACTCAGAAAAGGCAGAGTGAGCAGCACCCTCATGCTGCTGGGAGCCCAGCTGCTGCACAGTGTCACATCTGCTTAGGTAAGGACTAAATCCATCCTGCCCACTGCAGAGCATGAGAGCAAAGAGCTGGATCTGATTCCTGCACCCCACAGCCCCCACCTCAAAGCTCTGGGTGCCTAAGAACTGCAAATCCAAATTTCCTACAGCACCTCATGAGTTTGGTGGGATGTCACTTTTTCAGGAGCCCAGCTGGATGTGAGTGTTCAATCTGAAGTTTATTTTTAAGAGGTGCAGAGGAAAAAGGGGCATTTTCAAGGTTTTTTTTAGCTGGGCACTCCAGGAATGAAGATCCTGGGTATCACTTTTCCTTCTGGTTTTTTAGGCTGTAAGATTTGATCCTTCCCAATTCAGCTTTGAGTAGCTGCCCTCTGAAGTTAACTGAAGCAAAATACTGAAAATGGGATCCTATTTCCATAATGAAGAACATGCTGAGACTGAAGGTTACATAGCCAACTGCATTTTGTTTTCTAGTTATGGCATCTTATTATTACTAGTATTTGTGCCTTGCTCACTGAAATCTTCTCCATGCTACAAAGATGCTTTTCAGATTCTGGCTGACAAGGGAACACAACTTTTATACAAGTGGCCTTTAGTGCTCTTTATAATATTATTTATTGTAATTTTTAAACTGTATGTGTAATTTCTATTCTGGCACTGTCGAATATTTGAACAAATTTAATATGTTTATTTCAATATATTATGCAAACAATACTTCTTAACTGATTTTTTTATGTTCTGTCTTTAAAAACTGCACCACTTATTAATAAATAGAAATTTCAATTATGATGTGGATGCATTTATTTTAATTTACATCTTGATATCTTCACACATATTCAAAGAATACATTGTCAAATGTACCCCCAGCAGAGACATTGGCAAAGAACCTTTTGACTTCATCTAGGCAGGACTAAACTCAGCTACAAGTAGGTTTTATGTGACTGTCACCACACAGTACACCCCATTATTTGAGGCATCTTTTGATTTAGTGGCCATGTAATTTATATGGCTTTGAGCAGAGGTTTGGGTGAAAATGAAATGTGGGAGGAATGCGTTCATACTGGAGATATTAATGTGCTCAAATATTATGGAATTGCAAACACAATATAGAGAGAACACAGTAATGGCACGAGCACAATCAGAATATCCCCTGCAGGGAATTTGCTTGAATTCTGCTCCTGATTCTGTTGATGCATTTCTGTGTGGTCCTGTGTCTGAATAAGACAGGAAAAGAAACACATGAAACATCAACACTTCCCAAAAATTTAGCTGGACACAGAGAGGTATTTTTAATGTATTCTCTGTGGCTTCACTTCCATGGCTGCCACCAAGGAATCAGCTCTGCTGAGCACTTGAAATACAACCTTAAATAAGGATTTTAATTTTTTGTGGTAGGTGAAAAGAAATATTCAACATTTATGCCATGTCTTATCCCACTTCTAAATCACTGTAAAGTGAGAATAATTAAAAGATCCTGTAGTACTACAATATTAAGTTATAGTGCTTTTGAGTCTGTTTTAAATGAGCCAATTTAAATTAAAGTAATAACTTAATAAGAAATAGGGTGAATGTCAGGCTCTTACAGCCAAATTCTTTTTTTTTCCCAAAGATTGACAGTTTATAGTTTTTAAAATTAATGCACCAGGGTGTGAAATTCTGAATCTTTTGGGGTTCAGGGGTTTTTCAAGTGTCTTCACTTTTACAGACAGCTTTGCCCCCCATTACCATTGGTGCCTTAGCAGTGAATGTCCCAGCTTGGCCTGAAGGGCTGGGGCTGAGCCCTGCAGCTGCCAGGCACAAAGTGACATTTTCCTGAGGATTTCACAGACACAACAGGTGAAGCACTGGGCTTTTGCTCACCTGCACTGAAAGGAATTGCACTAAAATCTCCCAATTTCTGTCACACAAATACTGGGGCCTGACAAATCACTGGATTTCAGTAAGGAATTAGGTCTATCTTTTAAGGAATGGACTCTAAAGTGGGAAGGTGTGATACCTGTTCCCAGGCAAAGCCCTGCTTATATCCAGGGGTGCAGCCTGTGCTCACCTCTCTATGGCACTTGGGGATCTTATACAATTGTCCCCCACCCAAGCAGAATAACATTTAGGGTCAGCAGCTTAGAAAGGGTAAAAATTGAGTCCAGTATGGCTCAAGCAACAGTGCCAGGAGTGGAATTTTCTCAGTGCATCCTTCTGTTTCTTTGCAGGATGCTTTGATTTTTAAGACTCACCAGGGTAAAATGGTTGCTTGATTAACACAGAGCATCCTCTTGGGCTACACAGAAGGGATGGAATCAGGAAAGCCAAGTTCCATGGCAGAGAGCAGCAGGAGAATTGGACATTATTTAAAGAAATTGCCCTCTAATATAATGGCTGGCAGCTCAGTGGGTTTGGCACAGCACCACAGCTTTTGTCCTACTACTTTGTGTCAAGTGCAGATGGACAGTAGAATACAGACCAGAGATCTTGAAAAGAGGTTTATATGTGCTATGAATGTTTTGACAGATTTGATGGGATCAATTACATCTGTGACACATATTCTATCAGAAATAAAATAACTGGATAAGTCATTAAATATTTTTCTAAGTAAGTTCTGGACTGCTAAAATTCCTTGGTATCTAATCAAGGCTCTATTTAAAAATGCCAAATGCTTGATCACAAACTAACATCTTTGGAAACCTCATGCCCCTCACCACTACACATTTTCATGGTCTCCAGGGCTCCTCTTTTTCACTTTCTCTCCTTTTACCCCCTCAAGGGTGTACATGAATTCAAAAAAGTTTCACAATATCAGACACTTCAAAACAAAAGTTTTCCCTATTTTAGACTAGTAAATATATGAAACATTCTTCTTGAAAACAGTTTGTAGAACTTAATACACATTCTGTTCAGGAAGTTTTGTGGTGTTAGTACCAATCTTAGCAAAACATTGATGAGAAAAATTAAAGAGAAAATTCTATAAAGGACAGAAACTATTTGCAGTTCTAAATACATGTTCTGAAATGGGAAAGGAAGTTTATGAATGGGAATAAATAAATGTTTCTATATATATATATAACTATATATTTGGGGTTCTCCAAAGCAAAGTGCTTGGTTCTGCACTTGAGCCCAAAGCCCCTGCAATGCTCCAGGGGTTGTGCTGGGCACTGGTGACACCACACCTCAAATCCTGTGCCCACTTTTTGGCCCCTCACTACAAAAAGGACATGGAGGGGCTGGGGGATGTCCAGAGAAGGGCAGCAGAGCTGGGGAAGGGTCTGGAGCACAAGGTGAGGAGCAGCTGGGGGAGCTGGGGGTGCTCAGCCTGGAGGAAAGGAGGCTCAGGGGGACCCTCATCACTGCAGAGCTGCTGAAAGGAGACTGTAGCCAGGTGGGGGTCAGGCTCTTCTCCCAGTTAACAAGAGACAGCACAAGAGGAAATGGCCTCAAGTTGTGCCAGGGGAGGTTAGATTGGTTATGATGAAAATTTCTTCAATGGAAAGGTTGTCAAGCACTGGAACAAGCCATCCAGGAAGGTCCAGGGAATCACCATCCCTAGAGGTATGTAAAAATGTGTAAATGTGGCACTTGGGGATGTGGTTTAGGGGTGGACTCACAGTGCTGGTTTAATGGTTGGACTCAATGATCTTAGAGCTTTTTCCAAATGTAATAATTTTGTATTTCTTTATATAATTTTCCTTTTAGGAGATGAAATGTTATTCTTCTGGGAAAAAAAAAAAAAAAAAAAAAAAAGATTGACAAAGAAACAGTAATACATTTAGAGAATTGTCCTTAATAAAACTTGTTCCAAAAATAAATATAATAGAAGGATATTTGTAAAATCTGAAATGAAGACATTATAGAACTAGTACATTTCTTAATAAAATAAACTAAGTATCTTGTAAAATTGTATTGGTAGAGGACTAACAGAGAAGTGTTGAAGTGCAATCAGGTGTTTTCAGAATAAATGAAATTTACTCAATACTTTTCTAAACAAAATTTTTTCAACGGCCACTCAAAGACGTGGAAACCTTTGCCACAGTAAAATGAAGTGTAACTGAAAATAAAACTTCAATGCTCTGGAGTAAACTTAAGTTTGCTTCTTTGTACTCTATTTAACAGCAGCATTTCCTTCTCTCAGCATCTGGTGAGAGAGAGGCACAGCTGGATTTGTGTTTTCTAACAAGGTGCTTTTGCAAGGTGCTTTAGGTACCACAGTGCTCCAGGTGCCACAGCTCATCTTTCAGGGCAGGGTGGTCATACCTGGGGACACTGTCACAGCTGCACAGAGCATCAGCTGGGCACAGCAATGTATGGCTGGAGCTCCTGCAGTCACTCACACACATTGCAGTTTCTGTAGAGAAATGTGTGCTTTTAATCATGCCTAAACACCTGAGGAAAAAGCCAGAAGGAAGAAGTGATGCATTGTTTTCACCCTGTGCTCTCAGCCCACAGAGGGACAGAGCTTCAACATCCAGACTTCATTTTCTCCCTCTTTACCAGAAGGTCACACCACACTGTGTTTTACAGATAATTTCTTACAGGCATTTCCTTGCATTTGTGTTTATTTAAATTGCATTAGTAGGGCCTTACCCTGTGCAACCTTCAGCAAATAGATGCATTTACTAGGTAATTATATGAATTGTGTGTCAATATTCTGTTACAAAGAGACACTAGAAATGTCTTCTTTTCCTGTTTTGGATTTTGGGATGCTAGTTATGGACACAGTGCTGCCACACAAATGGATACTGGAAAAAGGAGGCATGTAAAGACTATACTCCTGAGAAAGCTACTTGCTCAGAGGGATGTTCTGAGTGAGAACACTGCATTGTCCTCAAGAGTCAAAATGGGGGCTGAACAAAAGCCCCCTCCCAGGTCACTTGAGCAGTGTTCAGCAGCTGAGGAAAGTTAAAATTACAGAGTCCCAGGGTAAAACACAGCATGAGGCAAAACCTGCTGAAAGTCTAATTATCCTCACAGGCAAACATCAAACGGCTGGAACTGATCCCAGCACACATTTTCCTGGCTATACCTGGTTTTGTCAGCTGTTACAGAGAGGACTTTCATCCCAGCCTTCTTGATGTGATATTGAGCAACTGGTAATTAAGTCAGTAAAAGTAAGTCTTGTTAAAGAAAAGGTGCTTCCATATTCCTCCAGCTGCAGCATTCAGTCACGAGTCTCAAAAATTTTCCTTTATTCACAACAGGAAATTCCATATAGAATTAAATAATATTAGATGCAGCAACACCTCACCACATAATGTTTTTTTAGTGAGAGGCAGAGTGAATGTAAACAAGGAAAAATTGTGCAGCTACAGCTCTGTTACATGTGGCTGCAGTTGCCTTGCAGCATCAGAAGTTCCTGCTGAAGGCAGGACTGTTAGACAGAGACACAGCTCACACACATAAAATGGTCACTAAAACACTTTTTGTTTCATAAACCAACTGTGAATCCACTTAGATTTTCTTTATTAATTGCTACAACATTTTGAGTGATTTCACAAGTGGAAATGTTTGGTGGATTGTGATAGAATTACTGAATGGATGATCATTGGCTTTTAACTGTCCTGCATCTAAACTCACTGATTTCAGAGGAATTATTTCCAGCCCACTGGAGTAAATGGGAGCAGAATTTTCCTGACTGTTTCCAACATACTACTAAATATACTACTTGGATACTACTAAACATCACCCAGCATCACTGAAATTGCCTTATGCCATTGCTCTGGCCAGACCTTTCTCCCTTCCTCACCACTTAACCATGATTCCAGGCACTTTTTCCTGTTTTAACTCACATTTTATTCCTTTTGAGGTTCCACTTAAGATACACTTCATGAGTCATCTCTGCCCTCTTGACAATGTCCCTGGTTTAAGCTGAAGGATGGCAAAGCTTTACCAGAGGGGTTCACCCTTGCCTACTTCCACCATCAAAGGTGGCATTGGTCTAATTGCAGTAAGCAGAGCTGTTCCTTTAAAAGGGAAGAAAAAAATCCTCCACAATTCATTTCTACTGCCAAAAGGAGCTTCCAATCCCCACCTGACCTGCCACAGAGCCTTTCCATGCAGGACTCAACAGGCACTTTGTGTGCTTACGATTGTGTTACCTCTAGTCAGTCCTTCAGGGATTAGGATAACAATTTTCACAGGATTTTAAGGGAAGATTATCAAACCTGTCTACTCAAAGTTTTTCACAAGGTGTTTATTAAGACCTGGCAATAACCTCCAGTTTTATATAGGCTCTGAAGAGAATTTTTGTCATGAGAAATCAGGTAAGTTGATATTAACTATTCCAGATCTTGGTGGTTTTGCTTGTGCTTGGAGGAAACCATTTCAGCTGTGCTATTAGTGCTCAGTGGAAATGTAGCGAATCAAATTATCTTTTATTAAATTTATATTTATTGCATTTTATTGCATTCTCCCACAAATAAATCCTAACTTAAAAAGTAATTGTATCAATGTAATGAAGCGTGCAGTTGTAACTCGGGCATATTTTCACATTTGAAATATTTCTTTAGACTTGGTGGATGATGGTGTGCTTAAAATGAGACATGACCTTTAGATGTTGCAACTGAATGAAGGTAAGGAAATTCCTACTCAAGGACTTTCCTCTTTTATTTCTTTGTTCTCTTAATTTCTGTTCCGCTCTGCTAAGCGTGAAGACACAAGAAAACTGCTTGATATTGGAGAGCACCAGGTTTGTGCAGGAAAAATGAGAACAATCCAAACTTCATGGTTACCTGCCACATTAAAAGGAGTTCTGCTGAAGCACAGCTAATAAACACATTGCCTTGAGATTGCTGTTAACCCAGAGTAACAGAGAGGGATTTAATAAGAGCTCTTCATGCCTGTATGGAAGTAATTTGAGCTGGATTAAAATCTCCAGTGCAGCAGTTCAGGGAATTCTGGATCAACAGTTCTAAATAAAATAGATTCTACTAATCTCATTCAATTTAAAATAAGCAGAGGAGAGCTTTTATATCCAGCAGAGGTGAAGGTGAATTTGTAACCAAAGGCTTGACCCTTAGCCTCTATCAGAGAAATGTTTGGAAGGAAAACCTTCTCTGAGTCAGTTTTTGGGATCTGTCTGCCTGCTCGGGGGTGTGGGGCACCTGTACCTTCAGTGCCTGTGAATCTCAGCATAGCCTGGAATGGAAATGGTGATTTTGACCTGGAGGACAATGAGGGTTTCATATTTGCAATCTGTATTTCAGTCATCACAGTGGAGTCACTTCAAGAGAGATACAGTTGCAAAGTAATAATGACTTGCTCCTGATAAATAAAATCTTGATATTAAATAACCAGAATAACACAAAAGTGACATGCATTGCAAGAGTTAATGTTACTAATATCCACATTGCTGAGAGATATTTCAGGGAACAGTTCTAGGAATAGTGGTCACACATGGTTTTGAAATTTAGTTAGCATGAATTTCAGAGAGCTAATGCTGGGAAAAAAATTTGGGAAGCAGCTAAAAGCTGATGCTTCAAATTTAAATCAAAGCCTCTACGAAATAAAGAGCAAGGGTGGTCCATTTTGGAGTGATATCCCTAGTATTAAGATCTATCTACATTTTCTTTTTAAGCATTTTGTGCTGGACAGGGAACACACCAGTGCTAAATCTGGCATTCAGGCAAAACAAGCACTCTCATGAATCTGTTGTCCCTATCATTAGATGTTTTGCTTGGTTGAGACTGTAGTGTGATAGGCCAGGTTAATGCCTCCTCTGAATTCCTGCTGGAAATCAGGCTGGAAATCTGTGTGTGGAGAAGAGTGTGTGTTGGTTAGCACAGAGGAGCAGCTCAGTGGGGAGGACAGCAGAGAAATGACAATTCAGGTGAGCAAGAAAGCTTCACCCAGTGTGTGGGGAATGCTTCCAAGCACAATTTATCTTGCTCTACTTTGTTTTGTACTTTTACAGCTTTTCTCTCTCTCCTAAGATAGATGATCCCTTCATGTGTCAATCCTCTTGCCTCTTCTCTGTCTTTTAGGAATGTGGTCTCTCTAGAACCCTGCCCCTACTTGCTACACCAAGTCCTCTGTCAAATGATTTTCCCTTGTTCTGCTGCCATGAAAAACTCTGGCCAGGTTAAATAAATTAGTACTAAGTTAGATCTCTGATAGGAAATTATCTGCTATCTACCCTTTCCCTTAGGAACCTTTTAAAAACAGTTGTGCTCTCACATCACTCTGTGAAATGCTCTGACCAAGGATTTCAGTGTAGGTGTGATTCACTGGTGACCCAGGACAGCCCAGATTCCTCAAAGCAGTCCTGGAACTCAAGTTTCCTCACAGTGGATGAGCACTGGCCATTGATCAGGGACAGACTGAAATGGGGCAGGGCATGCCTTCCTCTCCCACCTCCTAGATCTGGGTCTTTCACACACAGCCAAAATCCTTGTGAAGGGCACAGGTGTGGGGTCTTTCACCAGCCAGGGCTGCAGAGACCCTGCACTGACCAGCCTTGCACCTCAGGCACAGCTCAGTGGCAGCACTTCTGCTGTCTGTATTTCCTGATGTCCCTTGTGTTGGTGCACAGGGACAGGGCTGGCTGTGCTGCCTGGTCACTCCTGAGAGCATGGAGCAGCTCATGGGGAACGTGCCATGAGCCCTGCACCATCACCACACACAACTCCTCCTAATGCAGATTTTGCAGGGCTAAGGTGACACTTCTCATAGTACAATCAACATTCATTAAGTTCTATTAAAAAAACAGCAAATTACTCCACTTCTCACCTCAAGCAAAAACAAAACCCAATAGTTCCCCTTTAATAGGAGACTTGATTATCTAGATGCACCTGTCACCACAGACCCCTGCTCCAAATCACAAGTGGTTACAAACCTGCCTTTCCATGATCACCAACTTTCCACCTCAGCCACCTCCCTACAGCTCTGCAAAGCACCAGTTCCTCATACTCAGCTCCACTGAGGAGCAACTCTCACTAACTCCTCTCTATTTTGTTGAACCAAACCAAAGATGATACAAATATGATCAGAATCCAGAGATTTGGATTGGTTTTACACCTATCTCCATGCAGATTACACCTCCATTGCTTCCACCACATCAGCCTGTGAGCAGGCTTGAGATGTCACTCTGGTCTCCTAACTACAATGTCCACAGATCCATTAAAAAAAACAAACAAAAAAGCTTTTGCAAGTCTGAGGAGGCTTCATAACACCAGACAGTGGAAGAGGGGATAGCCTTGCCAGGGAGACAGCCTCTGTGATTTTCATGACAGCAACATCTTCATGGTCTGTAGTCTAGCAATTTGCCAGATCCCAAATATTGTTGCAAGAATTTGGATTTTTGGTGCTAGACTAGTCTGTGGGACACTGGATTCTGTCCATGCCTAATTACTCCACAGAAAGGGAATGGAGTATGAAGTTTGGGAATGAGATTTGGCCAACACTTTCTGCCTCAGTTCTTTTCTTCTGCCCATGCTGTGCAGACACTGTGGATGAGCCCAGGCTTGGGACTCAGTAACAAGGATTGGGCAGATGGACTGAATAGGATGAACTGCTTGGAAGCTCTCAGAGCTTTGCTTGGATTAGCAGAGCTGGCACTTACACACCTTCCACTCATCAGACCAGCAAACACAGACATGTCCAATGCCAAAATATTTAGTATTGTTTCACCATCCCAAGGAAGAGTCTCTTTAGAGCCACTAAATAGAAATAAGCCATTTTTCAAATGTATTAATTCTCTAGTGGCTTCAATATGAAAAGTATTTTAAATATGACAATAATAGTTTTCTAATCAAACAATATTATTTTCAAAATAATGATTTGCTGCATACTTGCAAGATTAGCTGCTCCAGCAGGATATTAAAAAATTATGGACTTTTTTTTGCTGATTTTATAATCCCTCCTTTTCTGACAACTACAGAGCTATTTGACATGTTCTGATAATGCAAAAATGGAAAACATGAAAAGAAACCTTTTTTTTTTTCCCCTCTCCCTAACCATGATTATTTAAATCTTTGAAACCTGGAGAGCAGCTCATGGTCTGAAAGGCAGAACACTTAAACCTTACCAAGCAGGTAGGCAAGGCAGCACAGGACCCAACCTGGTGACAGTAACTACAGAAACACAAGATCAGGAATGATCAGAAAAGCAACATTTCTGTGGAAGAGAACCTCAGTTGACATTTCTTGTTCGAAACTAAACATAAGCAAATTTTATCTTGTTTTAACAGAAAGGCTTTAGGCCCTTGATGTGTCAGGTGCTTTTTAGGCAGAGCTCATCCTGCCACAGCAGATGGTTGTGTTGACAACCTTACCAAGTCCCTGGAAAAGCCAGGTAGGTAGGATTCAAAACTTGAGAGGCACAGAGGAAATAGTGATCTCTGAGGAAATTGTGGGATTCCTGTTCCTTTGTCATTTCCAACACTAATCTTTCTCTGCATCACAGAAATCTGATATTTCTCCTGTGGTCAAATAATTCTGGGACAAGGACTGGACAAAATTTCTCAATACTAAAATTTTAACCCCACCAAAGGAGCATTTCTCTCTCCTAGACCAGCCAAATCTGGAAGTCAGCATCCACAATGCAGGGGTTCTGCTGGCATGTGGCAGTGAAGATGAGCCTGGGGTTTCTATGTCTCTTTCTGGTTTTCAGCACAGGTAAGGACAATGGTCTGGTGCTCCCCAGGGAATAACCCAGGTGCCTCTTTCCCAGCTGCTCCCATAGTCCATGCCCACACCTGTGGCAGCCTTGGTTGTGTAGGCAAGGCTGGAGCTCCAGGTGACATGCAGCATTCCCAGGTGATGCCTATTCCTGGGTCCCATGCCAGGAACCTGGAATCAGAAAGGTTTATAAGGAAAGAGAGAGAAGGGTTAGAAGAGCCCCTACCACCTCTGACTAATTGAGGGTTGTTAATACAGCTGATTAACACTGCAGCACAATTTATAAGCCCTGGATTATACACTGTCTACTGGGTATTTCTCCTTTATAAACACATAAAAAGGGGAATTTGGATGGGCTGGGAAGCTGAAGCTTCATAGGATCATGACAGATTGGCATTTTCTGGCACTGACTCCCTTGGAGATCCTTTTGGATTACTTTTAGCAGGCACTCAGCTCTCCTCTGGTGGGAAAACCTCAACCTCAACCTGAAATGCATATCTTCAACTTGTCCTGCAGCCTCTCATTTACTGTTGTGCACCTCAGCTGGTCACTGAGCAAATCCCAGAAACCCAGCCCAAGGTCCTGAGCCCAGTTTCAGCCTATTCCTCCTGCACACAGCCCTTGAGGAGTCCTCACTGCAGGACTGCTCTGATAACAAACATGCACAGAGAAGGGAGAATTGTTTGGATTTGGCCTTATTTTACTCTGTATCTTGCAGCAAAATCTGTGTGCAAGCCTACTGAAGATCTCTACAAATACTTACTATTATATTTTAATTTTTATTATGGAGGGGCAAACTCAACAGGCAAAACTGTTTCTCAGTCTCTTTCTTGACTTTTCAGTTTCGTGCATAAGAAAAGAAAATAAGAAAGAGAAGCAAGTGGCAGTGCTGGCTACTGCAGGTAAGAGACAGCACATCAGGAGCCCAGGGCTGGTGTTAATGGCAGTGGGAGGTGCTGGCTGGGCATGGGGGTGGCTCCTGCAGGGTCTGTGAGCCCCAGCCCACCCCTGCTGCAAGGCCACCCCACCCAATCCATCCCTGCCCAGGTTAACAGCAGTCCTTCCCAAAATCTACTCTCCTCTTTTTCCTTTCTCTCCTTCCCAGCTCTTCATTCCCTTTTGTCTTTCCTTTTCTCTCTTCTATGCTGTGGACAAGCACTGCTTTCAGCCCTGGGGTGCAGCTTGGCTCCAAATTGGTTATAAATAATACTGATTTTCACTGGAAAATTGCATTTCTCTCCAAATTCAATTTTGTTCTCATCTCAGCTTTTTGTGCTTCTTTTTCTGTCCTGCTCTGTTCTTCCTCTCTCTGTCATGCTCACACACACCTTCCTCCCTCACACTGACACTCTGCTGCTCTGCTTCAGCATGCCTTTGTGGGAGGGGAGCAAAAAATATCTTTGACAATTTCGACTTGGGAAAAACAAATAAGCAACATCAATAGAAATGAAACATGTTAAGATAAAAAGTGTAATTTGGCATCAGCAAAATTGTTCTCTTGTAGGGAGCAGTATAGCCATCGATGTAGTTGAAAAACAAAAATCTGTATTTTCCTGTAGGTTTGAGTAAGGGGGAACATTTCCTAAGCACTTTCTTGCCTTTTATGATATGAGATCTGCTGCTGTGCTGGCAGCAAACACCCATCACCCAGCAGGAGGGGGCACCAGCATGCCAGGGCTGGCTGGGTCCTGCAGCTGCTCAAGGGCATGGCCAAGGGCACAGCTGGCAGACCTGAATTTTTGCCCACCATTCTACTGCTGCTGTATTTTGCTATTTTCTACACTGATCTCTGTGCTCCTGGAATTTTATTTTCCCCATCAGTGTTTTTTTGGTGCTCCCCAGTACGTAATCTCATTTTGGATTCCCCCCCCCGTCAGATTTCTAGCACACAGAAGCAGTGGATGCACAGCTGTTTCCTTGTGCCCTCATTCACCCCTTTTCTTTCAGAGCTGCCTGCAAAGTCCCTGGACCTGGCTGCTATTAACCTGACAGAGCTGGTGAATGGGATGCTGAGCACTGCTCTCAGAGGTAATGGGACCTGGCTGGGCAGGTCACAGCCCAGCACTGCAGGAGAAAAGGGTTAAGAGAAAAGGTAACAATGGTAGCAGGAGAAGCTGTAAACATGTGCTATTGGCCTCCAGAATTACTTCTGGAGCAGGTTCCCTTCATGTATTTATACTGCAGGTGGCTGCCTACCCCGGAGACCTTGGAAATTAGTGTGGGTTTATATATAGATACAATATAATTACTTGTGGGACGCCTTTTGAAAGCACTTTCTAATCCAGTTAGATTAGATCCATTTCAATTAAAAGAAAAACAAAATAAAAAGGAAAGAGCAATACAAATGCTGTTTCCTTCAGTGGAGATGAGAAGGGACTGAGTGTGAGCAGCTGTATCATCCTGGCACCTCGGGAATCCTTTAGGCTCCAAATGAGCAGAGACAAAACACACTGTTCTCACTCACAGCTTGTTCCAAGCACTAATAGCAGGGACCTGTGTTTCTGCAGGTACCAAGAAACTCTTCTCTTTGCTGAGTGTCACCTCTTACAGCTCGTTTGCCTTCCACAAAGTGTCAGTCACCATTTATAACCGTGAGTGTTGGTGCTTTGCTTGGCTCAGCAGCAGTTTCTCTCCCACAGCCTGTGCAACAAGACACTGATTTTTTTTCTTTTCTCTGTCTGTCCCTCCAGTCTCTAATGCAAAAAACATTGACCCTGGCAAGTTCCCTATGCACTACTGCTACTGTTTGAATAATGTGACAAATGACTTGACAGGTGAGTACACAAAAAAGGCTGGCAATTGCATGTGCTGAAGCTGAATAATTTCCTTTGGAGCTGAAGGCTGTAGTCTGAATTCTGCAGACTTCATCTTTGTGATTACCACCAGCGCACTGAGGCCAGCATCCATAACTCACAGTAAGTGGCTGCTCTGACTCCAGGACCTCAGTGTCAGCTGGCTGCCCCAGCCAGTCTGGGATGGAGCCATCAGTCACCTCCCTGGCGTGGTTTGACTGGCAAAAGCCTCCCTTTCCCCCTGGGAATACAAACTGCAGCACAGGAGAGACAACCAGCAATATGTGATACATCACCTTGGCCACTATTTCTCTCCTGAGATAACCCACAGGAGATGGACAAGGGCTGCTCTGCACCAACAGGCTCCAGCCCCTTCAGTGAGCCCACGAGAACAGAAAAGCCAGGACTAACATCTTCATAGGACTGTTGAATGGACTACAGAATACTGCCAGGCAAACCCTTCCCCTGAAATCCTCATTCACACCCTGATTTCACAGGATTTCACATTTCAGGGTGCATGAGTGTTTGGATTCTGTGGTTAATGCAGGGCATCAAGAGCAGATCAGCAGCTGCAGACCAGACCCCAAACCCTCTGTGCCCCACGTGGTGACCCTGCATGAGCCACAGAGCCTCTCATGGCTTTATCTGGACCCACACAAGCCTTTATGGATAGTTACCCAGTTTGCCTTGGAGAATAACAGAGACACTTTAATCTTCCTGGTGCAATTCCAGAATATCTTGGAGATTGGAGCATTCTCCAAGGCAGCAAAAATTCAGGGCTCAGGTCCATCAGTCTCTAAGTGAGAACAGTGACCTGCTACTGCTAGAAAATACCACCACAGCACCACCAGCCATTTCTTGGGCTGACATCTGAATCATCACTATGTCTGAAGCAGACCCCAGAGGAAAAAATCCAGTGCCTGTTGAGAGGTCCTACACAGGAGACAGGCAATTACAGCAGACAAAGCCTGCAGGCTTTAGATCTCCTTCTCCATTTAAGCAGACTAAGTAGAGCATCACTTTAAAATGTTCTCTTGATCAGACAAATTCTATTCAAGTTTGCTTTTAGACACACTGATTTAGTTTTGGGCATTTCTTTGAAATATACTTCTGAAAGGATTCTCATGGTTTCTTCAGTCCACCCCAGCAAAATATTTTAACCTGTAAAATATTCTAAATGTTGTCATGTATGAGCATATAGCTAAAATATCACATACAGAAGTGAATTTTTGACTTGGCATACATGATAGGATATGTGTTTGCAATAATAAACTTTGTCTCTTTGTTGTCTAGATTTTACAGCTCTACTTGTTGATATCATTGGAAACTCCACCAGTTATCTCACAGAAATTTTCAAATCCACTTCTATTCTCTCAGGTTTGCATTTCCTTTGAACATTTATCATTGTCTTATCTGTCTCATTTACTCCTGGCATGAAAACAACCATACAAATATGGATAAAAGCCTATTGCTCTTACTCAACAGCATTTTTCTTGCAACAAATGGAACAAGACACACATATAATGTGTATGTGTGTAACATAGAGATGTACATGTTTCTATGAGCAGTTATGTTGCTTGAATGTTTTATAATTAATTACTAAAAATTGGTGGGTTTGAGGATTATTACTGATATTTTAGAGAATAACTAGGGGCTATTTATTCTGAAGATTCTTTTCCATATATAAATATTTCTAATTTATAATTTTACTTAGACAGGAACTTTTTTCCCTGAAGATACTAACATTTGGATTTGATGGTGGTTTGAGGTTTTTATCAAAAATTAGATCAGAAGGAATATACTTGGTCAGCTGCCAAAGCCACATGCCATTTTTTGTTTGTGCTTTCAACTGTTTAATAATAATTCCATGTAATGAAAACTGGAAACCATGATCTCTTTTATGTTTTTTTTGCCTTTCAGTGCGACAGAGCAATGACTCTGATTGTATCTACATCTGTGTGATGGCAGGGCAGACAGGTAAAAGTTAAAATCATTCCACCCAAAAATATTACCCTAATTTTCCTCAGTGAGGATTTATACTGGAAACAAGTCTTTCTTGATATTTGTAAGCATTTCTATTTCCAGGGAAAAATCTGTCTGATTTTTTGGAATTACTAGAAAAGTCTCCTGTTATTAATTACACCTTTTCCAGTAACACATCATCTGACCTGGGTAAGTACATCCTGGGGAATAAAAGCAAACAGGAACCAGAATGAAAATCATGTCCAGGTAGCTCTGGCAATGAGTATTCCAACCTCATTACTACTACTATAAATATTAATTTATTTTTATTATTGCTTATATATTTGCATAGTGTTATGTATTTGATTACAGTTACGATATTTTATATTACTTATATATTATATATGTTATTTTTATGATTTATATGTTGAAAATTTAATACAATAATTATAAATGTAAGTAACTTTTACAAACTTTTAGATTTCAAGGTCTTCTGGTGGAGGAGCAAACAAAACCTGCTGGGATGAGAGCTTTTACAGAATTCAGCATTAGGCTGGGGAGGGTCCTTGATGCTCTTAAATCTTGCTGGGTGCCTTCCATAGCTCTCAGCACAAATGATCTCCTACCTTTTCTTGAGTTACCTTCAGACTGGAGGTGAGCACATTCAGTCATTGTCCTGTGTGGTTCCTCCACCCAAAACTGCTTTGCCAGTTTGAGCTGCACTTCAGGTGCTCAGCTTTCCCTGTAGCCCATCACTCTCTCCCATTTTCAATGATAGATTCCTGCAGGCAGACTGAAATCAGTGGCAAGTGTGTGCTGAAAGCTGTGGGATGTTTCTCTCCTTTTAAAAACAAACAAGAAAAAAAAGATGACACTTGGCCAAACCCCCCTTAAATTAGAAACAAGAGCTGCTTCTGTGGTAGCAGAATCTAATTTCTTTCCTTTTTCTCACACAATATGCAGAGGACAGTGAGTGCTCTAACCTTGTCTTCTCATATCTCAAAGACCTAGATTCGGTTTTCTCAAGTTTTGTGAAATTGCAAGAAGACCCAAACAAGACCCTGGATTCATCAGCAGAATATGTGTGGACATTTAAATGTGAGCAAGTATTGTCAGACCTAAATTTGTGTTCCCCTTGATCAATGTCTTGACAAGTGATCATGTGTGTTTGCTGCACAGTTAACTGTGATGTTAACTCCAAATAAAGGGTAGAATAAAATTTCTCTGAATCAGCAGGTGATGTCAATAATGCAATGAAGAGGTGGAAGATAGAAAAACTCTTGTGAAAAGCCATTTTACCAGAAAAAATATGTTTTCTAAAGAGGCAGAGAAGAAGAGAAAAACTGGTTGTTGGTTTCAAACCAAACAATAGGGTTATTTAAAATGTTTCCTCTTATTTTCTATGGTCATTTTTTCCCCCTGTATTATTCTCTTTCTATTTCTTTATATGACATTCAGTTGTGCTTGAGCATTTAATAAACTTTAGTACATTTAAATTTGCTAGGGGGCTACAATATAGAAAAGTGCTGCTCTGCCCCATTTTGGAAACCAAAAAGCAAAGCTTTGCACCTGCTCACTTGCAGTAGAAATCAATAGAAATTCAGACCTTGACTTCATACCTCCTTGTCATTGCAGCTGTATCTGTCTTCTACAAAATTCCTGCATTTCCCATAGCTAGTCTGCTGTCTTTTATAAATGTCTAAAATTTCCTTAACCACATGCCAATCTTGTTATCCCTTGTAGCCTCGAGTGTCAGTTCTCAAACTGCAGCACCTGCCCTCCAGCACCTGCCTGCTCACCTTCAAACAGGCAAGACCTCTCTCTCTTTCTACTCCAGTGAAGCAGTTCAGGAAATTAAGCACAAATTATATGAAGAAAAAACCAAAACCCTGCAGCAACATTTCAGTTTCTTTTTGGTTTTTTTATTTATGAAAACACACACATTGAAATGTTTTCAGTTAAAATTTCAAACATTATTGGAGCTGCCTGTGTTTCCATATTTTAAACTAAATGGAGAAGTGGCTGCTCAAGTGCCAGAGAAGCACTCAAGGGGTAGATGGGATTTTTGGGGTATATTTAGGTAGTATTCTCCCCCAGTGTGTTGCAGTTGCTGCTGCCATGGGGCACCAGCACCCCCAGTGTGCTGGTGCCCTCTCTCTGCCCTCTTGCTTCTCCAGCTACCAGGATCCCTCTTGCACAGAAAGGGGGGGACATCCCCTCCACGAAGCTCCCCCCGTGGCCAAGGACAGCTGGAGCCAAGGGATCCTGGTTTCCATCATCCCATGGGGATGCTCCCCAGCCCCGAGGCACGGCCAGAGCCCCCCTGAGCCCTGGGGGGAGCCTGGCCCCATCTCCAGCCCTGCAGCCCAGCCCCAGTGAGTATGGCCAGGAGCCTGCAGCCTGCCCCACCCCACTGCTGTGTGCTTGGAGAGACCTCCAGGGACACCCACTCTGGGTTACCAGTGAGTTGATTATTGCAGAAATGTCAAAAACAGCTTTACTTTCCATCCTATAGTTTCTTACCCTTAGGGGAAAAACTTGGTCTTGCTTCCCACAAACACTTCTGCCACTTGGATCTTCCATCACATTTTACTCCAAATTTGGTGAGACCTGTGAAAAAGCAATATAGAGATGCTTTTTTTGGTGTCCCCTAAACATGCCTTCTTGAAACCCTGCCCTTCCCTAATCCACAGGTATCACTGGATACTGCTGGGAACCAGGGAAAAAGTAGTCTTGAAGCCCTGGGGTTTCTCAGCAGTATCCAATGAAAAAAATTTGCACCCGCAGGGTGTGTGAGAGCCATGTGAGGGTCCTGTGATGTTTACAGAAAGCATGTTTTCAAAGAAGGTGTTGCCTTCTCAAACTAATGAGTCTTTTCTATTTTGTTTTGCACAATCTACCCTATATAAGTGTAGTGCTTCTTTAAATAAATATCTCTTTTGCTTCTCCATTACACAAAGAACTTTGTTGCATTATCCTATTTGGCTCCTATAGCCAAAATGCACCACACAGGCTTTTCAAGTTCTATTGAAGTGCAGTTTTTGTTCTGTTTCATCCTGCCATTTTTATGTCCCTGTCAGTTCTGGGTGAAGGATTCCGGCTGTTGAGCTATCTCACATACAGCAATTCTTCTCAGCAGACAGATGAATAATGAATAACAAGAATTGTCTCTCTGCTCCCACAGCTGACATGTCCATGTTTTGGATGCAGACAGTGTCTCCACCAGGAGCCAGCAAACTGATGCAAACAGAGCCAGGTAAGACTGATCTGGGATTGCAATCAAGTGTGTCAGCTGGCACATTTATCAACAAGAAAGTTATATATAGAAATAGATGACTGGTAATGAATTTATACATCACTGTCTATGTAAGTGTTTATCAATGAACTCTGAGTTTAGGGTTAATTTTTTATTATTTTCTGTTCCTCCTTCCATAAGCTTGCCTTTTTGTTTAAGGTGTCAAAGCAAGTTCTGTTCTTCTCCCTCCCACCAGATTTGCCTTCCACAGTTCTGTCTATGCCACCTTCCTACCGACCTGGTGTGACACTGAAACTTTACTCAGCTGCCAGTAAGTAAATGCACCTCATGCAGCAGAAATAACAGGATGTTTGAAAGTAATGCAAGGTGGAAACATTCCCATGCAGAAAAAACATACATGGTTCATTTGCTTGTGGTAGTTTATGTGTGTAAGCCACTCAAAATATCCAAGGAACTGCTTCCCTTTTGTTTGTGAACTGTACACAACTGCAAATTCAAAACATAGATGATTTTGTGGTGATAGAATTGACATAAGTACTCTGTGCAGTGATTTTAGCATTGATTGGTTATCAGAGAATTCATTCTTGAAAGTAATTCCAAAAGAAAATACAATGCTTTAAAATCTCATCATAAATGAAATGATGAAACCTACTCATGCCATACGAAATCCCCAGAATTGTTCTGAATTTACAATATTGCAAAATACTTCCTCAGCTGAAAAAAGGGTCATCAACAACTAGATTTTCATGAAAGCTCAGTTCTCATCTGCTTGTGTTTCTTTGTGGTGACTGTCTAAGAGAAGCACAGATCCAGGGTAAAGATAACATACCAGCCTGAGCTGAAGGGGTGTCTCATATCCTTTAGGCTTGATATTTTAGATAAAAACAGAGGAGTTTAAGGAACTAAAATACTGGGCAAATAACTTTGGTTTTCATGGTCATCTTTTTAGCTCTTATAATGCTATTTAATTCTGAAATCAGATTTAGTTTTCTCTCACCTTACTTCTGTTTAAAGAGCTCCAAATACCAGAGTCCTCCTCTGGTGTGCAGCATACAGACCCTGGAGAACCTAGGATGTTTGGAAAAGGCTGGGAACATGGATTTCAGTGAGATGGGCACACTGGAGTCACCCAGTGCCTCTCTGTGAGAAACCATGGAGGCACAGGCTGCCTGCCAGACTCTAACAATCACACCTTTGGGGAAATAAATCCAACAGTGGAGTCCCAAAGTAAGAAAGGGCACCCACATTGTTCTGAGGGATGACTCATTATTCCAATAATTCATTTCTTAAATCACAGAGGTGAGTGTCAGCTAATAAAACATGTAAACGTGCGTGTTGGAGTGTGCAGGGAGGGATATTTTGAGTCTGAGTCATTCACAGGAACCATAACATTGCTCTTCACTGGCAGCAAAATTTAATCTCAGTGTCACAGGGATGTGATATTGAATTAATAAAAGAACTGTCTGTTTCCTGGTCACTTCACTGCCCCTGACAGTAATGTGGCATTTTGAGACACACAGGAGGAAATCTCTGCACAGGAGGTGTGGGTCTTGCTTTTTCTGGTCTCTTGACTAATTCACTTCCTTAAGAAAGAGAATTCTTAGAGAAGAAAGTTCTGAAATAAATTCCTACCTTTAATTATCTTTGTGAACTTATGTACAGAACACAAAAAAATACATTTCACAGTAGAAATTTATTACAGAAGAGGTATAAAGCATTACTATGAACAGGTAAAAATTTAAATTTCAATGATGTGATGTGCATCTACTATGCAATCAAAAAATTAAATAGAAAATTAATTGAAAAAGAATTTAATCATTAAACAAATATGGTGATATGGAAATACAGTGGTAATTTAAAGTGATTGTCAAAAATGAAAACCAAATCAATTTCCTTAGCTTTCAGCATTTTTGTTTGACTTCTCTTTCTCACATAGATGACTCCAAATTGAAATTGCCATAGTTAAATTTGCAGCTAGATAAAACCGAATTTCTGCTGGCAAAATATATAGCTTGAGTAAAACATTTAACACCTGGTTGGCAGGAGAGGAAGACCCACTTCTGTGAAGGCTGAAATCTGCAGGATGGTGGCCTTCAGCAAGTTTTAATTATTCATCAACTTTATTATTTCTCATCAATTTTAACATTACTTTTCAGGGACAACTTATATTAAAACCTCATTGCCTGATATTTGGTTATTAGCATGAAGTATGTTCATTTAGGCAAGGAATCATTAATTTTAATTTACTCTATGTAGGAAAATATCAAGGTGTGTCTAATGCTGTTGAGTGGACAAAGCTTAATGACATTCAGGTGAAATTGCTGGGGTGAAATGAGTCTCCCTCTTGCCCATCTCTGGCTAATTACAGCTGATATTTGTGCAGTGCCTTTGACACACAGCAGATTTTCAGAGCAGCCCGTGAGTTTGGGAGCTGCCTTACTCCTCACATACTCCTGCTATCTTGGTCAAGTGCTGCCAGGAGAGAAATAGTTTCATAGCAATCTCTTTCAGGTTGGCAGAACCTTGATTTTCCTCCTGCCCAAGAATGCCATTTTATATTAAATTTCATGTCAGCAGCAGATGACTCAAGCTTATTTCAACAGAACTTCATTAGTCCAAATTTAACCTTCATAACCTCTGCTATCACATAACATAGCTTTGCCCAGAGCTATAAAGTGTGTGAGACATGTGAACCTGGAAATGCAATTACAGTGTCTAAAGGGATTATAGTCAGCAGGTAAGGCAGTTTATCCACACGTGGCCAAAGCCTGCTACAAGTTACACAAATGGAACAAATAGTTGACCATCACACCACAGCTGCTTCTTTCTTTCTTTCTTCTTTCTTTCTTTCTTTCTTTCTTTCTTTCTTTCTTTCTTTCTTTCTTTCTTTCTTTCTTTCTTTCTTTCTTTCTTTCTTTCTTTCTTTCTTTCTTTCTTTCTTTCTTTCTTTCTTTCTTTCTTTCTCTTTCTTCTTCTTTCTTTCTTTCTCTTCTTTCTCTCTTTCTCTCTTTCTCTCTTTCTCTCTTTCTCTCTTTCTCTCTTTCTCTCTTTCTCTCTTTCTCTCTTTCTCTCTTTCTCTCTTTCTCTCTTTCTCTCTTTCTCTCTTTCTCTCTTTCTCTCTTTCTCTCTTTCTCTCTTTCTCTCTTTCTCTCTTTCTCTCTTTCTCTCTTTCTCTCTTTCTCTCTTTCTCTCTTTCTCTCTTTCTCTCTTTCTCTCTTTCTCTCTTTCTCTCTTTCTCTCTTTCTCTCTTTCTCTCTCTCTCTCTCTGCCTCTCTCTCTCTCTCTCTCTCCGTCTCTCTCTCTCTCTCTCTCTCTCTCTCTCTCTCTCCCTCTCTCTCTCTCTCTTTCTCTCTCTCTTTCTCTCTCCCTCTTTCTCTCTCCCTCTTTCTCTCTCCCTCTTTCTCTCTCTCCCTCTTTCTCTCTCTCCCTCTTTCTCTCTCCCTCTTTCTCTCTCTCCCTCTTTCTCTCTCTCCCTCTTTCTCTCTCTCCCTCTTTCTCTCTCTCCCTCTTTCTCTCTCTCTCTCTTTCTCTCTCTCTCTCTTTCTCTCTCTCTCTCTTTCTCTCTTTCTTTCTCTCTCTCTTTCTTTCTTTTTCTTTCTTTCTTTCTCTTGGAATAGGGAAGGCATTGCTTTGGAGCTCATAGCCCAGACAGAGCCAGAAGTTCAGTGTGGCAAGTGTCTGGGTAGTTGAGAGTTGTGTTTTCTCCCCAGGGTGCCCACAGGCGCTGCTCAGAGAGCCCCGTGTCACCTCCCCTCCTGTCACTCTCATGGTGCAGAGGATCAACCCCTGTGTGATGGAGCTCTGCAGGTTCTTTCAGCTGTGCCTCTGTGTCAGTCACAGAAAATATTCCAGGAAGGAAGCCATGAGGTAAAACCTGGCACTAGATTTTCTTCCTCTGTCTGCTTAAAATACTCCTTCAGGCTTTTTTCCCCCCCCAAATTTTCAATCACCAATTATTATTTTGGAGGGTCTGTGGCCACTGGCTGAGACCTTAATGTGTCCCAGTGCACTGATCAGTACCTGGTCTGGCTTCAGTATTCCATCTAAGTGAAAAAAGCCCACCTGCATTTTTCCAAACACCCAGTGGTATCATTGAGGTTGGAATCTAGCTTTTTATTTCAGTATTTAGTAAAAGCAGCATGATATCCTGTGCTTATTGCAGAACCATAGATAGGTTTGAGTTGGAAGGGATCTAAAGACCATTTGGTTCCAACATGGGCAGGGGCACCTTCCACTGGACCAGGCTGCTCCAAGCCCCATCCAGCCTGACCTGAAACACTTCCAGGGATGGGGCATCCTCAGCTTCCCTGGGCAACCTGTGCCAGTGTCTCACCATCCTCACAGTGAAGGATTCCTGCCTAATATTTAATGTAAACCTGCCCCCTTTCAGCCTGAAGCCATTCCTCCTCACCTTATCACTGCATGCCCTTGTCCAAAGTCCCTCTCCTTAAGATAACAAGCCTCTTATCTTTAACTGCATCTCCTGTCTGTAACTGTATTTTCAGGTACTGTGTTGAATACTATTCCTGGTTTGTGAAAAATGCAAGTTATGTCTGCGAAAAAGTCGAAAGAGTTGCCTACTCCCACAGTAAGTACATTTTCACTTTATATCTCTGTATCTCTACATACCTTATAATGAAGATACAACAAAGGTTTTTGCATATCCACAGAATAATTGCTGTCTTTCATCAGATAGCTATTTTATCTGATAATGATTTTTAAAGGATTAAAAAAGTATTATTTTACCTTCATGCATGTTTTGATATTTCCTTGTAAAACCTCTTCTAACCAATATTTTCTTGTGTTCTTCCAGCATTAAAGCAAAAATGCCTTAAAAACATCTGTACATCAGTTTAGAGCACTGAGAAATTTTCCTGCAAGATGGAAGACTGGTGGCAGTTTTAGTTTTCTTTTTGATTTCTCAGTGTAAAAATCAGAAAGCAACATGTTATTTGCAAATATTTGAAATCAGACAAGCTAATAACCAGATGTTAACCTAGAAATGTCTCCTCCTCCAAGGCATTGTAAAAATAATGTGTAAAAAAAAGAGATATTTTATACAAGTAATGTAACTGCAATAAAAGCATTGAAAGGCTTTAAAAAAATCTTATTTTATAAAGGATATTTACATGGTTGGCTTGTGAATGCAAATAGCTTCTATTTATTTTATTGACATTTGAGACATGATAATCAAAACTAACAAATGCAAAGTAATTTAAAAGCAACCTGAAATACTGAAGACAAGAAGGACTCTCTGGTGTTAAAACACATGAAGATTATCTTCTAAATCAAAAACTTTCATTAGTTTAGCAATGACTGTTGTGCAGTGTCAACCCAGGAAGTGACAGGATCTCTTGTAATTTGAGATATACTTGTGTGAGCTCCCCAAGATTCATAGGAACATGGAATTGTAGAATGTTTTGGGAAGAAAGGGACCTTAAAGATTATCTACTTCCAACCCCACTAGATCAGGTTGATCAGGGTCACTTCCAACCCAGCTTTAATGTCCTTCATGTGCAAGTCTGGTGAACTAAAAACCAGATTGAAAAAAATGAAATAAATTGCATGATCCCATATTTTTCTATGCTGCAGCAACATTATGCTGCTGTCTACCCAGAGTATGTCATCAAGAAATTAATATTGTTTTAAAATAAGAAGTTTATTTGCACTACAGCTGCTGCAGTGAAACAGTGATGTTCCACTGAAGAAAGTTGTGTTCCAAGGGAAAGCCAAGGAGAAAAATGGCAATATAAGCAATGCTGACCCCAGGGAGAGGTGGGCTGCAGTAATACTCTTCCAAAATGCATTTCAGTGTTGTGCTCAACAGTATGAGAGAACTTCTGTCATGTCAAAAAGCAGGATAGATTGGAGTAGTACCAATTAGAGCAGATATTGGAAGGCCAATGGGATCAATAGGATTGTTGGCACAGTGAGTATATGCTGGGAATAAGATGTGCTGCTTTCCAGAGGGACCTCAGCAGGCCCCAGAAATGGGCCAGCAGGAACTTCATGAATTCAAGAAGTGCCATGACATGGCTGTGGTACTGCCATGCTGTGAGAGATCTCCTGTTGCAGCAGCTCTCAGTCTGTGTCCTTTGCCTCTTGTCATGTCCCTGGGCACCGCTGGGCAGAGACTGGCTCTGTCCCCTTTGCAGGGTTGATGAGATCCCCCAGGGCTCCTCTAGTGAAGAGTCCAGCTCCCTTGTGCCCTCCTCATGAGAGGTGTTCTAGTCCCCTCATCATCTCTGTGCCCCTTCTCTGAACTGTCTCAGGTTTTTCCATGTCTGTCCTTTGCTGGGGAGCCCAGACCTGGGCACAGCCCTGCAGGTGTGGCCTCACCAGTGCAGAGCAGAGGGGCAGGACTCCTCCTTCAATCAGGCAGGACATCCTGAGCCTTCTCTGCTGCCAGGGCACCTCTTAGCCCTGTTCAAGCCTGTGACCAGCAGGACCCAGGTTCTTTCCTGCTGAGCTGCTCCCAGCTGGGCAGCCCCCACACATGTTAGTGTATGAGGCTGCACCTCTGCAGGTGCAGGCTTGGCACTTCTTGCTGAACTTCATGGAGCTCCTGTTTTGGTCCTTCTGGATGGCAGTGACCCTTTGAAATGCCAGTCACTCATCCCAGTTCAGGGTCACCTGCCATCCTGCTGAAGGTCCATTCCCCACCATCCAGATCATTAATGGACACCCAGCACTGACTGCTGGAATGACCCACCAGTCACTGGCTTCCAGACAGACTTTGTGCCACTGGCCACCATCCTTGGGGCCCCACCAGTCCATTTTCAACCCACCTCCCCAGGCACATCCAGCTCAGGTATCAGCAGCTTCTCCATGAGGATCTTACAGGTGACGTGTCAAAGCCTTCCTGAAAACCTCATAGGTCACAAAGGGCCTCATGTAAGTATTTTCACAATTCCCAATTGTCAGACTTCTCACTTCTCCATGCTACAACTCAGTGGACAGTTTGTCTCTGCTGATGGACTCTTTGAAGGGGAGCTGGCACAAAGCACACCTTCCTGATGAAAAGCAGCCTTCCCAAAGCTCACTGAATTCCCCTGGATTTCACTCAGCCTTGGAGCAGAGCCACCGTGGATAGATTAAAGAAGACTTCCCAGCCCTGAGGAATGCCAGTGTTTAAAGCTGTGTAAACTCTCACTCATCTTTCATCACCAAACACTACCTCTTGCTAAGCTATTAAAGCCATATTCACATGCCCGAGATTTTGTGAGTGATTAATAACAATGGGATGACTGTTATTTAATTACAGCCAAGAGTATTAAGAAAAGTTATTATATGGTGAAGGCACCTGCAGAACAGACTTCTCAGTATAGATCCTTTACATGGCTGGAGCCATATAACCAGATACACTGTGGGCATAATGACTCTAAGGAATCTCATGGAAGAATTAATTAATAAATGTTGAAGTGGGTTTGATAAAGGCAGTGATCACATGGGTGAGGTCTATATCCAAGTGGGTATAAATAACTTAGTACTGGCTGTGCTGATATTCATTTGTCTTCCATCCAGCTGCTTTGGGATAATATCCCTCAAGGTAAGTCTTTCTGGATGTTCTCTATTATAAGGGGAGCAGGAAGAAAACAATGTAGAATAAGCTATTTGGGACTTGGGAGTAATAGACAAATATATAGGAAAGAGATTTGGGGAAATAGACTAGAAATACTTAGAGTTGTTAGATTTATAGCCTCACTTCCTGATGAAACATTAGAAGATTTTTTAGTAGAAATTAATTCCATATTTGAGTTCAGAAAAGCAGATAATAATCAGTAGGTACATATTTGAAAACTAATAGGTATATATGTTCATTTATTTGGCTGTAAAAAGCTCTATGCCTGACTTACTTAGAAAATGGTTCTAAATTTAACATAATTTGTGACTGCAGTTAAAAACCAATCTATCATCTTCCATTTAATGAATACTAGTGCAGCACATTTAGAAGAATTTTTTACACACGTTTCTTGAAGATCTCCAAATAACATCATATTTCTCATTAGGAAAGTTTATTATATATTAGATCAGTTTCAACACATTAGAATAAATGTTTGGCTACAAGTTGTTGGGATATGAAACAAATATAATGGATTGCAGATAAACTGGATTTCATAGATGTAATAACTCCTCATTTGCACTTTTCACAATATCTTCATTTAAACATAAGAATTATTTGAACATTCTGTGAGATGAAGGAAGGTGTGAAAACTGTTTGCAACACAGAAACTGCAATTCCACCATTTTATTGCTATGTGGCAGTTTCATAGAGTCTGTTGACTCAAAGCAATGACAAAATAAACATTGTTAGTCAGACTTGTAGAGAACATTGTTAAAATAAAGATATATAAGGCTTATCATTCCTGTAATAAGTGCATTTACTTATGGGTAAAAACTGAATTTTATCAAGCAGAAATGTATCCAGTCTACAAAAGAATGATTTCCCAAGATGGTGCCTTCCCACTCCCAGATTGAAGAGATAACATTCTAATATTTTACTTAACTCACCAGGCACACCAGTCTGCTGTGTGACTTTTTTCTTGTCTTTGGATTAAACAAAAAATGATTGTAATTCTGCTGATGTCTATGTCCATGGTGGTGTACAGTGGTAAGTGGCAATGTATTTTTATGATTATTTGACATTATGTCAAAATACTATTTGAAGTATGAGCATTTGGAAACAATCTCTTAGAAACACATCTCCTCTCCTCAAATTTTAGTGTTCAATACACAAATGCACTTGAAGGTGTTTCTTTATGAAATACTTACAAAATATTTTTCTCAGGACTTGTAGTGAAGCAACAAAACATGTAGTGTGGTTTAAAATACAACAAAAAAATTGCAACTTCTTTTTGCTAACATTTTGTCCTTATTTAAGTCATAAAGACTCCAAATTCATACATTTCATAAAAAGAGATTCGACTTATTAAATACATTTGTAATGTCTTAATTGTCCAAACCATTCATTACATTCTGAAATACAGCCCATGTCCTCCTCTTTTGAATTTTAGGATGAATAGGGATCTTTCTTCATTTAACTCTTTAGATTTTATTGTCATGAGTGAATGAACTTCCCAGCATCAGGGATGGGCAAACATCTCAAATTTCTGCAGTCTCTGCACTGTGTAGGAATGTCAGTAAGATGATGTGCAAGCGAAGAGAAGGACTCTTAGAAAGTCTATCACCATTTCTGGTTAATCCATAGGGATATTTCTAAAGGGAAGAGAAAACTCAGCATCCAGCATACAAAAATTCTTCACTGACCTTCATCAGCTTCACCAGTTGCTTCTCTTCTGAGGGGTTGCTTACATTGCAATTCAAAAAAGAAACAGGTCTAACACAAAACATATAAGCTAAAATGATGAAGCTGAACCTTAAGGCTCCTACTATGTAGAAAGAAATAAGAGAGAATGTTCACATTTCCCACTGCAGTAACTGTGGAATGCCAAAACACCTGCAATATTTGTTTATTTTAAAAAAATATTTTTTTTATATTGATAGTGCACTCAAAAATATCTGCACATTTGTACATTTTGCTGACAAAACATTTGAAGACAAATTCCCCCAAACTTTAAAAGGCTGTGAACAGTGTTTGGATTCTTTCCCCCTAGCCAAATACAATCAGAACATGAAGATTTAAAGTCTTACCATGTTTAGGTTTGGGGAGGATTATTGATGAATATTTCTGTGGGATTTATTCTGCTCATCTCTGCTTTGAGATTGAAGCAAATATCTGTGCATGAAACAGCATCTTTGAGAAGAACTGATGTGATTTACCTTGAATAAATCAAATAGTTTGGGTTTGCTGCACCCTGACTTTTTCTGGCACAGTCAAGATTTTTGCTTCCCAAGGATTATAATGAGTACATCCATGCCCTGCATTAGGACATTTTAGTGAGCCATGGCTGAAAAAGACAACTGAGGGTGCAATAATGTTTTTTGATGGGATTTTTTTGGACAAAATTTCAGAAAACTGTTGTCAGGTGGGAAAATCACATATGCAGTCCAGAAACAACTTTATATGTAACTGAACATCAAAAGAAATTCCATGGATAAGGTGCACAATGGGAAAACCCAAGAGCTGATGTATCATACAAGTCTTCTCAAAATGTACTGAAATTTTCAACAGGTTTTAAAGAGAGATAAGACAAGTTGGCATCCCCAGGGTTTTCTGGAGGATTGATTTTTGTAGTGAAAACTTCCACTGCTTCTATAGAGAATAGCATAAAAACAGTAGTTCCAAATGCATGATACCAAAACAGGAGATTACTCCAGAAAGTATTTTCTCCTTGTTCCTCCCCACCCCAATTTAAACAAAAGTAAGCAATCTTGTTAGCAAACATTGATTCATTGATCTCGACTTGGTGACAATTAGAAGTATTTTTGTCTGTAATGAGAGGATTAGAAGAGCCAATGATTTACCAAATTGCTGAGCAGACATTCCTCTCCAGAGGGATTTCAAACATTTATGTGTTAATTGGGTGTACACTGTTCAGTTTGCTCAGAAGAACTAATTGCAAGTGAAGGATAGTGGAGCAATCACAGCTTCCAGCCCCCCTGGAGCATGGCTTTGTCAATTTTCTCCTCTGATGCATTTCAACTCTATGGGATTTGGATTTTCATTTTCCAAACATTTTGCTGAAAGGACCAAATGATAAATGGCTGTTCATCAATACTTTAGTATTGAGTATTAGTTTGAGTCGTGGTGTTCTGCAGTGGCTCCAGCTGCACTTGACAGAACCTGGGCCAGGTCATTGCAGAGGAAATACAGGGTTTAAGCCAGAAAATAAAGGTTAGTTTTTCTTTAGCAAGCATGTATATATATATATATATATATATATATATATATATATATATATATATACACACACATATATTTGTAGATAGCATTAAATGCTGGTTTTTGCAAGGCATGCCATTATTTCACCTGAAGCTGAATTCCTCATGGTCATGAAGTTTTCAAAAGACTTGTTCTGTGAAAAGATCAGCCTTTATTGGGAGACTTTTTCTGGTTTGTGGAAAGCAATCTGCTCCCCTTAGTCCTCTGCAGAGAGGGACACTTCTGATGGATTACTCTTTATCTAAAAGCTTCTCATTGTGACCAAGAATTTCAGGAAAAAAAAATAATACTAGAGGAAGCACCTTTTTCTGACTCACTCAATCCTCAATCCTATATCCATATTCTGCAACTGACCTTGAGAAATTAATTGCTGGGATCATATGACTGTTACCATGAAAATCTTGTTCACACCACAAAAGTTGTGGACATGCTGAGAAGGCACTTATATATGATCAGAAAAAAAAAAAATCCTATTTTTCTAATCCTTTGCTAAATACAGAGTTAAGCCTCCTATCTAAAAGCCCCATTACCCTTTTTTACTCTTTTGCACCTATATTTATTGCAGGAAAATGTAACAGATGAGCAAGACAACTGTCAGCTCTTTCCCACAATTTTTATAAAGAAAAAGGACAGCTTTCCTAATGCCACTTATTCTGAGACATAAATTATGCCATGAATTTGAAATTATGGACTTTTTTGTTTTAAGTATCTTTATTCTTGAGACAGTAAATACCCTTTACTTACTAAATTTTTTAAAAAAGCCAAGGTTAGATAAATCCCAAGTAATGCACTGCCTTCTGAAATCATGCAGAGGTAAACAACAGATCAAAAACCGGGAAGGGAGAGAATATTACATTTTACTCTAATTCAGGACTTGGCCAACACAAAAAAAAAATGAAGTGTTGAAAATACTCCAAATCTACCATGTCATCTTCAAAAGGAAGAGGAGATAATTAATTTAAAATATAAAGAGTTATAGGAAGAGAGACAATGAGCCAATAAGGCAATAGCCAAGATGGACTCAGAAAAAACAAAGCACTTCAAATAACCCTGCTAAATAACTCATTATAGCACAGGTTGCAGAGTATTTGGGACATAGGTGAGCACTAAATAAATTTTATATAATTCTACTAATTTGTCCCAGTAAGGGGACAAATGTTCAGATGAAACCAGGAAGACAAGGGTTAGCTCATCCTCAGCAGCAATAGCTGTTTAACAGAGAATGGGTTTTGAGCTAAAGTGGATGTGAATTACCAATAGACACCAGTACACACCAGTACACACCAGGACACACCAGTACACACCAGTACAATTGTGGCCTTCCCAGGGTGGGGTGGAGCTGAGCAAGTACTTCATGTCTTTGATAATTTGGCTTACCAGTATAGGAAGATATTCAGAATGTCATAATGAAATATATGTTGCTGATTTGTTGTGATCTTTTGGGATTTGTTTTTTTTGGCACTTATTTTTTTTTCTTTTTTTACTTTTAAATCTTTCTCTTCTCAAATTTATTTGCTGAGGTAGGTGGCCAAGAACTGGAGCCGCCAGCATTCCTGCCAGAGCTGCTTAACACACCTGAAAGAATCTTAAGTAAGAAAGGTTTAAGCTTTACTTTCTGCAATATTGCATGGCAGTGGGAATCCTTGTACTGCAGAAGCACCACAGGGAAGTGTGAGCAAATAGCTAGGAACTCATCCCAAAGTGGCTTAATAACTGAAGTGAGACCAGGGGAAGTCTGGGGACAGTTATTGTCATTTATTTTTTTAAAGTAAGCATGGTCTGTTTATTTTTTCATTTAGACAATGCCACACTCTTCAACGGAGTCTTTCAAAATGTGGAAAGTGTTGCATTATTTTTTGGTACGTACCTGCTCCAGCTGTACTTGAGCACTGAACAGAAATCCTGTGGGTTTGTTTTTATATATTTACTAAGATGAAACAGGGATCTTTGTGCAGACAGATCTCCCCAAAAACCCCTGTAACACTAAACACTGCTGAGTGTCAAGCACTGCCCAATGTCCCTGCCTTGTCTGGGCTCCGTGTTCATGCAAACATCATCTGTGTGTGACCCACACCTGCCTAACCTCCCCTTACCAGGTGTTTCATGGCTGCTCTCTTTCCAGACTGTCTGGGCTCTCACTTCACCTGGATACAGTCCATCTTCACTAACTTCCCTGCCCTTCTCAACTTTGTGAACAAAATGAAGTGTGTTACTGGGTTTTGTCCCAGGGATTTTGAAGACTACGGTTGCTCTTGCCGGTTTGAGATGGAAGGGCTCCCCGTGGATGAAGCTGATGAGTAAGTCATGTCCATGAGATATTTTCTATCCTGACTGGCAATAAATACCCTCATGGCCTGATTAGCCAAAGTATAACACCTGTATAAATGATGTAAAAGCACTAATAAAAAGATAGATGTATTTGGGTATAAATAAGACCCACAACATCTGTCTCTAGTGAGAGAAAATATAACTTCAGGCCAGGACAATCAAATAGTTGTTCAATTTTATCAGCAGGAGATGTGAAAGGAAATTCAAAGAGAATCAAGATACATCCATGTCTGTGAAGAAAATGAGTTTTCCAACAATGTAATGTATTAATTCCCTGAGTGAAGACAGCAATGGCTCAGAAAGGGCTAAGCCTATAGATAGGTGGAAATTAATCCATCCACTCTGCAGCATGGGATGGCTGGGAAAATGGAGATCTAACCCTGCTATTGGAAAAAAGCCATGGGACTTCTCTGTAAAAGCTTTTCTGAACAATTTTGATGACATCTTGAAACAGGAGCTTGAGTCAGTTCAATGGATTGATACCCAAGAGCTGAGCACCTGGGCTTTTGCTTCACTCAGCTTCATTTTAATGCAGAGCAGCACAAACCCAGAAAGTGCAGAAACATCCATCAGCAGGTTTGTCCTGAGAGTCACCCACACAGCCAGTTTGTATTTACAAATTGTTTTGCAGCCCTGGGGTGAGGTTTCCCTATCAGCACAGAATTCCTACTGCTGTGTGCAGCAAACAGAGACTGATTATTGCTTTGCCACTGACAGAGATGAGCTCTTGGTTCAAGGGAGCCTCCAAACCAGTGGCTTGCACGTCTTTCCCAGGGACAGTTCTCATAGTGTTGCAATTTTTTTCACTGATTTTATTCCTTAGAAACTACTTTTTACAAATCTTGGGGCTTTTCTGTGCCATCTCTGCTCCACAGAAAAGGGCTCAGTGCCTCACAGCAGGTTTTTAAGGCATTGGAAAGTACTAGTGCCTGTAAGACCAACCTTTTCCCATTTCCCAGAGCAGCTCATTGTCATACCTAAACTAAAAGCCAAGTTTGCCTTCACAGACCTTGTGAAAGAGAAGCAGGCCCAGAAAGTAATTCATATCTTAAAATGTCCTGCTTGCAAAGGGAAATTAAGAAATTTTTTGATTAACTGTTGCAGCAAATGTTGATGTAATTATGTATCTCTAAACAAACAAGAAGTGCAGAGAGTTGTGTTAGACTTTATGCTCTTAGAGGAGCTTTCAGATGCTAATACCTCACTAGACATCAGGTAGAGTCAGGAAAGTGTTGAGACATCCCCAGTTAGGTGTTCAAAACCCTGTTCCTGATGGAGCTCACAGATTTCAGCCTCATCTCTGGAACAAGGCACAGTAGAATTTGTGGTGCAGAGGAGCCATCAGGCCTTTCTGCTGAATGCTATTTGCCCTCACTTTTTTTTTGCATGCATTCCCTTGGACTCCTTCTCTGGTTGTGAAGACAAATTAAATATTGTGATCATTATTTATTAAGACAGTCAGTGATTTTAAATATTAAATTCTTTCCAAATGTAGGAGGTGGAAAAGTGCCTGTGTAGCCCAGAAGAGCTTCCTAAAAGGGAGCCTGGCAAGGAGCAGGTGTCAGCCTTCCTGGCAGCAGATGCTGGGTTTGGATGTTTGTGTTATCCTTGCCTTCAGCATTGTCCAATATTGATGCAAGTCAATAACAGAGCTGTGTTTTGAGTCAATTTCTCTGAAATGAGGTATTAAAATCTGAATCTAAGAGCAAGACCCTTTAATCTATGTAACAATTTTACCTGGGTTAAACAATGACAGTTTCATTGGTTTTCATTTACAGCTGATGTCAGTGCACAGAGATGTTGTGTAGATGATTTATCTGTACAAAGAGCTGAAGAGAGAAGTGAAGAAGAACTTGTTGGTTCAGCTGATTTTTTTTATTCCTGTTCAAAGCTTAAGTGGCCCTGTAGGCAATTTGATGTTGGTAGGACAGCAGGAGTGCAGGAAAACACAAGGTTTCTGACTGCCTATGTTGTATAGTGGCAGGAGAAAACTTTTATTCCAGTGTGAGAAAAATATTTTGTGGCTCTTTCCCATGGCTAAATGATGCATTTCAGTTGTGATTGTTGGATAGAAGTACAAAAAAATAGAGGATAAAATCGTGTGTATTTATAGAGTCTCAGTGAGACACAGGAATTCACATTGCAGAGCCATTAACCCTCCATTTGTAGTTCTCCAAATCCAGAGGGAGAAAGGCTGGAGCAGGACTGGCTCCAAGTTAAGACAGCTCTTTGTGTTATCTCCTTTTTAAGATGCTGTTTTCAGCACCGCAAATGCTACGAGGAGGCGCTGGAGATGGAGTGCACGTGGGACCCATCAAAGATTGCTGCAGATGTCAGCTGCTCCACTAAAAACCTGACCTGTGGTGAGACTGATCTGTCAAAAGAGCTTAGCACTGGAGCCTCACTGCAACCAGTTCATTCTGGTCTACCTCCCAAAAGTCACAGACAAATCAATCAGAAACCACCTCCACTTCCCAGAGCTCCCCCAACAGGCAGCCTCTTCCTGGGGTTTCCCTTACTTTGCAGGACCACAAAGACTTGCTTGAGATGTATCCACACATCAGAAATACAACAGATGTTGAGGAGAGACCTGAAAAACAATCTTCTTCTGAGGCATCAAGGCCTGATTTTTCTGCACTTTGAGGGATTGAACTCTTTGTTCAGAGGGTCACACACACTCCTCAGCTCCAGCACTATCACCAGTGAGGGCAGAGATTGTGTAACAGGAGCAATTCCATGCAATGCTGCTACAGGCCTGGCAAGAGTGCAGTGGGGTTCTTTAATGCCTAATAACACGTAATATAATTTTTTGTAAGTATTGGCTCTCAGAAAAGACCATGCTAGAACATGGTTTGAGGATACCAACAAAGAGGAGCAGAATCCCCAAACTAATACCCTCACATCCCATTTAAGCAACAACCTGATCCAATTTCCATTTCTTTTTTTCAAATTAAAACCATTTTTGCACAGTATAAACAGGTTTGCACTAACAAAATATAGACACAAACCTTACAGGGAGGAAAAAACAGGTGGAAAAGATTTTTCAATATTGCCTTGTTTGGAATTTTATTTGCAGAGTCTGTGGATCCCTGTGAACTGTTCCTCTGCACCTGTGACAAAGATGCCATTGAATGCTTGCTGAATGCACAGATTAACTCCTCCTTGAATGGGCTGGATGTCTCCTCCTGCCCATCTCCAGTTACAGGTAACAACAGGGATCTGATTGACTGCCCCTTCCTGCCAGATTTTCTGCTGGCATCAAATGTGACCCAGCGAGAATGAAGCAGGAGCTGGGTGCTTTCCTGCCATAAATCTGGTCTCTGTTTCATGTGTCCTGTCCATTTACTGCTACTTGGGTGAACACCAGGAGACAAGGTGGTGGCAGACTGATTGCTGTCCTGGAGCAGGGCCAGGAGAGATGGGGAAAGGGGCTGGAGCCCATGAGGAAACAGGAGAAGGCTTGGGGGAGATCTTTTTGCTCTTCTCAATACCAAGTGGGGTGTGGAGAGAAGATGGAGCCAGACTCTTCCTGAAGGTGCAGAGAGACAGGAAAAGAGGCAAGGAACACAACTGCAAGAGGGAAATTCCAGTTAGATGTGAATTTTTTTTCTTCAGGAAGGTCTGTCACCTGGAATGAATGAGTGATGCTTGTGACGAGGTCACTAACAGGAAATGCTGAAAATATTGCTAACCTAAATCTTCCCTTCAACCATTCACAAACTGTGTGGAAAAACAAAAAATAGGCTTACTCTGTTCAGTTACTTGGTTTCTATTCTGGAAGGAAAAATCCCTGCTATGGATGAAGGGGATGTTTATCCCCATGCTCACACACTGATCCATGCTCTGTAGCTGAAATTACAGCCTGGCAAGACCAAATGCCTGCCCTGGGAGCAGGCCTGGATTAAAAACTTCATTCATATGGACAGCAATCAGAGCATGGCAGGACCTCTGGGCTCCCAAGCTGAGGGAGATGTGAAAAAGCAGGTTTAGCTTTCCTAATACTTTGGCTCACAGTCACAGCCTCCAGTGCTAAGGACAGACACACACACCTGCATCACACCCTGGATGTGTGCATGCCTTCCTGAATGCATAAGGGAAAAGAAAATGCCCCAGGAAGGTTTGCAACAAAGCCAGGTGGTTGTCTTTTTTAAAGACAGTAATGTTTCACTGGGATCAGATGTCTCTAATGTACAGTCTGGTACATCCAACACACTAAAAATAAAGGGGAAATTGGTGCTAACAGGAAGATCATGCTGATTTTGTCACTGCTGATAAAGATAAATTGAAGTTTAGTTCACTGGATGCCTCTGCTAATTTTAGGTTCTTGATTATATTTCTTGATGGGGAAAAAAAAAGCAACTTTGAATGAAACATTTTCATTTAATGTTCACTCATGTTATGAACCTTCTGTGTAGCTGCTTGGTCCAGTTTTGAATTTGGAAAAAAACAAACCCCTATCTGATGAATCCATAGGCAAAGGATTTTGGTAAGTTGTTCATTACAGAGAAAAAAAAAAAGAGTGAAATGGGCATGTATTTGACTAAATCTTTGATTTAATAGGAATATATTCAATGGACTCCTGATTTGTACTATTCATATCAAATAATGAAAAAATCTCCTCACACTTTATTAGAGACTTTTCTCTTTCAGAAACAACCAGCAAAAGAGAGCTGACAATACACCACATGGAGGGTAGGTCACTTCTGTAATTCCTTGTCTGAAATGTATTAAATTGAGACCAACCTATACTCAGAAAAATAAGCTGCAGAAATGGGAATTTAAAGAATGCTGACTGCTAGCCAATTCCTCTTGTTAGGGTTGAAACTTCTTGGGTTTATATTTTTTATTATTATACTGCATGTAGCTCAATAGAATTTAGTATCAGCAGGGTATAAATAGCAAAGCAATATTTTAATACTGTTGCTGTAAGCATATTACTATTTAGAAATAAGTTCCCTTTTGATGACTCTGATCATGTTATTCCATGGTGCAAAGGAGCACCTAAGCCATGAGTTTCTGGAATAAAACTTTTTTTTTTGCAGAGTTGGTTTATCAAGGGACTGATGAAACACAGGCTGTGACTGCATCTGTGGAAGAAGGTTTGTGACAGAGTGAAAAAAGTCCTGCTTTCACCTTCACCATGTTTGCTTTCTTTCTGACCTTCTAGAAAGACTGATGTAAAATTAGGTGTAATGTTTTGGTGATGGAGTTCAAGATTGAATGGGAAGATGCAATTTTTCAATTTGTGCATGTAATATGTTTAATTGGTGTTTACAGTACAAGGGCTGAGAATGAACATTACAGCAAAAGCTGTTTTCATCAAAACAGCCTTTTTTCTCTGGGAATTCAGGTTGGAGCAGGTGAGCTGTTTGGCAGAGATTCCCTCTGTGGGTGCCAACCACTGGACCCATAGCCAATTGCATACTTCTTGTCTTTAAAAGATACTGAATTAATTAAGATCAAGCAGTAGCACAAGGAAATTCTGAGAATGGTTTGTGCCAAAGGCCACCTGATTTATTTACTTGTAATGAAAAGATCCATCCTCACAAGACCAAGTGGTTCTTACAAGAGTCTTTTTTTTTTTTTTTTTTCTAAAATCAATGGTTGTCTTATGAGGAGTGGGTACTTGCAAAACCTCACTGCTGCAGAAGCACCCAAAGGCCTTGGTAGCTCTGAGAGGGGACCTTGTATGAGAGGGCCAAGATATGAAGTAGAGAGGGCAACCAGTCTTGGACTATTACCCAGTTCAGCTGCTGCACTCTTTTTTTGTGGCTCCATCACAAGCAAAGGCACACTGCTGTTATGGGAGGAGTGGCATCAGAGCTGTTTGGAAAATGGACTGGGGTGCTGGTCCACAGTTGCCTCAATAGGAGCCAGAGTGTGCCCAGGTGGCCCAGAAGGCCAATGGCAGCAATAGTGTGACCAGCAGGACCAGGGCAGTGATCACTCCTCTGCATCATCAGGCTGCACTTCAAGTGCTGTGCTCTGTTCCAGGTCCCTCATTTTAAAAAGAACATGGAGTGTGTCCAGAAAAGGGCAAGAATGCTCGTGAGAGGGCTAGAGAACATTTCTTATGAGGAGTGGCTGAGGCAGATGGGTTTGTTCAGTCTCCAGAAGAGCAGGCTCAGGGAGACCTCACTGCTCTCTACAGCCACCTGACAGGGGTGTAGTGACATGAGGGTTGATCTCTACTGTGCCTGCAGGGAAACAATCAGAGAAAATGTTCTTAAGATGAGACAGGGGAGGTCCAGATTAGATATTAGAAAGATTTTTTTTCACTGTTCAGGTGCTCAGACATTGGAATAGGCTGCCCAGGGAGGTGGTGGAGTCACCACCCCTGGAGGTGTTGAAGAGATGTCTGGATCTAGTGCTGAGTGATGTGGTTCAGGGGTTACAGGGACAGTGCTGGGCTCACAGCTGGATGGGGTCATCTGAAGGTCTCTTCCTATCTTAACAATTCTATGATTCTCAGTTCACAGACCCCATATACCCCATATCTGCCAAGCACACAAGCAACATGCACTAGATGTGTGCAACCAGGCCACAGCTTAACCCAGAAAATCTCAGAGTAGTTTGTTTTGAAAGGGACCTTAAAAATAATCTCATTCCAAACCTCCTGCTGTGGGCAGGGACATTTTCCACTGGACCAGCTTGCATGGGGAGAGGTGGAAAGCTGGATTTTTTTGAGAACCTAAGAACCTGATTTCAAGCTTTAGTATGCTCGTCTGTATGTGCCATTGTCCCAAGTATGAATCTGGAATAATGAAAAGCACATGGAATTTTTTTCCTTTTTTTTTTTCCTTTTTAATGTTTCTGATATTTAAAGATTTGTGGGTTTATTTGTTAGTTTTTTTTTTTTTGGTTTTTTATTTTTAAATAGCAGAATATGCACAAGTGTAGGTCCCTGAAATGGCTTTATGCTGAATAGAAGTGCTGGCTGTTCCTTCATATCTCTCCTGTATTAGCAAAGTAGTTTTTTACCATATTTTTCATTCTCACCTAGCAGCAGTGTTAATTCACGTTTTTCCATCTGCTTCTGGGACACTTTGTAATAGAAAGCAGAACTCCTGAAGGAATGAGAGCATCTGTATTTGCACTTCTGTGGCAATCTTCTACTTCCTGAAGAAACAACTGCTCCTGCTCCTTAATGAGGCACAGTCCATCATATGGTTCCAAGTATTGCCAAGGAATAAAAACCTGTATTAGGAATTTTAGGAAGATAAAAAGAACGGAGAAAACATTCCTAATCAATCTTTGAAGGAAACATTTGGAGAACCACTTACTATTTAACTAGTTCTCTCCCTGTTTAAGCCCAAAGAAGCTTTGACATTGACAACTGTGGAAGCTCCATTAACCAAAACTAGGTATTACTGAGAAACTCATTCAAAGACAAACAATTCTTCACATCACAAAATCCCAACACAGAAAAATGTGGAGATGATTTTTTAGATCATTTGATGTTATGTTTATAATTTATCAAAAGGTAGCTGAGAGAATAATTTTATCAGATAAGGAAATAAATTAGAGGTTAGGAGCTATTTGGACTTATGGCTGCCCATTCACACCTGACTTTCAGTGCAGGCAAACACAAGTGTTCACAAGGAATGTGGCATCCTTCTATGCACAACACTGGGATACCAGACCTAATCCTGTTTAGTCTATTTGTCTGTCAAATGGACTAAATATTGGATTTCCTAATTCAGTCATATTTATGCTGCTTCTTTCATGGAATCAAAAAATCCCGTGTTAGTGCTAAGGACATTATTCACATGCAGTGAGATTAATTTATCAGTATCACTTTGTCTGTAACTAGTGAGAAGAACAGGGAAATGTCTATCCATGATACGTCTGAATTTTCCTGTTGTCAGAAAAAGCTCTTCTCAGCAGCCTGACTGTTCATAACAGTGCTGGCAATGTGTTTCCTGAGCTTATATTTTCTATTTTCAACAGTGGTTTCCTTTAAGCCCCGTGACATAGTCCTGGGAACTTCCAAAGCCAGAGGTAAGAGTCATTAAACATTTGTTGACAAATTTGGCACTCTTGACTCCAGGTGAAGATAGATTTTAATTTATGAAGCTCTATAGTGTCACAGTCAAAAATCTTTAGCACAGGATTTCTGGATAATATTTCTTTTGCTGACTTGCACACCTGTCAGCAAAACACTTAGCTTCTCCTAATTACCATCCTTATAAATCCAGGCTGTTTGGTTAAGCTTTATAATGCTTTAAGTAATTTCAGAAATGCATGGCAGAAATTCAGCTGGCAGGTCACTACCACGATGCCTCTGTTTTTTGTACAGTTACTTCAAGGGACCACAGAGGCACAGCTCCTGCTCCCCCCATCCTCTCAACAGAAGGTCAGTGACCCTCAGTTTTCCTCTTTCTTTGACTGATACAGTAATTCATCATCTAAAAGTGTCACAGTTAAAATTCTGTGCATGGTAGCAACAGAGCTGCTGGAGAATCAAATTTAGATCAGGGTCAGATAGCAGATACACAGACAATAAAACCTGGCTGAGAAGCATTAGCTGTTCCTTGCCTCCAGCCACTCATTTGCACTCCTCATCCAAGTATTTCTGGAAGCCTCTTCACATAAGGCTTTATGACATAATGGTTGTTTCTGTAAATTACATTCTCAGCATCTGCTGCCAGAAGGGTTCATTTTGATTTTGCCTCCTCCTTTATTATAGACAATTTGATAGAACTCTCTCCCAATCTAAAACTTGTTCCAGCTTTCACAGGCATCCATGCTTTGAGCACAGCCTCACCAGTAGGTACAGCTGAAAATGGAGCACCTTGGTAGATCTGGAAGTTTCCTGTGACCCCTTTTGTTGTAGAAAGGAGTATCCAGGCAGGCTGAAATCCACCAGAAAAATGTCAGTGAAAACTGCATAAGGAGAGGAGAAAGCAGTCATTTTTTGGGTCTGACTACACCATCTAACAATATCCCTATGTCCCACCTCAATGAATTCAGCATTACTGGACTAAGCACTGGTCAACATCTCTAAATGCTCTCCTACATTAAATTGAATGTATCAGAAAATCTGTGTATTGTGTTGCAGGCCTGCATGGCCCCCAGGAGATTATTTGTGATAATCTGTTCTTAGTTAAGTGCAGAATTTCCCAAACTCTGGTTTTATTTTTTTACCTCTAGTAGGAATCACTTCCATTTCAACATTCCACTGCCAAACAAAGTGGCATAAAATGTGCACCTTGCTGAGCTATCAAAAGCAGTGTGTGACTATTGATCCCTTTCTGACACCTTGCATGGGCTTTGTTGTGTTCTTAGCAGTACTTTTATTTATTTTAATCTATTTTTTTATCCTGTGACAGGTTATTTCCAACACATACTATAACTAGAACATCAGAAGGACAAGCTTAATGAATTTGAGTTTAGTCCAATTAATAAATTCAGCTAAAGAATTCAAAAGGAAAGCTTTAAAAGTATGAAAATACATGCTCATTAGTATTTTCAAAGTATTTATTTTGTGAAATGCCACATTGTTCATATTGGCATTAAGAAAAAATGAGACCACTTAATAATAGTGTTTTCATTTACAAATTATTTTATATATAAGAAGGTTTAAAAAGTAAGAAAAATATTTAAGTACCTCTAAATTCAACAAAACATTCCTGATCAACAATAAAGATAATCTAAAAACAAAACTTAATTTTAGGGATGAAGAATCTCCTGCAAACAATTATTTGTCAATTTATTTTCCCATTAATATTTCCTTGGGGTTATAACCCTTCAGTCACCCAGGTCTGCATCAGTCAAATAATTTCCTCCTTTTACTGATGTTTCCTCCTTTCACTGATGTTACTCTCAGTTTTAGAAATTTCAGGTGGATAACCTTTAAAGCAATTTACTTAGCAAATGACATCTCATGACATCTCACCTGTACTTTATCTCTCAGTGCAGCTGACTAAGCAGCAAACAGTATGATTTTCAGCACCTGGCACAGCTCTTTGTCTCAGTACATAAAGAACTAAAAAATAAAAAATAAAAAAATCAGCAGTTAAACTGTTCATAGTTAACCACAGGTCTTTCTTCTGAAAGGCAAGAGATGTGAATAAATGATCAGTGTGGACACTCAGCTTTTCCAATTTTCCTCTTAGATATTCCTTCTCTATGACCATCAATTCACACTCGTTCTGCCTGAGGATATTACTCTCACCAACTATCTAAAATTAAAATCTTACTGTTTATTTTCTGTTTCTTCTTCTGCTTTCTTTTTTCTGCTTATTCAGAAGAAGATGGATTTATGGAAGCTTTGGGCCCAGTGGAAGAGATAACCACCTCCCCAGTCTCATTCCCAGGAGACAGCAACTCAATGCAAGTCAAAATTGTCCCCACCAACAAGAGTCCTGCAGGCACACCTGCAAGGACAAAAGGAAAAGGCAAGTGAAAAATGAGTTACACCTTTTATAATTTAGAGAACTCACCTATTTCTGTTCCCAGCTATCTGAGGAGTCAGCACTTTTCATGGATATGCAGAATGAAACTATTTTGTTACTTAAATCTGGAGTTCACATACAGGATGTATAACATTGACTGTCCTGGAAAGGTCAACTCACTGCCACCTGACAAGGAAACCTTAACTAACCAGAAATAAACAGCCTCCCACTAAGAATTAACAAATTTTAGAAATTTGCAGTTGATAATAGTTTAGAATATGTACTTTTTGGACACACTCCTGAAAGAAGAGTTTATTCTACCTTCACAAGTTTAATCTATGCATTTGTCATGTCCAGAGACAGGCCCTGCAAGGGGTGGCCTGAGCACAGCTTCCTCTGGAATGGCTCTGGACCTGGGACTGTCTGAGAGGGGACCTGCAGGAAAAGGTAAATAAAGAGGTTTTTCCCCATTACATCTGATTAAATATTCAGCAACCTCTTTATTAAAAGCAGGTATGTATTACATATAAAATAATAGTTATTTTAAGCCAGTTAGATAAGCAAACATGTATTGGTATTTAGAAGAACAGGAGGTGGAGACATCTGCAAAAGCTTCCACCACTTTAACCACTTCTGCCAATATGCTGTCAGTCACACTTTAAAAACTACTTACTATTAACTTGTAAGTTCACTTTTTTCATTTAGTGCAGTGACTGAAATGAGCTCAGGGAATGTTTCTCCCTGCTTTTGTTTGTTGGAAGTAATTTAATCTTTAAGTTACTTTGTTTTACAAGCAGCAGCAGCAATAGGAATTTTCCTGCTCTTTATTCTGACCTTTTGCCACAGTCTTGTCAGTCAGACTTTCTCTCACCATTTCTGAATCTGTTCCAATTCCTGCTCAGAGATTCTAAGACATTTCAGACCTGCCACAACTATAAATCCACACTCAAGGACTGTCCTATCCATCTTTTTAGGCTTCCCAAAGGACACAAGCAGTCCTGGAACTGGAAAAGAGCGGAAGAATCAACCCCATGTTTCACCAAACTGGAAAATTTGATTTTAAAATACCAGCTTTTAGAGGGCAGAGATCAATTGTCTGAACCTGTGGTTAATTCTGTGAATTAACATGAATGAGTCAAGACCCAAGGAGGTACAAGGGTAGAATTTCCTGTTGGAGAGAGTAACCCAGGACTGACCCTGACAGGAGCAGGGAAACAGTCTAGATCTGCAGAGGGGATTACTCATGGGATTACTCATGGGAGAAAGGAGGATACAGAGGGAACAGAAGCCCTCCCTCCATCCTTCCCTCCCTCCTTCTCCTGCAGTCCAACCATCAGCCCCTTCCATCCTTTCCCCAGCAAAGTCCCAAAAGAGGCCCCATTGATGTCTTCTACTGATATGGAACACTGTGTTCTTTCAAATCTTATGAATAATTACCACAATATCAGTTCTTCATGAGTAGAGGGAGCCACAGAGACAGTAGGATTGGGATTTGGTGATGCCAAAACCTCAGCAGCACAACAGCCATTATAATAGATCACTCCTGCATTTGGTCTAGGGGCACCATCACTCAAATTGAACTATATTTCAAATGAGAACAAAAAGTATGCTTTCCTTCAGCAAAACATGGTCATGGTCACAGCAATCACTGTGGAAGAACAAGAGGTTAGGACTGTATCTTCTAAACAACAAGACAGAAACCACTGAATAGTCAGCTGAGTTTAAATATTCCAAAAGAAAAATTTACTTATGAGAGATTACAAAGGACTGCTAAGTATACTCATTGCAGTCCAATTTGACTTGTATGTTTTATCTTCATAGGGATCTTTCTCCCCTTTAAATATTGCCTTGCCCTTTTGCTGTCTTGCTCATTCAGCAGTATTGTAAGAGCCATAATTCTTGGACTGAAGCAATAATTTAGAGAAGGTAAAATGTTGTCCTTCAAAGTTTCTGATAGCTCTGAAAACACTTTTATCTTCACAAGAGAGCCCTCAACCAGTGAAAACATGATGTACAACTTTGCTTTGTAGTGTGCGAGCGACTGACCTTTGTGCAAGAGAGAGGACGTGGAAGAGTGCAGAGGGAGCTGCCCCAGCTTGGAGAAATGCTGTTCTGTTTAACTGAGAGATGCCCAGAGGAATTTGAGTCTTATGGCTGCTATTGTGGCCAAGAGGGGAGAGGTGATCCCATCGATGCACTGGACAGGTGTGCCATTACTGTGGGTGTTATTGTGGTGCTCATGGACCAAGGAAGATCAGTACATCATTTTTGGGGCCTTGTGTAGTTAAGTAGCAGTAGTCAAGTCACATTTTGGGGGAAAAAATCCACTTAAATAAAACATGAAATACTTTAATGTGATAAATCCACATTCTAGTGTTGCTTCAATGTTTTGGAGAGGACTTACTAACTCAGTTTAAATAAGAAAGGAGAACAATGGGAGGTAAGCAGAGCAGAAGGAGTACATCAAATAGATGAGGATAAGGGTCACAATGAAACTTGGCTAAGAGGTGGCTTGGAAAGTGACTTATAAAGAGAAGAAATAACAGGGCACAGTGTCCTGTCAGAGTCAGTTCTGTCAGAGCTGCAGCCAAGAGCCAGCATGGCTGATGATGAGGGGCAACCCAGAGAATTCCACAAATAAAAGCAGCTCTGGAATTGTTGTATTTACAGCTAAAAATCCCTTTCTCTGTGGAAGTTTATAACAGTTGAGGCACATCAGTCTAAATAGAGAACTCACACACAAGCAAGACAGCCCACACATGAAAAACTGGATTACATGATGGCATGATCTGGGTGTCATGATGCAGTTTTCCAATTTCCAGCCAAGATTTGTATACTGGAAGACACTTCTCATGGCAAAAGAGGTCATGGTTACAATTGTAATTATGTGTCTGTCTTAAAACACACCCCTGTTAAACATATGACATGAAAGGAATTAAGAAGAGGAAAGTGAAAGTAGGAAAAAGTATAGGAAGAAAATAGGAACAGTTTGGGTTGGTTTTTGTTCTTCATAGGAAAAAATAATTCCAGGGTATGAAAACTAGAATTTTTTAGTTTTAATGGGCATTGAAAATAAAGACAGACACATAATTGTGAGTATTCAGTGATTCAGGAAGAATATTTTCCATTGACATCTACTGTTCATTTTAGATGCTGCTTCTCTCATCACTGCTGTATGGAGCAAGTGAAGAAACTTGGATGTAATGCAGAAAGAAATTTGAGATCTGAAGTTGTATGTTTTGATCACACACCAAAATGTAAGCTTGTGTGAGAGGAAATTCTCATGTCCTGATAACAGTGTATCAACATGATAGACTGAATGACACAGACAGAGCTGCTAGAGCTGAGTACGAAGACAGAAATATATAGTTGACAAAAAATTAGCCATGTTTACTATAAAACTGAACTTTTTTCCTAGTTGAGACAGAGATTATTACACTGCTGTGTATGTGACCAGGTCAGGCTGAGAAAATTCCATTCAGACATTTTATAATTGCAGACAGAATTCAGCTATTTGTGTATTTACATTCACAAATTCAACTAAAGCCAGTAGAACCTTCCACTGCCCAGCACTTTGGTGTCAGGCTTTTGTTTAGGTAATTAATGGTGACTTTGGAGACTAAAACTCACGGCAGATTTGAAAACTTTATTTTTAAAAGCTCATCTACCTGTGGCAAATTGTACATGAAGTAAGGTAAAGAGCTTTCAAACACTAATTGTGAAACTTGTCTCTCAGGCATTGGCTGGAGCACGTGCGAGAAGCTCCTCTGCGCCTGCGACAAGGCTGCGGCCGAGTGCATGGCTTCTGCCTTCTTCAACCAGAGCCTGAGGCTTCCCCACGGCCACCAGTGCCACCAGGAGAAGCTCTCCTGCCCAGGGGGCCCTGCTGAATGGCCTCCAGCAGGCACAGAAACAGGCACAGGGGGCTCCAGCTCTGAGGAGAGCAGTGAGGAGGAAGGAGCCCTGTGGAGAGGATTGCCCAGAGCCAGGAGAGGGACGCAGCATCACACGGGCAGCTCCAGAACCGTGGGACAGGAGGGCAGATAGCCACCCACCTCCAGCCACTGAGCCCTGCTCCTTACCCTCTACACACTGCCTCACACTCTCCAGCACACAAATGACATAATCATAGACTAGGATTAGGTGTTGGGCTGCATTAACTTCTTACTGTAGGGAGGTCAGCACTCTGGACCGTCTACCTAGGTCAGGTATTACCTTAAATAATTATCTGACAGTGTTCTATTAATTTCACTTGATTTTTTATGTAAAAACTGTTATGATCAGACTGACTTCTGTTAACTGTGCACTTGGTTCAGACTGGATCTTGCTGATGGTTGCCACGTTTTCCAGGTCTTTAATTAAACCAACCTGCAACTACTCCAACTTCTTTTGCAAACATTCTTCCTCTACTGAGTTTAGCAGGATACACCCAGAAGCAAAGCTTAATTAATTACAGGACAATAGTTCCTTTTTTCACTTCTATCTATAGCTATGTGTGACTCCTTTCTGAAGGCAACAGAAGGTCCAAAATGCTGGACAGACCTTCCTCTTAGGAGAAGTCTCTTCCCTCCCTGGGGCCCAAGTTAAGGACATGAGCAGGAAACTTCCCAGCCTGGTACAGCCCTTATATGTTACTCTTTATTGCTCTTCCACCTTGGGGGTGATGAAGTCACAACATGCAGTCCAAGGGTGATCAAGGGACTTCAGTGCCTTGGAATGGCTGGTCAGGAAATGTGGAGCACAGGTCATTTTTTCCCCTATCCTTGCAGGAACAGACAGACCCAGTCTAGCAATACTTAGCTCCATGGTTGGGGTCACAGCCAGAATTTGATTTTTCTTGGTAAGGGGATATCAGCACAACACCAGACCTGTTTGTGACAGATGGGATTCCTGCTTCTCACACAAGCAAGAGGGTCTTTGCTCATGAGCTATCAGGACATACTGACAGGCTTTAAAACAGACTTGAAGGGAGTGAGGCGTAGGATCAGGCAATGACAAACCTCTAAAGATCCCTCCCAACCTATTCTATTACTCACCAACACTTCCTAGAACAAAAAATGTTGCTACAAACCTCCCAGTGATTCAGCTGCTCTAAAAGGTCTGGATTTCTTCTCCATTATCTTGTTCTAGGGCTGAACTTAGTCACAAAGTATTCCTACAGACCTAAGACTCTGTATCCTCATGCTGGGTGCAGAGATGCTGCCCTTGTTCTTCCAGATCCTGCAGCAGTTCACTAAACCCCAGCATCTGATCCTGTGTGAACAGAACAGTGTGAAAAGAGCAGGTGAAAATTCCTGTGAATGTTCTTGGATGAGCAGTTTATGTTCTATAAACTTTTGGGTGGTGATATGTCCCCCTTCCTACATTAAAAGTGCAAAGGATTATTACAGTGCAAAAATGCCCCAAATAAACAAAGCCCTAAACAAACAAATAAAAAACCAAACACCGCCACCCCCCTGCAAAGTGCAAACAAACAAACAAACAAAAAAAATCCCACCACAAACTCCCAAAATAAACCCCAAAGGTACTCAGTCATATGAATCCCTCCAGATCCCAGTGGCAACATCATCAGCACTAGTGAAAAAACCAACAGAACAAAAATGCTTTCTTTAAGGGAAGGTAAAGAGGTCAGATAAGTGATGTGAGAAATTCTATTTGTAGACAAGATTTTAATTAATTCCCCCTTGATGCTGTACAGAAAAAGGACATCTCAGTACTGAAGCAAAATACTAAATGTGCAAAGTGGCCATTTTTGTCCTATGCTGAGGATGAGATCTGCATTACACTGCAACTTTTATCAAGTTTAATTATAGGGACAAAAAATTACATTTCACAGAATTTATAAATAAATACTGCAATGAGAGAGTTAGAGAAATAATGAGCTGAAATGTGGAAAACTGGCCTGTAAACAGGTGAATGAATTGCACTGCAGAGTAACAATAACATCAATTCATCTCTGACAAGAGTGGTGCTGTTGCTCTGAACACTGCACCTTAAAATAAACTCCCATTTCTTTCTGCTAATTATTACTACCTTCATGGTTATGCAAACATTCAATCAAAGATGCTGAATTTTCTGACTGCAGAGACAGAGATGTATCATTTAATCAGTCACGTAAAAAAGAAATTACAAAATAAATATGTTTTTTGTTCAGGCAGTGTTATCATTAACTCCTCTGAGTTTTTTTCCCCAGCATCTTTTATTTCAGGATGAGTTTAACACCCAAATTGTACCCTCATTACTACCATACGAATTGTGTTGATAAAGTGAAGTCCTAAAAAATCTAGTCATGATAAGCTAAATTTATTCATAATCAGAGATCAGTGCTAAAATTCAAAACAAAAAAATTTGCATAGCTGTTTTTCTTTCTTCTCTCATTCTCAGTCACTTTACACCATATTTTTCATAGATTTGGGGCACAGCTGGCCAAAACCTTGCTGTTTCCCAAAAGCAAACAACTAATGTATTAACTACTAATCTACAAATATTTCCTACTTCAGTATTTTAACTTTTTAAGTATTGAATTCTCTGCTTGTCCCACGGGCAGGGACACCTTTCATCAGGGAAGGTTGCTCAAAGCAATCCAACCTGGCCATGAACTTCCAGAGATGGGGCATCCACAGCTTCTGTGGCCAGTCTGTTCCAGTGCCTCATCATCTTCACAGGAAAGAACTTCTTCCTAATATCTAATCTAAACCTACTCTTTCAGTTTGTAGCCATTCCTCGTCTTATCACTGCATGGCCTTGCCCAAAGTCCCTCTTCAGCTCTCCTGAATCCCCTTCAGGTACTACCAAGTGCTATCAGGTCTCCCCAGAGCCTGAAGAAATTATGTTACCCCAGGATGAACAGCCCCAACTTCGTTTGTCTGCATAGCAGAGATGCTCCAGCCCCTTGATCAACTTTGTGGCCTCCTCTGGACAACAACTGCCTTGTTTTGGGGGTTCCAGAGCTGGAAGCAGGACCTCAGGTGGGGTGTCACAAGGGCAGAGCAGAGAGGGATAATCCCTTCCCTTGCCCTGCTGCCCATGGGGCACTGGGTATAACCCAGAACACATTTGGTTCCTGGGCTGCCAGAGCACACTGCTGGGCCACGTTGAGCTTCTCACCTACAACACCCCCACGTCCTCCCCAGGGATGCTCTCAATCCTTTTTCTCCCAGTCTCTGTTTGTGTTTGAGATTGGCCTGATCTCAGGAGCAGGACCCTGCACTCGCCCTTGTTGAGCCTCATGAGATTTTCACAGTCTCACCTCTCAAGCCTGTCCAGGTTTAATGGTAAATAAATGTAGTAGTTTAATAACGATGCAATGCTGTAATATCTGCAAAAAAGAAAAAGGTGTGTAAACTAAGGGCTATTTTAAATGCTAAAAATTAGTAATTGACATAAATTGGGAGCAATAAAAATTGACTGACACCTTAGAAAATACTAATTTTTAAATTTTGATTTATTTTATTGCTTAAATATAGATTGCACAGTGTGTTCTTACGTTTATTGAAACTGCTTCATTACGTACAGTACAGAATATATGACCATTGGAACAACAGACAAATTAGCCCTACTCTGATTTTGGACAACAGGTTATTTCTACCTTTTAAAATTACCATGAATTTAATTTATCTTAAAGTGACTCACTACCAAAAGCTATATTTTTTTCAAGATAACATAACAGGAAAGAAAACCCCAAGCAACAGCTGGAATACATTTAATCTGGGTACCAATTATAGCCATTAAGACAGTGCTCAGTGCATTGCAGATAACACAGGGCCAGTTTGCATACGGAGCTTTTAAGTTCTGCAACTTGTCTGAAGAACTTAAGAGATAAGTGAAACAAAGCAGTTTTATACTGTACAACAAACAGCATTCTTAATTCTTTTGGTTTCATTCATTGGCTCATATAACAACAACTACCAAAACAATACATTTTACTGTCACTCCCATCTTCCATGTGTCTAGAAAGGCCAGAGTGAACCAATTATCAACTTACAGATTCCCTGAATTTCCATAAAGGAAGAAATAAAATATCACGTGAACACACAGAGTGTTACAAGCTCTTCACTCCCTGCACTACACCTGCACAACACCTGCATTTCCCAAACTGAACACTGGAAACATGGAAACCTACCATCACCATAAAGGAAAAATACTTCATCAACAGAACAGAAAATGAAACGCTGAATCTAGTTTTTTCACATGCAGCATTCATGCAACAGAATTCAATCACAGAAACAATCCTGTATTTACAGCACAGTCTCCATACTGCCCAAGTGCAAACAGAAGTACATTCTTTATTACTTAGACTCCTTCTTTTTGTACAAAAGTGCCGAGTGATATTCTTAAAAAAAGACAGAGTGGGTAGGTGTTTTACATTGCTTCCCTAAGTTGGATTGACTTTTTTAAAAATCGCACTCTTTATACAGGCCCAAAAACTATTATCTTACCTTAAAAAAAAAAAAGAAAATAAAAAGTGAAAACTAAAAGCTAGAGTCCTATTTATGTGTAGACTGTGGTCTGATCAGGCTGATACGCTGCAGCAGTAAAAATCACAACGGAATGCTGTAGATAAGGGGCTGTTTCGTCATCCACTAACAGCTGTGATTGCACTGTTAAACTGAAAAGAAGGTCTCAATTACCTTTTGAGCTTTGTGAATGCCTTCTGAAAGTCTCAGCATGTCATCTCATAGGTTTAAGTAGCTGATATTTCTCTGATGTCATGACACATCAGGCTTTTAAATGTAGTCTGGCAGAATACTGGACTACAGTTCAAAAAACTGAAAATCCTTTTTAGAGTAGGTTTGCAAATGCTCCAAACAGTCAGCAAATTAGCAGGGCTTCATAATCCTTCAGATCTTGAGTTATGCAATCAAAGATTAATTTAGGATGGGACTTCTCAAAGTCATCTAAACCAAGTTCCTGCTCAAAGCAGGGCTAACTGAAGTTGGACTACTTTGTTCATGTTTACTGTTCATCCGAAACACTAAATTAAATGTCTACATTTATTATAAATATTTGAGAGCATTCATTCATGTTTGCATTGCCCCAGTCAGATTCAGACAGATTAAGGGACTTAAACTTATTATTCATGGCATCAATGAATGCTGTTTTTTTTTTTTTTTGCCTGCAGGATTTAGTGAGTCATAAAGACTGCCTTGACAATGATCATCAAATGTCCATGATTTACTCTATCAGTTTAGTTTACTTATTTACATTTGAATAGTATATGCTCAGATACATAAACCTATGAAAGATATCTTAAAGGTTTGAGAAATGAAAAAAAAAACAAACACAGAGATGCATCTCTAAAAATGCTTTTGCTTGAAAATATATATAATAAATTCTTGATTTTTAAATGATTTGGGTTTTCTTTCAATTTCTAAAATATCACTAAAAAGCTGTTATAAACTACAGAGAAATGTCTCATAGAATATAGTTTTAGTATTTATGATTTAAAATGCCCTCAGTTTATTTTCTGCTATACTAAATATATCTCTCCTGTATTTATACTAAAGCAGACAGCAAAATACTACAGTATTTTCAAAAGTACAGTCTGTAAACCATATATCTTAAGACAAGAAATATATTGCACAATTGCGTGCTTCAAGAGGAGATTTCTCCTCTCTTATGCAAAGCTTAAGAGTTAACTTTTAGCAAGAAACACAGGACATATACTGAATGTATCTACCTAAAAAGCATGTTATGTGATGCATCAAAATACACTTAACAAGTGTCCATTAATTCATTCACGTATTTGAACACGTGTAAGGTTTTGGTTTTTTCCCATCTATTCCAAAACAAACAAGTTGACAGCATGAACAAGAGGAAGCTCAGCTAGTGCTCCACTGGTTACACTGAATAAGATGAAGCAAGTCAAAAGCATTCTAGGTCGACACAGAATTGAGGTGGAGAGGAATAAAGAAAAAACCAAAACCAACCAACAAATCAACCAACCAAAAAAAAAAAAACACAAACAAACAAAAAAAGGCTTTAATAGGTTTTTCAGTTACAATATCTCAAATTAAAGGAATTTGAAGCAATACAAATTCCTAGAGTAACTGAAATATTTACCTACACGGTAAGACAAGTTTTAAATCTGACTTTTACATGTACTCAAATATGAAAATGAAGAAACATGGTATGTGGAAAACCTAACTCAAAATATATTACAGAATAAAACAATTCAAGACAGTTTCATGAATTTGGCTAAAATAATCTGGTTTTGGCTCATATCCATCATTATATTAAAATTAGATACAATAAACAATAAAATTTGAAAACTCATCTTGTTCTTTCTATTGTACTCTACTCTAAATAATGTCCAGCAGACTTCAGAAGACACTTAATACACACAAAGATCTGGAAACTTCATCTCATAGACTGGAACAGAATGGTAATGAGCATGTCCAGCAGTAATGGTCATCGTTCCTGAGGGGCTGGGCGGAGGACTGTGTGAGAAGCACAACCAACACACAGAATTTATAGTTATATGGATTGCTTTTCATAAATTTACATACTTACAGGCAAGAAACAAAAGTAAGCTACCCCCCCATATATATATATATCAACAGTATATAATAAAATACTAACAGCATTTTATTCTAGTCCTGAAATTCTAATGGAATTATCATGCCCTGAGGATTTTTATATTCTCATCTATATAATCAATTTCACTGTTGATAGAACTATCAAAATGCATCTTATTGCTAATAAATACTATTTATCCTGCATAATGATGTGCACAACTCTCTATGATAACACTATGTACTACTTGGGGTGCTCAATGTTTAATTACTTTCTGAACCAGACACAGCAATGGGAAAACATCAGCATCTTGCAATACTGATAGACACAGAGTTACTGTGAGACACAATGACATGGTTTCTAGACAGTCTCCACTATGAGGAAGATTCAAAGTACTAAGAAAATCAAAGTGATGAAAAGTGCTCTTTTTCAGTGTGCTGGTTCTGGCTTGCATAATTTCTTTTTACAGTAGCTGGTATAGGGCTGTATTTTGGATTTGTGCTGAAAACTGTTGATAACAGAGGGATATTTTGTTACTGCTGAGCAGAGCTTACACAGAGTCAAGGTCTTTTCTGCTCCTCACACTGCTGTGCCAAGGTTTAGACTGCAGGTGAGCAGGAAGGTGGGAGGGGACACAGATGGGACAGCTGACCCCAGCTGACCCATGGGATACCCCATATCATACAGTGTCATGCTCAGCAGTAATAGCTTTAAGGAAAGATGTAGGAAAAAAGGACATTCAGAGTGATGGCTTTTGCCTTCCCAAAGAGCTTGGCTGGAAATGGCTGAACACCTGCCTGCCCATGGGAAGTGAATGACTTTATTACTTTGCTTTGTTAGTATCTGTGATTTTTGTTATTAAATTGCTCTTATCTCAAACCATGATTTTTCTTTTACCCTTCCAGTTCTCTTCCTCATCCTGCTGAGGAAGGTCAAGCCAGTGGCTACATAATGCTACATGGGGTCTATCAGGGTTAAACCACAGCATTCAGTTAAGGCAATTATTTTCTCCCTATTACATGTGTTTGAGAACACTATGACATAACCATGTGAAAATAGCTACAATTGCTTTAAAAGTAATTTGCCAGTTACAATATTCTTCTTGCATAAAGCCTTACCGGATGGTGAGTTCCAGTATCTGTGCCAGTCTATCGTGAAGCAAGTTTGCCTAGGGGAAAAAAATTAAAATTGAATTATTAACTCCTAGCTATTGAACTGAGCTACAATGGGTGTGCCAGGCCATACCAAGGTGAGTGTGTTCTACACATGTAAATCTAGGCCACATTTCTTAATTTCCTTTGCCACTGCTGCAAGGATTCTGAGCCTAAAGATGCATTTGAGATTAAGTGAGCCTGTTCTGGAGTGCCGAGAATTATACAGCAAATTCTGATGTTGCAGACAGCAGTTTAACAAACCTGAAATACATTTAGTTATTTAAAATACATAGTGGGTTAAATGCTGCTCCAGCTATCCCAGAATGAAATAGGAATGGTCTGTGAACCTGGATTTCAAGGATGGCAAGGAAAATACTAAGGTGAAGAATATAGAAGTTACACAGTACCTTGCAAATGGTCTAGGAAGAAACAAAAACACTCCAAATTACTGGAATCTCCCAACAACTATAGCAGTGGAGACAAAACAAAGAACTGAACTTCTAAAGAAGTAACATCAGCAGTGACATGGCAACTTACATCACCTTCAGCCAGAACATGCCCACTAATGCACTGATATCCTCAGTGCTAACATTTTGCAGAAACTCACTTTGGTTTCACACTGAGCTGCAATTTCTTCAAATGGTGCTTTTTGGAACTTTTCAATCACAAGACGCCTTTTTTCCTTTTCCTGTTCTTCAAGTCCATTGTTTTCTTAAAAGAACAATGAAAACAAAATAAAGACAAATGCAATCTTTGCCTATGAAATACAAGATATATCAAATGCACACTGCAGAAGTGAACAAGTCTTGTGCTTGAAGTGATGCAACCATTCTCAAGTGAGATGTCATTGGGCATTATTTCTAAAGCAAAATGCAGATAAAATTTCAGGGAGATGGTTTGAGGACTCAATTTTCCCCCTTTCTTACTAAGTCTTTAATTATAAATAACATGCAAGCTTGCTTCTGCTTTACTGCCTGCACTTCCCACTTACTGCACACAGGTTCAGACTGAAGAGGAAACAAGAATCTCCCAGTATCACACTGACAGGTGGTCAGAGTTTTCTATCAGAATCTGGGAAAAGCCAGTTAGCTCCATAAGCTAACTGAACCTACAAGCAGCTGAAACTTTTCAGCATCTAATGAATTTAAGTAACTCAGGGATTAGGCAGACTTGGAATACTGTCAGATTAAATTACTATTTAGAATGTGTCTACCATTCTAAACATCAATGTTTCATCCATATTTTAAACAGGATTTTGGTAGACTGAAAAGCATTAATTAGCAATTAATAACAGTAATAAGAAATCAAGTTACTTCATAATTAATCATTCAATGTAACTTGAATATCTCACATTTATAGCTTTGCTGTACCACAAATGTAATAGATGGCAGGCATTTTCAGATGCTTTTCATTCAGTCCTATTAGCTTCAGAAAATGAATTCACTAACATTACCAAGATATAATTTCAGAGATTTAGAAATAAATAACGGGAGTTCTAAATAAATAAAATATTTTATGCTATTCTGGCCTCTCCTTTTTCTTTAGCAATTCCGTAGTAATTGAGAACTGTGCTGCACAAACACAACTGTAATAAATCTTACCAATGGCTTTCTTCAAAGCTTCAAAGGTGATTTCTTCAGTATTATCAACCTAAACACATAGAAACAAAACTCCTTAATCATCACATATAGCATACAAGATTCGAAAAAACAAGGAACACGATAAACACAGAAAGACAAAACAGCCAGAACTTTTCTGTCTTACAAGTCTCTAATAATTTTATTTGGACTTTCTGTGACAGCCAACAGATTCCCATTTTTAAGCCACTGAAGTTAGTGAGGAAATTTTTATCAAATGAGATCAATGAAAACTTTCCAAATTGCAGTCAAGATGCTCTATGGCAATAATACTTTATAAATGGATTTTGATCTTGGCAGAAGAGTCCTTTAGGTCAGGAATAAACTGTAGTGTTTCTATACTGTAAAATCTCAGTACTGGTTCTTGGACAATTGTTGCTAATAATGTCAATGGACAGTGGAGTGCAGAGTAGAAAATGGTTACTGCTTTAGGGTAACTTTGCACCATCCAAAGTATGAATGGTACAAATAATTCGGTGGATCCAAATAATTTGGTGCTTACATCATAAACACTGGATGTAACAAGTGTCTTCATGTAACAAGTTATGTCTGATGAGAAAATTTGTTAATCTACTGATACGAATATCCATTTGCTGCTGCAGATGTTCTTCATCAGGAACTACCAGTATTCCAATTCATTACAGATGTAGTTTCTATAGCAGTAAATATATTTATAGTGAAGCCACCCTCATGGCATTTGGGGAAAAGGTTTAGATGACAGAACAGCATTCACCTGAACATAACACGGTTTCTTGGTTTGAACTTCCCCACTTCAAATTTTCCAACATGTGAAGGCAGCATTTTTATTTTTCCTGATAAATACTAACTCTTTAGAATGGCCCAGTAAGATTTAAGATAAGAGGTAAGGTAGCAAAAAATTCCTTTATTCCATTCAAAAGATGATGAAATCTTCCAATGTTTTAATTCATTGGCTTGAGCTACTGCTAAAGGAAAAGGAAGTAGCAGCTTCCTTTTTACATGAGAATTATTTCATGAGCTGCAGCTGTAAATTATATTTTTCTAGGTTTTACAGGTTTTACTTAATAAGCATGTATTCTCTACCTCTGTATAAATAAAAAATAATAAATAAACAGGGAAACACCATTTTTGACAAATATTAATGGATATGGCTACAGATCAAGAATATTCAGGTTCTGAAATCATCTTTAACACAACTCACATTTGGTAAATGTTAGTTGTTTAAGGGTGCCTTTCATAGTGCTAGTTAACCTCCACATTAGTTGCTGATGTTGCCCAGCATTATAGTTGGTTATTAATACCACAGAAGCACTACCTGCATTTACAAGTGCTTTCACTTGGAGATAACTATGGAATAACTCACCTCCCTGAACAGGATTCACTAACAGAGATTTGGCACCACAAAAAACTTTGCATCCACTGGCAGAAGAATTGCATTTGTATTGTATACAATAACAGCTATTTTATGGATAAACAATCTTCTATCTCAGTGCAGAAATGATACCATACATCATTATGTCCTAAAACTTCCATCAATTAAGTAAGTAATCCTCTCAATCATAAAGATTTATGCTTGTTTTCTTGCAGTTTTGTTCTGCTAATGGTTATGGATTGTTATACTGACTAATCTATACAGCAAGAAAACCAGATTTCATAAATAGGTATGAAGGTGCAGTCAGCTAACTGGAAAATACTGTTTTCTCCTTTGACTTGTAAACAAACCTCATAAAGCAAGTAAACAAGGAATATTCTACTTCCTGTGTTCCTAATTAATAAATTCTTGTTTTGAAGAGATAAAAAGTAATTAATTATCTAAGACACTAGACTACATTAAGACCACATTAAGCTGAGAACCTATAAAAAATTTTATGTCCAACCACTACATCCACTTCAAAAAAGTCTAACATAATGTGACATAACATCAGCAGATCTTGTAATCTGAAAAGGAAACTTCTCTCATTTAACTCTATTTTCAAGGGAGTTGTTCAATTACATGTAAGCACATATAATGTGTGATTTTAAAAAAGAATATTAATGTCAAACAGCCTCAGTCCAATGAGAAGCATTTACTTGCTTCGGAAAGCTAGAGATCAGATTATTTTTCAATCACTTATTTTTCAAACATTTTTTATTCTTTCTCATTAACTTTTATCTATTTCCTTGCTAAAGCACAAAAGCAAGAAGTGAATACAAAGGATCAACTGAGGTATCATGAGCACAAAACAAAAAGAAATAATAATAGTAATAATAATAATGCAAAACATACAACTTCTGTGTACAGTAAAGATTGCTCCTTTACCATAGTTCAATACTGAATTTGTAATTAACACTCAGCTTGACTCAGTCCACATGTTTCTCTTCGTGTCTCCAGGCAGTTTGTCCTTGAGGATGTCAAAAGTAGGAATCATCTGTACCTCATCTGAGGCACAAACACCTCAATTTTAACAGCTAATCTCCCTGCAGCCAGCAGAAATCCAGTTAATAAAAATCAGCAGAACCTTTAAAAATATTCAGTAGAAGTAGAAATTTATTTTAAGAAATACTTCAAATGAAGTGCCAAGTGATGTGGGATAATTTTAATTATAATGTGGTCTCCCTAAGGAATGATTAGCATCAGCTCCTTTACCCTACACATGAACTCTTTGTTGCTACTTCATCCTTCCTGTGACTTTTATGTGCTGCATGCCAACTCTTCTGGAGGGGAACACTGACACTGGTGCTCACAGCCTGTCCCACTCAGAGACTGCAGGTCTCCCACCAGGATTCTCTTTCTCTAGGCTTGTATCTCACAGCCCCAGGCTGTTGAACAAGTCTCTCAAATACTTCAAATGATAGAGGGATACAGATGCTGAAATTTATTGTATCCCTCAAAATTCAAAGAAAACATTTGAGAATGTTTACTCATAAATAATATCAGTTGTTCAGCATGTAAATAAATGTATTGCTATACCATAATCTGCAGTACTATCTGTAAAACCTGTAGTGACAAAATACTTTACTCTTTTATAAAATAAGATCAGAAGAGTATCTTTGACAACTCTGGAAGCACACAACTTAAAAAAACAATGTCCCTTAAGTATTTACCATTGCTAGAATATTAAGATATCCGATTTCCTGGGAAAACTTCACTTGCACTCCCCCCTCCCTCCACTTAAGATGCTTCTTTAAAATAATCTGTGATTTTCATACCTTATCCTCTGTGTTGCCACCAGACAGAATATCCACCTGAAGAGACACTGTGTCCACAATACTCTTCCTCCTGGAGAGTCTGTCCTCATCTAGCACAAGAAGAAATTCTCACTTTTTGCATAACACTCTTGAAATAATCAGTCAAATTTCTACCCATCAGATGCAGATTTATTTCCATATGCCTGTTTAACCCAAGATCATCTATTTTATCATTTGAATTGTGAAAAATGATACTTTAGACTTACTGCTCGAAATTACTAAATATGAAGAAAAATAACCTTTTTATAGTTCCTCCCTCCTCTCATTATGGATTTTTTCAACATTCCCTTGAAAGTCCAGAATTTAAAAAATTGAGGTCTTATTCAAATGCATAATAAATACTGTAGCACAAGATGATACATAGCTGTAAAATTCTTTACAAAAGCCTGAATTTTTTTTTTTTTTTTGTGATATTGAAATATTAAGATCTTAATTTTAGGGTATTCTGAAACAGAAAAGAGGTTCTTGGAAGATGATTCATTGACAGAAGAAACAAAGATTTCTGAATGGAAATGAACAACAAACCTTCCTTATTCTTGTTGCTACAAGTACCATATTCAGCAAGTCTAAAAATCTACTGGGTGAAAAAAATTCTCTCCCTTTTTCACTTCCTACAAATATTTCAGCAGGTCCAGCTGGCGTAAAAAGTTGTCAGAAGACCAACTGTGCTGATACTAAAAGAAGCAGCACAATTTAATTAATGCATAAGGATATTACGATCAAATGATGCTTGATGGAATCTCCTTCTGTGCCTGCAGTCCTTGGACAATGCACCACTAGTGTTTTCTCATTTTTGACATTCATTATATTAATAAAACATTTTAATGAACAGTAAAAATACATTTTAAAAATTGTCACATGAAACCCCTGACAAACAGACACTTGAGTGGCCTGACTTTTGTGTATCTCATTAAAAAAAACATGAATTGCAATATCACATTTTACATTTTATCCAAGATCAAGCCATTTGATCGATCAAATTATTGCTATCATTATTTGATGACATGCACTACAAAGTTATAAGCATCTACAGGCACTTGATACTAAAAAAAGGAGAAGGACTGTAAAACTCCCCCATGACAAGGTAATTTATGCTGGTTCTTCTGCAACCTTTGTTTAAACCATTTCTAGCCAAGCAAACTGCTTTTGCAGTGCAAATATTGAGCATGAACAAACAAAATTCATTCCAGCAGAGCTGAACACACTCAGCTTTTAAAAACCAAGAAATAACTTTCATAAGTCGCATAAATGAAATGTCATTTTAAGACCGAGAGGCAGTGAAAGAACAAGATTAGTGAAAAACACCTGAATTCTACTAATATTTGTCAAGTTCTGAGAGGCCCTGAGCATTTGAAATGGCATTCTGAAGGATTTACTGAATTTTTAATCCCCGAAGGCTCACTGGTACATGACCCAAAACATTCCAAATCTGAGGAAAGCACCTCAGCTCCAAAGAGAAAACACTCGACAAAACCACATCTCTGCTGCCATCTTGCTGCTCTCTTTACAACTGACAAACAAAAAGATACATTTTAGGGACTACTTTGGATAAAATTCATTTTTGTAATGGATGCCTCACTAAACTTGCATATGATATATGCCCATTTATCTATAATTTCAACATATTAAGTGGGTAAAACATTGTGAAAATTAACATTTTTTCTCTTATAGGATACAGTGTTCATTCACATACAGGAAAGAGCCCAGGGGCTCGGGGACACTGATGGAGCCCCAACACTCACTGTCCCAGAAGCCTTGGCCAGGGGCAATGGAACAGGTCTGTGTGTCCCCTCAGTGACCCAGGTGGGATCCATCACTTTTGGCAAGGGACAATGGCTTTAAACTAGAAGAGGGTAGATTTAGATTAGATACTAGAAAGAAATTCTTTCCCATGAGGGTAGTGAGGCACTGATACAGGTTGACCAAAGTAGCTGTGGCTGCCCCATCCCTGCCAGTGTTCAAAGCCAGGTTGGATGGGGCTTTGAACAACCTGGGGTAGTGGAAGGAGTCCCTGCCCATGATCAGGGGGCTTGGGATAAGATGACCTTTAAAGGTGCCTCTTCTTGTGGGTGAGGGACTCTATTCCTTATGCAGTCATTATCCTGAATGGCCAGTGATTAAGATGAATCAACATTCTTTGAAAGATTGAGAGTTTCTTCCAATTTTCTACAGGTTTTTGTAACATCACTCAAAGAAGTAATTAGTACCATCACAAAAATGATACCTATGGCTCCATGACCTGCTTAGGAAAACAAAACAGGAAGCTACCATTTGGTAAAGTACCAAATGATGAGTAAACACAACAGCAAACTGCCACAGCAGTCAACATTGCTACAGGCATGTCAAGGGGAGAAATAATAATAAAAAAAAAAAGCATAAGGAAGCTAAGTCCACTAAGTACAGCACAATTTCTGGCCTAAATGTCTTTAGGCCTTCTAAAAGCATTTTTTGACTGCACATCTTAAAGGGACACACTATAGGCAGGAGAGCAGGCCGACCTACAGCTCGTTTTTACCTTTTGATTTGTGTCTGCATTTATGAGGTTTTTTGCCTGATGGAAATAGAGTTGAATTATATATATATACATACATATACATATATATATACATATACATATATATATATAATGAATAGACAAAAAAAAAGATTGAAAGTCTTTTAAATTATTAGTTTTCTCCCTTCCTCAAGTAAGAAAGAGAAACAGGTATTAAAATTTGCAAATACAAATGTCTTTCTAGTTGTTAAGAAGTATCAAGATATGAAACAAAGACAAGATAACAAAATTATAAATCATTGCTAAGCATCATATCACTGATATTTGGAAATACCAGAAATAATTAGGATTAAATATTTCCTTGTGTTTTGAGTACAACCCTAGGTTTCACAGGAAATATACAAAAAATGGATCTTTTTTCATTTAGATTAATGATCTCTCTTGAAACACTACATTTTAGCATTATAATATTAATAGCAGAAGTGTAACATTTCATTACAGTAAAAAAGGAAAAGCTTAGGAATTCCAAAATATTCCAAAATATTGGTCCTGATTTAGTTAAATGAAAAGCTTGGGAAGCTCAATATTCCATAGGATCAGAGATTAGTGAACTTAACTAGCTACGCCAACAGTCAAGGAACAAGTTTTGGTTGCTGCTCTTTATAAAAAATTAAAAAATCCCCAAACTCATCTGATTCACATGTGCTAAGACTTAGAATTAAATATGGCAATTTCTCATCACCTGCAGAGGCAGTTGATCACACACTTTCAGCTAAACTCAATTAATGCTGATGTCAGAACTTACGTCTCTTCCTGTGTGGGAATGCATTTTTAGCAAAGTATACAAGAAAACCTTAGTGAGGTCATTTGGGTACAAATATATCTGAATTTCCAGAAGAGGCTTAATATAAATTTCAAACCAGGCTATCTTCCTCACTCCATTCTCATTCACTCAAAGCCTGTAACATTTCCTCACTTGCTGCCCACCTCTTCTGCCAATACTAAAATATAACATGAACTGGTTTTTTAGATGCCAGAAGAAATAAGTACAGGAACATTATCCTTCTTAGAAGAAGACAACCAGTAACAGAAAACAGACACTGGCTTTGTTGGAACATATTACTAATGTGCCTGCTTGCATTTGGGACATAATCACAGCTGCTGTCTGGAGAACTCAATTCCTCCAACAATAACTATCCAAACCACATATTGAAGAGCAGGCAGCAATGTCTCTGAATCAGACTGCAAGAGCAACACATCTGGCCTTCACTGCTTGTATGGACTTTGGTTCTTTCTGTGTGTGAGCTACAGAATACAGAAATCACATTTTACTGATAGGCACTTTTAAAAGGCCAAGCTTTGGGCTGGGGTATCTCCTAGAGTATTACAATAGCAACCAGTTATATACAGCCACAAAATATATATGATTAAGAACAAATTCTTCAATCAATTTTTTCAGTCAGTTGTTTAATTGGCTGTTGAAAATAAAAGCCAAAAGCATACAAATGTCACATACTAGCTAGCCCTTCTCACATTACCCACTTAGCCTGTGCAGCATGAACTCCCACAACCCTTCCTCAGGTAACACTTCATTTCCACTGTTACCTGACACTAAACTTGCATAGGTATCTGATGGAGGAAAACATCTCATTCTTGCTTAAATTAACATCTGCTCATTGAGAATTTAACTAAGACAAATCAGTCAGCACAAGACCATATGGCAAAAGGACAGAGTATCTTTCATCCAATGTTTACATGAAAAGGATAAAGTAATCTGACTTGTACATTCCTTCCTCATTTTCTAGATCAAGTTAGCACAGGTATTATTTTGAAGCAAAGACATAATTAAAAAGAGTGAAAGGGTGTTCTGGACTTTCTGCCTTACTTCCATTCTTCAAGGAAAAAAAATCTTGAAAGGACAAATAGTTGAAACTTCTTAGCAATAATACAACAGCTAATGAGAGGGGAAAAAAAACCAGCTTGAGAAGACAAAATGATCTGATTAAGTTTTGTTGCCAAGCAGTTACCTTACATTTCACTGTCACACAACACATCAGGAAAACATTCTTAATAACTGGTACTAAGTGGTGTTGCTACTAATCACCACTCACCTGTCACCTGGGGCACATATGGAACTGATAATCTTTCCACATTGTATCCACTGCCTCCCAATGATTCTGCAATCTTGTTTGTCAGGAAAAATAAATCTTTTTCATCCTTCTCCAAGGATGTTGGAAGACTGTCAAAACATAGATTTGAAGTTATTGTCTAGCAATAGATATTTGTTGGTTAAGTAAAATATTTTTCTAATGTCCGTGAGCAACCAAGAAAGGTCAGTGGTAATGATTTGATGGAAATAAAGCTTGGTCAATATTTTAGGAATGAGTACACACCTAAAATCAGACCACTGAAAACTTCTGCATTTTTAACACTTTTTTTATTTCTGAAATATGTTCCTCACCTATTCTGCTACATCTTCAGAGACTATGATCTCCTCTAAATAAAACAAAATAAACTTGCACAGCAACAGTAATACTTATAGTAATTAATTAATTGTAATATTTGTCATTTGCCTGTAGTGTGCCCTTGTGGTAAAAAAAGACTGAGGGCATCCTGGGCTGCATCAGGAGGAGCACATCAGGAGGTCGAGCGAGGAGATCCTTGCCCTTGATTCAGCTGTGGCAAGGCCACACCTGGAGGGCTCAGTCAGAAGCTGGGCTAGCCAGGACATGTAGGGAGCCCACCAAGGGTCACTAAGGCAGATTATGGGGCTGGAGCATCTCTCCAATGAAGACTGAGAGGGCTGGGCCCACTCATCATGGAGAGGAGAAGGTGGATCTCATCAGGGTACAGCTCCAGGGAGGGAGGGAGGGTGGAAAGGCCTCTGAACCAGACACCTTTCAGTGCTGCTCTGTGACAGAGCCAGAGGCAATGGACACAAACTGACACACAGAAGGTTCTGTCTGAACACCAGGAAACACTTTTTTGTGCCAATAGGAAGGTGACCAAGCACTGGAGCATGTTACCCAGAGAGGCTGTGGAGTCTCCATCCCTGGAGATACTCCAAAGCATCTGGATGTGGTCCTGTGAACAGTCTGCTCTAGGTGACCCTGCTTAAGCAGGGGGCTTGAACCAGAGGACCTCGAGATCCCTTCCAGCCTCACCCACCCCGTGATTCAATGAAAAGTTATTTTCCTGTGTTAGCACACTGAGCATCCTATTGTACATAAATACCTCTGAATACAATGAAAATGTCTGAAACCCACTTTTTTTTTTTTCCCCTTCAAGTGTACATGCTTTTAATGCTTGAATTTCTTTTGCCTGTCCAGAACACCATAAAAACACTGGGGTTATTTCACATATGGAACATTTTTCAATTATATATGATTTTTAATAGCAAAATGGGGACTTCACTGTCCACTAATTCCCATTTCATATCTACTTACTCGCATTTGTCTTTGAAAATTGTTTCTGGTAGAAAATAAGCTGCTTCCACACTTCTGGTTTCAATGACCTGAAAAAAACCCCAAGTCAAATAGTACAAATAGAGTAGTTCCATAGTCATTTTCTCAAATACCTAACTTTCATTAACATCCACCTCAACACAAATGAGACATTTGAGATTTCTTTTAATCAGGGAAAGAAACTATGGCTCTCACCCTTTAGATTAAAAATCTGGTTCTCATGGTCTTGTGCATGTCAATGTTGTTTTACCAAAGACAGAGGGGCCATGAAGTCTTATACCAGATTTGGCCCTTTATACATGGTGACATAAGCAAAATAAAAATGCTATACCTTGAGAGAAGATTATCTTGCTTATAATTTTAAGTCAGCAAGTAATGCCATGAGAGACTGAAGATCAAGAACAATGTCAGTGGAGACAAATACTGGAGATCAACACTATAAGCAAATACCTGACACAAATTATTTACTAATTTCACAGTAAAACGTGTATTGCTCTAAATGGCTTGAATTTTTTAACTATGTGTTACCTTGCTGACATGCTGACAAAAGGCAGGAACTGCAATCATCTGACTCAGGAAGTTCAGATATGCTGCAACCAATGCCATGACACCACAACGATGAAACATTGGCAGATTATCCTCATTGATGATGGCAACATCCTGGAAAAAAAGGGGTAGCATTATGTTTTCCAAAGTTAGCAGGCTGTCCTGAATATACAGAAGTCAAAATGATCATTGGTAACACTACTTGACATATGATGTTCATCAGCTACTACTTAAATTTTGATATCTCTCATCTTAAAATTCCAGTCTTTTAGCTCACTCCTGAATGAGGAACATACTGATCTGAACTTAGAGAGTTTAAATGATTCAACTATTATGAAGAGAAATAAATTTACTCAACTCAAAATTGTTTCTCAGACAGAAGTACACATTAATAACTGGTAGTCTCTTGTCCTGACCACCTGTTGATAATAACATTTTCTCAGGAATATGAGAAACAGCAGTTTGATCATAAAGACCACCAGTGTGATTCACAGATAGAGCACAATAGAGAGAACTATTTAATGCATAACAGCACTTCCATGTTTATTCAGATTGCATTACTTTTGCTCTAGTAAAACTCCCAATGTCATTTCCATCAAGTAAAGATTTGGTTTGTATTTTAAAGTTAAGGATGCACACTGCATTTCAGATGTTTCATAATGCAGCTGCACATTTGGGAATAAGGTTAATGACAGAGTGAACTGGGAATACAGGGCCTGATTTCATCAAATTTCCAGGGCACATGTTAGCTCTACTTTATTTTTGATTTCAACACAGATAAACTTAGTAAGTTATCCAGTTTCCCTGAGGACTGTATGCAAGTATGAGTTAATATGTGAACCTATTAATGAAATGTTAAGGAATAAATCCTAAGGCACTGACAGAATTTTGCTCTAAGGTAAGATTAAATAGTCTGGTTTAGTAACTTTTCCCAACCAATCAATTACACAGAAGTTTTCATCCTGGGTGCAGACAGTCCATATATTTATAAAGAACACCAGATCATAGGTTGAGAGAACACCCTGTCATTCTGCTAATGAGTATCAGTAATTCTAAGAAATGCTTCAACAAATTTCCACATCTGCTGTTTTTCCTGAACAGCACATGTTGTGGCCGTTTGTTACAAAATTGATTTTATGAAGTTTCCTCATTAGTAACTGTACATACAAAGTGCACTTCCTTAGTGATCAATCAAGTCCAGACCAAATTCTGAGATTTCATCTCCAATCACACACATAAACTGTCAGTAGTGAACCAGCACAGACTCATACCTGCAAGGCAATAGCTAATCGGATGAGGTCAATAACCACTTCTTCATTGGCCAGTTCAATTGTGGTAAGTGCTAGAGATGTAAACAGGAGTTCAAAGTTTTTTTGGACATTGTCTTCTTCTTTGCAGCCTAAATAGATGTGTCTGTACAACTGCTGGCCATGCTATAAAAGACATAAAAGGGAAAATGGGTATTAAATAATAGAACAATTTATGCTAGAAAGGATATTTGAAGGTCTTCTAGTCCAACTCTCTATACCAAACAGGGCCAACTTTGATGTTAGATTATAGGAGATAGAATAAAAAAAAATAAAAAGGATAAAATATATGTGTACACATACACACATAAACAGGTACCAGATTAATCAAACAGACATCAAGTTTCTAACAACAGCTTCTTTATAGACACTGCAATGTTCTATTTTATGCACAAACGTAGAGATAGAGAAGATGATACAGAGAATTGCATGATTACTGCACATTATCAGATGTTGGAATTAATTTCCTGTTGAAATATTAGAAAAAATATATTTGCCCATTCATGAAAAGGAGTAACCAAAAAGTAATCTTGAAATTCTCTCAAGAACATTTGAGTAACTGATGAGCTCCAAGTGTTACCCTCGTGAAGGCATCAAATTTGCTCATTAGGCAACTCCCCTCAAACAGCAAAGAAAGAAAAAATTTCTGCTAGAAGGTGTTTCAGAAGGTGAGCAGGGCTCATTTACTGATTTGTGTAGGGAGGCTGCAGCTCTTGTGAAGAGGTCATTTACTGAAAGACTCTCCACTTCAAAAGTGACTTACTTCTCACACTGTGCCTAACCAAATCTCTGTTAAGAAGCTATTACCTCAACACAAAAGAAAAATGCAAACACAAGAAACACAGGATAAGCAGCAGGTGTTGTATGGAACACACAGCTCAGTACCACCCCAGGATTCTTAATCTGTGGGGGGGCACCTGAAACACAAATAATCATTGATTGACTCCATTTCCCAGGGAAATATATTTCAAATATATTTTTTGGAAGCCTGTATGATCATAAAGAATCTCTTTTCCTCTTCTGCCCTTTTCTTCAGATCAATATTAACAATTCAAATATTTAGTTTGACAGCTACAACTTTAATCTAGCAAAATACATCTTATCCAAACTGCTTTAAAGCATAGATATTAAATAAATTAATTACAATTTAATTCACTTTTTAAAAGACACATTACTAATAATTGCCAATGTTGGAGTATTTTTCATATTTGTATTATTCCAGCTGTACATGTACTGGAAAGAATATTAACTGGACTAAATTTGCAAGAACATTTATCTTGCAATGTTACTTGAATGCTGTACAACTCTATTTTCCTTATTATTACACATCCAATATTTTGGTCTACTTCAGTATTTTCTGGTTTTTGTTTACATTCCTGCACAGATAAACCACAGTCAGGAATGACAGCTTTATTAATTTTTCCCTCATAAAATCCAAGGTGTCTACTATAAGCAATGTCACTCCATGTAAGTACCATCTACAAAAACCCTGTTTTTCTCTAGGACCAAATATACTGAGATCACCTGGTACAAAGTCCTGTGAAAATAATCTTTTAAAAGGTAACTGTTTTGTGCAAAGTTATCTTTCTTTGACACCTTTACCTAAAACATAAGACATAAGTCCCCGTACCACAGCTACAACAAGATTTGTAAACAAAAAAAAATTTGTCTAAAAATACAAAAATATGGCGAAAATAAAAGCCATAGAAGTGAAATACTGCTACTTAGCAAAAACTAGATGCTGTGCAGGGATCTAACAACAGGGAGATCATTTCAGAATGATGGTTTTGACATATGCTGTTCTAATTTCATACATATAAAGGTTTTAACTGAAGACATAAATTAACATTTTATTGGATGGAATTATTTTTCAAGTACCTAGAGCACCTCAACATTAAAATCACTGTAACTTGATTACAGTAATTTTAAAATGATCTTTGTGACTAGCTGCAAGAATCACAACTGTAGAAGAAAAGCAAAACCATTGTTTCAGTTACTTATAGAAAAGTGATGTTTCATTCTATTACCTTTTTCATGAAGCTCACATCTTGCCTTGAAATCTTGTCTCGTTTTATCTTCAGATCAGAAACATCTGGTATTATTCTACAAATGAAAGAAATGTGTTGTTTTAACAACAAAAAAAAAAAAAAAAAAAAAGAAAAAGAAAAAAATGTTGGAACTGAAGAGAATGCGGAGTACAGAAATTATCCAAACAGATCTTGACCCAATTCTCATTTTAATTATATTCATGCTTAAGAAGGATATTCAAATTTCAGTTGAAGAGGAAGAACCAGAAAGAGAATCATGACAATCATGTATTTTTTACCTACATCAAATAAAAATAAAATTCTGTCTTCTACACAGCTGAACTGATATTTGTAATGGTTACTTAAGGTAGTGTGCTGAGGCTTACCTGTAAAACACTTGCCATGAATAAATGACACTGAGCACTGTGCATTTACCAAAACAGTACATTAATAATTCATATTAGCAAAAACATTTAAAAGTCAACAGTGCCTGTCATTCAGGTAATGAATGGAATTTCAAGTAGGTAATAAACAGAAAGCACCACCTTATTCCTCTCAGCTTGGCTCTGTTGTCGTGCCGATCAATGAGGTTGTGCAGGATTTCCAGGACCAGCTGCCTGAGCTCAGAGTCTTCCATGAGTGAAGGAGACAGCAATGGGTCCAGAAAGGTGGCAGGAAGTGCATTACTTATTGTTGTGGCTTTGTATCCTGAAGTCACCTGTTCATTGTTGGAAATAAAATTAATGTGTCATTATTACATCATAAGAGTTAATAGCAGCTGTCATTCACTTTTTAGAGGGTTTGCTTTGGCATCTGCAAGGTAGATTTAAATTGAAGTATTGTAGTAAATATGAAAATTCCTGACCTCAGTATGAATTTGGAAGGACTTTAGCACACATTTTCAAATTAAATTCCTTATGTTAAAAGGATTTTTTAGGATCCTTCCTTTAAAAACATACCCTGAATAAAAAAATCAAAGAGGTGTGATTGATAATTTTTTTTATATGGCCTATGAAAAGTTGCTGGGCATACACTAAAGTTGACAGTAATTCTAGTTGAAAATTACAATAGAGACTTTTTCCATTTCAGGTTATGAGTTGTTCACACATGGTAGAGTAAGCTCATGTGAAATAAAATATAAGAAATTTGAACCTATATGTACACCTTAAAGATTTACACATACTACTTTATTCCAAAACATGAAGTAAGCAAGTACCACCTTCTTAGAAATCTGGTACCATAGTGTTTTAAAAATTAATACTACCTCTGACTTGTCTCATTCAATTACTTTTAATTAAAGCAAACTCTGCAGGTACACAAAGAAAAATAAAGTTCTCCCTAACTACTAATTCAAATTTTAATTAGCTGAACATCTACAGTAGTCAGAAATATTTAAAATTTACCATCCCTTAAAATGGAGGTTACCAGAATATTACGTTCCCAAAATATATTAGAGTATATATAACTTCTTGATGATGAGGGGAGCAGAATCATTCTAAATTTAATTATAACAAATGCAATAGTATTTTCATCTAAGACTTACATAGCAATTGTATCCTCTTTATATATATTCCATACCCTTACAGCTTTTCCATATGAACTGTCTTGTACTGGTTTTGGTTGGGATACATAATTTTCTTGATAGTAGCACATGTGTTACTGTGCTCTATATCTGTGACCAAACCAGAGCTGGTAACACAGAGATTATTTAGCTGAGCAGGACTTACACACCTCCAGAGGGATATCCCATACTAAAATGTGTCATGTTCAGCAGCAGAACAGGAGGAAGTTTGTGAGAGCTGCCACTGCTCAGGGACTGACTGGCCATTACTTGGCCTGTAGTAAACAACTTGTTTTTTTTAGCTGGGAGTTTTGTTTTGTTATTTCTTTTTCTCATTTCTTGGTTTTGTTTTTCTTGGTTTCCTTTGTTGTTACTAAACTGTCTCTGTCTCAATCTGCTTTTCTCACTGGTGCTGTCCTGGTTCTCTCTCCATCCCCTGGGGAGAGTGAGTGAGTGGCTGGGGCCCTGGTGCCTCTGAGTTAGCACAGTGCCCACAGCTTAACTGAGGGGTTCACAGGGATGTGGCTGACAGGAGCACAGGCCAGGAAGGTATCCCATCAATCATTCTGAAAATGGAAAATGACTGATATTACAAGCAGCAAGGCTGCAAATCTAAGTGCACACTTTTAATGAAGTGCTAAATTTCAACTGTCTATACAGCATTAACTTGTCTGTGTATGCATGACAACAGACTAATTATGTTATGAAATATTATTCTTTTGTGATGTACAATGCTGGAATTTTTTCCACAATATTTATCAATGACTAATTTATTAAGTATGAGAACAATGACTTTCATGCCTTTGTGCCATTATGGGACTTTACTTCCATATTCTAAAAGACACATAAACCAAAATTCAGTGTCCAAAATGTTAAATCCCTTCAGCATGTACACTCTGACTCCCTTAAAGCATATTTACAAGCTATGTAGCAACCAAAATCATTAGTACAATGCTTAACTATTTTAGTGGAAGTCTGATACTGGTGAGATGAATATTGTCAGGAACATGACACAGACATGCCGAGTCTATGTTTAATGAAGACAATGTGCAAAATGACCACCTGAGGTCCTTCCTAACTTCCTAAGTTTTCTATCCTTAAATTGCAACTCTGAATGCCCAGCTCTTTTGCAAACCAGAGTCTAAGATTTCAGATTTGGATAAGTCAAGAACGGTTTAACCTATTTACCTAACACCATACATCAGTTTCATGTCAAAGCACAGACAGAAACTCAGTTTCCTGGAGGACATTCTTCTGCCTTAGCTTGTGAAATCATTCCCCTATTTGAGTCACTAAACAATTTTCAGCTTCTGCAACAAAACAGGCCAGGATTCTGGCAAGAGCATCCTTTACTACCCACTTTCTGATTTTTACCATCTGGGTCTATATCCAGAAATACTCTTTGAAGATTTACAGTCGAAAAATGTATTTGTGATAAAAAGTTCAGTCACACCTTGCAAGAAACTTGGGAAACCTTAGAAAAGAAAGAACAACAGTGTCTGAGGTATCCATTCCTCTGGTTTTAAAAATATTTGCCATTCTACTAATTCCGATTTTTCCAGGCTCAGAGATGAAAGTGATTTCACTTTGATGTTGCCAGTATTGCTGGCAGAACTCAACCTACTCTAGGATGTTCTTTTGGATCTGCAGATCCAATTATAACTGACATTCACTGAAGTGCTCTAAGAGGTGGAGGTGTATTTCTTGTGCTGTTTGCAATGTAAACTGGAAAAGTGCTTTCACAATATTACACAATAGAATTACAGGTCCATGCAATATGAATGTATGTTGATTTCCATAATCCAGTGTTGTCATACTGCACTTTTATATGCAGATATATACATAAAGTGAAACACTGTGTGTTTATAACATAGAATACTGATCACAGAAGGCTTACCATAAGTAAAGATCTCAATAACATGATTTGAATCCTCCTGGTTCCCAGACTTCTACAATCAGAAAAAAAAAAAAAAATTGCAAATTAGGTTTTCTTGCATATCTTTGAAATATTATCCTACTCTAGACATTATTCTCATTTTTGACAAATGAATACAGCAGTCTTGGAAGGGATGCTGGATGACTGTAGATAAAGGAAAATATTTCCAACTGAGTTGCAATAACTAAATGTTTAAGAAAGACAAATTTACAAGAAGGCTTAAAAATGGAGCACGTGCAGTAGAAGAAAAAATTAAATTGTATATGTGAAGCAGATATAAATCTTTGTTTTACTTAGAAATCTCTAAAATTGACCACTACTGGCTTGGTGTTATTTTCACAAGCATCAGCACTGAAAATTTCTTCTGGATTAAAATGCAATTGAGTCTTTTAAGAAATGCAGACACTTCTTCTTTAAGTCAGACCTCAAAACTTTGAGACTGGAAAAAAGTTATTGGCAAAACCATTAAGAAAAACTAAAAGACTCCTCAGCTTTTATATCACAGGAAGGTACATGAAACACTACATGACCTGTTCATCTGTTTTTATTTCCCTCCTGCAGATACTGAAAGCAGCTAAACAGCTAAAGGCATACAGCCACTATTCTGACAAGATCTTAGGACATAAAAGCACACTTGGCATAAATTGCTCCATTCAAAGAGATTTTTTTCAGGAAAGTAAAAAAGGTACAAGTCATTTTGTCCATTAAATAGTGTAAAGGAAGATCAACCCTCTTCACAAAAGTTGGCCTGTACATAACAGTGGAAACTTCTACCTTAATGGGCTACAAACATGGCTGTTTGTATCATTCAAATGTCTTGGGCAGCTAAAACCAAAATTCTAAGTAATGCAAGATTTTATTAGCAATCAGAAAGCCTTCTTTGCTCAGAGTGACATATGCACATCATACTAACACACTGCTCAGGCACATGTTTACACACAATCTCATAACTGCAAAATCATACAATTAAAAAACAAACAACTACCAGCCCCAACAGTTAATCCAAGCAAGGATTTCCATATGCATTTTTTCTTGAAATACCTCCCTAATGAGTGACAACTGCCTGGCACAGATTTGTATCTTCCATGAAATAGCATCCCATGCTGCAGGGATACTGTATGAAAAGCTATCAAGAAGCTGGAGAATGACAATGACTTCCTACTTAATCTAGCAGGGGACCACTTATGTGGTGCAAAATGTCTGTGCACATCTGGAAAGAACAGCTGCAGCCTTTTCAGTGACTTCCCCATACTGAGGAAATGCAGTCTTTTAAAAAAAAATATTTCTGTTACAGGGACAAATATTCATTGTAAGGCAGCTTTTAAATTGTGAGTTTATTAAAGTCTGCCCACTTATAGCTTTTTCCTATTTCTAAATAGATAGGGAAAATCCAAACTTTTCTGGAATTTTTGCAGTTGTTTCTTAATCTGAAGTCAACTTGTATAGAATTAAAAAAGGAAACTACCTGAGAAATAGTTTGTGAATTATGCAGCTGTTTAAAAATATGTATTTATAATTGAATTCCTCTCATTCTCAAAACTTACATATAAAAATTTATGGAATTAACAAACATAAAAATATATAATTTCAGAAAATTCAGAAAAAAATTGTACAAATGCACAGTGTTTTAGTGAAAAATAAACTGCCTTCCAATTGAGTAAGATTTATCAGTAACATGTCTGTAGGTTGATTTCCTATTGATGAAATTGAGCTCGTCTCAGTTCTGCATAGTATTTAATACAGTCCCTGCAGAGTGAGAATTTGCATTTCACTTTTCTTATGTTTTTCAATTCTTCATTTATCACGATTCTAAACTCTAGATTTTTAATTTGAAATTTAAAAATGTAAGATATACAAACCTACTGGATCCCAGTGATTGTGAAGCTGTCCCCAAAACAGGTACTTTGGTCATAATGAACATCATAATCTCTGATCTCTGGTAATCTGGGAGATTGCTTCCAAAAAATCCTAAATAAAAACAGAATGGAACCACAGAAGAGTAAGAGCTATATATACTCCATATAAGAAAAGCCTTTAAAATACAAGGAATATATTAACAGGTCAAAACAGATGAAGAATAAACACATGACTTGTTTTAGGACATAATCTCATGATTGATTTTACTGAGTCTTTTTCATGATACTCACTTTCATCTCTGAATATCTTTGAAAACTTTCTGATTTTATCCTTCTCTAAATATACAATTTAAAAATTAAATATCTGGAGTCTATTAACTTGTACCTAGTGAGGAACTGAAAGCATTTCTCATGGCACCCAGTATTGTTACTTTTAAGTCTCCAATAAATATTATAAGTGAGCAGACAGAAATCCCAGAGACATAGAAGTATTTTATGATTCTTGCTATTCTTGGGGAGTGATGAGGTGAGCAGCTTCCATGCCAGCACCATGGGAAAAGAGCACTCCAGCACAGGGCACAGGGAAGGCTCCTGGATCAGGGCAACTTCACAGCAGCAGAAAAAGCCACAATGGCAGAGGAAACCTGGGCAGGGCCAGGAGAAATGCCAGATGCACACACACCTCCCCTGCCTTAAAAGTATCTATTAGAGAGTGCTAGCATCAGTTGGCAGGAAGGGCACTGCAGCTCCACCAGCTCAACCAAGGAGAAATGGTTTCCACTTGCAGAAGACCCTGTCCTCTCCCAGCTCTGCATCCACCACAACTGAAGCAGCTGCCCAGACACAGCTCCAATTGAACAGCTGCCATGCTGCAGGCTGGGCCCTGCTCTTACAAAGCAGCACAGCCACAGCAGTGGGCACAGCTGTGGCAGTGCACCCAGGGAGCTGAGATAAAACTGCTATTGCCAACATTCTCCATGGAGAGAGATAGGGGGTTAGGTTAATTGCAAGTCAGGTGTGAATCAGGTGTGCCCTGGCAGTCCAAAGACCCAACTGTGCCCTGTGGTGCAGCAAGCACAGCATCACCAGCTGTCTGAGGACATGACTGTCCCATCTGCACTCCTTGAGTCCAAACTTTGGTTGCCTTGATCTAAGAACATCAAACACCTTCAATGAAGGCAGTGGAAACAGGAGGTGCTAATCTCTCTCTCATGACCAGTGACAGGACATGAGGAAATGGGATAATTGTATCAGGGGAAGTTCAGATGGGACATTAGGAAAAGGTTCTTCACTGAAAAGAAGCTTGGCCACTAGATCAGGCCCTCCAGGGATGTGGTCACAGCACCAAGCCTGACAGAGCTCAAGCAGTATCTGGACAATGCTCCCAGGCACATGGTGCAGTCCTGGGAGGAGAAGGTAGTTGGACTCAATGATCCTTATGTGCCCCTTCCAACTCCAGATATTCTATTTTACTCCTGTGCAATAGTATAATGTTGACTTCAGTAGAAAGAAGCTTCACTTTAAAAGGTTGGTTTATGTGGATTCTGGGATTTTTTTTTTGTTTTGTTTTTGTGGGGGTTTAACATTTTAACTTGGGAGCTTTACTGAAATAGTGAGAAATAATTAATCTAGCATATGCTTGTTACTGCTCTAGAAAGCTTCATGGCAAGTGAAGGTACAGATCAATGAACAATTAAGTTACATCCCTTATTCTTTAAGAACAGGAATACTTGTCATAAATGCCAATATACAACATCACTATCACACAGGGAAAATCTGAGAAAGGAGGAGACACTGTTAAGAAAATAATTTCCAGTGCTGCACATTAAAGTATTTCAGTGAAGTCACGGTAGCACAAGTGGCCATTAGGTGTCATTGTTGCTACTATGTTTAACATTCATTTATATCAATTTTTAAGTAGTGCCTACTAAAATATATATTACTGTATACAACTGTTTGCAGTGATTTTCATAAAAGGACTAACAACAGTTCTGTACCAAAGGTAGAGATTTCTACATTTCAAAGGCCACATAATAATACAACTGAAGTTAAGTCCACCAGCATTTTTAATTTTCATAAGCTTCTTGGCTATGTGCTCAGTTAACATTTAAAAGAGAAACCTTTCAGAAATCAAACACATAAAGCAAGCCTGAGAATGAGAGGCAAATACAATCAGAGAAACCACACTTGGTAGTACTCCTTCATCATCAAGCTGATCCAATATCATCTCACCGGGGAAGAGGGAAAAGGGAGGAATTTTAAGTGAGCCTGTGTCAATTGCATTACTCACCAATTGTTTGAATAATTGCATTCTGGACAATCCTCTCATCATTCTCTTTGGAGCTTGTGCTTAAAGTGACACTTTCTGCTGAACTGCGCTTGTCTTTCAGCTCCAAGTCAACGCTGAAGCGCAGGTGCTTCAACAAGGTATTAAAAACCTCCAGAACAGTTGGGCCTGGAAACGACAAATAACAGTGATTGCACCTGACAAGGGGAAAATGTCTGAAGAAAATTAAAACTACACTTTTCAATGCATTTTCACAAGTAATGAGAGCAGGACGATGAAGTGAAATAGTGTTGGAGGCATCAGAACTAGAAATAAACTTGAGGTGTCCCTACACCTTGATATTTTAGAAATTAACTTGGAATTAGAAAATACAATCAGGTAGGTATGCATAATCCATTAATATTCACTACTGGGTCTGGCCAGGTTGAAAGTAACCTGATTTGCCTTGTGCATGCAGCTTTTGCTTTACCCAACAAACTGTCTTTATTTTGATCCATGAAACTTCTCACCTTCTTTCTACATTTCCCCTGTCCTGGGAATGCAAACAGCCCACAGTCAACTCACCATGCAAGTGTTAGATACAAAATAGCAGTGGTTGCTGAAAATAAGCATCAATAATAAAATAAACTGCAGGTACTTGCCCCTGAACTTCAGTTATTTCAAAACCTGCTACTAAAATTCAGTTCTATACATTGGATCAAATAATGAGCTCTTTTTATCATACGGTAAAATATTTCAAAAGTCTCTGCGTGCAAGTGGATCTCATGTAAAGAGGAAGGACAGGTTCAGGGTCAAGCTAAAGAAGCTAAACAATAATATTTCAGCAGAACACCAAAGAACATCAGGGACAGAGCATTTGAGTGCATATCTCTTCATAATCACTCTTATTTCAAGGAACTATCCTAATTTTAAATTATGTACTTCACCTTATTTCAGCTGCTTCACAATCAGTAAGGTGAAATTTCTCAAAGATCATTCTACTCCTGCAATACTCAGGTCACAGCTGCATCACAAAGCAATAATGCTCTTGACATTTTGTAGTGACACACAGATCTCCAACTTTATGATTTCTTTCCAAATAGAAACACCTGCCTTTCACAATTTTTCACTCATTTTTTCAACCCAAAGGATTATATAAGAGTCAAACCACCAACCAACCAAGTACATATGTTTTGAGTAAAGCAAGTAAGATTTCAAGTACTTTAGTGCACAAAAAAATTAATATATATACAAAACCTTCTCAAAATGTTTCCAATCAGTCTGAAACCAAAATGAAAATGAGACCACCCTGCAAATTCATCCTTTTACCTGATGCCTTTAATTTAATACAACATACCTATTGATCCTTTAGCTGCTATTGCAACAGCCTCCAGAAGAACCTGAATAATGCCAGCACGAACTCGTGGTGAATCCTTTTTGCGGACGTCAAGGTGTCCAAGGATTTCTTGTATTACATTATGGGAATATTGTGCCTATTAAAAAAACAGGCAGAAAAACTTCATCTGGGACTTTAACAAGAATAGGTTCACATAGCACTCATCTATGGTCATGACCATGTTCCCATTCTGCAACATTGTAATTCAGAAATTTACCAAAATTGCAATCAATTAATGACTAAATATGTATTCAAAAAACTGCTATGAGAGATGAAGCTATACATGTTCATTCAGCCAGCCCTGTGTACAAAAGCTTGGAGTCTTAAAATATCCAGGAATGCTTACAGGCTCAGAGGAAGCATGAAGTGGTCCTTCACTCAGCTAACTGCAGTTCAAATAATTCAGCACCATTGATACAAATGCTGAGAAAACTCATCCTTCTCCCACAAACCTGAAATTGTACTCTTATCTTCTGGGCATCTGTGTTTGATGCAATCAAAGAATACCTTGATATTTACAACAGTCATAGAGTTATAGAATGGCTTGAGTTGTGAGAGACCTTAAAAACCATTTTATTCCAAGACCCCTGCCATGGGCAGGGCCACCTTCCACTAGACCAGGTTGCTCAAAGCCCTGTTCAGCCTGGCCTCATACACTTCTAGGGATGGGGCAGCCATAGCTTCCCTGTACAACCTGTGCCTCACTACTCTTCTGGTAAAGAATTTCTTCCTAATATCCTAATCTCTACCTTCCCTCTTTCTGCTTAAGGCCACAATACAGGTTGTCCACCACGAAGAATCTTCAGCACAATAGCTGCAACTTGGTTTCCTGGGTTGGAAAAGCAGCACAGCTGTACTTGCATAGAGAAATAACCAACCTGAGAGATTTCTTTGTCAAGCACAATGTTGCACCAGCATGGTTACCCTGCTCCTTGTTCTGGAGAAGGACCATCCCACTACCTTCTCTTGGATCTTTTAGCTTCTTTGACTTCATCTACTGACTACCACTAGCATGGTGAGATGAGCATTGAAACCACTCTCATGTGCTTGAAACATGTATTCAAGGAAAAAAATCCAGGAGAAAATCCTACCTGTATAGAATACATGATAATTTTAAAGCAGGAAACAGCAAATTCATTAGGATCCCATAGTCTATGATAGTCTAAATGCCTGCAAGAAAAAATTAAGACATAATGAAATAATTACATTCTGCAGTTATTATAAAGTATATCTTAAAAATTTTCTCAAAATTTACCTCAAAAGGATTACTGACTTAGATAAAACTTGAATACAATAACTTATGAACTAGTTGAGAAATTTAGAACTTCAGAAAAGCATTAGTTTTCTAGGTTTAGGTTGTGATCACAAAACATTTGGCTGAACAGAAATTCCTGTTCCAGAAATTTAAAGAACCTAATTACACCAAACATATATAGTTAAGATGATACAGTTTCCACACAGAATGCTGTGACATTAGATGCTTATTTACATGAAAGGGATCTGCTAAAGGTAGTAACACCTTGAAAAGTTATACTCTACAGAAGATAAATAAGCTGTTTTGAATTACAAACTGCAAAATAATTAGGCTGAATGCTCCATCCAGAATAGAAACTCTAAGAGATATTTTTGTTTTCATAGTGGTTTCCTAAACAAATATATGGAAAATAAAAACCAGCTGCTCTTCATATGTATATGGCCTTTACACTCTGAAGCATTTCAACACTTATTGCAAGAAATATCAAAACAAAATACAAATAATAAATGCATCAGTTTATCTTTAAATGGAACAGGAACCACAAATGAAAATCAGAGTTTCATGCAAATACAAAATATTCTGCTACACCAGACATGTTGAAGGCTATGAACAGGGAACGCAGATTTTTGCAATACAGAGATCTGAGTCGCTGAAAAAGCATGAAACAAATCACTGTGTTTTTTCAGTCTAGAAGATTGAAGAAAAAGCAATTTTGGATTCATTTTAATTGGTATGATTTAAGTTTTAAAAAAACCAAAACAAATCCACAAACAAATTTACCAATGAACAGCAAACATACCAAATCAACAAAAAAACTTTGTAACACAAAATGAATTTAAGTTGCATTCCTAAGCAGGTATCTCAGCTATAGAATCATCACTGCTCTCCCTTTTCTCAAAGAACTTAGGCAACATATAAAGTTGCTTGAAACAACAAACTCCAAAGCCTTAGAGGTGAAAGAAGTGAACACAGGAGTTCTGGCTGTAACTTACTCTGCCTAGAATCTGGAGATCTCAATTCCCTCCCTGGGCAGCTGCTCCCAGCCCAGTCACCCACGTACACAGGTCTCCTTCAAGGCTGATTAAACCAGATGAAACAAAGCATCTCCTGTGCCCTAAATTATCTTGCACTGCATTGCAGAGATTAAAAAAGTTCTGCCATTTTGATACATCATATACCTTTAACAGAAATCCCTAAAGGAAAGAATGTCAGGAGTTTTAAAGGTATTTGTCTGCCAAGACAACAGCAAATTTGCATTACTAAATATCCAACCTGAGTACCTCTTGGGGATAGCTGCCTTTCTTGTGCACAGGTGTATTTAATCTTGACTTGGGAGAGAAAACCAAACAAAATTACTTCTGTAATTCTTCAAGGCTTAGTGGCTCATAATGCATTTATTCATGTCTTCTTCTCTTAATAGCATTCCAGTACAGTCTATCATATCTTGTATATAGTAGCTAATGCTTTTTATTTGTCTCATCAAATAGAAAATCATACTCTCCACTGTCTTCTGATTGGAACTGATCCTTTAATCTTTTAGGGCAGCATGTGTTCTCTGTTAGCCTTGACAGTTCCTATTCATCTGCCCCTAAGATCCATTCAGGTAGATTATGATCAACTGCAACCCATATCATGTTAACAAAAAAGAAAAAAAAAATCCTCTCTTAACACAGAATTATTTTGCCAGAAAGACCAAGTATTGGCTGCTTCAGGTAAATGAACTGCTGGGAAGACAGCAGGGGGAAGATGACAGACTTGGTTAAAGCTCTGTGTTATAGCTCAATGGGCAGCATATTTCATACTCCTAAGGACAGCAGGATTAGATTCTTAAAGGTGATGTATTTTACTGATCATAAGTGTATTCAATGCAGTTTTGTTTTTGCAAAAGGGTATTTTTAGTATAGTGCATTTACTTCAGTTAAAATCAAGTCCCATCTTAACTCTCTTCCTTTTTTTTTTTTTTTTCCCCAAATTACATTCCCTTCAATAAAGGATATCTAATAAAGATTGCAAAAACATTCTATTGCTGGATTTACAAGCTGCCTTCCATTGAGATCTGCTGCAGATATGTAGCAAGTGTGCACCATTAGATCTCTCAATTTCAAAGGAACAGGAGAACCAATAGTGAATGTTTCTGGGGAAAGATCCACTAATGATCCCTGAATTCCTTCTCAGGGCCACACATGCAAGTAATCCTTAAAGTAAGAGATGATAAATTGATACCAAGGAGCATGTATGCATGGAAATACATAAAATAGTCTGCTTATGCATCATTCATACATCTTTCATGTATGAAAGGATACTGAACACCAATCTGTTAATATTCCAAACCCCTGCAGACGAGATGTGATAATTGAAAAGACTGGAATGTAGTTGTCACACTTGGGAAGTTTTACCAGATTTCTGGATTTCTCTAAATCTTCTAATCTACTCACCATTGCAAATCCATGCTAAGTATGTCTCAATAACTTCTGACTGTTGACACAACATAAAAAGGTTTTTCAGGTAATGTTAATGTAACATTTTTTGACTTCCATTAAGCAATTAGAGATTGATGGGTACGATTTTATTACAAATTATTATTTGAGAGTTTCTAGCTAATCCTAGAAGTAGACACTTACAACCATGGAGATTTTTCTGCCTAAAACAAGGAGAGTTAATGTAAATCCAAACCTCTAACAGCAGACTGATTTCAAATTTCTACTCTCTTCTTTATATTTAAAACCATCTATCACTGAAAAAATCCTGTCTCACGATGCAAGCAGCACTGCTCTCTCAGTTTTGCAAAGAAGTGGCAGCACAGAGCAAGCTCTCAGGAGGGGAACTGAACCTGCACCTCCATGTTAGCATTGTAATAGGAGGCCTTATTATTTGCAGTTTCCTTAAAAGCTGGGAAATAGCTGACCATTGTTAGAAGAAACTGTTTTCTAATCAGAAGTCAGGTTTTTCAATCTAAAAAAGTGAAATAGTCTATCTCAAACTTTCATTCTAACTGTTCTGTCATTCACAAAGTGAAGCTGATTAGATAGAGCATTCCCTTTTTGTTCAGGAAAAACAGCTTGAAATTGCATTTTCTGCATCTCTTGTTCTTCAAAAATACTAAACCTTTACAGCAGTCATTTCTAAAAAGACACATTTGGCAATTTGTCCTCAAAGTGGAATACAAAAATGGTGACTACAAAGACTCTCTATTCATAGAAGAGATAACATATTCTGAGTAACTGGTTATTATCTACTCATTTTGGTGAATAAATGCAGCAGCTGGCACACTGAGGTGCACACAGAGTCAACTGGCTCCTTAGAGTCATAGCATGTAAGAAATGAAAATAGGCTGGAAATAATACTTCAGAGACATAGGCTTTAGATTAGCCACGGGAAAAACAACTCTGACGCCTTCTCAAATCCCAAACCAAGCACTACCTCTAGTCTGTGGAATCTGGAATTATTTGCAGGAAACTTCCCTGATACTAAAATGATTCAAAAGACTGCAATAACTGCAAATGATGATGAAGTTTTGAGATAAACACGCAAAAAGAATTGAGAAGTGGTGAGAAAGCAGCTGCAGCACAGTAAAAATAGTCCATCCAGACTCTTTAGTACCTAGGTGTTCACTGTGATCACAGATATTTTGGAGGAATGCAAATTTTAAATCTAGGAAAGAATGAGTGTTTTTTAATAAAAACACTCAGCTTTGCAACAGAAACTCCTACCAGGTTTGTATAACAGACACATATGGAAAGTAAAGGAATGATAGAGTTCTTTGTAGTCAATGCTTTTTCAGGATAAACATGGGATTACAGAAGTTTTCTGCCCTCAACACCAACCCTATCTTTGTTTGCAATTTCTGTTCTTAACATTGGTAACTTGAAAATGGCTTTTGGTAGCTTGAAGGTCTTTCAGTGTGTAAATAAAGTACTTAATCTTGGTGGGAAGAACTAGGCCATATAAGGGAATGTATTCCTGTATGTGGGATGCACTTTGAAAAATCTGCAAGAAGAAGCAAGCAGGTCTCCTCATCACCTCATCTCCTCATCCCAGGAAAAGCCAGGGTTTGAAAGTGGTAGCACTGAGTGTTAATACATCAGGTATAATTTGTACTGTGTGGTTTTGTACATAATGTGCATACTGTGTGCATATCTGCCATGCACTCCTAAATGAGCTGTTAAAGATATTCCTCAAAATATACTGAAACAGGTCCTGGAAGAAAATGGCAGGAAAACATAAATTATAACTATATGGGGCACAATATTCCTTTGTGCTACTTGTATTTTACTTGGTTTGTCTCTCCACTGATTGTGACACGTATCTATGGGACATTATTACTTTGGATAAAGTTTCCCATTGGAAAAAAAAAAAAAAAAGGCCAGATGAAGCAACAACTCATGTAAATTATTGTATTTCACTTCTAAAATCAGTAAAGTAGGACTTGCTTTCCCCCATAACTGCCTTCAATTCTAAAGACAGGCAGAAAAGAGGAGAGATAAAAGAGAGCCAATTTTTTTAACAAATGTGAATGGAAACTTCTGAGATGAAAAGTAGGAAGAAATTTAATGCAACCAAACTGAAGATGAAATAAAGAAAACCTCTTAAGATCATCTATGATTTTTCAACTTACGCAAAAACTGGTCTGACAGCATTATTCATGTTTCCATAGGTTGCTCGTCCCAGCAGTTCCCTGAAACAATTCTCAGCCAGCACAGAAGGATTTTCTTCTTTCACTCCTGCTGAAGGAGAGGATGGAGGGCCTACTCTGCTAAAATAAGACAAAATACATTGATTATATTACTCACTAATACTCACCTTTCCTTTACTGAATCCACCCTTGGTATTAAAACATTCATGAGTCACACTCTTGAACTAGGCAAGAACTGTATTTCCAATATGAATCAAACTAGAATTCTGAACAAAGCATTTTATTCCTTTATAGCAGGACCATAGATCATCATCTGTTCACTCAGTACTGACCACTGTATTAGGAAATATTTATATAGTAAATACAAAAGCTGCTAATATTCAGTTAACTTGTTACCTATCACATTTTGACGAAACACTGTGTGCTGCTAAAAATTAATGAAGCCTGTGGAACCACTAGAAAAATTTAGACAGAATCTTAGTAATATTGTTCAGATTCATGATCTCATTCACCTGCCTGCTACTGAGTCCATACTGTGTGGGTGAGCATTAGATAAAACTCCAATACTTCTGCACAAACAGATGGCTTGTGAGTTGAAAAAAAATGTCTGAGTGAAATAATTAGAACATTATCACCCACACAGTTACCTCTAAATAGACAGTGCAGAAGTTGGTCACCTGCTACCTGTCTTCCACCATTACTTGGACAGGGCACTGCTGAGCCCCTTGCTGTGGGCACTGTGGTGAACACAGGTTTCACAAAGAAAGGAAGCCAGCTCCCCCTGGAGTACCTCCATTACCTACCAAGAGTCACTGGACCTGCAAGTAGGCAACCTTTTTATTCCTCTCATGAAACACATTATAGGAACTCAAGTAAGCTTCATTCACTTACATTAACATTATGTATCTTTAATTTTAGACTGCAGAAACCAGCACCCTAAACCCTAAAACTTCAAATAATTTCAGTTCTGCAGTGCAAGCATGTGTGCTAAGTAAGTTTGAAAGTGTCAACCAAGAGCATTCAGTTTAGTGAAGCATTGTAAAAGCTTTAGAGCATTATAGAAAGTTGAAAATTGAAATATCACTAGTCAAATGAACATGTTAACATCACAGCTGTACTACACCTTTTGATAGAAAAGGATTTTGTAATGTTTCAATACTACTGAAATCTAAAATTGGCCATATGAAAATCCTGTTGCCTCTGGAAACATCAGTGCTTCAGGAGCTACCACAACAGTGCTAGCTTGTAAAATTTTAATAACAAAAGAGCCTCAGGAACCCTGTTAGATAAGGAGAAACAGTTTTACAAGTGCTGCATGATTAGAATTTTAGAAGGTATAACAGTTTGTATACAATCCACCATGAGTACCACAAAACTCCAGCTTTATAAAACTGCTGTGCCACCCAACCTCCCTTTTTTTCCTTCCCCTATACAGCCTGGACTCTGATCTAGAGATGGATACCCTTATCAGCACAGAGAAGGTACAAGAGATAGTGTAGGACTGTCATTTCCATTGCTGTTTTGACACAGATTCCCTAAAATACAACAGCATTGCAAAGGTGGGTGTGTGGGGAGGAAAGAAGAAAGCACAGCACTCAGAGTTTGTCTGAAAGAATTCCAGTTAAAATGAAGTAAAATAAGGTATATTTTAAGGCCTTGTATATGCAAACCTACAGAAGGTGAACTTCTCAGCACTGCTTGGAAATCTTTTTTTAGGTGAATCTTCTTAGTATAAAATGTTATTCTTTGACTACATCAGAATGTCTAAAATTGTCTTGTGTTGTCTGCAGGAATTATATTTTATTTGAATTTTAACAGCACCTACTTCAAAGTACTTCTCAGTAAATGTTCCTTGGCATAGTCAGATAATAGACAATGAATACTGAATACTCTACTTTTATAGGAAAGGTCGGTACAGCCTCTTAAGTTTCTAGATTCAAATGAGTAACTCATTTATTTCACTGACTTGGCTATTACAGAAATATCATAAATCCAAGATCTGAGATAAAAAACAAATATCTGAGATATCCAACTGCAACAGTTAAGAAAAAACCAGTATTCCCCTGCATCTAGAGCTTTTGTACTACTGAGAGCTGAAAGAGGGCTTAAAATGCCCTTCAGCAAGAGGGCTGAAAATGTGCTTTACAATGAGATGGGCAAGGACAACTCCCTTTAGCTGCACTACTGGCTTTTTGGTGGGCAATCTCTATCAGAAGGGGCACCAAGGAGGATGTGTTGAAGTACAGCAGTTTCCATAGCAAACACCCAATCACAGACTTAAACTAGTCCACAGCAACTCAGCAACTTAAGCATGAGACTTCTCAAGTGCCACAAAATGAGGACATTTTTCCCAAAGATAGGACAGGACATGTGAAGTGAGACTTAACCACCACTTTTGAGCAGAATACATACAGGAATGTTTGACTATGATTCACTCATCCTGAGAAAGAAAGAAATTCTGACTTTCCCCTAAAACAGAATTTGTATGAACATAACAGATGTATCAGAAGGATTTGAAGTCAAGTTTACATTAAGTGCTAGAGTGTACTTCTGCCTAAAATAAGGCTGGCAGGTTTAGTACCACAGTTATGAAGAATACATTACAAAGTAAAGGAATTACCAATTTCATATATCCCTTCCTTATTCTGAAGATGCATATAAATAGATATATACATAGCATAATGTCTGATAGGCACCTAAATAGAATATGCACTCAGATACACAAATAACGACATTCACAAATGCAATTATATTTTTTAAATGTTATTTAAACAGTAAATTCTTAACTCCAGGAAGTATCTCATCTGGTATGTACTCAAAAGAACCTTGAATTAAGCTGTAAAGTTCCACAAGCTAAAATTACATTGAATTTCAAGGTAAGTACCTACATGTACTTCAGCTTTAACCAAAAATGGTTTTTCTTCTACGGAATTAAGTTGGGAGTGTTTTCTGGAATTTCTGCTCTTTCTCAAATAATGCTTTAACTCCATCTGTCACAACAATATGCTTCTTACTCCTACTCTTCAAGATGTCTCTGTGCTCCACAAATATGAAGTCACACATAAAACAAAATTAGAAATTGTCTGTAACATGATTTAAGACCAGCAGGTAACAATTTATGAACATTGTTTTCAGTTTTTCTATCATATGCACATCATAAAATGCTCCTACCCACCACTTATTAGTCTTTTTTTTCATGTTCAGTGTGCGCAATAGGACAAGTTTCAAGCACAACAATTCAGAAATTTAAGTTGCTTTTTGACAATTTGTTTTCTACCACTACTACTGCCTTGCTCCATAGATGACAAAAATCATTCCTGCAGTACATATAAACTGATCCACTTTAAGTGGTTAACCCAAATCCCACTTCAATCAGTTTTTCCATCAATAGTTAATTTACTTCTGCTATAAAAGGAAAGAGTGTGCCCGAGGGCACTGTAAGAGTAGCAAAGGAAAGGGCCCACCTGCAGCTAGAAGTCCTGTAAGAGTAAGCAAAGGCAAACCAGGCTCTCCTTGCTCTAACAGCAGCTCCAGAAATCTTTCTCTCTTACTCAGATCACTCTTCAGATGTAAAATTCAAGTGGATATTTCTGTAGATACTGTGTGGGCCCTCAGTTATATGCAGTAAATAGATAAGGCATGGACAGACAGATAAGTATTGATTTTAGTTATTCAGTCTGAAAATTTAGAGATGAGATAGGTACTGGCAGTCAGAAATAACAGAACAAATATAAAGATGAGAAATTAAAAACTAAATGCCAAGACTCAAACCAAAAAACAAGAACTAATAGATCTAGAAAGCTGAGTGAAAGCATGAAAAGCTTGTTGCTATAGGAAGGCTGCTGAGCCTCTTAGCAGGCAAGTTCTGAAGCTGCCAGAATTGGACATGGAATGAATATTTAATTTGCTTGCACTGCTGAAGCTGGTGTTATGGAAATTTCCCAGTGCTCCTAATAAACAGTTTTTACACCCACATAGTGTTTTATAAAGGAGTAAAAAAAAAAAAAGTTACTTTTCAATTGTAAGGTGACTGGCATCTCCTTAACCTTAATTGTCACAGGTATGTTTTTGAGTATCTTTTTGCAAACGTGGCAAGTAATATGCCTAGGAGCCACTCAAAGTAAAAAAGAGAAGGCAGTCTATACATAAATAAAACTTTAATTCCTTACTCCAAGTACTGTTTCAGCCAGGACAAACAGTTCTTTCTAACGGCTAAAGGAATTAAACAATTTTTAACAAATCTAAATAGCAAAATCATTTGAGTCACCTAAAAGCCTTTGCTTACTCATCTCTGCATCTGATCGAATAAAACACAGAGTTTACAATTTTTATCAAGTCAAAATATGGATACATAATTTCTAGAATAACTTTTAGACCAACAGAACAAAAAAAGTGGCTGAAATGATTTAAACACAAGAAACATTAAGAACCATTGTGCAGACCTATACTATCAATTTCAAGGAGCCTCAGCTGATAGAGGTGAGTTGTTGCTTCCACTAAAAAGAAAAGGTTATCCATCATAAAAATTCAGCCTAGAGATCGCTTAAAAAAACAAGCCAGTGACAAGGAATACAATTACCTGTCAATATCTTCTATTTTCTGCATGTTGAACAGCAATGATGGCACTATCTTGTCCATGTGCTGGGGTTCCCATATAGTTGCTCGAAGCTCATCATTAACTGTTTTCCGAACCACGCCCTGAATGCCCCTGATTCCAGCAATTCGGATCCTGAGGAAGGAACAGAGGAGCTACTGAAGCTGAGAAACACAGCACCCCACTAACTCTACCCCATCTATCACCCACCCATCAGTTGAGACTTTGCACAGCCTCAGCCTATTCCAGAATTGAAGAAAAATGGGAAGTTACCACAATACAGCTGCAGTAATATCTAGCACAGCCATGTGATTGTGTCATTAGAGGGTGTAATTAAGACTAAGGATTTGTCAGAAAAGATCTTTGAAGATTTTTGAAAGATTCACAAGATGAAAAGCAAATGAAAATTTTGTCAACTTAAGCCTAATGGACAAAAGGAACCACAACTTTCATTCTAGAATAATTTGAATTAAATTGACTGAGAACTAATCAAAAGCAATAAAATAGTAAAAAGAAAAAAAGCGTAAGTTCACAAAAAGACTTGGTCTAGCTATTGTCATTATTTTATAAAACAAAAATATCTTGCAGGAGAACCAGTGCAATGACTTTAATAGCAAAATATTATTTTTTAAGTGATAATAGCAAATTATCCATTATAATAAATGGTAGGAAGAGAATTCACTTCCTAAAAACAAGTAGAAGCTGGTACAGCTATCAAATGAAATAAGTACAAGCCTCACTAAAATTTTGAATTATTTCTATTAAAATCCATCCTTCATTTTCAAAATCTGGATTCAATTATGGACAACACTTAACTAGCTCTTGATCAGTCAAATTTGCTAAATTAAAACACTTCTAAGATGAACTACAGAGGGAACCACATTCTATAAATATTTTTGCTTAGATTTCAATTTGTAAACAATTAATCTGTAGCTGTTTGTATTTTAGCTATTTCTGAACAAAGTCTTGTGCATTCAAGACGAATCCAATTTCATTCTAGACCTTTTGAGATAGTTTCAACAGCACTACACACAAAGCAGGAAGAGGAGGGAGGTATAAACATCTAGAAAAGCTGCTCCTGGGAAGGACACAGCCTCCAGGGGGGAGCTGCAGCAAAACAAACTGCAGCACTTATGTAACGGGAAAAAATAGAATTCACAGAGGCTCTTGAGTTTCACACACATGAGCATACTTCAGATAGCTAAGAAAATGCAGCTTTAATGACTAATTCTCAAAGAGCAGACTTAATATATGCTTTTGCTTTTCATGTAAGTAGCCTCATTAATATCTCAAGTAAGTTATGAACTCGTGCATTTACAGTAATATGTGCCCTTTCTGGAGGGAATCCACACAATCTAAGATGCATTATTAAGGTAAAATTATACCTAAATATCCTAGGAGTTCTAACTACCTAAGATTTGAATATTTGGTGCTACTCAGAGTCAGACTGTCATTTTTTTCATATGGAATTAACTACTCCACTAAACACCTTAATAAAAGCTGCCTTACAGACAATATTAATGTGTCAACAGTTTTCAGAAATTCCTGCAGAATGACACTTACTCATTTTGTATTTCTGGATCAGGGTCACAGGAATGACACATGGCACTGAACCTGGACACAAAGAAGTCATAGCGTCTGTGATATGAAGGTGTGTCTTCTTCAATGTTGGCAAATTTGACAAACTGGAAAATAAAATACATTAAAAAAAGCTTTTAATACCAATTTCCTAAAATAGAATTTAACAAGTAACATAAAGTAACTGCATTAAAGGTAAGAACCCAATTTTGACAAAACTTTGGAACTTCAAAGAAGAAAAATCTGAATAGGACAGTTTTCTTTTTAAAGTCTTTCCACAAGAACTTCCTTTAGATAGCTATGGAAGTGTGAAATACAACAAACTATGCAATATGGAAACATCTAATACTTCAACAGTGAGTGTCATCAACTGGCAGAATCATTTAGGTTGGGACAGACCCCTAGGATTGTCAGGTCCAACCATTTCCCTAGCACTGTCAAGTCCACCACTAAATCTCATTTTACATAACTCCAGGGATGGTGACTCAGCCACTTCCCCATGCAGCCTGTTCCAATGCTGATAACTCCTTCAGAGAAGAAAGTTTCCCTGATATCCAGTGCAAACAACCCTTGACACAACTTGAGGTCATTTCCTCTCATGTCTCTCTGAGCTCAGGAGGAGAGCCTGACACCCACCCTGCTACACCCTCTCTCAGGCAGCTGTAGAGAGCAGCCCAATAAATCAAACACAACCCTGTCACTACCAGGTTACCCAGCAACATTCTGAGGTACCAAAATTCAAGGGAAATAAATTTGGAGGTGTTCTGTCAATTCTATCTTGACAGAAGGGAAAAAGGAGTCTGGGAATTATAATTCTAGTCCAGTCACAGAAAAACACTGGGAAAAAAATGCCAATTTGCCAACACAGAAAAAGTCTCAAAGGGGTAAATAACAGTCAACATGGGTTTGTCAAGAACAAATCACATCAATCCATCTTATTCCTGTGACAAGTAAATAACTTTGATGAATCCAGATGAAGAAGCATCTGTCAAAACTTCACTGATGCTGTTGACAAAAAAATACACAAAATTCTCAAAGGGAAGTTAGAAAAACACTATCAAAAGAATACTCCCCATAAGAGAGATGTACAAGAGCTTGGAAAAAATAAGGGAACACTTGTAAATCATTACAGTACAAAAATATGATTTGAGCTCCACTAGAGACTTGGATGAGCAGACTGGGCTGATCAAATTTGTACAGAACACTAAGCTGGCCAGAGCTGTAGGTGCACTCAATGCCTGTTTTTTGAGCAACTGGAAATAGGACCTGAAAACCAAGAAAGCAATTTGGGAATGGTGACTGCAAAACAGCATTTTGAGCCAAAACAGCTGATTGGACAAAAAGAACTTAGTCAATGCCAATAAGATGGCATGGCAAACAGAACAATATGTGACACCCATGAAGAAACTTTTGTCATCTAACTGGGCTAAATAAGCCCTTAAATGAAGTGGTGCATCTAGCTGAAACATCATAGCCTAAAATGGTGAATAATGGACACAGTTCTCAAATCATTCAAGAGATGGACAAAGCTTTAGATAAACATCTGTAAAAGAAGAATGAAATACACTAAATTACCTAGACTACAGCTGCCAAAAAAAGTATCAGTCTTAAAAGGTACAGAAGACAGCTATAAAAAGAGAATAAATACATTGTTTTCTTTGACCAATGGTAATAGGACAGCAATAATAGGCTTATATTGAAGCAAAGCCTAAGTCAGACATTAAAACCCCTCCTTTCTAAAGTCAGTAGACTGCCTAAAGACCTTTTGGATTCTCCATCACAACAGTTCTAAAAACAGAGTACAGAGGGAAATAAAAAGCAAAACGGAACACTGCCAGGAAAGGTTGAATACCATGCTGATTCTGCCCTGAAGTGGGGTGATGTCCTATAGGGACCCTTCTGCTTTTACTCACAACATTGTTATCAATTCCTATGCACAGGCTGAGGCATTTCCTTTGTATTTGCCACAATGCAAAACCTGCTTTCATCAGCACATTGCCCATGGACGTCCAGTGCCCAAAGCACTTTAGCATAATCTACGGCACACTGATTTGTGGAGGGTTTGAGGTTTTCAAGCTTGAAGTGAAAGCTGTGCATTTCAGAAAAAAAAAACCAAACCCTACCATTTTTTTCTACTCTTTTGTTTAGTCTTTTTTTTCTATTTTATCTAGAACACTTATCCTTTTCAGTTGCACTAACAGTTACTCTCTAAAAGCTACAGGAACAGAAGAAAATTATACAGTTCATAAAACCATATTCTCAGCTGACTTACTGAAAATGGAGCAAAATTGTATAGTGCAAGTCCATTTTACAAGTCCTTCTGTTAGAAATTATCCTGTATTTAAGGTGGCAAAAAAGAGAGAGAAGTCAAAATCTAATTCTGTATTTACACTGCCACAGACTGAAAGATGATCTACAAACAGCACCCATATGTTTTTTTCTAAAAGAATTATAAAAATGACCATTTCATTTTCAATAGACCCTGGCAAAAGCTTTCATTTACCCAGAAAACTTACATAAAAGCATAGAAAAAAATGGAAACAAAAAGTCTGAAGAACACAGAGCACTGTGGGAGTGGCTGTGAGAATGAGAATATTAAAACACATTGCATGTAGTATCAGCCTTTAATACTATTATTATCTGAAGTACTAATTATTTGATTGACAGGATCTCCCATCAGGAAAGCTTAATCTACTCTAATAACTGCTTTGCTAGCTGTAAGATTTATTGCATCAAGAAACTGCTTTGTAAGAATAAATGAAGAATTTAGGCCAAGCAAGTGTCAGGGACTCCCTCATTCTGAGTACTTCTCCTGTATCAGGGTGCAGCTTTGCAGCAGGGACACAAACACATGAAAGTCACAGCTTTCTAAACAGCATGCACAGCAAGAGCTCCAGAAAGGGCAAAGGTTGTTTGTGTCCTCATGTGTATAACAAAACAGTTTCACCCACTGAACATACAGCATTTCTGAAGCACAATCCAGGATCAGCATTCAGATGACTGAGCATTTAGGCCAGAGGAGAGCTGTCTGTGGTAACAGTTTGAGCTGTGCACTATCATCCAGTAAAGTGTAAAATTCCATTCCATCATAGAAATTTTACAGTAGACATCAGTCTATACTTTGCAGTGGTGGTCTTGCCATTGTTATTAAAGAATATTGTACTCCTAAGCATATAATTTCAAACAAACTTCAAATATAAGAATTATTCAACCTAAAAATGGATAAAACTCCTATGAAAGTCCAAGCACTTGCCTAGGAACTATTTACAAAGCTTTTATAGATGTAAACATGTCATTCAGCCACAGTAAATGCTTGCAAGCATACAATGGTAACTTATGGAAGTTTTACTAGTACAAGCATCTTCTATATTTTATAATACAGAAGGTACAGAAAGGAACTTACATTGGTAGTACCTTATTTCCTTTTATTTTGAAATTAATATTATTTAATCAGTATAAAACCATATAAATCTATCACAAGGTAAAGAAGAAACGCATTATTTATTAAAAAGATGTTTGTTCCAGACTGAGTTGAGAAACTTGGATCATACTACCAGGGAGAGAGAAATTGTGCAAGCCCTGCAAGTGAATCCTATAAGTCCTTAAGGACAGAATTTCTTCTATACATTTATGTTATTTTATCATTGTTATGTAGCAAGCACATTAGGAGAAAAATTGCAACTTTTAATGGTCCCTGAATGTCTTTAAAAAAGGTCAATTTTATTCAAGAATAATCACCATCATATTTGAGGTCTTTTTACTTCAAGTATCTCTCTGCAAGAACACCAGGCTTGACTTGAGCATTACTTTTTTCATATCTGAGCTCCCTAGTCTGCCTTCTGCAGCCTGCAATTTTTTCTCATTTCAAACAGGGAAAGAGGGTGCTGATACTGGCAGTTGCCACCTTTTATAGGCCAAGGAAGTGTATTTCATTATTATGAAACTGTCACATGGGAAGTCATGATCTCCTATAAACATAAGACTCTTACAAACCACACAGTACAGCCTTGATGAGAAGTGTGAATGTTATGCATGCACTTAACAAACAAATGCCAGAAGAACAAGCACTTCAACTTTCCCAAAGAGAAAGGGTTCAGACACTGGATACATTAACTTCACACAGGATACATTAACTTTACAAAGACAGTATGAAAATTATTACAAGGTTCTCAGCAATGAAAACTGGTGATTTAGTTTATTAATTAATACTTAGGGTCATCAGACACTTTCAGTTTTATTGGAATAGGATGTATAATTTCACATTCTATTTTACTTTGAGCCCCTTGGATAAAAATTCTTCTAGCTACCACATGTACAATTGTGCAACAAAATCAGCAATGGAATGCTGGCTTACAGGGCCACAGTACTGTGTCCATGGAACTGCAAAACCAGAGAGAACAAGTGCAAGTGGGGAAAGAAATACTTAACTTTCAGTGACCCTAAAGGTCTTACTCAAATTCTAGCAGATGCAGACACACAATTTCTAACATAATTTAATAATCCACAGGATGAGAAAGAGTGCTGTGTGCTCATCTGTCTCCCTGAGATTTAAGTCCTATTAAACAGACACAGGACACATCCTAGAGATGGAATTATTCCATTATGTATTAAATCACTACCACACATAATTCTGTATTGGTACATGGAATGAAAGAAGCATCTTGTAATACAGGCTGAGTTTCCATTGCTTCTTCCAGATTAGCAAACTGTAGAAAAGGCAAACAGGTAAGTACCCTGCTGGGAATATTAATTCTAACATAGCTTAATTTTAAAGTGTTGACATTTTGTACTATTTTTAAATATATATGCACTTAATTCTGCTCAAACCAACCACTTTTATAAGCCAACACTAACAAATATGTAAGTCTTGTCTCAGGCACTGGTTGATCACTTTTCCTCCTGGGAGTCTTCTTATCTTCCTTTAAATAACAAATGATGACAACCAGCAATAACAGCCACCTCCTCATGCACAGGAAGCTCAACACTGTCACTGATGGGATCAGTATTTCACTGCTCCTACAAAGAAACTGCCTTTATGAAAGGAAGCACCCTATCAACTAAAGAGGCATTTGTAGTATATACTTAAAAGTGGTGATACTGGATTCCACATATTATCTGCTATTTTTCACGTGAAACACCAATATCTTACTGACAAAATACAAAGAATTTATCCCATCAGCATTCCAAATTAGCTTAAAATGTTTTTATTTAACTGAGTCTTGTAAATATGGATTAAAATGTAAGTTTTACTAAATTATGCATCTGATTTTCTTGACCAGCTGTCCACTAAAGCAATTTTTTGAACGTTCTTTAAAAACTTTAGAAACAAACATAAATTGGTTATAGATTAATAGATATAAATTGGATCTCTGATTCCAAAAAATTTGGACCACAAGGTCAAAATTTTAAAGCTTGCAATTTCTATCCTAGTAACAAACACTATGGACCTGAACAAAACATTAAATTCTTTGTACATGAACAATGGAGATACATTACATGACACTCAGTTACTGAAATTCTGCAAAAAAATTAAAGAGAGAAATAAAGTATTGTCATAAATTTCTAAAGAAAAGCTTATTGCAGTCAGCCTTCAGATCCTCTAAGACATAAGCCAAGAGGATATCACTTTTTCCCACCACATTTTCTCAGTTTCCTCACCAGCATATGCTATCCTAGCACATGGCCTACAAAAATATCTTCAGTGCTAGGAAAAGCCATTTTGCATCACACAGACATTATCAATTTGAAATTTGGTCTACATAAAAAAAAACCCCAATACCTATTCATTATATCCACCATTGATTTTTACCATTTTTAAGTATCTGTTTTATATAAGTAGATTTACAAGTATGTTGTAAAAAAAATAAAAAACAGTGCTGTTGTAGGAAATAAGTTAACAGAATTTATAAATGCAACATATTAAAATGTCTCAGGAATTGATTATATGTAACCCTAAGATCAGGCTTATGTACATAAATAAAACTCAAACAATTATTTATCTAAAATAGTCATTTGTCAGGTTTGTTTTTCAAAAATATATCTACTTTTTATTATAAATTAAATGAAATTTAAATTCCAAAATTAACTTAGGATGACAAACAGTTAAGTAAAAGTTTCATTTTTTTTTTTCTTAAAATATAGGGCACCAAGTAGAACAACTTCTGCCTCCAAAACCAAATACCTGAAGTCAGTAAAACACAATCAGAACACAGTGGGAACTCCCAAATCTTTCCAAGCCTTTAAACTACTCAAAGATGTTCTGCACAGAGATTTGCTTCATTTGAAACCCTTTTAACCAATCATAAGAGTCCCCACAGCTGAAGCAAAACCTGTGAGGCTGAAAAACCCTACAGCTCAAGAAAAGAGGTTTGAATTTTACTTTAAAGACATCACTGCCTTTCTTTCTCAATGAAGCTTTGAGTAGAAAGTAATCAAAATCTACTTAGAGCCACAGTCATACTCCATACATTTTAGGGGCCATAAACTGAGTTTCCTAAAAATACTATGCAACATTTTCCAGCCTGACTTTTCACCAGTTTATAGACATTTACTTCATATACAACCCATTCTTCTCTTCTAGAGAATACCAGTTTGCACTCCAGAGTGGTACATCAACTAAAGCACATGAAGCATTATTCAGTCACCATACCACCTCCCCTTGTGTTTTGGTTTTTGTTTGTTTATTTCCTTCTAGAGGAGAGAAAAATGGGTGACTATGGCAGTAAACTTTCCTTGTTACTCTAATAAAATTTATTTAAGAACACAGTAAGCAGTGCCCTTGGTAACAGACATGCTGTTACCCTTTGTTCCTTCTAAGTCAATACAAATAGATTTGTATCCTTTTTCTTCATTAACTCTGGCAGGCACGAGGGAAATTAGCAGTTAGGCTAAAATATGGTTTTGGAATACTGTTCAAGAGCCATAAAAATCTTTTCTCCTCACAGAGTTTCTTCTCTTATATAGGGAAACTCTTTTTTTCTGTGTTTTATAGAAGATAAACACAAATTATCTCCTAATTCAGGAAGTCCATTAATTTCCTTTACTCACAAAAGACTAAGGAACCATCAGGAATATCAAACAGATTACCCTAAGGTGGAGTCCTGTTCTGTAAATGCATTTTGAAGTGACACAAGCCTTGTACATTAGAACAGAGGTTTGCAGTAACCAAATTTAATATGTTTAATGAGATATAGGTCTCATTATCCTCAGTAAAGCTGCCCTGCTCATGGGTGAACAAGGGGACACTTTGATAAATTACAGCAAAACTCTCTTTATTCCATCATAACAAGAAATCTTGTCTGGGGTAAGATCACTTGACTACACCCTCCTGTCTTCCTGAACTTCAACTCCATTAAATTTCATCAGCCAGGAGCCAAACCCAAAAATCCAACAGCTTCACTGATTCCACAAAGAAACCTCCCACTGTTGACAAAGGCAAAAATTTACAGGAAAAGCAAGTACTCTATACTCAGGTAAAAGCAATCACTCCAAGTGAAAACAGTCCACATTACAGTCCTACAATTTATGAGATTTCAATTTTACCAGCTGGAAAATACAGTGGTTGGAAAGCAACTATGACAGAGCTATACCTTTGATTTTAGCCATCACTTTAATTGGAAAACTAGGCCTCTAAATCTTCATTGTGACACTTTCAGTTATGCCTTTCAAGCCTGACTCTGAATCCTGAAATATTTAAGCTGATAAGATGGTGAGGTTGCAATACCCAAAGCTACTTTTCAGCTAACAGGAATCTTTCTGTGTAGCTTAAGCTGCCAAAAAACAAAACACTGTGCAACCTATATATTGGCTTCAGGAGGCTGCTTAAAAACTCAAAATATGAACTCACAGCATAGCTTTTCTGTTCCTTCCAGGAGTTATTTTTGGAGGGAATGAGCCCAGACATCAAAAGAATTTGGGACACTGAAGGAAAACAGTTTATCTGCCTCCAGCTGCTATCTTCTCTGTGTTTAGCCCCAAATGATACAGAGAGCATCTTTCAATTCATGTCAACTGGCAGATCATTTAAGACTTCTAAAACTGCTTTCCCAAGCAAAGATTGACTCCGATTTGATCTGAGCTTACTCACAGAATTAGTCCCAAGGACTTGCAGCTTTGGTTCGCCTGATTCCAGAAGCTTGGCCACCATATGAAGGAAACTTTCCACAAATGGTTTTATGCTTTGAGAATGGCAAGCCATTAGAAGTTGGTCCAGTGCCTCCATGGCAATTAAAACATAACTGAAAATTAATCAGAGAGACTCATATAAGAATGTATTACATTTATCACTAACTCAATCATTTCAGTTTAGGATCTTATCATAAAATATAGAAAAGAAAGAATGGAAGGGCGCATATTTCCTACCACATAAAAATGACACTTAGGGCTATTTTCTACATCTATATTTTCTCTCATTTTTTCTTTTTTTTGGGAGGAGACAGGGTGGTGTAGGAGGGAAGGAAGTACAGAATTGAGTTTTGGCCATTTAGCCTTTCTATAAAGTTAAAAAACAGCTTTGGATGCCATGAAGGCCAAAAAATGGATGTCTGTGATGGATATTGCTTTCCTGCCACTTTTTAAACTTAACATTTCTCACTTAAATATTTGATTTAGCCAAAAGGGCTGAAAAGAAAGATAATTCTGTTTCCCTATATTCCACTCCATTGGAGTGGAGCCTGGAAAGATGGCTGGAGGAAAAATGTTTTTAAGTTCTGCTCTAATTTCTCACTATCCTACTCTGTCATTAATTGGCAATAATTAAAGCAACACTCCCCAAGTTAATTCCCTTTTTCCCCATGATGGAACTGAGTAATTTCCCTGTCCTTATCTCAACCCATGAGCTTTCCATTTTATTTCCTTCTCCATCTGGCTGAGCAGGAGGAGTGAGAGCAGCTGGATGGGCACCTGGCAGCCAGACAAGGTTAACTGTCCACAAAGGGACTGGGTTTGTCTTGCTTTCCAGACTCTATCAGAACAAACATGATGAAATTCCATGACTTGCTAGCATCTATTTTTAATGACTTCTCTCCTTACCCATAGCGATGCCTGACCACATCCCTGGTCAGCCTCTCTGCCAGGTAAGCCCCAATTCGATCCAGCTTCTCTGGGGCAGAAACTGCATAGAAAGTCAGTTTCTCCATGTCAGCTTTAACAAGACCATCCTAGAAACAGAAATACAAAACAGATAATTAAAGAGTTCATAGGAAAGATAAAGTTTTTCAAGTGTTTTTCTTTTTTTTCTGGTTATCATTTAAAGATCAGAGCCTTACAAACAGAAACAAGCTACTGAAAAAAACCCAAATCATTGAGCAAAACTGCCATAACCTTAGCTGCAAAAATCAGCAACATGAAACAAAATATTTTTAAAGGAAATGAAGCAACTAGCTTGCTTCATTTCTTTTTAAGGGAATAGGTATTCTAAGAGAAGGTATGCAGTGAGATATGTGACCAGTTCTAAGACACATTTCTTACCTAATAGGACAAAGTAATTTTTTTCTCTTCCTGTACCCCACCAAGTATATTCAATGCATAATTTTGATAAAATAGAAAACAAGATTGTAGCTTAAATATTTAATATTGTAGTTTAAATATTTTATTTCTTCAGTGTCAGATCTTGAACAAAGTTGACCACCAGGCATTTGAGGCTAATTGTCAGAACAAGATCAAAGATTAACATATTAGTTCCAACATGAACTGTAAAATGGATCTGCTCAGATGAGGTTATAATCATAATGATCACGTAAGCAGGATAAGGTTTTCTGTCTTTTTATCTTTTTTTTTCCCCTGTAAAACATAAAGACACTTATTTTTCAAATAAATTACTTAGAAGCCTTTAAGACATTCATTATTGTTTTATGAATTTTATCAAGCAAATCTTTTAATACTTTAGAGAATGTCTCCAACTCAAGGGAAACATCATGGACTGGCCTGTGTCCTCCACTGATCTAGTGAATACTAACCTGAGCAGAGACTAAGTGCCAACTCAGAGCTACTGAGTCAGATTTAAACTATAACACTACAATTGTAGCATCTCCAGGTGTTTCTACATCTGCATCAAAAACTAGATTAGAACAAATAAACCTATAAAACCATACTGTTCCATGCATTCAATATATTGTATAAACAGAACACATTTCCTTTAAAGCCAGTAATATGCACTTACATAATCCCTGACACTCAGTAACAACACAATTAAAAAAAAAAAGCTGACATACTTCGTAACATAAAAGCCAAATATTATGCAAATACTGACTGTGCTGCTTACTTCTACTGTAACAAGAGATATAAAAATATGGTAACACACTTAAAAAAATAAGAGCAGCGGAAACATAAGCTCCATATCAGTCTGAACTGCCAAATGATTATGTGTAGACATATGTATTCCTCAGTGATACACAGAAGTCATTTACTTTCACAGCGAGTAAGAGTTAGGCTTTAATATAGCTCCAAGATGTTACAGTGAAATGAAGAAATAAAATTGTAAATGAGCACTTGGAAAAATTTAAAAAAAAAACAAAAAAAACAAACAAACAAAAAAAAAACCCAGAAAAACCTTTTATGGTCACAACAGTCTACCAGAACTATAAAAAGGTTCACAGTCAGTAAGCTGAGAGTTAAAAAATTAAAATCCTGTAGAAAGCCAGAAAATGTTCACATCTGCAACCACAAGAAAGCGTCTGTGGTTCTAAAAAGTGATGAAATTAAGTGCTACCTCTGCAGAAAAATACCTTGTTCAATGAAATCTCTGTTTTTCTGAGTAAAACATACTAGTTTCATTCCTCAGTGTACAGCACTGGTTTGGAAATGGAATTAGACCAGATATCTCTATGGATCCCTCTCCAGATAAATTATTCTACTAACTTCTCTCAAAGCTAGTAAATGCTAAAGCAGATTCGATGGTAAAATGTTAAAAGCGAAAAGAAAAAAAGAAAATTTCAAAAAATTCTTGAAGCACATGCTATAACCACAGATTTTCAAACACCAATCCCTTAAAATTCTAAAGTCATGACTCACTTTTGGATCTTCAGGAAATATGTTGTCTACCAGACGCTTGTAGCGAGGTCGCAGCGCAGCACAGCAGCAGCAAACTCCTGCAGAGAGATTCACCCAAAGGGATTTAGGATGCTGCTCTAGGGACTCATTTGAAGGGGCAAGCTGACAAGCATGGAGGAAGAAGATAACACTGAATTCAGCTTGCTATCAGCAATAAAGCAGAACCAAGGGAACTGAAAGTAAGTACAAGTCAAATAAGCAAAATGACTATCACACTAGAACACACGAGAAAATATGCAAGGATCTCAGGTACTAGGAATGCACCTGTCATCCATACTTAAAAGCATGCAGAAAACTCAAGGCATTTTAAAACTGAGTCACATTAAAACCAAAGCTACTTTATTTGCAGGTTTATCTTCATTCTGAATGACTGCTTCAAAACACCCAAATGTGCATTATGTGCACTATTCTAAAAAAGGAAAACAAAAATGAAATCTGTTTTAAAGGCACTCATATAAACCATAATATACAAAACAAGCTCTGACTCCCTTATCCCTTTTTTTACTGGGCACTGATGAAATGACAGTCACTTCAAGCAGAGAAATTATTTTTTTTATCTCATTTCTACTCTGCGACTAACCCATATAATCAGACCAATGCATGTAACTTCAATTTTATTAATTTGAAAAGTCATACTGCCTGCTCTAAAAAGGTAACAAACCTGTGAAACATTGTTTGGTCTTTTTTCTAACACTAAGACCTACTAGAACTTTGGAGTCAGGGTAAAACTCAGCACAAAAATCCAAAACAAAACCAAAAAAACAACAAAAAAGGGGAAAAAACCCAAAAATAAACTTTCTCGGTAACTGTCCATCAGGGTAGACCTAGTCCCCTTGTTTTTAAAATTTTTTGACAAATCAGGTTTTAAATGTTTTAGTGGGCATATTATCAGATTAACTAATTGGTCAAGCCTCAGACCAACCAACACCTAAATACTTTCCAGATGTTTTATTAAAGATATCTATTTACATACTCAAAAAAATCTTATGACATTTTGCTAAAAGTAGTAAAAAATGCAAACCAATGAAGGGTATCTTGGCAGAAACTTTTGATAATTACAGTTTCTCTGCAAAAGAACCAAGACTTGTATTTCTTTACTTAAGATATCTAAGTTACCTTAGTGGTTTTTAACCATACTGATCAGAATATCTGGGAGATTCATGAGAAAGATTTCACTTGCTGTACTTAGTTTTAATTACAAGACTACAGGAGCAGCCATTCTCCATTACATCTGTTTTCTGATACTATTATCTCTTGGACAAAAAATGCATCCTGCTCATACTTTGAAAATTTAGTTCTTACAATTTATTTCATCAAAAACCATTATTGAAGACAGATCTATGATTTTAAAACTGTGCATTAACTTCAAGTTCTCCCCAATGGACTTGAATTCTGCCCAGCTCAGGAATGAGAGTCCTGTATCACAAGTGACATCAACACTGACTTAATACATAATTATGAAAACAAAAAGCACTCAAGGAATAAACAACTGGAATAATAAGAATTTTTTTGTTAAATAGTACTTTGTTATTACTGTCAAGTTCTTCATGCCACTTCTGCCAATGTCATACTCATGGAGGTCTAACAAATGTAAAAATTTATATTTACGTAAAAGCTGCAAATACGAAGTAGATTAAATCCAAGTTCTTTAATATGCCACTGGAAAATGTAGGTATAAAAAGAGGTTAAAATCCTACTTGACTAAAAATAGAAATAATGTAGACAATTCTACAAAAATAGTCTATTGAGAGCAATGCTGCGCAAAATCTTAAAAGTAAAATCATAATAAGAAAGGATTACTGTATTAGTATCTTGTATATCATTCCATATTGGGAAATTCAAGTAAGACCATCAAAATACACCAAAAAACACATAAGATTGCTAAATATTTCTTTAGTTAGGTATGCAAGTCTGCAGCACTGTTTGTTTGGCTCAGCATTCTTTGTACTTGGTTTTCTACCTGATGGTTGACCATTAACTTTAGTCCACTGTAAACAAAATGTTTTATTGCTACTAAGTATATATTGCTACTAAATATTCTAACAAAAACTGTAGCAAGATAATTTGATACAACTATCTAAAATGTAACAAGAGCAGGAAAATAATCTATTGCAAGAAGAGCAGGAAAATAGTCTATTGCAAGAAGGCAATCAAAAATACTTTTTCGAATTACTTTCTCCCTCTTTTAAGTGACAGAAAGAGGAAAATCTTTGCAAAGAACCGCAATTTAAATCTTAAAATGGAGTTTCAAACCTGTGTTAATTACATAAACTTAACATAAAATCTGGAACAGTTACTTCTTTGAGATGGATAAAAAAGATCAGATAATAGTATAAACTCATCTGGCAGCCTTACCAGACGGTTTCACTTAAAGGAAACATAATATTGCTCTATTGAAATACTGCTCTTCACAGTGAATTTTGACACCAAAAAAAGGCCTAACAGTAAGAATGCATAAGATTTGAAATTTTTTCCTCCTGTTGGATTTTGGTAGTATCTTTTCACTGCTATGCATTTAATTAAGGAAATGTTCACTAGGATAAAAACCCATAAACTTGTAAAAAATTCTTTACTGTCAAAGTATAAACTTAAAATTAATATGATGTTAATACCATCAAAAGAACTTCCTAAATTAAACAGAACATTCAAGTATCAGAAAGTGAGATTTATTCTGTCAAAGCTTTCAGCCTCCAAGCAGAACACTATCAGAAATAAAACTGACAGGTACTCCAAACAACACAGAAATTACAACCAAAAGCAAAAATCAGAAGAGTCAACAGTCATGACACAGATTTTGTGCAAAAAACAACTAATCATTGCTCAGTTACATAATTTTGATATAACTGTGAAAGATTAAATAAATGTAGGAATACATTTAAAGAATGTATGAATATTAAAAAAAAAAAAGACAACAAAACAAAATCCCCAAAACATCAACCAACAAACTACATTAAAAGTAATCCATAAAATTTAGGAACATTTTACTACATAGACCAAAAAGATTAATCTTATCAAAAATGGTTAGAATCTGGCTAACTGAAAACAATTCCCTACTCCTTCGATACCAACTTAACACAGATAAAAATTTATTCAAGTAACTACATTTGTTTCACATAAATAAACTGTTTTGTAGGTCTATAGAACACAGATTAAAAAAACAAAACTGTTCTAATTTATGCAGCTTTATTGAGGAAAAATCCTATGACAATTCCTTTTTAGTGTCAGACAAAATTTGCATTTTAATGGCCTCCCCCCTGCACACCTCTTTACATCATTTTATGCAAGTAAATATTAGAGTTAAAGCAATATCTACAGAGAATTCTGCACTGTAACATGATAGTTAATGTAAAAGGCTTAAAAATACTGCTTGTCTCTCCAATAGTGTGATTTTTATCAAGCTCAAACATGCACATTCTCTTCTGCTAAAGCAGTCCTATAATCTGCATTTTACATGTTATAAGTGTACACATTTACCAGCTGCACAGGTAATTCTTTTAACACCTATTTATTCTACACAACAGCAGAATGACACAGCCCCCACCATCGGAAAATGGAATTTCACCTACCCAAACACATACACGGTCTCGGTTCAAAAGCTGAATTATAATCATAAGCTTTTTCTTGCTCAACAGTTGGAACTTGCACATACTGCCTCATCCTGGATATGAATTCACTCCCAGAGAACTGTCTCCTTTCCCAGAAATTTGCTCTCTCACACTGGCATAGCTGTGGTTACTTCCCGGGAGGGCTCTGCAACACTGTAAGCTTATCTGCTCAGCTCAATGACATCTGCACAAAGCCACCAAACACGTGAAGAACTTCAGTATCAAATTCTGTTAACAAGGCCAGGCACAAGAAAAGATAAAAGAATAAAAGATATATTGTCTATGTGTGATTCACAGCTGCTCCAATGAAACTGTACAGAAAGTTTCGTTACTTCTACTTGCCTGGAACACATAGTTCATTACTTCTCTGACTAGAAGTAAAAAAATTCCACAAAGTTTCAGGAAAAACTATCATCAGACAGCTGCCACATATCACTGTAGAGTGATAAATATTTTAGCAAAACTTACTCCTTTGGTCTTCCTGGAGAATGGACAGAAAGAAATGTATTTAAGGCAGACAACTGACCAAAAAGACTTTTTCAAACAGAAAGGTTTACATCTAAGATTAAAGAAACAACCTAAAAATAACAAAATTAACATTATTTCTAATAATCCTTCCTAGTTTAGGAAGTATTATAGAATTTAAGAAGGATTATAGAATGTAAATCATTAACATGATTATGATACATCAGGTAGAAAATCAATTTTGAGTTAAGCAATTCTGAAGTTATATTGCAGCTTCCTATTAATTCTCAGCATTTTACTGTTTCACTTCCTACATTACATCCACTTGGGATATAAAAATGCACGATTTTCATACAGACACTTTTATAAGCCCTGGAAATTATAAGTACTGTTTTTAATAAAAACACAGCTAATAATTTCCACTACATAAAAATTCTGCACCTATTCAAGAGTTAAGAGATCAGTGCTAATAAACTCAGAGAAAACATTGAGCTGCACAGAAAATATCCCCACACAGTTTACTGGAGAAAACCCTGTGTTGTAAACTAGAAAACTCACATTACAATAAAGCTGTATTTCAAAATAGCGTGTCTGAATATTTGTGCTATATCTTACACAAAATTGCAGGAAAACAAAAGCTTCAAGATGGGTTTAAACATAAAAGATAAAGTTCTGTCAACTGAGTTTAAAACTGCCACATCTTCTCATCAAAACCTAGGAAAAGAAATCATCTGTTTTATCTAATGCTGGAATTCCTTCCAAAGTTGTGTCGTGTTGTCAAATATTGTTGTCAACTGTTTATAGAGCATTAATAACTTGAAGCAAGATTTCATGTCCAGTCACTGAATATTTTGATTATGTTCCAAGCTTGGATCTGATCATCCCAAATTTTATTTGCAATTGTCCAAGGCTTTTTTAAAAAAATCTTATTCTATCAAAAAATTATATAATTAACATAAAGTTTCAATATACAGAAAAATGCATATTTTGCTAATATCAAGAAACAGAGCAATATTAAAATTACATTTGGTTGCTCAATGTACTTAAATACAACTATGTAAAAAATTAAGACTGTAAGACATTAAAATTTAATTTTACTTATTTTTCTGTATCTAAGACGAGAAATATAAGTAAATTTCTTTCAAATATCCTGATGAAAGTGCATGAAATAACCATAACTTAGTATACCTGATTATTTTTGAACTGTTAATTCATGCATTTAATTCAGAACCTAAAATGACTTTCAAGGGCATTCACATTCCACTATGAAAAAGAGATCAGATATTTTATAATAAGGAAATTATTCCAGCCATATAAGGGAGTTAATTAAAAATATTCTTCAACCTGCTATAAAAAGAGCAACTGCTGTAAGGACAGACTGATCAGCCATTGCCATGTCCCTGGAATGCACTCCCAGAGGGCACAATGGACTCATCACCTAGACAGGATCAAGCCTCTCCTCCCCTCTCCCAAATGCCAGCTGACTTCTAAGGGGCTGGTTTCCAGCCTCTCTCCACCAAAATGCACCAAAGAAAATGTCCAACATGCAGACACAATTTTTGTCTTGAGAAGAGGATATTCATCTTGTGATGTGAGCTTTCGACCCCCATGACAGCAAACCCTCAGTAACATCTAACTGGGGAAATTCCATCCATACCTAGGTTTGACAATTTTACATTTATTTTAAAAAATATTTTGGTGTTCAGTTTATTTGAAACTAATGAAAACAACACCCAAAAAAACCCAGCTTTCTCCTTAGAATTTCTCATAGTAAGCTAAAAAGTTGAAGTTAATTCCGGTGTGATACGACTTCAAGAAGAGTTCTTCTAAACTGGAATCATCTAATCATTAAGGTTGGAAAAGACCTCTAAGATTATGAAATTCAACCATCAACCCAGCACCAACACCAGCACATGGTTTACCATTAAACCACGTCCTGAAGAGCCATATCCACATGTTTTCTGAACACTTCTAGGGATGGTGACCCCACGACTCCCCTGGGCAGCCTAACCCAGTGACTGTGACCTTTACTGTGAAGATTATTCTTAATATCCAATTTAAACCACCCTAGTGCAACTTGTGAAGTTACTAATAAGAAATAGGAAAAAACCCCAAGCTAGTCAAATAACGCTCACCACCAAGCTTCTACTATGAAGTATTCTTTTCAGAGCAAGCAGCAATTAGAACAAATCCCCCAGGAAGATACTATCTTTGGGACAGTATGTTTTAAAGACTTCTAATCCATTAAAAGAAAGTTTTCCATTACATCAGGTTCTCCAGTTGCATTCCTTAAGTTCCAACACTGTCAGTGTTTCCATACTGCCTCTACTTTCTCCCACCTTTGTTGGTTTCACATAGTAATTTTGCTTTACTTGCTTGTTTCTGTTCCCTGAACACTGCCTCCTCCTCTCCTGCTTTGAGATAGTTGTGTCACTCTCTATTTTTAATACAGAATCAAAATTACCTAAAACTAATCTGGTTCCAGTGGAAAAAGCTCTATGAATACCTGTCCTTACTTATATTCCTATTAGGCTAGCCAATGTAATTTGCTTCTCTGATTACTATCACTGAAGCAATACAAAAAAGAGACTTTAGAAGACTAGAAAGACACATTTACATAAATCTCCTTGACCCCTCTTCATCACAGCTGGCGCTGATAATCTGTCCAGGGAAAAAAGTGAACAGGCAAAGTCCAACTTTCATTCCTGCTTTCAGTATTTGGTTTGCAGTTAGGAAATGAGTTCTAGGTGATAAACCCAGCAGACAGGAAAAAAAAAAAAAAACACACACTGAGGTTTTGTTTCATCTTACCTTTATTTCTAAGTAAATACTGATTTCATGAATCAGTGAAAAATGTGAAAAATAAACTACTGGACTAAAGTAGACAGTGAAAGAGGGTCATAGTGCTTTGTGTATTCTCTGAAGCACATGACATGCTATTATTCCTCCATCCAGGCAAAAAGCAGAGCATGGAGCAGACTCCTAACACTGACAAAACACTCACTGGGCACATCCAGTAACACACTGAACAAGGAGGACATTCTTCAGCTACTATTTAACTCTGAATAAAAGTAGTAAAGAAGGATAGGCATTACTCCTGCTACTTCACACACTTTGTCCAAATGCCTGGCTCCTCCCAACATCCATGGGTACCAGAGAATGAAATGTGCCCAGCACAGAGACAATCATGGCATAGAAGTAGCCTCAGAGCTCCAGACAATCCTGCTCAAAGCCTGCCTTCACCTTGACCCTAGGCTATTCTCTTAAACAGATGAGCCATTTTCAGAATGCTGCATCCTTAAACACTTTCCAGGTGCAGAACACAGTTGCAGGTGACAGAGAAGAACACTGTAAATATCATGTGTGCTCAAAGGCCAAGCTACCTAACTTAACACTCCACTGAGAAGAGGGGTTGCAACACCTGCACCTGGTCCTACCACCTCATTCTCACTTTGTGGCAGGTTAAGGAGCAACATCTAACATGGGAGACCAGAAGAGGCTGGTGCATCTCTGGATTGACACAGACTCTGAAGGGAAGACACTACACAAGGCATGGTTGAAAGGCAACAGGCCAAGCAGCAACACTTAGGCTATGTCCAAGGTGGACAGAGGCGAGTAAGAAGCAAATTCTAGAGGGTTGCCAGAGGCAAAATTATTCCAAAAGCGTCACTGTCTGCCTCTGGAGCCTTCAAACCATACTTCTGATCAGGTTTGTCAACAGCTGGTAATATATATATATATGTATATATACTTGTCTAAAAGGGTCAGTACTTCGGTGATTAAGTCCAGGCTACAGGTGCTTGAGCTGTCATACATTTTCTTCCCAGTCCCAACCTCAGGCAGCACAGCAGACTGCTGACAGGGACTTTCTTTGTGCCACTCTGCCTGTGCCCAGTTAGTTTTAAAATTTCTAATCTAGATGCTCCACAGTTCCCCGTCCATTTAATTTCCTTATACTACTGGACACAGCCCTCTTTCTCAGCAAGGAAAAGAGTTATTTTAATACTTGCTGCTCACTTCTGTTTTGCTACAGGAACTCGTGGATTAAGCTGCTGCCCTTAGAGGAACATTCCCTTGTATATCTGAGGATGAGAGGGGAATCAACGGGAAGTTGGTCAACAGCACAGGTCTGAACACAAATCCAGGAGTTACAACTAACAGAACCTTTAAGTTCTCAAGCTTAGGCAGCAGCACATGGGGATTACTTGGCATCTCAGTACACAAACAACAACTCAACACTACAAACAGTTCTGCTATTCAGATGTTTTAATTCCAGGGTTAGCATCACAAAAGAAACTGGAATGGCCCCTGAGACAGACAAAAGTTGCCAAGACGTCTAAAGTTTTATCTTCTCAGTCAACTGAAATCTGCATTACAGAGTAGTGTCTTCTGCTTTGGAAGCTGTTGCTTCCCTACACCAAGAAACTGATGAAACTGTCAAACACTCCCTACTTTTAGAATTTTATGAAGATTTTGTCAATACTTTATTATTTGAAGAGAGCTATAAGGATGGCACTGATAAACTATCACCTGCCCTACAGACAATATGTGCATTTCAAACCAATGAGTAACCGGTCAACAAGTTCCCAGGGTTTCAAGCCTTCTTAGAAGGAAAGCACCTGAAGCTTTCTGCATTGAAAAACCTGAATTAAAAGCCACATGAAGAATTTTTCTGACAACTGCTACTTTTTCCATTTCCTTAAGATGACGCAGTTTGCTTTCGTAATCCAATCCAGGAAAGGAATACAGCTGTAGTGGTAAGAACTTCCAGAATCTTATTCTGCTGTCCATCTTATTCCTTGGAAAAGAGGATGTTCAAAACCATTGCATCACCCCCTCATCACAGGTATCCTGCAGTATTTGGCTGGGAGGATTTAATTTTGCACTCCTGCCCAAGGGTGCCTTGCAGCTCACCTGCCCAAGCACACGGGGCTGTAACAGACCAGAGGAGCAGGTATCACACTGCCACTTGAAAAACAAGGCACGAGAAGGTTTTCGTGAGTGAAACATCCTGATGAAAGCATGAAAGTCCTGAGGATGAGGAAGCAAAAGTTCACAGGCCTTCTCTCTGGAACCCTCAGAGCTAATGGAGAAGGTAAGCTTAGCTCAGGAAACCAGACTTTAACTAGTCCAACATAAACCACTCACCTGTCCATAGGATACGTAACGGAGATCAATATCTATTAAAACATCCCAAATACCAGCATAAACATGGCCATAGCTTCAAAAACAAGTTTTACCTTCATATGAGCAAACCCAGCCACAGGCATCAACACATGTGCACAGATTGTGAAAAACATTTCCTGATTTAAAGAAAAAGTTCTGTTCACAATTTAGTTCAAGACCACATTACATACATTTTATTTCCTGCACACATACACAATGGACACAGAAAGTAACATAACAGTGGATGACAGTGTTTCTGTGAATCTAGAACCATACTATGATATTTATGCTGAGAAAACAGAATGCAGCAATTCTGCTGAGGCACACAGACAATGGTCAAAACATGGCAAAGCAACAGTTCCTGTTCAGTAACAAAGGTGTTTCAATGTTATTGACATTATTGAAAAATAAAATGCTGAACAAAAATGTTACTTCATAAAACAGTCACAGAGGATACTTTGGTGATATTTAAACAAGAATTTGAATTCTGAAGCCAATCTTTGATTAAATGCTCTGTTTGTGTCTATTCCTAGCTGTTTCATTTTCCTGGAAAGCATTTATAAAATGAGATCTTGCCATTTGGACATGGAAACATACATGTTTCTATTAAAAGAAAAAGAATGTTAAAAGAATATGGGATCAAAAATTTGAAAATAAATCTCTTCACACATTATCAAGAACAGATCCTTGGAGCTACTAATACATTCCATTTCACATGTTTTCCTTTCTCTGCAAATAGTTTTACCTAGGTCATCCTGCACTTACAGAAGAGCAGCTTTTGAATAAACCAGCAGACAGAAGTATATGCAACACAGTTTTAAACACAGACACAAGAAGAAAAAAATCAACAACCTCCTTCTAGATCAGCACAAATTATAAAATATCCTCATGGCTGTTATCCTTTTCATTAGTTTTAAAGAGCACTTCACATTGAATTCAGGTATCCCAAATGAACTGAAAAGCAGCTCTTCTCCCAAACAGAGGGATATAAGGTTAGAACATATCCCTATCTAGAACCACATATCCCAGCTGGTTAAAAAGCAATTTCTCCCCTCCTGTAATGTCTAATGAGTTAGAGAGGAACATAGACACAGCAGATTTTTTCTTCTGGGCACCCTTTTCTACCACAACTTCTGTTTCCTACCAAACTGAACTGGCCAGTCTAGAAGATTGTCAGTGCAGGAGACACACAGCTTCATATCTGTCAAAACAACAAAGAAGTTGTTTTATAACTACATCTTGTTAACCTGTAGTCTTGAGTGTCTCAGCTTGCTGTAGAAATCAGACAGAATATGTGGGCACACAGGCTCACTGGTTTCTGCAGCAATCCAGCAGTTCTTGCCCACAATCGGCACTTCTAACCACACTGCAATTTCAACACCAAACTCAATTTTCAAAAATTAGGTTTTTGCAGTTCTGAGGAACTTCAAGTACATGTCTAAACCAGTATCAGTAACAAATCACAAACTCATTTAATAATAAAATCACAAGCACACAGAAAGTCTTGAAAACAGCCTGCACTGCATTTATGACGAGACAAGAGAACTCTGCTAGGTCAATCATGTCAGACACAGATCAATTATTACTATTCATATTTTATTACATATATAGTTCATAAATGGGGTATCATCATCCTAAAGTCCTTTTCTAATCATTACACAATTACATTCTAGTTTAATGAACACAGGATTTTTTTTTTTAATAGCATAAATTACTGGGTATTTGTTGGTGCATTTCTAACAAAATCTCCATGAAGCTTTATCTCCACCAATTTCCTTACTTATTAACAGCTTTACACAAGTATCAGGAAGGAGCACTGACTTAGCATAATTACATAGCTTACTGTTAGATTGGAATTCCTTTCTCATTCTCTCTAACTAAGGAATGAGTAAGCATTCTTAAACCACAATTAAAGACTCAGAGTGCCCATTTCTAGCCAAAGTACAGACTGTTATCAACAAAATACCATAACAGGTCCAAGTACAATTTAGAATCACAACTGTGCTCTTCTTCTTGAAAAATGAAAGGACTGAGACCTTTAATAGAACTCAAGCTGGACATGACTTATACAGGCACCAACTATCTTTGAAGTCTTGGGGTCTACAGGTTGTTAGATGTGGCAACATAGGATTGTACAATATTCTGACCACAAAGAGCTGCAACAAAGATCATAAAATCCAACTCCTGGCCCTGCACAGGACAGCCCCAGAAACACATTGTGTGCCAGAGAGCATTGTCCAAATGCTTCCTGAACTCTCAGCAGATTTGGAAGAGGTTCGTTTATCTACTGACCCCACCTTTTATGAATTTCTCTCTAATTCCTGCATGAATCAAATCTTGAATAATGCAATTTTCTGGAAATTAAATAGCATTCTTCAAAAGCCAAGAGTGGTGTACACAGCTAACTTTCATCTTCAGCAATCCACATGGAATGTAATTCCCTAGAGAGCCACTGAGGTTCACTGGGGCCAACGGTGGGAAGGAAAGTCCATATAGCAAGGAAAGGGAAAGCCAAAGTACTTTTAAAAGGAGTTCACCATGGTTTTTCCAGAGACATGCACTTAATGATATAATGGAATTCTTACCCCCGCTCCCCAAAATCAATTTTGCTTTGTAATCATGCATAAAAAAATAGGACACTTGCATGCACAATCAGCATGAGCCTTCTTACCCTTTCGTCCCATGATTCAGAAATCAATAGCAAACAAGGCTGCCCATGAAGATTAATCGACTGATAGTTGCAAAGCCATTTCTGTAAATAACAACGACAGCCATATTTTAATAAAGCCCCAGAAAATTACTAAGTTACATTTTAATATTTGGGGGAATGTCCACGTAGAGTTTAAAAGCACACAAAGGCTTTGATGGGCACCGAATGAAGTTCATATCTAAAGAATTTCATTTTTTATGTTAGATGCTGAGATTGTGCATACATAAGTAACAACTGAAAAAATAAATTCTTCAGGTTTTAACAAGGAATGGACAAAATGTAATTGTTCATTTCTTGGCTATAATGAAGTTTCTTCCAAAACAAATGGAAGAAATGGAGGGATGAATGATGATTATGATATCATTCATCATGTCTTGTCTTAGTATGAGTGTTTTTGACTCTCTATGGAACTGGGCCTAAACATTAACTTTCCCAAATGGGTCTAGGATGATGTGTACATAGAAGTGACAGCTAACAGAAAACAACAAAAGGAACACTTGCTCCAAATTAACAAGTCCTAAAGAAATCCATGCATATTCATTAAATAAGGAAGCACCAGCTTGGTGGCACACAAATTTCCTTAAGGTACCATGAATTAAATAAACAGATGCACAAAGAGTTTTCCAGCTACAATTCCTGTTTTGTTTCTTTTCTTAGCTTAATCAAGGACATATTTGGAGAAGTTACTACATTTTCTTTTCAATATATTGAAAGCATTTCTTGTATATTATTATGCAAAGAATCCATTATGTATTCTGCAACCATAGTACTATAATAGTTACAGACATTCTGACATACAGTTATTTCCCTTTTCTGACTTAGTCCTAGCAAGTGGCAAGCTGCCAAAGGAAGCCTAAAACCATGACCATGACCTTCCCCTGGCAGCTGTTTTCCAAGTTTCCATGGATCCTCAGTTGAAAAGGACATGAGATAGGCCTTCAGATGTTTCTCATCCTAAGACACCAGAATCATGCAGCAAACAATTTCAGACACCCCTGATGTAACTCTTCTGTAATAGCTGAAATATGAAAATGTTACAGAATTATAACCTATTTAACACTATTTTAAGTAGTCATCAATGCTGTCAAAATTAAGAGGGTTTCTCCTGCCTATAAAATAAACTAAGCAATTACAAAATGTACTTTATTAAGTAGCAGCTCCTACTGTAAAGTGTGAAGGCTACATGAGAAGCATATTCCAGATGAGGGAAAAAGCATGCTGGATGGAAGGAGTGGAGACAGTAATTAGCAAGAACTATGGCTTGATTTTTACTAAAAAACATTAAAAAGCTTTGTCCTTGAAATATTTATATCAACACATTTAGGAAGACAACTCCAGCCACTGGTATTTCAGAATTTTATTTCACCAGAATTAATTCACAGAGTTTTTATTTCAGAACTTTTATTTCAGGGTGATAGATCTTCCCATCACCAATCTTGTAGATACTTCACTATACCTAGTAAAAACTAAAATCATAAAACACAAATAAATGAATTTCCCAAAGCTGTTGAGAAAGGAGAAACCAAAATGAGGAAGTTATCTGCCTTTTAAAATGTGTTAAAAACGTTAAATGCCATGTAAGAATTCACTCATTTCAAATTCCATTTTAAGTGCTGTTTTCCCCTCCTACACTTGGCAAGAAAACTCTGTGCACATAGCAAATCATAAATTGAAAAGTTTGATGGGTATTTTTGGGTTTGAGGGAGGGATGGGTCATTTATTTGTTTAAAGACTCTGAAGAAACACAAGGAAATCAGTACCAGGCATGAATACAGAAACTAACAAGCACTACTCAATTGTTCAATTTTCTGTTTGTTTAAACCTTGCACAAAGCACAGAAGCCACTTTGCTGTCAGTGGAGCTGCCTCTGCACACACAAGTGGCAAAAAGCCACACAGTGTTTGGAAGACCAAGGAAACAAAATGTTATGTAGTTTAATGAGCATGTCTGTAGCCATTCTGAAGTCACCAAAACTGTTTCTTCACTGCAACCATGAACATGCCAAATCATGGGATATTTTCCACATAACTAATATATGTATCTCTTAAATCAGAACGGTCCCTTTCCTACCAGCAAATACTTGACAGAAGAGTGTGGGAAGTGTTCACATTACTAAATTTCCCAGTCATGATTCAAAGGAAGAATGTGGGAAAAATACATTGGGCAAAACCCTTATTTTTATTTATTTGTTCCTTAATTTATATGTTGCAGTCAGTCATAAGGACCTGCTAACCAGCAGCTAAAAACAATTTAACTAACAACTATATTTAACAAAATCTTGAAAACCAAATATCCAATTATGTTCATGGCATAAGCCAAAAGAGAAAAGAATAAACTAAGACAAAGTTAAAAAAAGTCATACACAGAGCTATTACAAGTAAAATATATTTTTATAGTCAACAGGTGGTCTCACCTGTGGCATACATAATTCTTTTAGTTCAAGCAATTTCATTCTAGTATAAAAGCTGACTTTAGGTTAAACATTTAATTGAAGTCAGGGAATACATCCAGTAAGTAGGTGAGCTGTTTCTAGAAAAGAAAAATTTCATTATCTACCAAGCTGTGTTTCAAACATCTGATTAATTGTGAATATCCAGAACATAATGTTCAAAAAGAAAGTTTTCAACAAATATTTTGATATGACTTAACTGTCACTTCTTCTCCTTAGCAGAAGCATTTATAACATTTCAATCTGAATGTGGCCAGCAAAAAATCTACCAAAACCACCCATGTTCCATAACAAAAGTATGCTAAATGATATTACCTGCACAAATTATTCAACAGGGAAACTGAGAACACACAAAGCAAGTGAAAAACATATACTGCTTGTACTGCAGAGACTATCTGGTTTTAAGTTATCCAGGTGTGCTTTTATATAAAAGCACTATATATGTATCATATATATATATATATATATATATATGTATGTATATATATATATGTTTCTTTTACTCCAAAGTTTGTGACAAAGCACAGCTTAGACAATTACTAAAACATGTAGTTCAAACCTACTCCTACTGTACTCCAACAGAAATGAGAAAACACATTTGCTTTTTCAACATTTCAGAATCTGTATTTCAACTTCAGCTGAAGACACCATCCGTGCCTGTAACCACTCACATCAACACGCCTGTTTTGTACAAAAGACAAACCCATAATATAAAGTTAAACATAAAAATTACAAAGAAAAGCTACACCTTGGAAAGGTTGATCCAAGTGCTGCAGCAATGATAGAGCATCACATCTCCACTACAGACATCAACACAACTGCCACGTCACGGCTGGTCAAAGCCAAGCACTTTTGCATCTCAAGCATGAGAGAGCAGATTGAACATTTTCTATTTAGGCTATTACAAATGCATTGAGACTAAAATAATAACCTTTTCTAGGACTCTATGCAGCACTAAATCCCCACATTCCTAAGAGGAATTGCTGAGCAGAAACATCAGTAGAAAATGTGATAATCCAAATATGCAATGAACAATTTGTGCAGAGCCCAGCAGCCATGGCTGAGCTGAGGTTCAATGAGAAGAGCATCCATCACCCCTGGCTAATGACATTTTTTCATCTCTCCCCCTCTCAGCACCACAGTCTAGCTCTGACTAATGCTTATTTTTCCACAGTTAATATTGAAGGAGTAAAAAACCATATTGTCCTGTCAATGTTTCATGCACAGTAACTTCAATACTGACTTCTAAAGTGTCACCAGGTACAGCTGAATTCCTCAGAAAGAATAAATAAGCTTTTACTCAGTCTTTATGCAATGCCAGTTATCTGAATCTCTCATGATATTCCAAAACACTGCCTTTAGACCTACACATTCATTCAATTACTGTTTAAAAAAAAAAAAAAAAGGAGGGGGGTAAAATTACCACCAGGAACTGCTACACAGACCCAGGAAACAAAGCAGGACAATAGTGGATAAGGGAGGTGGACCCAAATTGGACCCAGTATGACCCAACAACACCATCAAAATTTCCTGTTAACTAGATATTATTTTTCTACTTCACTTGCAAAGAAGTCACTGCAACACAACAAAAAATATTTTTGAAAAATATCTCACTGTAACAGCCTCTTCTAAGTTTCAATCCTAAAGACAGTCAATGTGCTTCTTGATGTGTGGGATGAGAGAGTTCCACGTGAAAATAAAGTAAAATAAAAAAATACACAAAACCCATCTGCCTTTAGAAACAACTGTGTTTTTCAGATTTCAGGGACAAATGCTTTAAGATTTCAAAGTAACACTGCAGCAGCAGCCTATTTCATCAATATGCTTTGAAAAAAATCCTATGGAACCCCTAGAAAAGCCTAAATTAGCAGGCAGATTTCTTTTCCATATGCTACAGAGTTGAATTCCTGAAGGCTGTATCTCTACTTATTAGAAGTACAACCAGTCACAAAAGGATGCTTGCCTGTCTTAAAATCCAATCATACTTCTTCACTGCCATAACCTTTGGAAGTAAAGTATTATAAAACACTGTTATTTCACAAGAATTGCAGTGCATACTAATGTCTGTTAGGCTCCCTTCTCTTCACCCATGCACTTACACTCATTAATACAGGCAAAGATAAATAAATGGCTGTGTAGTTCTGAGTGTCTTGCTGCAGATAAATACTGCAATCAGTTCTTTTGGTCTCCTTTAATTCCCATCTGACTGCTGTAATATAAACTCTACATGCATTGATATTAATGACCCCAAACATAAGCACATCTGGTATTAACAACAACAAAAAAAATCTTACTTCTCTAGATTAGTTGCTAAAAAAATTCCTTCACATAACAGGTGTGACATATTTATAATAAGGTATTTTACATGATCAGGGTTCAAACAACACAACACAACACAGAACTACTGTAAAGCATTTCTAATACCCACAGCCACAGCTCACTGCAAATCACAGCAAAGGACAAATGCTCCAAAACTTCCTCATGAAATTCAGCATCCATGAAATTCACTATAAACCTATATTAGAAGGTACTCATTATGACTGGTACTGTAGCTTTATGAATACTTCTTTATCCTCTAGATAAAGCAGATTGCTTTATTCAAAGAATAATGTTAGCAATGTTACTACAGATGATATAAAATTTTCTCCAAACAGAGAAACTAATCATAGGAATAGTTTAATTTATACTTTTGTAATACATATTATAACTTGATCCTTTGAGTTATTTGAGAAATTTGCTCCTCTTTAAAGTAAATAATTTGATTCTTAGAAATATTTGCTTCAAAAATCTCACTTTGAATTTTAAGTCTTTCAAAAATGTTAAGTCTTATCACTTTTTATTCTAAATAATGATGCTATCTTCTAGAAACGCTACTTGTCATTTTCCAAATATAGGATTATAACTATATCAAAATATAGCTTTTTTGTATCAGAAATATCTTCCTTAGTTTTTTAATCCAACTATCTCAGAACATATTTTAAATTTCAAAATTCAGTGTTGTATTGTGAAGCTGTAAAAAGGCAAATGCGGAGCCCCTATTATTATTTGAATAATATATAGAGATTTACAAAGGCAGAGACCACATAACATTAACATCTTAAAATTTTTATAAATGACAGCAAGTATAATGTTTCTTTTTCCATTTAATATTTTTTTAAAAATTTAAACCTCAAAGAAAATACCTTAACAGCAAACACTCCTAAATATTGTCTTAATGTACTTAAGAATACTTACTGCCAGGCATTGTTAGTCAGGGATCTGTCCTCAATTTTGCAAAAATACAAGAAACTATGAAGAAAACAAACAAACAAAGTCAAGATTAGAGCTTTAGACAATCAACACCCAAATATCTTCAGTAACTCATGCAGAATAAGCCAGTCATTTTTCAGCTCCAATACCAAAGGGGCTGTTACCACAGAAATCCAGATATCCTCCTAGGTGACCAGACTAGATGCAGATTTTGCCAGTTCCTGAAATGCAGTCATTCTGTTCTTGCCTTGGATGCTGGAGTAAATATTTTTCTGTTGTGTATTGTGACATTTCCAAGTGTCACTGTTTGGGGTGCTAAATCCTGCACAGTCTCACAGGATGCTTCCACTTCAGATCTAAACCACAGCACTTCCCTGTTAAAATGCCTGAGAGGTTTCTGTTCAACACTATGAAAAACAACTGAAAAACCTCAGTGGCAATTTCTAGGGCATTTTTCTCCCAGGATCAAAAAAGGCAGATTTCAGATGAGAGTGTAACCTCCTATACACAACAGCTGCTCAAAGGATTTTTGATGCAATTAAATACATTCATAAAATGAACTCATCTGAAGTTACGACAATCTATTTTGGACATAAAAGTAGCTAAATCTATTGTTTAATTAATTAGCACCAAAATGCAAATCATTTGAAGATTTTTCTGTAGGCAGTGCATTTGGATTTTACTAATTGCCAAATGCAAACTCACCATAAATGCATCTTTCTACAAATAGAAACAAAATCTCAGTTAGACAGTAAGTGCTGCTCTCTTAAAAAATAAAATTTTAAATAAAAGATATTCAGCTAATAATTGTATGTACAAATACACCCAAAAAATGGATAATGTGAGAATAAACATTTCATTTGGTCAACATATGTTTTAATGACCACATATTGAAGTAATGCTCATAGTTGCTAAAAATAAATTTTATTCTCATATATGCATTTCAATCAAAGGTTCCAATTTGCTGACAGCAACTGGGATTAAAAATAGTATTTCAAAGTAAGTTATTCAAAATATCCCATCTATTAGAAAGCTGTTTGTCTCTCTCCAAAGGCAGCATGAGAAGTAGTGTAATTTTATAAAAGGAAATGTGCTGTGGATCATCATGTTCAAGAGACACATGGAAAGGCAAAATCTCTGGTTGAGAATGAAATTATGGACCCAGATGAAACAATACAGAACACAGATTTACTGACAGATAAGAAAATAAAAATGCAGAGAACCTGGTGAGAGTTTCAGGGAGTCAAGTGCCAGAGAGCCAAGAGTGTTTTACTGACCATCTCTGGCAATCAGGAATTTAATACATTTTCCTAATACATAACCACTACTGTTGTCAGCAAAGTCAACTCACTTTTAGAAGATTCTTAGAAGAGTTTTCTGCAGAATTACTAGAAAAGTGGTATAATCAATTAAGACATGTAGAAAATACCTTGTTTTTAAATAATTTACTGAGTTTTTAGTGATTTTATGATCTGTAAGAGGACCAAAAATTCCATATGGAGGTGACTTGGCCCCTACATGCAGAACAGACCACTCAATTTCCTCTCCATAAAATCTTCAATCACCATTTCACTTGACCTAGGACAAAGTTTAATCCACAGATGCTGTCACCTGTTACAGCAGAACAGAACTAAACTAAACCAAAAAGCTTCTCACTATGAGTCCACTCAGCTATTTGTCACTAAATTTTACATAAGAGAGACCCCCCCACCCACCCCAGAATTTGATGAAGCTGATTTTAGCTAATTAAAAGAGAGCTATGGAAAATCATGTGATAGCATTTAGCTTCATAGTCTAACACTTACTGTTTAACATACCCCATGTCAATTTGTGACATCTGACAGATCACAAGATGCAATTTATGGATATTAAGTACTGCACAATGTTTTCTTCACCAAAGCAACTGACTCCTGGATATTAAGAAGGTAAACAAAATCATATCTACTTTTCTGTGGAGGATATAATAATAATTCTAAACATAATCAGAATCAAAGTGCAAAGACAGTGAATGTACCTTAAAAGACAGAAGAACACTTGTATGACTCATAAAATCGTTCTTCTAAAGAAAAACTTTCGGTTTTGTTTTGAGATTTTTACATCACTTGGCTAGGAAACCCAATGTCAATTCATTCTTCATCAGAACAAGGATAAAAATATAGTTTGCATAAAATGGACCTCTTTAAAAGACCTAAAATGGAAAAATTATACAACCTTGTGCTACAGGTAAAGAAACAGAAGTCAGCATACCTGAGATTTTTTATTTTTTTCCAATAAGCCTTCTGTTATGTTATTATGTAACACCATAAATTTTTAACTTGATTTTGAGTCTTCAAAATTAAATTGCCAGCTGGGCTCCTGTTCATTCCTCTAACTCAAGCCAAATAAGGGCAGAGGCTTAAGCACCCCTCACATTCACTCACTTTGAACTGAAAAATTAAAAAAACACTGTACAATTACTTTTTAGATCACTTAGCTCCCTGCTAATACTTTCTATTTGAAAAATTAATCAACGCCTTTAGCTTTGAAAGTAGGCAAATGGCCAATGCAATATAAGATTAATAAATCACATGCTCATTTCTAAATATAGACAGTTAAGCTCCAACTACAATTCCCAGAACTCAAAAAATGCAGTATAAAATGGATTTACATACCGTGTAATTCTGGGAAAGTACCTGACTTTAGTCTGAACTGCCCTTCTCAGGTGGAGAGACAATGCCATGTTATGAAGCTGGCTGAATTGATGAGACTATCCTGAGAATACAACTACAGAAAACATGATTTGCTTTCACTTCAAAAATGATGGATCTTCAAAATGGTTTAAAAGCTGTGTGATAATGTTACAAGGATTACTTCCTTACAGAGTTAGGCTGGGCACTTAAAAGTCACTGAAATCAACAAAAGCTCTTTCTAGCCCATACTCTTTATAATTTAGATTTTATAATTAGAAGTGTGATCACTTTTCAGACTTGAATTGTATTTTCATACCTCCTTCAGCTTGCATGCAATATAAAATTTGTTCACTCTTTTCTATTGCACAAGTCTGGATCAGAAGGAGAGAGGTTACTGTCCATCATGAACCACAAACATCTGCAATATCTAAACCAGTTGTTTAATCACAGACTATACTTTAATTAAAATTTTTGAGGTTTTTTTTTTCCTGAATCAGAAATTAATCTCATTCTAGCAGCCTTTTTTAGACAAACACTAAAATTGCTATCAAAAGGCTTATATAAAACATATGGATAAGCCTTTAGGCCTATCAGGGCACTACAATCAAGATTTCAACTCCACCAATTTCTCTAAGAAATTTTACCATATCTTTAAGAGCATTAACACCAAGTCTTCAAGAAAGATGTCTTGAAGTTACTTGAGAAAATATTTCAAATTATGTAGAATTAATTACAAATGCTTTAGGAAGTAATTACCTATAAAATCCCAAAGTCATGACTGTTAACTCTGGGTTTAGCTTACCGACTCAGTTTGTGCAGCAAACGCTGATGCAGCTTAGCAAAGCGTAACGCCCGGGCTAGCAAAATGAGCTTTGTTTGATGGAGCAACTAAAACTGGTTTAAAGTTCGAGGTTTTCTACAAGTCCTACAACAGCACAGAGACAATCCACACCTCAACTTTTCTTCCTTGTATCTCAGCTCGAAAGACAACGGGATACCTTTCCAGATGTATCCAAAAAGAGACCTGTGCTATAGATTTCAGGAATAGGATTTGTGAACCCACACCTCAACTCTCTAAAGCATGGCTCCGTGATGCACGATTAACTTTAAAGACGAAGCCAAGAAAGCTCGCAGTGTCGTCCTCCTGTCCATTTTCATTGTGTTCGGTTAACATCTCGCTGTGCATTTGAGGAGAAGCTGCTGAGGGCACTCCCAAAGCCCCAGCCCCGTCCGGTGGAAGCGGAAGGATCCGCTCGCCGTGCCCAGCCCCGCGGTGCCCACAGCCCCGGTGGCGAGCAGCCCCTGCCAGGCGGACAGCCATCCTGGCAGCCGCTCCGCCGGGACCCAGCGGCCACAGGGACCCCCCGAGCCGCTGCCACGGCGGCTCCGGCTGAGGCGATGCCCTGAGGCTTCTCCTCCCGCGCCAGCCGGGCGGCCCGAGCCTCCCGCCGCTCCCTCGGCGCCCCCCCTCCGGCGCGTCCTCCTCGTTCCCGACCCCGAAGCAGGGGATGATCGCGACGAGGAGGCGACTGCGAGGGCGAACACGAGTACTGGGAGCACTGCCCGGCTGCCTCAAACTCACCTCAGCTTCCCCTCCGGCTCAGTTTAGCAGCCGCCATCTTCACCCACCCCTCCCCCCCCCATCCCGTCGAGTCCGCCGTGGCGCAGTGCACGCCGGGAGATGTAGTTCTATCAGTAATAATTCCGTGCCCTTTTCCACTCATCCCTCCCACACAGAGAGGACGCTGAGGAGTCTCTGCGGACGAAGAAGCGCCCCGACACGGCACGGGGGTACAGCCCCGGGCATGGGGCCGGCTGAGCCCTGCCAGGTGCGGGCCGGGCGGGCGGAAGGCGGCAGGCGGACCACAATTCCCAGAGGCCCTTGCTGCGGGGGCTCGCCGGCTCCAGGGGGCGGCGCTCCCCTGTCCGTGCCCGGCCCCGCCGGGAGGGCGGGTCGGTGTCACCGGCGGGGGTTGGTGCCGGTGCCGGTGCCGGTGGGTCCGGACCGGGCACGGGACCGTGCTGTGCTTCAGTCATGGACTGAAGGAAGGGGCAGGGGAGGGCGAGCGGTGCTGGACACTCCCCTGAAACCGGAGTTCTACCGCACCTCCGCAGACCATGCCGCACCTCCACAGTGATGCCAAACTCCGGTGAAAATCAGTGAAACCCAAGACAGCACAATCTCTTAGTCTCTTAGCTTTACTTGAAATAATACAGCCGTCTTCCAAATTTGATGCCTTTGATGCGAGATTTTCCAGACAGGGAAGGGGAAATCGGAATTCTTTCTTAGAATCGTTAAGTTGGAAAAGACCTCGAAGATCATTGAACCCAGGCTATGACCCGACACCACCTTGTCAAGCCGGCGCTGAGCGGCGCGTCCAGTGGTGAACACCTCCACCACCCTGGGTACTCTTTTCCAATGCTTAACACCCCTGTTAGTGAAGAAAGTTTTCCTGATGTCCATCCTGAACCTCCCCTGGTGCAACTTGAGGCCATTTCCTCTTGTCCTGTTGCTTTTCACCTGGATAAAATCTACCTTCAGACTGTTGAGAACACAATGATCCCCCTGAGCATCCCTTTCTCCAGGCTAAAAACTCCGAGCTCCCTCAGCTGCTGCTTATCAGATTTGTGCTCCAGCTCCTTCCCCAGCACTGTTGTCCTTTTCTGGACACACTCCAACCCCTCAGTATCATTTTTGCATGAAGTGCCAAAAACTGAACACAGGAGTTGAGCTGTGGCCTCACCAGTGCTGAGTACAGGGAGACAGTCAATGTTCTCATGCTATTGCTGATATAAGCCAGATGCCATTGACCTCCTTGGCCCTTGGGCACACACTGGTTCATGTTCAGCCACTGCTGACCAGCCCCCCAGGGCCTTTTCCACCAGCATCTTTCCAGCCCCTCTTCCCAAGCCTGCAGTGCTGCATGGAGCTGTTGTGCCCTAAGTGCAGGAGCTGGCACTTTGCCTTTTTGAACCTCATACAATTGGTTTTGGGTTATCGATCCAGCCTATAGCACTAAAAGCCCATTTCCTGTTGTTGTAGTTCCTTCTGTCAATCCATTTGAGTTTACATGCCAATCCATTTGATTTTATATCTTTTACTGACTTCAGTTCTGCTTGTGTTGCCTCTGTTAAAAACTTTTATTTTCTTACACTTTTGAAACTACTTGAAACTTTCTTTTCAGCAATAGTAGAAACAAGATCAGTGTTTCAGTTATGTTTCTTGAAAATAACCCCTAAAAATGTGAAACTGAGCAAGTGAGATGTCTACATGTCTCACAGTTTTCAGCAGTATCCAAAACGTGTTAATTTGCAAAAATTGGACAGACTCTCACATGTGGGTGCAACTCAGCAAGTTAAAGGAGTAAACTGTAGTCCTTCTTATTCACTTATATGATTTCTGAAATACAGCTTATGGCTTTGAACTCTTTGGGCCAAACACAATTAAAGTGATAAGACAGTGAACAGTTCAGCCTCCCATAGATATGTGTATTGAGTCACTGCCTGCAAAGCAGAACATGTTGGCATTAGCCAATTTATTAAGGTTTCTACCAACAACAGTCAGAACTACAGAGATCTACATTTGCCCTTTGTTCTTTAAGTACAGCTGGTGATAATAATCCTCCTCATTTTCTGAAACCTAGAGGAAAGGTTTTTTTTTTTTTTTTTCATTGACCAAAAATTCAAATGCATTATTATGGTCTTAAGTCATGTCAGATGCACCTTTAGTTCAAAGATCATCCTTCTAGCCATTAGCTACAGGCAGTTTTCTCTCTTTACTGAAGTGTTTCATTCCAGCTATTTGTCTTATTTTTCTTTTGTCTGTGCATAAGGGTGTGCAGGCTCCAATGTTCTCATCATGCCATATGGTTTCAGCAAAATGCTGGCAAGTAGTGCAATTGCTAGATTTTACTAGTTGTCTAAACAAAACAAGCAGCAAGTCAGGTCGGAGCCTCTGCTCACAGATATTAAATGTAACACTGTGAGTAACATTCTGATTTCTCTAAAACAGTTTAAAAGCAGTTTCAGCTGCCTGACATTATAGTTCCTGTTTCTGTAATGATAATTCTTTATTCCCTGAGGCTTTTCGAAGTGTTTTCCCCCATTTGCATTGTTTTAAACACATCTGTGTATATATGGAGTAGCCTTACAAAGTTCAGATAACAGAATAAATACATTGTTGGGATTGAGGTTTGTTTGAAGACATCTGATATGTTTTAAAGAAGGTTTATTTTATTACATTATTGCATAAACCATGTGGTGTGTAATACTCAATAAAAGTCAATAAAGCCCTTATCATAATTGTAGTGTTGTTGTTTAAAACAACTGTTTTCTTAATACAGCTTCGAAACAGAGGAAACAGCTGTAATCTGTGAACATGTATGTGTTGATCTCTTTGAGCTTCCTTATGTGCTGTGTAATGGATAGCAAATTTAGTTGTGAATTACAAGAATTTTTCATTTTAGTGAGGACATCAGAAGAATATCTGGACACCATTTTTGTCCAACACCAATTTTTCATTTACTGTCAATGAAAGATGGACCTGATCCTTTGGCCACATCTAGGCTGAGAATCAAACTACCCAGTAAGATGAAGAAAAAGTTGAATTGTATACACAAAACATTGCTGCATGGCTAATTGGCAGCCAAACCATCTGGTTTTACACCCCATCATCCCAAGCCTGTCTAAGTGGACTGGCCAGTTTTGCTTGAACATCTCCTAAATCTCCTGGAGCAACAGTTTGTGCACTTACTGGTCCACATATGCACAAAACTCCATGGCCCAAGTGACCTGCTTTTACAGTTCTTTAAAAAGTGGTGGGAGCAGGGGATGGCAACAGAGATATTTGGAGGGAGCTGGGCCTGTTCAGCCTTGAGAAGAGGCAGCTGAGAGGAGACTTCATCAATGCCCATCAGTGTCTGAAGGGAGGTGTCAGAGGATGGACCAGCCTGCTCAGTGCTGCCCACCAACAGGATAAGAGGCAATGGGCAGAAACAGATGCCCAGAAAGTTCCACCTGAGTATGAGGAAGTACTTTACTGTGTGGGTGACTGAGCATGTGAACAGATTGTCCAGAGAGTTTGTGGAGTCCCCCTCACTGGAGATATCCAAGAAATGTCTGAATACAATCCTGTGCCATGTGCTATGGGATGACCCTGCCTAAGCAGAGAAGTTGGACCAGATGACCCACAGTGGTCCCTTCCAGCCTTGCCCATTCTGTGATTCTATGATTATTATATTAGCAGAGCTTTTAGAGCTTTCACTTGAGTAGCATCTAAAGTGTGAGATAGAAACCTCTTGTTCAGCAGCCAATAATAAAATGTGAATTGCATAAGTAATTTGGCAGCAGCAATTCTACATTTTCTGATTGGATTGCTAAGTCACCTAAGACTGCAATCAAATGTTCAGTACTTGCAGCAAGAAGCAAAACGTACTTCAGTTTGAAATCCTCATGGAGGTTCAAAGGGTATCAGGAATTATTAGTTAGCCTAAGATGGTCTAAGAGAATGAGCCCTTCAAGGAATTTTAAAGAAAAAGAAAAGAAAGAAAAATTTAAAAATACCAAATAAATTAATGTTCCCCATCAATGATATAATGCAGGAATAATAGAGGGTTGATAATGCTTTTATACCTGTGTTAGAAGGATATTGTTAAGTTAAAAATGTTGCAGATAAAGAAAAAGAGAAAAGAAAACATTCAGTACTTATTAAAATGAATGAGTAATGGCTGGATTAGTGAACATTATTAATCCACTTGCTGAACAGTTATAATCCATTCTAACATTAATTTCAACTTTCAGTAGTGAAAAAACAGGAGTTTTCACAGCAATGGCTCTATTGCTTGCTCAGCCACCACAGGCATTTCATGAAATGACAATGAAATGTTATACATACAATACAACATATATACACATGCTATACAATAAGACACCAGATAATAATTTAGTTAATATTTATTAATACTTTGTTTGTTAGTGATTTTTCCAACCTTGCATTTTTATGGTTGAGTCTATAAATGAGTGATGACTACAACATATTATTACTATCCAAATGTAATTGATGATAGAAGATGTTTCTACTAGCCCCATGTACCCAGTGCAGAATCTAAAGGGGAATAAAGGCTGACAGGAGACTATCATGGACTAAATGAAGTGATGCTGCCTCTAAATGCCACAGTGCTGGAATTCCAATATGAGCTGGAGTCAAAAGCAGCCAAATGGTGCCACAGTTGGTATGACTAATGCATTTTTCTCAGTCCCTCTGGCTGCAGAGTACAGACCACAGTTTGTTTTTGCTTGTAGGGGTGTCCAGTATACCTGGAATTGACTGCCCCATGGGTGGAAACACACCCAACCATCTGCCATGGACTGATCCAGACTGCAAAAGGAAAAGGGTGAAGCTCCAGAATACCTGCAATACATCAATGATATCATTGTTTGGGGCAATACAGCAGAATAAGTACATTTTTGAGAAAGAAAATAATCCAAATTTGTCTGAAAGCTGGTCTTGCCATAAAGCAAAGTAAGCTAAAGGGATCTGCACAGGTGTGGTAGGACTCTCTTCCCTACCACAGAAGAGCTTATCTGTTCTATCAGCTGGTGTGACAGCTCTGGGCATTCTCCCCCTCACATGAATTGGTGAGATAACCCAGGCTGCACCTTTTCTGCTAGGGAGTTCTCTGGTGCCAGAGGTAGAATTCCCAGCTGACAATAAACATCTGACCTTGAGAACAGGATGTAGAGTGATAAGCTGGAATTTCTGACTGACAGACTCTTCACTTTACAAACTATAAAAGCTACACAAACCTTCTTTAAAATCAGAGGTCTCCTACACACACCCTGGAAACAGGTAGGATTGCCCCTGAAGTTTGGATGCAAACTTTGTGGTTACTTCCCTGGGAATTGAGTGAAAGGATTCTATGTGTACTCCATCATCAATTCAGTGGTAAGTTACATTGACTCCTAATCTATATTATTTCTTCGTTACCTGTAATGTAGATACCTTTTTATCATGCACTGTATTTCTTTAATCTACTCATAATTCTTTTTGTTTACTGCGTGGTAAGTAGTCTGTTTAAAATCAGGAATGACATGAACTGATCAGAATTAATTTTTTGAGGAACAAGGACAATGCAATGATGACCTGAGCCAGGCTGCTTTTGGTGCCCAATGATCAACTGTGCTGCTTCTCCTGTCCTGACCACCCATCCTGATGAAATGGAGCCCAAGTCATGGATCTGGAGGGGTGAAATAAGCACATGAAATGACAAAATAATATTTATTTGTGAAAGAATGGGGGATAGAGGTTAATGAAAATCTGTGTTGGGTATGGAGATGACTTAGGGATGTACTTTAAGTTGTATGTGTAGTTAAGAATGGCTTCCAGTAATGAAAATAAATAGAAAGGAACACTTGGAAGATATATAAATTATGTGGGATTGTGTCTGACTGAGGTAGAGTTCCCTGACAGTGCTGTGCTTTGCATTGGTAGCTGGGGGGGAGTAGATAACACACCAGCATTTTGGCTACTGCTGAGCAGTGCTGGCACAGCATCTGTGCTCTCTTTCTCTCTAGCATTCCTCCCCTGCTCTCCTGTCAAGGGGGTGGGAATGGGCAAGATCCTGGCAGGGGACACAAGTAGGCCAGCTGACCCAAATTATCCAAAGGGATATTCCATACCATGTGATATCACTTCAGATATAAAAGCTAAGGGAGGGAGAGGGAATAGGAGGGCATTTATTATTTAACAATGTTTGCATTCCAGAGCAACCCTGTTAAAGCCCTTCTTCCCAGGAAGTGGCTGAACATTGATCACCAATGGGAAGCAGAGATCAATTCTTGTTTCCCTTTTCTTCTACACTCTCAGATCCTAAACTGCCTTATCTCAACCTAGAAGCTGTTTTCCATCTTTTTTTCCTCTCACCTGCCCTAATGGGGAGTGATGGAGCAGCTTGGTGAGCACCTGGCAACCAGCCAAGGTCAATCCATTACAGCATTGTTGAACTGCAGAGATAAAATCCCTGGGGCCTGTGTTAGGACTTTCACTCTGTCATTGTTGATTTTGTCAGGAGCCATGGTGGATGCAAACTGACTATATTAACCAGCCGTGAAAAGCAAAGCAGAGAGTTCATGCCAATTCTGCACCCAGACCATCCAGCACTTCCTGGTTGATATCAGCTTTTTTCCCCAGTTTCATTTCAAGTGAGAGTTCTCCATGACAGCTCTGCTCACTGGGATGACAGCTGTCAGAAGGACAGCAAAAATAGATGGCTACATTTTTTAGAAATTCCCAGGAAGTGCTGAGCAGCCACTGACAGAAAAGCCTTGCAGATGTCTCAGAGCAAAAATCCCCAAATTCCTTTTAAAACCATGGCCATATATACTTGGAGGGTTAATTCCACATCATGTCAGTATTACAGAATCCTCAGGGGAGTAAGAAAGGTTCTCATATGACATATAATTACACACATGTACATTTGGTAACAAATAATAGTTTATGATTAACAGAGATTTTATTCCTAAATGAGTAACTGCCTTAAAGATGCTTTGCAACAAAATTATTCAGAGGAAACGTTCTGATTCCATTGAATTACGTTTTTTATCCTTTCTGTCATCATGAGTGTCTATAATTGTGATTTTTCTGGCAGATTGAAGCAATCTTGATACATCTTATTTTTAGAATAGGCAGTGTTTCTATCAAGTAAGTGGGGTTATAGCACCATATTCAAGTGAGGTCTGTGTGATTAAAATTTAACTTGTCCAGCTGAGGGCAAAAGGAGAATGAAGCACAGAGGTTTTACCAAAGGAGTGGATGGCAATGGCATGCCTGATTCCATGTGAAACTCAGATTTCCTGAGATGCTGTCTGTAAGGAGAGCTAGCCACGTGCACAGATGGTCACACTGCAGTATTTTATGCTCCAAAATCAGTGATTTTATGTATTAGTCAAGTTCCCACTCTGTTCTACTGAGCTGCTGATGTACCTTGGCATATTCTGTGGATCTTCACTTGAAGTGTTCTCTTCCCTTTGCTGTAAAATAGGAAAAGAATGTCAAAAATTTTGATTACCATAACATTAAAAAATAGAATCTAATTATTCTCTTCCATTTTCAGTCTTGGCTAGATTACATTTTTTGGGGGAACCAATTAGTACCCACTAGAAAAGAATGAATGTGCTCCAAGAATCTTTGCTTTTGCTGCAAAACTATTTATTCTGTGTCATTTAAAGTACTGACAACAAATAATGCACATTGTGTCCCATAACTTTTTTTTCCTTTTTCTTGGTTTCTAAGGCTGTTGCAATCACACTGACCAGTCTCTTGTAAATTGGGAATCAACAGGTCAATTTTTTAATCACATTAGACAATGCAATGATGGAAGTCTCACAGGTAAAATGGTTCTGGAGGTTTTGTGAAAATCTGTAAAATGATAGGCAGAAGTGAACTGAATTAATGATCTCACTGAGGAAAAAAAACCATCAAATAACTCAGGTTTTTTTTTTTTTTGTTTTTTTTTTTTGGCCTGGCCATGCTGTGCTTAAGAGCTACAGACACAACCAACAGCAGACAGTGCAGATACAGCATCAAGCCAGGCCTGACTGTGCTTCTTTCTTCCCAGATGGCAGTGAGGGAATGTGGGGGGGTTACTAAAATATCGTGGAATGAGATCATGATGAAAACAAGAGAAAAATTTGAATTATCACAGCACAGCTACAGGTACAGGCATGCAATCCCATGCAAAATAAAGATTTATTGATTCCACTGTTCACAGAAAAAAAAATACATTTTGGATAAAAATATGTCACATCCATAAAAATAACCAAATATGTTTCTAAACGGCCTGTGGGTGACAGCCTCCACTGAGTAAAAAAAGACCTAATTTCCTGTCACAGTGGGCCAGATTCTCAGCCTGTGTGAACTGGCAGGATTAATAAGAAATTAATTGAGTTGTGCCGACCTAATGCCAATTTGCCCACTGGTTTAGGATGTCAAAAATATTTCCTAGGAAATATATATTAAAAAAAAAGAAAAAGGCAGGAATAGGTGTTGGGGAAATGGACATAAAATTATGTTAGGGAAGTAAAATATCGACTAATTTAAGAGTATAAAAATTAAGTAGGATATTCACCCCTTTCTATCCCAAAACACTTTTCAGATTTCTTTACCCTGTGTCAGGAAGTGGGGTCAGTTTTGAGAAAAGACCTGGGCTGGGGCAAAAGCCAGAATCACAGACACCAGGAGGAGACAGGGACTGTGCAGAGAGCTCAGTGATACCAAGAAACAGGGGGTGGCACTGGGAGAGCAGAACCTGGGAGCCCCTCCTGGCTGAAATGCACAGGTGGAAATGCACAATCTCTGCTCACCACAGCATTCTCCCTGTGCTAGGAACAGACACGAAGGCACAGGAATCCCACTGCCCCTCTGCTGATAACTCATCTTTGCAGGAAATGCTGGCTAGCTTGAAATACTGGGGTTAAGGGTGGCTAACAAATGTCTTGGGTCAACTCACATAATTTCATATATTTTAAAAAATAAAGTACCCCTGTTTCATCTGCAGGTGAGTCCAGAAGATTTTTTTTCAGCTGTATTATAATGTTTAACCCACTCTGTCTTTTTAGATAAATTTTGAAATAGTGATATATGGAGCGAAACCTGCAGGAGATTTTGTTTTGAAAATAACAGAGTAGATATATTTTTTTTCTTATTTTTATTTTAATCTTTATTTTTGGCACACACATCAGATTTGCATTTCCCTGCAAAGTTACAGTGTAGGCAATAGATAAATAAGCCACAAGCTCTATTTAAGAAGTGCCAGGAGGTGGCGTGTGCCCACCTAATTTCCTCCCTCAGACTCAAGCAGAGTTTTGCAGTGCACGTACATACCTGATCATATATATGCATTTGCTTCCACTTGGATTTTTGCCAAATTTGAGGTACATAACAATTAGTGTTTACCAAATGAGAAACTCTTCCCTAATTTGTTTGCTCATTGCTGTTCAGTGTGTGCCCCAGTGGAGCATTTGTTACCTCTTCAGATTTTGCTTTTTTAACTTAATTTCCTGGTGGACTTTTGCCTTAGTGCTCATCAATACTTATTTTCTCTCTAAATGTGCATGCTAATTTGTTTTTTGCAGCACTTTTTTGAGATGAGTAGATAAAACACTTTTACCTAATTTGAATTGAGGCACAGACAGATTAAGTTTGGGGACATAGAGTTGGCAATGCAGAGAACTTGGGTTTTCTTTCTGTAATTTTGTCTAGAAGGGCAATTGTGACTGCTCTACCAAGGGGCCCCTTGCAGAAAAGCAATCACTGTCAATAAACTATCCACTGATTTCCAGTGCCTCTAGAGGTTTCCCCTCTAGTCCTGTCTCCTACCTCTAAAATTAATTTCATTTATTAATATCTCTGCACCACTATGAGTGGAGAGGAGTGAGTTGAATCTTTCCTTGAAAAATTTGCAAAAATGCAAATAGTTGCCAAGGACAAGATAGGGTTTTTGTGTTATGGGAGAGGTGGGGATACCCATAGTTCAGGAGAGCTGAGGAAGAGGAGAGTGGGTGGAGGCAGAGCCCCTGTGACCAAATGTGTCTCAAAGTCTTCAAGTCATACTGGCATCACTCAGCATTCACTGCCAAAGCCCACAAAAAAAGCCCCCCAAAAATCCCCCAAAAGCAGGGTAATTCCCCTGCGTGCCTCACAGCCCCTCGGTCTGCTCAGCCCCTTCATGAATTTCTCATGGTTTTCTCCAGGCATCCACTCCTTTCCTTTTCCCTGCTTCCTGTCCACATTGCCACTGCCATAAAGTGAATTGAAATGCTGATTAAAAGCTGCTGACACCAAAGACATGCAAGGTATTCTCCTCTCCTCTCCTCTCCTCTCCTCTCCTCTCCTCTCCTCTCCTCTCCTCTCCTCTCCTCTCCTCTCCTCTCCTCTCCTCCTCTCCTCTCCTCTCCTCTCCTCTCCTCTCCTCTCTCTCCTCTCCTCTCCTCTCCTCTCCTCTCCTCTCCTCTCCTCTCCTCTCCTCTCCTCTCCTCTCCTCTCCTCTCCTCTCCTCTCCTCTCCTCTCCTCTCCTCTCCTCTCCTCTCCTCTCCTCTCCTCTCCTCTCCTCTCCTCTCCTCTCCTCTCCTCTCCTCTCCTCTCCTCTCCTCTCCTCTCCTCTCCTCTCCTCTCCTCTCCTCTCCTCTCCTCCTCCTCCTCTCCCTCTCCTCTCCTCTCCTCTCCTCTCCTCTCCTCTCCTCTCCCTTTTTTCATGGATTTGCCATGAATATGCCAAGTTCATAAATAGAAAACAGTGGTAAAGGTGTTGCTTTATCTAGTTTATGTTGGATGCTGCAGCCTGGGAGGAGGTCATGCCCTGACATGACATCTGTGACTGCCAAATCTGGGGCTGGATTCAGCTTTGCTCTCAGGTGTGCCAGCTGCTCCTGTGTGCTTGCAACCTGATTCTGTGAGCCATGTGTCCTTCATTAAGGGTTCACAGTAGGTGCCACCCTGAACACAAAATTTCTTAGGGCCAAAACGGATAAAAAATTGCCAGCCAGGAATGCCAGCATTTCCACAGCTAGGTTACTGCTGTCTGTAAAGTAGCCTGATGCTGTCTATCATTCACTTTTTTTTTTTTCTTTAAGCACTGGAATGTATTAATTTTGCCCAGAATGATCTAGAACTCGTCTAGCCAAGTGCCATATTCGTGCTGTGTATATCTTAGTCCTCTGAAGCTTCTTCCTGCTCTCTGGGAGCAAATTCATCTGACTTTCCCAAGCTGATTGATGCTCAGTGAAAGAGTGAAGGACTGAGCATGTGTTTAAATACTGAAAAACCCAAACTACACAAAAAACATAAAGAGGATATAGTTTTAAAACTGCTTCTTCATGTTCCTGAACTCTAAAACCACTTCAAGAAATGCTGTTCAGAAAGTCCTTGACAGGATTGCTTTCTGACATCATTTTGCCTGACAGAAGGAAATTCAGTGAAGTAAGCAAGATTTTTATACATGTGAATAGACAAAATTTAGCTCTGAGTTGTTCATCTGCTGTGACTGCAGCAGAAAATATTATCTGACCATATTCTATTCTTTATCTCAGTATGATTTTGACAGAAGAGAGATGTCAGTTATCCTGTATTTAACACATTTCAGAAAATTCTTTAAAGTTTTAAATAGAAAAATATCTATAGCCCTAGTCTAACCAACCCTGCTTCTGTGAATAGGTAATTACTGAGATTGAACAAGTGTCTCTAAATTGCTTATATATTCCAATTGCTTCTATTTTCTGCTGGCTTTATGATTTGCCTTCTAAAGAAAGCATGAAAGAGATATTTGATTTGCTTTTGAAATAGCCTGCAGAAGCTATGACTTTCATTTCAGGAATAGCAACAATTTGTTTTTTCTAAGGAATAAAATCTTTATTTTGCGATCTTGAGCTGGTTTTTACTTCAGAATTTCTGAAGCAAGAGAGATTGTATGCATTTTTAATCTTCTAAATTGAAAATCTCATAGTACTGAAGAAAATAAAAGCAACAAACAAAAAAATTTAGTTGAGTTAAAATAACAATGTGACTTCTTTTTCTAAGAAAAGTGTCATTGAAAGAAATTACTGTGCCTGATTGTCAACCCTAGTTCTCAGCACTTGCAGCAATAATAGCACTTAAAGTTTTTAGTCCTTTAGATTCTACTGTTGGAGATATTCTGTCCTTAATCTAAGATCGTAAATGTGAATAAACCATGATCCCACTGATAGATATTCCTTTGACTGTAGCAGAACAGTGATTACATTCACAATCTCTGCAGCCCAAACACGAACAGAACTAAGCACAAACCTTAGGTTTGCTTATTGAACATGTAGTTACAGATGAGGAGAAACGGGCTCAAATTGAAGGAGAGTAGATTTAGCTTAGATATGAGGAAAAAGGTCTTTACTGTCAGTGTGGTGAGGCACTGGAAAAGGTTGTTCAGGGCAATGCCCATCCCTGGAAGTGTCCAAGGCCAGGCTGGATAGGGCTGCAAGCAGCCTGGTCTGGTGGAAAGTGTCCTTGCCCATGGCAAGAGTTGGAACAAGGTGATCTTCAAGGTCCCTTCCAACTCAAGGACTCATAGACCTCCATTCTATGATCCTGTGATAATGCCTTTTATCCAGAGAAGCTGGACAGATTTTACAAGTATAGACTCTGCAAGAATCTCTTCACTACTACTTTGTGTTCCAAACCTTTATCAGGTGTCTTGTTCATGATAAATGCCATTTAAGCTGTAAATGGGTCAGTGTCTAAAAAGCAGTTGCATCATGCTCCTTAAGTATCTGAATTTTTTTTTTGGAAGTACTTGTGTTTCTATATGGAGACCAGGAAAAGGTGAATAGCTCTTTGCTTCCTTTACAGAAAGGAGCAGGTTCACAACCTGTTGATAGATGGAGAGGAAAGAAAGTGTGACCATTGGAAGCACCATTCCTTGTTTGTCACGATTTTTTTTTTTTTTTTAAGTATAGACTTTTATCCCTATGTAATGTTTTGAATCTTCAGAAGAACAAAATGAAGTAAACTTAATATCTATTTTTATCTTAAAGGACTCCTAGAAGCAATATACCATGTTATAACTATAGCAATGTCCTGTAGACTTCTTACTTTTAATTTATGGAAGTATAACTGGCTATTTTAATAGCAGTCATCTCTGTCCTCCCACTAACATCCATTTGTTTTTCGGATAAGTTCATAGAATCAGCTGACAAAAATGGTGTGCAACTTTTACTGTGTGTTGCATTTTTACTCTGGTGTGCAGTGGTTTGTATGCAATAGTAAAATGTGTGGTTCAAAGACAAAATGTACTGTAACACCAGGAATATTACATAACAAAAATTTCTGAAGACAGGTGTAGGTCATCTGGAAATAAAAGTTTCCTTTTCAGGACCTTGTTAAAATGCTTTGTAATGTTACAGAAAGGCCTGTTCAAAATACTTCTATGTTAAAGACACAGGAGTGGGATTCTAATTTACCACATAATCACTCTCTTGGTTATTGTGCACAATATGGTCCAAGTGAGATACATCTGATTTTTCATCTGTTAGCCTTTTACTGACATTAATCAAATCTTCAGGACTTCAAAATAGTGCTGAAGGCAGATCTGTCAGATTTGCCTCTTTTCCTCCCTCATTCCTTCCCTCCTTCCCTTTTCTATGACGACATTCACTCTGCAGTTGGAAAGTAATTCCATCATGTGTTGCATTGGTATGACTAATCTTAGATCACAGTACTATATCCTTATGGTTTTTGAAAACAGAAAAGCTGATTTCACAAGGAATAAAGCTTAACAAAATGGAAGTTCTGTCTTACACTCATCTGGTCTTTCATATTAAGTTTAATGAACCTTGTTATGTATATTCTAGTGTAAAAGAACATTGCTTATAGAGAGTGTTTCTCACTTAGACCCAACCTAAAATTTGCTTTGCTTGTACCATGGAAATAATTATCAGAAATCAGTCATTTAAAATAAACAACAACTGTCCACATGTATATTGGAGAGTAACCCACAGCTACTACCAAAAAATTCTGAGCCCTGGTGTAATTCTCAGTCACATCAGTCATTTCCTGACCACCTCCAAATGTCTTGCAACTACAAATACACTTGCAAATAAATCTAACCAGGTTTAGCTTCTACAAGCATAGGATAAAATGTTTGCTTATCACTGCTCATAGTTGATGTGTGTCACCCACCAGATGTATTAACAGCATTTGCAGTCTAATCCATCTTCAGTCTGATTTACACTGGCAATTCTATTATCTCCAAATGCAGGAGCTCATTTTGGATAATGTCCAAAGAATTTATTTGAATGTTTGATCTGACTTCTGTCAAGGAATCTAAACATGTTCTGGTCCCACACAAATGGGCTGTGGTCTCAGGCATCATCCTACATCTGCAGCATTGCTCTTTTATTTTGTATTTTAAAAATCTACAGAGAACAGGCCCTAGTTTACAACTAGTGCTTGCACATTTGTTTCTTAAGTGAAAGCAGAGTGAAACATACTTTTATTTTGTGAATAATAACATTTTTAATGACAATGTTAGAAGCAAACTGTACTTTTTTTCCCCTGGTACTGTATAAAATGCAAAAGATTAACATGTTCTCCTACTACTTTTAGACAGATCTTGGTCATTAATTGCAAACTTCTGATGCAATTACTCAGTCACTTTCATCTTGCCTCTACTTATTATTGGCTCAGAAGTTACTTCAATATTCCCTGTATTCTTGTACTTTTTCAAAGGGTAGATGGAAAGCACTGCTGTCACATAGTCAAAGCCTTTTTGAAGGGAAGACTTTGTCTCCCTATTTGACCTTTTTTAAGGGAACAGTTTTGCATAAATCCCTCTTCCCCTCTAGATATAGTGCTGTAGAAGCCATGTGCTATGAGACTTGGTATTTCCTACCTCATCAGTCCCATTCCACAGAGAAGTGGTCCATAAAATTACACCTTTCCACTTGGCTGACAGCAAACTATCATTTTGCTTCCTCTCATGAAGCAAAACTTCATAAAGTGGAAGAAAGAATAAAAATAAATGATGGAACAGGTTTTGATTTTTTTTCCAGGAACTCTGTAGTGACAAGAAGCAACTTTACTTACAAGTCAGAAGAATTATAGAATCACAGAATGGTTTGGCTTAGATTGGACTTTAGAGATCCTCTTGTTCCAGCAACCTGCCATTAGAGGCAATATTGTGGATTTGAAGCAAGTTGAAATTGAAAAAAAACCCCAACAGTTGTTGGTATCTATCCTTGACTTCAACCTTCATTTTACTTCTCAGAGAAGACTAACAAAATTATGACTCCAGCAACCTTTCACCTTCAGTCTCTTAGGCTTGTGTTAGGGAGTCCTAGCAGATGGAAATGGTTGGGGTTTGTGGTTCCCTAATCTGAGGTTGCTTTTATTGTCCCATAGTATTCATTAGAAATGTATTTATGTGATTACTTGTCCAACCTGATGAGCATTTTCCCACAACTCTCTATGTATTTTAAATTCTTGACAGATAACAACTTTGATCAGCAGAGCTTGAAAAGGTCCTTTCTTTATGAGAATAGATTACCATGATATCATTAACTAAACTGTAGCTGGGTGAAGCTATGGCAGGGACAAGGTGGGGGACAGGAGGTGAGGTAAAGGTTAGTGGAGAACTTGAGGACTAGTAATAATTTGCCTGTGCTGCTCCCTGAATGTTATTTCAGGCACAGCATTTCCTCCCAGCTGTGTCTCCAGCTGTGATGGCTGTCTGGAAAGGTGACCTGCTTACATTCCCATCCCATGCCTTGCTGAGGAATAACACCCAGAACAGATCAGGAAACTGCTACAAGAAATGAAAATCTTAGCTGAACACTCATGCTGTTTAGGTGGTGGGGTGGTAGATTTCCTGTGGTGAGAAAAGAATTGAGAACAGTAACTGAGGTCACCCAGACTGTTCTGCTGTGACTTTTAATTCAAAATGACAAGCAGCTCAAAAAGTCCACCCATTACAGCTTTTCCCCTAATGTGTGAAGTCTCCTTAAATTTTAACCTAATTCAGCATACTGAATGTGCTAACAAATCTGTATTATAGACTTCTATGTTTATAAAATAAACTTTTATGGATGCATTGTAAGACTTGCATAAGTGAATGGAGCATATTGATAATAAAAGGTAGACAATTCCTCATCTGTGACACACTGACTCACCCTTCAGTGTTACAGTGAGTGTTAGAACACTTCAGATTATTCTGATAACTTCTGTCTCTGGAGAGAATCCAAGAAAGATGAAGCTGTGGTGAAAGAAACATAAGGGATGAAGGGAACGTCAGTACCATTCCTTAATTATCCACTTCTACTGGTCCTGCAAGAGCCTGGTTTTGGCCCCATCAGCAGGTCTCAGGCACCAGGGAGGCTTGAGACCATTCTTCACAGTACTTCCTGCAGCCTTCAGGGACTGCTGTTTGATGGGAGCAAGGGAGAGGGATAGACAGGACACTGTGCCTGCAAGCTGTGAGGTACATTTGGAGCTGGGAGATCAAAAGCAGGAAAGAGTCACCAGGCTTTGAATATTTGCATTTCACAGAACAAATCCCCAGTGTTTTGCCCACAAGGAAGCACTGAAATTTCAGAAATATTTAAGGGATAGCAGTAGCCCTCTTCCAGGCATAAATTCTGCCTTTGCTAGGGCTGACCCAGTTCTGTTCCTTCTTTAGTGAGACAGTATCTCACTAGAATAGCAACGTGTTTCAGTTCATACACAACGTCCCTTGCCATTGCTAAGATTCAGAATATTATTCAGTTATAAATATAGCTATTAATTTCAGGATCTCTAGGGATATGCTGAGACACTGATGCCTAGATTCTGCACTAGTCTATGATGCATTTTACACAGTCAGATTGCAAAAGCATTTATTATACATTCTGTAGTTTGGATTAATAAGTATATTTGCAGGAAATAAACTAACAGAACATTTTGCCACAAATTTACCCTTCCCTTAAACTTGTTGGCTGGCTGAAAAATATAGTTTATGCAAAGTACTCTTGTCACAAATAAACATTTTCTCCATGAGCAGTGACTCAGGACTCCGCCCCTTCCCTTCTATGTTCTTAGGGGCATCAGTTCTTAGGTTCCTCATATTTGAGGCAGGACCAGTAATTGCAACATCATGTATAAAGAACATTCTCTCCCACTAATACAAAGAACTTGTACCAGAGAAAGACATTCTGATAATATTGCAAACTGGCTGTTTTCCTACCTGCTATCTTGGCTGTTATGGTGCAGGTCTGATCCAAGCACTGAAAATATATTAATCTGCTGTGCTTATTTTCCTGCCTCTTCAAAACCATGAGCCTGGCTTAACTATCATCAGATCTAAGCAATGATAGGAAGAATTAGATTCTTCTTATTTCCTTCAGATATCTGAGACCCATTGCCCCTTGTCCTTTCTCTACATGCTCTTGTAAATAGTCTCTCTCCATCTTTCTTGTAGGCTCCCTTTGGATACTGGAAGGCCACAGTTAGATCACCCCTAAGCCTTCTCTTTTCCAGATTGAAAAATCACAGTTCTCTCAGCCTTTCCTCATAGGAGAGTTCCAGCCCTCTGATCATCTTGCTGGCCTCCTCTGGACTCACTCCAACAGGCTGGAGTCCTCCCTTTGCTGGACACAGCACTGCAGATGGTTCTCACCAGAGCAGAGCAGAGCAGAGCAGAGCAGAGGGGCTGAATCCCCTTCCTCACCTGCTGCCCATGGTGCTCTGAATGCAGCCCAGGTCATGTTTGGGTTCCTGGGCTCTCAGGTACATGGCTGGGTCATGTCCATTCTCTCATCCATCAGCACCCCCAATTCCTTCTTGGCAGGGCTGCTCAATCTGTCCACTCATCAAATCTGGCTCTCTCCAGTTTAGAGAGAGGGAAGCTGTGGGGTCTGTTGTGTCAAAGCCTTTACAGAAATCCAGATAAATTACATCTGCAGCCCTTCCCTTGTGTCACCTGGTTCACTGATGCAGTCACTCCACCATAGAAGGTTACTGGGTTGATCAGGCAGGACAGCCTTGGTGACAATGTGCTGGCTGTCCCAAATCACCTCTTGTTTTTCATATACATTAGCGTGGCTTCCAGGAGGATCTGTTCATGATCTCCCCTGGCAGAGAGGTGAGGCTGACAGGTCAGTAGTTCCCAGGAACCTCCACTGTATTTTTAAAGATGGGGATGATGTTTCCCTTCCTCCAGTCACCCGGGGCTTCACCTGACTGCCATGACTTTTCAAACATCATGAAGAGGGACATGGCAACCACATCAGCCAATTCCCTCTGGACTTATTTCTGGTTTCACTTTCTCAGTGATATCCACCAGCTGCTGATTGCTCTTCAGCATCTCATTGGGCATCACAAACCCTTTGGTACCCTAAAATGTCTCTCATAGTTTTCCAGTTTTTACCTTTCTGTATTTGGCCCATATCTAGGCCATCATGGCTGAGAGAAGCATTGGGTCAGTCACTGGGAGGTTCGTGTCCAAATGGATCTGACTGAGATCATGGCTATTCAGGATAGGTCCCTTAAGCAATTGACCAAGTTCTAGCAGGTTTTTTAGTTTGCCTACAAGGTATTCAGCCTCATTCATGATCCAAGGCCTGAAGGAGCTCACCTTGAGCTTCACCTCGGATCCACCTTGAGCAGCAGGTTAGCTCTCCTGAAGCCCATGGCTGCAAATTTATTCACTGCCCTGCTTTTTCCTCATCTGATACTGAACTCTACAATCTCATGGTCACTGCAGCCAAGGCTGCCCTCAATCTTCACATCTCCAGCAAGGCTTCCCTGATTGTTAGTATGAAGGAGCAGCACACCATTCCCTATAGGATCCACTATCTTTTAAGTATAGCCTCCATTTTTCTTGTGTAATAAAGAGACTTAGATACCTAAAATCCAACCTTCTATCTCCAAGTGTGGTAGTTGAAGAACTGCCTATAATGATTTACTATGCCAAGATGCTTATGGAGTATAATTTCATTAACAGAAGTGAATATTTGCATCACTGGCAGCAAAAACATGTACTACTGAAGCTGTGGAAGACTGCAATTGAAAGTGTTCAGAGGTCATTTTTGGATTTGTAACTGATATGAAGTACGAACAAAAATCAGATGATGCACACTTTATGCTGCACAGATCTCACAGAGTGGGTATAAATTCTGTTGGCCACAATAGGGAAAACTGATACTGTACTGCTCTTGTAAAGAAGTGGTTTGGTTGTAACTGTGTTGTAGGGAGACAGCACTTGCCTCCCACCCTCTCTCCTAACTTAGCAGGAGATAGAACTTCCCTCTAGAATGGATGTGCAGCACCATCTCTCGTTGGGATTGCTCTCTGCAATGCAGTTTCCCTCCTTCCTCCTTCCCAGCCTCTTGATAAATGTAACAACAAACTGGGACAAGTAGCACAGTATTTTGCTTTTATGAATCTGTAGAAGTAAAATTATTCTGTCTTCCTTGAAGGCTACAGCATCAATGCACTCATCTCCTGCAGGGTGTTACCACTTACATCCCTTAGATTAGATAGAATGGTTCACTTGGGCAAACTGCCTGTCAGAAACCTTTCCATGTTGGCATCCCAGGAGTACTCCAGATATGCCAAGGAGTGTGCCATGTAACCTCTGCCATGGTTTAACACTTGGCCAGTAAAGCCCCACACAGCCACCTGCTCTCTCTCCCAGTTGGATGGGACAGAATTGGAAGAGTGCAAGTGAGAAGATTAATAAGTTGAGATAAAGACAGTTTACTAGGTAAAGCAAAAGCTGAGCACACAAGCAAAGTGAACCGATGAATTCATTCACTGCTTCCCATGGGCAGGCAGGGGTCAGCTATCCCTAGGAAGGCAGGGTTCCCTTGTGAATAACAGTGACTTGAGAAGACAAAACCTCTCTGAACGTCTCCCCTTCCTCCTTCTTCCCCAGCTTTATATGCTGAGTACAGCACACACTGCCTGGAATATCCCTGTGGTCAGTTGGGGTCACCTGTCCTGGCTGTGTCCCCTCCCAACTCCTTCTGCACTTGTTTCTGCGAGGAGCAGAAAAGGCCTTGGCTCTGTGTAAGCCCTGTCAGCAATAATTAAAATATCCCTGTGTTATCAATGCTGTTTCCAACACAAATCAAAACTCAGCCCTCCGTAACCTTTATCCCAGCCAAGGCAATTCCATATCTTAAATTCTTAAAGGAAACTAGGACTGGAAAACTGAGCCATTTCCTCTATTGAGAGGTAAGAATGTACATTTAGCTGCTTTGGCAAGGAGGTTGATGTAGCAGGGAAAGAAACCTCTTAAATTTCACCTACTAACATCAAAAAAGGGATATGGGTAGCAGGGTTTTATGGAACTGTATTTTTCTTACAACTCAGCCATCCTGATGATGTTAACTCACTGTTATTTTTTTCCTTGAAAGTCACTGGTTTTATATAAAGATAGATCCTTGTTTTGGGCTGGACGTTTCCTTGGCAAACATTAAAGGAATAAAAACTCTCTAAATAAAGAGGATTTGTTCTTAGAAAACACTTAAAGACTGTTAGCATATAAACCATAAAAAATGTCAACATGGATCCATGGTAATTCAGGCACCTACAAATATAAATAATCAAAGAAACCTAGAAAAATTTAGAAGTTTCTAGCGACTATGTGAGACTATCTTTTAATTTTTGTCTATTTTCGTGTAATATTTTCAAGAACTAGCTCTGTTTTAGCAGCAAAGGCTAACAGGTATCATCATATACTGCCTGCCATAAATCAGTGTTTAGGCAATTTCTTCTCTCAGTTTCAAATTATTTAGTGGTCTTTAACAAAATTTAAAAGACCCAAAAACCCCCAAACCCTCAGTGATGAAGCAGTATATATAAATAATCCAAAATGACAGATTCAGAAGAAAATTGTCTATATGGCCCATTTCTTTCACAAAGAAGCATGAGCTCAGAACTTTGATTACTGGATGCTTAACTACTCAATTTCCTGGCTGGCAAGATCCCCATAATAGCATTATTTTTCTGAGAAAGTCCTGGTGGCAAAGACTTTTTAGAGCACTGAACTCCATGCTGACTTTTACTTACAGAACAGAATATAAGAATATTTTCTCTTAGGAGAGAGCCTGCTGTGGGAAGAGGTAAAAAGGTGTTTTTAGGCAGCATGAATGGTATTGTATAATGGTATAATAATAATACTAATAATAATTTTATTCTGCTAACAAAACATATGATGCTGTAGGAATTCAAAATTCTTTGCATGTTATCTGCTTCAGTCCAGTCTTGTGCAGATAACATGCTGAAGTGCCACAGACTAATTTACACTTTAGAGGAAAAGAGTGGTTTAGGGTATATGTACCAAATTTTGGTTGCAGGCTCAGAAAAATAAATCACTTGTCATTTTTATTTTGTAGGCTATTAAAAATGTGATGACTAATTGGAATGAAAAAATGAAGTTTCATTATTGATTGAAATGAGCTGCATAATAATGCACTACCAAAAGGATTTGGGAAGAAAAGATGCATTAAATTAGTAACACCAAACTTGAAAGTTTCTAAAAAGTGCTTATAAATAATTAATCTTAGAGATTATAAAAAATTCAAAATAACTCAAATCTTGTGAACATGTGCAGTCCTTATGCAATCAAAAAATCCCACAGAAACAAGAAGTTTGCCTATGAAAGGGAAGACTTCAGGACTTATTAAATGAAATCAGATGGGGGAAGGATGAGCATTTTACTAAAAATTATCCAATCTGAAAAACTGCTTCTCAGGTTGAAGCTGTAGTCTAATCCTTCCTAATAGACATTATTATTTTCTAATCGTTTTTTTGCACCTTCTGCTTTGAAACTATAACAGTGCTTTACAAAGGAAGATGATGCCATAAAATCTTGGCATTTTAACTCCTCTGAATTTGTTTGTTTCCTGCAGGATGGGTCCATTCTCATGACTTCACAATCTGTGGTTTGTTTTCATGAAGAAAAGAGTTAGGAGGGAAGTTCAAACTGTTTAGTGGCTTTGCCTCCACTGCCCAGCCCCAGGGAAGAGAGAAATTCTCATCTGTGCAGAGGTGATGGGCTGAGGAACTGCTCACTTGGGTGCTTTGCAGGGCTGGTAATGCAGATGGTTTATGGGCTTGAGACACACCACAGACCCCTACTCCTCACTTGTTTCTAGCTGTGCTTGGTGCTGTGGTTCATGCCTTCAGCACTTAAGTTAAGACACAGCTGTCTTCTGTTTTCCCAGAACTAGCAAGTCCAGCAGGAGAAAAAGTTCAATTGAAAAAAGAAAGCTTAAAATGCTGAAGATGAACCTGGTTAGCAGAGAAAAAGAGCTACAGGACCTGTGATTCTCCCCATCACTAGCAGCTTGTAGCAGGGCTGGAAGCAGAGAAATCTGTCAGCTGTTATATGAGCTTCAGACAAGTGTTGAATTTTCAGGTCCTTTTGAATCCCCTGCCACTGCAGTAATCTGCAGTCATTCTCTTGTTTATTTACTTATTTGTTTATTTATTTATTGAAAATTTCCTGGTGGCCCTCTTGCTGAAATGCCCATGTAATGAGATTCTTCCAGCTCGGCTCTGTTCCTTGTCCCTAGTATGAGGAAGATGCCATCCTCTGGAGGAACCAGGGCCCATCAGTCACTAGAAAACACTGAAATTAAGGAAATAATTTTGAAAAAAACCCACAACACTTTTATACATAAATAGGAGTGTATTAGGAGAAAGTATAGCTTTTAATTGTATTATACATGCTCAATGGTTTAAAAAAAAAATAAAAATTCATTTTGTCCAGCTGTTGCAGACCTATGAACTCACCTTTAGTGCCAGTTTGCTAAGAGGAGCAGGAGGATGGAGTATAACTGCTGTGCAACAAGCTTATGCTCAGATGTACACAGAGGAGAAATTGCTTCCTCACTCCTATAGCTCTACCTTTCTCTTGGACCTTTTTTCTTTGTTTGCCATAGAGGTAGAGGAGCACATTCTCACTGGACCTTCTGAAATCCTCCAAATCTAAGGCAGAAGCAATAGGATTCACAAAAGAACATAAGTAAGGTTCAGTTCAAGCAAAAATCATAACCATTTGAAAAAAGGAATTATAAAATTATTTATTTTTACTGTTTTAGGTGATGATATAGAAATCTATGCAGATACAGCCTTAAAAATCAGTAGAAGAACCATCTAGTTATTGTCTCATATAACATGCTGTTCTTCGTTACTACTTGAGATTTTAGAAATACCTGTGAAGACTTTTCTGCTTCTAAGTGCAAAATAAATTAGATTGTAGAGAGCATCAGCAGTCTTAGGCAAAATTAAGCTTTCAGGGAGGCTTAATGGCAGAAAACATAATAATGGTATTTAAATTACAGGGCCATAAAGGATAAAACTATCAACAAGTGAACAAAAAACAGAACCCATGAAGAAAACTCCCAGAGCAAAGTACAGTTATTTCATCCCATTAAGGGATTCAGCTTCTTCTTTAATTTTTGAAACAGATGGTATGACAAGATTGGCAATGCTTTGCAGCATGAGCATCATCTAACTCATTCAGAGCTGAGCTGAAAATAACAAAATGAAACTCAGCATGGAAAAAGACTCAAGCTAGCCCATGCATGGCAAAAGAAATTCAAAATAAAGATATGGAAACAGAAGGAGACCTGGAAAGTAAGTGTGCTAAAGAAGGCTGAGGAATGGGTGTCCCACAGATGATGCCCACTCAACCAGGAAAGGGGTTTCAGCTGTGCAGACTGGAATTATTCAAACTGGAGCATGACTGGAACATTATGACTTGAACTTTTACATTTAGCTAATAAATTAGTTATTGCACAGCTTTTAATGATGAAAACTCTTGGAGCTTGAATTTCTGTGCCTTTGCTAAAATTTTCCATGCTGTCCTGACCTTGTCCAAGGCAGACATGAAGCACCATATTTTGTGGCTCAGAAAGTCTTTAAATTCTGTCAGAGTTGCAGATTGCTCTTTTTCCTCTCTCCTTCCCCTCAGAAGGTCTGATCCAGCTCCCCAGTGCTGCATTTGGAAACACCAGCACTGAGCACTGAGTGTTTGTGTGTTTATCAAGAAATAAATATTCATCTGGTCCATCTGTGTGATCAGACAATGTGACAGAACTGTACAAAGTATTTGGAGGAATATGTGTCTTTCCTGATTCATTTTTTAAACATTTTTAAGCGACATATCAGCACTTACTATATGTTACATTTCTTCAATACATTTGGGTATAATTGGTTATGTGTAGTAGTTGAACATATCCTTTACTAATTGTCATGTGGGTGAAAAATAGAGATAATTATAACTTATGCAGAGATTTGATGGCTGTGAGTAATTCCAATTTTTACGTTTCAGGACTTATCATTTTTGTCCTTTTACTATTTGCTTCCTGAAAATGTGAGCTTCATATTGAGACCAGACAAAGTAAAATCAATGATGAAATGAAGGAAAAGTGTTTAAGCCAAAAGCACCAGCCCATGGGAAATGTCAACCTTTAGGAACTTTGTTCTGGATATTTAGTAGATTTAATTTTGTTTTGAAAGAAGGATTATAAACATACACAGTAAAGAATCTGAGTGACAATTATTTCCCTTTTCAATTCAAAATATAAGAATAACAATGATTATCATGGACCAGTGATAATTTTCCATTAACCCAGCAGTTACCAAGGAAAAGGTTTGTACTAGTTTGTAAAGAATCATTACATGAGCAACAGATATTTGATACTTTATGAATAATATCTTATGTTCCAAATTAAAAGTAGCCTTTTACAGAAAGTTTCTCTTTCTGAATTGGTTTCAAGTCATTACAGTGATTCATTAAAATACATTGTTTTTGAAATTTCCCTAAAGCAGCGAGGGAAGTGTCATTCAGACAGATCATAATCCATAAGGTACTGCTTTGCAATTTATATGACTTCTATAACACAGATCTGTTTTTTGTTTTTAAACTGACAATATGTCCTGACCTTCGATTTTTTTATTTTTTTTTTTTCAGTATCACAGACAAATTTGAAGTGCTGGGAGTTGCTTTGGGTGTATGGAAAGGGATGATCATGGGGATACATCCCATCATTGCCTCTCAGGATGTAAATGCTGCGTGTCTGCCCTTGTCAGCACAAAGGTTCACCAAGGGAACTCGTGTGTACAAATGTAAGAAACTGCTAGCATGCCCTCATGGTGAATTTACCAAAATGTAGCATGTGTAATTCACTGGTTGGCTGCACAGCTCCTGGGTGGATAAATGCCTGTGCTGATGCAAACGTCCTGGGCAAAGATATCAGAAGGTTGCAATGGTGTAACTGCAACAGCAGTGCAGAGTGGAGAGGAACATCAGGATAATTTCCACCTGGGGCTTGAGGAGACCTTGGTCCAGCTGCATCCCATTCAGGAATATGTCCTTCTATCTTCCTAGAAGGGATAGAGCCTTTAATCTCTCCTGCTCATGCTTTTAAATACTCATTATATCCTTGGACATAGCTCTAGATTATTGTTCTGACCACAGTCACGGGAGAATGTTTCACATAGTGCAAAGTATAAAAAGGTCAAACTGAACCCATGCTAAATGAGGATATTAGGAGTATTTACTGCAGCCAAACATAGCATTTGCCTAACAAATCCAAAACTGTTCAAATACTTCTGTCATGCAGATCATTTTATTAAGGAGATATTGATTTGTTTTTCCAAATTACCCTGTTTTCCCCATGTGTTTGTTCAGCTTGTAAGCTGCAATATCAGATGGAGCATTCATCAAGAGTGAACCAACCAGTCCATGCTGACGATGGGACCTCCAGATGCCCTGAACTGTCCCCTGGGAATGCCACTGTCCCTGCTCCTCCCTCCCCAGGCTGAGGAAATCAGCCTTGGAGGGGCTCCAAGCAGACAGGGGAGCAGGCTGCACAGCCTTCCCTTGCTGCAGTCCACTGGGCTGGGATCCCAGGGAATGAAACCACACCTGTAACTAGTGAAGCTTGTATCAAAGCTCACCCAGGGTCTTCTCTCCCATTAATATCTGGCCATCTGAAGCACTGCTGGCACTGTTAGACCTCTGCTTGCAAGGGCAGCTTGTACCTGGCAGGTTTGCTTGACTGAATAAAAAGTTAGTTGCTTGAATTTTTTATTCCTGCTGCTTTGAAAGTCTGTTTGTTCTGACACCATTACCAAGCAGTGATGAAATACCCTCAGTAAACACAATGATTTCAGGACAGAGGGGAATTTCACATCATGGTGGCTGGATTGCAGTCTTTCCCCTTCTTGCTGACTGCCTGACTGCTTTCTTCCTCCTCCCTCCTCTCTCAGTCCCCAACTCTCTTTCCTTCTTTCCTTTCCCTAATGAAAGGATAAATACTCCCTCTCCAATTCTTTCTAAACTAAGGGGAGATATTGCATACTAAGTTACATTTAGTGTTTTGGCTCTAATCTAACCAAAACACAACTAAGGAGGGTTTTATCCTCCTCTGGAGATCTTTATGTGACTCCAGAGACTAATAATGAATATTCAGCAGTTCAATTATGTACTATGGAAACAGAGGTGGATAACCCAGGGGAAAAAGAAACAAAAAGCCTAATCAAAGGAAAGAGATAACTTGAAGATAAATGTGATAGAACCATGAAACAGAGAATTAAAAAAGGCTCTTCCAGATTGCAGGGGTGTGGAGGAGAAAAATTTTCACTGCAAAATATAAAACACTGTGAAGAAGAGTCAGAAAGGTCAGGAAAAAGTATTCCTGCTGTCTTAGGTATTACCCTCTAATTAAATGATACTTTGAGGTTTGTCCCATTGGGATGGACACATCCAGCTGCCATCCTGTTCCCTAGATCTGGCTCAGCCATCTCACCTAGGACAGTTTTTTAGGAAGCAAGAGGGGCCCTAATCCTTGAGCACTTCCCTTCCAGCCCAGGCTGTCCCTGTACAGGACCCTGAGCTGGTGCTGCCTCTGCTCCCTGAGTGTGAAGCAGGGAGCACACACCATCCTGCACAAACAGCTGGATCTCTCCAGCTGAAATGGCTGGTGCTCTCACATCCATGTTATCTGCAAGGAAAAGGAACATGCCCTGACCTACAATTCTGACCCCACAAATAACATATTTGACCCACTTTTTAAAGCTGTTGAGCTAGATTAAATGCATTGTCCATAACAAAAGCAGCAGCAATGAATAAAAAGCTTTCCCAGCTGAAAACCTGGTCTCTGTGCTGTTCTGTAAGGTGTCTTCTTTGAATTCTATTTCCTTAACACATTAATAACAGGACACAGCCCCCGATAATTACTCTTTCTTTTCTGCTGGAAATTAAACTGGAACATTTTGAGCCTTCTGTGCCTGTGAAAGGTTTCCTTGCTGGGTCTTGGGGGACTAAACTGAAATTACTTTGCAGATTCTTCTTCATTGGTTTGGAATTTGTGAATGATCAGCAGGTGGCTTTCAGACATCAATCAGGAACTGTACTTTAACTGAGTTATTTAGATGAGAGACCCAAATCATGGTGTCAATTTCTCTTAAGAAAATCCTATAAAAGCTGCTTTCATATTGAAATATGATGTTTCAGGTTTTGGGTTTGCACCTGAATAGCCTTGCAACACACATTCACCAATCAGCTACACATCTGGGGAACATGCCCCCCAGAGCCTCTCTGAATTTAGAAATTAAAAATCAAATCCATTTACTCAAGTCCCCAAGCAAAGCAATTTGGACTTTGATTTTTTGTAGCATCTTTTGGCTGATTTATGCTATGATTAAAATTTTTGTTGCTGATGATGCATTATGCATGCAGTAGCTGATGAAATAACATCACAGTAAAATCTAAAAATAGAGTCATTCAAGTATCCTTTAAAGAAAACCTGACATGAATACTAGCTCACACATCAATGAAGCTGAGCTGCAAAGGCATATTCCTCTTACCCACACTTCATGCAGAATTGAAAGCCCAGACAGATCCCTGTTGTACACATTTCTACCATCTAAACCTCAGAGGTGATTTGATTTGATTTAGTTTAATTTAATGAGACAGGAAGAATGGTGAGGTGTACACTGAGTTCTTCTCACTGCACAGGTTGATAGTTTTACCCATTTTGTCCTTTCCAGTTAATGTGTTGCAGTTGGCTGGTCGTGACTGCTTCTCAGCAGATGTGTGGTACCACCTCAAGGCAGGGGTAGCATTCCAAAATAGCTTTTATTTTCCCTCAAAGAGGAGAATTAAGCAACTCAGCCCTCTTAATATCAACAGAAGAAAATGTCTTTCTCTCTTTCAGGCTATAACCAGCCATGGCCTAAACATCTGCTCTTTGCCTCAATCATTTATTCTCTCTTTGATTTGAAAATGTGCATAGGAGGGCTCAGGACTTGAGGCTGATACCCATAACCTTCTTATTGGTGTCCTAGCAGAAGGATTGGCTTCCTGCTTGAGTCATTGGGGACTCTAAAATCCATTGTTGTGCCCCCTTCCCATGGAATGGACACATCTGAGGAGAGGGGAACTTTATTCAGCTCCTTTCAGGGTGATGAGGAAGGTAATGAGTGTGTGATCAGCTAGAGAGCTGCACTCATGTTTTAATCCTTGTATTCACTGAGTGAACATGCTCTGTGGGTGTGCAGAACATGAGAGGAGATCCACTCATCCTGGGCAGCACATCACTTCAATTGTGCCCCCTTCATGTAGCTTGCAAGGGGAAGAGAGATGTGAAAAAATTGTGAAAAAATTCTGTGCCTCAAGCTCAGGCACAGAATAATAGAGGTGAAACATACAGGAAATAAGTGAAGTACAATTAGACAAATGAATAGTGCTTGGAAAGAGAAGAGTGATGGAAAAATCAGCGTGACTTCTGGGCTCTTCCCCTCCCAGAGCCCAAACAATCTTCAAAGCTTTTCCAGAGTGTGTTTTAAAGTTTTTCTCCATTCTGACATTGCTTTCCTCTTCTATGCAGTTGACCCTGAAGGATGCAGGTCTCCTTTTGAAGAATGCTTGATGAGATTTATTATTTTGCTTCAGTGTGAGAGTAACTGCTGTCAGCACATGGGGATCATCAGTGGGCTTTGGTTTTGAGCACAGCAGTTCTGAGCAGACCTGCCTATAGAGAGCAGGGAGTTGACCTTGCAAACATTGTGCACTGTATTGAGTTCAGCTGGCTCCTTGGTGACAGGATTTATTTGTTTTACTTCTCTATCTTCAGCAGTGAAAGACTCTGACAGAATATCAATACAATGGGTTATTTCTCAGGCATTTCAAGACAGCCCTCCCCTGCAATCGAGATTTCATCACTTTGAGACTTGTGAAAAAGGAACTTTTTTTGCTTTTTCCCTGTTGTGTCTCTAGCTGGATCATTTCAGGCACATTTGCAGCATTCAAGTAAGCTTTCACTACTTCACACACAGAAAAGGTACAGGCTTTCTAAGTTAAGTGTCTGTAGGACAATTAACCTATTAACATTCAGCAAAGCAGAGCTGGGTTTAATTATTTCATTTGCAGTCGCTGCTTCCAGTGTGGTTTGTTTGGAATTAGGTGGTATAATGACTACAGCACAGGGAGAGCAGCAGTGAGGCAGACGTGCTTGCAAGCAAAGCCATGAACAACCTCTCCTCATGCCTGGTCCTACCCTTAAAAACTGATCAGATGAGGGCTCCACAGTGTCTGCTGGCACCTCCACATCTAATATTATAAAGAGTGTTTAATGCATGCAGATTTGCCCTCCCGATGGCGAGTGCCAGCGGCTGCAGCAGCTGGTGTTTAATAAAATGTGACAGAGCTGCTGCCTCTGCTCAGATTGTTTGGGGCTGTACTAGCAGGGCTGAAAGCTCCAGGTTTATTCCCAGTTAATGACAGCAGCACTAGTGCCTGTGCATATGCATTATTTACATAGAAATAAAATTAAAACTTTGACGGAGGAGAATATTTTGGGTAGATTGTTTCTGCTTTCAGAAAGCAGTGGGAAGCAGTGATGCCATAACTGAGACAATAACTTGGTTAAATCCATCTTTGATACACCCAGAAGTGACAATGCAATTTTGCCAAGGGTCAAAGTATTCTAGACCTGTTCCCAACTAATGAGCTAGAGATCCATCTCCCATCAAATAAGGCGGCTCCACACTATGAAATTTTGAAAATTACCTGAAATCCATAAAACCTAACTGTACCCTCATAATTCTTTTCAAATTATTCACATCTATAGAGAAGATAAATCTATCAGCCAGAATGTCTTTTTTTTTTTTTTTTTTTTTTTCTGTGAATCCAACAATTTAAACAGTATGCAGTTGAGATTGCAATAAGTTGAATTGCTTGCTGGTTTTTGTTCTAAACTTGTAGAAACCAGGTAACAGCTCCTTTCTTGCCTCAAAAAAAGCAGTTCTTCCCCTAATGTACATTCTTAAACACTGGAAAAAAAATATTTCCTTTAAAGCAGCCAAGACAAGAATATAAAATATGTATTGGGAAAATAACTTGGGCTCCTGAGATGTTAATAGAAATACAAATCCCTCTAATATTAAACTCATATAAAATTTTCAATAGGTTTAGAAGCAAAACTTATGGGCATATTTATTGGAAAGTCTAGTTTATTATTGAGAAAGTAAAATAAATATTCACCCATGCTCATACTATCTGCAAATGTGTTTTTATATTTGGACTCAGCTATTAAAGGACAGCTGTTTATCAAGATTTACATTGAAAATCTTTTTTTCTGCTCTACTTCCCTCCCAGAAAATGGATTTTTCAGAACAAATATTTTCGTATGACTATTTCAGGTAAGATGGCATTTCCACTCAATTACATGAGACCCATTCCTAAGCAGTCCTCAGGGACATGACAACCTAAACATTGTTCTTAAGCATAGCTGATTCTCACTACTACCTACCCTATGTTCTGAATATTTCTTTTGTTTCTCCTTTTCTTCATTCCTTGTACAAATCTCAGCTTTATTATGATTTGAATTGATAAGGTACTTCAGTTTCTAAAATAAAACATTTTGAATCAATTTTGCCTATACAAGTTAAATCCCAAGCTGCTAAGAGCAGCCAGAGTTTTACTATGGTTTTAAAATATGCACTACAGCTCAGAAACCTAATGGTATAATCTATGGTCCAGTTCCATTTAAGGTGTTACATTTGTGCTCCAACCTCATTCCTCCTAAATGATCCTTGTTATGACTACTACACCAATTTTGACAGTCTGAAAAAAAAAAGAGAGAATAATTTGCTGTTTAAAGGCAAAATATTTGAACTGTTGGAGACACACCTGGAGAGAGGATTCTGATGCCAGCCAGTCCTCAAGGGAGAGCAGTGTCCCTGATTCCTTCCACAGGAGAACAGTATCAGCACCTCTGAGGGTCTCAGCCAGGAGCACGTGCAGGGAAAGACATTCCTCTTGGATAGTTTGTTCCAGTAGTTTGGGGGAATAAACATCAAATCCAACACTTCATCCCACAGTCTGCAAAACCGTGACAGGTCACACAACCATGGCTTGGTATGGTCCTGTATCAGACTCTTCACCAAGCTTTTAGGTTTTTGTGTAATTCTAATAATATGTGAGATGCACAGAGGAAGAGAGTGGAACCCCCTGTCCTACATTAGGGCACAAAGATTTAACTAAAACCACTCTGAAATGAGCCTGAGCCTGTGAGGTGTTTTAGTACTGCAGAAACACAGTTCTACCAGAACAGAATGAAGGGGACATTTTCAAAGCTGATTTGGCCAAAAAGGCCAGAAGATCCTTTGTGTATGGACATAATTAGCTATTGCCAGCTGAGGAAAGCACCTGTGTGTGTGATTACACAGTACCAGGTGCTTCAGAGTGGCCCTAAATAGGGACAAAGCTGCAGACCTAGGATCTCTTTGGGCAACTGGGCTCTGACACAGCACTTAGCTCAGTGTTTATGAAAAAAAGACAATCAGGTAGGACAAAAAGTATCAAACTATGTTTATCATGGAAAAGGAGATAAGTTCCCTTTTTTTCCAAATGATGCTTCAGTTTCACTGGATGCTTAGAAGAAGTGAGAATTACACTGGAGGGCAGAAATCTGCTGCTGCTGCTGCATCAAAGCCTCTCTCAGGCTGATAGGTGAATAATTAAGAAAGGCAGTGCTTCTGTAAAGCCTCTTTTAACCATGAATTGCTTCAGTGCTATATTTACAGCTGTTACATAACCTTGAAGGTTGCTTATGATATAATGAAGAAACCCAGCGTGTTTCCAGCTTAAATAATATTTCATTTGTGTGTTAAAATGAGTTATCCATCCCTATTCGTTTATGTTGTTACAGTCCTGGAAGTTGGGCAATCTTAATTTTGATTTATTTATAATAAATTTTGCCGCAGCATGGAGCTAAATTATTTTTTAAGTACTGATGCAGATTGGATTATTGCTCAAAAGTAGAACAAAAAATCAACAGATGTAAGAGATATATTTAAACTAATTCCCATCACAGCATAAACAGGCACATGGCATGTGGATTCTTTTTCCTGTACCAACCATCTGATCTCTGCCTATGATCATTAATTTAGCACACACTGAATTGTATTTTCAAATACATCTCAAAACAAATGAGCACAGGCTTCAGTTTTCAGACTCCAGTCATTCTGTTGTGGGTAACCTTTATTTTAAGGCTATCTGTACCCTGACAGCCAGCAGCATTATTTATCAGTGAAATATCTAATGGGACCAGCTCTTCAGATGTTGAAATTATTACAAAATGCTTGCATTTTGTTAGCAATCATTGAATGTACAGGATGGAATTTAAGAGCTGCTACAAATTGATCTCTATAGTAAGAGGAAGGTGTTGGGTCAGACCATGCCCCTGCCAGTGGGTTTGGTGAGCAGCAATTTATGAGTTGTTTTTGAATCTCCCACCAGCTGGACTTCTAGCAAATACCCAGCAAAATTATAGCAAATGCAGGGTTAAACTAGGACTTGGACAGCTAAAAGCTGTGCTATTGCTTCTTTTAAAAATGTGTAATTCTAAAGAACTAGACAATAACAACCCCTGAACATTGTGAAACAGAGCAAATAAAATATGAACAAATATAATTCTGTAAGTTGTTCACATTAGCAACAAGGCTCTCAGGAGTCTTGTTACTTGCATTAAAAAGATGTGTAATTTGCAACTTTTGTTGGAAAGGAAAACTGCCTTTCACATGCAGAAATTGCATTTTTTTTACACTTATTTCAGATGCTTGCAGGGGAGGTTTCTGAGTCATGCAGCTTTTATTTCATTAGCAACAATATTGCTACAATGAGTGATATTAAAACTACATGAACAGCACAAATATTTGAAACATTATTGGCAGGAAAGACAGCAAATTTGCTGCTGCCTAGTGCCTGTTCTAGGGCCTGAAAAAGTAGATTGAGCAGCTGCTGCTGAGGGAGTTGCTGACATTTGTATAGAGGCTTGTTAGTGGTTATTGCTGGGCAGGTAAGGTGAAGTTTTCCAGCAATATTAAATGATATCCTGTCTTTATAACTTCTCTGAGGTGCTAAGTTTGGATCTCTAATGAAACACAGCTCTCTGTATTCTTTTTTTAGGTACCACTCAGCTTCTGAGATAGTGGCAAAAGAATGAACAAAACATGGAATCATGGAGACCAGTGGGGTTTTTCTAAAGGTTCTTAATGCACCTGTAGTCAATGGCATCATTGAGAGCTGAAAGGCAAAATAAACCCCCAATTAACCCAATCACATACAATGGACCTGTGTCTGTTTTCTAGTATCTATATGAATGTAATAGTGTAGACACCAGAAACTTAGACTTTAACAAGTTGATATTCATAATAAAGGAAGAAAAGTAAAAAAAACATGACTCCTGCCTTATATAGACAAAATTGAGAAAACTGAGATATAATTTGAGATATATAATGAAGTCATTGAAAATCTCCCAAAAAGCAAGGAATATGAAGTAGATTACAAGATATTCAGGCAGTTTTAGAGAGCTGGTGGGACCTTCACAGTGGGACTGATCTATTGCCTGGCACAAAGGCAGCTTCTCCACAGCCCAGGTGAGTGAAGAGAGATCTGCCCAACAGACAGAGCAGTGCCCTCCAGCTTGGGTGGGCCCTCTGGAGGTCTGGGGAATGAGAAAGATCCAAGTTTTTGTCAGCCAGGTTGGGAATTATTATTCCTCCAAGCAGCACCACAGTACAAACCATTTTAAGGTTGCCTATTGTAGCTCTTTCTTTGGGGTCTCATGACCTCAGCCTTATGCAAGCACAAACCTTGCAGTTTCTCCAAACTCTCATCTTGCCTTAGCCCAGAGGAGCTGCCATTTCCACAGCTCTCCATCATTGCAGGTTTTCTGGTTCTTTATCAGAGGAGGGAGGTCACTGTGAGAGGCACCTCCACCTACACACAATGTGAACATTTTAATAGACCCTGCATATAGCCAGGGAGGACAGGCAGTGGGGAGGAGGAACTCTCCCTGCAGGCATCCATGGTGCTGGGGCAGGATGGATTGCTCTTGCTGCTCTTCAGGAGCATCACTGTGGCCAATTCCTCTGCCTCAGGCTGGCCTGGAGGGCTTGGAGCCCTGCAGCTCCACAGCCCACATGCATCAGGTGCAGAAGGGAAAGGGCTGCAGGAGAAGGATGTTGCAGGAGCTACTCATTTCCCCCAGCCCAAGGCTGACCATAGTGTGACAGGAGTGATCTCATTCATCCCCAGGCTCTGCTCAACCTCCCTGTTAATACAGACCAGTCTGAGAACAGCAGGCAAGGAGGTAGGTGGTGGCTGGGGGTGAAGATTAAGAAATGGCAGGCTGAGGTTTAATAAGTTAGAAAAAATGTGGGGTCTTTGATATTTTAAAGTACAGTTCACAAGAAACCCACAAAAACAGTTTCCCAGGCAGATGCAACACACCATAATCCTGTACAAATACTGTAGCTCTTTTGAAAAGCAGAGATAATTTAGAAGGAATATATATTAAGTGTTCTGGCATTGCTGTTTTACAGCTGGGAAAGCCTCTTTGCATGTCTTCAAAGAATTGCTGCTTATATGGGAAAACTGACTAAGCTGCCTTTTGTTTTCAGGCCAGCTCTGCAGAGGATCAGGCTGTGAGGTAAACAACAACCACCACCTCCACATGGCTAGGCTACAAACATGCTAACATGCTAGTATATCCATGTTCCAAATTCCATGGCACCTAGTGTGATAAGGGCTGTACTGCAAGGATGTGACAGATAAGATCTGTTAAGTTTTTTCAGTGCCAGAGTCCACAGCTTTCCACTAACAGCCCTAAATATAAACATCCCTTCCCTTCTGTGCATACCATGCAGACTGACTGCTGGCCAGGAATCAGCCTCCTTCACAGTGGGCTTGAGCTCCAGGCACCAGGAACTTGCCTCAGTTTTCAGGAAAAGAAAATGAATGACAAGAAGAAGCAGAAAGGTAAATTAATTCTCAGGTTTTGTGGCAATGCACCAGCTGGAGCTCAGCTGTTTTTTTGTGGCAGCTGCTACTTTAACCCAAAATGGGTTTTGAGGTGAGGCTGAGCTGCAGACAGGTTGACAGGCTTAAAACTTTGAAAATTATATTTATCTCACGCATAAATAAAAATGTGTTAGAAGGGAATTTGGGGCAGGGAGAAGGATTTAAATCAACAAAACATCCACCTAAAGAGCAAAGGAAGGAGCCAACCTAGCTGCTAACTGATAAGAAGGGCAGGTAGGGACAAAAGTAACTGAAGATCTTTGAAAATTAGGCAGATAAACTGGGATGTGCTCTAGGGAAGGAGGATGTGGGAAGAATTGGCACACCCAGAGCAGCAAAACAGGAGATGGTGGTTGCAGCACCAGTTATGCTCCAGGCAACACTGGAGAGATCATCAGGTCTGGATAAAAAGGAGCAGGTCCACAGCAAATTGTCAGCCACACACAGCTCCCCACTCACAAAATTCTTCCCACTGGTGCCCCCAGACCCATCAGTGCCTGACTGAGCCCCAGTGCAGTGTTTGCAGTAACTGCATTCTGATGAAAGCTCATTCTGAGCAAAGTAAACCACCTCTAAATGCCCAGGCAAAACTGAACCTCTGCACCTGCTCATCGCTCCTTCCTGCCCTCCTGTCTTGGCACAAGGCAGTGTTTCTAACAGCAGGCTGCAGACAGCTTCCAGCCAGTCTCCAAAGGTAAGTGCTGTGTCTAAAGCAATTGTAAATCATTTAATAAAGCCTCTCTCCAGAACTTGCATAAGAAAAGCTCTGTGGAACTGTTAGACTGGCACTTAAGGGATTTTTACTCCATACACACTCCCCAGTCTCTTAACAGACTCCAATGCCTGCATTTATTAATAGAGAATTAAATTCTGACTTCACCAGGGCTTTCAGTTTTAGGGTTTTATTTTTGGTTTATTGGTTGGATTTGTTTATTTGTTTGTTTGTTTTCCTCCTGGTGAGGACAAAGAGCAGAATGTTCAGTATAAAACAAAAGAAAACAAAGATATTTCTTAACTGTACATGAGAAAAGAGAACCTCCCCCCCACAGCACAGCATTGCCAAGGGAGTTAATACTGCTGATTCATTTTCAGGGCTGTTTTACTGGTGTGGGAGTTATGCAAGAAGAAATAAACTAAAAAAACCAAAAACCTTACCAAACAAACAAAACAATAAATTGTGTTTTGCTACTTTGTACATAATTTTTGGTGGATTTTTTTTTTTTTTTTTTTTTGCTTATGTGGATAATAACTCTTTTCTCTTCTCTCTTCTCTCTTCTCTCTTCTCTCTTCTCTCTTCTCTTCTCTTCTCTTCTCTTCTCTTCTCTTCTCTTCTCTTCTCCTCTCTTCTTCCTCTTGCCTTTCTTCTCTTCTCTTCTCTTCTCTCTCTTCTCTTCTCTCCTCCTTCTCTTCTCTTCTCTCTTCTTCTCGTTCTCTTCTCTCTTCTCTTTCCTTCTCTTCTCTATTCTCCTCTCTTCCTCTTCTCTTCTCGTTCTCTTCTCTTCTCTTCTTCTTCTCTTCTCTTCTCTTCCTCTTCTCTTCTCTTCCTCTTCCTCTTCTCTTCTTCTCTTCTCTTACCTCCTTCCTCTTTCTCATCCTCTTGCATCTTCCCCACCTCTCCTCTCCATTATCCTTTCCCTCCTTCATCTCCTCTCCTCCTCCTCTCTTCCTCTTCTCTTCCTCTTCCTCTCCTCTCCTCTTCTCTCCTCTCCTCTCCCTCTCCTCTCCTCTCCTCTCTCTACTCTCCTCTCCGATCCCTCTCCTCTCTCTCCCGTCCTCTCTCCTTGCTCCGTCCCTTCCCTTCCCTTCCCTTCTCCCGTCCCTCCCTATCCTCTTCCTCTCCCTATCCCTTCCTCTCCTCTCCTTCCGCTTCCTCTCCCTTCCTCTTCCCGTCTCCTTCCCTTCCCTTCCCTTCCTCTTCCCTTCCCTTTTCCTCTTTTTTCTCTTCACCCCCTTTTAAAATGTAAACTCTTTGAAGATGCTCTGTGTATTGTGTTAAATAACATTTTATTTCAGGCAGGTTTCTTTGAGTCTATCTTGTTACTACTGGGCTTGCTGAGAACAGACTAACAGCCCCTTTCAGACCTTGAAACCACATAATTTCAGTAGTGTAACTTAATGTCTTATTAGGAGGAAACTGTATAGTCTCTCTGGGTATGAGTAAAGGTCCCTCTGCCTGTCAGGGTTTGTACATTCCTTGAATTTGACTTCCCCAAGGGCAGCCTCTAAGCCTCTAATCTGTTTTCAACTATCCCCTTTTTTTTTTTTTTTTTTTTTTTTCCTTATCCACCTTGATTTGGAAGCTATGTGCACATTTATGGATGTTTCCCAGCTTCACAATGAAGATTGTTTTCTTTGTTTCTTTGACTTTCTCTTAGGGAGAAAATCCCAGGGCAAAACCCTTACTACAAAGCACACTCTGAGCTATGAAGGTGACTTTTCAATTTCTGGAAATTTTTTAACCTCATGCAGAGTCATCAGGTGTCTGTCTTGACAGACTTTTTTTTTTCTTCTTCTTCTTCTTTTTTTTTTTTTTCAGTTTAAAAAAGTAAAGAAAACACTTGTTTCTTCACTTTCCTTTCTCTTGTATGACTATATGGTACCCTCTTATATTAAAAATCTTGTGGCACTGAGACACTGATCAGTACCCAAGGCAGGAACTGGTTTCTGAAAATGTGCTACAACAGGGTAGATTTTTAAAAAAACAAAGCAGGAGTATTGAGCTCTGAAGGAATGAAATGAATTTTTGGTTTTGGGATTTACTGTTGCATTAAATAAGTCATTTGACACTGACCATTTATGGTTAGATAGTCTTTTTTTATTTTACTGGTATCTTCTTTTAAGTAGCAGATTTTCCTAAGAAACATTTCAATTAAGAAACTAATAGAAACCAAAGTCTCATTTTATTGAATATGACAGGTCCACAGCACATAGTCTAATAAAATCCAGACCTCTTGCAGAATATGTGAACCCTGCCAGTCTCTGTCTCCCAGAGAATTCAATGAGGTCTCCAACTGTTTTTTGCACCAAAGCAGATTCCAACTCATCTCCTTCAAGCCAAACATGTTTACTGGTCTCCAGATTTTTTCAGATTAAAAATGTCCACCTGAGAAACTTCCTTCAGGTTAATATTGATAAAAGCTGCTTTTGCTATGACAGGCCATAATCCACAGCTGAGAAGCAGCCAGGCTCTATGGGGCAAGCAAACAAAAACCCTGATCATTTTAGGTTCAGAAATCTGCAGTAATAGCAGACAGATGGATTGAGTCTCTAATTATCTGTTTGGATTTTTTAAATACTATTTAAAAACAGAATGAAAGAAGCAGTGAAAAGAGAGATTTTTGAGATACTGCATAGCTGTTACTGAAAAGGATTAATATTTAATGAGACCATTCAGTCTGTTTACCTTGTCTTGACTATGCTTAAGTTCTTTTAGTGTGATTACTAAAGGAAAAATATAGTTTCATATTCCTTGAATGTCATAATGCAATGTGCAAGGAAAGTTCAGGGGCAACTTCTCAGGCTCAGAATCATCCAAAGCATTTTAAGCAGGAGCTGGGAAGAAGGAAGGCTTTTCCCTCTCCACAATGCACTGCAGAGTGTGTGCCACAGTGGTGCCAACAGGGGAGGCTGCAACCTCCTTGCCCTCTTCTGCCAACCCATTCCCTTTGTGGTTTCATGGGTTGGAAAGGAAACTTCACATAGAAACCAGGTGCAGCTTGTGTAAGCCACATATGCCAGACATGGCCAGATACTTGCATTCAGGTACAACATGCCTGGCTCCATATTTAGCATAAATTCAAAATTTTCCCTGCTCTGAAGTTTTCTCCCTGCAATGACACCCTGAGCTTTCAGCAGGATAATTAGGAATGGCACTTTGTGCAGCATTGCTGATTTCACCTTGGGCTTTGTGAGCACTTGAGGGGAATTTAATGGATTACATCTGGCTAAATAAAACTAGAAATATTTGTGCAAACAGCTGTTTATAAAAAAATGAAAACAGCAGTAATGTTTCCAGTAGGGAAAGAAAGAGGTGACAAATCATATTTTCCAATTATGGACCTCATTTGCAGTGGATGTATCTCCATGAAAAAGCATTGGACATACATCAAGTTTAATTGTGCCTTTACCATGGCCTGTGTGTTTCTTATCCATCCTTTCTTGATTACTTCCTTGTTCAACATGATTGCCAGTTTTCAATATACAGCACCCTAGTTGAGCTATTTGCATTCATTAACCTTTCAACCTGAAGTTTGGATTTTGGTTTGACTTTACAACTCTGGGCTTATTCTTTTCTCTTTCTCTACTAGATTAATTTCCTTCCTTTCCTGTCCCCTCCCTTTCATCTTGAACTAAAGAGAAGCTTTGGCTAAAAGGAGCACAAGTTTTAAAAAGCAACTGTGCAAATGAATCCTTCAGAAAAACCTACCACTGTTTTTTAGTGCATTTCTTTCTTGGATGTTGTCAAGCAATTCTCTGCACTGCTACACCTTCCCTAAGTGCTTCCCCTTACTATGCTCCCATATTTTTCTTTTCCTGCTGATCCTCTATTTGTCTACTGACTGCAGAAAAGGAGGCAGACTTTTATATCACTGCATTTTTCTTCAGACCAATACAAAGTGATAATTATAATTGTCTGAGTCCTTATGTTTCAGTCATGTTTTCACATCCAGTAGTTGTTATCAGCTCTGTCTTCTCGCAGCTGAATATCTCATTTCAGTGAGAGCTGCAGGAACATAACTGCCCTTGTCATCCTTTCTGACTTTGAATGCTTCAATGGCAACAGGGCACTAAAATTGCATTTGGACTTTGTGAAGATACCTAATGATCCTGGTCCTCCCAATCATACCCCTCTTCCCATTCCCATTTACACATGTGAGTGCTTTTGTTTGTGTATTGTTTCTCACTTTTGTTCAGATGAAATCCCAATCATCTTTGCTGTACCTACTGTACTGACAAAGGATTTGATGCAAATCTCAGTTGAGCAGAAGAAATTTCCCTCTGGCTGGCACTGTCTGGCATGAAGTGATTTCAATCCATTGCAAAAAGACTTTCTTAATTTTCCTCTGCTCACATCTCACTTTTTTGCACATGGCAACTTGACACTAACTTGTTGGAGCAAGACACTGACCTTGGAGAAAAAATTCCAGGCCAGAACAGGAGTTAAGAGATATTTATTAAACAAAGATGGGGAAAAAAAGTGATAACTTTGATTTTTAGTAGTTTGTAAAAAAGACCTTTTCAAATAGTCTGTGTTGGTAACATGAGAGAAGATGACCCAGCTCCAGTACATCTGGATGATTGAATTAATTCCTGCTGAATGCAGGATCACAGCAAAACTGAAAACTTTTTGGTGTACAATAACAGATAGTTTCCTTATCTGGAAAATCATCTCCACCAGAAAATGGCATGACATGGCAAATCTGTATGAGAGCTGAGCAGTGTCCCTGTTGTTTCCTTTCAGCAGTGAAGGACATGGAAATGAGATGCTGAAGGTTCAAACAAGAATAGAAATCCAAATTTTCTCATCAAGGAGAAGTAAACCAATTTAAGATAATGAGACTGGAATAAATAGGATTTTCCTTTTTTTTTTTGTCTCATTTTTCCCTTTTAAATTTTGCAGGTGAAAAAACTTATTTTAAAATGTGTACATAAATTCCTAGCTAATCACACACAGCTGTCACTTCAGAAAGAACAATGTAAGTAGCAGGAGGCTGAGGATGGGACTCTGGGTGACATCAGCATGACATGGCCAGACTCTCGTGGTGCCCAGGAGCAGAGCAGCCCTGGTTTTATTTCTGATGTTTGAACATGGAGCCCTTCTGCCTCTTGGCTGCTTGGTTTTCTCTTACTCCTGGAGCAGACAGCACCTAATGCTTGGCTTTCAGTATTCCCCAAGCATGCTCCAGGCCTCCCGAGCTCTCACTTTGAGAATATTTACTGTCTGGTGAAATAAGACATTTTATAGAGTTATAAAACTCCAGAGAACCAAGTGCAAAGAAGCAAATAAAGCATATTTCAGATTTCTGGTATATGTTGCTCAGTACTGGAGATGTGCCTTGTTATCTACAGCTCTGAGCACTAGATATTGCAGATGAGTTACTTTTGGATGTTTTTTGCAGCTAAATTGAGAAAAATTAGCAAACAGCCCCTCCTCAATTGCTTTGGATTAAGGTTTTTTTTGGTTTGGGTTTTTTTAAGAAAGGGAGAGAGAAGCATGGGCTTTTAAAACAGAAAGAAAAATCTGCCTTTCTGCCTGAGGGTGTCAGCAGATATTTGAAATTCTCCTAGGGAAAAAAAGAGCCCATGAGTCTTTCTTAAAAATAATCTGCACTTTCTGCTGTCTTCTGAAAGAAGGAACATTTCTGCACCAGCAAGTGTTGATCAACTGCTTTAAAATATTTGGCTGGGAAATCTGAAGCAACAGAAGGTTTCCTGGAGTCTTGTGCCATCTTGATCTGTATTTTCTGACCACCAGTAGCCCCCACTTGACTTAAAATCCTTGCACCCTCACTTACTGATAGCTTGTGTGTGGTTTTTGCCTTCAGTGGTAGTCTCCAGCAGCCTAGACTGTATATGAAGTTTGAATATTATTAATTATCTCTTTGGATGTCTTTGGTCTTGAAAAGTTTCTGTTCTGAAAGATGATGTGATGGCAGAGGGCTGAGCTTTCCAGGCTTAATGGGCTGGCACCATGAATTTGGAATATATACTGTTCTTACCATCTTATCCTGGTGAGAACTGCCCCTGGTCACAGCTGGTGTGTGGCTGTTCCTTCATGATCAGTGTGCAGCATTTATGACCTCCATGCTACAGGGAGACTTTTGGCTCAGCTGCTGAAGGAAAAAAGCCAGCACTTCCCCTTGTATATAAAATACTGGGATTTCAAGACAGATACTCAACATCAAAGCACAACTGAGAGCAAAGCAAAGGAAGCAGTAATGTTTGAGTAGTCAGGTATCTCTTGTGCTTGGAAATACACAACCTGCTCAGTAGAATATGTCAGTGTATGGATTATCCATCCTGAGGCTCTGGTAAGGCTTTGCCATGGATTTTGTTTAAAGGCAGCCAAATCTCAGTGGGGAGCTGCTGGATGCACTCCATTACTCAGGAAGAAATAGCTCACACTGGAGATGGTGCTGCTCAAACACCCCTTGGACTCCCATCCCAGCAGCAGGTACTGAAGCAGAGCCATCACTTTATAGCCATTGCTATAAACAGGGAGTCTGGCCTTTCTTCCAAGCCTGTTTTGCAGCACTTGGGGTTGCTCCTCACCTCTCACCTTCACATAAGAGTGAGTGACTCACCACTTTCGCCCAGTGAATGGATTTTGAACACAATCTTGCTTGGTTCATTCATTCCTACCTGCACACACTGACAGAAAAAAAAAGAAACAGTGAAATTAACTGATGTATAGAGTCATAGCATCACAGGATGATTTGGGTTGGAAGGGACCTCAAAGAATTTTAAAGCCTGGACTTTCAAGGTTCCAACCCTGCTGCCATGGGCAGAGACACACCCCACTGGGCTGGGTGGCTCACAGCCCCATCCAGCCTGGCCTTGAACACTTCCAGGGATGGGACATCCATAGCTTCTCTGGGCACCCTGTTCCAGTGTCTCATCTTCCTCACAGTAAAGAATTTCATCCTAATATCTAACTGAAACCTCCTTTCCTTTTGAACCTTCATTTTGTCCTATCACCACAGTTCCTGATGGAGAGTCCTCTGGCTGCCCTATAGGTCCCCTTCAGGTACTGAGAGGCTGCTATGAGATCTGTACACAACCTTTTCCAGGCTCAACAGCCACAACTTTCTGTCTGTCTTCTCCAGTCCCCTCTCTTACCAACTTTGTGGCTTCCTCTAGACTTGCTCCAACAGTTCCATGTCCTTTTTGTGTTGGGGGCTCCAGAAGTGGGTGCAGCATTTTGGGTGGAGTCTCAGCAGTGCAGAGTAGAGGGGAAGAACCACCTGCCTCACTCAGCCTGCTGCCCAGATCCTTATATTGCAGCCAGGATTCTTTTGGCTTTCTGAGCTGCAAGTGCTCACTGCTGGCTCAGGGTGAGTTTTTCATCAACCATCATCCCCAAGCCCTCCTTGGCAGGGCTGCTCTCAGTCACTTCTCTGCCCAACCTGTAGGCATGAATATAAGTCCACATTGTTTTCTCCACATTTATTTCATATCATGAGCAGGATACTATTAGTTTAAATTTTAGTTGAGGAAGTTTGTTGCCTTTAAGTATTCAGTAATAAAGAGCTAGGTACAGGGAACCGTCCCCCTTGCATTTATTTTTCACTCAGCAATCCACTGTTAGCTTTCAAATCCATTGATTCTTTCAAGAATCTTCAACTACTTGAAACTTCTGCATCCAAAACCCATGTCTTAGATAGATGTGCCTTAAGAACTTAAAAAGTAGCATGGACAAAATTCACTGCAATTCCTGTAGAAAATCCAAGATATATTCATGGAATGTAACACTGTGAGAAATTGAGCTTCCTTAGGCTCATGATATTTTTTATTTTTTTTCTACTGTTGTGCTTTCATTGGTTTTGTAATGGCAGTAGTTGCAACATTTTTTCTATCAATAAATTCTGTATATGAGTATGAGTAATTTATATTACTTTAATCTGAATATTTCTATTTTCCCAACTGCACTTAATATCCTTCTTTTAAAGTAATATCCTTATTTCTTCTCCCACAAAGTATGTCATTCTACCCAGAAATGGGGTATGACTTCATACAGAAATAATTTCTACTTACATCAAGGTTCAAATTGATTTGTTGTCACAGTATCCAAGTTGTATACTTATTCTACAGGTGGCTTGCTTAAATGAATGTAAAATTTTTTGTAAGCTGTTCTTTCTCCTCTTCTTCCAGTCAAATGCGTGATGAAAATGGAAATAGTGCATCAGGTATATGGTCATAGTTTATTTTTCATGCTCCATTGCTGGGATTGGTTCCCAGAATGTAGCTCAGCTGCTTCCAGAAATAGTTCTGCAAAAACACACTCAAGCAGCAAAACCCAAAGTGAAATCTGAGAGAAACTAAATCTAATGAGACTAAAAAGAGGTTTTCACACACTCCTCTGTTAATCCAGCTCATCTCATTTCACACAGCAACCATTAATATTTTCCCCTATGTTTTCATCTTTTTTGTATTCAATGCATATTGCTTTTATTCTTTGCTAAACATTTTAATTCACTGTGAAGAAGTTCAGATGGATATTTAAGAGCATTACCTCCCTCCCTTCTCCCCAAAAAACATTTATTTGGGGGTAGAAGGGTAAATTCCTATTCTGAATCTCTATTGTGGTGTTGAGCTCCTCTCTAGAGCTCTGTAAACAGAGTCACATATCTAGAACATGAATCCCCTCAGAGAGAAAGTCCTTCAAATTATTATTCTTATGCACCTGCTTTACTGTAGCACAGCACATTCTGGTGTCAGTCTGGGCTTTCTGATGCAGAAAAGTTGGAATAGCAAAAATAGGAAAAAAAACCCCAAACCAAACAAAAAAAAAGTTGCTGGGTGGGGATGGTGGTTTAGATCACCTTTAGGTTCTTTTCCCAGTCATTTTCACTCTTTCCCACCCAGCTGGCCCCCTTGAAAGTAATGCACATGAGGAATACCAGTGTGGATGTACCAGTAAAAATGGAGGGACACCCAGTGGAGATATTTTGGAGTGTGCCAAGAGGGCAATGAAGGCAGGAATTGGTAGAATGGGATTGTTTCCTGTGTTAAAAACCACTCCAGGTGAAGCATTTTCACTTCTAAATGTTGGGAGTACCTGTGCTTGTATGTGTCAATATGGCATTTATTTAACAATGAGGATATATTTGACATTAATCAGGTGATGAATCTTTCCATAAAAACAAGCAGGAAGAACTGGCTCTTGCAGCAGGTGAAATAATTTTCCTGCTTAGTTCCTGGGGACAGGATGGGGACTTGTGTTTGGCCATCACTAATATGGTATCTAATGTGAGGCAATTCCAACAGAAAAACTTGGAGACAGGAGAGAGAGTCAACATGTGAAACATGGACCATAAATAGCAGGATGTGCAATAAATGTTCTCTGGTGTTGCTAAGTGACATGCCAGGCGTGGGCAGAGCGATGCCATCCTGGGAATGCTCCAACTTCCCAGCCCTTAATGGAATGATCTTCTGCCCAAGATGCCCAGAAGGTAAAAATTCATTTAAGAATGAGGGGAGAGCAGTGGAGAGTGCATTAGGAAACTACTGAAGAGAAATAACAGCTTTTAAGATGTACATCTATTAATAAAACATTTGCCAAAAGCTTGAAAGGCCCAGGTGGAGCCATTTCCAAAGGCACAGGAGAAGTTTGTCTCATTTCTTACCTTAGAAATGCCTCCATGTCTTCTTCCCTTCAGACAATTTCCTTTTTAACCCCAAAACATGGCACAGAAGCCCACAGTGGATCTGGTGGCTTGGGCATTGAAAACATGGAGCAAGATTCCCCACTGCTCTGACATCCCAGAGGGAGCTGCAGAGAGGAGGAACTCCATAAGATTCTTGACACAGCTTTTTCAAAATTTAATTGGTGTCTTCTGGATGAAAATTCTGCCATACAAAATGAAATACTCTGCTATCCCTGGGAATAGAGAGAATTAGGAGGACTTTGCTCTTGACAAACTTGCACCTTTATGAAGGATATTCATGAGGAAACTTCTCAAAGTGAATGTGGAAAAGGCTGTTTATTATTTTCCATGGACAGTTTGAGCTCTATCTCTCCTATTGATGGATTTTAAATGTGTGGAGATGTAATTTTGATCTCTTCAGTCCCAATTAGTTTCCTGGCCTCGTCCCAGCTGTGTGTAAGGACAGAGGACTGTCCCTTCCCTCACTTTCCTGAGAGCTGTGGTGCATTTGCCCTGGTAATGGCCAAACACTCCCTCAGCTGCTTGTTCCTCAATTCAAATTGATGAGAGAAATTTGGATAAAAACCTTAATGGATCAAGATGATGAGAGTGAGATCATTTGCCAATTACCATTGCAGGCAAACCAGACTTGAGGAGAATTAATACATTTCCCCTGCTGTTTACATGGGCAGGGACAGCCCAAACACAGGACATGCTTTCAGTAGCTACCTGCCACCCCAAAATGTGAGTACTCTGCACTTATTCTCATAGGCTTGGTCTAATTTTTAAAGCTTCCTTTGAAATTGCACTGGAATCAGTCACCTGAGCCCCCAAAACCCACAGTTCTTGCCAAAGAGAAGCAGCAAGCTCCTCTTTTCTGTGAAATAACTCAAGGTAGAGCTACATACCCGCTTTTCTGCACCATCAGGAAATTCCCAAGTGCTTCATTCCTCCTTTAGTAAGAAACTGCTACACCAGAAAAATCGAATATGCAAAGGAAAATTGCACCCAAGAGGTTAAACAGGCATTAGCTTCTGGCCATCAGCAAAAGTTTATTTACAAAGAATTCATTCCTGTTGGATTTCATCAAGTAACTGTACAGGAACAAATTACTAACACCAGTAACCTCCTAGACTAATTTTTTTGCATGTTTCCTCTGTTCAAAGGGCTTTTCTTCCACAAAGGAAGGATATTTTCAGGAGGCACAGATAGGCAGTTCTCTAGATACTACACAAAACAGAAAATCCCAGTCCCAAAGGCTCCTCTATTTACCAATCTCTTATTTTACTTATAATTTGATTTCAGACTGAGAATACTGATGAGCATCAGCTCAGTAACACTGTGAACATTCACATTTTTGCTTCCATTGCCAGTCTGACAGGTTTAAAAAAAATGAAGAAGTGTTGAGTACTTTTGCTTGTGAACTGCAGAGAAAATAACAATTCAAAAGCACAAACTGCAGTGAAAGGAAGGGTGAAATTTAGTCATAGCTACAAGGAACTGCATATACATTTTATATTCATGGTACCTGTGCTGTTTAACATCTTTGTTGGCAACATGGACAGTGGAATTGGGTGTTTGAGTGCAACCTCAGCAAGTTTCCCAAACTACACGAAGTTGTGTGATCTGTGTGATGTGCTGGAGGGAAGGAGTGCCACCCACAGGATCTCAACAGGCTTCCCATAGAAATGGTGTGAACCTGTTGGAGTGAGCCAGAGGAGGCCACAAGGATGATCAGAGGGATTCACAGGATGACAGAGTTGGGCTGTTCAGCCTGGAGAAGAAAAGGCTCTGGGAACCTTCCAGCAGCTTTCCAGTTCTGCAGTGCAAAGGTTGGTGATGTGGGAAAAGGATACAAACACAAGGTAAATACAAGGTAAAATTCCCAGATCAGATACAGTTCTTTGTAGTTATTTTTACTGCAGATTAACACAAGACACAGACTGCTGGCTTTTAATGTTCCAAAGTCATTGGGTGAGAGTTTTTAAGTGTGGAGTGTTTCATTGATCTCATATTTATTCTGGTTCTGTGGCTACCTTTGCTTGTCTTTCTATTTATGCTTTCTTATTATATAATCTAAGAACATGGCAAAGCAGACTAGTTCTCCTGTGCTGACATTAGCTGTCTTTTTCCATTCCAGGCCATCAAATGCTATTCTATCCATGTGACTTGATTATCCATGAGACTTGTTGCCACAGTTGCCTCAATTTATCTTTTTAATGTTGCCTCATGTTCTTGGATCCATAGATGTTTGTGTGATCCCTTTAGCAGGAGGTCAATTGGTTGTATTTTGTTCTCCTCAAAATAAAATAAAATAAAATAAAATAAAATAAAATAGGAAAAAAGAAGGTGGGGACAAATTTTCACAATGGTGATGAAATTTAGCTTAATTTTTAGATGGCTAAATTCCCATGATGTGGAACAAAATCTGACTTCTGAGGTGTGATGTCTCAAAGCTCCTGGTGTCAGTAAGAATGAAGAAGTTCTGCTCTGCATTCTAAGCAGGCAGAGAAAATCCTGCTTCTCTGCATGAGCTCTATAGCAATTTTTTCCTTCTTCCCTACCTCCTGCAGCTGATTTCTCACAGATATTAAACTATCCACAGCTCCATCAAAATACTTCAATTTTCTGCTAAGAAGCAGATGCTTGCCAGCTCACATTTGTTATGTAGTAATGGCATTCTGAAGTGAACTGAAAATGGCATTCTGCAAAATTGAAGTTTTTTGCTTTCTATCCCCATTTTCTCTTTCAGTAAGAGTGGTTGTGGAGAAATTCTGCTGTGTTTTGCCATTTTGTTGTCACATGAATGACACCTGTGTTGGATTTGTTCATCAAGACATGGAGAATGTAGTAATAAAAGTGCCAGTCAGCCTGTTTTCTCACTTAACAGAGCATAGGGTAGAAGGTGGACTTTCAGATCTTGATCACTGGAGTAAATCTGGGCTTCTGTTGATGTGGGACTATTGAAACTCAGATCAGAATTAAACCTCTGGAAAAAGAGAGGAGTTTCTGCAAAGCTGAATGTTGTGAGAGTTCACTGGTCTGCCTGAGCTCTGACAGACATTCCCAGTTAGTCACAGCCTCCTCTGCTCCAGGCCCAGTGGCCCTGGAGGTGTGTGGGATCAGTGGGATCATCCTCCCACCCTTTACCTGCAGAGCACTGGGGATCATCCACCTCTCTGGGTCTGAATCCTCTCTGGGTTCCTGAGCTGTGGGAACACAACTGGCAGGGTTTGGATTCCCATCTGGTGGCCTGTTTATTGTTTCTGTACATGCATAAACAGCAAAAGTCACAATCTGCTGTGGGTTCATAAAGACTTTATGTCCTTCAAGTCAAAAAACAGCAGTAAGGATCTGGAATGCACTTAGGGCCAAAATTAAATCTACCCTTGTAGTTAATAGTTCCAAGAACTGAGAAAGACATTCAGAGCTAAATGAGAGGGAAGAGTGCAGTGGCTGTTTGGTATTGTGTGTAAGGCTTTCAGAAGAACACAGGCACAGAGATTAGCTTTCTCCATACTCAGATGAATTTCAGCCATGGTGTTTGTTTGCAGCCTGCTGGCAGAAGGCAGCAGTGTTTTCCCTGAGAAGCCATTTGGTTCAAATCCAAATGACAGCATTTTTTAGAACAAAGCATGAAGCCATTTGCTTTCTTCAGGCCACGCAGACCATGCTCATTTCTATGGCATCTTGCTGACAATCGAGTGCTATCTTAAAAAACCCTTCAGTGAGGGCAGAGAACACAATTAAAGTAAGCCAACTTGTTATTTTCCCACAGCCATAATTTGAACAAAAATGTAGTTATTGGTTGTTTTGTTTGATTCTTGCCTGCTGTGAAATGTATCACAAAATGCCTTAAAAATAAATAAAAATGTTTCTGGGAAGTTCAATATCTCTGTACTTATCTGGAGTTAATGAAACATTTTACATCAACCAAGATCCCCAGGACAACAGTTACTTCCAAGATTAAGGAGAATATTTCTGTTACCTATAAAAATACAAATATGTATAATTTTTTTTATTCTTAACTAGTGCACATCAAAGAAAGGGAGAGAGAAGATGAAGGTAGCTCCTCTTTGCTCTCTCTCCCCCTCTCTGTTGATGGCTGAATTGTGGGTAGTCAGTAAATGATAAAATTTCACTGTTTTTGTTTCAGTTCATCTGGACATCCTCAAAACCACCAGGGCCTCACTGAGCCAGGGTTTGTACAATACTAACAAATATTGGTTGTATTTTCAGAATCAGAATGGATAAGGATGGAAGGACCACAGTGGGGTCATCTGCTTCAACCAGCCTGCTCCAGCAGGGTCATCCTGGAGCACATGGAATAGGATTGTGTCCAGAGGATTCTGGAATATCTCCAGTTAGGGAGACTCCACACCCTCTCTGGACAACCTGCTCCAGGTCATGATTACCCACACAGTAAAGAAGTTCCATTTCCCTCTTGTTAAAATTGCCTCTACCTTCTGCTGGAGTTAATCACAGCATGCCAGAGTGAAGACCAAAGTATTTCATTAACTTAGTTTGTAGTAATTAGTATTCATTCCTGGAAATATATAATGAGTGATGGTGACTGCTGCAGGGGAACCCTACCCAATTTAAGAGGTTTATTTCAAATCAAGGATCAAGGATGATTAAAGTTATATTAACGACAGGTAATTAAGAGACAATCAGTCAACTGTACATTCCAGATCAGCATTAGCAAAGCAACAGATAAAGCACAGTTCTGCAAAAAGTCTGAAGATCAGAACACCCTACTATCAATAATCAAAGGGTAGCTTTTGGCAGATCTGAAACAGGGTCTGCCCACAGGTGCTTCATCCTAATTTCTCTCCCCACTGCTACACATTTCTCATGCTATTCCATTGCATCACACCCATTGTGCAAAGATTCCCTGGAACAGGCTGGCCAGGAAAGCTGTGGCTGCCACATCCCTGGAAATGTTCAAGGCTGAGTTGGATGGGGATCTGAGCAACTTGGTTTAGGGGAGCTGGGACTAAGTGATCTGTAAGGTCCCTTCCAACTCAAAGTACTCTGTGATTCCATGGTTCACTGCTGTGAGGTTTGTGTTTGTGAGAATGAGGAAAAATAGTACATAATACAGCAAAACCAAAATCAGTTTTCTCCAAGCCTGAAACTCTTCCTCAATTTTAGTATTATACACAATCCAGTATTATATTACTATATAATACAATATTAAATTAGTGTACTATGTACAAGACAACCCCTTCCTACTATAGGGATATGTATTTCCAACTCACCTCATGATTAACTAATATTTATTTATCATTATGACAATATTAGGTACCTCCCATTTGTGAAATCTGCAGATGAATTGTTACAGAGAACACAGTAAATAAAGTACACAATGTAATGTTATATAATAGTGGAGCCTGGTGAGTACTCAGGGGAGAAAAATAATTATGAATTGTGAAGAAACACCATTTTTTTCAGTCCCGACTTTCTTTTTGAACTTAGCATGAATATGAATAAACAGCAAGAAATGGATTATTCTTATGGATTTGAGAAATCAGAAGCTAAGAATAGCACAGGATTTGTGGAAAAATTATCTGGTGCTTCTCATTTCTTCTCCTGTTTTACATCCTCTGACAACAAAGGAGAAGAAAAACTCCAAATCCTGGAATAAAAGCTGGTTCCTGTCCCCAGCAGACAGCAGGGTCTCAGGAGCAGCAGAAAATTCCCCAAGTTCTCCAAAAGAATTTTTCAGAAAATATGAACATTATGCTTAACAGTGTAATAACCTGGACTTCAGAAGAAAATATAATGGAAATCAGATACCTCTGATATTTGTTATATTGCCAAAGAAAAACCACAATTTGGAAAAACAAAATGACAGATATCAATATTTTCCTGAGGAGACTTAAGTGTACCAGGACACAAAAATACTGGCAAAGCTATTGAGTAATTCACATAAAAATACAAAATGCAAGAGGAAAAGACTAAAAGAGACTCATTCTGTCATGAAAATGCATACAAAAATACAATATTTATTAATTTAGCCAAGGGTCCTTAGGAACTAAACTTCCATGGGAAATGTAAGAAATTATCCATCTGCATCTCATTGTGCAAATGTGCATATCTGCTTGTGTGAAGGAGTGGGTGCAAAGCCACATTTCTGCGAAGAACTTTCATTTTATTATATGCAGACACACTTTCATCTCTACCAACAGCAACATTAAGTTACTACACACCTTTCCTGGACATATCTGAAGGATATGCTGACTAAAATGTCCCTGGATTGTTCCATTTTTCCCACAGTGGTTTTTATTGTGGTTAAATTTTGAATCATTGTCCCTGAAGAATTGTTCTGGAAATGAAAACGTAATGAGTATTAAGCAGTGTTGCTATAAAGGGCACCTACTGTTATAAACTCCATAACTCTTGGGCAATTTATGATCTTTCCTGGTGGTCAAAAGATAAGAACAACCACAGGCTGAAAATGGAACTTGAGAATTTTACCTTTAATCTTTCTGACTTTGTAAAGGAAAAAGTGAGAGTTTAAAAAAATGCCCTTTCTTCTTCATTTTCTTCTGTCATTGGTAAAAAATAGGTTTTGTCAGCAGAAGAATGGCACCAGTTAGGATGGCAGCAGAGAAGCAAAGAAATACAAAGGGTGACAAAAATGTTAAAAGTATTAGAGGAAAAAAAATGTGCACGTGGAGGAAGCTGAATTTATACCTTCTTTTCCAATGAAGATTCAGTTTATATATAGCTTCAGAGTAACAATAAATATAAAGAGGATAATTTTCAGTGGATGATGTGATAAGAAGTAGTGGGGGGAAAGTTTTAGGATACACATTAAGAGATTATTTTAATGACAAGAATAATCAAGAAGAGTGGCTGAAACAGATTTTGGAGAATCTCACCTGGGTAAGGAGAGACCTTGCCCTTACAAATACTATCCTAGATTTGAAACACACATAGCAAACACACTGATAACAAATTGATTGATATTAAATCACAGCCAAGGGACCAGCATTTCAGCTTTTCTTAAGACCAGTAATGAATGTCTTTTTTTCTAGAAACCTTCATATCATGGAGACTTATTACAAATTCCCTGATTTTTTTAAGAGAGGTAACAGTATCTAAATGTTGTAGGTCAAGTTCCTGTATTATATATGCTATGTTTCGGGGTTTTAAAAAAATATTTTCTTGTCCTTTTGCCTGTGAATGGCACTTTTTTCATGGCTCATACACAATATGCCAGTTCCCAGCTCCCAGGATATGCTGATGTCTCAGGAACTGTCATAAAGCACATGAAAGTAGTGAAGAAATTCCCTTGCTGTGTGTCAAAATACATCAAAATAGTTCACATCACACAATGCACTATTTCTTCAAAGGTTTAATCCTGCTCTAAGAAAACAAATATTATTGCTCTCATTATTGCAACTGGAACAGCATCTGAAAGCAGCTGAATCAGAAGAGTGCAAGGTACAAAGGTGCTGAGGACAGTGAGAAGCATAGGATGGAGTGCTTTCCAAAGGATACCCTGGAATCACAGCATTCTGAGGGCCTTGTCAATGAAGTTTGCAAGAGACAGAATTATAGACTCTTGGGTGGGATAAAAGGAAGTCTTTGACAGAGAGAAATTCTTCAAAGCATAAAAAATGGGACAATGTCCTTTCCATGCATACCCTGTGCCTCATGTATCCCAAAATCATGGCCACATGTCATATTTAGAATGCTTAAAACCTTAAGTTTTCCTCTAAGTCTTCCCTGGGAATGTATCTTTCTTCACTGAAGCTGTTAAGAAGCACAAAGCAACAAGAAATAATTCCAGCACCAATTTACTCATTGTGGTTTCACCAAAGGAAGATCAAATTCCATGGCTTTGTTACATGCAGGCTTTATTCCTGGTCTATATGTAAACACCAGCAGGTCTTTCTGGGATTCTTGCTATTTGATAGAAACAGAAGGTGCAAGGGACCTTTTTCAGTGTTTTCCTGTGAATTGAGATTATTCTGTGTTATCTTCATAAACTTTAGCCTGTGCAAATGTTAAAATATACATTCAATGATATCAGAAGTGGAAAATTATGATGAGTCCATTTTGAAAGCAGCATTTAGATTGCTGAATAATGAATACCTTGACTTTTCACACCTCTTTCTCTCCCCACAGACCTCAGTCACAGAGCATTTCAGAAGGGGGGTTCAAAGTTCTCCCTAGGAGAGAAGCTGAATTTTAAAACTGATAAAATCTTCACAAAAGCTGAATTTTGCCCTTTGTTGGAGGTTAATTGTAGTCCTCCTTTCCTCCCCCAGGGCTGGGTGAGCTCTGGTGATCTTTGTCTGCTGCTGGCAGGTGCTGCCTGGAGTCAGGTCACACACAGACCTTGCAGGGCACCAACTTTTCTAAAACAGACCCTAATTTTTGCAGGCACACAGAGACAGGTTGATAACTTTCAGCATGAACCACAGATGCCAATAATATAATACCTGTGACTAACACCTTACCTGCAGGCACAGGAATCAGAACTTAATCTGTTGCTGTCTGCCCCAAGCCAGAGATGAATCTTCATTAGCAGATTATTGTGTTTTAGACCCATTCAGGCCCTTGGTGGCACATGCTCTGTAGGATTTAATTTTATTTGTACAAGCTAAGTCATAGAGATGTTCTGTGAAGTGAAGATGACCAAGAGACAGGCTCAGATGAGCATTGCTGCCAGCCAGGAAGGGAAAAGCTGCTCATACTACTACTTCAGACATATTAAAAAAATCCAAAGTTCATTAATTACATTTCTAGGAAAGACTTGGGAATTGGTTAAAGGCAAATTTGAGGATTTTTTTCTGAATTTGGGTTATTTTTTGGTAACTTTTCTCACTTAAGCTATCAGCAGAATCATATTTGAGGTTTTCTAAAATCACAAGATCTTGCATTTGAGCTAAAAAACAAGTTTTCTCCACTGAAGTTTTTATTGAACTAATTCATCTTTCATGTGTACCAGCCTCCAGAGGGAAAATAAAATGTATAACCTTTTTCTCTGATAAAAATGACAATGCTCAGAACTGATTTGGTTGATGATTTCTCTCTCCTAGCAGATTGTAGACTGTATTTTTTCTAAGACTTGATATATGTCAGTTAGAAGAAAATTTTTCTTTCTTACAGAGAATAAAACATTATGGATTGAAAAGCAAAGAAGAAGCACAGTCCTACACTGTGGAATGTGGATCTTTGAAGATGCATCAACAAAAATTTCTGTTCAAAAGTTTGAGCTAGGAGTCTCCAAATGGGTATGGAAATTGCTTGTCTTAAAAGGCAGAAAATAATTGCAGAGTATTAGCTGGAAAATTTAGGAACACACCACTGGGAGACAAGCTGATTTTTATTTTTTTTTTTAATAATTTTAAATTGGAAACAGGCACACCTAATATTTTCAATTTGTAGTAATTTAATGGATCAGGAATGATCCAGAGCAGTGCAAAAGGAGGGCTATCTAATTACCTGAAAGCTGAGTGTTTCCAAAAATGTGGAATAAAGACTTTGTGACAAAACAGTGTGGACATTGTGCTGAGTGTTGCACAGGCATCCACAGTTGTGCAATTTTCCTGTAAAAGGGAGCATATGGTGCCCATGCACTAGCTTGGGCACTTGTTTTTGTGTTGCTAATGCTAAATTTATAGAAAGTTACATAATTTTATGAAGATAAACAATTCTTACTGAGGATTGCCAACATTTTGCTCGTGACAGGAGAGATAAGCCAAGCAGCAAGGGTAGAAATTTATTCTTCTTCTGGCATATGGCATCTGCCTGGGTAGAATTTCCTGAATAATCCATCAATTACCTGTACCTGTCAAGAAGTCAGTGAAGAAGCTCATTCCATGAAGGTGAATAGCTTAAAGGTTTTTAACCACTGTAAAAATCACATCTGTTATCATTTCATACAGTGGTTTTTATCTGAAGAGGAAATAACTTGCTAAATCATGACAAAATATTGGCTGGGGTCTGACTTGTAGCATCTTTGTTATAAATGAATGATGAAACTTTCTTTTGTTTATGTTGCAATCTTTGGATATTGTTGTCTTTTTCACCAAATTTGGATATTTTTTTTTCCAAAATGCTTCTAAAGCTTATAAAAACTGGTAAAAATGTATGCCAAAATATGTCAAATCTCCTTTAGTTTATTCCAATAGTTGCATGTACAGATTTCAGTCACTACGATGTTTTCTCTCATGAGGAGCTATTCTGGGATGCCTGTTGTGTTTAGTTTACATACTTCTGCCAGATGACTCATTTCACAATCTAACTTGTGTTTCCATTTTTACTCTGGCGATACTCATCCTAATTTTTTTCTGTGCTCCTAATCAAAGAATGATTTCATTTAATCATGAAGACTAGCCTGCAAGAGAATTTCTTGCAGCTAAATTTAACTATCCACAAACTTCTGCAGAGGATGAGGAGAGTGAGCTTGGGAAATTGATTTAGTTGGTGTAGAGTGCCAGCCTTTTGCCCTCTAACAAGCAATTTTGACCTTCTAGTTCAGCCATGCTTTTATAGATCTTTTAGTTTTAACTTTCTTCCCCTTTCTCAGAAAGCAGATATTTTAACTCAAGTGCTGCAACACATTTCAGTGATCAAAAGCTACAGAACATCAGTAAATAGCATTCAGCATTCCTTGACAGCCTGAGGCAGACCTGAAGGTCTTGCCAGCTACATCCCAGCCAATGTTTTATGCAGAGACTGGCACTGGCTGAAGTGGTGGCCAGGAGCTGTGTTTGATCACCACCCTGTGGTCTGCACCAGCTGCACTGCCTGGGCACGACCCCACCACAGCCCCTAGCCAAATGGAACCTCCCCTGATCTTTTCTCACCATCTTTTTCTTCTGGTGGTGATGGAGAGTTTATCCACATGGATGGCAGAGGTGCAATGCTGCTTGGCCTTAGGGTTAATGAATCAGCATTGTTTCATCTATTCCTTCCTATGTAGAAAGTGAGATTTACTTTGTGCATATCTAATTACAGCAGGAGAAAGTCCTCAAGCTGGTGACACCACTCCTTCTGAACGATGGTGCCACAAAAGCAGGATTTCACTGCCTACTTCTCTCTGCTGAATAAATCCGTGAAAAACATAGAAACCAGTTTTGAGGCTGGTCTGCACCATTAAAGATGTAAAAAGATTAATTTTAGCATCACTTGTAGATGATCACAGAACTGTGGAAGGGACTTCAACATTACACAGCATTTCTTGTTATTTACAGATGAAGACATCTACACCATCATCTCTGTTATTACAGCATAGAATAGCAGCATTTCATCCTTGGTTCATTGCTCCAGCCTGGAAAGAGCCTCACAAGCCTCCCAGGACTCAGCTTCATACACAGTTCCCACACCTCATGTAAGGCTGTTGATAGCATTTATCCTAACTGTAAGTAGGTCAGGGAGAAAGAACCAAGAGAGCAATGATGTACAATTAACTGCACAAATTAACTGCTCAGATGTATGAGGAGTAGCACACATCAAGATCAGATGTCCTCAAGAGAGGCTGGGGGAGAGCAGGAAAGAACAGATACACTCTGTACACTCATTCTGTTTCAGAGAAGAGTAGTGTCAGAGAGAGGGAAATTCTGGAAGTGTCTGTGAAACATATCTGGGTGTTACAGATTCAGTGAGAAATGGAATGTATTGCCTGGGAACAGAAAAGAAGGATTGCCTTAAATTATAGTAAGGGACATTTAGATTGGCCTTTAGGAGAAATATTGCGTAGGATGGTGAAACTCACCAAAAGGTTTTAGGAAGAGATAACAAATCTCATCCATCTGTCACAAATGATGTCAGCCTCATGGAACTGCCAGCTGCATGGCAGGGGTCTACATGGCTTCTTGATTTCTTCTTGACTTCTATGACTCTGTGGTTCTGTGATTCTTCTAATTGCTTTTAGACCCTTTGTTCATGCTTCTCCTGTGCACGAGGGTGGGAGAGGCAAATTTGGTTCAACCCTCATCCTGGAGTTGTTGTTCTGAACACTGCTTTATAAGGTAGAATCAAGAACAGTGAGGCTTTTGCAAAAAACAGTTCCAGCATCAAAAGGTTAAAGCAGAAATTCAGACTGCTGTAGCTGCATGGAAAGCAAAATAGTTTGGAAAGGCAGAAAAATGTTAAAGCAAATCTTCTTAAACTTTTGCTCATCACCACCTCCAATATAGAACCTATCACTGGCTTCCTGTGATCTTTTATTTTAGGTCCTTGTTCTCTCAGAAATTGAAGAAATGTGATTGCCACTGACATACAAATCAATAGCAGAGAGCAGAGCCATGTCAGAGGGCAGCTGGTAATATGGTTAAAACAAGCTTTGGATTAAGCTGCTCACAGGATGCAAAGGCCAGCAAACAGAGCAGATGCAAGCTGCAAAAGGCAGCTTAGAGATGTTGCTCTTTTCACAGCCTTAAAACAGAAGCTCCTTGGCAGAAGGTCCCTTCAATTGCATCTGATTCTGGTCTGAGGTCAGTGGGAAATGACAGGGATGATTATCAGAAGCCTGCAAGATGCAAGGATGAGCTGCAGTGCCGAAAAGGGAAAATTAATTGTGGATCCATCTCAAGCAGACTCAGAAGGAGATCTTATTGAAAGAGCCTGCTTCTTAGCATGAACAAGAGGTAAAGGCCCAGGAAGGCAGAGAGAAGATACACAAATTTTAGCAATGGTTTACAGGAAGGCTTAGACCTGAAATCTTAATGTTTCTGGATTCATGTGTATGGGATTTGACAAAATGAGAGTGGTCAGTATATTACATGGCTTTGTCTGAATGTTCCTTTCTGATGGGTCTATGCAGAAGTATGAAAATTAGGTAACCCTTGTGGGGAGGCTGTTCTTTTGATTGGCATGGCTAGACAGGCAATGGGCTGATTCAGTCAAAAAACAGAGACTACTCACAGCAGTATGATAATGTCATAATATAGAATGAAAGGAGATCCCATAAAAAAAAAATTTGAGATAGCAATGTTAAATATACTATAACTAAAAGCAAAATTAATTGTTACCAAGCTTGTAAATAGACAGATTAACTTCCGACCACTTCATTGCCATAATGCCATGACTCTGTCAAAATATGCAACAGACACATCTAGTGAGCTGTTTTCTTTTGCTTTGAGTCTTTATTTATCCCATTCCAATCACTGACATGGAAAGCTCCTCTATTTATTTTGTCTGAGCAAGTCAAGGGAAACACAGCAAAGGGAGGGCAGTCTCTTCCATGGCAAAAAGGGCCTGTGTTCATAGGGTTAGGTCTGAACACAGCTGGTCCAGGTCAGACAGATGGAACATTGGAAGGGTAGGTGTGCTCCAGGATTACAGCTTGTCTTCAGAGACCTGATGGGATCTACTGCTGTAGCATGGCAAACCCACAGGACTTGCTGGGCTCTGTGGTTCATTGTTGGGGTCTTTCCAGCTCAGAAGCAAAGGCACAAATGACATGAAAAGCCAGTGTGCCTTTCTTTGTTCTACATTGTGTGCTGCCCATGTCCAGGCAGACAGGGCAGGTATCTGCAGCTATATGGGAACCATCTACAATGTGCCTTGCTTGTGCTGATGGACAGGAGTGGAGGAAAAGTTAATTCTCTCATATCAGAAAGCTTTCAGTTTCCTTTTTATTGCCTGAACCATGCAAAGCTGTCAGACAAAACAGTCCATCATACAGGGCATCTCTTGTCAGGATCAAATAGGGATGTCCACAATTCCAGCAATGTTCATAGGACTTGTGGCTGCTGCAAGTAAGTCAGCTGGGATATAGGATTCAGACAATTTCAGCTCTGAGGAATCCTTCTTAATTGCCATACAAGGAGCCATATCCAATGTATATTCTGCATCCATAGCATCCATAGCCTCTTCCAGCAGTTTGCCACTGCTGGATTTGAAATTGTCCCACTGAGCCCTATCTCCTGTGCAGCACTGGCAGGGCCAGCCAAGGTCCTGCTGCCCAGTGGGGACAGCATGATGACACTTTTCTGGAGAGCCCATCTGAAAAAGAACCTGTGGAACTCAGTACAGCAGTTTCATCCTGGCATGACTCACTCCTAGTTAAATCATTATGATTCATGGATGAGTTTTAACTCCATGATTCATTCAGGTCCATTTTTTTTTATTATTGTCCAAAAACATATAATCAGTAAGTGACTTACCTTATCTAAGAAAAACTGAAAATGAGCAAAAGTTAACAGTTCTTCCAAGAGACAAGGTGCTTCTTTTTCAGAGGTACTCGAGCAACACCAGGTTGAGAAAAATCAGAAACACCAAAGCTTGGGATATTCACAAAGCAAATTCATTCCAGCCTGAGCAATAGAGCAGATTCATGAATATATGTTTGTATTATCAAGGTGTTTAAACCGAAGAGAGTTCTAACTCTCCCCGTTCTTTATGTTCCTTCTATACAAGTTGTTTTGCTCTGCAGTTTCCACAGCTCTTCTTCTTAGAAATGTGCAGCACAAAAAGTTTATTATGTCTGCAATATTGAACAAATCAGAAGCAGAAGCACTGAAGGGAACAGGTTTCTGTACTTTTGGTCCCTTTCTGAAGGTTTTCATACTCTCAGTTGTGCTGAATGCTGGATCAATTCTATGCATCCTTCTACTGAAAAGACAAAAAAACTTCACCATGAAAGAGAGAATGGCATAAGGCAGAGGGAAGCAGAACTATTTTTAAATGAAGAAAACAAAAAACAATATTCATCTGCACAGACATTAGCTATAGAGTGAATTGTAAGCTATAATAATTCCCTGGCAAAGTACAGAGATAACCAAATTAATTACATAATAGATATGCCATTTAGTGTCAGATCTGCTGGCAATTCCACAGAGCTGGCTTCTGTCCTTGATGTTAAAGAAGTGTCCAAATCCTGGTCCCATATGAATAAGCATTTTGTGAACTTCAAATAGTGTACATTTGAATTGCACACATGAAAACCCATTTTTTGATTCTTGGAAAGACAAATAACAGCACTGCCTTTGCTGTAAAGAATTAGCCACTAGCAAAGGACTGGGGCCAAAATCATTCTTGGGATTGCATCTTCTTGACCATATGGATTACACCAAGAATCAATCTGACCTTTCTTTTTGGCAATAAAGGAATCATAACCATGTGGGATTTGAGGGATCACGAAGGCAATGAATTTGTGCCCAGCTTCTAATCAACTGATTTGTGCTTGTGACCAAATAACCTCTCTAATGCTTCCCTAATGCCCTACAGCTACAGCCTTCCAATGCAGAAATCCCTCAGCTCCAGCTCTCTGTGTTCCTGTGGAGCAAAGGGTCACTGTGATGGATGAGATTTACAGAGGCTCATTTGTGGTTTGGCATACCATGGGCTCTTTCCAAGCCAGGGGCTTTGGCTCCCAGCACTGGGAAATCATCTCTATTTCAGCTCCCATTGCAGTTACCCTGCTGCAGCCTCAGCAGAGACCTCCTGACTGTGTGTGTGCCTGGAGTGAACCCTAAATCAAATCCAGATATCCGTTTGATTGCTTCAGTGGGTTGGAGCTCCAGGGAGAGAAACGAGGTGCCTGAAACCACTGAGTGTAGCATGAGCTCCCAATTTTCATTTGGGGCAGGAACAGTCATGGTCAATTAGCCAAAGAGAAATTAAAAGTCAGTTTGATGTCCTTTTGCAGAAGTAATGAGGATAAACTTGCTTTTATACAAAGTTTGTACAAGTGAAGCACAAAACAAGGGGAGTCTCTGAGTCATCTGCAAAGAACTGGGTACAACAACAGTGACATCTCTCCTTAGGTAAGCTGAGCTTGGCTTGCAGCCAGAGAAGTGTAGAGATGTATTTAAAGCTAAGTCAGCTCTATCCAGAGCTGAGCCTGGGCTCATCAGGTTAGGAAAGAAGAGACTGGAAATTGGAAGCAAAGAACAGTTGCATTTTGCCAAGCATTGTACATGGAATTAATGTGAATGTCCTGCCTCTTATAAAATCTGGGTCTATAATAAACCAGAATCAGTTTCCTCCAAGACCCTTGAAAAAGCATGCCAAAAACACAGAAAGCATTTCAATTTCTGATACAGACAGTTGTGATCTTCCAAGAAATCAATTAGATGCACAGATTGTGCAATCAGGTCTCTGTCCATGGGGATCTCTGCCAGTCCAGGATACCACACTCATACAATGTACACTAAGGTCTTGAGTTTTCTATTTTCATGTTCCATGAAAATGTAATATAGTGGCTGATGCAAGCCCCATGTAATGAGTATATTTGTTCAGTTCTTTTTCTTAGAAATCAGTTAAAGTTTTTGCTGAACATGCAAATTTGTGAAAATTAATGAATTAAAAAATGCATGATACAACATTCACTTTCAGATAAAAAACTTGAGGAAAAAGATTAAAAATAACCCTTAAATATCACAGATACTGTATATTATTGTATCCACATCAGAAATAGGACCACATTTTCCTGTCTGTCATATTGTTACTGTACTCAGATCTAGAAGTCAATGAACAAGGCTCTCAGTTTTCTACAGGCAGATGGATTCAGAGCTGACTACACACTTGGCACCTGAACCCCAGTAAGAAAAAAATATTTCTGACAGGATGGAAGTGTCTCCTATTGTCCTCTTTCCTCTGCTATAAGAAGGCTGGAGCAGAAAAAGGGAAAAAGTATTGGGGTGGCCTGCAGAAAAATTAATACAAATAACAGGTGTCAAACTGTGGTATGGAGATATTAATGTGAATGCAGGGAAGAGGAAGGAGTGTGCTTTTTCTGTGTGTCCATTTCCAACTCAGGCAGGAGGTGAGACTGAGGCTTACTCCAGCTCCCACTGGTGCCAATGTAAAACCAACAATACACTTTTTTATTTTGTCATCCATAGATGGACCTAGTTATTATATTGATATCAATTTACCACAAGTTTGGAGTAGTAAGTTCTCTTGCTTACCTGCTACCTCACATTTGGCTCCCTCCATATTTTATAAGCTGGGAAATCTGAGCATTGAAAGTTGAGCAAACTTCAGGAAGAGTCTGAGAAAGAAAAATACTGAGCCTGAGGCTCTTAAAAAGTCCCCCATCAGTATTATCTGTTAGCATGTTGTTGATTTAGTTCTGATTAGTTGTTCTCATCATCAGGGAGACTGCTGAGCACAGAGATGTCCCCATGGAGAGAAAAGCAGGCTCAGGATCCACAGAGGGTCTGCCTGAAGGTGGGTGGAAGGAGCTGTACTCTCTGAAGGGCTATTTGGTATTTTCAGCACTTTGTGCTTTTTATTTTTGTGACAATCTTGGGCTGTTCTGGACTCTTTTAACTCCATCTGCTATCTCTCAACTTTTTTGTTTTCTTTTCACTTTCCCTCAAACTGCACTGAAAACACTACAGAAAACAGTCCACTGCCAGGCAGTTCCTCTCCTTGGGATGATTTCTGTTATCCCTGTAGTGAGTTTTCCAGGACCAGGAGAGAGTGGCTTTCCTCTACTCAAGTGACAGCACAGGTCTGGGTTTGCTAATATGTGAACGATGTGTTGGCAGGTGGCTCAAAATCTGTGTGATAGCAGTAATCTCACCAGGAGTAGGGGTGTGCATTGTCACCCTCTGGCTGTCACAAACAGAGCAGGGGAGCTCTGTCAGTCAAACAACCCTGCTTCATTCCCATGAATGATGCTACAGGTAAAGGTTCTGATGGACTCAGTCTTTATTTCATTTGTAACCAAGCTGGCAGGTTCTGTGCAATAGAAACAATGGAATAGATGCACACAAAGGCAGCATTTTGTGCTCAGAAATACATGTAACTGCTGCACTGCTTTGCCTCTGCCTCTTTGTTTTCATTAGGTGTTCTGTGATTTTGGGAATGCTTCTTATGCACATTAGGGCAAAGGTATGCAGCTGTGAATTCAGTGAGAGGACTGATAACTGAATATGTAAGTAAGTGACATTTACAGGCTGTGACAACCAATTTAGCAAATATATGCACAAGTTAAATTTGCAATCCTATACCTGAACAATGTTATAATTGTGCCTTTTAAAGGGGGGAAAGTTGTTTATAGGTCCATCTGAATTTTTTCTTCAAGAAAAACAACGTTTTCCATCTCCTCTAATCCATCTGGAAAACGGATTAAACAAATCTTGTTTAACTTAAAAAAAAAAAAAAAAAGGAAATAACTGGTTGATTATAAACAACCATAAAACCTTCATCCTCTAGGGGAGCTTTGCTTTACTTTCAAGCACTGTGCAAATGGAACAGGGTTGTAGATTCAGATTAATATCTTCACAATGAATTGTACATGCCTATTTAGTGGGAGTTTTGTAGGAAAAAGCTGTGAGAATCCAAAGGTATGGAATGAAATTGGTAACCTTAACTGCACCTGTAACTATTGCAGTCGTCTGTAGCATCCCCATGGCAACCATGGATGCCACAGAGCTGCAAACCCCAAGACTGCAGCTACACTTGAAAGTGCTATTGTTCCTCTTTTACTTTGCCTGTTTCAGTCCCACTCTGGATCTAAGTAGGTCAAACCATGCTCAGTGCACAAGGCTGCCCAATCACTGAGTTTGGGTGGAGAGAACCTGAGAATGAGGCACATGCCAGGTTTTTCTGCTTACTGCACTCTGGGCAAGTGTTTTACACATAATTGGGCATCAAATATGCATTGTTGAATATTCAAAAGTACAGATTTTCCTCTGGAGTATCTTCATGTTTCTGGAATTTCATCAGGATGATCATTCTTAAATGCCCAGTTCCCATACAAATCTGCCAGGTCAGGCACTTAAATTACATAACAATCCTGCCCATTCCTAGACATTAATCTTACAACTAGACAAATTTTTGCATTTGTCTTCTAAACTTGTATTCATGGAGGCTGCTCTTTGAAGAGAAGGAGGATTACTGATTTGGCTGGCAAGGGGTGGCAGCTGCTGCTCTGAGATGCACTGAGGTGGATTCAGATTTGGGATAACAGATCCTAAGCAGAAAGAATTAATTGTTCCCACAAAGTCCTCTCCAAAACTGTTAGGAGAAGCCTAAACAAGGAAATAACTCTGATTTGTAGAGTATTAAAGGTAAGATGCACCTCACTTGCAGGTCTAATAGCATAGCCTAGGTTAGGCTCACATTATCCAGACTGAAACAACTGCATGGTTTCTGTCACCAGGAGTCCCTGAAGGAAAGGTGCTGTGATCAGAAAATGCAGCTTTCTGACATAATTTTCTACTTTCTCCTGCTGCTGGAGAAGTAGTCATGGATCTTTGCTTCATGTGCTATCTAATGGTTACCAAATAGGTGTGTGTGGGGATGCCTTCATTCTATTCCAGCTTTGATAAGCACTTACATAATTGACAAAAAATGTAAGAAATGCTGAATGCTTTCAGGCTTTTAATAATCTTTATAGTTTGGCTTCCTAACAGCCAGTTATGTAATATATTATAATGAGAAGTATTAGTCCAAATATCTATTTAAGGACCACTTAAACCCTTTAATTTATATTCATAAGTGATAAAACAGACACACAGGGTGCTTCACATATTTTTTTCCTTGGTACAGCTGTTATTCTGAGTTTCAGCACAGATCCAAAAGGAAGCTGTCTGGTTGTCCCTTCTCCCCTCCCCAGCAAGCCCCAAGTCTCAGAGAAGCAACAGTTTATTCAGTGCATGACAGGGGATGGATAACTGGGGCAGCTCCTTTCACACTTCCCACTGGCATTTTTGTTATCTTGCTGAAGCAGACTATGCAATGGATTCAGTAACCAGAGGACCTGAATCTGGCTTGTCAGCAGGGGATAAATATGTGGCAGTGACAGGTTTTTGTGATGGTGATTAAGGCTGTCTGGCTGTCACAGAGCATTTGCATTGGTTAGTGTGACTGCACAGGTCCAGAGAAGAGTGTGGCATCTTGTTTTGTCCTCAGAGGCAGTTCATCTCCAGTGCTACTGGGCCTGTTTGGTAAAACACACATTTCAGTTTATTCCTGTATTATATAGATCACTAGGAAGCTTTTCTTTGCAATGGCTTTGTCAGGGAGGAAATGCAATTTAAAAGGTCTGTAAGACTATTCCTGCCCTTTGTCAGACTGCAAAGCTTGCCTGTTGTCAGCATCATGGCTTGTACCTCCTGAGTGTTTTCCTGCCTTCCAATTAATTTGTAATCAGAAGTATTGAGAGAACTTTCTGTTTCTCTGCAATGTGCTGAACTGACTCAGCAATTCTAACCCTTCCCAGCCTTCACCCTTTATAATTTTTGTTCCCCTGGAGGTAACACCAGGCTGTCCTCTGCTCCTGCTTCCATCACTGGAGACTGCAAATGAGGAACATCTCATGTGGCCCTAAGACTGAAGAGAACTGCTGGTTTTCCAGATCTCAGTTAGAAACTTGGGAAGAGCTTCAGCTCATAACTAATGAATTTGGATGCCTAAATTCACATGTCCATGTGAGTCAGACATTTCAGGTCCCACTGCAGTCACTGAACAGAAGGCTTTATCCATCTCTCAGAGCTCCTGTGTGTCAAGCATCCACCTGGGGCTGGTACATCAATGGCTAATCTAAACACCTGCAGTCCAGGAACTGCTGGGCATCTCAAATGGCCCCAGCCCCTGCTGCAGACACTGAACCACATCTCTAGAAGTGGACACCTAAATAAAATGTCTAAGTGTTGGAGCTGAATCCCTTTACCCTGAACATTGATGACCACCATTCACACTGGATGCTGGAAGCAAACTGGAAACTTCTCAGGTTTGCACAAAACTTTGCAGAAGTTGATGCAGATTCGTTAATGGCATTTGGAATGTGTCCTTAAATGAAAGTCATGTCTTAAGGTGTGATTCATGAAAACAACTTCAGCTTTTTTTTTGTTCCTTTTCACATTATTAAATGCACCTAGCTTACAGAGGAGAGAAACTAATGATGTTTCTGTTAATTAGCAGTGATATCAACTGGCTCTGGGAATCTTGCTTTATTCTTTCCTTCCCACCTTATCACATTTTCCCACTACATTCAGCACACACAAATGAGTACACAATGTGATGGGTTTTTTTTCTTTACTAAAAGTAGATAAATGTAGTGGAACCAACTGAAAACAAAATGCACACAACTATCCAGCCTGACCTCAACACAAAGCAGAGTTCTGACAATTTTACTGATGATCTTTTCAGGAAAAGAAATTGGTCTTTCTCTAGGAAGCTAATCAGTAAAGGTGAGCATGTAACTCATTCATTGCCCTGTCTGCCTACAGCAGGTGGATGGATAAACATTTATCAAAAATTAGCATAAGATGCCAATTTTTACCAGCATAAAATAGTAATTTTCTTTAATAAAAAATGATTACTTAATTAGATGAGCACTGCAAATTAAAAAGAAATTATTAGCTACAGCTATGGGAAAAAAAAAAAAACCCCAAAAACATCCACTGTACTTGTTTCTCATCCACACATTGTTCTTTCAAAGTACTGCAAAGTTCCTTATGATTTTTTTGTTACACCTTTTTTTACTGATCCCATGAAAAGAGGTTAGCATCTAGGCCATTCTGCAGATGAGGCTAAGATTTTCATGGCTGGAATGACACCAGTTTAAAATGTATTTTTGGCTGGAATTTTTTAAGTACCTTGGTGAGGATTTTTTGAAACGTCATTGAATTGCTCACTGAAAATTCACCTTGATGCTTCAGAGCAGACTACTCCCAAACTGTCACTGAACTTTAAAATGTCACAATACCAGAATTATATGTTCTAAAAATAGAGAAATGGCTTAAAGAGGAATTAAACTGACTTAGACAGGTTTAATTAATCACTATGCTTTGGGGAAAAAAAGTAACATGCTTTTCTGTTGAAGTGCAGAGACATTTCAGACAGAGACTGGGTGGCAGAGGCATTATCAGAAGACATCAGTGTGCTAAGCAAGAGCAAGCCCTGCTCTTTTCAGCTCCTGCTTTTGGAAGGCATGACAAGCCATTTCAATACAGCCTGTGTGACCTCAACCCTCTGAGATCCACTAGCAGCAAGGAGGAGAAGGAGAAAGAAGGAGAAGGAGAAGGAGAAGGAGAAGGAGAAGGAGAAGGAGAAGGAGAAGGAGAAGGAGAAGGAGAAGGAGAAGGAGAAGGAGAAGGAGAAGGAGAAGGAGAAGGAGAAGGAGAAGGAGAAGGAAGGAGAAAGAAGAAGAAAGAAAAAAGAAAGAAATAAGAAGAAAGAAGAAGAAAGAAGAAGAAAGAAGAAAGAAGAAAGAAGAAGAAAGAAGAAGCAGATGATGATTTTTGGCATTGTACAATGAACCCCAAAGCACTGAGAACCATTTTTTTCCTCCTAAACTGATTGCATTTTCCCTGTCAATGCCAGCACAGTGGTGAAGGGTGTGCAGGTGGCTCCATTCCACAGGGAATTGTACAGAGCTCTGTTAACTCAGCCTCTGCAAAAGGACTGTTAATACCAGTCTATCTATTTTTCTAAAGAAGAAGCAAAGAGCCTGATCCACCCCACCTTCCCCATATGAATAAAGACAGTCAGGCACAATAAAGATGTTTCTGCAGCAGGGGTGCCTCAGCCAGACCCCTTCTCCATCACAGGTTCACTCAGCCCTGCATGCATGTTGCTCACCAGTGCCAGGAGCAGGTTCAGGCCCCTCTGGTCTCCAGTTTATCAGGAGATACAGCCACAACCTCGGGCACTTCAGCTGCTCAAATTGCACTTGCTGCTTGGGCAAGGCTGTGAGTGTAGCCTGTGTGAGCAAGGAATTGCATAAGCTCTTTGCCAGCCAAGGCTATCACACAAATCACAATCTCATCCTCCCCTTCCTAAGGTCAGGCAGAGATGCTCAGGCCAGAGTTTATTCTCTGCTGCTCTGTAATCCTTTCAGAACCAGAATTCCTGATAGGAAAACCAATAGCCCCTCAAGTCTCTCAGGGCAGTTGAGTGCTCCTGTAATAAGGTAGAGTATATTCAATGTAAGGATAATGGGTAATGTGGGCTTTATAACAAAGCCATAACTCAATAGGAGGGGGTTCAGATGATATCATGAATCACAGCCATGGGATGTGACTGATGGATGAGATCATTAGAAAGCTAAGATTGAATTACAGGTCTGCTCATTTATCACTCTACAGCCTCAGCACTTTCTATGATATTTGAGGAACCCTTACACATTTTCCTGTGCTGTTTTTTTCAGGTCCCTAATTACAAATAAGGTGCTAGAGATGCTTTTAATCAGTGGGCAGTCTAGTGCCACTGTCTTTCACTGTAATCAGAGTTGCAGGCATACAGTGAACTTCTCTTTTGAATTATTCAGGACGTAGATCATTGCAGAATTACAACATAGCTTTTTCTTTCTTAGTGCTCAACACAGCAGTGGAAAATTCCAGTGTAATAAGGCTGGGACATAAATTTTTTTCATAGTTAACATTTTATTGTACTAATTAAGAAGCAAAACAGAAAAAGATTCTACATTCTATGTTATTGCTAATCGTATTTCATATTAATTAATAAACATAAACCAGTTAGTCTGAGGCGTGAAATTTTTAAACACCTGTTTTTTTCTGGTTTAGTAGATTATACTTCCTTCTTTGTGCATATTATCTGGCTCATTTATTGGATATATGTTGTATATGCATTGAGGCTGTCTGGAACCACAAGAGTTTGATAAAGTAACAAGGCATTTGCTTCCTGGAAAACAAAAATTAACAGCCATAGGCAGACCAGCAAAATTAATGGACTCCAGTTAATTTTCCAACTCTGACAGCTACTAACCCAGAGCATTGCAAAGGAAAATGTCCAAGGTGGCTGACATCTTTGAAAGCAATATCTGCAGTCTGTGGAAAGGGTGAGCAAATTGGGAATCCACCTGGGTGATATTTCTGGACCTGGCTCTAAGAAAATGTAAAACAGAGATGCCACTTGTACTTCATGTCTAATCAATGTGACACTCTCCTTTCTGTAATGGCTGGAGGACAGGGACATTCTGTCTTGCCTCTTCCTTGCCTCTTCCCACATGTCCCACTGCCAAAATCTCTGCAAAGCACATTCTCTGTACAATCATCTCCCATGCCTCTGGCACCCTGGATTTCACAGGCCTTTCAAGAAGGTTGAAAGTGCTGGAGTTGTTGCAGATCTCTGTCTTCCACTGACATTTGGATCCCTTGTCATTTTTTTCATGCAGTAAGATTGCAGTGGAATGAGAATGATGTGATACTCTTAAACTTCTCAGCAAAATTGCCCCTTCTAATTTTTTAGTTTTTTGTTTGTTCATTATTTTATTTCCATTCATTATTTTATTTGGTTGGGTTATTTTATTTTTATTTTTTTTTCCTTTTTTTATTTTTTCTTTTTTTTGTTGTTGCTGTTGTTGTTTTTTTGGTTTTTGGGGTTTTTTGTTATTGTTGTTTGTTTGTTTGTTTTTTGCTTGGTTTTACTTGTTTTTAAATTTGCCTGCTACTGTCTGGCAGAACTGATGGACAAGCAGCATTCCCATTTCCTTGGAAATTTCACCTTGGAAATTTCCTTGCAAATATATTTAGTCTGAATTAGACTGGAGTGGGCAGCAATGTTCAGAATTTTCTGAAAATGGGAAATTTCAAAGAAAATCTCACACCTGACACACCTGATTACTGTGTTGACAAAACAAAAGCCTTTCCTTGCAGCTGCAGTGCAGAATTGACATTCCTGGCTGTTGTCCCTGTGCAGCTGAAGGTGCTGACAGGAATGGCAATGTCACTGCAGGGTGGCAGGAGGCTCAGGAGCTGTGATCCACTCACACCCTGCCCTGTGCTGCTCATTTGGGAGCAGCCAGGGTACAAATGCTCCCCTCCACATCAGGGACTCTGCAGTCTTCAGATACTGGGAGCTCTCTGAGAGTTTGCACTTCTCCCTTGTCCTGCTGGAGAGCCAGGAGAGAATTCTTCACCTGGGCTCTGAAACTTCTTTTCATCATCTCCCACTGCATGGCAAAAGAATGAGCAGCAGCAGAGCCAGTATCTGCCTGCAAGCCAACAGATCCTTGCAAATTTACTGCCAGAGATCCCAGCTTGTACCTTACATTTATGCATATTCATTCATTCCATGTAAAGCTTCTTCCATTTCTTCCATTCTTCATTTCTTCTATGTAAAACATGTGTCTCAGCCAAAATCCTGTAAAAAAAATTCTTTTGTTCTGTCACTGATGTGGATTGGCATCATCAGTGCATCTCTTTCAAGGTGAGCTGGTCCCTGTGAGGGTCTGTCATGGCTCTGTTGCTGCAGCTTATGTGTTTTCATTAATATAGCAGTTATTTTAATATTCTGCATCATTAAACACCATTAAATACCTGGTATCAGCATTGTGAATAGAATATCAGTTAAAACTTGCCCCACTTAGGTTTCTTCAGGATATTTATGTTGATCTTTGTTCAGTTTACATGAGTATTTCACAAATATTAATGACTTAGTCTGTGTAAAAGTCTCTGAAATATTAAGACACAATTCCTTCTTACACTGAGAAAGCACAGAGAAGTGACACTGAGAAAGCACAGAGAACTGCAGGTAAAGGAACACAGGGTGATTTAGGGATACCCAGAGTGACATGGCTGATCCTTGTTTTTCCCAGAGCTTGTGCCTTTGCCCCTCTGTCTGTCTCTGAGCAGCACAACTACCACTGACACAAAACCTGCTCTGTGTTTTCAGTTAAGCTGCAACTAACCCACAGCCTTCTAAAACATTGCCTAGGCTAAACACCTCTTCCCATGCCACTGTAAAGACATGGAGGCCAAATTCAGCTCACTGGGGCAGTTCCAGCTTCCTCACTACTCTTCCTTTGTCTACAAACCTGAAATTGCTTCTCCCCATCCTGCCCTCCACCAAACAGGGGATGCTGGCTACAAATCACTCCTGCCTGTGGGATCAGGGTCCTGCAGAGAGGAGATTCCTGCACAAAATCCCACCCAGTGCCTGTGTCAGCAGGGTGGGGAGTGATTTACAGCCACGTAGGGCTGCCTTCCTTCTCTTTCATCCCAGACTTTGACACAGCAGTTTCATTAATGTCCTGTGTGTGCATGAATGAGTTGGGCAGAGACCTGGCACTGCTGAGCAGATGGTGCTGCTGTCCCTGGTGAGACAAGGACCATACCTGCCCCAGGAGAGCCAGGCATCCTTGCTTGCTCAGGAGACAGATTTTCTATTGATGTGCTGGTGAAATGAACCATATAATATCTAACCACAGCTGAAACACAAAAGTCTGAAATAAGAAACCACTCTAAACCAGTCCTCATTTATTCTGGTGATATGGTGGTGAGTTTTCCAGCTTTGGGGTTAAATTATTTATAATAATTTGGACCCAATTATTTTAGTCCAATTATTTTGGACCTCTTTAGTTCCTCTCTATGGAGGAAAAAAAACCCAGAAAGGTGTCTCAATAACCTCAGCATGGCTGTGACCCACTGCTGGCCTGAGATTGCCACAGCTATTATTATTTTTTTTTAAAGTTAAGCCTTAATTTAAATGGGAAATAAACATGAACATTGTTCTGTGGTGAAGAAGTCTCTGTGGTGCTTGTCAGGTTGTTCCACTGGTAAATCACCTTAGCTATTGAAATATGATGAAGGTCTGATTTCCCAAGCACAAAAGGGTGTTGACATCTCTGCTGTCTCCCCCAACATATTTTAAGACTATCCAGATTACTGATATTTATGACCTCCTTATGCAGGAGAGAGTTCTCTTCATAACTTGCATAGAGCTTATTCCAAAAAGTTTGGGGAAAATGCCATCATCACCATCATTTGCTTTACAACACAAATTTCTCAACATTCAGATCTCTATAAATGCCTCTGCCTAAATAGATGGTAAGAACTCTAACAAATGGTTCAGAAATTTTATCTCTTTTTTATTTTAGAGTGAGGTTTCTAATAGCAACCTAATGGAGCTTGAAAATTTATTTTTTTTCTTCACACAAATAAGTCCATCCTTTATTAAAAGTGTTTGGTACAATTACTTCTTGTCTATGCTTCCTTTGCCTGCTTTTTTTTCCAGATATGTTTGAAGCTTTGGACATTTTTGCAAGGTTTTAGTGCAGTTCCTTTCTCAATGTATTTTATTTTTCTCCCAAAGTGGAATAAAATTCAAATACAAATGCACTTGGAGAAACAAAAACAAGAATGTTTTAGGAAGAAAGATTTGATTTTAGAGGTTATGCCATGTCAGATCATGTGGTATGATTTTGAGATACACATCTTTTTCAGAACAATGTACAAAACTCAGAGGAATTCAGAGAATTTGGGGATATGGAAAAAGTACCTTAACTTATTTGATGACATTAATAAGACCCAACAGTATTCTGCTGCAAAAAATCATACAAAACCCACAACATACCCAGCACTCCTCATGCACAAAAAACTCCACAAAACAAAAAAATGCCCCCCAAATCACTCACCAACTAAAAAACCCATTAAAAATATTAACCAAAACCTTTGAAAGACCCACAGCAAAACAAAGAAAAAAAGAAATGCTGATACTGTGTCAGACACAAACAATCTGGAACATGTATTCTGAAGCTCAAAGCTCAGGGTTAGCAGAACTAACATGGACTAAATGGTGAAAACCTGGATATGATAATTAGATCTGGAAAACATGACTTAAAAGGAATAACTGAATAAATAACAACTACTTGGCCTTGAAAGGGGAAGACTGAATGGACAATCTATAACTGTTTTCAAGTGTATAACAGGACAGCATGAAGAACAGGCAATAATCTGTTTGCTGACATGACTGGCATCTATAGAAGAAAGATTTATTGGATTCAAACTCCAAACAAGGGAAATTTCCAGTGTTTAAGATTAGACACTTTTTAAAACTTTAAACACAAAAAATAAGTCACAAAATAGAAAACAGGTTGTCTAAAAAGTTCTGGTGTCTCAATCATTGGATGTTTTTGGGAAGAGAAATGACAAATGTTTCTTGATTTATATATAATTACATATAATTAACCCTAAGCTGAAGAAAGAAGATGGGTAAATTACATCTTTCCTCTTTTCATCTTTTAGGATTCAGAGCAGAAGTGAGAGATTAATACTATTTGGGTTTTAATGGGTATTTTTATGCTGGGCTTTTAAGTATAAGGTGGGAAGGAGACACTTTCTGAATCATTCTGGGAAGCTGTGTATTGCAAAGAGGGCTGAGAGTACAAAGGAGAAAAGCAAACTGAGCAAGAGTTCATCACACACAGGAACTGCAGCCAGTCTGGCCACTATCAGCAGAACCAATCTACCACTAGAAAATGGCTGTGTTGAAGTATTTTGCAGAAATATATTTTTGTGGTGAAATTCCCTGACTCATAAATGAATGCATTTTCCTAATATTTAGTGCTCTGTCCTGATTCTTTCAGAATAGAATAGTTAAATTTTTTTTCTTTCACCTAAAACTAACTGATTTCAAATCTGTGTATGTAATTAATTAAATGGAAGAAATTGTGCTTGGAGCAAAGTATTTCAGGGTTTTTTTTGAAGAAAACATTTTTATTAGTTCTAAATATGAAATTTAGAAGAAGAGGCTTTGGACTGTGCCTCAGATGAAAAATAAAAGTCAGAATCTAAAGAGAATTTAACACCCTTTGGAATGGATCTTCTATTTTCCTTCAAACTTCAAATGATCCTAGATTTTCAGTAAAATGAGGCCTTATTTAAATATAATTTTGGGGAATCCCTCTTCATTTTGGAGATTATATATCTCTCCAATGAGATATACTGACCAGTGGCTTTTTGGCCATGCTTAGTTTATAGTCATAACCTTTTTGTTTTGTTTCCTTTTTGCTATGATTCAAGTTACCTTCAGTTTTTCTGTAGGTAAATGATGGGCTTTATAGTAATATCACTGAAATATATCATGACAAAACTTACAGTGAGACAGAGATATGGTGGATACTCCCTATCCACTGAAAAACACAAAATATTTGAGCAAAGGCAGTTTTATTTGAAGTATTAGAGTACTCAGAATATTTAATTTTTTTTTAGGGAGTTAGGTTATAAAATATTAATATTTTCTCCTTCCAACTCAAATAAGGATGGATTTTTTTAATAATAATGAGACATAATTTCAATCTCATTACTTCTTCCCTTTTCAGAAATCCCTGTCTTAATGTTTTTTTTTTTTTTTCCCTAAGCATGCATTTATTAGTCTTCCTTAAAGTTTACCTAATGTATAAAAAGAGTAGCATCACAGTGATATTATTTGACTGTCCATTTTGGCCTGGAAGAGTTAGGTAATAATGACATTTACCTTCTTTTTATTTAAAACTCTCTGTTATAAATTCATTGTTCATTTCTCCTTAGCACTGAAATGAGCTTTGAAAGAAAAAAGGCTTAGGAGGAAATTCAGAAAAGATTTATCAAAGACATTGCCATCTACAGCAATCTAAAAAAATAAACTGCCAACAAAAGCTTGAATTAGACAGTTTTATGAAACCTGGAAAATGTAAAGGTTTGAAAATTTGAAAAATATTTGAAAAATAAAGGGAATCTGGTTTGTCCTGTTGGTTGGATTTGGCCATGGGTAGTGCATTTCTGTGAATTCACCAACTTCATCTGCAGTTCACTGATGAAAGTGAAGAATGAGGTCTCATACTCTCTTCATCCTTCCACACTCATCCTGTAATTATTCTCATTTCCACTGTTGGTCTGAAACCACTGTGGACATTGAGAAATAACCAAAGTATTGCAGTGGTTGGACTCAGTGCAGCAGGCTAGAGTCATGTCCACAGTAAATACCATGGGGTTGAAACATGAGGTAAAGTCAGTAAATTCAAACTTCTAATTCAGACAGCCCTTCTCAAATGCAATATCTTTATTTTCCTGCAGATAGCCTGAGCTGAGACCATGAATCATCCCCACGTGTTTGCTGCCACTGGATCTCCATCCCCTGGGCCCAAGGTGATGGATGAGGGGTTGTGAATGTTTTACAGGGATATTTCAGATGGGCTTCAGTGTGCTCAGCACAGTCTGAAGGTCCTCACTCTCACACCATGCCTCAAATATTCATGTGCCACCTCACTAGACAGGTTTATCTCTAGTGAATCTAATATTCTATCTTTTCCCCTTCAAATCCAGATTAAAGCTCTTTTGATTAGCCCTGCTCACTTTTACACTAAGTTCCTTTTCCCCCCTTGGTGTATCACATCTGTTCCAGTGGGGCTGGGGTCATGTAGACAGAGCCATGATGAAAGATCCCCAAATTCTGCTGGAGACACCAGAGAGGCAGGAATGGATCTGCTGGCAGTGTGTTCCCTCTGAGCTCTGCCTGTGCAGCTGCATCAGCTGTGGTGGGCACAGAGCTGAGAGGGGACAAGGACTTGTGGCTCTGCAGACCAACAGCTGGCAGAGCTGCATGCCCTTCCTCCTGCCAAGGGCTGCACTGCTCCTGGCTCCAGCACTTCCTAAGGGATTCTTCCATGGGGAGAATGGTTTGGCCACTGTCACTCCTGGCCCTGCACGGTCTCCTGGTGCTGAGCTCTGGGCTCCTGGTGAGTCTGCACTCCCCTCTGGAGGGTCCCTTGGTTCAGAGACTCCCCCAGTGCATCACTCTGGGTTCTCCACTGCCCTTTGCTGGGCAGCTGCTATTGGGGTCACTGAAACTCCCAAGAATACTAAGGCCTGTGACTTAGTTTCTTCCCTCTGAAGGTCTCTTTTGCTTCTTCCTGATCCAGCACTCTGTAGTGGAAAGACATTAAAACATTTCATCCTTCTACTCAGCACAACAAGCTTCACAGTTTTGCAAAATATGCAGGAATATGCTGTCAGTTCCTAAAGTAATTAATGTGTTATCTGCATTACAAACATGCTGTTTTACTGACCATCAAGAAGAAATGTAGTTCTGAGATGCAAATATGTGACTTAGATGGTGGCTTTATGAACTTTGTAAGTACTGAAATAAAGGCAAAAAATACTTTTTCTTAATCAGTTTGCTTATAAAAATAAACCCAAGCTTAACCTTTCTTAATGTAATCGGTGAAATGGAGCTGGGGTTGGGAGGATCAAAAGTTTCCAGATATGCATGCAAAGGAGTATTGATTAGCTAAGTAGCTCAGATCAGTGTTCCTCACCCTTGCTTAGAAAATGCCTCCAGTCTGAAATAGCATTTTTATTACAATATTTATTACAAAACAAACTGAGACACTTTAATGGTAGACTGTGTGTGCTTATCTGTCCTTGGGAGTGTGGCAGAAATCCTTGACCTAAAGACATCAGTGGAACAAGATTTTCTTTCCTAAGACCATAAAGAAACCTTGCATGCTCATTTGAAGTTCCAGGGAGGTTTTAACCACCTCCTTAAATAATTGTCAATGTTTATCTGTAATGAATAAACTGAAGTCAGCCTAGAGCTATATCTTTGTTTTCCCTTGGAAATTTCTCTTGCCCAGCTACCACTGAAATGGCCCTTGTGGGACTCTGACAAAAATTGTTTCAGACACATGTGCCTGCAATTAAAATAAAACCAATAATGTGGTGATTTCCAAATCCTAATTCATGAGATTATTTTCATGGTACTGAGCCTAGCTCAACAAAAAATTAATTGTATGCAGCCTTTATCTAAAAAGTCTAAGATGCTCATGCATTTGTTTTCTGTGTGGGCCCTAAGGCTGAGGCTGTGGGGAAAGCAAAGAAAGCAATTTCTCAGTTTGGTCATGTTGTGACTTGGAAGTTGAACAAGGCTATTCAGGGAGGAGAGAAAGGGATGGAGCAGGAAGTTGAAAAAAACTTTTTTTTTTTTTTTTCCTAACAACAGTTGATGGGGAAAAAAAAAAAAGCAACAACATTTTATGGACTTTCTCCATGTGCTGTTCCAGAGCATTGTTAGAAGGAGAAGGCTGAACTGGTGCAGGCCTCTTGATGAGGATTTAATTATTCATCTGATTAAATTTTTCAAGCCCTTTAAGAGAAGAAGCTCTTATAGAATCTGGAAAAACAGTACAAAGCTTTGCCTTAATAATCAAATGTAGTGCCTTGCCATTCATCCCAGAGCCTTTATTAATTGTCACCCACCACCAAAACAGGACACCTGCCTTGCTGGCACGAGCATGGGGCTGTAACAGGAGCAGGTCACTGAGCAGCAGGGCTCCTGAGGGAGGTGAGCAGGAGTTGGAATTCCAGTGCCACGTGAGGCAGGACCAGCAACTGGCTGAGAGGGAAACCAGCACTGATGAAATTAGTGCAGCAGGGCTGTGTGAGTGGCTTGCAGTGAAAAGTTTGTACTCTCTGAGTTCATCTTCTTTGGCTGTGTCCAAGATAATGAGATTGGCCTGATTCCCAGAGCCAGCCACTACCCTGACTATAAATTTCCCAGCTTCATCTCCTGGGGCCAGTGTGAATTGATCCTGCAAGTTCTGCTAAAGCCCAATTCTGAGTCTGGCTCCAGTCTTTTACCTCCAGCCTTTCACCTTCCACCTTCCTTCTAAATTCTTGTGTCACATCTGGGAACTCCAGAGGTGCTACAGGCACCAAGCAAGGGCAGTTTGCCAACAACTTAACAGTTGCCTCCTGTAGAGGTGAATGTTCTCCCCACAGATACAGAGAGCCCAGAAGCAGGGAGAAACCATGAGACTGCTGTCTAGGAAGCTCCCAGTGACAGCTGTGACAGGAGCATATGACAGAGGGTGGCTCCAGGCTGAATGCAGAGGACACTGTGCAGGTGCAGTCATGCCAAGATCCCTGGGACAGCCTCACCTTTGGATGAACAGTCCTGCAGGCACAGATGTCCATGCTGCAGGCCAGAAGCAGGACAGCTTTCATGGTTCTTGTGTCTTGCTGCCATCTTCCAGGTAATCCCCTCTCACTTCCTATCAACCCACCAGTAGAAAACCTCTCAAAAAGACAGTGCAGCAGCACCAAAGAATGCTTGACTACAAAGAAAACACAGCGGAATGGTGTTGAGTACACTCTGTTCAGTGTAGGGGTGGGAGGAATACTCACTGCAATCCTAACTCCTGAGAAAGGCTCACTTGACCTTATTGGGAGGCTTCTAGCAGACAATCCCCAGGGATTCAGATCCTTCAGTCAGCAGGCTGTAGCATACTGGTGGTGGTAAAACAGCCAACAGCTGTCCAGTGTGAAGAGAATAAATAGACTTTGAAAGAGGGACATGATCCCAACACTCACTCAGCAGTTATCCACCTCCTGTGTTGTGGCACAGTGACCCAGCTTCAACAGGGGCTTGACAGAATGATGGTCATCACTTTTATGAGAATCATCATTTTTATGATGATCCTGATGGTTAAATGTGTGGGAAATGGGCAATGAATGCTCTCTGCTAAGGAGGGACTTTGTCTGGGAAGTTGCTGGGTGAATGCCATAAGCAGCAAGCTTTATTGAGTACATGAGTGATGGCAGCAGCAGTGGGAACCCTGCTCAGTAATCAGGAGAAAAGTAAATGTAGGAGCTCTGTGAAGGGATCATGTTCAGATTTCCTTGGCTAACACTGCCTTGTCATCAGCAGCATTTACTCTCAACTATTCCTACATGGCTCTTTGGTCAATCCTTGGGGGCCTCTATTAGCTGAATAAAACACCTGACTCCATCAGGTGTTTTATTTGGTTGAGATTTTGCTTCATTTCGTTGAGATAAAACAGAAATTCAAGATTTGGTCCTCATTAAATATTCTATCGGTCACTGACACAATCCTGAGCAAATCATTAAACTTCTTTATCTTTGTGTTTCCCACATGTCCTTTAACTTTCTTCTCAAGGACTTGTAAAAATGAACATCCCCTTCTCCCTGGGCTGACTAGGATCCAAATAATTTTATAATAGAGAACAAAAAGTGAGGTAAGAGAAGAAACAGTTCCAGAAAAACTGTGAAAGAAAAGATGCCTGTTTCAAGGGAACAAGTCCCTTCTTCCCATTCCCAAATATTAGAGAATGGGAGAAAATATTCCTAAAAGAGAAAATAGATATTACTCCCCACTCAATATTCACCTCAAATAGTCAGTACTGGCAAATCTTAGCAGAAGAACAGAGGCAATAGTTGACCATATTAATGGGTCGTTTTGGTCCAATTTGGCAAAGTTTTGAGTCCTATGGGGAAAAGAGCTGCTGCTGAATTACAAGAGTTCCAAAAGAAAACTATAAGGGAAAACAGTGAATAAGTAAAACTTGGAAAAACCTTCACTTGGCACAATAATTCCTCCTTCATTGTTTTTGGTGGGGATTTTTTCCTTTTGTGTGAATGCATGTATAACTCAGACTTCTCTAATTGTTTGCATTTTGGAGAGCCCTTTGTTCTTAAGATGTGTCACTAAGAGTGCCTATTCCATTTTTCTTCTGCTTTTTAATTAAAAAAAAAATTTGCAAATGTAAAACATAGCTGGGTGATTTATGATGAAAAAGACTTCATTTGAAAAGGGTTTGGTAATGAGGGCTTGGAAGATACATTTGGTAGTTAAACTTCAATGTACTTTTTTCCGTCTATCCTGACCAATTTTTATTTGCTGATGCAAAAACCAGTGTAGACTTATGAGTCATCTGTTAAAATTATTTTCAATCTCTACATTGTTTTTCATTCACAGGAAGTTCACAGTTTACTTTTTATCAAAGGAGGAAAAAAATAATTTGCACTTAAATATTTATCATAATACAAATTTAGAAGCAGAAAACGGTAGGGAAGCATCTCAAAAATCAGTTGTTCTGCTGGCATTAAGTCTGTGATGGAGATCTTAACTCTTCTGACAAAAAACAACCAGCAAATGTCTGGCTGCAGGCATCAGAAGAAGGCAGTTGTCTCATGTGGGGCAGCTGGGAGCAGATAACCTGTACCACTGGTAGCTGTGGCCCCAGTTTGGGCTGAACCAGCTCTGCTTGGTGCCTTGGCCCTTCCTCTCAGGTTCTGGTCAGTGTGAGAGAGCAGGAAAATGGAGTTGCTCCTTTCTGGAAGAGCAAGAAGGAGCTTATGCTAGTGAAGTTTGGCAGGAAGACAAACGAGTTGATGGATTTTGGCAGCCTGCTTTAGGAATCAGATCTGTCATCCTTGGGGAAATTAAAATTCAAATGTCTCACAGCCAGAAGAGATGTGTGGGTGAGGTAGAAAGAGATGGAAAAAAACTCTGGGCACTCTGGTTTTCAAAACATGGGTTACTGGTCATTGGGAATTTGTTTTCCTTTCTTTAGAGTTGCAGCTTATTTGAAGTTTGAGCTGCTGGATGGAAATGAGAAGGAAAAGAGCTGCTTGGGCTGTGAGAACAAGCTCTTTGGTGGCTCCCAGTGGGAACAGGGAACTCCCTCTCTCAGCATGCTGTGGGTGCCAGAAGTTTGGATGCAGAGTCAGGGCAACTCCATGGAGTCCAGATCTAGTGGAGGCTGTCAACAGCAAAGGCATCTTTCCAAGAAATCTGTGAGTTATAAGTGATTTGGAGTCTGGCAGAGCACCCTGCAGAGGAATCACTGCATGCCTTTTTTCTTCTGCCCCTTTCTTGGTACCACTTGCTGGAGACAGGATGCTCTGTCAGACAAGCTGAGCCCAAATAACCTGGTCTGACACAAGCAGGCTATCTCACACTTGATGATCTCAATTATGCAATGAAGTAATATCCTTAGCACACAATAAGTAACCAAAAGGCAGAATTGTTAGTCTCATCATGCTGTCACATGCAGGGGTGGTTCTGATTTCAGTGATAGCACAACTAACCCCACTGGAACTTTATAAACCTCACAAAATCTTTCCTTACTTAGCAGTGGCAAGCAGCAGAGCCGAAACACACCAAAGGTTTAGGAGAACATTTTGTATAAAACAGCACTTGCAGATGCCATTCTTGGTGAAAATAATACCAACAGATTGAGAATATTTAGTTGTTATGTGTGGGGAGGTAAAAAATGGATCCACATTCTTGTAAAAGACTTTGCAAGTTCATCCTACACATCCTTATTTGAGCTCATTTGTTGCCAGATTTCCATCTTCTGTGAACTTGGATGGAGTCAGCAAAATTCCCAAGTAAAGATTTACAACAACTTGATGATATGTGGTAAATGTCCATATACCTGCATACTGAGGTATGAGAAGACACAAACACATGGCAGATATTTTGTGTGTCTGTGTGCCTGCACAACAACCCTCAGAGAGGATTTTTCCAGCTGGGCTGAGCACAAAAAAGGTTTGTAGGAGGAATTTATAAAGTCTTTTAGGCAATGGCAATATTGTCAGCTTTCCAATCTGTAACAAATAAATAATCTTGTGTGGTTAGTTATATCTTGCCAAAGGATAACCTTTACTGCTCTTTCTTTAAATGTTATCATTCTCTTAATTCTACACTGTGTTAAACACATGCACACAGATTCATGCCCACTGCATTATTTTCTTGAGACCCCCACCAGCTAAAAAGCACTGGAGCTGTCAGGCACATGAGGTTGTAAATAGGTTTTAGCCCTGGGCCAGAACCTTGTCCTGCAGTCCTGGATATGTGTGGATTTGTCATCTGGGCAGCACAAAGAGAGGTATTGCTTCATTCTTTCATGACATGAATGTGACTGTGAAAAAGTTGTGTATTTTGCCCTATTTCTGCCACCATATAATTATTAACAGATGTGAATTGCCTTTGCTGCACTGCACATAAGGACAGCACAACCTTTGTGCATCCCCTGCTTTTGTTTACCTAATAATCCCTTTGTAGCCTCCCTCCTCTTTTTCACAGACGGTTACAATGTGTGCTTGCAGTGCAGCACAGCAGAGACTGTGAAAATTTAATATGATAGAGAAATCATTGTTCTGTCTGAAATACTCCTTAGTGGAGTAAAAGATGTATCTTACACTGAGTCAAAGTGTAAGAAATTTCTATTGAGGTCATGGCTAAAGCAGAGCAAAGAAATTTTTCGTTGCTCACCCGAACATTAGAAAAAGGGGAGGAGTGAAGTAATTTTTGACTTTTTCAAGAAAGAAAATATATTAATAATATATGGTTTGGGAACTCACAGGATTTTTTTGAGCAAACCCCCTCTTTGTATCCTTTTTGTGTCACAAAGTAAAGATTGATCACAAGGAAAATATATAATTTTTATTTGGGTTTAGTTAGCCTTTTCAGGTTGCTGACTCACTTTTGAAACAGAAAGCCATTTTAAGAAGTAAAATCAGGATGAGCAGTATTGTGTCATCTCCACCAAAGGATCATCTCTCCTTTGACCAATCTGTCCCCTTAATTAGTGAATACAGTCAGTCCTCAAAGCTTTATTGCTCAGTCATGACAAAAAATCCTTACCAGAAAATGTTTCCAGGTTCTATTTGTAGTGTAATTATCAACAGCTTCAACATTGCTTTGATTTATTACTTGTAAACTTCATTGTTTTTCTACAACCTCATTACAGAATTATTTGTGAAAGCAGGAAATGTGTCTTATTACTTCCTAATCATTTTAGATATAAACTGTCTGGATGTTTTCCAGCTAACATATCAAATTATCTCACTCTCTGAAAGGGTCCCACCAAAATTTGGGCACACATAATGGTGGATAATTAATTATATTAATCACAGCTAGTAATTTCAGATGGCTGTCTGAATGTGACACATGCTAATGCATCAGTTTCAAAAGATGCCAAGCTCTGTTGCTGGGATCTAATAGGAGATAGGTCATCTACAATATCACTCACACTTCTGAGTATAAATTATGTAGGTCAGTAATTTCATAAAGACAAAATTATAATGATGTTCCCTGAGCAGTAATATCCTTCTAGAATTACTTTGTCTGTCTCGAGATTTTTAATTTGTTTTTTTTTAGTATGCATGTGTAAACTGCTGTCCAGGGAATTCAGCAAGGAAATCAAACTTCCAGGAACCTGCCAGGCCATGGGACTTGGTGAGAACAGCAGAGAGGAGCAGAAGAGGTGGCACATTGCTGACCTGTAAGCTGGGCACAGCTCCTGCACAGTCAAACCATAGTGCCCCTCTCACCTTGGATCAAGGAAATGTGATATTGGATGGGATCTGACTTGCCTCTCCCCTAAATGCCACTGCACTTTTCGTGAATTCATACCTCAAAGCAATTTTCTCTCCCCAATGCTCCATGCCTTTGATACCAGTGCCTGGGAAAATGTCATTAAAGTGTTGTCCCACACAGAGTGGAGGAATGACAGCCCATAAAGTTTAATGTGCCACCTCTTTCTATACTCAAGGAAATCAAGTCTGAAACCATGTAATCATTCCCCAAAGAGTGTATTATCTATTCATAGTCACTAGACTCTCCTGCAAAAAGAAGACATGCAAAGAGGGCAGCAATTAGATCTGAAGAGAAGTGCACATGAATAATATGTTAATTTAATGACTTATTTTCCAGGTTTAGAATACAGAAAGACAGATTCTCACTTTCTCCAATGAACTTGCTATGATAGCTTAATTAAGGACTATTTTAGCTGATATTTAACTTTGCAGACTGATTTGGGGTATTCAAAAGCTGAGCTGTGCTGCTGTCTCAGGTAACTCACATTTCTTTCTCAAGCTGTTCCTGAATGTACACAATCATTGCCAGCACAAATACTGTCATGTACAAACTGCATCTCTAAATTCACTTTCCACAGACAATAAAAAGGAATTACTTACATATTTGGAGAAAGGAGAATGAAAATTGCATAAGCACAGATGAAACAAGTTAATTTCAAATTCTTTTGGGAAATTTACTGATTATTTGCTTTGTTATTCACCAAGGCCTTCTTGAAATGCAGAGTGAAACAATGTGAATCATCTAGCAATGTTTTTGCTTTTCATATATGCATTTTAAATGAAGAAAGACTTGCTTTTAAATAAACATCCTCAGAGTATTATCAGCTGTCTGAAAGTGGTCTAACTACTTAAAAAGTCAAATAATGATTTCAGAGAATGTATTTCTCACCGTAGGTGGGATAGCATATGAAAATAAATATGAAATTTACTGTGATTTGGCAGGTGACTGGGAGCTCATTAAATAGCTGTAACACAATTACTTGTGATCCCCTGGAATATCCTGAGTTCTCAGCCTTCTCTGTAGCATGTTACTCCAGGAGCAATCATTTAGCAGCTCTGAGCCATGAAAAGTGTGCATGGATTTTCTGGTGTTTTGTGTTTGTGTGTTTGTGCTTTTTTTCACTATAAAACTGCAAGGATATACTTGAGAATTCACAGACATAACAAGATTAATGTGTGTTGAATGAATGCTCAGTCTAAGAGAAATCTGAGCTGTGGGGTGTTCAATGCTCTATGGAGAAAGAGGAGAGGAGAGGAGAAAAAAGAGAAGAGAAGAGAAGAGAAGAGAAGAGAAGAGAAGAGAAGAGAAGAGAAGAGAAGAGAAGAGAAGAGAAGAGAAGAGAAGAGAAGAGAAGAGAAGAGAAGAGAAGAGAAGAGAAGAGAAGAGAAGAGAAGAGAAGAGAAGAGAAGAGAAGAGAAGAGAAGAGAAGAGAAGAGAAGAGAAGAGAAGAGAAGAGAAGAGAAGAGAAGAGAAATGTTTCCCATACATATGAGGACAGGAAAAAACCAGAAGGACTGAGTATGACAGGTACTCAGATGGAGGTAAATTTAGTGAAAAAATTACTTTCTTGTTGTTTTCCCAAAATCAAGATTAAAAAAAATTACTTTTTTTTTTTTGTTTTTTTGTTTTTTGTTTTTTTTCGTTTAGATGTCCAAGCTGTGCAAAATTTCAAATCTGTCTGCCTTCTTGGGAAAGCAATTTATTTTTTTCAGCAGTTTTTCCTCTATGTTTTTGGCTGCTTACTGCCTGGCCATAGACATGTTCTCCAGTCATCCTGGGCAAGAAAAATGATGTCTGGTGAGCTGTGGATTTGTGCTGAGAAGGTGTGTGCCCTGTGTGCCCTGTCTCCAGTGCCACCACATTCACCATGCACTTACCAGACAGTTATACCACATTTACCATACACTTACACCACATTCACACCATAATTATCACACATTGCTGGCCTGTGCAGACAGCAGAACCCCTGGGCAGCTGCCAGCCACAGGAGCAGGTGATAGTGAGCTTTGGCAATGGCTCAGTGGCAATGGGAGAGGAGTAGCTGGAACTGAGCAGAGGAAATAGCACTGGGCAGGATTAATTGCCATGACATTGCAGAGACCCTGACAGGGCTTGTTGCAGAGCTTTCACCACCATAATCTGCCTCTGGACCATATCAGGGTGAGAAGAACTGTTTTTAAACAGTCACATCTTTATCCAGGTCATGGAAACAGTAGGCAAAGGATCAAATGGCATGTCTAGAGAAAGCAGGCCATTTCCTAAAGGTGCAATCATTCAGTAAGTGCTCAGCTGCTTTGTCTGTGGTCAATTTTAATCAGCAAGACATTTTCCTTTCTGTTCTCTAGAGAAAGCAGCTCCCTTTGTTTCCTGTCTCAGAACACTTTAACTTCTACCTTTTCCCTTCCATTAAATTTCATGGAAGAGATCTGGACAGCTGTGCTGAGCACTCCTTTGTGTGTGTAGCTGCAAAAACAGGTGGCTGTGACAGGTAGGCTGTCTTCCTATTCAGCTCTTACATTTTTTATCTACCTAATAAGACTTGTTTTCTCCATTTAATCACAGCCTACTGAAATCCATGGAAAGTCTCCTGTTGATTCAAGAGGCTGCAAGCCATGGTGCACATTTTATTCAGGCCAAGAATTCACCCCTAGGATCTGTACTAATTTGAAGTCTCTCTGATTTTGCCAGGAGGAGTTTCAGTTCTGAGATGAAACTGGTATTTTTTGCTTGCTGGTTGTGTACCTGCAAGCAGGAGAGGAGATCCTGTTAGTGAGGGCTATTGCAGAATGAGCAATCAGGTGATGAGGAGCTGCTCCTTAGGGATGTTCTTCTCTGATCTTCGTGTAACAACACCTGGTGGGAGGAAACAGTGTTCCAGGAACATGCATCCTGGTCTGGCAGCTGCTGATGATTATGTTAGGAGAAATGCCTACAGTCTCTCTTGATTAGGGAAATCATTCTTTCCATCTGAATTAAAGTGCCTTTTAAAAGAAGTTTCCATCTGAGATCTGCAACTGTTTTACTGCTGCGTTTGTGTGATAAGGTCCCTTTGGTGATTAAACCTTACCCAGCACTTGAAAATTGTGACTTCAGGTCACAAAACCGTGAAGGAACTTAGAATATATCTGCTGTCTAGTATATTTTATTATATTTATTGCTGTAGGCAAAAGGGAAGCTAAATTAGTTGGTAAGAATCACTTGAATTCCTTGTCCAGGACTGAAAAGTTATGAAGCTGTTGCACTAGTCTTCAACAGAAAAGCAATAAATATTTTATAAAATGTGTAGCTGGGTGTGATAGGGATCTCATAGCACAGTAAGTGGATTTGAAGAAGTTTTTCAAATTGACCATCTGAGACCTGTCAGTATGACTGTCTATTCTTGGGCCTTTTGAGAGCCACAAACTTACAGAACTTTAGAAGGTATGCATCAAAAGAGGGATTTGATGCTTCTTTTTATTCATAAAACCTGTCTTCACAGCCTTTTACATTGTCTGTTTCCACACATCCTTCCAAAATATGTCACCAGCTTCCTCAAGGAGCTGTCACTGATCTCAATGCTGTTCTTTTCTATCCTCTTCTAAAGATATGAGGCAGGATTTCATTGCATCCAGTCTGTTTCTTACTTCTTCAAATTCATATATATATATATATATATCCATTTGGTAATAATTTGTTTGGTTTTCCTTTCAGTTTGAAGGGTGCTTTTCTCCATGGAGGTGTTCTCTGTTTCAAGGGAAGGCATGCTAGAAAGTAGGCTCAGCTTGCATTTCTTTGCATTCTTTAAGGTGTTCAAAATAATTTATTTAAATCTTCATATAAAGTCAATCAGGAAATACATGGGAAGAGATTTTATTTATGGTCTTTTTGTAGGTGGAGCAGCCTTTTGTAAGTATGAGAGAGGCAGAGATATTTGGTTTGATCCCATGTATTCTCCTGTACAAATAGCCAAATCCACAATTGGCTTCTCTTGATGCATCTACCTCATAGAAATAAAGCACAGAAAATATTGTGTCACAAAACAAGCAGCTCCTAAAGAAGCAACACTGTTAAAGCTCAGCATAAATATTTCAAGATTAACAAATCCCTTTAGCAGGGAAGCAAATTTAAAGTGACCTCATTCTGGTCAAAGGCTTGAAACCAAAATAACTTCTGGGCACCAATGCATTTAATGAATGTGTTGCTAAACCTCAAGGGCCTCACTTTTTAAAGAAGCATCATTTCACACCCCTGTGCTGTCCAATTGGTGTTTTGCAAGTGCTGACATACCCACATAGCCTTTAGCTGAATCACACTTGCTTTTCCTCAGTGCCATTCAAGTCCAGCAAGATGCCATTCTCAATTAGCCACTTCTGCATCCCTGGATTCTGGAGGCTGGGAGACAGAGAGGGAAGCATTGCTGTGTTTTGTGTTTGTTTGTGCTTAAAGGCAGGGAAGTGACCTGAAAGGGAGGTGGGCTGGGCAGAGATGAGCAGGAATGGGCTCTGGTGAGGAGGCTGCTGCACCAGGCAGGGCAATCAGATAACAGATGGCAACTTGCAGAACCTCCAAGGAGACACCAGGAGTCAGACACTGACTCAGAGGTGGAGCAGAATGCTTAGAGGGAAAACAGGAGCTGAAATACTAGCTGAAGATATACCTTCTGCAGGGACCATTAATTGAAACAAGATAAATGTATTCCCATAAAAATTTCCTGTTCCACCGGAAATTAATGTCAACTGTTTGTCAAACTTACACTAAAGTCTGTGAAAACCTGTCTTTAAAATAGTCTGAGTGAGCAAACTACTTCACTCAATTACTCCTACTTACAGACAAAATGTACTCATGATATTTTCTTATTCTGTGTGTTATAGGAAAAGCATCTGGAGAGGAATTGAAGAGATGCTTCAAACACAGGCTAATCCAACCTCCTCTGTTAGTGCCTTTCACATAAAGAAGCTGTCTCTGACAACCTCCACATTAGCTCCCCTATGAACAGGACAATAAGAGAGTTTTCAAAATGATCCATTTGTATAACTCAGATAATCTGTGTAGGATCCAGTTATAGCTTCTCATGAGCAGAGCCCATCTGTTAGCTCTTGCCCTCTCTGCTCTCTCCTCATAAAACAGTGAGAATATATTTGGGGAACAGAGCTGTAACTGCTGGTCCTTGAGTGACTGTTCAGACAATCTTCTTGTCTGATGCATTTTTAGAGACATCCAGTGTCTCTCATTCCATGTCACCATCCTCATAGATGCCATTCTCTAGCTAAAGTCATTCTTCCTACAAATTATTACTGATTTCCTCTCATTCTTTCACAGAGAACACAAAATGAAAGTTTTTGCATATTTGAGGACTGTTGTATACTTTCTCATGATCTCACTTTCTGATTCTCTCATAGGTTATGCTTACCACATTCTTGCTATCCTGTTTTGGGGATTTTTTTTTGTATTTCTTGCACTCTCCCAAGTTTTTAAAAAATATTTGTAACATGTGGTGCCCAGACCCAGTGATTAATTTCTAGCTCAGACTCCACTACTACTAATTATAATGGAATAATGATGCCTGATGTTTTCAGTATGTTATACATGGAAGATAATTCCAAAATAGAAATTGCTTTTTGTATCAGGAATCAAGTTCAAATCCCAGAATGATCTGAATTGGAAGAGACCTTCAAAGATCACCTAGTTCAAATTCTCCCTGTCAGGGATATCTTTCACTAGATCAAGGTACTCAAAGCCCCATTCAACATGAATTTGAAGTATTCCAGTGGTGGGACATCCACAATTTTCTTTGAGAACCTGTTCCAGTATCTTGCCATCCTCATTATAAAAAACCTCTTCTTTGTGTCCAATCTAAACCTGCCCTATTTCGGTTTAAAACTGTTTCCTTTTGTGCTGCCTTGGTAAGAATCTCTCTTACAAGCCCCCTTTGTATACTGAAAAGACAAAATAAGGCCACCCTGGAGCCTTCTCTCTTCCAGGCTGGGCAAACCCAACTCCCTCAGCCTGTCTTTTCCAAAGAGGAGCTCCAACCCTCTGAGCATCTCAATGGCTTCCTCCGAACTTTCTCCAACAGGATGTTGAGGAATTCCCTATACCTGCACACATTACTCCAGGTGGGCTCTCATAAAAGTGGAATAGAGAGGCAGAATCACCTCTCTTGACCTGTTGTTCAAGGTCTATTTTATGCAGCCCAGTGGTTGGTTTATGATCTGTGAGTGCCCCTTTCCAGTACATCTCTACTTTTGCATCCACCAGCATCCCCAAATCCTCCTCTGCAGGGTTGGTCTCAATCCCTTCATCCTCCAGTCTGTTTCTGGATTGCTCCAGCTCAGGTGCAGGACCTGGCACTTGGCCTGGTTGAATTCACAAGGTTTGCTTGCTCCCACTGCTCAGGGCTGTCCAGGTGCCTCTGGTGAATCCATTGCCTCAAGTGAATATTTCTGGACCACTCAGCTTGGTGGTCTGTAAACTTGCTGACAGTGCACTTGGCCCCACTCACTATGTCACTGATTGATATATTAATTAGTACTGCTCCCAGTATGTACTCTTGAGGGAGACCACTCATTACTGGGTGCTGATTATACTCTTTTGTTGAATACACCTATTTCCTGAAAAATTCCTTAGTCTATTTTTTTCATATTCCATATTGGACTCTTATCCTCTACTTAAAAAATGATAAATTTAATAACCCAATGTCAATTAAATAGTATTTGATTACTGACTATTAAATCTTCTTGTTCTTTTGTTATTAGTTCTTTTCAGAATGAGAAATAGGCTTATATTTCCCATTTCCCTTTGGGTTTTGTCTTTTCTTGGTTTTTTTTCTGCCTTTTAAAATTTTTTTCTTATTTTTATTTTTTACTTCTGATGTGTTTGTGCAATCCACCCTGATTGCTTTTCTTTGTTCCATGAGAGCAGTATGTGGTTGTGCTGTTTAGCCTTTCTGACTGTAATTTTCATGATTACTTCAGGGAGGAGAAGGAAAGTCAGACTGCTACTCAGTAGATTAGATCTATGTTAGTAGTTTTTCTCTTCTAAAAGGATGATGCCATCCAGTCATTTTTTATGTACATGGCTATAATGTAAAGTTTTATCATTATATCTCAGAGATTATGTCATGTCTGCACTATCTTACCCCACCTCTAAGGACATGACAATCTAACTGCTGCTGAAAATTTCGCCTGGAAAATAAGTGAACAACTTCTATGTCTTGATACCACAGATTCTAACCACAGATTTCAACCACAGATTTCAACTGTTACTGTTTTATCATACTCATGAAATACTGTAGCCAAGATTTGTTGTAAGATATTTGTATAACATATAGAGGGTAGCAATAACTCTGCAATGGTCTATGCTTTTAACAACCACAATCAGTTATTGCTTCTGACACAGGAAAGCTATGAAACATCAGCTGAAAATCTGATGAGTTATGAAACACCCTGACTCATTAGATACATGAACACTGCAGAAATTTTGGAACAAATTACCTTACTTGCAATACAAATTAATAATATTTATCTCTCTTTCATCCTGAAATATCTGAAGGCATTTCTTAGACTTCTGGTAGCCAACATAGAAATGTGATATAAGAATCATCTGTATTCCCTCAGGAGTAAATGAGTGAAGCACAGGACGAAAACAGAGCTACACTATAGCTGACAATTAGCAATTGTCACAGGAGCTACACACAAAAAAAATCACTATCCCAGCTCAGTTGCTAACATTCTGCTTTACTCTAGGCAAGTTTTCCAACATATCTGCCCTAAAGTTCCTATTTACAAAATACCTAATGTTAAAAGCCACATAGAGACCCCAAAGGGCTGCCAGCATAACCAGAGTTTATGGCTCTCTTGCTGTCTCTGTGTAAACAGAATGTCTTCATCAGTATGGGTTAAGACTATACTGTTAAGGCACAGCTTGTTGGATATAATATTTCCTCAGCACTGCACAAACATGAACTCATTATCTTCATTTCTTGCAAATTGGGTGGCTGATTGTACAATCTCACTTTCACAAGTCAAGGAACTAAGGTGGGAGGCAAAGCACACTAATTAAGCTAGCATATGAGACAATGGAAAGTGGCAGAAGCATCTTTAAAAGTTGCCTTTGGGTTTCTGAATGATCAATGAAGAGTAGGGTGTGATTTATGTCGTTCTAAAGTCGATACCTATGTTTGGTTAAATGACTCACCCTATGCCTCACTGACTCTGTGGACTTGTTTTCTGTTAACTATAATAGGAACACAAGGAACTTGCTCAGATGTCAATGCTTACATTGCTGGATAGCTAATTTAGTTAGGTAAGTTTTGGGAAGCTAAGAAATGCAGACCTTAAAGCCACAGTGAAATGCAAGAAACATTCTGGAATAGAAATGCTCACAGCACCAAGCCTGGCAGAGTGCAAGGAGAGTTGGATGATGCTTTCAGGTACATGGTGTGATTCCTGGGTCTGTCCTAGGCAGTCCCAAGCTGGCCTTGATGATATTTGTGGTCCCTTCCAGCTCAGGGTATTCTATGATTTAGGATACTTTTTGAATCCTCATTAAGCCAGTGAAAACCAGACTGTTCTAACCATTCTGTTAGAATCAAATTATCAGTGTAGCCTGCATTAAATTGCCTTTCTCCCTGCCATGATCAATTGTCCCTTCCCTCAAAGAATTACCTAAAGTCACAAACCCCAGAAACAGTTCCTCTGCCACTAGTATCATCTCTCTGCTTTGAGTACATGTGGGAGAAAACAGTGAGTGAGACCATGAGGCAAATCCAGCAATCTGTACCTAGGGCTGCCAGATGAAAGCTGACTGCATGAATGATGGAAAAGCACAACTAGGATGGCATATTCAGTCATTTACTATGGATTCCAGATTTCAGGGATGTGACTGCTTCTTTTCATTGACTGCACAGAGAATCAGTGTGTGACAGTCTGGGTGCTGCACTGCTTTCACAAACATCTAAGGAGTGTCTTAGGAGACTGAACAATGAAAGTGACTCCAACGATAGCCTGGTCATATTGATAATTATTCTGGTGTTTAGATTAAAAAATGCATACCAAAAGCAAGTCTTTAGAGACTGTGCAGCTTAGAGACCAATAAACATGTGAACGGATGGTTCATCATTAGAAAGCAGTTGGGGGACAAACAGGAATAGAAACTCAGGAGAGAAAGTAGTTCTGTTTCTTTTCATACCATATATTTTCTTTTTACAAAGGAAAAGGGATTATGCTTTAAAATGCTGTCCATTTTTAAGGTGCAATGCAGGTGTATTTTGGGGAGCCATGAGAAATGCTTCCACGGTTTCCTAGGGAGCATATGGTTAATAAAAAAAAACAAACCCTCAGCAAACAATGACACAAAACAGAATACCAGTGACTAGCACTTATCCCATCCATCAGACACGTGCTGGAGCATAAGCATGGGGGTATATTAGCAGTTATTGATGCCATCTGGTCTTTTTTCTATTGTGATTGTATAACAGTTTCTGCATTTTAACTGAGCCACGTTGGAGGGAATTGCTAGAGAGAAGTAACAGCCGTCCAAGCACAGGAAATTTAAACAGTTAATGATGCAGAAAATGCATGAGAAATGAGGTTGGAAGTTTGGCATCCCAGCTCATAAACAAAAGGTAACAGCAACCAAAAGAGCAACAAACAGCACATCTGTCGATTTAAGCACTGAAGTTTTTCCACCTAGGAAAAGAAATTACCGTCTGGAGATTAGAAACTGTGTAAACCACCATGACCCAGGAGCACATTTAAAAGGAAAGGCAATTTATCCAAGCCTTCAGCTCTTGTGAGGTTTCTGCAGGAGCAGGGAAGATGCAGAGACTGTGTTTGCTGAGGGCTGAGCAGGCAGGGGCTGCACACAACAATACACCTGCAAAATGGGCTGGCTGAAGTGAGCTGGCAGGACAAAGGGCCATGGCTTCAAAGTGCAGGAGGGGAGTTTGAATTGGATATTGGGAAGAAATTCCTGACTGTGAGGGTGGTGAGGCACTGGGACAGGTTGCCCAGGAAAGCTGTGGATGCCCCATCCCTGGAGCTGTTCAACACCAGGTTGGATGGGGCTCTGAGCAACCTGGTCTGGTGGGAGGTGCCCCTGCCCATGGCAGGGGGATGGATTAGATGATCTTTAAGGTCCCTTCCAGCCCCCATTCCATAATTCCATGACTCCATGACACTTTTACTGTGTTCCACAGAGCTTAATTTTAAGATGAAGGAAATTGAACTTGTAAATCCATGCACAGTTTTTGTGCCTAATGAAAGTATTTTCTGGTAGGATTTTAAGCATGTTGTTAACACTAGACCTGGGAAGAAATGTAGGATACAGCTATTTATGCTCAGAGAAATACTGCTTTAGGGTTGAAAATATGAATGTTTTGTGTTATTTCAGGATGAAAATATTATTTTTTGTTCTCATTTAAAGAACAATGTTAAGCCAAAGCCATAACAAAATCCAACTAACTGATCAGCTACAGCCACCAACAGTGAGAGCCCTTCAAGTGGGTCTCCAGGTGGTGGTTAAATGCAGGAATCTGTGATATGAAAATCTCCATTCATACCAAATGCCTTACCAGGCTGTCCTAGGATCTCCTCTTACCGGTCTCATCCTAAATAGCAGTGGAATATTAATTGAATTAGCTATTCTGTTTGTGAGACTGACTAGAATTTCTATCTTGTTTCTAAAGAATCTCTTCTGGTCAAAATTCAGGAAAACTCTTGAAGTCATGTGAAAAGTTGCAGCAAATGGTAATTTTACAATAATAAAAATAGCACATTACCAGAACATTTCCAAACAGGATTGTGTAGTACCCTGCTTGGTTGTCTAACATTTCTGCTCTGATGTGAACAGGATAGAACGTGGGGACCCTGCAGCATCTCTGCCAGATTTCCTGTGCAATCTTGCATGAGTCACTTAATCCTTTGTGCTTTGTTTTTATCCCCTCTCATCTAGGATTCCTGCCATTCTTTCTCTGTTGTGTGGCAAATGGAAGGATCATTTTAAGGGGGTGTTGGATGACAATATTTATTGTAGTTAAAGACTGTGAAAAAAAATCTTTGTCTCTTTTTAACTGCTTCATAAACTTTTGTTGCTCTGAAAGTTTTGGTGTTTCCATTGCTCTTCACCAGATTATCACGAGATATACTTGTCATGTCCAAAGAATTTATATTTTCATTATTTTCTCATTATTTCTACACATATTCCTTCCTAAATTATACATCAGAAGGAGGGAAAAAAAAATAAACACCTGCTGTTCCTGTCTATGTTCTGCAGTTAGAGAAAATTAGTCATTAGTTCAGTGGCAGCTCCCAGCCCACTTACAGAATCTGTGAAAACTGACCTTACCTATTGTGGTTTAGGAAAAGGTCCAGCCACAGAGGGTAAGATAAATAACACAGATTTCATCAAAGGGAAAAACTTAGGCTCATTTCTGCTTGTTAGTAAAGGTGAGAATGTTTACAGATCATGTAAGAGTGCTTACAGATCATTACAGATCACTTGTTTTTCACTCATAGAACCATAATGGTGTTTCAGTGCAGAGCTCTACACAAGAAAGTTGATCCAAATTACAATAAATTTGCTTTTATCAGTTATTTTATATGAACCCTGTGAAGGGATGTCATAGGCTATCATGTCCCCAGCCCATGGGGACAACACAGTTGGAACAAAAGAGGATTGGTAGGAGCCTTTACCTTGTGAACACAAAGGGCTGTGGACAGAGGGGCTCCTGCATTTTTAACACCTCCTCTCTACTCAAGCCAGAGCAGCCCTGGGTGCAGCCAAGTGACCCTGGGATTCCCCAGTGCCCTGTAGAGTCACATCTCATAGGGGTTATCAAACACACCAAGGTAATCAGATGCTTGATATCAATCTCTTTATGAGCAAAAGTACTCTGGGATGAGTATCCTGAAACATTTTACATCTCCAATGGCTAAATTGCTCTTGTTTGTAGGTGAGATATTGATGTCTTGGTCTTGCTCACTGGTAACCAATCTCAATACCAGATATTTCTCTTTTTGCATATTTTCTTGTGAGTTTTGTTTGTCGGTTTGGTTTTGTTTGTGTTTTTGTTTGTTTGTGTTTTTGTTTTTTTGTTTTCTTTTTTTAAGAATGACCAAGAATTACCTGGGCACAGATTCCACCCTAGCTCTGGAGGCAGACACTGAGCACTACAGCCAGTGCCCAAAAGGCCAAGAAAACCTTACAGCAGTTTTTCTTCAAACCTTGAGGAAAAAGTGACTCACAGAAACAGGCAAAACCATGAAACTGCATTTATTCAGAGCACAAAAATGGAGGAAGAGAAGTAAACATGCTAATTTCCACTTAATCATTTCACAGTATGTCATTACACTGTGAGATCCAGCACAGCAAAATGTCAGCACCAAAGAAAGAAACTCTCTTTCCATGCCACCCTCTTTCCTGAATTTTAAGAAGGGCTCAGCACACCTGTTTGCCAAGGAACAAAGCTGCAATTAATGCTGAGTGACTGTTTCTGTAGCTGAGGGGATGAGGTAGACACGAGCACTTGCTCACCACAGTCACTAAATGTCTGTACCATTCACAAACTGCACGTTTGTTCACACTTAACATTTTTTTCATATCACTCCACTGAGCGTTTGACTGTAACAGCAGAAGTATTTTGCAATTTTAAGAGATGTCTCCCCACAGAGCTTCACAGTGCTCCACAGACACAAATTAATTCAGCTTCACAGAGCTCCTGGTTTAAGACTTTAGTCCATGAGTTAAATGGAGGGGAAAATATTTTCTGTTAAATATTAAAAAAGAAAAAACAAAACAAAAACTAAAACCAGATTTGGGACCCTGGAGACTCAGTGACACAGGACAATATGACACTTCAAATAGTAAAAACTGCAAAAGCCACCTATAGCACAAAATGCAAGTTGCTGCCCATGCTTATATGTGCTGGTAGTCACTCAGCTCTGTACATAGATAAGATTCTTGCTTACATTAAAATTGTGTGGGAAAATGACTATAAATGTGCTTTTTCAATTGCTTTATCTGTTTCTCAGTTATCTCTGCTTGTTTTCAATTAATATGAGCACTATAGAGCCTGTTCAGATGTAGGATGGTTAGGGAGGTTTGATCCTTCTTCTTTTATTCCAAAATGTTCTTTATTGATCTTCAGAAATTTCATTTCAGTCATTATTCCTACTGAGTGAAATGACTCCAGAAAGCAGCCACTGGCTTTTTTTAGAATAGTGGTCTGGCAAAATTCATTAAGGATACCTAGATCTGTCCTACAGCTGCAAGATTGCCTTTTAAGGTCCAGGTGTGGTATCTTACTGTTTAACATCAGCTGAGATGTGCATGCTGGGTATGCTTATATTCTACAACAGTAGGTCACAATTTCATTTTAAATCATCCCTGTGAGGGATTGAGGCAAAGCCATATGAAACAATAATAAAACAGCCCAGGTTGGAAGAGACCTGGAAAGATTGCTTGATCCAATCTTTGGTGGGAAAGGGAGCCTAGGTGAGATCATCCAGCACACCATACAGCCACATCTTGAAAACCCCCAGTGATGTGAACTCAGCCACATCCCTGGGGAGGTTGTTCCAGTGACTGATGGTTCCCACTGTAAAATGTTCAGTTTCTATGTTGAGATTAAAACTGTCTCTGGGTAACTTGTCCTCATTGCTCCTTATCCTCTCCCTGTGAGCACAGAGCCTTCACCCTTTTTCTAGGTGTTCTTTTAAGTACTGGAATGCTGTGATGATGTCATCCCTGAGCCAGCTCTTCTCAAAGTTAAAAGACTCAACTCCATCAGTCCTTACAGAGGAGGCTCTCCAGCCCTTTGATCATCTTCATGGCTTGCCTTTGGATGCTCTCCAATCTGTCTGTGTCTTTTGTGAAATGTGGGGACAAGAGCTGGACAATGTAGTCCAGGCTTGACAAGAACATCCTTATCCCTGTGGATGCAGCCCAGGATCCCATTTACCTTCATTTACACAGAATTCACAGAATTCACAGAATCACTGGGTTGGAAGAGACCTCCAAGATCATCGAGTCCAACCCATGCCCTAACACCTCAACTAAACCATAGCACCAAGTGTCACATCCAATCTTTTTTTAAACACATCCAGGGATGGTGACTCCACCACATCCCTGGGCAGACCATTCCAGGACTTTATCACTCTTTCTGTGAAAAACTTTTTCCTAATATCTGTATTTCCCTTTGCACAGCTTGAGATAGTGTCCTCTGGTTCTGTCAGGGCTGCCTGGAGGAAGAGACCAATCCCACCTGACTGCAGCTTTCAGGGATTTGTAAAGACTGATAAGGTCACCTCTGAGTCTCCTTTTTTTATACTTTTATATACTTTAATTTATTTCATTTACCTTCATCACTGCATCACACCCTCACTGCTGGCACATGCTCAGGCACTTGTCCACCAGTCCCCAGGGTCCCTTTCAGCAGGGCTGCTCCCCATCCACACAGAGCCCAGCCTGTACAGGGATCTGGTTTGTCATTCCAGGGACAGGAATCTGCACTTGTCTTAGTTAAACCTCACACAGTTTTCACTAAGCCACTCTTCCAGCCTATCCAGGTCTCTCTGTGACATCTCTTCCTTCTGGTGTGTCCTCCTCAACACCCAGCTTGGTGTTATCAGAACTCCTGATAAGAGCACTTTCAATCCTGGATCCAGATCTTTTGGGAAGGTTGTGAAGTGTGGAGCACAGTACCAGACCCTGGGGAGCCCCAGGGTGACAGGCTGCCAGCCTGAGTAAAAACACTGCTCCCCACCCCATTAGAATTTTCCTGCCCACCAAACAGAACATTTCACCTCTGTCGTGCCAGTTTGTCCAAAAGACTGTGGGGATCAATGTGGAATGATTTGCTGCCCATGGTAAAACAGTCACTGCTCTCCTCTTGTCAACAGAAGACAAAATTTTGCTGTGGAGGGTGGCCAGGTTACTATGGCATAACTTTTCTTTGGTAAATCAGAGAGGGCTGAGTGAAAGCAGCCATGGTGGAATTAATCTCACATTATTCATCTTAGTATTCACAATTCATCTCAGTATTTCAAGTGTTGTTGAAGTCAAGCAAAAATTGTTCCTGTTACTAAAGGCTTTTCCTCCATGTGGTTCTATGTTAACAATTATTTTTGTCTTTCCTTATCTAGAGAACCATAACAGGTATATTCTCCCCATTTCCAAGGATAACAGAACTAGAAGGTTTATAAGTGGAAGATGGCATAGGAATGATATTTTCCTATTAGATGAAAACTGTAAGAATATGGTTTCTTTAAAAATTTATTGGAAGAAGTTTAAAAATAAAATCTAAGTGTTGTTTAGAAAAAAAAAATAGCATCCTTTTACAGTGCTAAAAGTTATGAAATTCAGTGGGCAGAAAATCCTTCATTATTCAGACTGTAAGGGAAATACCTTGTTCTCTTAAAGCTACTCATATATGTCACTTTTTAACAGGGATGAAATTAAATGCAGAGAGTTGGACAAATCCAAGCAGAAAATGACATGGGGTTATCTCAATGTGACCACTCAGAAAATAAGAATATTACATTTCTCTTTGGTACTCACCAAAGTAGAAGTATGGAAAAATCTTAGTGCTTCTACCAAACTTTTTAATTTTCTTTTGTCTACACATAAAAGTTGATGAGTTTTTTGAACTCCCAAAGCAAGTCAATACAACAGCTGAATTAAAGCACAGATTCCAGAATCCTGGTCTAATTGCTCAGCTAGGAATGCAAAGTGTCTCTGAGTAAGTTATTATTTTAATAGCAAAATCCTCTTAATGGGACCGAGAGATTTTGTAGTTCTTTAATAATATGAACAGCATTTCCCTTTTCTATTTTCCAAAACATCCTAAGTCATTGGGTTCTTTCTGATCAAAATAAGTTAATTCATATTGTTTTTAAAAATTGCTGGTGACTTCTGTCACAGAGACTTATAAATTAGGTGAGCCAAAAAATGTACGCAAATTAAATTTATTTTACAAAACCATTTAAAGCTCTGTCAACATTGATGGATTACAGATTCAAGATGTCAAATGGAATTGATACTACATACAAGACTTCAGGATTCCTAAGCTTTAGAGGGGTAGCCCAGCATGTGCAATCACTCACTGCAAGATGAGGGCTCCCCACCTCCAGGAGTTCCTTTTGGGCAATGTCCATGGGGACAGGCAGGAGAGATGGAAGGTTTATCTGTCAATATAAAGTTGTCATTATGCTTATTTCACTGCCAAACAAGAATAAATCAGTAAAAACTGCAAAGGCAAGATGATAAGGAGTCAAGAAATACAAAGAATACATAATGGGGAGAATTAAATCCTGAATTCAATGGTGTTGTCAATGGCTCAGTCAGGACAGAGAGATATTGTGTTTTACAGGAAATGTTTGTTGATATTTTATCATGCTATATTGTACATGATACAAAATCAATGTTTTTTCTGTGTACACAATTGAAAAAATAACCATTAAAAGAAATATACTCTTGAGAGACTTTAAAGTGACTGTGCCCTCACAAATTAGACAAATCCCTCTTACCAAGCCTTTCACTCCCAGGATTCCAAATTAAGCTCCATGTAAAGGCTAGTGCTTCCTTCCTAGAGAAACACAGGAAACTTGAACAGCTGAAATATAATAATATATAGCTAAATCTGCTCTTCCTGGAGCAGTACTTTCATTGAAACTGATGTTCCTTATTCTGCTCATCTCAGAAGCCAGGCCTCTCTCAGTGACTGGGGAGCTCTGACTGGGTCTCATGCACTACAGATTCCTATTCAGTGAATTAAAAAAACACAGAACCACATTTTAAGTGGTGTGGGGTTGGGTGGTCCCAAAGGGACCTTCAGGAGAGACCATGCAATAAAGACAATTCATTACCCAAGTGTCTGGTGCAGAGAAGGTGCATCCTTCCCTGGGTTTCCAGGGTCATTAGCTTGCTTTGCAAGAAGGACCAAAGAAACAGATGAAATATTTAATTTATTTTCTCTCCATCTTACATTGTATCCACTGCATATTTTAATTGGATTTTCCTAAAATGTGTTTAGGTTTTCTACTCATCTCTTACTCAGAGCTGTCTAAAGGCACCTGCCACACACTTAAGGTGATCATGTGGACAATCACAAGGTAGTTAAAGGAAAATTACTCAATATAGCCATAAACACATTTGAGAATATAGTTGCTTTGTAGTTTAGCTTATATCAACTTGCTTATTTCCCCCTCAAAGACATATATGCTACTGTATATACTTACAGATCCCTTCCCTTAATACTGTAGGTTTCCTGCCCAGTTTGTCTGGGGTTCAGTTTTACTCTTGGAGAACATTTACCACAGAAAGACAAAGCTGCCTTTTGCTGGCACAGGTAGTTCCTCCTGGACTCTTCCATCTGCTCAGGTTTCAGGGAGCAGATGCTAGGATGAATTTCAGGCCTGGGATATGCAGTTGAATGAAAGAATGGCACGTGGCAGCAGCAGCTTCCAAATTAAGGAGAAAATGCTTTAAAAATGGGAAGAAAAATAACCTTTAAACCCAGATACTGTAAAGTGCACTGGAAACAGAGTGATTGGCAGATATTGAACCTGTAAAAAGTCTCTGCAAGGGCAAAAGAAGATGACATTGCCACATAGAGGAATGGCTTGTGGCTATGTTGGGCAAAGTAATATATTGAAAAGAAACATTTTAAAAAGGAAAAAATATTAAAAGTTGAACGGATTTTTTTTATTTAGAAAATCATTGCAAGGTTAAAATGTTAGGATCCAATTAAAGGCTGGAAATATTTTGATAACAGTCCTCAAAAGCTTGAAATAGGTTGTTTCTTCACCTAATAACCAGCTCTGTGCATCACATATGAAATCTTCAGGTAGTGAGGCTTCCAGCTAAGAAATACTTTAAAACTAACTTTTAAAAACAGCTCTGTGACAGGAGTGTTTGGGGCTCCCTTATTACACTTGGTGGAGATACAGTGAGTTGGTGAAATCAGAAATGTGATTTCTTTGACCAGCTGTATGCACCTGCTTTAAGATGAATGATCCACCTTTTAAAGATTTTGAATAAGAGTTTAAAGTGATTTGGTGTGGATGCCTGCATTGGAAAAATCCACATTTAACCAGAGAACTCAATTTCTAAGATATTCTAATGTTATATGGTCACTTGGGAACTTGGGAAGGGTTTTTTTGCTGTGCTTATTTGCGTGGGACTCTTGTTTACCAAGCAGAAAATAGGAGTCTTAATGCCTCAAATGCTCAGGAGTACCCACAACCCTCTCAAACTGCATTTTATTCATTCCAGACCAGGTGGTGATGACACAGTGCCTGTTTTTCTTGCCTTTGTAAACTCAGCAGAAAAAAGAATTTAACTTGCTCAGTACTATAGCTCAGGTAGGATGAACAGAACATTTCTAGGTAGGGCTCGTGCCAGTGGGATGTGAGAAGCAACCAGAAGGAACCTGGAGCTCAGATCACCATTCTGTAATGATACTCAGCTGTGAAACACAAAAGAACATTACCTGGTTTGAATATTCATTAACCTCATGCACATCCATCCATTGGTGGTCAAGCTGAGAGGATCAACCTGTCCCAGTTTACAGTTTGCATAAATCCAAAGTGCAGAAGCATATGACTGATGATGGCTGAGAGACAAATACTCACCTCAGTATTTTTGCAGTGCAAAAAAAGGGTGATATTCTCTAATGCTTTACCAATGCTGTCTTCTCAAGGACTTGTGAAGGGAACCAGGAAGATTTCAGGTGAAATGTCAGGGCAGTTATCTAGCATTGAGAAGTCTGTTCAAAAGTGCTTTAATTTACCATTCAATTCAATGAAAACATTCAAATAAATTTGAGTTCAAAGACCCAAAAATCAGACCTTTTCTGAGTGAGTGAACCTGAGGAGTGGGGCATTGCCATTTTTTTAATTGACCACCCAGGAAAATTTTTGATTTTGACTCACATGCACTCGTGGCTGAATCACCAGGCTGAGGCTGGAAAATGTGAGCTCTGCTGCTGGCCATGGTGGTGGCCACGAGGCCTGAAGCCACTGACCCTCTGGTCTGCAGGGTCTTGAACATCTCCTCAGGCAGGAGCCTTGTCCCTTGGTTACATGGGAGCATGAACATGGACAGATAAAACCCACTGTTATAAGACAACTCTGGAAAAAGATGATTTTTCAAACTGACCTCTATACCCAAGTTCTGCTTAAGATACAGTTCACATACTTATGATAGTATGGCAAAATTATGCAGATTGTGCTTTAAAGGAAATGACACAGCAAACAGATCAGGGCTGAAGGAAATGTAAAGAGAGGAAATGCACAATTATTTGATCTGATATGGAAATTTTCTTATTTATACTAAATAATAAAGAGTGTTTTGTTACATCACATGTGTTCAGGCCCACCTCTCTTTCATTTGACCCTTTCAGAGCTGGCCAGAGTATAAAGCCTTACTACAGAACTGCCATCCACCCTTTGCTCTGGAGCAGCAAGGAGAAGCTGTGTCCCCAGCAGACAGGCTGAACCTCAGCAGGCCAGCAGCATTCCTTAACTCATTGATAACACAATCACACTGAGCCCTGCCAAGGCTTTATTGCTGATTATTATTCTGTCTTTTGCTCTGCTCTCACCTCACATGCCGTTCACTCCTGGTTGCCATGGGAATGCTACACAGTATTAGTCTAACTTTAGATTAGCCTTGTAACCTTGCATACTTTAAAATTCTTTAGGTTTCTTAGCAACTCCACTGAGTATCTGGATGTCTCAGCTGTTCTCTTAGACAGGGATAGAATGGGTTTGGCATCCCTGAACATCCTCAGTGCCTGCTGACCTGTGACAAGGGAGAGGATGATGCCTTGACTACCTGTGCCCATCCAAACCCTTTTCCACAGACCTGTTGATGTTCACTGAAGTCACTTCAGCATTAAGGGAGTTCTCACACAAATAAACATTTCCAGGCTAAAGTCCTGCAAGGATTTTCACTGCAACAGATCTTTTTTTTCTTTAAACAGGAAAAGATAGAGAGAATATGAATAAATGAAATGTTAAGAATTCTGAAAAAATGACCACTTGAAAAAAAAATGGAGGTCGGACAAAAAGATGAAATGTATATCTGTCCCCATATTAAAGCAATATTATGGAACTGAACTTCAAAAAAATCTTTCAACTATTAATTTTCTAACCAAGAAACCTGCAAATATTGTTAGATAAGACACTGATTGTAAACTATCCTTAATACAACTCCATTGCAGAAAACAGAAGAAGCAGCTGCAATGATTCAGTGTCACAAAAGTTCCCCATGCAAGGGGAGGAAAGGAGGGGAGATCTCTAGTCAGCAGCATTCATCCATTCATCTCTTGCTGTACAAATCCCAGCACTCCTGAGTATTAAAAGGAGACCTTTGGAATGGATAGAACTGCAGCAGAAAAACTTTATTAAGTTCCCCAAACAAATGTGCCTACACTCATGATTCTGGAGACAATCTCTCACTACTTTCCAACTGCCCATTTACAGAAGATGGATATGAGGCTATGTCCATTTAAGGATGTATTAAACCTCAGATATTTACAGAAATGGTTGTCAGTCACAGAATAATGGATGTATAGAATGGAAACCACGAGGGAGTGTTACCTGTTTTGACTGTTTATGTGTTTACATCACCACACTGGAGGATGCCTCAGGGAATGAGGGCAAGTAGCAGTTCTGCTCCTCTCCTCTTCCTTGCTTGAGGAATAATTGGGATAATTTCCTTGGTACCACTTCTGTGAACACACTGTGAACTTTTCTGGGTTTCACATAAAACACAAGGGTGGAATCAGGCCAGCTTTAGTTTCTTCTTCTAGGCTGTCATATAGCATTAGATGGTAAGAAATTTTAAATTAAACACAGATTGAAAAAACCACAATTTTAAACTTCTCACCATGCTTTGCTCTGTTTCTTTGGGTAGTTAATTTCATATAGCTCTGACCTCTGTCTTTCCTCTTTGGACTATAGCAAGATGTTTCTGCCTATGTACCTCTTTTACCCCACCAAAAAGTCAACCCTGAATATTCTGACAGTCAACTAATTGGTAAATGTCATTGTGAATGGTGTAACTCTGAGTATAATTTTCTCTGATTAAAGAAAAAAATTTTTAAAAATGTTATGACCAGAGCAGCTTTCAAGAACTCAGAGAAGTTGCACCAGATATGAGATTGCTCTGCATTTTTTGTCCATTTATCAGAATCTGAGTTTGCTAAATAAAAATGCCATACTATTTAATATTTCAATTATTAGAGTGCGTGTCTTGGGGAAGCAAATGGGATTCTCAGAAATGAGCTGAATTTATTAATGGTTTGGAATGACATTAAGTTTCAGTTCATTGTGTGTAAGATGAAAGGAGTTATCTCATTTCTAAAATTATCTCCGCTCTTTACGTGGGTACTAAAATGCTTCTAGTGAAACCAGTGGGAGTTTTAGTTGAAAGTCTAGATTAAAAAAAGAGGATGAAATAAAGCTGGGTGGGATCACAATTGCTGATACCAAATCTAAATATTGAACAATATATCACAGAATCATAGAATGGTTTGGGTCAAAAGGGCCTTAAAGATCATCTTGTTCTGACCTCCTGCCATGGTCAGGGACAGCTGCCACTAGACCAGGCTGCTCAGAGCCCAGCCTGGCTTTGAACTCTTCTAAGGGACAGGGCATTCAGCTTCTCTGGGCAACCTGTTCCACTGTCTCACCACCTCACAGCAAAGAATTTCATCCTAACATCCACTCTAAACCTGTTCTCTTTCAATTAAAAGCCATTTACCCTTTTGTATCACTGCACACCCTTATCAAAATTCCCTCTCCAGCTTTCTTGTAGCCCTTTTAGGTACCAGAAAGTACAAAACTTCTCCCTGGAGCCTTCTCCAGGCTGAACATCCCCAGCTCTTCCAGTCTGTCTTCACAGGAAAGGTGCCCCAACAGGTTCAGGTCCTTCTTATACTGAGGGCTCCAGAGGTGGACACAGCACTCAAAAAACAGAGGGGGAGAATCACCTCCCTTGACCTGCTGCCCACATTGCTGTTGCTGCAGCCCAGGACACATTTGGCTTTCTGGGCTGCAAATAGCACACTGCTGGGTCATTTTGAATTTTTCATCCACCAACATTTCCATGTCCTTCTCCTCAAGGCTGCTCTCAATCCTCTGTGTTTGTGCTTGGGATTGCCCTGACACAGGTGCAAGACCTTACACTTAGCCTTGTTGAGCTTCCTGATGCTCTTAAGTGTGTCAAAATTCCTCTGGATGGGATCCCTTTCCTCCAGAGTGTCAGCTGAACCACACAGCTGTTGTATATGTGTATCCATTCAGAAAGATAGATAATTATGCTTCTCATTCCACTAATTTTCACAGTGAAGCTCAGATATAATCTACCTTCAAGTTGTGTTACATGAACATAGACTAAAGAAAAATAAAAAGACAAAGAAAGTCTGTATTAGCCAAGAGTAACTGTAATTGTAAAATTAACTGGTAATCTGAGACATGAGAAAGTATAACTATACCTCATAACAGCAACATTTCATTTGTTTTTCTTAGAAATCTAAGCACAGGGGAGTGATTATCAACAGGTTGATTCCAATGCAATATTATTCATTTCTGCTTGAAATAAATTAGAATGTTATAAAACAAGACTTTGAGCTTCTCTAAACCCTCTTGCAACTGAGAGTGCAGTTAGCATGGCCCCAGCTGGCTTAAGCTCAATTTTGTTTGATGATTGTCTCTGCATCTTGGAGATTGAAAATATCCATGTGTTCAAACTGTTTGTGTTGGTCTGTAAAACCTTAGACAAAGCAGAGAAAGTAGAGCAAAGCCATGACAGAGTTTAATGTCTGGGCTGTTTAGTATTGAGTGCTGAGCTGCTGTAGCTCTTGTGCTACAGGATGGTGACTATTGGAACTGGTGAAAATTCAGAGCAAGCCTATGGAAATCATCACAAGTAGGTGCACAGCATAACAGGAAGTGGAGCAGGTCCTGCTTGTTCTATCTACCCCATTTTTACAATGGCAAAGAACATCTGGGCCATTGTCCATTTTAGAACATTTTTTGCAAATGGATTAGGCCAAGGCAAATAAACATCACTTCAGAAAACAGCTTTCCTTAGTAATATTTCCTCTTTCTTATAAGTGAAATAAATGAAAGTACTTTTCCTTGAACTGTGTTCCTGCTGTCAGGAACCAGCTATTTACCTTCCCAGGAGGCCACCTCCTTTTTGCTGATGGCCATTCTATTTATATAGAGTCTGCTTCATAAACGAAGGACTTATTCATTTCTCAGGAAAGGGTTGGCACTTCTTCTAGGCAAAAATTCCATCTGCTGTCAGATCCATTACATGAGCTAATAGTCAAAGACACATGGGGATGATTTTCTTCAGGAAACCAAGTCTACCTCAGTAGAGAATAGTTTATTAATGAGAGAGAATTAAATTAAAGAGAATAGTTTATTAATGTCCAGGAGAATTAGAAACTTGTCTCAGATCTCTTTTGAAGGATCCTAGATGGGCTTTGTTTTGAAATAGTTTTAGCTTGGAGTGTATTTCAGGTTTTGAACCAAATCCTGCAAGTTGTGACTCTTGGGAGCATGTATAGACAGAAGTCCTTGTCCAGTTTCATCAGGTTCTAGTGGAGGAGTACAGCAGCTTGGATTTCCTTACAAACTGAAAATGCACCCAACAAGATGGTAAGTGCTGTAGCCCCTCACTGCCTGGGGCTCCAGAGAGCCTGAAGTTCTCTGCTGTCAGCTCTGAAGCCTGAGGTTAGCTCACAAGGCTGTGGTTGTGCCACAGCCACATCTGGCAGGGCACAGATGTGCTGGGGTGCTGCTGCCCAACTCGTGGAAATGGAGCTCCAGCCACCCTGGCTGACGTGCTGGAGCAGCACCACAAATACAGGCAGGTGCTGCTTTGAACCATTCATTGCACTGGCTGTAAGTTTTAATGAGGGTTCCTGCTGTATCCTAATGTGAGCAGCCTTGGTTGAGCTTGTTTACCTTGAGTGGAGTCATTAGAGGCAGTGTCTGTGCAGAGGAGAATGATGTGGAGATGCCAGCAGCACTTTTAGGTCAGGAAGCTGTAGAAACTAAGCAGCCTGTCTCTGTGTCTGAAATAATTTGTTTCTGCTGAAGGACAGCACCTTCTGCTTAGTATGTACCACCACGCTGCCCTGATTTGCTCTCAGACCTGAGCCAGTGTATCCTGCACTGCTTTTATGTACCTTATTCTTCTGGGATATCTTTTATTAGCAACATCCTTGATGACAACTCCAATACTTGCCTTTGTCTTGAGCTGCAACAAATTCCTGTCCAACTGCAGCTGCAGTGATTCACAGCAAGGATTCACATTGCTCTGGGTCCTGAGGGGCACTGGCTTCAGGCAGCCTTGAGTGAGGGGGCAGAGGATGCAGCATTTCATCAGGAACAGCCTTGGCCAGAGGTGTGTGTGCTCACACACCACACACAAACTGTGCCACACTCATGTGAACACAGATGACACTCCTTCCTGACACAGTGGCTGCACTCCTCTGCTGTCACATTCTGAAATTCCTATTAAAATTCTGCAAAAATTAGTCCCAATCAAATGTACAGTACATTTCTTATTAGGATGCCATTATATACTTCTCATTTTGTTTTGGATGTCACATTCATTGCACCCTTTACTCTCATCTATAAATACTTTGCTCTTGCAGACAGGTCAGAACCCCTTAATTGGGTTTTCAACCATTCATTCAGTCTTCCTAGAAATAATTCCACTTAGTTTGGTATCAAATTCCATGTATGTCTTTATCATATATTAATGCATAACAAGTAACATCAAGCTTCTCAGCACTTATAAATGCATTCTGTTCTCCTTTAGCCCACTACATCATTGCTATTTATCTTCACATCTCAGTGCTTGACTTCCATTTCATTCTTAATACCTGTAGATCCAAGGTTTATTTTTTCTTTGTTGTGGTGATGATAGTTTAAAAAATGCCACTTCATATTTAATTTGTTGTTTCTACACATGACCATGATGGTGATAGGAGAAAATACCTGGTCTGTAATGCCAACCTTTGTTCTGGGGATGATGTTTTGAGGGTATAATTTTTGCCAGCTGATGGGTCCAAGAGAATTTGTATTGTTATACAAGGTAGATTGTTTCTAAAACATAGCTGATCACTGGAATCAGATCCAGATTAATTATTTCAGTGAGACAGGCTGATGCTGCCAATGACAAGGCTATATATTTTTTTTTGTGCTGGGTGCCTTAGATATAGACAAAAAAATTTGTAGCTAACACACAGAGTACAGATTAAGTTCTTGGTGATCTTTTTTGCCATAGTGACTGGGTCAATATATATAATGCATATTTTCTAAAAAGACATTAATATCTCTAATGCTCATAGCATATCCAAAGTCAAAAAATCAACCATTTTGAAAATTAATAAAAATGCTTTTGCAACAGCCTATGTCTCTGTTTTGACCTCTAAATCAAAGATACACTAACAAGAAGCATGGAGATTTTTTGGAAGTGTTTATACAACACTAAACCACTTAACAGAATGGGTCAATATGGATCAATAATGGAAAACAGTGTAAGCAGCACTGAAAATAAAAGACAAAAAAACCCACCAAACTTTTCCAGAAGATAAATGAGAGGTTGTCACCATTAATTTATTTTTTATTTTTATTTTAAATGCCTTTTTTTAAGAGTAGATCTAGAACATTTTATTGCTACAAGTCAGGACAATAGTGGAGGGCTATTGTGAGAATTTTTACTGGTTTCCAAACAGGACATAAAAGAGCTCAATATGTTTACGGCTTCAACACTTACAGTTACCTCCTTCTAGATTTAATATACAGAAATGTCATAAAACTTCTATTTCACTCACATTAATGATTCAACTTGTCTCATCTTCTTCAGCTAAATTCAAGAAGTTCTTAGTACTCCCTATAAACAACAAAATGAAAATGAGGAAACAAAACTGCTTGTCTGAAATCTTACAGGCCTGTAATGCAGCTGGGAATACATTGATCTTCTCTTGTTCCAACTGAAACCTCTCATTGGGGGTGATCATAAGGACATTTTAGTGAGTTGCCTAAATATGAGCTTCTTGTGTCCTTTGGGGTTCCGTGGGCTGTTCCAGCCCCAGGAAAACATGAGACACCAATAGGTCTTAGGGAAGCTCTAATTCCCATGGGGATGTCTTGGGTACCTGGGAGTAGTTTTGGTGTCACTCAATGTTTATTGCTTGAAAGGGGGAAAAACCCCCCAAAAAGCAGTATGTGTCTGTCTGTGGTCTAGAGTTCAGACTGCCATGGAGATCCAGTCCCTGAAGCTGGTGGAGCCTGGGAATCTCTGGAGTTCACCCTCAGGGAGACTTTTGGTGCAGAGTGGCAAGTGTCTGCTGGCCCTGGAGTGCCTGAGGGTGCCAGGCACATCCACAGGGAGATGCCAAATCCATTAGTGAATCTACAGGAGATTTCCTCAGCATGTGTTGGAGTCTTGGATGAGAGTGTTCCATGGTGCTGGGTTTGGTTTGAGGTGTGGGTTTGTTCATAACATGGTTAATGACTTGTTCTGAGGCAGATCTACAGAGTCTGTCTTTCCCATCTTCTGTTTATATGAGCTAATACCTCAGGTTTAGTATTTGTGCACTGAATTATATGGCACAGATCCAAATCTCATTGCCTGCAGCAGAAAAACAACTCAATTGGAGATTTCACTTCAGTGCACTTTGTACTTTCTATTCTTGAACAGCTCTTGATGCATCAAGGAGTGTGTATGTACTGTGACTACAATCTTATTTAACAGAAGGGAAAAATAATTTAGATTTTCCTTTGCCTTTTTTTTTTGTTCTTGGTGGACAATTTACTTTTCTTTTGTTGCCTTTTTGTTCCCACTGGAAATAAAAATTCTTCTAAAAGACCCAGTCTGCTAAACCAGGCCAGTTTTGTCCCCAGAAATGTTAATTAAATGGCACCACAGTTTATTTTGGCCTATTGCATTGAGTTCTGACCAGAATTTCTGAGTAGCATTGTGGCAGTCCTTGTACTCAGCACATTGTCCAGAGATTGAATGTTGAGATATTTGGTCCACACTCCATCTTCTCCCCATGGAGTCCCTCAGTCAGTGTGAGGAAGGAAACCCAGGTGCCCTGGCTGAAGAAACAAGGAAGAGACACATGGTATGGGCAGTTCAGAGCTCTATCCCCCTTCCCCAGTGCAGGATCAGAATCCACACTGCTCAACAGGGACTTACCAGGTAGCCATGACCTCATCACTTTCTCCACCTTCTATCCCACATTTCCCACCTTTACCCCTCCCAGGTGAATAGCTCACTGCTGTGCTCCTTTCCTGTGGGGCCTGGCTTTCCTGATTTAACACTCCTATGACAATATCCTGGTCTGCACGAGTCACTGCTGATAAGCCAGTACATTTTAATAGTTTTTGGTATTTTTCACTCACTAAAGTTCCTAATACTCATTTAACACCTTTTACCTCCTAGGTTCTCCATTATTGTTTTATTGCCTTAACTCCACTTTGGCTTAGGCCACCTGTTTTTCCTCTTCCATTACTTGAACAATGAACAATTTATCACACTTTTACCTTGCAGGGTTAACCTCAGACCAGTGCTGGCTATCTGCATGCCTGCTTTAACTTCATTTTTACATGTATTGCAGTTTCTCTCTTTAGAAATAATTAGGGAAAAGATAAGTAAAGGAGAGAGAAATGATGCTATGTTTAACTGAGAAATCTAGTGGTATGTAAAAGTAATTGATAATAGCACAAATTCACAAATTATATTTAATTGCCAGTATGAATCAGAAGTTTCTGCTTCTGGTTTCTTTAAAGTTATTTCTCTTGTGTGAAGCATTGCAATTTGTTGAACTTTGCAGTTGCTGTGATAACACAGATATTTGCTTTTCCAGTTCTGTCATCAGATATTTACCTTACAGTGGCAGCTGACATTGAGACCACTGACCATTAAAGCTGCTGTTTGGTTTGCTGGCACTAAAACTTCACCACCTTGATGCTCAGGTGCTGGCAGAGAAGTTGTAAATCCAGCACACCTTATTTATATGAGACATGTTGGCTACTGTTGAATATCAATAGTACAGGACACATACTGGTCCTGTTTGCATTGGTGTTGTGACCAATCCTTTTGGGAGGATTGTAAGGACTGTAAGGAGGCTTTCAAAGACTGATAGGAATCTTGGTGTTGGACAGGACAGTCCCCAAAAGAGACAGTGAAGACAGAAAGCCTGGTTCCTCTGAGCCCTGGGTGGGGTGACCAATTTGAATGAGGCACAGAAAGTCCAGAGCTGTAGTGATGTCCTTTGTAGTTAATCTGTGAGTGCTGAGGAGACCCTAATATTTGCACTTAGAGATGAATGTGATTAGGAATATTCCTAGCCACTGAAGCCAACTGGCATGTTTTAAATAAACCCTCCCAGCCTCCAAAGCACAGTGGCTCCATACACATCATTTCCTGGGAATGGCCCCCAGACTGCTTTAATGTGCAGGCACTGCTCTGGAGCTTTTGGGAGACTGTTAATAACAGGCTGAATTTGCACCAGGGACTGTTCAAACAGTCTCACAGTACAACCTGTCACATTTCCAAGACCAAGAACATTCCCCAGCTCTATCTAATTTACTGGTATAATCAGGGTGCTAGGCAGCCTGTGCAGCAAAGTCATCCTCCTGCAGCACAAAGCACTCTGAGTGCTTATATATGCCTGAGCCAAGGCATGCTTGGAAATGGATCCACAAAAGCCAGAGCTTCAGAGGTGCAGCCTGGCCATTGAACTCCCTTGGAGTTCATGCTTGACAGGTAATGAAGGCATTGCTCTCACTGACTGGAAACAGGGAGTGAAAACATTATCCTCAGCACTAAGCAAAATAAACAGTCATTAGTCATAAATCTGGGACACATTCTCAGCACTATGTAGGAATTGGGAGATTTCTTTCAGTGCCATGGAACATCTTTAAGGTAGCAGACTGTCACAGTACTGCATATATTTTAAAAAATTCAGGTTCAAACTAGCAGGGAGAACTCTACCAGGCTAATTGTGAAGGAACAACCTTGCAGAGTAGCACATGCCATTAAATAAATTACGTATTTGGATATTATTGTGTCAGCGAATCTTAGTCTGTTCAAAATATTGTTACTTTTGTGACTTGTGAATCATAAGTGGCTCAATTCTGAGCTATGAAAATAATACATTAATCCAGGTCTGTGGGAGTTAAAATTACATCAAATGCAGTAAAGACATAGAATTCAACTTTACTACTGTAAGGGGAAACATATTTGTAATTGAAGGAAGACCTTCTGCAGAAAGGAGCTGTTGAGCTCAGTGATCTGATAACAGAGGAATTTTAGCATGAAATTCTCTGTGACCAACAGAGAGCAGCTTGTGAAAATACAGCTCATTCTTCAATTTACTGTGTTCACCTTTTTTCTGTCAATTCAGCCCCCAGGCTAAATCTTTGCTGACAACAATAAATCCCCCCCAAAAAAAACATTCCTGCAGACTCTCCTTGCCCTGCTACCACCCACATAGCAACCTGCTGTGTTCTGGGGAAAACACTGAAGTTTTGATTACAGTCATTGCTCAGTTTACACTACAATGAGATCAACACCAAGCAGGAGCTGAAAGCAGGTCTGCTACAGAGAAATCAGACAATTGGTTTCTCAAAAGTCTGAAAGGCATTAGAGAAATAGCAGAATTTTGTGGTCAAGCAACAATTTGATTTTAGAGGAATATTTGGCTTCACAGAAAGGACAACAGAGAATAAAACTTTAATAAATGCTCCACGGAGAGTTTGTTTGTCTCATCAGGAAAACACCAGGATATCAAAACACTTAACTGTCATCCTTAAGGAGGAAGAATACTTATGAAAAACACAACTGCTACAAAAAAGAAAGAAGTTGCTTTAACAGCACTGCCATAATTTCATTTATGGGAGCATAAACGTGTGCCTATCAAGTATTAAACACAGGGCCAGAATGACACTTAGTAACAAAAATAATTATAACAAATACCATGTTCCTCCATTCATGTCTCTGTTCTGGCATTGCCATGTGTTTGTCTCAGGTTCCAGGACTGAGTTTAGGCACCTAACTGTTCTAAATAGCAGTAGGAGAATTGGTAGCTCCCACCCAGGACCCATGAACCCCTCTCTCAATGGCTTAATCACCAGTGCATTCAAAAGTACCTGCATGCCTGTAAAAGTCTGCCAACAGCACAAAACAGGGCAGTTTCCCAGGACCCATGAGGGTACCTGGTCAATTCTGGGCACTACTGAGATGCAAACATATTCATAATATTTATTTAAACTGGAAATAAAATATGGGCTTGTGAGTTTTAGGTCCAGGATGACTCCATTATTAGGACATGTATCCACTGTTTCTCTTTTATCTATGCTTAGCAGCCATGATGGTGTAGACATCTCCAGAAAAGAACAATGACTCTGCAATTAGCAGGCTTAGAATTTCATATCCCTATTTCATAGATCACCTCCTGCATGGAAAAATAAGTAGATCTCTCAAAGGATGACATTTTTACTATTGCTATTGCTATTACTATTACTATCCAGCCCCAGAAATCAGAAAAACAGATTATTCTGCCTCACTGGATTCAGCAGAGCAAAGAATTACACTAGGGGACACTGGAGAGGGATGGAGCAGTTCTGGATCCCATCTAGCTCTGCCCCAAACTTTTCATGTGAGCACCAGCAAATCAATTAACTCTGTGAGGTTTAAAGTAAATCTTCTCTTCATTTCCTTCTGTTATGACTGTGCTGGTTCTCTGGGCCAGGGGTCCCACCAGCAGCTTGCAGCAGGCTCAGCCCAGAGTGGCTCAGCTGTGAATGTGATCACCATCAAACTCAGGGCACAGGTGAAGCAATCCCAGCTGAGGAGCCCAGGGGTTTGGAAAAAATACCTGCATTTCTCCTCCTGGTTTTGGCTCAACAAGGGCCACACTTTAATACATGCACATTTTTCAGAGACACCAAGAAGCACCCAGGGAGTGGTGATTAGCAAGTGACACTAAAATGTTGTGCCCAGGACACAAAACTCCATCTTCCCGCAGTCACTGACTATAAGGAACACAATTTTCAGAAGCTGCCTGACCTCATTCTTCATGTCATGTTGGAAAGGGAATCACTGATACCTGTTCTCCCTTCCCAGAGAGGTCCTACTAGAGGCAGAGAGAATTTGCTGGCTAATCAGAGCTCAATCTACATTGATCTCTCCTTCCAGCTGATCTTCCTCTCTCTGCAAACATTAGCCCTTCTCTATCTGCCAATTTTGGTGACAATTTGTAATATCATAACATCAGCATGCACAGCTTTGTCTGAGTTGTGAAACAGCAGCTCACAGGAGTTCACAACATGGTCAGTCAACCTTCACAAGGGCTGCCAGGCAGAGCAAGAGCTGCAAAGGGATGTTTGTGATTTTATTCAGCTGGGAGCTGAGCCCTTCTGCTGCTGCCTTTGTACTTAGGGGCTGTGCTGGGTTATTACTGGAATGGTATGCAAAGGAATAGAGGTGACTCAAAGCTGAATAAACACAGCCATGGACTGCACAGAATGGCCAGAAAGGGCTTCCTCTTGGCTCTGATTTATAATGAGCAGAAAAGCAGTGACCTGAGCAATTATCCATCTCTTTGACTGCACTGTGCTCTTTCTGCCACAGTGGGGTTTTTTGCTGGAAGACACAGTTATTTTTACATTTCACTATTTTTTTAAATACAGGCTGTCTCTCTATGATGGGTTAAGCAGACAGCTGTGCCTTCCAGTAAAGCTGGCAACTATGACTTGCAAATATTTCTATTTATGCAGTTAAGCTGCACATTTCAAGGCTGAGCAATGCAAATTTTTTGTGTTTCTTTCTACAGTTCTACTGAGATTTGAGAGTATTCGAGACATGAGACATATCCAGGGCAGAACTGAGGAGGACTGTAAGGTTTTAAGATACTCCTGGATATCATAGGATATTTGTACAGAGGAGTGCTGCTTGTTCTATCTGTAATACAGTACTCCAAATAGACAAATATTCTTCTTGTCCTTCCAAAAATGTGAAAAAAAAAAGAATAAATAGAAAAATCAGTATCTGAGCTGGCTCTAATTTTAGTTGTGAATATACAGATTTTATTCTAGACACTGGAGGCACTAGACACAAATTGAAGGTTAATGCTTGATAGTATTCTAAGCACACTTGTGTGCCACTGAGCAGTGCTTGCATACATGGGAAATGCAAATCCCATCATCCAATTAAGTCATGCACAGTTTAGGTCTCACCTCACTGATGTCAACAGTAATTACACTCACTTATGCCCATGCTGAATAGGGTCTGTAAAACCATGAAGTAAAACCCAGATATCATTCATTACACAAGCAAGATTCCCATAAAAAACAGCATGGCATTTACTTTAAAAGCTATCAGGGTTCAGCCTGTAGAAAAAGAAAAGAGCTGAGTGATCCCTCACTCTTATAATATGAGGTGGTTTTCCACAGTTCCATGGTTTCATTTATTCCTCTTTTCACCAGGTTTTGGATGAAGCTTCCACTATTGCTCTACTGTTCATTCACAGTTCCCTATTCACCCTCATTCACAGGGAGAGTTCCCTGGTAGTCAGTTTTGATTTTCTCTTACTTGCTTTCCTTTTATCATTTCTACTCAGCTTTGATATGCATCTTTCTTAAAAAATTCCCCACCAGAAAAGATGCAGGAAGTGGTTTTAAAATATGTTAGAATTAATGTAGGATTTCAAATAAAATGAGGGGATCTGAATTTTTTATTTCAAAAAATTTCTATCAATAAACACTGATCAGAAAAAAGTCTCAATTTCCAAAGATTTCAGACCTCATCAAGTAGAAATCCTTCATTGGTATAGTCTGCAAATCTGCCTAACTATTCATGATCCTGGTCTTCTCAGGACCCCTCTGTGTCATTCTCCTTTGCAAGAAGCAAATGTAGAAATGATCTTTCAGAAAGCTGATGTGGTGATGGAGAGCAATCTTTCAATCTTCACCTAAAAGATGTTGTGAAAGAGTTTAGGCTGCCTTAGAAGCCACAACTATCAATTAGGGCCAGGTTTTACCTGAGGCACTTGCCTCACCTCAAGTGCTATGTGCAGTTTAGGGAGCCACAAAAAAATAAATTAATATTAGTGTAAGCAATTGGAGAGTATCCAAAGGGTGGCTGTGAAGATGATGAGGGGCCTGGGGGGAAAGCCAGAGGAGGACCAGCTGAAGTCACTTGGTCTGTCCAGCCTGGAGAAGAGGAGATTGAGGGGAAATCTCAATGTGGTCTTCAACACCCTCGTGGAGGGAAGTGGAGGGGCAGGCACTGATCTCTCTCCTGACCAGTGACAGAACCCAAGGGAATTGCCTAGAGCTGTGTCAGTGCAGGTTCAGGTTGGATATTAGGAAAAGATTCTTCCCCCAGAGGGTGCTTGGGCACTGGAACAGGTTCTCCAGGGAAGTGGTCCCAGCACCAAGCCTGACAGAGGTTAAGAAGTGTTTGGACTGTGCTCTCAGGCACATGGTGAGATTCTTGGGGACAGTCCTGTACAGGGCCAGGAGTTGGACTTGATGATCCTTGTGAGTTCCTTCCAACTCAGAATATTCTCTGATTCAAATTATAATTGCATTGCAAATTTGTTGACATTCCTTCAGGAGGCTCTATAACATCCTTTGTACTCGTTGAGCCTTAGAGGTATTTTTATCTCATTTAGAGAGCAGCAGTCTGAAAACTGAACTGACCTTTATGAAACTGATGTTCATTTCTTTACTGCATAAAAATTGTGTGCAAAACAAAAACATACTTTGGGATGTTTGCGTGGAGATACCATGCTATCAAGCACTTTCACTTTCTTTCAAATTTTTTTCTGATTTACAGAATAATAGAATCAAATAGGTTGAAAAACACCTCTGAGATGATCAAGCAAGTCCCTTGACTGTAGTAATTATGTCATGGCAGACAACTGGAACCATCACCAGTCCTTTATTAAAAGCTTTACATGTCTTTTTTTCCACAGATTTCTCAGGCCACTCTGACTCCTTTCCTCATTAGCTGCTTCACACAGCACCAACTCCTTCTGTCCTCTCTGCAAGTTTTGTTCTTCCTTCTGCATGACTGGTTAAACCCAAGCTGTCCCTTACCCAGCTGCCTAACCCTGTCTGTCCCTCACACAGCATCTTCTCACCTTATCTGTGCCTTGCACAGCCACATGTCCTTTCCTCAGCACAACCAGCAGCCTCTATCCCAAATTCCAATGCCATCTCTAACTACAATTTCAGCCAGCTAACCCACTCTTTTATAACCCCCATCCTCATTGGGCAGGCAAGGCTGTTTCTACTCCTTGGTAACCAGTACAGCTGTAATTCATTGGGAAGGATTGTGTCCTGGACTATCCTTAGAGCCTCTCTTCCCACAGGACACCACCTTGTCAGACAGACCAGGACACTCAGTGCCATGTCCTGCTGTTTCCTGAATACCTCCAGGGACCTCCAGTGACTCCACCACTTTTCTCAGAAGTCAGTTTCAGTGCTTGAAAGCCCTTTCCATGACAAAATTTTTCCTAGCATCCAATCTCGACCTTTCCTGGTGCAATCTGAAGGCATTTCCTCTCATCCTGTCTCTTGTTACCTGGGTGAAGACACTGACCCTGCCTGGCACAGCCTCCTTTCAGGCAGCTGTGCAGAGTGATTGGGTCACTCCTGAGCCTCCAAAACACCTCCTGACACACCCCCAGCTCCCCCAGGTGCTCTCAGCAAACTTGTGCTCCAGCCCCTTCCCCAGCTCTGTTGCCTTGGGCACACTCCAGCCCCTGAGTGTCTTTCTTGTCTGTCTTGCCCCAAACTGGACACAGCGCTTGAGATGTCACCACTGCCCAGCACGGGGACAATCCCTGCCCTGGTCCTGCTGGCCACAGTGCTGTTGACACAGGCCAGGTGCCACTGGCCCTCTTGGCCACCTGGCATACTCTGGCTCAGTTCAGCTCCCCAGGTCCTTTCCCTCTGGGCAGTTCTCCAGCCTCTCTGCCCCAGCCTGGAACTCTGCAGGGGTTGTTGTGACCCAGGAGCAGGATCTGGCCCCTGGCCTTGCTGAACTTACCCTGTTTGTCTCAGGAACAGATTTACTTGGTGGGACTCAGTAAAACACATCAGCAGTTTTAAAAGGATCTTTATTTCTTTACTCTGTTCCTGCCTGACTCATCTTCACAGTCAAAAAATCTAAAAGCAACTGCACGATGATGGCCAAAAAAAGAAGCTATGCAAAGTGTTTGGTTTGTTTTCCTCAGTACTTCAATACCAAAAAAAGAGAGAGAAAAGGAAAAAGTAGCCACTTGCATCATGTTAAGTGGATAGCACCACAAAACTGAAATTAACAGAGATATAGGTAAAAAAATATTTTCCCTGATTTTAAGGGAAAGCACTAACCAGTATGTACAGAACATAGAATGAAAGGAAACCATTTGGTTTTTTTGGAGCAACTTTGGTACAATTTTAAGGAAAACAGCCTTGTCTACATGAAATGGGATTGTTTTGCTAATAAAAAGTGTTGATAAGCTTCCAAAAAATGCAATGTTGAATGTCATTGTAGACATTTTGCTTTGATCATTGAAAAATATAAACTGAATTGCATCTCTGCACTGCAAGAATCTACCACAGAATTAAAAAAAATAAACAGAGTATTTTGCAGAGGAAGGAACAGAGAAGCCTGACAGTATATGTACTACCTGTGCCTGTGGTTCCTATGACTACTGAAAAATCAGTCTTTTTTTTTTTCTTAAATTTTTGGGCAAGAACAAACTGTAATTCTTACTGGTATCTTGGGTAAATGAATTAATTTTGCCTTTCAGAAGGCAATAGAGACAAATCCTGGAAACCACAAAAAGAGGATCTCCCAGGATCACAAGGATGCTGTGGCCACTAAAGACTGATTCTGGAAGAGAGAACATGAGATACACAGAGCTCAGTATTCTTGTTATTACTTAGCAATTTCATAGATTTATTTAGAACTCTGATTATTGAAATAAAAATAAGGGAAGGTTTTGATTCTATTTTCGTCCAAGCCTGAAAATTGGATCTTAAGGTAAGTAATTGCATAAAGTGCAAAAATCTAAATAGCTATTCTAGTGTTCTAAAAAAGGAAAAAAGTTATTAAATGCAATTTCTCTTCTGAACTAAAATTTATGTTACATATCAAATGAAAAGTAAATAATGTTTTAATAGTTCAGGCTTTAGATTTAGTAAATGTATACAGTTTTGAAAAAAATATAAAATGTGAGAATTATATTGATAAATATTGGGCTACAATGTAACAATAGTAACACAGTATACCCAAACATACATTTATTTTTGTCTTGGGATTCCAGTAAGAATTCCTGATGAGTTCAACCAACCTGAAGATATGGAAAAATGATTGGAAAATATTTTTGTATAATTGTTTGAAAATATGGAAAATATCAGATAATAATAAGAAAATGTTCCATTTGAATTACCACCCTCTCTCTTCCTGCACCCAAATCTTTTCACTTAACACAATATGGACTCACCTGGTGAGTAAAACCTCATTTACTTTAGGGCTGTGTCTGAACTTCAGGCTTTGAGAACATTTCTGTCTAACACTGGCTTGGATGTCACTGCTTTCAGCTGAGAATAAGGAGCTCTGGCAACAGAATTAATGTAAAGCATATTTGGCTCATTAAGGGAAGCATGAATAATAGATCTGTTATCAATTAGCTGGTTTAATGAACTACTCCATATGTCAAGGAACTGAAGAGTTTTCTATATTTGTACATCTCTACATCTACCTTCATGTTTGGGCTCAGGGTCAGAGTATTTTTAAGATGGCCTTTTCTCTTTCCTTCAGCCTATCTCTCAGAAATTCTACGTTTTTTAAATTAGGGATAAAGCTGTAGTCCTTTAGAATGCCAAAGGACATAGAGATTTTGCTTTAAAAGCTTTGAGAGGAATTAATTTTTAGCAGGAGCCCAAGGCCTTGAAAAAATATCAGTAATTTCTGAAGACATAGAAGTCATTGACAAAAATCTCAAATACTGTTTTAATTTCAGGGCATTTACATTTTAAAAATGAGGAAATGAGCTACTTAGAGTCTGAGGCCATGAAGCCTAGAGAAATAAAAAAATTTCAATAAAAGATTGACTGTTTGGGGGAGAAATAGTTTCAGAGTGTGAAAATTGAATCTTTTAATCACAAAATTAAAATTGGGATAACTACATACAGTTTCAATTCATCATGGCAAACCAATTATTTCTAAGAGGTATTGTCTGAAATATCTCCTTTAGGTGGCAGAATACTTTCACAAAATATACCAGAGCTGAAGCAACTCCCATCATGGGTCTGGGGCAGCAGTACCCCCATGCAGCAGGATTGACTCTGCTGGTACACTGTGCACATCAGTGCTATGACCAAGGACCTAATAAATGAGGAATAGTGAGCACCTCTTTAAACTTCATTCATGGATTTGATATCTCTTCGAATAAATCTTATTTGTGCTTATTAATAAACTGAAACTGAGAGGAAACATTCCTTTCTGCAGCTGCCTGTTGGGTTGTTTCACTGGAGGTGGAGCCATATTCTTGCAGGTGCACAGCGATAAGCACAAGAGGCAAGGCAAAGAAATTGCATTTCCATAAGGTTTAAGGGAAAAGAAATCTTTATAAAAGGAGAGTTCAGACACTGAAACACTGCTGACCAGGCTGAGGAACTTCCTTCTGTGGAGACTCTGGGCCCACAGAGCTGCCTGAAATAGAGTTTTCTTTTTCACCTTTTGTGGACTTCTCGAAGGCAGCCAGTGGATTTCCAGGGAAATGGAGATTGCAGATTGAAAACAACTGGAATAGACTAAAAGAAATTGGTCTTTCAGTTCTGCACCACAGCTTGTAGCTGCTTCTGTCTACATAACACAGCTATAAAAGGTTGTTTGCTTCTGAAATGATACATTTATTTTACTGTGAAGTGTTTTGGAAACCAGCTCCTAAAGACAATGCCAAAAGTATCTTTTACACCATCAATAAGACATGAATTCTACAGAGGCACACTCAGAAGGAAGTTGTTTAAGGGTTTATTTTCACTCTCCATAAAGAAACTGTTAAAGCATTTCTGTCTTCAGCAGCCTCCAGTGGTGGCACATGGCTTCATGGACTGAACCAAAAATGCCACCCTTGCTGTGCTCACACTGTGCTGCTGCTGGGAGCTGCAGATACAGGAGGCTTCAGCCTCTGACACTCCACAAGTTCCCCAGCTCTTGTTCAGAAAAATCTCACATCCCCAGATGACTGAAAATTTTGCTTTAATTCAATGATGAATATTTCCAGAAGGAGGGAAAGGCCTTTCTAGCTGTGTGTGTCATAGGATCCTAAGAGCATTGGTGTGCTGGATGTTTAAAAATGCTCAGGGGAACGTGTTCATCCAGTCAGAGAAGACTTCTACAGTTTATGCAAAATATGACAGTATTTGAAAATGAATTCTGAACTGACAAATTTTATCACTTTTCTCAAGCAGGACTTAAATCTTACTGGTAGAAATCCCTACTCTTTGGTTGACCATCTGTATCAGTCTGACATCTCCAATTATTTTTAGAATGTTACTGCTGCCTCCCTGCCTCCATCACTGTTCTTCCTTCCCATAATAAGAAGGGGAGTAAAAAGGCCTGTATGGCCAAGAGCTGCATTCCTAAAGCAGCTCTGGCAATCAGTGTGATCACTGTTACTGGAAGAGAAGCATAAAGCCTTCCTGGTATTTGTTTGAAAACTGGTACTAGCAAAGAAATCACTGATTTTTTTTTTTTTAAACATTTCCATCATACATGAAAGTGAATTTCTTTTGATAGACAACCTAATTAAAAAGGAAGTGTCTTCTATTCTGAAGAAACCAGTTTTTTGTGATTTTTTTTTTTTTTGGGTCATTAAGGTTTTCCATAAGGAAAGACAGACAGTATATAAAAGGTTAAGATGGATGATGGCACATCTTGATTAAAAACCTTTCTATACAAGAGTAAAGTCTTCCCCTTGTGCCCAAGAGACTGAGAATGATGACCCAATCAGCTGCCAAGTGGAAGCACCATCAGCCTGTGGAGGTCAGACCCACCTCTGAATGTATTTGAAATATACTGCAGAAAACAACTTTGGGGAATTTTACTGGAAGCTGTAAGTCTTTATAAAGCTTCAGCTAAAACATGTCCTTTCCTTGCCCTTTTCTTGAGTGATAGACCCAGCTCAGTGTGATCTGAATGTTTAGTAGATCTGCTCTCTAACACTCTCCAACAGAAAAAAGTTGATGGGTTTCTTGATTTCGTGGTATTTTATGCTCTTAAATGTGTGACATGTAATGAAACAGATATTTCAGATGAAAATACTGGAAGAAATGTCAAACATTATCGTGTTGATTCTGCTGCTATAAAATACATATGACTTTTTTTCCTCCTTGATAATTTTCATCTAACCTTGTTTAGCTCATAGTTGGAGATTTAATAGTCCTCAATTAACACATCTTGCATTTGTTACTATTGAAGTTGATCCAATTTCTACTACACTATTACTTTAGATATCTCATTTAATGAAATTCTTAACTTACTCTGTTGACAATGTCTCTCATTTTGACCTTCTCAGCATTACCTGCTCTCTTCTATTTACTAAATTATAAATGAAGATGTTATTGAGGTGCTCAGTGGTGTTGTTGATTCTGTGTTCAGACTCCCTTTATCCTGATACTACATGACTCTCTACCACCTTTCTTTAAGTTCTTAAGAGGTCTAATATTTAGATCCCCATCTTTTCCAATGTAGCTGAATCTTCCTATGATAATACATTAAAAGCTTTATTACAGAAGGTGCAGCTATCCCAAGTGATACATATAATTGTATTAGTATTTAAGATCTTCTCTGTAAGTTCCCCAGAAATTATGAAATGGGTGTGTTTTGATACAAGCACAGAATACCAATATGGTATTTCCTCACCCAATCTGAGATTCTGGAATCTCCCCATAATTAATAGATTAGCAGGGGATATAAATAAAATTAATAAATCGTCCTTCAGGACTAGACAAATAGATCTCTGCTTCTATCAAGGGAGCCTATGTTGGTTTAGATGCCTACTGTTAGAGATATGAATTTATAATGATGATTCTTATTGCTGCTTCCCAAAGAATAAACCTTATTTATTTAGTATTTCATAATATAAAATTAATCTAGATTTAAATGTTGTTGGCATTCATTGCCAAAAAACCCCAGCCCACTCCCCACAACCTACACATTGTACAGACTGCTTATTTAACTATTTTTTCCCTTGCTTGTTTGTTCAGACCCTGGGGGGTTAGAGCCTAGCAGCATAAGAATTCAGCAGCTTATTTTTGAACAGGGGATTAATTGAGAGAAAGAGCAGTGATCCACTTGAATCACTTAGCAGCATTTTGGTATTTTGGATATTTAAGAATTGCATAAACTAGAGTGGTGCCTTTTCAGGGGTGTAGAAGAATTTATAATTCTTTTTAAAAAGATCAGTAGACAGTTGGAGTTCTGTCACCTTGACCATGACAAGGAACTTGGATCCTCAGCTGTTAGAAGAGGCCTTATCCTCTGTCTTTGCTGTCCCTGCTCTGTCTGGAATCAGAACAGTCCTAGAAGTGGCACTTGGACTTGAGAAGGATTTCCAGCAGAGGTAGCTCCTATTATACACTTTTGCTCCTGGCCTTGGTGTAAACAGGACACTTAAGAAACCAGAGACTGGAGGAGGCAGGGATGTGCCAAGAACCAGCTGGATCTGCTCTCTGGTAAAGCCACAGAGGCAGGAGAGGTATCATCTGTATCCTCTCTTTGGACATTTTCAAATAAAGAGCTGGGACCAGTCTGCAGGTGAGGGAGAAACTGTCATTGTTTGAACAAGAGAAGTAACAAACAGTAGAAAAGTTGGGGGATGCAGCCTGGGAAAAAAAAATTTCTTTGCCTCAGTAGGATTCTGCTGTCTGTGTTGAAACCTGGCAGCCAAAAGTTTTGGTAAACTAAGAGCATGTGCTGGTTTTGGGCTGAAGTTCAGGACTATCATCTGTATAGTAATGCCATGTCAAGAGGATTTTGTACCTGATGGTAAGCATTTCCAGACTTGGAGTCTTCAAATCCCCTAAGACACAATTAATTAACTGCCATGTGATTAAAAAGTCATCATGGTAGACAAAAGTCTCTTAGGAGCAAGTCTGAGTGTCTCAATTCTGACATATGACTATTTTGGAGGCTGAATGTTGTTTAATGTTAAGTCTTTATTAATAAAGCTGTTCTACCTGAATAATAAAGGCCTTCAATTTGCATCCTAAGCACATTAGCAAGCATTCACTTGTTGCTCATAATTACATTGAATGATGTGATTACCATGTGAAGTGATGTAGTTTTACAATGCTGATTTGCAATAAATAATCTCCAAGTGCTTTCTAATCCTAAAATTAAAATCTGATCTTTAATAAAACATTAATTCCACCACACCTGTGGTGAGGAACTTTAAGGAACTATAAACCAGTACAAATAAATTAACACACAGGCACTTGAACAGTTTCTACACAATGTAAAACCAGTTGGAGCAATCTCATCAGTGATTTCTGTAGAAGTCTGGAATTCTGTTCTTTTGCCCTCACATATCTATTAAAATTCTTACATTACTTTTGTCTGCAATCTGCAAAGTGTAATAAAAATTGTTGGTTGTCTTTTGTTTCTGATATATGTAGCTGTAACTGTCTCTCTGTCCCAGTAGCACCATTTTTCCATGTTTAAGAACATGGCAGTCTGAATTAGGGAGGGACAGGGAAGGAATGCATGGGATGAGCAACTCAAAGCAGTTCTGAACCCTTTTCTGTTTGTTCAACATAATATTTGAAATATTCAGAAGCCATTAACTCCAAATGGCACCTTTCATTGAGATCTGAGTCAGTTACTAGTTATTACTAGTTACTAGGTTTTATATAAAATGGCATCCTGAATCAGGATCCAAGTCAGTTACTAATATATTTCTGCACAAATACATGTAAAATTGCAGCTGGAAGCTTCCTAGGTAAAATCCTAACTGGATCACTGAAATTACACAAGGATGAATCAAACTTTAATGTAGTGATTATCTAACCAATGTAGTCCTTGCACTTTACAGTAAGTATTACTAAAACCTTTCATTTTGAATTATTTAGTGAGAACATAGAATGATTCATAGGTGAAACAAAATAGACAGGTTACTCAAACCTGGAGATGATTGAAATAAACAACAAAACTTCAAATAAGCAGTTTTAGCAATCAAGAAAATGCGGGATATAACAGCTGCTAAATGTAAATTAGTGCATAATACAGCAATAAAATTGAGCTAGTTATTTACTAAATTGACACAAAAATTCAGTAGAGAACCTTGTTTTACTTTTAAATTCACATTCAGAAAAAGATAAAACAGATAAAATGAAAGATTCAAATGAAAGCAAGAACGAGAATATCATTACTTTACTATGTAATAAGTTAACTCATTTTAAATGGAGTATGTTGCTCTTCATCTTATCTTAACAAGGATATTGTAGCACAGCTAGAGGACCTGAGAAGTGCTGACAAAGTCCAATAACCTGGAATAAATATCAAACTAAGGAAGAAATGAAAACCACAGGTTGTTTACTATGGAATGGAAATAAGTAAATTTAGTCATAAGACAAAATGTACCCAAATTGTACAATCTGGAAAAGGTCAGACAAGGAATTCTGTTTCCCTTTTTTCATAGCAAGCATATGTGAGGGCATTAAATGAAGTTGAAACGTGATGAACTGAAAATTGCAAAGAGGAAATAAGTTCCATTTCATACTGTAATTATCTGATAGAACCCTTTGCTGCAGGAGGCAGTTTTAGGCTGAAAGAGGATATAGAAAAGGACTGGTTACAATTTTGCTATAAAACCCATCATTCATTACACTTACAGCACAGACTCAGAGGGAAGTAAATCTCTTACTTTTAGCCCTGAGTTAATCTTTTAATGGTAATCTGATTGTTGGGCTATTGTGCCATCCTGTGCTGCTGCAAATTTCTCATAAACTTCCCCAAACTTGTGCAGTTTGACAAAGATATCAGAGCTGTGCAATCCTACTAAAATTCAGTATGGCATTTCTCATGCTTTTGATACCAGAAATGTCTAGTGAATCTGAAAGCAGAATCTAGAAATAAGTATATTTTTTCATCACAATTCTCAGAAAAGCCAATTTTTTACACTGAGTTTATAAACATTTAGATAGTAGAGTATCCCAGTGTCCCTATCTAGTTTTTAAAGTATTCAGAATAGTGCTGTATTTTCACTTAAAATTTAGCCTACACCATCTACATCAAATCTGCAGCTGCTCAGCCATTCAATACAAAAACTTTGCTTTATGCTCAGGATATCAGTGAATTCTGGTGTATATAAATATATATATATATATATATACATATGTATGTGTATATATATCTATATATATATGTATACATATATAGATATATATATAGATATATTCTTGACCAGATTTAATTTTAACACAGCAAAAGCCAGTATGAGCATTATCACATACATAAAGATAGTGTTTTTTCTAGGTGGGCTTAATGGACTGTCCTGTTTGAACAAAGACAAACAAGTTTGGTAAAGAATTTTTTAGTGCTATCCCACCAAGTGACAGACACAACATCACAAGTTTTCTTACAGTATGAAACTAATTATAATCTGTATCTTTGCCATCTCAATGTCTTGTCAGCCTGTTTCCTCAGGACAAGTGCTCCAGTGCTCTGATCATCTTTGTGACCCTCTGGAGATACTCCAACATGCCCATGTTCTTTTTATTTTGTGAGCCCTAGAGCAGAATGCAGGACTCCAGATGGGGTCTCATAAGAGCAGAATATAGGGGAGAATATATATTATATATTCCTCAGCCTGCTGTTCCTGGGGCTTTTGAAGCAGCCCAGGTCACAGTTGGCTTCCTGGGCTGCAAGAACATGCTGCCAGATCATGTTGACCTATTATCTAAGAGCTTTTCTTAATTATGTTTTCCATATCCTCAGAGTGGTTGAATTAAATAATACTTCTTACTGGAGTTCAGTGATGACATAAGTGTATGTTTGAGTACACTATGTTACTATCACTACAGTGTAAAATCTATTGATACAATGCTCTTTTCTTATATTTTTGTCTAGTTTGCATTCATTTGCAAAGTCTTAAGCCTACGTGATTAAAACACCTGGATTGTCTAATGTTCTCTTGCAAGGCATTTTAGAGAGGACAGCTGATAGTAAAGACATTGCAGTCTCAAGAGTATCTGAATTTGTCTTGCAGATCCAAGTCAGAGCGATAGAAGCCCCTCCAAGTGTGTGTGCTGCAAGGGACTGGATTCTTCAGATAACTCTTCATTTGCTTCGCAAATAATTAAAGAACAAACTCTTTTTATCATTCTGTTCAGTTCCCAGCTTTTTGCTTTGTTTGTTTGTTTTATAAATAAACTAAAATTGTGTTTGCCTTATGTTTTGGAAAGTCCAATCCATATTTACCCACCAGCATAGAGGATTAAGCAGCTGTATTGCTGGAGTAGAGTTGAATTAGACAATCATTGATCCACATGGTTGATTTACAATAGAAATTAATAGGAACATTTCCCTGAATCAAATTATTTCTTGATAAGAGTGCTCAGTCAATAAGCGACTCTTGCAATATCACTCTGTAATGAAAAAACATAACATTCACTTTTCCTTAATCCTCTAAGTGTCAGCCCATAGCAGACACCCTTGAAATACCTTACATTGTGATAAGTGTAATTTGTTTCACTTTAGGATTTAAAATGCTGCTTCTTTGAAGCGGGGTCTAGTCTGACTAGTCAACTTGCAAAAGTGACAACACAGGTTTTAATGAGATGACTCAGTGTGCTCCAGATTGTGCTCATTGCATCACTAAATAAATGTCCCTATTTGAGTGGGATGTGTTACAACTCACAATTTTGTGCCTTGCAATATTGCTGCTGGAGAAGGCCAGCTAGTTGTGGGAATTTTCTTATGCAGGAAGGTTTCTTGCTTTAGTTCAAGAATATAAATATGAGCTTTGTTTCTTTGCCAAAGGTGTCCTGGGGTGCATCAGGAGGAGCATTGCCAGCAGGTCAGAGAGGTGATGCTGCCCCAGTGCACAGCCCTGGCAAGGCTCCCCTGGAGTGATGAGTGCAGTTCTGGGCTCCCCAGCACAGACATGGAGCCACTGGAGGAGTCCAGTGGAGGACAACAAAGATGGTTGAGGGACTGGAGCTTCTCTCTCACAAGGAAAGGCTGAGGGAGCTGGGCCTGTTCAGCCCTGGAAAGAGAAAACTGAGAGGAGATCTCATCAATGTCTGTCAGTGTCTGTAGGGAGGTGTCAGAGCATGGACAGGCTCTGCTCATGGTGCCCAGCCACAGCACAAGAGGCAATGGGCAGAAACTGTGCCCAACAAATTCCAATAAAACACGAGGAAGAACTTGTGTAATGTGTGGGTGACTGAGCACTGGCACAGATTGCCCAGAGAGGATGTGGAGTCTCCCTCACTGGGGATATCCAAGAACTGCCTGGAGCAATCCTGTGCCCTGTGCTCTGGGATGACCCTGCTCGGACAGGGAGGTTGGATCAGGCAAGCCACTCTGTTCCCTTCCAACCTGACCCAGTCTGTGATTCACTCATTCTGTACCTCCTACTGAATGCACACTATTCCTTCAGAACCTAGCTGTTAGTTTTTCCAGTTGTTGTCTCATTTGTTGCTTGTTAGAAAATGTGATATATCTTAACCAAATGCATCCATGGACTCTCTGCATGCAGGTCATCTCTGATAATCATACAGGGCTAAGTTTATGAAAATGTGAGTAACCTCACTGTTACATTAGGTCTTGTCATTAAGCAAAAATAATACTGCAGTTGATTCATGATAGCAGAATCCACACCTGGAAATATATTCTACAAGTGAAGAGCCAGTCAGATACTTATTTTTTCAGTCTAGGGTTAAAGCTAAGGCACCCATCTGCTGGCCTGACAGAGAGCTGTGTGGGTTATGCTCCAGGACCTAAGGTCTGTGATGTTGCCCAGATAGTGCCACAGCTTGTCAAGAATGCAGACTTCTATCCACTGCTACTCTTTCATGTGGGCATGAATGACATTACAAGCCAAAACCTTGGCAGAATCAAGGAAGTCTATAAATCCTGGAGGTGCTACTGAAAAATGGTGCCCAAATTACTTTTTCTTCCATTTTACCATTTAGTGGAAAAGATGCAGTTAGAAAAGAGAGATGTTTAATGGAAATCAACATCTGACTTCATGAATGCTGTTATGAGTATTTTGACTTTGATGACAAAGGGGGGACATTCTTTGATGACTATAGCCTTTTAGGGAGGAATGGGATCCACCTGCCTAGAAGAGACAAGGGAATCTTTGGCAGCAGGTGGGCTAGTTTTGTGAGGTGAGCTTTAAAATGAAGGACTAGGGGGCCAGTGTCCAAAGTGACAATGTTCACACCATTGTGTCCAACTGGAAATGAGCCAGGCCAACCAGAGAAGCAACAGAATTCCTTGGTTACCTTTCCACATGAGAATCAGAATGCCAAGCACCTCAAGTGTGTGTCTAGCTGTGGTGGATCCTCTTGCACCCCACCTGACAAACCTTCACCCCTTATTACCCCTCTGAAATACCTTTATACCAACGCACACAGCATGGGGGATGAACAGCAAGAATTGGAGATCTGTGTGCCATGATCTTATTGCAGTTACAGAGACAGGGTAGGATAGCTCACTGGAATGCTGGAATGCTGCCATGGATGGCAATGGAATAGCAATAAGGTCATGGGTTTGATCCCTGTATGGGCCATTCCCTTAGGAGCTGGACTCATTGGTCCTTGTGGATCCCTTTGAACTCAGAATATTCCATGATTCTGTGATTCTTTGAAGTGATTGATTTGCTCTTTATGTGAAAGAGAAACTGGAATATATTTAAGTCTAGTGGAGGATGGACAATTAGTGGGAGTTTATGGACAAGGATTAAGGGACAGACTAACATGGGTGATTATTACAGGTCACTTGATTAGGAAAAGGAAGTGTATGAGACCTTCTATGAGCAGCTGGGAATAGCCAAGATCACAGGCCTCATGGGACATTCCAACCACCTGGATATCTGCAGGGCACACAGTCCAGGAGGCTCCTGCCGACCATTGATAAAAACTTTTTGTTGCAGCTGGTGGAGGACTCAGCAAGGAGAAGAAAACCTTTTTTACTTTGAGGGCGGCAGAGTGCTGAAATGGGCTGCCCAGAGAGGTTGTGGAGTCTCCTTCTCTGCAGACACTCAAAATCATCCATGATAGGATCCTGTGCAAGCTGCTTGATCAGTGGGCTGGGCTAGATAATCTCTAGAGGTTCCTTCTAACCCCAGCTGTTCTATGTTGTTGTAAGCACAACTGCCCCATTAGTCTAAGTATAGAAAGATGTAGGGCATTAAAGGATGTCTTCCTTTAAAAAATAAAAAACAAACAAACAAAAAACAAAAACACAAAATCATTCTTTCAATTGGCTTCAGGTCTGTAATGATAAAGATTATCCAGATGGAAGTAAATAATTGTTTCTATGACAACTGAACCAGACAAGTAACTCATTCTCTTAGGGGTCTAGTAGTGCCAGATTCAAGACTATTGAAAACCACTTGTTTTAATAAAATAAGATTTTTATGGCTTTAAGTATACAGGAAAACCAGATTTGTGAATAGTGTTTCTGGCCTGATTTACTACTTTTTGCCATTTTTAGGATTTTTTTCCCCCTTAAATACTATGTAACCACAGCACAGAGGCTGTCTGCTCTCTGCCTTCAGCAAATCTCTTTTATTGGTTTTATATTTTCTGTTGCTCCATTTTGACATTTCCATTCATGTACTAGCAACTGTTCGTTATATTCAATTTTCCTTGCACATAGTTCAAACCCCTTGTTATGCATTTGTGGAGCTATTTATTCCTTAGTAAAATTCTAGTCTTTTTGAATTCACTCTAAAACATCTCTGATTATTGATTCTGTATTTTGAAGTTCTCACAGTTTTGGTTTCTATGGCTGGTACTCACTGCAGGAGTGCTGCTTAAACCAGAGCACTGAAGCTTTTTTATGCTGCTCAGCTCCGTCTGTGTATCTTACATCAAAATTTAAATTATGGATACCTAAAGGATACAGCCTTGCTGACACTCACATTGCATGTTGACTTCTATAGAGTAACTTCTTCTGAGTAAGGAGAAGGGTTCTTCAACATTAGAAGAGTAAATTGGAGAGCTAAGAAGAATCACTATTGATTATGAATAAGCATATGGAAAGGGGGCATATACAAGATATTGAAATATATTTCACTTAAAAAAAACCCTCAGCTGAAGTTAGGGAATAAAACATATTCTTGTTCTTAAAAACATCTTTTAATTTATTAATTCTAGAACTCTCTTGAGGGGAAATAAAACGATCCCATTGCATTTCCAATATTCATTTTTTTAATGTAAGAGAATACTTAGTCCATGGAAGGTCCTGTGCTTATGAACTTTTAGAACAAAGAAAACAGATTTGTGTTATTTGACAGTAAGATAAAATTCTACTTCTTTAAGTTTCTGTGAAGAAAAATTCTATTACCAAAATCCACAGAGAATATAAGAAAAAATAAAATGCCTTTAAAAGAAATATTCTGTGATGTACATTCAGAAAAAATCTGTATTATCTGAATTTTGCAATGCTGTGACCTGGAAAATGAAACCTGTTGCAAAACCGAGAGGATGGCACAATTAAAATTCGGTAGATTGATGAATTGTTACAAACAATAAATTTTTAATAGGATTTGAGCATAACAAGCTTATATCTAGAAAGATTTAGGCATCTTTAGCAAAGATTTTTTTTTCAGTGAAATGAAAAGCCATTGTTGTCTTCAAAATATGAATAGGACTGCCATAATCAATTGCAAATACTTTCTTCATAACGTTTCTGAAAAAATTCTTCTTGTATCCAAACATGACTAACTTGTTTTTAGAACTCAGAAACTTTTATTCACAACCCTTGTACAGGAAGATACTATAAACTGAATCACAGACAGTTTTTACCAACTTGTTTTGCCTATTGTTTTTCTTGGCGACATCAGTGATAAAAAATACTGTGCTGTGAAGTGGAAAAATGATTTATGAATAGACTGCAGAAACAGCAGTGGTGAAAAGAGAAGTTTCATCCTCACCAACCTCAGGCAAGGATGACTTAGGGACCACGTTTCCCCAATTCCTGATTTATTGAAGGTGTACAGGTTTCTCTTAATAAGACAAAGGCTTTTTTTTTACTTAGTGTGTTGCTATTACATCTTACAAGGGAATAGAAGTTCTCTCTTATTCTTTGGCACTTCGATTTAACAAGAAAAATCCAAATGATAACTTACTGCTTTTTGCAGTAAGTGCTTTTTGTTTATTCTACATTTCTTGCTTAGCTTTGAAGGTTAACACAAGGGAAACCTGTTACCCTTTTCATAGACAGATAAGGTCCCTTTTGAAACCCTGACATTATGAAAAATTGTTTTAACCCATAAATTTTGCTTCTGTAAAACACAGTTTGGAGAACTGAAAGCAGTGTCTGCCTGTTGACCTACCATGTAGGAAGGGGAAACAAGTAGCAACTTCATGTAGGGCAGTTGTTCAATGCTCATCCAAAGCTTTGCAAAAGTTATGCTTTAGACTCATAGCTAAACATGAAAAGATGACATTTAAAAGCTCAATACAAACATCTTTTTAGGCATTTCTCTCCAAGCCCCTGTACATGTGTCAACACAGAGAGCTTGTCAAATTAAATAGGGAAGATCAGAACACAATTTCCTTATCGTAAAACGTGTAATACTGACTGAAGTCCCATGTGATGCAACACACCTGAAACAACATTAATTCCATTTATTCAGTCTGTGTCTACTAGAAGAGAAGCCTAAACAGCAATGACAAAGATATCACCACTAGAGATACAATAAACAGAATAAGATTAATACTTTTTTTGATGTTATATGGTGAATAATTGCTGGAATTTGTTTCTAAACTGCAAATGCAATCATAACAATAGGGAAAAAATCAGTATAAATGATGAGGATTAGACAGGGTAAATAGCTATTGATCAGATTATCCAATCATTTTGCTAGAACAGGAGAACTTTTTATAGCCTTCTTGTTAGGTGTTTTTGGTTTTTGCTTTTTTTTTTTTTTTTTTTAAATTAAGCCAGTGGTGATTTTGTATCATCACTTGAGATACTAGCTCAAGATTTAATGCCCTCCTTATTATGGATGTTGGATGGGTGAAAATGATAGAATATAGCCCCAGTCTTAATAAACTGAATCTTATGCATACCCATGGATATCTACACATTGATTTTCATCACCTGCACTTTAACTCTTCCTTTATCTCCACATTTGCTGGGTTTTGTGGGGTTGTTGTGGGTTGGCATTTTATTTGTTTGCCTTTCTTCTTTGTTTGCTGTGCCCTTAAATAGTTACAGAAAAGCAGATATTGAACATATACTACTTAAACAGGGATCAGTTAATTGAAATTTTACCCCAGAATGATTGATGATCTGGGGCGTTTTGGGCTGAAATTTTTGAGGTTTTTTTTTGTTTTCTGCTGTGAATATATTAATTAACAACCTATGTCATAAAAATGCATAAGTATACTTCCACATCTTCAAAGAAATAAAATCAAGAGCAGAATTTATAGAGAAATACCTGATTGCAGGTTTGGTTGGTTTTTTTCTTTTTTCTTTCATTGTTATTTTGGTTATTTCTTGAGTCCTACAAAATATGTTATATCTTAACTAACATATTTGAGGTTTGCGAGTAATTACCAAAAAAGTGAAGAAGAGTGAGTGGTGGCAACATCCAAAATAATGATATCATAGGTGTTTTATATGATTAGTGCAGATAACTGTAACATTTTCAGGTGTAGCAAACCCACCTATCTGAGACAGCTACTATATCTCCATGAACTGCTGTGGTGGGGTGCCCTTGGCCAGCAGCCACACACCCACCTACCTGCCCCCCACCCACTCCCCCTTCTCAGCATGACAGGTGACAATGGAGGAGGGAAAACCTTGTTGGGGTCTGGCCTGCCCCAGCCTCAGGATGGGGTCAGTGAGGTGACGAAATAAGTAATAAAGGGATGGGAACAGCTAAAGGTCTAGAAACTGAAAGCTTTAATACAAGGAGAAATAAAAAGGGGCCCACACGGGGCACAACATAAACCGAAATGCCTGCTCACAGCTACCTCTAAGAAATAAAGTCCTTGTTCCCTGGAAGTCCAATGTTTGCAGGTCTATGCAGCTCCTTTAGAAGACCCTGGAATGGGGTTGGGCACTTACAGGACTATGATGGAATGCTCCAGTAAGTTTTCAGCCAATCACAGACTGTGGTGTAGGCTCTATTTGCATAGTCACGCCCAGTCTTCCCATAAGCCTTTTCTTCTTCTCACCATAGCTTGACTGGATGTTACCTGTGTTGGCTTCCCAGTGCCTGGCAGCCCAACCTGTGACTGGCTGGGGGTCTGGTTTACAAGGCCTTTATATTAGGGAGGCGTGTTCGTGAGGGTCATGAGTCAAGATACAAGGAGGGACTTATGTTATCGGTTGGCTTCACTGATGAAATGGGTGGATTGGGGTAAGTTCAGATCTGTGGTTATAGGAGGTGCAATACAGGGAATATGTAAAGCTGGTAGAGAGTGTCCAAAGGCAGGTGGCAAAGGTGGTGGAGTGTCAGGAGGGAAAGCCATAGGAGAAGCAGCTGAGGTCACTTGGTCTGTTCAACCTTGAAAAAAGGATGTTGAGGGGGGATCTTACTGTGTTCTGTAATGTCCTCATGGTGAGAAGTAGAGGGAAATTGATCTTTCTCGTCACCCAAGGACAGGACCCAAGGGAGCAGCCTGAATCTGAGTTAGGGAAAATTTAGGTTGGATGGCAGGAAAAAGTTCTTTCCCCAGAGGGTGGTTGGGCACTGGAACACGCTCCCCAGGGAGGTGGTCACAGCACCAACCTGAAAGAGTTCAAGAGTTCAGACATTGCTCTCAAGCACGTGATGGGATTTTTGGGGTGTCTTTACAGGACCAGGAGTAGGACTTTGAAGATTTTTGTGAGTGCCTTCCAACTCAGAATTTTCTACAGTCCTATGAAAAGTAACTTGATTTATCACCAATAAAAATAGAATGAAGCAGGGAGAAACAAAGCCAAAATTAAAATGTTTTTCTCTGTTCTCCCCCATTTCCCTCCCACAGGTTAGGCTCTTTGCTGGGCTGTGGCTCTTCAGGGGCATCTTCTCCTGCCAGGATCTCCACATCCCCACATCCCAGTGTCCTGAGGACAGCCATCTCAAGTTGCTCATTTTGTCGACAGCCATCATCTCTTGGTACCATTCTCAGGTCTGTGTCCTGGTTGTCTGAGTCCTGTGGAAGGACTATAGGATATGGGAAACCACCTGCAGGTTCAAAATAGAACCCCCAAAACCCCAAATCTGAATTGTTTGCCAACTGGGATACAGGAGGTGCTAGATCGAGAGGGAATAAGGGTATCTGACTGAGGCTGCTTTACTTTCATGATGTATTCAAAATCAGCTTAATAATTCCAGAGACTCGGATTTATAAAATAACTTCTTAAATAGAAGAGGATGGTAAAGAGAAGCTGCTGGTCTTGAGTGGGTTTGGGGGTGAGTTTTATATGCTATTCTTTGATATAAGAAAGGAGTTTCAAGCTTCCAGGAATGTTTTGCGCCTCCATTTTTATTTCCCTGAGAATTTTAAATCTCTGATGAGGATTAAATAGTACTTTCCACATAAAAGAAGTTCCTATCCATTGCATGTGACAGAAAGTATAGATTTAGGACAACATGCATTTCTGTGATTATGTAATACTAAATAGTCTGTGAAGTTTAACTGATCTTGTCCAGTTTGCCCTGGAAGCCATCTGTGCCCATTCCTCCTCTCCAGTGGTGTCTTTTCATGTGTAATTTCTGAAACCACATGACTTTGCTGGCCAGTACTAGACTCTACAGCAGGCTTGAATCAAGCTGTAGCCTGGGGAGTGCTGCATAACGAAGAAATATTTTGCATTTTTGATTTCCTATGTAAATTTGTGACAAAATAGTCCTGAGATTTTGAGACACCTTTAGCTTTCTCTAGCCCTGCCCTTGGACACCTGTCATCTGACCAGCAGTCTGGTCTTCAATGTCAAAAGGATCCAAAAAAACCTTGGTGTTTTTTAGCTTGAAAACCAGTCTGTCTGTCATGGCCCATTACTTCAAGTCACATTTCTTAGAGTCAGTTGCTTTGAGATTTCCTAATTGTAATTCCTTTCCAATAGTCTATTTCTTGCTTTGAGACTCTTGTTTTCATTGATTTCTGTTTCTTTCAATAATCTTTAAGGAATTTATGCTAGTCTTTTTTGTTTGTAGCATCTTCTAGTTTGGAAATACTTTCAAAATGTACTGTAATAGCTTTTTGCTTTTTGTCAGAGCAAATAAACTTCATTCATTTATTACTGCCTAATGTCACTAATAATACTGGTTGTAACACTCTGGGGACTTTAATTGCTAGTGCTTGCTGTGAGGATCACATTCTAAACTTGCTTGCATCCAGTTTGTGAAGATATTCTTGATCCCCCTTGAAATGTTCATCTTCTATTACACTGCTTCAGATCACTTTAAATTATCTGTGGCAGTGATGAGATGTGCTATATTAGCAAAGGGATAATGAGTACTTTCAGTTAGTATTAAGTTTTTAATCAGATAGGTTGGTTTGGAATAGGTTGGACACTTTATTTCCAAGTAGCTTCCTGTTTACAGTTTGCTGTAGAACTGCTCAATTCAAACAAGATGCAGTACAAAAATTAAATGTCATAGATAAAATATCAGCAGTGGGGAAAACCAGAAGAAAATGTCCATTCACTATCTACACATATGTCTTCTATTCAGACAGAAAGGGGAGAAGAGGCAGAACATGAAAGTTGAGTGTATTTTAAAATAAATATTTCTGTTCTGTTTACTGGAGATGCCACTCATACTAACTGAAAAATGCTGTAGTCTCTGTTTTATTTTATTTAATATCATCTATCTGTGATTCTAATAGAACTCTAATCTAGCTAATTGTTTCATTGAATCTCAGCCTGACTTCATAAATGCAAATATTTTTAGTTTTTGCTTAAATATGTCATATTTCAAGCAATAGATGTATTCCGGGTCACAATCTGCTCAGAGTTATTAAGTAAACACAAAAGAAATGACATGCCTATCCTGAGACTTTTCTTTGTCACTTCTTTAAAATCCTTATTCAGAATGACACTTAAACTATATTTACAGCCTTTCAAGAGGTAGGTATTCTCACTAGAAGAGACTTAGACTTCCTTGGTGTACATAAAGCCACCAGATGTGCTTGAAATGGAATTTCACCATGCTTTGGAGAGTCTCCACAACCATCAGAAGTCTTCATCCTTTATCACTCCCATATTGTCCCCAAACAAGCAAAATATGTTGCTAGAGATTACCTGCTCAAGTGATCTTCCTATCACAAGCTGCAATTCCAATTTGAAAACATGTCTCCAAGCAGTTAAACGTTCTTGCTAGAGGATTAGAAGATAAATGCATTCTCAGTGTGATATACATGTATATGGGTATTAACTCACTGCTCTTACTTGGAGAAAGCTTAAAAATTTAAATTTCCAAGATTTCTGCTATGCATGGTAAGTCTGTAGCAAATTCCAATGTCTAAGCTACTCTTGGTCATTGGCAGCTCTCTGTCCTGTAGGGAAGTCAGGATGGTCTCATTTTGTCTTTTGATGTTATAATCAGCTTCTCAGAAATAAAGGCCGTGACATGCTTTCTTGCTTCCTAAAAAAGCACCAAACAGACAAAAAAACCACCCCAACCTATCAAGCAAAACCTTTCTGAACAAACTGAAACCTGATGTGACAAAACCCACTTCACTTACTTTGACCAGCCTGGGTTAAAGCACCTTTTAACCAAAGGCTTCTTTATTACCCTCTGAGCACAGTCCACAAATCATACCATTTTCCAGATGATGTGTCTGGAGAAAATGAGACAGGTGTCTGGAACCATTTCTCCCTAGCAAGCACAGAAAACATTAACATTCTATTTTGTGCACACATTATTCCATGTAATCAACAAGATGATTTGAATGTTGGCTCCAAAAAGCAAAAGGCTGGATAGAAAAAATATATTTCCATTGAAAAGCCAATGTTTCTACCCTTACTTGTGTGAAAAGACTTTCAAATAGTTAACAGTTCTTGGGAAAAAATACTGGATTTTTTTCATTCATTCTTCCAAAGCATCCTTAAATAAGTGGTCATATTTTATTTTAATGCATATATAATAATGTTTTTAGCATCATCTCTTGGAATTTTACTGAAATTTGCTTCCTAATGGTAGAATTAATTCTTAAGGACAAGTTCAATTGTGCCCGTTGAAACATTGCAGTGAAGTAAGATTACTTCTGCAGAAATTGATGTTGATATTCTATAACCAACCTATGTAAACAGAGTATTGTTGAACATTAGTATACATCTGAAATCCTTCTATACCATGGGCCCATATACTTGTATGCCTATATTATAAGTGGCTTTATATTTCTGCGTTAGAATGGAGAGAAAGGTAAAATAGCAAAAAAATCCTAATAAGGGGAAAGGGCTAAAGATGTGAGGCAAAAAGGACAATGTTTCAGAGACAAGTTTCACACCTTCAGTAGAGCTGGGAGAGCAGCCAGTGGCTGAAAGCAGAACTCCTTCCAGGTGACCATAATTCAGCTCTTGATAATTTCCATTGCCCAAGTACCAAAGGCTTATTAGCAAAATTACTTAATTACAAGCAAACAAGACAAATATTGTTAAAAGTAACTAAAAAGAAAAAAGGTTGAAAAGGCATGATTTTTATGGTTGTTACACAGGTTTTATAATGACTTTTATAATGTGATTATTAGTCTGAAAATCCATCTGATGGTGGAGATTGACATCAAAGGTCTTGAGGAAAAATGGTGAAAGAAAACAGGCCTGTTTTCAGTAAAAGATATGGGGTCCTACTATTTTAGTGGATTGGTTTTTACGAGTTTAGAATCTGGGAAGAAAAAAAAAAAACAAAACAAAAAATACCCCAACAGAACAAACAAACACTGTTTTTTTACAATACATCTTGACTTAGCACTTTATTCCAAGTATTTTGGTGTCTGTATATTTTTTACTACACAAAGGGTGAGGAAAAAGTAGGACATCATGCAGCCTGACTGATTTGCTAAACCTGGACACAACACTTATTGGTATTTGTTACCTGTGCCAATGAGGAAGTACAAGAAGAGAGAATAGGCTTTATTTCTAATCTTGTCATACACCCACAAAAGTCTTTCCAACATACTTTTGTTTTCAGGTTTTAGAACTTCTTTTCCCAATATATTGAAACTGAAATTCCAAATCAGCCAAAAAAATGTTTTTTTCAGCCATTTTTCTTTAACCATAAACTTAGAGAGGTTTGAACATTATATTCAAGTACAATGCTGATCTTGCCTTTTAGAGTTATTTATAACAGCAGAATGTTCTTTTACTTGGCTTTTATGTGCAGATTTCTGCCTTCTGCTGAAGGTATATACTTTTTATATAATGAGCTTAAACTCAATCAGGATCTTGTGAATAGTCTGAGGAACATTTTATTTGGTGTGTTGACATTTCACATTTTCTTTATTGCCCTTTGTGAAATATTTTTATCACAACAGTGAAATTTCATTTGAATGTTCTTTTTTCTTTCAATAATTTTTATGTTGAAGAGGCAATGCCTTCTGTTTTCTAGGCAGACTATTTATTTTTTGAGATGGCATGACATGAACCATTAATTACATCTATATTTACAGCACTCTGAAATGGTCTCCAAGACCTCTGCATAGCTCTGTGTTCATATGTCACCACAATATTAATCCTTCAAATAGATGACTGCCAACAGACATTTATCTAACCCCTTTTAAAAAACCTCTTATTGAAGCACATTCCACAAATTCTATCCCTATATTTCATATCTTAGAGTCAAAAACATTTTCTAATAAATACAAGTATTGTGTCTCTTGTTAAATAGTCATCCAAACAGGAAGGCTGGAGAGGGACTTTCCACAGGGACAGGTAGTGATAGGACAAGTAGGAATGACTTTAAGATGAAGAAGAGGTTTAGACTGGATGTTGGGAAGAAATTCTTCACTGTGAATGTGGTGAGGCACTGGCACAAGTTACCCAAAAAGTTGTGGATGCCCCATGCCTGGAAGTGTTCAAGGCCAGGCTGGATGGGGCTTTCAGCCACCAGGTCTTGTGGAAAGTGTCCCTGCCCATGGCCATGGGGTTGGAACAAGAAGATTTTTGAGGTTCCTTCCAACAATTCTATGATTCAATGAAATATTTGTTGTTCTGCTGTCCTGAAAATGTAGAAAAATTTATCGCTGTCCTCCTTATTCTAGAAGTTGGCTGATACTTCTGCTTCTTCAAGACCCAGAGTTTTTGTAAACTTTTTAATTGAAGTATGTCATGTGGATGAAAGGCAGAAAGAAAAGGACGTCAGCTCTGGTTGCTAAAAGTTGGAAAGGGTTTTGAAATAGAATGTTTTGATATGAAAGATTGCAAATAAGTGCAGACACTAAAAATTCAAAGGTTAATAAGAGAAAATGGTTCTTTGATTGACAGAGTAGAAGCTAAGGAAAAAATGGAGACATTCACTTCATTCACAGTCACTCATGCAAGGTAAAACTGTGTAAGATTTGGAAATTTTACCCATTTGAGGAGTCACAATTTTTATGTTCTGGTTGTATTTTTGTGTATTTAGAAGTATATAACAGAAATCTAGTTGGTTAGAACTGCTGAAAATGTCTGAAGGATTAAGAAAGAAAGAGAATATTGTGGCATTCATAGGGGAAGTCTTGTACAGGACATTGAACTGAAATCTAAGTGCATCAAACTCTTTGAGGGAAACTGGTGAAGTTCTCCAGAAAACAGGGCTTGAAATTACTAAAATTGTCAAAATGTCACTCAGGGGTTTTGGAAGAAGAAGTCTGTCCATCCAATTCTTGAAATGAACTGAGAAATTCTTTATTTGGTGAGGTGTTTCTGGTTTTGTTTGGTTTGTTTTAGTTTTTTGTTTGTTTGGTTGGTTGGTTGGTTTTTTTGGTTTGTTTTGTTTTGAAAAAATAAATTTAAAACAGCAGATACCTAGAGGTTTTACAAGATTTTTTTCTAATTAAGAAGGAGTAATGATTGAAAAATAAAATAGTACAGCCAATGAAATGACAGATTTTGCAACTCTAAGACCATCAAGAAAGAACAATAATGAGATAAAACAGTAGAGTGCAAGACAATGCATTTCAGTCACAGAATTGGCAAATTAGGTCTTATGGGAGGACAATGCATATAGAAAGTGTTAAAGAGAGCTGGCAGCCCCTTAAAAGAGATATATTAATGTATTAAGGGGGATAAAACAGGGTTGGGCAATATACTTAGGGAAGTTGCACAGAACTCAAAGAAGGAAAATCAAAGGAATTATCAGAGATTTTCAAAAAGCTGACAAGAGAGGAGAAAAAATGGGATTCACCTAAAAATAAGGGGCTGAGGAAAAATGCAATATTAAAATAAAAAGGAGACCTGAATATTTCAAAAAAACCCAAAAAACCAACAACTTGAGAGCTGTAATAAACATCTTGGAAAAACAAAGGTATCCTTATCAATTTAACCTTTTAGAAACAGAAGGATAGATGCAGTCTGCCTTAGGCAAGGAAAGGTGGGTGGCTTCAGCTCTGCACCTCTGCATCACTTCTCCTTTTTCTGGAAAATCAGGCCCAGGTCTGTTAACCTTCCCTCAAAAAACATCCCTCTCTTCCCTTTTCTCCTGTGAAGCTTCCCAGTACTAGGGTTGGGATCTCATAAACATTGAGTCACAGAGAGCATTTACCCCATTTCTTTATTCACGTGCAGCACAGCTGTTAATGCCATGGTGACATGCACTCAGCCTTTCTGCACCAGTGTCACTTCATTGGCTCATGTCAGATTTGCAGTCTGAGGGGTTGTGCACAGCTTGACTTCATTCCATTGGGATTCCATCCTAATATTTCATCACTATGTACTTGATTCCAGCATTAATTAATTCAAATGCCACACATAGAAACAAGTGGACTCTAGTACCTCCCAGTAAAATACTCTACATGCACTTTTCACCAATCACCTGTGCAAATACCATGATTTTATCTAGAAGATTTTCCCCATGCTGTTTTACAGGAATATAAAGGGAGACAGTGTCAAACCCTTAAAAATTCAAATTTATAAGTTATCTGCAATGCAAATTAAATAGACTATGTGCACCTCCTTTGTCTTCCTCCCACAACAATGAATTAGAATAATTTGATTTGACTTGTTTTGAAAATTCCATGCTGGCTGGTTTTTGCCACATTATTATAATAGTTTATGTATAATAATGTGTTAAAGTCTCGTTCTAACAGTCCAAGTGAAGCTGAGCCACCTGAATTTCTCTCTGAGATTCCTCTTTCTTTTTGGAAATGATCAAAAATTTTTTCTCTCCTCAGTTCTCACTACCACCCATCCCTTACATGGTACCAAAGATGACAGAAAATGATGAGGTGCCTTAGCCAGCTACCCCTGTAAGCACCACAGAGTGAATTGCAGATGAACTGTTGAGCTGTTTGCTCTGTTATTGAACCTCTTTCTGACTTTGTGTCATATGCCACTTCTGTAATGAAGCCTTTCAGAGAATACAAACTATACTGTAGCCTACTATGTGTCACTAGCTTTTTGCCAGGATTTTCTTTCCCATGTGGCAATGAACTTCTCTTTTCCTTGTTGTTTTTGAGGGGTTTTTTTTGGTTTTTTTTGGTTTTTTTTGTTTTTTTTCTTGCTTCAGAAGTATTTCTATGGATTTTTTTTCTTTCACTAAGAATAACTTTGTATATTTCTCTGTTTTTTCCTCTCTTCTCACAACGTGTTACCCATTTTTATGTTCATTCTTAGTCACTTGTACAACTTTTTCATAATGTTCTTTTCAAACCTTTTAAGGGCTCTTAATTCAACCACAACAACTATGCTTTGCTTTCTACCTGTCTTCTTCACTTGTGGAGTTTATTTCTAGTCTTCCTCAGACATCCTAGCTACCTCTCCATACCAAGGAAACAAGATCCTTCCCAGATTTACTCTACAGACCCTTTTCATGCATTCTAAAATGTAGTGAATGCTATTTTTCATTTTCTCAAAAATTACCACTTCCTTTGGACCCTTTGTCAGTTCCTCTTAATTAGCTGGAAAGAAAGGTGAAACAGTCATTCTTCTAGTTGATTCTCTAACTCCTAAGGGGAGAAAAAAAGATGAAAAAAAACAACACTAAAACCAGTACATTTCAACACTTGTTGGATGATTATACTGCTGTAAAATTTTTTCTAAAGCTGAAATTCTCCATCACTGTCAGAATTTTCTTTTGGATGCCTCTGTTTATTGTTCAAAAACCTCTTAATTAAGCAGACTAGAATATAGCATCTCACACATTGTGTATCAAGAGACCTTTCATTCAAAGGGTCTTTCTTTTTATTCATGCTGTACAGACCTGACTGCATATTCTTACTTGCATGAATACGTGGTTTGCTGTCTCAGATATTCAGATTCATGGTGGGTTTTGCCCAACAATTCTCTCTGTAGCCTGAAAGAGCTGGCTCACAGCTGGCAGAAACCAGGTAACTGCTGAGATTATAAGGCTCTGTGTGACTTAAGGAGGAGACAGTGGCTGGGTACCTGGGAAAGGAGAAGTCTAGGGTCTCACCTCTGTCAAGAACTTGTGAATATTTTGCAGTAAAGAGTTGTTGAAGACAAAAAATCTCAAAAAACCAGTGCTAATTATCTTCACAGCAATACAAGAGCCCAGGATTTGTCCTATGTGTTAACACCCCCTGCCAGGGTATCTCAACAGGTCAGGTCTTCATTTAAATATTCTCTTATTACATCCTGAGAAAACCTGAGTCATTCCTGGAACTGCAGAGGGATCTGGTGTTCTCAGGTGCTACTGAGAATCACACCAGTTACCTTGGACCAAATTTGTAACTCCTAACTCAAAGACACCTTCATTTTTCATTGGACCCACTCCAGCATTCAAATGACATTGAATTTTGTCAAAGCTCTTAGCCTAAGATAGTGTTCAGAGCTTGTGTTAGTTTTGGTGAGAGAGAAAAAAGATGGGGAAGATTAGATGTTTCCCTATTTTAGTGGTGGTGTTCCTGACCTCTCAAGCTCTTCCACCTGCATCCAATGCTGCATGTTCATCTGGGATGAAACAGTTCTCTTAATTCCAAATTAAAAATAAAAAAAAATTCCTCTTTTCCTTGGCTGAAGATCTGCTGAGTGACTAGACAACAGTTTTGTCACCTTGTGAGACTGAGGATGAGATAAGGCTGTCCTTTACTTTCATTGCAAGGAAGCTTTTTCACCCTGCTTCTTGAAACAGTTATATTTGGGATAGATTGAACTCTTCTGTGTTAAAAAGCAAAATCTTCTCCAAGCCAAAGAGTATGGAAGTGACATTCATATTATTCACATGTTTGCAACAGTCTCATTATTCTGATATTGCCTCAGAAGATTAAAAAAACCCAGACTGCTGATGTAAAGATTAAATCAGGAAGCAATTTTAGAGTCCCTCTAAGGTCATGCTTTGAGTTTTAATTCCTACAAAAGGAAAATGAATCAGACTTGAAACTTTATAGTCTTGTGACTAGAAGGGAACACATTTTAAAATAATGAAGACAAAAAATTTCTGAACAGCTATGATTCAGGCATGGTAAGGAAATGCCACTAACTTGATGGTATTTATGATGCCATTTATGATATGACATTAGTAAATGTGGCTGAAGGTTTTTTATTTTTTGGCAGGAACAGTACTGGTTGTTAGCAATTGAGGTTTATAGCACTGCAGTGGGTTTTAGAGAGATAGAAAAAAGACTGTGTGTGAATGTTAGTGCATTTGGATTAAAAAGCATGAATTGGGCAGTTTGCACTTCACAGTGAGATGCTAAGCCGTCCCTTTAAGCAGTTGCTCCTATACTCCTGGCCTTAGATGGCTGATATAATATGAGAATGGCCTAGGAACTGTCAGTTGTATAAAATGCTGTTCATTCCCATCCTGGACTCTCACATCCCCAACTTTAAACATGGTCGGTCAGGTGAAGGAAGGAATTTAGGAACAAAAAATAAATAAGGTGGAGAGTTCATGGCACAGACCATATTGAAATTAGTGAGAACTGTTGTTTTGACATTGAAAAATGTTAATAATTCATTTCAGAACAAATGATGGTGAGAAGGGACTGAATTACAGCCTTAGTGACAACATTGGGGCTGTGAAAGCAGGGAGGGGTCAGATGATTGTGGAGCAAATAGCAAGGTGTTCAAACTCAAGTTACACGTAATGGGGAAGAAAGGAATAACTGTGACCAGGGCAGATGACTCTTTTAAGAAGCTGTTGAGTGGAGCAGCAGTGGTGTTTGATCTGCTTTCCAGAGCAGGATCAGGGTCCTTGTGGAATTCTTTTCCTCTCACCATTGTTACCTGTGGTCAGATCAGGAAGCAGCACTATCAGTGTTTGTAGATATGATGGTTTGGGCTGGAAGGGACCTTAAAGATCATAGAGCTCAAACCCCTCCTGCCTTTGGGAGGGATACATTCCATCAGACCAGGGTGTTCAGAGCCCCATCCAGCTTGGTCTTGAATACTTCCAGGGATGGGACATTCACAACTTCTCTGGGCAACCTGTTTCAGTAAAGAAATAGTAAAGAATATTAAAGAACTTCTCATGGTAAAGAATTTCCTCCTAACATCTAATGTAAACCTGCCTTCCTTCATGTTAAAGGCATTCTCCCTTATCCTATCACTGCATGCCCTCTTCATCATTCTTGCAGCTCCCTTTAGGTACTGGCCCTCTGCAGTAGGGTCTCCCTGAGGTCTTCTGCAGGCTGAGCAGCTGGGCTGTGGTTTCTTGGTGTGTGTATGGACAAACTGAGCCAGAAGTGGTGGAGTGTTATCTTCTCCAACACCTACAGAGAGCTGAGGGCCCCTCAGCTTTCAGTCCCTGCAGGGCCAAGCCCTGGGGCTGCTTCTCCCTTCTCCATGCCAGCTGCCCCTCTGTGGCACCAGGGCCTTGCAGTGCCCAGTGCAGGGCAGGCACACAGCAGCAGCTCAGTGCTGGCTGATACTGCCCTGTTGGGGATTCCCAATGGGGATGCTCTCCATTTGACCCACCCCTATGCAAAGCAGACATTCCCAAAAGCAGGTGGCTATTTGCAGCACCTAACTGGAGTTCCAGTTAAGCAAAACTTAAACAGGACTCACTCTCAAGAACTTAATTTTCTTGAAAACTGAAGGGCAACTTAACTTTTCCCTTAACTATTTTTCTTGAACACATAGTTCTCAGCAAACAAGGCATCCAAAATAATTTACAGTTGTTGGGAATATATACTGTGGGCTTGTGAATTCCTAAGCATGTTTTACCTTCCCAGTGATGAAGGTGCTGTCTTGTACTTCTCTGTCACCATGTTAGCGTTGTTTAGCTGAATTATATTCAGTACAAACATGAATGACAGCCTTTAGCTATGTGAAAACAGACTGTCATCCAGAAAGATGAAGTTGTCTTTGCTCTGAGCCAGGTTTTAAAACTACTTACAGAGTGATTTTCTGATTCACTTGAGTGGCTGCACAGTTATACCCTTGGTGAGACTTAATTTTCACAAACATCTCCAAGAATAGTAAATTATTCATTATCAAGACCTTTTCATTAGACAGCTGACATATTATCAGCTCTTCTCTCTGCTCTGATGAGAGATAAATAGGAGTTTATTACACCAGGAATAAGAAAAGCATAGTTGTTTAACACCTAAATTCCATTTAATTCTGTAAATACTGAGCATCATTCATAATCTATTATTAGAAAACTGAGTTCAAGATTGAGGGCTATATGTACAACTCCAGTGATTTACAGTTTCCTTCCCAGGTTTAGTCATGATAGTAGCTGTTAATTCCACCTAAATGAACAGTATTAAAACAAAGCAAAACATACTGTATCAAAACAAAACATGACTGTTATTCCTCCATGAACTATTATAAATCAGAAAAAAATTCCTAAAAGCACTAGAATTGTCAGCATCTGAATTACATGTATTCCAATTATTACCTTCCTGGAAATGGGTAATCAAGGTGGAAGTGTGCAACATTCAGCAGCACAGAACATGATATTCATTAGTAAGAGGTTGACTTGTCAAGTGAATGTAAGGTGTTGAGAAAAATAAAACAAATCTACAAACAAAATTAATTCCTTCAAAGTTAATAATCTTGCTTTTCCTCCTTGAAAAAATAATAACCACCAAAAAATCAGCTTTGAACAAATTTAAAGGTGTCTTAATTTTCAGTTTTTTAAAATATACTATTAAAAATAAAACAAAGGTGCATTTTAAAAATATATGCTATTTCAAAACAAAAAGTCGAACTGTTTCCACCATCATATGGAGAAATAAATTAAAAACATTTTTAGATTAAAAAAATCTTCCCACTTTGAATAGAATTAATATTTATTCTCTGCTATTCTAAAACTGCCTTTTTCACCAAATATGCTATTCCTGACAAAAAATCCCAACAACCTCTATTTCTGTTTCCCTGCTTCATATTTCTGTCAAAATTAATGATCATATCCTACATTTTGGTCCCTGGATTATGGGCCTTTCCTAATGAGCTGATCTGATTTATACTGGGTTGATGATCAACAGCTCGGGGCAGAACATACCACAAATCCCCTGGGAGTTTGCAAATTGTCAAACAGATGAAGAAGACTGCTTGCAGGTTGTGTTTATGACTCCTATATTATTTTTAGGAACTGTTACTGACAAACCCTCAAAGTCATTATGTCTTTTCCATGTTTATCTTTCCACAGGAATGTAAGTAATTACTGATTTACAAATGTGTATCTGCTACAGCATCTCATATTAAAACATTGTTTGGCATTTTCAGTACTCATCTCTTTGCACCTCATTATTCTTTTTTTTTTTTTTTCAACAAGAGCTGGTTTCCCCTGAAGGAAACATTCACTGTGTGGGGAAAAAAAAAAGAAAAAAAAAGAAAAAAGAAAAGCTATTTTTTGTAGATTATGGGCCCATTTCATTAAAAAAAATAGTTGCATAAACCAGTCAAATGTTCCAAAACACTGGAAAACTTTGCAGCCTCTAATAAAGATTAGCCATCCAAATGTTACTTTACATATTATATTTCTTTGAATAACCTTTCTATATTATTTTCAATTAAAAAACCCCAAAACCAAAGCCAATAAAAAATCCCAATCCCCCCAAATACCAAAGGAGGAATTTTAAATCCAGGTTAATGCAGAAGTTTTAGCTTCATTAACTTCTTTTGATGATTTGAATGTAAATGAGCCCCCTGAATAGCTTTGATGAGCAAGGTTACCTCATGGAAATTCTGAAGATTTTGAGCTTTTAAGGGACAGACATTAAAATACAGCAAAGGGTGGAGAACAGACATCCAACTCAATTTCCAGAAGTAGGAGGTATTTCTGATCTCATAGGATGAATTGAGGTAAAGACCTCAGAGAATCTGATCCTCCCTGTAAACTTCTCTTTCAAAAATCAGACCTATCTTCATGCCATACTTTCAAAATTAAAAAGTAATAAAAATGTTTAGCATTACTCTCCGAAACAAAAGTCATTAGAAAGTCATTTGACACATACAGTTTCCATCTCATGGTGAGCAGAGCTGCTAACAGCAATTTCTCTGGATTCTGGAGAACACAAATAGAATATTTCAAAGCCCACAGCCCAATTAATACCCTCACCAAGCGAGAATATCTACTGATTGTATCTTGTCTTTAAATCAGATCTCAAATACCTGCTTATATCAGCCAGAAGAAGAAAGAAATTTCAGACTAAGAAATGGAAGTATAATGTTCTTCTTTCAGTGATGAGAAAATACTACAGTAATCACACACAGTTGTTCTGTAGATGCATAGAAGAAGAGAAGATTTGAAGGATCTAGTCTGTGCTAAACAAGAAATGATACTCAGCTACTGATAAGTCTTAATATGTCATCCTGGAACCATTCAGTGACTTGCTATTGAGGCATGTAAGTCAGTGAATATGCCTGGGGATGGACATCACCATGGCTGGATTTTGTCTAATTTCTATTGCTGACTGGATTTTCTGAAGTGTTTTTGTGGATGGAGGGGAAGGGGTGTGTTTGCACATGTGTTTGTTTTATTTTGAGGTAGTTTCAGGTTTTGTTATGATGCTGTCTTGGAGTGTTAGTGGTTATTTTCTAGATCTTTATTATTAGTTAAATATAGCTCTTTATAAACAGTCTGCTACAGTAAGGATGCATATCCTCCTGGATGGTATATAATTTGAAGTGCTTGGCAATTCTCAAAATAGGAAGTAATTTAGTTCCAAAAGATTTATAAAACCTTGAAATTCAGTTTAGTCAAGGAGACTTCTAAACACATGTTCATTAGAACTTCATCAAGATGGAGTACAGCTTATTAAATCAAGTAAGTAGAAAAGTTAATGAAGGCTCTTGAATATTGGTGAAATGTTTAAGTCTTTTATAGGAACATCAAATTTTGAATATTACTGGCAGACCAGCCATGTACTTCTGAAGTTTAAACAATGACTAAAATAAAATTTTCATTATTTTGTACATAGAAAAAACTCTGCAAATAATTTCTGCTGATTAAGTCTATTTTCTCAGACACTTGTACCAGAAATCTTTTCTGCACTCAAGAGGCTCTCAAAATGTTATTTCTAGTTGGAAATTGAGATTAAAAATGTCACTCAAAGCAGCAACAACAGAAGCTATTGCATTGTCTGGACAGTATAGATTATTGCTGATGGAATACAGCAGGCAAATTTTCACAGTATGATCAGTGCATTTTATGTGGTGGAAATGAAAAACAACACTGCTCTTATTCAATAGATATTATTTTGGAAAGACTTGTCTGTTTATGTAGCAGAAAATTGCAAAGTAGAAATACCAGTAATAGCGAGTAGATGACTTTTAAACTTTTATTCCATACATTTTTACAGACTCATCAGATGCAAAAATATTCTTTTACAGAGAAGAGAAACAGGAAGAGAAATTCTCTTCACTGCTGATACTACTTCTCCTTGCTGAACAGCAAGGGAGCAGGTATGGTCATTGGTCACTCAGCTGGCAACTTGACAGCTGGACAACACAAATGCCACTTTCTGTCACTTCCATAAACAAAATCAGAATGCTCTATTATTTTTTGTCTGCATATCTTTTTCCCAGTGATAGCAATGATTAGAGAGTATGGTTTCTAAGTTTGATTAGACTTGATTGTATTGCCACAACAACATAATAGACCCAACATTTATCCAGCAAGCCTGAAATTAATGCTGTGCAGGACTGTCTATTCCCACCAAACTCACTGTGTGAAGAAAGAGGAGAAATAAACAAGAAAGATTAAAAATCACATTGCTCAAAAGATGGATTTCAATAATGACCCCAGAATGTATCCAAAAGAATATTTCAGAGTCACTTGTCCTCTCACAGTGGCACGACAGGAGCAGAGTGACTGCCAGGCAGAGGCCCCTTCCCCACCACCAGATACTCCCTGCCACACACCCAGGGCTGTCACAAAGGCCCCAAAAGCACAGCCACAAGTGCAGAGGGAACTGATGCCATCCCAGGGCAGATTTTAGACAGTAAAGCATCCAAGGGTCATGTCAGCCCATTTTACATTTGACAGGACTCAAGGGGCTTCTGCTGCACTGTGGAGGGAGCCCCTGGGGGCCCATTTATGCTCGGTGGGCTCGCCCTGTGCCACTGGCGGGGTTTAGTCTGCCTCAGGGCACTGAGCCAGGGTGAGATGAGGGGCAGGGCTGGCTGTGATGTGCTGTGGGACCTGCAGCACCATGGGGGAAGTGTCATGATGGGGGCACTAGAGAAGAACCCAGCAGGTACCACTGGCCCTGCATTGCTTGGGCAAGCCCTGAGGGCACTCAGGGCAGGGAGGCTGGGCTGGGGACAAGGGCCAGGGCAGAAACACTGCACTCAGAGCTGGTTCTCCTCCTGCATGCAGGGACACTCCCTCACTGGAGAGCCTTGGCAGGGCATGCTGCTGCTGCTGCTGCTGCTGCTGCTGCTGCTGGGGGAGTGGGACAGACTTTGCTGTGTGCCAGCTCTCTGGGGATCTGTCCCATTGCACCCAGATCCCTGGGATTGGCGTCCCTGCTGCCCCCACTGCCAGCCACTTCCCTCACAGTGCCACTCAAGGCTTTCTCTCCATCCTCCTGCAGACCATGGATTGCTGGGTACTCTGGTTCTTGCTCTTGCAAAGCCTTGCCCAGTACCCTCAGCCTGCTGCAGGTTTGGATGAGGTGACGCTCCTGCGCATGTGAATCTCCAGGAATGGGGGAGGATTTGGCTGGAGTAGGATATGGAGCAGCTCATGCTGAAGCAGAGTGGCAGATACTCAGGAGACCTGCTCTGCTCTGCTCTGCCTTACAGTGCTTGCAGGTCTGGGTATCTGCTGGGCTCCTGGTCCTTCCTTTGGTACTTATTCAGAGGAAAATAAGCCATGAGGCACAGAGAGTAGCCAGGAGAAAGAGGATTAGACATGGGAATATGATCTGGGATGGCTTCTAGAGGAGCCCATCCAGGAGCCATCCAGGACATGCAGACAGGCTGCAAGAGGACTATGGCCCTGGTGGACAACTTCACATCTGCCCTCAGGCATGTCTTGAGAAGGGCTTTCTCCCCAATGCTGCAAGGAGCCATTGGTTTTGGCAGTGCCTTCAAAGGTTGGACTGCCCATGAGGAGGAGGAAGTCGTGTACCCTGTGCTCGTACCCTTGACTCCTCCGAGGCCACACCTTCCACCTGGAGCAGGACATTGACAAGCAGAGGCCTGGCAGGAATTTCCGTGTCCACATGGAGCAGGGGTGCAGCTGCCTGAGGGAGCATCCAGGTGTGAACCTCCTGCAGCACCGTCATGTGGTTGGGAGGAGGATTCAGCAGCTCAGCCTGCTAGACACCCCGTGCACCAGCTCCTACCTCGATGTGAGGAAAACTGCCCGCTGGTTCTGCACGCTGGTGAGACCAGCCTGGTGCTGTTTGCCCCAGTCACACAGCTGGTGTTTAGTGCTGCTGCCTGCCAAATGCTGCTGTAAACTCAGGCTAACCAACAGGGAAGGAAGTTTCCAGGTTAAAGTGCTCTTTGGGGTGTGGCAAGGCATCTCTGACAGCAATGAGCAGCTGGCCTTGAGGGTCCCACACCCCCAGCACCATGTGGCCTGAGACCTGCACCAGCAGAGATGAAGTTCTTGAGGCACATGGCCAGGCAGGCTGCCCAGGACAGCTCACACCTCTCATGCCTGCAGCTCTTGGCTGGTGTTCCTGTGAGCAAGGACTTTTCCATCTGCTCCATCAAGACCATCATCATGTGCCTGCTGAATGCCACACCAGTGTTGTGGTGGCACAGGAGAAACTTCATGCTCAGGCTCACGGATGTCCTGGAGCAGCTGTGCTTATCCCTGGAAGAGAAACACCTGGAGAATTTTATTGTGGGCAACCAGTGGCTTCCAGAGTAGATAGCTTGCCCCCAGATGTTCAAACAACTGAGCCACCCAGCCTCTTCCCAGGCCTGGTTTGGGATCTGGCCACCATGGCCAGGTGATGGAAGCCTACCTCAATCTGCTCCATCGCCTGGCAAGAGTGCTGGCGATGGCCATTGTTAGCAGGGTGCACACAGCCGTGCTTGTGGGGCTGGCAGAGAACAGCTCCCAGTATTGTGGCAAAGACAGCAGTGCACGGGCTACAGAGACAGATAGGTAGAGGTATATAGAGCTATAGTGTGTGTATATATAGGTGTATAACTACATAGATTTATATTAACAAATGTATTTAGAATAGATCCGTATGATATTGATAGTTGATTAGTTATCATACTGTTTTATAAAAAGATATAGCAGATCTCTAGTGTCACTATCTGTTGTGACACATATGCTTTCTAGCGACTGCATTTATGAGGGGCAAGATTTCTATTACATATATATTTTTATAATATATAAATTATACACATTGTATTTCATTCAAAGCAATAATTTAAGAAATCTTATGGAAATTAAATAACCTATTCTATATAACTTCTATATAATTACACAGAAAAAATGTATTTAGAACTAGAAATTTAATAAATGTGTATAATTTTATATAACAAAAAAAATCATCATAAATATTATAATTAAACTATATAAATTTAGCACATACATCCTGTCACTATCTGTAGTGACACATACTAACACTCTGTAGTTACTTCATTTATGACACACAAGTTTTCTATTACATACATACGTTTTTTTAAATAGATATAATGTATATTACAGTTTTAATAATTTTGTATAGAAATAGAGCTATAGACAGCACCCCTCTCTGTTGAGACACATATTAATGCTCCATAGTTAGAGTACATTTGACTGCCAAGCCTGAAACTGCTCTGCAGTGGCTTCAGTAAAATGCAATATTGCAGAGTCTGGCATGTGCAAGACTTTATTGATCTCAGCCAGACCTGTAGTGTTAATAAATCTCAGATGCTGGGAATCTGGGCTCAGGCATGGTCTCCTTGAACTCAATCAAACTTGCAGGTCTGAACTGGTTCTAATGAGAAATTAGGCCCAGCTGCCCCCAGCCCCTGTGATCACAGAATCACAGCTTGGCTTGGGAGCATCCTTACAAATTGTCTTGTTCCAGCCCTGCTGCCATGGGCAGGGACACCTTCCACTGTCCCAGGGCGCTCCAATCCCCATCCAGCCTGGCCTGGAGCACCTTCCACTGTCCCAGGGTGCTCCAAGCTCTGGGCTGGGAGTGCCACCATGAGAGCAGCAAGCAGGACCTGGCACGGCCATGGGGGCTGCAGGACACCGGGCGGCGCTGAGGCAAACAGAGATTTTTTTATTTCTTGTTCTTAACAAATTTTCATGCCACATAGGGCTGCAGTCTGGTAGTCACAGATCCTGACCTTTGCAGTATGTTTACAACAGAGGCAGTGTACAACAGCAAAGGAAAAAGCTCATAAAGGCACTACAGAGTTTGGATGAGACACCGAATGACTGAAGGCTTTTCCTGTCATTGTCAACAAACGTGAAAGTCGACCCCTCCCAGAATAAATATGAAAAAATAAAATAAAATAGAATCATTGACAAAGGAGAAAACTTGCAAAACAAAATTCACTTTCAAGGAAGGCAGGATTTGGTCCTTAGTGGTATTTTTAATTTATGTACTTCTTTAAAAAGCACATAGCCTGTAAAGGTGTTAATTCAGTATAACACATTCTGTCTCATGAAATTTATTTAAGTGAAAATGTCATGCTGGTTGCATTCAAAATAAGATTTAATTATAACTTCCATTTTTTAAAAATTTTGTTTGATCACTTTGATGTCAGCTACAGACCTTTGTAAAATATGTTGCTAGATTTCTCTATTGCTGATTGTCATGGTCAATTAAGGCCTATGCATATGTGCAAACCTACCTCCTTATCATTACACTAGGAAAAGATAAAAAGAGAAACTGACCATGCCCCAGGGATATTCTGAATTTCTAAATTAAGAATATTTGCCCTGGCCCAAAAGGGAGGGCAATACTATGATCATGAAAGAAAGAAAACAAAAAACTTTGATGTGTCTTCTTCTCATACCTGACCCGTCAGAAGCCCAAAAGAAATAAGATTTGTTTTCCCCCTGAATAATTTAAACTATGTAGGTAGGAGAAGCAGGGAGCTGATAAAGGTTGCTCAAACTTAGCTTAGATTTTGGGCATTCAGTGAGAAACTTCGCCATTTGGGAATAATCACCTTTCATTCCACCACAATTGATGGAAAGAAGATGTCAATTCATCCATCATAAAATACAAATTTGGGTGTGACTATTTTAAGCTGAAAATACATCAGAAGTTTTTTGTTACCTAGCTGTGGCTGGTATGGACATTGCAATCATAGGAGAGAAAGGATTTTGCAAAATAATCATACATTCTGTTTTAATTTTATATCATATATTTAAGATGTAAAATAAACAAAGTATTTTCTCTGTGTCATTGTCAGTGAAAAATGGAGATGAACTCCAATATTCTACTTTTACAAGAGACTTTATATTTGGTATTGCCAAGCAACTGGAAAAGCAGAATGATATCCTATTCCCTTACTATTTATCTGCTCTTATTAGACCCATCAAAGAGGTGATGATTAATTCTTATCAAGGGGAATAAGTTTTACCTGTGATTTCAGAAGGAAATATTGCAAAGGAGGAATGAGAAAAGGTGTAATAACCCAAACACAAAAAGGCCCAAAACACCCACAAATCCATCCTTTTTCTTCATCAGGAGCTCAAGAAGCTCCTGTCTTTTGTCCTGTATGTGCCTGATCAATGTCCTGCTTTCCTGCAATGTAAAGTGCAGAGTAGGGTGGTTTTTTTCTGTACAAAATGATCTAGAGCAGGTGAATAACTTTAGTCCACAGATCTGGGTGAGACCATCAAGCACCTTGAGACCCATCCACACAGCTACATGTCACCTGAGCTCCTTGTGATTCTGGTTTCAGGAAATTTTCTCCTAACCTCAACAGGAGAACACTAACCAGGAACATGTTGCTGAGACAGCACTAATATTGGAAAGCTTCTGGCTGTCACTGGTGCACCAAAGTATTCTGCTCAGGGGACTTTTTGCAGCGGCAGCTAATCGTTGACATTTCAGAAGAAAACCAATTTTCTCTGTCTCCCAGAAGCAAAGTTAGATAACAAGCAAGAAAATAATATTTCTTTCCACTGCCTACAGGCAAGAGTAGAGCTAAGAAGTATTCAGTGAACTAATAAAATACTGCTATGAACAGAGCATAACAAACTCATTATTTTTTGTCTCCTTTCATTCCCCTTTTTAGGAAGCCAAAAAAATTATCTTATCCTGATAATGTATGGTTTAATTTCAAGCTACTATCTCACCCTTTTCCTGTCTTACAATCTCCCCTTGAACAAATCATACTCCCAAGTTTCTATGATTTAATCTCTTCTAGTGAAATAATTCAACTTCGCAATCTCAATGGCTATCTGGGACCTTCTTGAATTTACCTTGCTCTTAGAGTCCTTCTAATTTTAATTTTAAAAAGTTTTATTCCTAAACATAGTTCTCTGAATTTCTATTTTCTACTGTTATTCCCAAGATTTAAGCACCTCCCTCTCAGTCATCATTTTTCCAGATTCCCCAAATTGTCCTCATTTGATATGTTTAAAAATAGATTCCTGACTTCTTTAGCTATTTGTCCTTGATAAGTTTTTCTGTTTTTTATTATAGGTGAGAAAAAGTGCTGGTTTGAAAGTGGCAGATAAGCTTTAGTCAGCCCAACCTTATGGAATTAATTGCACCCTAGATAAGACACACGATGCCAGAACAAATGAAAAGGTTGGTGGGTGCACAGAGATTTAAACTTCGGGATATTATAGTCTGTGCTCTCTGTAAACCAGTACAAAAGAATTATTTCAGCAGGACTTATCTGAAGATTTTCTGGTAGGAAACACATTCTAGAGAGACAGAAATATGGATGGGTTCTAACAGTAAATTCTAGTGACATGCCATAGGGCTATGTGGCTGTGCCAGGTGTCTGCCAGCCTTCAGACATCCTGTCACTTGGCCTCTGGATTACAGGGTAAGAGATGAAGCTACTGCCTTTATCACTTTTGGTTGATTTGCCATTAAAATGCTTCTTCTTTTGTTATCCCTTTAAAAAGAAGAGTGTCTGGGTTTATCCAACTACAGAGTAAGTGAAACCAAAATGCAATCAGTAAAGGTTTTTTCCACTTCCTCGAGCCCCACACTGGACGTCAAAAATTATTTGCCCTGGTTTAGGGCAAATTTTGGAGGAACTTATGAACTAGTCCCTCTAGAAAACAAATTCAAGTGACTCCTCTTCCCACTAGTTCACAAGACATAAATCACCTTGAAAAAAGTGAAAAAAAACCCCTGTTTATTTAACAAGCAAAGTTAAAAACACGGACAAATCAATAATATTAAACAATGGAATCTCTCGCTGTTCTGAAGACATGGCAAATTCAGAAAATCCTTTTTGTGGGGTGTTGCTTGGCTCACTAAGTCTCTCTGTGTCCTTCCTGCACTGGAAAATGCCACAGGGAGCCACAGGTGTGAGCTCCTGGTGTTCTTCTGGGTTTTCAGTCCAGAGCAAGGCTGAACAGTTCCAAGAAAAAGAAAAGCCACAGGATGGGGAACTTCTCTGCCTCAGCTAGCTAAAAAACTAACCAAAAGCAAAGGAGAGCTCTCAGTCTGTCTGTCCCTGCTGCAGAGCAGGAATGCAGGGCAGCAAGGGCAGTTCCTGCAAACAGAAACTTCCCTTCGCTCTCAGAGCCAGTCTGAAAGGTGCAGAGCTTAATACCCAGCATAAGCAGAACAGACAGCCAGGAATACAAGCATCATAAGGGAGAAGAGGGCATTAGCTATAGCATTGTAGCTGCCCTTGTGCATCTTTACATTTGAAGCTTTCGAGTGTGTCCTACAATTTCCAGACCAAAATTTTTTGCTCTTTTGAGACAGCTCAGCTGAAAGGAATGTTAGGAGCCAGTGTTTTGGCACATTGTTGCAGCAGATTGCAAAGATAGCTGCTGTCAGCTAAACAGGGAAATTATTACTATTTAATATTTTTTAGATGAAAGGAAAATTTGGCATTGTAAATAAAAATTATCCTTTTCAACAGGAGCATATGGGAGAGAAAGTGTCAGGTCTCTTACTAACTTCACAGATAAAAACCCTGGAAGTTTATCTGCCACAGAAATCCACCACTGAGGCCCAGAATGCTGCATGTTTATTCTGTGCTGGGTGAGGTAATAGAGTCAGGAGCATGTTCCCAGTGTATCTTCAGGCTCCAACAGGACAGAAGAGGAGCTCTCCACAGGCACTCTTTTGCTGTGTTTAGAAGTTGTCTGCTCCATTTTTTGTACCTCCGCAGAATTTAATAGATAGTTTCTAATGACACTAAGCATTTATAGAAGGTTTGTCTAACAATTCTGTTTCATCAAAATAACTTTCTGCTCTGGATGCCATTCATGGGCCAGTGGTGGCAAAAATACAGAATAGAAAAGTTAAAAGTGAGTAGGTTTTCTGTTTCTATAGGTCAAAGCAACAAAAGAAATGTCTAAGACGGTGCTGGTACTTTCTACTTTCAGGATCTCATGCTTTGCTTCTGGCTGCTAATGGCCACATTTGACAAAGAGGATGATGCCTGGCATTTTAACAAAAAATATCAAATTCTCTATTTTTGCCCTTGAATTGCTGAAGAAAGTGCAGCTGACTAAAATGCTTCTAAAACTTTCCAATTCCCACTCCAATTTCTCTGTCTTGGAAATGAAATTGGTGCATATGGCAGCAATATGGTGTACCTTTGCTGCTCAGGAAAATAGTCTGACCCATCGATGCTCAAGGAATTTAAAGTTTATCCTAAAGGAACCTATTGTAATAGCAACAGCCTTGCACAGTTGTTTCACACAGTTTTTACCAAACTGTTCCCTCTCCCACAGGTTATTTGGTTCCAGCTGTGCAAACAGAAAGTGCTGCTCTACCCATTAGTGAAGAAAAGGCCATGGGGTGGATAACAACTCACTCTGGAAGTCTGAAGGCTGACAGAAAAGAAAGCCAGTTTCCTATTGTTTCCAGAAAGGCCACAAACACAGAGGGTTACCATTCACATTGGAAGAGTGAGAATGAATAACTGAAATAAAAGAAACAAGGGACATTTCTTCAACAGAAATTGCAGGGGAATATTCTGTGATGAAATAAGGGTGATTGTCCACTTGCAGTATAGCACCAATAGTATGTAGCATTTCTGGAGCATCTTTCATTGCAAATTACTGAGCAGAATCATAATGAAAGCAAGAGTTAAATGCTGCAGAAATGCGTGTTTGTGGTCTGCTATATTTGCTATCTAGGGAAAGCTTTTTTTCATGAAAAATCTGAATGTTGCAGGTGGTAGTTGGGGGCTGCTTCCTGTAGTCAAGAAATACATTTCTATTATGAAAGCTCCCAGTGATTTTTTTTTTTTTAATATTAAATCAGGCAAGGAAAGAAACATGGCATTTGGTCATGGGCTAAAAGCTGCTACTCAAAACAGCTCAATGGATTTGCCTGAGTAAAAATAAAGTAAAAAAAAAAAAAAGCTCCATACTTGGCCCCACATTTACACCCTCACTTTATCATATGCTTTTTGTGTGCTTCATTGGAAAGGTGGTTTTGGTCTACTTAGTAATTGATCTTACTTTAACTGCTTCTTAGCATTATGGTGGATCTCTGCCCAGCAGCTACTCTAAAACACTACAAATCAAGCAGTAGTCTGTTTTTTGTGTGCATTAAGACAGGTCATGCTCAATCTGGGATGCAATGGAGGAGTAACCAGTGATAGATGTGTAATGCAAAGCAGTCTAGCATTAATGGCAGGGGAGAGGAGAGAAACATAGAGCAGACTCCTATCACAGTGGGCTAGAGCCATAATCCATGGTGCTAGATAATCTTTTCACTACTCTGTCTCATCTGAATGTAGGCAATTTTCTTAGATGACAAGGACATGTAGTGTTTTATAATTAATTAGGTGTCATTACTTAAATAGCCCCATTCCTCAGTCATGTGGCTAATGAAGGGAAATACTGCCCTTCCATTTGTACCCAGCTGAGGGTGGAAGCAATGATTTCAGCCCAAGGCCTGATGCTGAGACCCTCACACTGAGGGACCTGACTGATGTGGACTTTACAGGAACAACAAGTTTTGCAAATAACATGAAAAGCGTTGTAGGTGTCTGTCCTTTTCACAGTTTTTATCAATAATAAATGGTCAAACATTACAGCTATACTCAGATTCCTATGAATAAATTGTTGAATAAGTGTGTCTCCACAGGCCTAATGGAAAAAATACTGAAGTGGAAAAGTTTTCCACTCAGGCCAGTAGTTCTTTAGATCAAGCACTTTTGTTTTGCACAGATCCTCAAAACTACATTAAAAAAACCAAACCAAACCAAAACAAAACAAACAAACAAAAAAAAAAAACACCAAACCCCAAAAACAAAACAAAGCAAACAAACAAAAATACCCCCCCAACGACTTTGAAAAATTTTAACCATTTTTCCCATGGAGAGAAGACATTTGAGATATGTCACTGTTAATCCATTTTTCAGTGAGCTCTTAGATTCATTTTGTCATTGAGATTCAAGTGGAATTTAGATTATCATGTAAAATTTTACTTGCAGTGGATGCAGCTTTGGATACTCACCTGTGGCTCCATATGCCTTTATTGTGAACCTTGCATGGACACAGGTGGGAGATATGCTCCAAGGAACAAAGGGCAGTAGTACAGTTTTGACCTCAGTGGCTTTTGGTGGCTAACTCTTGGTGACCTTGGTGTTTTTTGGGGGCTAACTCTTGCTGCCTCTGTGCATTGGAAGTATGAGGGGCAATCAGAGCTGCAGTGCTCAGTGAGATCCCTGTGCTTACCAGCAGGCAGCATGGGCAGCTGGCCCTGCTCTGCAGGGATGGATGTGGATTCTGATCCTTAGGAGCATAGCAGAAAGTAGCTTCAGATTTTGAAAGAAAAACTTTATAGGAAAAAGACACTGTGACATAATAACACTGCCTCCTAATATGTTTCTTTCTCATTCATCCTGGGAGAAAAACACCAAAACCCTTCCCATACTTTCAGAGGAAAAGCTGCTTTCTGAAGCCTGGAGAGAAAAAGAAATTAGATGTAAGACTTGTGGTGGCTGCCTAGGCCTGAGGAGTATTTTTCTGCTCTTTGTGTTACATTTTCAGTGAATAGTGCCCTTGTCTCATGCTCTTGTTCTCTACCAGTGTGCTGCTTTTTGCCCAAATCACAGTTAGCAAATCCTTGTAGGAATGTTTCTCCCTCAGAGAAGATTGCAAGGTGAAATTCTTTTATGTTTCCGAAGGATTTTGAAATCCCCAAAATGGAAGTTCCAGTGAAGAACAACATTGCTTTTTTCTTGGGGCAAGGTAAAAATAGAGGTCATCTTCAGCTGAAGAAGCATCCCACAGCTTTGAAATGGAGAATACCAGCACCAAGGAGAGGGTCTGTAATCAGGTGTGTCAAGTTGTCATTCAGCTGCTGTGGTTCCTGATTGTTATAAAGTGGAGCAAGTCCACATGATGGAGTTCAATCATCTTTGTGCATTCCCATTTATGTCCCAGATTTTATGTCTAGATTTTACATTTGGCATTGCAAGAGGTCCTTGTTGAAAAGGGAGAGTGGCTGATGCTTAGAGCTGCTTGGAAACTAGTCATGCACCCTGTGTAAGTTGTGGCAGTGCAGTATAAATTGAGACTGGGCTCAGCTTCTTCAAGACATTCTCAGATTTCTGTCAAAGATGTGGACTGCATCCTCTGCAGCTGTTTGTCCTCATTCTTTAGCACTTTAACAGAGAAGTGGCCTAATGGAAGCATATTCCATTATATGTGTATATATTAAATATGACTTGGGAACCCTCACATGGCATCAAGTGCTTCTGCAGCTTCTGGAAGTGTTCAGGCTCTGGTGGAAGCAGGTTGATCTGTTCCTACTGGTTTTGTGTTAGGAGTATGAGTCCTGACATGAGTGCAAAAGGGGGATCAGACCATCTGATTGCTATTGCTGATCCTGCCTGTTCTTCATCTCTGTGCTACTGTCCTAGCAGCACCAGTTAGTTACAACTTTTTTTAATGTTCTCATATTCAGAAAAGAAAAAAAGTCTTGCTTATCAGAGTTCTTATGAGTAGTTCTGGAAAACATAAATTCAATTACGTTTCTGTGGTTTAGACTCAAGTTTTCCTTGTTGTATAATTGATGTAATTTTGCTTTATGACTCTATTGTTAACTTTATGGTTCACTTTTAGACTCTGGGCTGCAAAAGAAAATTTAATGATACACATGTTAAAGTGCTTTACACAGAGAGAAAAAAATGCATTATTTTTCTTAAACCTTCTCTTTCTAAACGAAAAGATCCCTATTTCTCATTTACACTAAAGCCATTTTTTACTCCTCCAGCTGTGTCAACAAGACATGAATTGTGTATGAATTACATCTATATCATTTTTAGTACAAATAATCAAATTTTCCTCCTTCCCTGGGATTTAGGTTAGAGACACTTATACTGTGATTGGTCCATTTTTCTGTTTATAGAGAGAAATAAAGATAGCCAGACCCCATAACTTATCTGCTTTTTAATCTAAAAAAGCTTGCCAGCACACAGTCATTAAAATACAGTACAGTGTGATATGCCCAGCACGTTGCTAACTGATAAAATGTTAAAAATTTAGTTTCCACAAGAGCAATGAGCACCATATGTTTTCATCATTAAATAACAATTTTTCCCTTCTGTTTGCACATATAAACATGAAGTTATATATTTCTAGCTTGAACTTCCAGATCCAGTTCCATCCAGAAGTGAACAGATACATAAAAATTAATGGGCTCTGTTACAAATCTCAAGGAGTTCCTCCTTGTTAGAAAAGGCAGGGAAAGCAGATATATATTGATATAAATATTATTTCTCTGTTTCAGTAGTTTTCTAGATGTTGTGACTTCAGTTGTCAGACTGCAGGGGTGGGTATATATGAAATATATGAAACAGGAACTGGACTATTTACCATTTATTTCTTATTTTGATGAAGGAAGATGGATGACTTAGAGGGAGGGTGCCTGTTCTCTTGCAAAACCAACAAAATTGCACAGACTCTGATAAGTCCTACACAGGTTCACCTGCTCATTCCAGAGCTGAGAGGAAATGTCAGACCTGTTGGTGGGAGCTGTCACCATAGAGCTACTTCAGTGTACTCTAGATGGAAAATACTCAGTTAATTCCCTAGTCTAGTTATGTAACAGAAAGTTGATTTCCCCCAGTAATAATCAGCTAATTTTCCTGGAAATGAACTGTTTACAAATGGTCCGTTGACAATTGCAATTGCATTGATACTTTTGGAGAAGTATCAATGAGATGAAGTGAAGATCTCTGTTAAAATTTTTGTGTGCTGTGTTCACTGGAGGTGAGCAAAGAAGAGTAAAGCTGCAGGCAGCTGCAGTGTCCAAGACTACAAGAGAAAACTGAGACTAAAGACCCATTTGTTTGGATACTGACAATTCTAGGTGTCCCACTAAATGTGAAATTGGATATGGAGAGAGGATTTTTTAAAAGAAATAAGGGTATTTTTACATTTTCATTATTAATGGTAATACTTTTAAGAGTAAACCACAGTAATGAAGTTTTCCAAGCACCTCTGCATGTCTTACTGCTTATCCACATTTTTCTGTAGGCAACTCCACTGAAGACCTCACTGACCATGGAGAAGGGTTATGAGCTCGAGATGAGAACAGGATGACTCTGAAGGTTGATACTCCAGTGACAGCCAGAAAATTGACCTAAGCTTACACACAAGTTCTAGTGTCACTGGTATCAGAGGCAGCTTGGCAGTACACTTGTCCAGAGAACTGGCTCCATTCACAGTAATGCACTGGGCACAGACAGGACTGTGACACACACATTGAGACAGTTTTGGGGCAGGATCAAGGACAATGGTAATTGAAAGGAATAATTGAAGCCTGCAATCAGTTGATTAAATATTTAATAGAAGAATATTTAGTTGTTCTGTGTGTTCTAATTCCAATGAACACATTTTAACAATATTGGAATTAAGCAGTGTTTTACTCATGGAGCACAATAATTTAGGACTAAAGCAGCTGAATACATGCCTACCATTTTGGGTGACTGATTCTTGCTTTTGCTGTCTTTTCCTACTCAGTAAGTACTTATTGTATAGAATCTCTCTTCATATGACTGGGAAAAAGGAAAACTATTGCATCTGTCTGTGTAAGCAGATTAGAGTTTCAGTTAAACTTCTAAAGTGGAAAAAGCATGAAGCCTTTATCTATGGTTTCCATTCTGAAGCATGATTCATGTTATTTATCTTCTTTAACTGTACTTTTCAGGAAAATCATCCTTATACTCAAATAGAACTAATTATTTTTGGTAAGGAAGAATCCTTGTTGGTAATATAAAATGCAATAATGTAATCCTGAATGCAAATGCAGATTTTGAAGGAAATTTCTTCACAACCAGGTTCTGTTTGTGTAGCTGACATTTTAGAAGTGTTTCATAAAGCAAGATTTGCATGCAGTCAGTAATGGGCATATTGCCATGACTATTTTCTGGACTGCTGATTTCTAACTACTTCAACATCTTTACAAAGCATGGTAAAATAAAAGACAAGTTATTTGGTGACGAGTATAATGATTTCTGGCTGCTAGGTGGCATTATGAAATAATAGTGAATTGACTCTAGAAAACATACTAGATCTTGAAATTGCCTAAATAACAAAGCTTACCTATTTTTGTTTTCAGTAAGTGCTTGCCCTTTCAGCTATTTTCCTCAGTGCTGTATTTACTGCTGTTCTATTCTTGGACCAATGGAAAGTTATTTACATTGCTTTAATTTCAGAAAAGCATTTCTGCATGCAAATTAAAATTAGACTTGTGTGAGAAGGAAGTTCTTGTCTCTTTCATATTAAAGCAATAGCATCTAAACATTAATCATCTCTCTGTGCTTTTATTACAAAAACCAATTACATGATACTGAATTTCATAGGCCTGAAAAGAAATTTAGATACCTTTCAGTGAACATACTCTGTAACACTAAGATGCTATTATTAGTATTTAAAATCATAGTATGGTAGATATTGTTGAACAGTTATGTCCAATTTACCAAAAGTTTCCCTGTTCCTGCAATAGAAAAATTATATAGGAGCAGCACCATTGGGGTTGCAACATGGAATTGTCTTTTTTAAAAGCTGCTATTGAAAATACCTGGGCTTTAATAAGACATATTATTTTAGGGTTTATTTTATACTAACAAGTTAGGAAGTGGATGGTCATCTCTGCTGTGACATTTCAAAATAGTTTAAAAAAAATGTTAACAGTTTATAATGACTGGTCATTTAATTTGGGAGGTGGCAAAAAGTGCATCTTGGCTAAATTCAAATGACAAAAAATCAGAAAAAAATCCAGACTTACATTGTGTGCACCATCTTCTGAGGGCCTGATTCCAAAGCCAATGAAGATAATGGAAGTATTTTTGATAAATTTCATAGTGAACACATTATCAGAACTACAGAATGTATCAAATTACCAGGTCTCATTCTGCTTCCAAATACACTCTCTTAATGTAAAACTAGTCTCCTCTTACCTTTTGGTAACTTTCCTGTTACCAAAAACGAAATCATATGATACTTTCAAAAACAGAATTAAGTAGAGTATGAAATTTTCATTAAAAGTATGATGTAAGAAATATATACAGTTAGGTAAGAATAAAACATACATCAAACTTTTCACATCTGAATTCTTAGGATCAACTTCTCTTCCCACATCCAGTAACTCTGAGTTACTTAACAACACCCTGGACTAAGAGTTGCAGACTCTGTGTCCTCTGTGAGCAACCCAAAATGATAAATATCACTGTATGAGCTGGAACTTATAAGTCCATGTGAAATATGTCTCATGGCTCATTTCAGGGTCCATTTGAAGTTTTCTTGGTAGATGAAACATTTATAAGATCTTTTATTTCCCCCATGCAGAGCTTCAAGGGCCTAATATTGTTGTAGGACCCTCAATTAAATCACTTAGCAAGGCTCTGTGTTCAATCTGATGACCTATTTTCATAAAAGTCAGAAGAATTTCTTTAAGGTTTCTATGTCTATATTAACATTATTGAAGCTGGCTAAGTATCTCAAATGATGTTTGAGGATAGCTGAGGGGCATTCACATATGCATGAACACTCCTAGTCACTTCTTTAGAAAATAAACCAAACAGAATAAAAGTGATCCCCAAGTACATAATATTTAATTAAGAAGATAAGTTTTATCATTAATAAAATCTTTCTTAGTACTGAAGTTACGAGATTGGGATTTTGTTTGGTTTTTTTTAAATTTGTTGTTGTTGTTTTGTTTTTGTTTTGGTTTTTTTCTGACTCTCCTGTAATTTATCCACTCACTGATTTCACAGTTTCTACCAAATTTTAATAGGTGACAGGTATCTCAAGGGCAGTACCCAATTGTGGATCACATAACCCAGCTACAATCTGGACATCTCTATTCCAAAGTCTGGCATCAGCTTTGGCAGAGTAATTTTTTTATTTTGGCTTCATCAGTAGTTTGTGCTTTTTGTAAGCTAACTGAAATAGATCCCACTGGAGGACAAATAATTTTCCCTGTTTTTAGAACTTTTCTGAACTTCTCACAGTTACTTGGTATTTCCTGAAAACCCCCTGAGATTGTAAATCCCAGCCTACCCACCATTCAGAGGAAATGAGGCAGGCAGCAAAATATCCATCACAGTGATTTTACTCTATTGTATTTATCTACTCTGAAGACATGAGTTAGCAGAAGACATAAAAAAAAAGTGCAATACTGGAGGAACAACTGAAACAGAACATGCAGGTCGGTCTCTCCCTTCTTTGTTTCATATCTTTGAGTGGTGCTTTTTGATTTCTGAGTCCATGGTTTATTTCTCATGGTCTCACCACAATGCTGTGTCCTACATCCTTGGCTCACTAGGGGTCTCCTAAACCTGACAAATTGCCAGATCATATCAGATTAAAGTCTTCATTGATTTCACACTCCAGAAAGAAAGCTTTTAGTATCTTTCAGCTCTGGATGAAACCCAGTTTTATTTATAGGACTTGTTAGTGTGTAGCCATTACAGCTACCCTGAGCAAAGGCACTTAGTAAAATGCCTTGCTCAGCTGCATATATTTTCTGTCTTATTTTGGTGGTAAGGAGTAAGAAAAATGCCCACACAGACAAAAAAAGAACCAACTTCTGCTATTGCAAATAAACTAAATTTAATGCCATGTTGTGTTCCTAGCAAGCAAAGACTCCTTAGTCCTACAGCCAGATACAAAACTCATGTCTACAGCAAGATTTGGCATTATGTGAAACAGATGTAGACCCTAAAACTATTTCAGGAGAAAATAGGGTGACACATTATTGTGCTCACTAATTTTGGCCAACCTGTTTACTTCCAATGTTTGTGAAGAGTATGATTTTGTCTTCTACATCTCTATCTTGGGAAGTGACCTTGGCACCAAAGTGAAGCCAGAAATGGCCTTGATGAGTTCATCACCACACCTAGACATGGCTGGCAAGGAAGGCAGCAGCTGCTGTGCCAGCAGAAAATGCTCACCTAGGGCTGTGCTCCTGCTCCTGAAGAAACACCAGAAAAAGCTGTACCAGTGTGACACTGACCTGGAGCCCCCAGCCCAGGGAGCCAGCAAATACCAAACATAATGTATGTGTGACAAGGCACTCCAGAACCAGGGAACAGTTCTCTTGAGCTGTTTGTAGTTAACAAATCTGTCTCTAAGTTAATAAAAAGGTAAATGGCAGCGTGAGGAACATATCACACCCACCTACTTGGTGGTTTCCAAGAATCAGTCATCGCATCTGACCGCTGTCAGAAATCTAAAGTCAGTGAAGAGGTATCAGCACTTATCCTGCAGCCAACAGCTAAAATGGGCTAGATGTGCCCTGGGAATGCTAATTTCTTCTGTTGATTCTAATGTCTCTGTGGGACAAGCTCAGATGGACCTGAATTGAAAACACTTGCAATCAAATGACATCAAATTTCTCACTGCAAGAATCTGTAATAATCACAGATGATATTTTTTGTAATTGCAGAAGATCCTGGAGCTTTTTGGGTAGTACCTTAGATGCATATCAAAAGGAGGAAGGAAGTCACAGCTGGAGAGAGATCTTGTACTAATAGCCCACATGAATGCCCTATGATTGTCATTTGTCAAGACCATCAACTTTTCACTGAGGCAATCTCCCAGCTGAACTGCCACACTCTCATGTAGAACTTAGAACATAAAGTAAAGCAAGCATTGCTCCTGTTAGGCTGAATTAGAGAAAGAGTATTTTCATGTCTGGAAACAAAACAAAATACCCAGGGAATTTATGGTTTGTTTTCCAAAGACTCTTCCTTCCTTCTGGCCAAGTTTATGATAAATAGAGGTAGACTCCATATGACAGATTTTTTTTCTCTCTATCAGTACAGAGAGCTCCTTTCTGAAGGGTCTGAAGGCCAAACATTACCTCTGCCTTATGCAATGCTATGGTTTTTGTATTTCTTTCATTCTTATATGCATTGTTTTACAGAAAATAGTTTTTGACATGGAAGAGGTCTCTGATACTTTATATTTGCAACAAATCAACCTCATGTGGTTGCTTGGCTGTCACCTTATATAAGAGATTTTCTTCACATACTGGCTACCTGAGACACTGGGAGTGCAGGCAACTATGGAATTTGTGATCTGCGAGAGAGAGAGAGAGGGAGGAAAGGAAGGGAGGAAGGGAGGAAGGGAGGAAGGGAGGAAGGGAGGGAAAGAAAGAAAGAGAAAGAAAGAAAGAAAGAAAGAAAGAAAGAAAGAAAGAAAGAAAGAAAGAAAGAAAGAAAGAAAGAAAGAAAGAAAGAAAGAAAGAAAGAAAGAAAGAAAGAAAGAAAGAAAGAAAGAAAGAAAGAAAGAAAGAAAAGAAAGAAAGAAAGAAAAGAAAGAAAGAAAGAAAGAAAGAAAGAAAGAAAGAAAGAAAGAAAGAAAGAAAGAAAGAAAGAAAGAAAGAAAGAAAGAAAAAGAAAAAGAAAAAAAAAAAAAAAAAAGAATTATTTCACCTGTAAATAGTGGTGTTAAATAAGATAGATAGGGAATTTACCTTTTTTAGTTCTTACAAAAGTATCTACACACTTCTCTCTTTTGTTGGGTCTTCCTAATGACAAAGTTATTACTTGGGAGATGGAAATAATACCTTTTGGAATAATTCAAGCAGTTCAGTCTATAATGTACTCAAAGTGATAACTAAGAGGTGAGCTGACCACGGTGCATAGGTATCTCAGAGTGAAGAGATTTCTGGTGCTGCAAAACTCTGGTATTCAAAAATGGCAAGAGGAAATCCCAAGGCTGAAAGAAAAAGTGAGATAAAATGAGGCAAGAAATGAGGCATATAGGGGCACTTTGTGTGTGTGTGTGTGTGTGTGTGTATGTGTGTGTGTTTAGTTGATTGGTTTTTGTAATTAAGGTTTGGAAATGCTTGTTCAGGAAAGGAGTGACCTCTGTATCATTCTGCATTTCTTTAAATCAGGATTAGAAATCTGCCTACAAAAAAGACCAAATTATAGCACAACTTGGCAGACATGTTACTTAAAGAACTTCTTGTGTCTGTATTCTAAGTTAGACTAAAATATATACTTACAATATTTTTTTTTGCTTGTGAGTGATAATATATAACTTGATTAACTACAACATAGGATCCTACTCTGGATGAGCATGGGAGGGATGGGCACATGTGTTTGATGATGTAATTTCCAGTGCTGTGTTCTTATGAATATATCATCTTTTCTGGTTTCAGAAGTAAAATATCTTGCATTATTCAAAGACTGTTGATAGCAGATATCCATGGACAAGTTAAGCAGATATTGAAAAGCAAATGGGATTTTCCATCCATTCTTATCCTTGATCATAACACGGTCCCCAAGGTCCAGTGAAATATTTCAAAACAGCTGGTTGTGCTCTCCCTCCTGTTTCTGAAGCTGGGAAACCCAAATCCTTTTCAGGCTTCCTGCCAATGTTTTATAATGCTGGAGGACTTTACATTACCTATGATTTTGGTGAAGGGTAACAATTGCTCTGTGAATGACTCTTGTTATTCCACTTCCCCATTCATTCTCCCACAGGTGTTTTTCAAGGCAGCAGTACATAGTAAAGGTGCAACATAGCCACCTCCAGAATTATCACTTGAATGTGATTACCCTGTAACAGCAGTTTTAAGGATGTTTCCTATTGTTTTTGCAGTATAGAAAATATGCACTTGCAGTTAGAGAGTCCATTTGAAGCCTCTTGTCCTAACTGTTAACATAAATAAACTTGCTAAAAGACAAAACAATAAGAGCAAGAAATCCTTGTGAAGTTTTTTACTCATTGCAGGCCTCCCTAACAGGCAGTATGAAATCAGATTATATGAGGTGTGTGGAGTACTTGTATATCAATATGAATAGGCATCATGTAGAAATTCTTAATGCAGCAGCTCTGAGTGAGCTGTTTAAATTCCTAAAAGAAAAAGTTTTCCTCTTTTTTTTTTTCACTGCTGTGGATACCAGCTCAATACCTCCTGCTTTGTGACTATCAAGATTAAGATCACAATAATATATAAACTAGATGAAACACTGCAGAGTGTTTTCTGGTAGCTCAGATGGATTCCATCCAGCTGGACCAGTATTATCCAAAGGTATCCAGGGAAACAGACTACACCAGTCCCAAGAAATTGCTTTCTGAGACAAACTGAACATTCAAGAACAGTCAGTTCCAAAATCTGATTTGTTCTGACACTCAGTTTTATTTAGGTGACTTTGACAGTTCTTATCACAGTATTGACCTGTTAAGCTTCACTTGATTTGAATACTGAAGGTTAAATCAGACAGGATGGATATCATTGCATCTCAGACCAGGCTGAGCCAAATGCAGATTATACACTGATGTGTGCATGTGGTTTGGAACAGAGAGCAGGAAAAAGAACCTTTAAAGAAAGTAGAATATTAGGCAATTGAGAGGGGATCATCCACTTGCTGAAATAGAATGGCCATTAACCTCATTCATACTGATTTAGGTTTCTTGAAAGTTTTCTGGACAGCTTGCTTGGTCTTCACCAGGTAAACATTTAAAAAAACCCCAAAAAATGTTAGGCACAGGAAAATTATTTGAAATTGAAGAATTTTTTCAGTGTTTTCCATTTTCAAATCTGGATTAAAAATTACTGCCTTAAAAATACCCTCATATCTTTTCCCCTGCAAGGCTCCTCTCCCCAATGTTTCATCATGGTGTTAAATTCTTTTCTCTGATCTGACTACCTGACTCTACCTGACATTTAAGTGAGATGCACGCCCACATCTGAAGGCAGGCTTTGGCTCTTTGAATCTGGATTTGTCTTTCCTTTATTTACAGAGAACAGAGTGCAGTGATGATAAAATAATTCAAAGGGATGGTTTATGGTCTGCTCTCATCTATTTTCTGTTAACAAAACAAGGAAGTTTTTGTTTGACACAGGTAAAACATACATAAAATGAAATTTACTGACATAAAATAGTGCACACATTCTTGCTTTCATGAGGATGGTGAGGTTTTTTTGTTGTTTTTTCCCTCTTTGTTTGTTTTGCTTTGGAAACCATCTTAATTTTGTTCTTTTAAACAGTTAGCAGTTCCATAAGCTTTGTGTTTTATGCAAACTTTCCTTAAAGGTATTAGTTTAAATTGAGAGATTATCATGGATCTTATGCCGATAATATTTTATCCATTGTAAAACTGCTCTTAAATGAACAAGTTATTTATAAAGTGCCTAACTGATAGTTTAACAAATGCACCTGAGAGGCTACTCTTTTTATTGATTTTTCATTTAAAACTCCTGTTTTGTTTGGACTCATATTCAGGTAACAATATACTAATCATTCTCATTGCAAGACTCTCCCACTAAGCTGACTGGAAGTGATTTAATGATAGCATAATTCAAACACTTACTTTCAGCATTTATTTTTGAAGTATGAGGACCCATTCTCAACTATTTTCCTTGAAAGAGTCTCAACATTTCTTCTTATGATGTAAATGTTTATGAAAGGTGCACTGAAATAGTCTCCAGAAAATACAAAGCCAGACATTAATAGAAAAATTTTACACAGATGACAGAAAAGTTGATTATTTTATTCTGAGTGCAGAAGAATAAATTTGTATGTTTTATTCATAAATGGAATTTTTGAGAACTCCTTATTTAAGCCTGTTATCCTGTTCCCAGATAAACTGAGGAACTGGGAGCCAATTTCACAAACTGCTAAGCACAGCCTGCAGGAAGCTGAGAGCTCTGAACTCTGGCTGACTTGGTGGAAATAGGTTTCAGGAGTGGAAGAAGTTCATTTTTGCCCTCAGATGAATGCTCCAAGAGCCCTTTGAAATCACTGCAGTCAGGCAGACTCCAGACATTAGCACTGCATGAGCTCTCTTCCTTCAAAAGATATTTTGCATAACATGAAGTGAATCAAGAGACCAAAGACTGATGTCTAAGCAAAATGTGTCCTTTGATGAAAGGAGCACTTGAGGAAGACTGTCTTGAGTTGCTAATTACACAATGTCCTTAATATTTTTCAACCTCAGTGCCATGAAAGGGAAGGATAGAAAGAAGTACAGCCAGGTTAGGGGATCAGCCTGTGTTATGAAAGGTCATAGCTCAGAAACTCTTCTTTTCACAAAGCAAAAGCTGCCCAAAACCACTTCACCCAACCTCTCAAAGTTCATTCTGTGCCTCAGAGGCATTTCTGCCTGCTTGCAAGCACAGGAATATACACTGCACTTTGTTGCCAAGCTATAAAAAAACAGGGAAAGTCTCGCTTCTCCCCTCACCTGCAGCCTGGCAGTAACAACTTCCCACATCTCCTTCATCATTATAAACCAAGAACAGTGGTCCAGGGGCCATTCCCTGCAGTCTGACATTGAACAGAGCTATTACCAGTAGAGAAAGCATGGTGCAAGTTTCAGGGAAGTCACATTGCTTTCTGCTGTGAAGGCAGCTGTGGGCATCCCTGTCATTATCTATTACTCTCTACTTGGCTTGCCCAGCAGTCACCTGTGTTTTCCTGTGATTCATTTGTAACTGTTCTATTCCCTTTCCTGTGACTGGATGTGAAATGCTTGTGAGAGCAGCCATGGCTGAGTGCCTTCGTCTCTGAAAACTGCAACCAGAAAAATTGCATGAATGAACACACACATATATATATATATATTTTTTTTAAATCTGTTGAATTTTTTTCTATTTCTAACTCTGCAAGAGCTAAACCTCCTAGTCCCCATAAAATATCCCCCCATTGCTGCTGATTTTCTCCCTTGTCCATGTTGCTGGCCCAGTGGTCTCCAGCCTGTCCCCTTTCTAGCAATGTTGCATTTGTATATTTTAATGTGTGCTGCTTGTTATGTTCATTTCAAGCTATGCTGGTAAAGGGATCAGGCAAACACATATTTGCCAGATAGGAACTTATTTTTGCTATGTTCTAAGCATTTAAAGGTACTTTAACATGTGACAGATCTGTCATATGTAATCTTAGCCTTATTTCAGTAAAATATAAGTAAATATCAATACATAAATATGAATAATGATTATATAAATTAATTTCAACTTATTTAATATAGTAATACAAGTATATGCGGGTATATATTCATAGATACACACACAAACCTATCTGTATGCTTACACATGGAGCATCTGCTTTCATGGTCTGGGTAGGTTTCGCTTTTGTTTCAACAGTGCTGAATTCACAAAGGCAGAACTTGTCCCTTCCTCTCAGAGGAAGAACAGCCAACACAACAAACCAGGAGCATTTTTATATGATGTAAGAAAACCCATTGAACAATGTACTCTAATTTCTGAGAAGGTCATTTCTACTAAGGAAATTGTATCCTAAAAAGGAAAAGCCAACTAAGGAGCCTGCAGAGAACAAAAGGCAGTAAATTATAGAGCTCTAGACTCTACCTAAATTCTGTGTCTCCTTTTGGGTAGCCTGGTCCAGTCTCAGAATCCAAGACAGCAAAGCCAAATGATTCCATTTTAGCTTAGGATTTAAATATCAAGGCAGAAGCTCAGTTAATGACATATCACAGATCTGTAATCAAAGCCATCTTTCAAAAAAATGCTGAATATCTATGACAACACATCCATTTCCCCTGATGTCACTGTGTGTACACTGGGCAAAAAAATGACAGCAAAATAAAAACAGGCAATTAATTTCTACCCTGAGGTTGGCTGCCCCTATGGCCTCCTCCTGGACTTACACCATCCTCCTTCCCTGTCCCAATGAGGCAGCAGAATTCCTCAGGGGGAGTAGGGGTCTAGCCTCTGCTGATACAGTGATTCAACAGAATGGGCTGATCACTTGTGCAGTGAAAATTTGGGGAAAAAAGACCATCAAACCTCAGTAAGAGGAGCAACCTTTAAAACGAGGTGTTTTTACCCGTGGCAATTCAGTTATCTGCTGTGCTGGCACTCTGCATTGTCACCAGTTAGAAAATGTGAACACTCAAATTTATGAACTTTTCTACATGGAAAATCCCTTTTCCATCAGATCTGTCTCCTGCTCATATTACTGGGGAGAGGAGGGACTGTCACTCTGCATTGTAGCTGCTAAAGCACAATGGGCTTGCAGCTGCTTTTGAGGTTCAGTGAACAGATGCTTTTTTGGGAAGTTGTGACTGAATCAGTGCCTTAATTTCAGTTGAGATGAGGGCTAAATGGAGGGAATCCAAATTGCATGGAGAGCACTATGTGAGAAAATAGCTGAACACAGAGTGGTCATTTCTTCTGGTGTTCAGCAGAATTTGACAAGCATCACAAAAGTGGTGTTACTGAAAAGGGAAGCACTTGTATCTGGACTGCAGCTTTAGTGCTTTAAAGGAGTACAAAAAATCCCTGACTAAAGCATGGAGAAAATTGATGTTTAAAGATGATTGTAATAAGCAGAGCTGAATGAAAAACAGCCTCTGCCATACTGTAAGGACCACTAACTGTTTCTGTTCCTTTACTTCTAATACTTCAGGTTTTGGTTATCTTCTGTGCTTTCAGAGGCACTTAAAGGCACTCCCTATCCCATTTCATAAAAGCTTTTAATGTAGTCTATGCAGAAAGCAATGAATATTAGACTCTGCTGTGAGTTTGGGGTTTTGGGTATTAAAAAGCTAATTTGGGGATTTGGGATGATTTTGATGTATAGGAGACAAATCCCTTCATTAAGGAGCTCATAGTATAGGGACAGCACAGGCTTGTGTTGTTGGGATGGGATGAAGCAGTCTTTTCACCCCAGGATGAAAAATAGGAGATTCCAAGATTCCAAGATTCCAAATCTAGTTGAAAAAATTACCAGGTGTGCAGCTCAGCAGCAGATGGTGGTGAAGTGGGCTGGTCTCAGCCTGTTGATTACCTGGTCAGCCACCATGGAGTTCCTGATATTTAGTTAAAATTGTCCTCCATAAAAAAAATAAACTAAAAAAAATATAGTCCATTTTCATCACTCCTAGTTTTCTCTGTATACTCAAGAGAAAAATTTCTAAGGTGTAGTCCTGAGCCTAGAAACTGAAATTGCAGCTTTCCCAATGGAACTTGCACAGCTTATTTCCACTGGACACATGCCCATGCCATCCAAGGCAGCTACTCAGGTGCTAAATCACTGACAGCTAGGCTTTCCCTGTAGCTCCTGAAGATGTCTTTTCATTTGTTAGCTCTTGGCTTTCAGTACTGCTGCAGTCATTTTCTTTTTTGTGCAAGCATCACTTATCCCCATCTGTTACTTACCTCTCCTCTCTTCACAGTACGCTTAATATGATAGACATTGTCCAAACATGCATGAATACCTCAATTTTGTCCTTTAGAGCTTCATCAAACAAAATGCCAAACAGCAATACAGTCAGATTTTGGAGGATAAGCAGTCTTTTCACCCATTTTAAAGCTGCTGCCTCCCACACTTAGAGGTTTGATACAGAGCACTTCAGCAGTGGGCAGAGATGAATAGCCTGACAAACATATTCCTTTGTGTGGAAACATCTTCTGTATGGAGGTTTCTTTCTTGAAGGACCCCAAAATTCCAAAACAGTGCCAAAGGCAGAGTTTTTCTAATGCTGCAGCATTGCCATCTTTGAAGTGAAATCAGCAGCCACACGTAGGTATGAAGGAAAACCCTCTGTTCAAATGCCAGGCTCAGTAAGAGTTTAAAGACTAAACTCTTGTAGTTTCCAAGGTGGTCTTGAGTCAGGAGAATAAGGTTTAAGCTCACATCTTAGGAAAAGTTAAATTCAGATTTAACATACAGAGAAGGAGAGGATCTAATCTTCTCTAGCACCAAGGCACAGTCCACACTCACATTTATCTTCACTCCTGGTGAACAAGGGACTTTACACCTGTGTACCTCTGGCAATGGAATTCTGGTTGCAGCATGACAATTAGACAGTAGGTTTATGCATCTGTGTGTTTAACCCTCTTAAAATCCCAGTTTCCTTATCTCTCTCCCCCTTAGACAGGGACTTTGGGAAGGTTTCTACATTTCCAAAAAATTGGCAGCATGTCCCTGGCCTGCCTTGTGCCTTTGAAGGTCTCATTATCCTTTGGAGAGAGCTTGCTTTCAGTTTGCTCTTCTGTAAGCAGTGCAGCCAGGTGGAAACAGCTTTGAAATTTACCTTTTCAAGTCTCAGCTTCATATTTCTCCTTTGATGTTTCTTGTCAGGTTTTCCAGTTGTCCTTGCCTCTCTCTCCTCACCACAGCTTCCCCTCTCCAGGCTGTGCTTTCCTCAGGCTTGTGACTCCCTGAGCATTCCAACTTGCAAAGGCATTTCAGTCACAGGGTGGCTGTCACTGGAGCTCTAATTCACTCTGCTGCCAACAGCAGTGTATGTCATCCTCAGGGCTGTGTCAGAGTTGGACAAACACTGGGGAAAAAAAAAAACAAACCCAGAAAATTTCTGACAAAGAAACTTTGGAGGCTCTAGGAAGTTGCAGTTATTTCAATGTTCAAGCAAGGCTGAGAAATTTGTGTGATGAACTGTGTCCACAGGGAAAGAGTTGGGACAACTTGCACTTTGGATCTGCAGACTCCTGCAATGTTCAGGTAGATCTTAAAGTCTCATTGGGCCTCCAGGTGTGGCCACATTTGGCAACAGATCATATTTCAGTATCTTTGCTTCATCACTGTCTTTGGATGACACTGGTTAGAGGAATGGTCCTCAAAGGAGCAGCTTTTTGTTACTTCCTTAGTTAATTGGATTCACACTCAGAGGATTCCACACAGACCCTTGAGGGAAACCATCACTGCAATGTTTGTAGCTCACCAGCTCAAGAAGAAAATGGATGGTTCTGTGACCTGTTCATATGACATCAGGCAAGGGGCTCTGATCCCTCTCTCTTATTCACAGTTTCTGACTAGAGTGTACATAAAGTATATGTAAGACTGTTTCCCATATATATATACACAAAATATATTTATATAATATACTTGTTAAGGAATGTTTTTCTACAGCCTGGTATGTGATGTGATTCTTGCTTTATCCTCTCTTTTTCTACATGCTCAGCTAGCACATTTCATGTTCAAAAGGAAATTTTGCAAGACTCAGGAAGGCAAGCAAGGCATTTCCAGAATATTATCTTAATCAAGCTCACAGAATGTTCTGGGACACCTAAATAAATTATTAACCTTGCTGTTACAGATCAGTTCACATCCTTTAAAAGCTGCTCCAGAACCAGTTGCATAGTCTAACAAATATGTTAATATTTGCTAATATAAGCAGTCCAAGTAAAGCCAAGCAAATCCTTATTAAAACTAAAAGAACCTGAATCTTAATGTACAGAATTGGCTTAACTGACTTCCACAACGAGGCAAAATTAAAATCTTCCAATATTTTCTTATCTTTCACCTATACTCACATATTATCACCAAGCAGAATGTGAGAACTTGCTGAAACAGGTTCCTGTGATGCTGAACTCACTGTAGTAAAGTGCTGAAAGCACAAACACGAGAAAAATCTCATTTATCATAGTCAGTATTTCCTCTTACATGGTCTTGGTGGCAGATTTTTTTCCCCTCCCTTAGATATGTCATTTTGTGCTACAACCTCCACAGCAAAGAGTACATTTGGAACACAAATCTGGGTTGTCTAAATGAAGACAATGAAGAAGGGAAGCTATTTTATCCTTGCCTCCCTGCTCAGACTTTTCTGCCTGTGCTGAGTGCAGTCTGTGGAATTTGAAACTGAGATGGGACATGTGGGCTGGGAATGGGAATATCCTGAATTGTTTTATGTGTTTCCAGTTCTTTATTACTGCTTAGATCTGGCTGGTTTTCCACTGAGGAAGTGGCAGTAGTTCCAGCAGAGTTGTCTAATACTCCCAATCTCTTTTTTTCTGTTTTTGTGCCTCCCTGTGAAGCCCTTGTTGACAAAAGTGTGTTACCATTTGATAAAGCAACTTTCTGGAAACTTTCCAGAAGCAACTTTCTCCAGTATGTTTGCTAGGGTTTGAGTATGAATGGGATCACCATAGTTACCTTATATTGAAGGGACTCAGCTGAAGTATTTGTAACTTGGTAACATGAAGCACGGATTGATTTGCCTGCAAAGTAGCAACAAATAGGCTTCTAATCCTTTTTTAACCTTCTTGTCTGCCAGTGGAACTCTGGGTTTGCTAAACACAACATTCTCCTGGCGAAGATGATATAAATCTTTATGTTATCCAGGGATTTTTTTCCATCAATGAAAATATTTGGATTTCACATCTATGCCTTTGCAGCTTAAAAAAAGGTAAAGGTTTTAGCTTTTCCAGGTTTCATCCACCTCCTCCTAACCTTAGTAAAAATCATATGAAACTGCAAAAAACCCCCAAACAAATAAAAAAGTTGCTGTGGGAGAGGAAGTGGTTTCTAAACTTTAAAAAGAAGAGGATAAGAAGGACCAGAAGGAAAAACTATGACTTTTCCTAGTTCTGATTTCTGTTACATATGTTAAATGTATTGAAAATTTAATGTGAAGCCCAAGGGTCTGAAACAAACTGAGGCCCAAAGTGATGCGGAAAGAAATATCTACCCTGTATAATCAGGTAATCAGTATGGGAATATTTCATACTGCCATTTAAGGGATAGAACTTCTTGACTGTGTTGAAATAATTGCTGAGTTTGTTCCTGCTGGCTCCTTTCAGTTCCCCTGTAGTAATCTCTGCTCTAGCACACTTGAGGCAGAGATTATACAGTAAGCTTTTTCCTTCTAAAGTCTAGCACTGTAAATAACACAGTCCACTCTAATTAGCTTTTGTAAACATGCATCCAGCAGGCAAGGAAGGCAGAGAAATAACCAGTGAGCCATGTAGCTATCCACTGCTCCAGGCACAACATTTGGAATTATTTGCCTAAATGATGTCATTACAATAATTCTGCCCAGGATAAACTGGATTTGCCCCTTTCCCCAGTACTGTAAGTGCATGACAAATCCTGCAGGTGACTCACTGGCAGCAGGATGCACACTCATGCACCAAGTCTGCTTTTGGATAGAGACACTCAGAGTGTGGATATTCCAGCATGACACATCAAGCTGTGAAAATATTTCCAAGCAAATATTTGGATTTCTTGGTTGATGATCAGCCCAGTGTTTCTCAGGCAGAAACATGTTTCCTCTGTCCATTTTTCCCCTTAGGAATTTCAGTCCTACACGACTGGCCCCAAACTGCTTTTATATCAATCCTCTTAGTTTTAGGTTTCCCAGTGAGGTAGTTGGGCATCAAACTGGGGCTTTAAGCAGGGGCAATCCTCTTTCCCAAGTGTTTGAATATTTGGTCTTGAGTGGAAAAAACTACAAGCACATCCTCATTTATTAGCTCATAAACTCATTTCCACAATGCAAAATTTCTAGAATTATTTTATACATGGTCAACAATGAGAAATCAATTTTTCCAGTATCAAACTACCTCTAAGAATACCCTCCTGTTTGGGGAGATACTTGAAAGTTGGGTGTAACATTTTTCCCCTTCTAAAGTTAACTCTATTTTTATGAACAAATTTAACATAGCTCTTTTATAACTTCAGAGGTTTTAATGGTCTCCTGATTTTGCAGCATTTAGTGTTCTCCAAGGTGGAACTGCTGCCCAAAGCACTTTGTTGGAGGAAAACCATCCTGGCCAGAGGCCAAAAAAGACTTGCAGTTTGTCTCTAGTTTGGTCACATTGGAAATTCTCCATATAGCCAAGATTTTTATAGCCCACCCCAAATGAACTGAACTGAGGGAAGAATAGGGAGACAAGGTCCAGGAGGTCAGTAAAAGAGTAGATATGTGTGGAAAGAAGGACTTTAATTTTGTGTGGGTTTAAAGAGAAAAATATTATTTTAATTTCTGTTTGGCTCTTTCTTGGAGATCTTCCCTTTTTGAGGCAAAGAAAAAGGAAAAAAAATCTCAGCTCACTCATTACTAAATCTGTCTTTGTTTCCAAAAGCAGATCCTTGAGCCTTGTTTTCTAATAGCTGCAAATACTGTTTTTTCTTAATTTTCAGATATGTTAATAATTTAGTAAGGTTCTCATTCCAGTTTCTAAGGTAACTGTACTTCCATGTCCCTTATGATATCCCAGCTTGTCAGCTCTCTTGAGGCAGGATCCCATCCTGCTGCCTCTCTAAATTGGCCCTTAACTAAACCCCCTCCAACCCTTTGCCAGTCTCACTCTGAGTAGCTGCTCTGACATTTTTATCCAGTCTCTTCAGCTCTCCCAAGGTTATGAACTATTTACCAGGAACAAAATAATTGATTAGGAAATGTGTCTCAAAACAACAGCCACCCAGTGCACTTTCTTGGTGGTCACCCAACTTCCAGCACTTCTGGGGCTCTGAAGCATTTGTCCCTGTTAGTCACAGTGAGTTATTAGAAGATATTTCTCTCTCCAGTCAGTATTGCTATTTTTATAAATAGTTGAAGCCTCTTCAGGTTTGCCTTTGGGCCTCAGCAATTTCTGTGGTAGCCCCCTTGGAGAATGAGCTGTAAATATTTTCATTTGAAGCTGCTGCAAAGTTGAAAACAGTATTAATTGCTTCCCTACATCCTTTTCATCTCGAAGGAAACACCTCATGTATTATTTGTCTGGGAGCACAGCTACTGACAAAAACTTGAGTTTCTTTAGGAAACATTTCTAACATTTATAAAGTTAATGCAATCTTCTTTAAATACTACATAGCTTGAAAGCATCTGTCACAAGTCTTTTTTGGCTTCCTTCATCTTTTTAGCATCAACAGAGTCTGCCACACCCCCAAAGCCATCTGTGTATCTCATGTAAAACTTCTGCAAGGGCTTTTGTTTCTCTTGACCACCTACATCCCACAAATGGAAAGCATCAGTTTTATTTTTCTCTCTTAAATCCCCACAGTATCACCCCCAGTGTGTGGGAAGAAAGTCAACAAAGCCAATGTGATTTTAGTCTGCAGAGCAGAGGTGTCCCCCCAGAACCCCTGTGCATGGAAATGGGGCAGGGAGTGCAGCTCAAAGGCATCAGTGGACTTGCACTGAAATAAATGTATGAACAGGCAGGACAAGGGGGCTCACACCACAGTCCAGGACCAGAGCCATGAACAAATCCCTCAGATGCTATTCCATGTTCCTCTTGTGGTATATCAGCACAAAACTGAAGCAATTCTTCAAAAAGTAAAAGCTATCATCAAAAAGTAAACCTGTCATCTCCTTTGTGTGGTAGTTTACTTTCTCTCCTCGAGATATGAGCAAGAGTGATTCATTTGTTTTTGCTGAATCTCAGTTTTATTCTGCTGCAATTTCATTTTTATTCAGATAATAATTCTGATCTGCATTGTCTCTCAGAATTTGAACCAAATCCTTCTCTGGGATTTTTAAGGGTTGAAAATGCAATATCATTATAAACTTCACTGGATTATTTCTGTATTTCAAGAACACACTCAGCAGCAAATCTTCAATTCTAAAATTAATGAAAAACTGTTCCTGGGAAGACCCCATAAAAATTTCCAAACTCCTGAAATTTAGGACAGAGAGAACAAGAAGTATATTTGACCCCATGGTTCAAAGCCCACTGAAGTCAGTGAGGCCTTTCCCACTAACCTCAATAGCTCTTTTCACTGCAATTTTTAAATAAGGTTGAAGCAAATAAAAAATTGATTTTTTAGGCATGTTTTTGTCAGTTTCATCATTATTGACTCCAGATTTCACATGGAGGGATTATAGCCAGGAAGAAGACAGCTGAAATTATTTTAAAATTTGTGTGACTATCGTCAAGACATTTATTCTCTGGTTCTTTGGGGTGGGAGATAAAGACGTGGTTTAGGATGGACTAGAATGAAGGCAAAATGACCCTCCAGCTTTTCTTTTTATACTCAGGCTATGAAGTCTTGCAGCTGCTCAGCAGAGAAGCAGCCACTAGAGAGCATGATGAGACCAACTAAGCTCCCTGGAGTGGTGTAGATCCAGGCTGGAAACAGCTCTCCTGGGGTAGAAAGCTCTGAAGCATCTTTATGGCTGAGTGGTGTGAGCAAAGACAAAAAGAACTTCAAATCTTCAAAGAGAAAATAAAAGAGCACTGACCTCAACCTCACTGTATTAAATGAAAGCAAACATGAAACTGTCTCATCTGTTTCATGCCTTTCATATGAAAATTATATATAAATGTCTCAATTACACATGAATTTTGACTCAATGGAAAGTCCTCAGTATGAAGTACCTATAAATATGTATGTGGTGCTGGTAAACCTCTGAATATCATTGCTTTATGGTTTTGTCCTCTGTGTAAAGCAACCTTCAAGGCTACCACAAAAAAGAGATATAACTGGAAGAAGTAAGACAAGTTCAGTACCTTTGGAGAACAAAAGCAAAACTAAATAGTGAGAAAGTTATACAAAAAAAGTATTTCAGTCATTCTACAGATGTTTGCAGTTGTAAAAGGAGAAAAGGGAGGTCTTTGGAATGGCATAAAGGGCTCTCAACTTTTTATCTTTAGCTCCATGATCATCTATCAATCAATACTGGGAAACTATCTCAAGGGAGTTGGGATTTGCAATTTGCTTCCTGTTGGGGCAGTGATTTGTACTATGAAACAGGAGAAATTGTACATTTGGCACATTATTCAAGGATGGAACAGAGTAGGAAGAAGAGACAGAAATTTCCTTCACACTGTGAGAAGAGCTGTCTTTTCCAGCAGTGAGGATACAGACAGTGTGATGCTGGTGTGCTGAGGTTTTCCATGGGCTAGAAACTCTTATTTAGGGAAAAAATAGCTTCAAGGAAGGCTCTGTCCTGGCACCAGGGAACACCCAGCAGTGGGCAGCAGAATGGCCCCAAGTCTGTGTCTCATCAGAGCTGCCTCCTCCACAGCATGACAGTATTTTATGGCACTGCTCCTACAAAGAGCCTCAAGTAGAAAATTGAGTGTGCAAAATGCTGAAATAAGCAGAAAACTCAACCCAAAAACCCAACCCCTGACTCTCCCTCAGTGCCCCACTAGAAATGGGCAAAATTGAACCCGTGTTAAAATCCATAGTGCATGGTAGAGAAAAGGGTGAATTTCCAAAGGAGAGCAAACTGTTGGTCTGGCTAGTACACATCTGTACACATCTTTTGACTTCTTATGAAAAAAAATGTGGAGGATATTCAATAATCTTGCATAGCAACTAATTTTCCCTCTGAATTCTCATCTATTTCAAATACCCATGTACTCTTTCTGTAAGTTACTAATTTAGAATCTGTTTTCTCTTTTTCATAATGCCTCCTTCTGCATTCCACAAGTTGGGGGCCAGAGCATAGGAGTGTACTTTGCAAACCTCTTTATTTCCTTGGCATGGCTCAGCCTCTCCACCGTAGGATCTTTTAGGCTATTCACTAAATCACCAAGGCTATCCAGCATCCAGTCTGAAAAAAAGAGAAATCAACTAGTTTGTGTGTATGTGTATTGAATGACAGGTTGGAATTTGACCTACTTAATATTGAGACAGGAGACAAGATTCTTATTGACAGGTACAATGAACTTTATTTCTGTTGACCATAATAAATTATAATCCAGTACAAAACAGTTTTAACCTGCCAAGGGCAGGACCTTCACAGACAATTGAACAAAAGATAAAACTTAAATATGATGCTCTAGAAAGCATGAAATTTCTAAAAATTTCATAAGGGATTGAATTTATAAAGGTTTTTTGGTTTTTTGGTTTTTTGTTTGTTTGTTTGTTTGTTTTCAATGTGGTATGCTGTCTGCTGAGCCAGGCAAAGACTGGCTGCCTGGAAGAAGGGAGAGAAAAATCTGAAACAAATGAAGGACAGATCTGTGGCTCTCAGAAGTAATTGTGCATCCCTGGGAAGAAAAAATGTACTGAATTGTTGGTGTCATCCCACTTGCACATAGAATCACAGGATGCTTGGGTTGGGAGAGGCTTTGAAGATCATCCAGTTCCAACCCCTCTGACAGGGGCTGGGAAACTTCAAGTAAATCAGAGCCCATCCAACCTGACCTTGAACACTTCTAGAAATGGAGCATCTGCCACTTCTCTGGGCAACCTGTGCCAGTGTTTCTCCAGCCTCTTGATAAAAACATTTCTTTCTTATATCTAGTCTACACATACTCTCTTTTAATTTAAAACCATTACCCCCTATCCTGTCACTACAGCTCTGATAAAAACTTTATGTCCTGAAAGGTTTCCACAAGGTCTCCCTGCTTTTCTCCAGGCTGACAACCATCCTGAGTAGCAGGCTGGCATTGCCATCCAGGGACACAATGGATTAAACTTCACTGTCATGGACATCTAGGAGAGCCCAAACGTGTCATATGAAACAACAATTTGAGCTTTGCTTATCGAAGTAAGGTTTGCAGGACCAGGAGGGGTGTGTCACTTCCTGCCACCCCATCAGTGAGAGTCTTGGTGGGCACACTGTGAGCCAGGTATTCCTAGAATACCAACCAGTGTGTTTGCAGGAGCATCCCAGGGACCAGACAGGGAGGATATTGACCCTGTTTGCTGTCTTGGAATTATAGATACAACAGAGTTTGGTTTTGAACGAATTATTGTATCTCATGTTCAGTTGACGTTGACAAACATAAACAAAGGGAAGAGACCTCAAAACTAATAAAAAAAATTAAAAAAAAACAAAAAGAAATCCTGATATCCCAAGGAGTCTGTATGAGAGGCATGGAAAAAAGCACGAGAATGCTTTGTAAGGCATCCCATTTGGGTTGGATTCAACCTTTAGAAACCAAGGTTGAAGGAATAGAGCAAGCAGTTGCAGCTTTATAACTCCTTTATACTTCCAATGGGAACACCACAATTGCCACAACACTAATCTTCTCCAGTAAAGAATGAAGGAGAGATGTGAACTGCATGTTGCTCCTCATTTCAGTTGTTCCCAGAGAGACCATCTTTTACTTTACAGGATTTATCTGTCATTAGAAGAAAGAGATTAAAGAAAAGTAAAGAAAGTAAAGAAGCTTTACCCTGTAAAGGTTGTTTGAGTGAACTTATGCTTGAAAGAGAGGGTGAGACTGGAGAGTGCACAGGAGGTTCTCCAACATGCAAAGGTGGGAGTATATGTGAGTATGTGTGTCACTGAGAGTGTGAGGAAGCTAGAAAAGCAGGGAAATATAAGAAAAATATATAAACATTCACAGCTACAAATTTTAAAGCTGCTACCCTTGCAAGATTGATTGAACGTTGGAAAGACTCACTGAGTCCAACTGATTGCTGCTTTTTCCTGCCAGCTGTCCAGATACCATGGAACTGAAAATCTAAAAAAGCAACATTTGAGAAAGTGGATTTGTAAAAAGTAATGAGTTTTAGGACATACTTTGGTTGGTTTTTGATAGAAAATGTTGCCTACTCGCTAACAATGTGAGGTTTGGTGTGTTTGTCCTGTCTTCATTTTGGCTTGTGTCAACCTCAATTGACACATTTGGCTCATCACACTGAGCTGAAATATTCTGTGTCAACTGAGTTTTAACCTGCAGCCCTCTGGACATCCACCTTCATGCAAGTTGAAGGTCACTGCCTGTCATCTTGGATTTGTGCTGTAGGTCAAAGTCTTGGCCTAAATGAAATTCAGAATACACTGAAGTACACTGACCTGTTTTGTTTGAACCCTGGGGCAGTAAGATCATAGGATATCCTGGAACAGTTGTCCATCTGGAAAATCAAATACACAGGAGAGATTAGGGGCCTGAAGCATTCAAACTGAAACTCCCATAGGGCTCTCCAGCTGTCAAGGAAGCTGATCAATGTTGGACCATGCTGGAACAACATGTTTTGACATTTCCAAAGCATATTTTAATGGCATAGTTTTAATACGTACACACACACATGAATCTCTTAATTACTCCTGGCTCAATTAAGGCTGAAAACAAATGGGTAATAATTTAAATTTACCTTTTCACCAGTTTTAATTGTGCTGGATGACATTAAATGTGCTGTAATTGTATCATTTACACTTCTTGCGTATGTTCTGATAATTTCCAGACAGACCCAGATTAACTGAAAGAGGGAGTTAACAGGAAGATAAAAGATCAACAATGGCAAAGTCTTGCACCTGGGAAAACACAATCTAGGATTGTAGCATGGGCTGGAATCTGCCTGGGTGGGGAGCAGCTTTGTGGAAAATGCCCTGGAGGTCCTGTTGGACAAAGAGTTCAGGATGAGTGACCAGTGTGCAGCTGGGGCAGAGAAAGCCAGCAGGAGGCTGGGCTGCACTGACCAGAGCATCCCCAGCAGAGACTGGGAGCTCATCATCCCATCTACTCAGCCAACAGAATGGAATTCAGGGGCCAGGAATGGCCCTAGTATGCAATACTATCAATGCCAGACCTGGAATACTGTGTTCAGGTCCCTGCTATACAAAAAGGATGTGCACTGGCTGGACAGAGCCCAGAGAGGGGCCACAAAGATGAGGAAAGGAGGGGAAAGCCTGGAATGTGGGAAAAGGCTGAGAGAGAATTGGGCATGTCCAGCCTTGAGAAAAGAAAGCCTGGGGGAGACAGCTTCACCATGTTCCTGTATTTAAAGGATGGCAACAGAGATCAGACTCCTCTTTTACAAGGAGTCCTATGGAAAAGATGAGGGGTGATGGGTACAAGTAACTTCTGAGGAGATTCCAATTGGACATAAGATGAAAAATTTATGAGAATAATCTCCCCCAGGAAGTGGTGGATTGACTGACATTGGACAGTTTTAGGATTCATCTGGACAGAGTGCTGGACCATCTTGTTTAGACTGTGCTTTTGCCAAGAGAGGCTGGACCAGATGATCCTGGAGGTCCCTTCCAACCTGGTATTCTATGAGTCTGTGATTATGTGAACTGTGGCTATCAAAAGTACCAAATAAGTTTGTGCAGGAGTTCTGATGACACTGGAGAGCAATATTGATCAGAGCAATTCAGGAGAAAACCTCTGCCTTCTGCTCATCCTCTGGGAAGGACTTTCCAAAAGAATTGTACTTACAAAGAGGATGGAGAAGAAAATGACATTAACTAGAAATTCAATATAGCCCTTGAAACTAGGTTTTGTATCACTACCAGTTTTTCATTGCTATGAACTTTTACCAGCCAGGCAAAATCACAAGAGGAGTCCATGATTTTCCATACATTTTAATTAATCTTTAATTAATGCTGAGTAGGCTCAGATGCTTCTCAGCTGTTAAGCAAACTAGAATATTACAGTCTACTTTTTCAGAAGTCCCATGAAGATATATCATATTGATTTCTCTAGATATTCAATAATCCAGCATGAATTCCTCCATCTTCCATCATTACTGTTGCTTCACTTCTTAACCCTGTTGCATTGTGGCGTTTCAAATCTGGCAGTGTGATTAGGAAGTAGGAGTATATACACATTGAAGCTGATATTTTCTTATACCTCTCCTTTCATTCAGTCTTTGCCATAATTAAATTGTAAACCCAGCTCAAAAGTTTTCTAAATATATCTTCTACAGGGAAATGTGGGCTGTGTCTGTGTGATAGCTTTACTGCTTCTTTTATTTCAATTGTTCCAAGCAGAGATATCACCTGTGCAGATATTTTCTCTTTTATGAGGGACATTGTTTCTGATTGTCCAATCAGCAAAAGTTCATGTGCAATGCAAGCCATGGTCCAAAGAAAAGGTGATCATAAACTAGGTTTCATCTCACTTATGCCACAGTATGAAATACCTTTGATGGTAACTGGCCTTGCCTTATGACACATGCTTGTTGCTGAGGAACAAGATAATGGAATTACATGAAATTCTGGCTTGTCCTCCATACATTTGTCCCTGGCTTCTCCTGGCAAATTGAGGCATCAGACTCTCTTTATCAGACCTGGTTTTATCAGAGCTCTGTGTTGGGGCTTCTGTTGCAGCTAATGAAGATGGATTCAGTGGAATTAAGGAATGGCAATGGAGTCAATTGTCAGTGGAATTAAGGAATCATTTCATCTGATCCCATGTAAACATCTACTTTCAGATTCGATTAATGCATTTTTTTGGACTTTTTTTTTTTTTTAACTGCCCATTGATTGTAGAGGGTAATTAGAGTGAGGACCTGCTCAGAGGTTCATGTCAGTATTTTCTGACAGATTTTATGAATGAATCCCACCCCAGATATAGGATCCTTCAAACTGTGTGGCATAGCTGGCACTGGAAGCCATTGAGTAATAGTCAATGCTCCCTCACTCTCCTCTGCATGTCCACTTTTATTAAACAGCCACCAAAGCACAATATTTCTTAACTGGACAATTACTCAAACTTCAAGAATCTGTTGGCATTGTCCACTATTGGCCAGTTTAACTCTGCACTCCAGGATTGCTTTCTGGAAACAAAAAGGAGCTATCAAAGATGGAACAGGAATCAATAGCAAACAGCATGGTTGCACATAACCTTCTCTCTGGGCAATACACACAAACATTCACAAATAAATATTTCCTCACTAATTCTCTTTGTAATGACAACAACAACAAATCTAACATAAAGCATACCTCCTGCCTTTTCAATAACCCACCAAATCATCCAGTTTTACTGATATTTCAGTGATGTCAAGACAAAGTAAAATGATTGATTGATAACAAGAAAATTGAACTGCACATCAAACAGAATTATAATACCCTGATCCACACAGTTTCTCTCATCACAGTCAATACAGCACACACTGTGAATGTATTAAGAAAGCCAGATGCATTGATTATTGTCAGGCTGACAAAGAAGCCTCTTACTGTTGGCATTAAAGTAAATAACAGATACTCTAAAATAGATTGCAATTATTAGGAAATTAATTTTGGACTTCCTGTACCAAAATATTGATAACTACATCTTAATATGTGCTACCTTGCATTATTATTTAAACAGTGATAAGAGGTGAAATATCAAGCTAAAGGAGGTGGTGCAAAACACACATTTTTTTTCCAAACTTAAAATAGCAAACCTTCAACTTTAGTAAACAAGTGGTAAACAACCACTTTTTATTTGACCTTTTGAAGTGAATTAATAATGATAACAAAATGCAGTAACACCTGCTGGATGCACACAGTCATCACAGTTGTGCACTGAGGGAGATCAAGATCTTGAATCTTCCTAAGGCTTTCTACATCCTTGTAGTGTTTTGATCCAGCTGTTGTCTTCAATTCCCTGAGTGTCTCTTCAGTAAACATGTAGCCCATGATGGTATGGGACAAAACAGAGTTAATCCTCATTTGCTGAGATGCAGATTCCTGTTAGACAGTCTTAAGTGATCAGATTATCTGGGGTTGATGGCTGATTAGGGCAGGGAGGGAGAAAATGGGGTAGCAGTACTAATCCATCATGATTTTCTCTCACTGTTGTTGTCCACAACAATTATATTATTTCAATTCTATTATGGTAGAATAATCATGAACTCATGGACTATCAGGTTGGAAGAGAAACTCAGCAAGTGACAGGATAAGAGGAGATATCCTCAGTTTATGTCAAGGGAGGTTTTGATTGGATTTTAGTAACAACTCCTTCATAGGAAAGGTTGTCAAGCATTGGAACAGGTTGCCTAAAGAAGTGGTTGGGTCACCATTCCTGGAAGTGGCACCTGAGGAATTGATTTAGTGGTGGAATGGCAGTGGGGAGTAATGGTTTAACTCAATGATTTTGCATGTCTTTTCCAATCTGAAAAGTTCTGAGATATAGAAAAGACTGAAAATAAAAAACAAAATAACAAAACAAAACAACAAACAAAAAACCCCAAACAAACAAACAAACACACACATACACAAAAACCACCACCAACAACAAAACAATGAAGAAGATTGCAGCACATTGATTTTTTATAGTTCTCTCCCAGAACTGTGCATCCACCTCCAGGAAAAATGTATGTGACTTTATTTCCTAAATATTTGCCCACAGCCATTGCATCACCAGTTCTAAGGGAAAGAAAATCAGAAAGGAAAAAGTAGAAATGTCAACATATCTCAGAACCTGTTAAAGATGATAGATAATACCATCCTTTTCAGAAAGACTTAGAGGATATGAAAATGGAGGGTAGCATCTGGGAAAAAAAATGCTCCAATTTAACCTGAATTCCTTGTTCTCATCCCCACTAATGAATATTACTGAAACCTGTAGCCAAGAAACAAGTTTCTGCAATGTACCATACCAGCCCAGTCATATCACAGAGCTGCAGAATCACAGGAGAGCTGGGATTCAAAACTTCCAGAGGACATCTGGTCCAATAGCCCTGCTCAAGCATGGTTATCTAAGGCTGATTGTCCAAGCCCATGTCTGGATGGCTTTGGAATATCTCCAAAGATTGTCAGTCCACAATACCTCTGGACAGCCTGTGCCAGTGCCCAGTCAGCCCAAAAATAAAAAAGGTGTGGTCAGATGGAACCTCCTGTATTTCATTTTGTTCCCATTTTGTACCTCTGGTTCTGCCACTGGGCATCACTGAAAAGAGCCTGCCTCTGTCTTCTTTATATCATCCCTTCAGGAATTTATATAAATTTGTTATATATTACCTATATTTATATTAATAATATTTGCATTATATTAAATACATTGTATAGATATATTGTGTATTTCTCTTCCTTTGAGCCTTCTCTTCTCTGGGCTGAACATCCCAACTCTCCCATGTTTTCCTCATAAGGGAGATGCTCCAACCCCTCCATCAGTCTCTCTGGAGATAGGATACCCTTCATTATGGTCATGTCCCCCCTGAGCTGCTGGCATTACTTTGCCTAATGCATCTGAGGGGTCTGTTAGTGCTGCAAGGACACTCTGCTGGCTCATGTTCACCTTGGTGTCCACCAGGAACCCCAGGTATTTTTCTGCAAAGCTGTTTTATAGCTGGGCAATCCCCAGAATATATTGGTGCATGAGGTTCCTGCCCAGATGCAGGATTATGTTTTCCCTTCGTTAAACTTCGTGAGGTTCCTGTCTGCCCATTTCTCCAGCTTGTATATTTGTAAATATATATATATATATATATATATATATATATATATATATATATATATGAATCCTTAACTTTTCCAGACAACATCCTTAGGAGTATGCTACAAGCTACAAGTTTTTATGAAAGCATCTCTCTTTCTCTCCTTCTCTCTTATTTCAGATACTCAGTTATTTCATAACATGGGAATGACTGGTCATATTTATAGATTAACTCTGAATGGCACTAGGCAAATTATGAATGGTTCTGAGACAACCTGGCCATTGACATTCTTTTTAGTATGGTGGTGTTGGTTCTTTTATTCAATCTCATGGAAGAACACAAATACTTAGTGCAAAAATCAAAACCTGACAAGTTAAGGGCTTTGTAAACCCACCAAGTTTTCTGGCAATTGGTTGTTGATTCAAAACTTACTCTCTACATGTATAGGGAGTGGAAAAAAACTCATTTATCTAATGTAACTTCTCTGCAAATACAATGAATGCTAGTAATGATAATTCATATTGAAAATGGTTAATATCTGCATGGATAGCACTGTTTACAAGAAAAAACTTTTGATGATTTGGCGAAGATCACAAATCACAAAATGTTTTAGTTTGCATGAGAACTCAGGAGGTCATTGAGGCTGTACCTGCTTTCAGTAGGAGGTTGAACCAAAGTTATTTTGGGCTGAGTTTTCATTAAACCTCAGAGCCTCAAAGGACAAGGCTCATGTTCTTGTCCAGCTGAGGTCTGAATATCTCCAAGGATAGAGTTTCCCAGCTTCTCCAGGTTGGACATCATCATTATGGGACTTTTTCCTTACAAAAGCCAATTTTCCCATACTATATCTCATGCTCATAGCTTACTTTTGTTTTTTTAATTCACAAAAATTAAAGCTATGCTAGTTTATACAATTAAAGTAACCATCAGCCAACTTTCTTGGCTATTACCTATCTCAAGAAATCTGATGAAAAATAACACTTTTCACCACTCAATTATTAATCTTACATAAAAGTGGGATATAAATGCATATTCAGATGTTTTGCATTTTTTTTCTATATATATCCTATATAGTCACTTTTTAGTAGAATTTGAAACCATTTATACAGTAAAAATCTATTATTTGCCTTGAATTCAACCTCTGAAATTAAAAGCAATTGCTGATCTTAATGAATGTATCCATCATGTCCAAAAAGTAGCAACTTATTGAATTGAATTTCTTCATGGACCTGACCAATCCAATGACTCCGCACAGCAATTTCACTGAAATAAATTAAGGCAGAATGGCAGATTATGATTTATTGCTCTGTCATTTATTTGTCTCAATTTTGTAGACATATTTTTTGGATCATAAAAATATGACTCTGTTCCAACACTTTAAAAACTCACATGGCCTTCAAGTTTTTATGTTTTGTTTACCCAGTTTTATGCACTTTTCTTATCTTTGGGTGATGTTTTGCATCAAATCTCTACTTTTTCAAATACAGAATATTCAATTACATAAATGAAGCAAGACCAACTATGTTAGACAGACAGATGGCCATTTAAGAGGCATTTTGAAAAACTTCTTTTGAAAAAATGTGCAATGGCCTATATAAATAATTTTCTTCCCTTAGACATGTTTAACATTAAAGAATAAATCTCAACTGTATTGAAGATCTCATAAAATGAGTGAATGAAATATTAGAACCTATAGACTTAGAACATGAGGCAACAAGAAGATTAGATACATTTCCTGAGAAGGGAAAGTAGAAGAGTTCTGCTATGGAGCAATACAACCCAGTGATCCCTATGTAGCTGCTGGTAGTTGGAAGAATTTGTCAAATTATGCAACCTCTCTGTAAATTGTTTTTTCCTTCATGTTTTCATCTTGCATTTTCCATAACCTGGTCACGTACTTTTGGTACCTTCATCTGATGTGTTTATCTTTCTTCTTTTGTTTATTTGAAGATGCAGCAATGGATCCATAAGGAGTTGGTGATTGAAGGTCTGTCACAGGAATGCTCATGTCTGTGAGCCAGGAAATAATCAAGTGGCTAACCAAGAAAATAAATTCCCCCACCAGCATTTCTGTGCAGGACAAGTTATTTGATGCCTTTTTCTGATACATGCATTTTCTATTTGTCTATGGACACCCACATCCTTATCCCACAGAAGCCACCCATGTTCATACAATGAGAGGAAAAGACAGATCACCAATGCCTTGGTTTGGTTTGGTTTGGTATTCTTTTTCTTTATTTTTGTTTGTTTTTTGTTTTGTTTTGCTTTGTTTTGTTTTTGGTCATTTACAGCTTTATTTTCATTTAACAAAGCTATAAATTTTCACATGTAAATCAAGTCTCATATTTCCATAATTCATCTGTTTATAAACTTTATAAAAGGTCCTCTTTTGGATCTATTTTGTAGATAGGTGAGTTTGGGAGAAGAAGGTCTCTCAAAGTAGGATTTTCATTGATCTAGAAAAGTCATGAATAACTATTTTCATGAACTTGAGATATTTAAGTTACACCTTTTTTGTAGGGTGCCATTACCATCTCAAATGGATTTCTGATTTTTCTCATTAGGCATTCTTATTAGGCAAAAACTTCCACAAGGAAGAACTGCTGTGTTCTAACCTCTTTTGTCACACTTGTTTCCAAGGACAAATGGGCACTTAGCCGTCCACTGGCTGTGAAAAACACTTAATGGAAAGACACCAAACTAATTTTCTTTCACAGAGAGCACTTCCTGAGCTAATTTATTTTTATTTTGCTGCTCATAATAATAATTACTCATTTCTTAAACAATCCTTTTAACAAGATCATTTGAGTAAGAAATGTTGCACTGAATTTTTACATCACAGAAATAGATATCATACCATAAAATAAAGATGGCAAACAACAGATAATCCCAAGCAGATAATCCCAAAATTAACACAAAACTACACACTGTATAGCTGAGAAAAGGTGATTGAAATGAAACATCTGTGCCTATTTCTAATTAACCAAAATAACTTTGAGTACAGACATCACTAAGCATACACACAGGATCCCATGACCTGCTGGTTCAAGGCTTTACCAGATATTTTATTTTCACTATTTCATTTAAATATTTACAGAAAACTAACAATTCATTAATATTTCCTGTTCTTTCAGATGAAATGCTTCTTACATTAAAAGTCTTCCTCCCTTAGACTGGAATGTTAGGAGTTGGCAGGGCAGTGAAACCAGGTGGTATTGCAGTGTCAGAGGATATTTTAAGGGACTCTTGTTTCCCATATATATATAAATATATAAAAATATAAAAAAATATAAAAATAAATATATATATGCACACACACACACACACACATATGTATGTATATAAATGCAACCCCGCCCCAAACAAACCTCAGTGTGATGCAGACATTTTTTTGGCACCAATGGAAATTTATCTTTCAAGACCTTGAACCTGAGTCAAAAAGAGAAGGAAATCTCAGATCCTGCTCCTACAACTTCTACACAAAGGATGATTGAACCAAGACTTGGAGAACCACAATTAATCAATTATGAAGAAATCCAGTGAGTGGGTTTGGGTCCACAGGCTACACAATTTGGAAACTGATTGCTGAAACACTGTGTTCAATTCCCATTTCATATACAAGATTATTACTCTAATATTTATCTGTAATATAACAAGCATAAACCCCCTGCTTTTCTTCAGCACTTTGAATGCATACACTAGTTAATGAACACAACAGCATCTGCTTCAGTAGGTGTTATTTTGTACATTTTATGGAGGGGAATCAAAATGTGCCATGGTCTTCATCCTGAATTTTGTGTTGCTCTGGCAACACAATGGGACTCCATTCGATTTAACCACCTGACTCAGTCAGGCTTGTCCCTCATGGGTAGGATGCAAGACACAAGTGAAATTTGCTCACCAGAGTGCAGGGACTGAATCAGTCTCAAAACTGGAAATTTGTCTTTACTCTTTTAGGCTCAAGAGTTCCCAACTAGGCCTCAAACCACATCCACTTCCCTGTATTTACCTTGTGTGGATTTTAACCTAATAGGGCAGTGGTAAGCTTTTGTAAAGTAGCACTCAGCAACATACAGAATCATTATTTCCAGTGTAGTCTCTCCTTCCACAAAAGGTGCAAGAAAACCCTAACAAGAATGTGTGATGCTCTATCTGAGCACTGAGCAATGCTCAGAGCACAGGATGGACTGTCTGCTCTGAAACAGCAAACTCTTGCAAATGAAACTTTCTGCAGTCTTCTACTGTTAAAACAAATCCAAAGTGATTACAGATATCCCATGAACCAGTCTGAGTTTGCTTGCTAAAGCTGTGTCACCTTCCAAGAAACATCTGTGTTAATGAATTTTTATGTGACGTAAAGTTTTGTTTCTACATCATATTGTTACGTGTGTAAGCACACTTAAAGCCCTAATAACATTGGTGAAACTCACATCTTAAAGCTTGAATGTAGTAGAAGCCTCAAAATGCAAGTAACTTGGTTTGACTGGTTCAACAGGTAAACAGTTTGCAGCTTACCACCTTTCTAGTGTCATGCATTTTAATTCTGAAGGGGTTGTCATATGGCAGCAGTACCTACTAAGTCCCATGTTCTCAATTGCATGACCAAGTTGCTGCTCCACAGAACCAAAAGCCATTAAAAATTCTGTTCCAAGCAACTTGCAAATGGTAAAATTCACCAATCATAATTTGCTCTCTTGTTCTCCCCATTGGTCTAGGTCTGCTCATCCACACTTCTATTACTTTATGTGTTCCTTAAGAATGACATATTTGTGATTTGTGCCTGAGAAATGTGTTGCTTAAGGGACTCCAGAGCAAAACATTGTCTCCTAGGCTTTTTGATAGTACAGTTAACATTATTAGAGCCAAGGAGAGAAATATGTTTCTGCTCCTTCAGAATCCTCTGTGATGAACATCACCTCTTGCACTTGGTTTTCCTGCCATGGGACCCATTTGTTGCTCAGGCCCAGTTAGAGAATAGCTACTGTTCAAACATGACTGGCACAGGACATAAAAAAATTTCCTCTTCTTTGTGTGGACATTACCAAAGGAACTTGTTTTCACAATTTACTCCCTTTCTGAAATTCCTGCGAGCACCATTGCATATGCCATGGTTTAACCCCAACCAGCAGGCAAGCCCCAGGCAGCCACTCACTCCTCCACCAGCGAGATAGAGGAGAAAATCAGAAATGAAAAAGCCAGAAAATTTGTGCGTTGAGATAAAAAAATTTTAGTAGGGAAAGAAAAAGCTGCTCACACAAGGAAATCGAAACAAAGAATGAATTCCCTGCTTCCCATGAGCAGGCAGATGTTGTCTGCATCTCCAGGACAGCAGAGCTCCATCACATGTGACTTGGGGAACAAATGTCATGACTCCAAATTGTCTTAGGTTGCAATACAGGATGTGACCAAAAGTATGTATTCTGTCACCATCTGTTGAAACCAGATAGGGCAGTGACCCTTATCTCTGGGATATATCTGGGATATCTGGGAGATATCCTCTGCTAATGGGCCATCTTTAAAACCAGGTGGAGCAATCATCTTTATCTTTCCACAACCCATCCTTCCTTCAGGAAGGTATCATCTCTTAATGGCCCATTGAGTCCCACTGTGTGACTGATAAAATTTCATCATCCCACTGGGAGATGCTCCAGCCAGGGGAGGAGCCAAGCCTTTCCTACCTAGATAAAAACTGAGATTTAGAACACCAAACCAGCCTTTTCCACTTGATTCCAGAAGAAAACTGGACCTTTCCACATCATCCCTGGACCTTCAGAGGAAAACTGCACCTTCTCCAGGAGCACTTCTCCAGCTGAACCACATCTGCCACTGCAGGAGGATGCAGCCACCATTGAATGGGACTGCTGCCACCACCCTGACTGACTGACAGGGTGTCAGGTTGTATTCTGATTCTGTCAGTGTTTTGGGATTGTTCTTTGCAATACTGTATTTCTATTTTAATTTTCCTAGTAAAGAACTGATATTCCCATTTCTCGTATCTTTGCCTGAGAGTCCCATGATTTCAAAATTATAATAATTTGGAGGGAGGAGGTTTGTATTCTCCATTTCAAAGAGAGTGTCTTGCCTTTCTTAGCAGACACCTGTCTGTCAAATCAGGGCACCACTCATTTCTTCATTCCTCCCCTCATTTTATATCCTGAGCACAATGCCATATGAACATCCCTTTGGTCAGTTTGGGTCACCTGAGCTGGTTGTATCTCCTCCCAGCATCCCAAGCACTTCCAGTCTCCTCACCAGCATGGCAGCATGAACAGCAGAAAAGGCTTTGGCTCTGTGTAAACCCTGTTCTAGTATCACCACTGAGTTCAGCAAAATTTCAAAACATTATCCCACACCAGCCACTGTGTAAAAAATTGACTCTATACCAGCCCAAACCAGCACAACCTATCACCACAGATAGTTCCTACCTTATGAACAACTTGATTTCCCAAAATATCTATTCATATTGTAATATGAATGTGAATCTTAACCTGTCACAAAAAGTAGTTTGACATAATATCTTCAGCATTTGAACTGTCTCAAATGGGTTAGTATAAATTTGAGGCAAAGTGGAATAAGAAACTCCCTTCATGGAGATTGCCAAGGTTTGGCTTCCCACTCTTATTCTGTGTTGAAAAAAACATAAAAGTTGCAATTGAAAATTCCTTTCTGAAAGGCACTTTATTTTGGAAAAGAAATTGGAAAGGGAAATCATTGCAATTAGTATTTCAAATCAGCATGCCAAAGTGAGTAATCACACAAATGAACACAGACAGCAAGACATTTAGTCATGAACTCTTATGTCAGTTTTACAAAAATTGTAAAGGAAATGGAGTTTCCTAATAAAATTGGTTTGAGTATTTCTTATTATTAATAAAAAAAAAAAAATCCCACTGGATGAGAAATCATTTGCTGTAAGTGCTATTACTGTTAATGAGAGAAAGAAGCCAGTTAATTTCATGCATATTTTATTTGAAATTCACTCCATCCATGAAATAATTTCACATAACAGTAGGTGGAATACAAACAGGCTAAATTGCATTATGTGCATGGTGAAGAAGACCAATAAACAAAAAGGTTTGTAAAAATAGTACTTTGACAGTGTAATAGAAGTCATCCTGTTCCAATTCAAGTGGAATCAAACACAATCTAAACTGTTTTAGTGAATCCAAAGGCCTAGTCCTCATGATAAATATACACAGCAGGTTGGGCTCTGCATTCCTTCCTATTAATTTTGCAATGACATTAAAACCAAGAGAACAGCTCTGCCCTCAGTGCTTGTGTGCAGTAAACCCTGCCTGCGTGTCAAGGAAGACCTAAGTGCAGCAGAACAAGGTTAATGCTTTCACATCAGACAGCTGTAGTAACCACCAGTGTGTTTCAGGATTCCTGACTCTTTTCTGAGCTGTAGTAAGCCATCTGCCTATTTAGGGAGTACCTGCCTCTGTACTCTGTAATTAGCAGGTGCAGTAAGTAGAAAAGACCCAGTTATTATCTGTGCCAGAAAGATGTTCTTGCAGATCCCATGTGAGCCTGATTCAGGCAATATCTGTGCAAAACCTGTAGCATGCAATGTTTTGGGTTGTCAGCCATGAAAGTCATATTCTGAATTGATTGTGGAGATCAGCTGTGGAAGAAAAGCTCATCCAACCTTGAGAATTGCAGTTCTAAAGAGGGTAGTGAATTATAACTCTCAGTTCAGAAATCTTGAAGGCAGATGATAGTGTAGTTTATCACCTGGCTGTTTATCTCTTTCACCTTTTTCAACCTGCCTCTGCAGGTATATATACATGTAAAACATTTAGAAATATTTTGAGATTCCTGATAACCCTGCTCTGACACTATCCTATTTTTTAATATAAATGTCCTTGCCTCTAAATATTATTGCCTGAAGCTATGTGACTCAAAATGCTGCATACCAGTTCAAGCAAGCCTATACTGCAAACAATATATATGTTCAGAGCTATTTCCAAGCAAAACCTTAATTTCTTCAGGATTTATTTTTTGCTCTGAAAGGGAGATCAGACAGACAGAACAGTTCAAGGTGCCTTCTAAACCTTGTGTCAGTGCTATGAACTCTCTATTCCATTACAGCCATTTCTTCAGATCAGTAACTTTGCCTTCTTTCCTCGAGGCCACGATGGATTGATTGCACTATAGTTCACATAAAGTGGAAATATAATCCATACCCAGCACTTTGTATGTCTTATCCCCAGAAGGTGTTTGAGTACTTATTAATGAACCTTTTTATGCACTTACTTCTGTGTCCAGCTAAAACACATTAGTCTAATGAAAGAAGAGAGTTTAAAGAAGACTTTGAAGAGAGAAAAGCAGCAGACTGGTGCATAAAGAGAAAAGGCTGATAGTGCAGCAGTCATACTGCACAGCCACAGAGACTCAATTGGTTGGGAAATTTGCTAAAATTATGTTTATTTTTGCAAAAAGAGGAGAAATTAATAATAATATCTGGTGACAAGCTGAAAGAAAAGAGAGATTGGAGTTGTCAGTGCTTTCAAAGATGGCAACCTTAAATGATGGTGGAGAATTTCAGAGAGGTTACAAAAAGAGGAAAATGAGTACATGCATAATGATTTGGTTTTTATCCACCACTTAAAAGAGTTGTGCAGAGATGAGAGTCAGGAAAGGGGTAGGCATGAGAACATGGGTGAGAGATGATTGACAAAGGAGTAAAACTTGCTCAAAAAATTCAAACAACAGACTAAAGTTGGTTTGTATCAGAGTACCCATAAATGTGAGTTTAAGAATGGAACTATTTCTCCTCTTGTCATCTTCACTAATATCCTGGAAATGCTGCATGAGTGACTGAGAGTCCATCTCTGCACAGAAAAATGTCAAAAGAACAAGTATTGGAGAAAAAAGAGGCTGAGAACAGAAGTGATGATTGGTTTAGGATAGAACAGACACAGCAATAATTTCAGTAATTCCAAAGAATTAAAATAGGAAGACATAAGTCAGAAATAATATTCTATCCCTCATTAAATAGCTATTTCAGGAGTCTAGGAGTGAAAAGTGAATATTACATTTCAGTTCTGCTCTTCTCTTTACATAACCAAGTGGTCACACATTATTGGTTCTGACTCAGGTGTCCTTCTCTCCATTCACAAAATAAAGGCAGAACATATGCCAACCTGATTAATTTACTTCTGTACAATTAGAATAAAGACATTAAAGACAATCAGACTTGCACCATCTGACCAAATTGGCAAAGTAGTTTCAGGTACTTGGGAGTGTGGAATTTCTTTTTGTTGTTGTTTTTTGGGTTTTTTCTTGTTTGTTTGTCTGGTTTGTTGGTTAGTTTCTAATTTTTAACTACAACACACTTAGATCTGGGAGCTTGTGTTGGGCTGGTTTCACTATGACTGTCCTAAAACAGATAATGCAGGTTTTACATTTTCTACTAATACTTAAAAACCTCAAAACCAGGTGTCAGCTGATAAAAAGTCCTTCCACTAACTTTGAGGTGTAAATGAGTGTGAATTTTAAAATGCCAGCTGGATTCATATCTGATAAAATTATTACTTCAACATGTAAATCTCATATGGGATGGAAACTTAGATTACTTTGTCTACAGTTTTCCCAGCCTTAATTATAATTGTGTGATTAGTAGAAAGGATAGAAGGAAACAGTAAATGATGGAAAGACAAAAGAAAATCAGAATAGCATATACTTAATTAATGAGAAGCTCTTCATTATTATTGCTACATCCAAAAGCAGCTTAATTTAGAAAACAACTATTACAGAACAGTCTTTTCTGCACAGCAAATTATGTTTTGCAGGATCTCAAAGGACTTATGGCATTATCTCAGTATTCTGCTGACAAGAAGTTTTTCAGCATAGAAATCATAAATGTATTGAAAAGAACAACAGAAGAACATGTGTCTGTTTTCCATCAGCTTCTGCAGAAACTTATTAAGGAAAAAAACCCTGAGGGCATAAATGAGTTGCCCATGTCTTTATGAACCTTTGGTGCTGATGGTGAAAAAAGAAAGGAGAAATATTTTACAAAACTATGAAACATCAGAATCAATATTTCTGCCTGACTTAAAGAAAAACAATAATAACTGAATTTATAAGTTAGAGAATTTAATTGTGAAATTGTTAAAGAGCGTGGAACTCCATAGCATTTTTTCAATTTATTTTTTCAAAATGTAATTGTATTTTTCAAACAAATGTGTCTTTCTGTCCAAACAATGCAATTCAGAAGAGGGAATTTATCAATATTTACTCCAACTTTTCTTTTTCCAGTAGACAGAAAGCAGCAGGAATAGAATAAACATCACTCATATCACTTCCAATGTTGTGTGAAACTTGATTTAATACCTGCTTAAAAATCCCAGCAAGCTTTTGTTCAACTACAAATCTAGTAAACAAGAAAATGATATTTTAAGTGCTTCATCTCTAAGGACTCTGCTCATTCTCATACAGATCTCTGGGTTTATCAGTTTCCCATTTTGCTGACCATACAGTCTATAGTATTCCCACTGATCCTCCCCAGTCTTTATTCAATCCTTTCAGTCAAATTTGGCTGTGCACCACCTTTCCAAGCTGCCTACCAGCTTTCCCTGTCAAAGCAAGGCGTGTGATGATCCATCTGCCATGTCACATCAAGCCAAAGTAGAGAAGTCAACCAATATCTTAATTTTCACAGCTGCATTTTTTAAGATGCAAGACATTAAAGTTACATAAGTACCACAGAGCACCTACAAAGGAAGAAGGAAAGGATCAGACTGGGAGGAGACATCTTTGATTTTTGTTATTTCTCCCACTAATGCTTGCTTATAAGTCTTTATTGATGTAATAGTTCTTCTATTTGCTGCTATTTATGTCTCTACACCACATTTTAAGATTAAGAGAATTTGTTAAGGAGGACATTAAAAGTCTTCCTTTATAAGCAAGACTAGCATTATCTCAGAACTATTGATAAATGCTGAGTCTACCCGGTTCTCTTCCATCAAACACATCCTGATCTGCCTGCTTGGCAGTCCTTGGTACTCCAGTTCTTAAGGGCAGATGAAATCTGATGATAATTTGGTGATTGGACTAAAACTTGTGTCTCTTTGTATATTTTTACAAGGAACACTAATTCCATGGCAAGAATATGAGGTGTCTGCCCCTGGTAGAATGAGCCAAGTGTTTACCTTGAATTAGTATGTCTGAAAATTCTCCCGTTTCCTAAACAGAGGCCCAGTGAGACATTTTAAAACTTTTCCAAGATGAATTTCCAATCACAGTCTTTGCAAGAAATAATCATCATCAAGCCTTTTTCACATGTAACTGCAAAATAAGGAACTACCTGTTTGACCTGAGTTTTCACCCATAAATGAAGGGTGGGTCAGAGTTTAGATGTAGCTCTACCCCACACTGACCTTCCATCAAACCCAGACATGTAGGTACCACACAGCAGCAAATTTCCTGGGCTCACAGGGTAGTCAGTGAGGCTGGCAAAGTGAATTATCTGATCAGCATAGAAGTTTAATGATTAAATGAATCCATCCCTAATCCCCACTGACTTTCTTAACTACGTCTGCATTAACTCAAACCAGAATTTTAAGTTGTTAATTGCTGGGATATGAAGGCCACTCTGGAAATCATGAACTTGCTTCCTGTTGAGCTGTCACCCAGTGTGCCAAATATTCCAACACAAAAAGCAATTTGAGCATATTGAGTGCAGTTGATCAAAGGAGGGAGTAAAATGTTGATTATTTAGGGGCAAAAGCTCACTCAAATTCACACTCTTAGTTGGCTATGCTGTGGGCTCCTGGTGCAGTCTGTGTTCTCAAGGACATCTGTTAAACCCACTGGAGCACTTGAATATACCTTTGGAGGTATTTTATTGACAAAACTCCATTTTTTCACTTACTATTATTTTCAAGACCATGTGTTTTGCAGAGAAATTTAAGGTTTTTACTGAACAAAACCCAAGATTAACTAGCTACCAATATAAGTTTTTCAAGAATGTGGAAATACAGTAGTTGTGGGAAGAGAAAAATCAGAAAATAATGTATATTTTCTGTTGGTCAGCAAGGACCTTGTACTGACCAATGCATAAGAAATGTTAATGCTGCAAGAAACAATTGTATGCTGACAAAAATCTTATTCTCTTTAAGATATGAATCCTGCTATGTACCTCTGTTTTACTTAGAGTCACAGAAAGCTTTGGGTTGGAAGGGATCTTTAATCCACTCTGACCTACCTGCTATGGACAAAATTTCCGTATAAATAAGTGCAAGCAACACAGACTTCAAAATTAAATATTGACTTCAGTGTCAAGCATCACTCACTGAAGCTGCCAAAAAGAATCCAGTATAATTAAAACCTGTTGCATATACTTACTGCTTCCTGTGCTCTTGTTAATCAATTTGTTGCTTCTTAATACTGAGTAAACACTTGAATTATTCAAATATTTTTAGCACATCAATTATTTTGTAACTCAAAAGCAAGCCAAATTGAATTTTTCCACATCTATTTTCAGCCTTAAGGATTTAAATAATTTCTTGCTGCCTTGACTGTAGCATCTAACACCTGAGTTTTCTGTGCGTTTTGTTTATCATTAGATTATTTGATGGATATTACCTGTACTATTTATATATGACAAGAGCAATCCAAAGACTTAAGACTTGCGTGTTCCTAGATTTAGGGTATTTTGAGGATAATATTCCCTTGTGCTTTTCAAGTAATTTATTTATTCACAACTTAGGTGAACAAGATTCTCCCAGGTAAATACACCCATTATTTCAAAACAACACCCAAGTAATAAAATTTATGCTTAACTGACATTGTTATATATAACAATGAAAATGTTCTTCTCAGTCTGTTCAATTACTTAACCTTCAGTAAAATTTTACAGGTAAAAATGAGCACAGAATTTACCTCTGCAGTTCAAAGTGGTAAAAAATCAGCATGAGATTACAACTATAAAATGAAAAAAAAAAAAAAAAAAAAAGGATATGTGAATGGCCATTTAGTGTCTGAGAGCCAATCCATTGCTAGGCTTGTTTTGTCCTCCACCCAGCAAGCCCTAATGCATTAACACCAAACTTAATGGATTTCCCTGACAGGTCTGGGTTTTGGTGCTGAAAACTTTTAGCACAACACTGCCCTACCCCTCTCTTTCCCTGGGGAGTGAATTTTAGGGGATGTGAAGAGAAAGATTCGTGTGTTATCTCCCCAGATATCTTAAATCATGGGTTTTTTGGTTTTGTGGGAGTGTTGAATTCTGAAGTCTTGCCCTGGGGAATGTAGTATCAGACTGGAAACAAATAAGGAATTAAGACTGCAGGTTTTGACACAGATTATAGATTCTCTGCAGAAAAAGAGAAAGAAAAAAAAAGGCAAAAAAGAATGATTTTGCCAACTCTTGATATTTTATTGCTATAGGTACAACATGTGGTGTGTTATTTTTTGGTACTTTAATAGAAATATTAACAGTCATTAAAAAAATAAACTGTAGCCTTACTGATCATGGGAAGATCTTGAAAATATGATCCAAATAATTATCTCAAAATTCAATATCTTGAAAGAATGAAAAAAAAATTCTTGTACTTTTAAGAATCCTTTCGATAATAAGAGTCTCATTCAGGGTTGAGAAAAGGTTGGACTGGCAATGGTGGTATTGATAGGATTCCTCAGCAACAAGTCAGAACCAGCTGAAGAGATCAAGCTTAAAGTGATTCCCATGAAGCATAAATAGGAAATGGAAATTTGGCATATCTATGCTTCTCCCGAGTCAATGGCCTAATCAATACCCTGTCCTTCCCTGTTAATCCACAGTGGAAATAAACTGGCTTTTCTATTGCAAAGTAAAACATGTAACCACTAACTGTGGCAGACCAACTTCTAAACTGACATCATGATAATTTTTAAAAATAAACACATGACAAACTGAAGCATGTCCTTCACCTGTTAATCCTGAGGTGTTATTGGAAAACCTTTTACATCATTTTTGCCCATGATTCCAAAATAATTGCCTCGTTCTGAAATCAGTCTGCTGGGTGATTTGTGTCTTTTTCATAGAGTACAAAAGGGCATCCACACTCAGAAACAAACCAAAGAGTGTTTCTGGGAAAGCCTATTTTGAAAGCTATATAAAGTGAGTAAGCTGAACTTTAACATTAATGTTATCCATGGAGCAGGTTCCTTGGAGCATTTTACTCCACTAAGCTACTGAAGCTTCACAAAAATAGAACCCAGTCACAGGTGTTATATTGAGAATTGCCCTAATGTAGAAAGTCTGCAGAGGATGTATGATTACATATCTGACACCACTTAAGGATGTTGCCACATTTGGTTATCAGCTCCACCTCCTTTCCCGTCCCCTGAATAGTGCATTTTGGAAAGCACCCTTCATGTATGAGGAGCTGTTCTGCATTCAGGGTCACTCAGTCTTTGCCCTGCTTTCAAGGGACTGTGTGGCCTGAGAGAAAATGGCAAAGGGAGTACTCAGCACCTCTTGCTTCTTTCAGCCCAGCGATCAGTAAACTGGCAGCAAGAAGAGGAATCAGCTGAAATCGTGATGGCTATTTGTAAATGAAAGGAAGTTGGAAGGATGAGATCACAGACAGGCATTCCCATTTTCTCCTGCAATGTGGTGGATGACTTAACTATTTCCTTTAAAAACACCCACCTGTCTACCTCTCAGTAATTTTGTCATCAGCCACCTTCCACAGTTAAGTGGAAAACCAAAGTCAAATTAAATTGATTAGTATTACATTTCTCTAACTCTTGATGAAGCCAACAGCCACTTGCATCCATGGGAAGTTCATGGGGCTTGTGTATTTACTGTTCTGGGAGAGCAGAGGCTTCAGATGTGACTATGCAGAGGGTTCTCTGCTCCCCACATTTACCTACCTGTCAGGGTTACCAAGTTGTCTGTTATCCAACATAATGGAGAGTTAATTTTCTTGCTTTTCACCATTTTCACCATTCCTCAGCTGAGCATTCCACTTATCTTACAGGGACAACTTTCCATTTCTGAACTGAATTCACCAAAAAATACTTATTCCAGTGATCAGCCTTATTCTTCTCTTCAAAGAGGCTACACCTCTCTCTTTCTCTGACTACCCATATTATTAGACAGAGTTCACATTATAATCTACCCTTTATTTTGTCTGTCTTCAAATTAGTCTCATCTAACAACCCCCAGAATTTACAGATATGTGGCAGGTTAGCTGCAAAACACATGGTTCCTGGTTGTGTATGAGCTGCCTGTGAGGAGCAGGACAATTGCAGCAACCCCACTGTTTCTGATTTGCTAAACATAAAATTTGCTTATTGAAGGCCCACAGGCTGCAGTCACCTATGTTGCAGCAGCACAGCTCCAGTATGTAAAATTATTAACCATTTCCTAGGTTTAGTTTGCTAGACAGATGCAATTATTGGTGATTAGGTTCATTTTCACAACTTCTGGTTTGATTAATTACTCTGAAGATGTATTTGGCATTTCTCAGACCTACTACTTTATTGGATACCTCTTCACTGATTTACTTGGAAGACTGATGTTGTCTGCACAGCCAGATTCCAAGCTCACCTCTAGGGTTGTCTGAAATTTTAAAATGGGAACATTTTTAAACAGGATGGGGAACAAAGAAATTGTCAATGCTTTTGGTGACCAACACTGTTAACTTTTACTTCCTGTACACTGTGTGAGTTCATTAATAGTCATCTGTGGACTCATGTGAAGGATGGAGAGATTTGTAGAACCATCCTCCTCCTTGTAGTTTATGATTTTGAGAAGGTTGACATTTGAATGATTGCTGGAGAGCAAAAGATAAGGGATTTTGGATCTCTGCTGAGGCTGCATGCCCACATGGTGGTTGTGGTTTAACACCAGCTGACAACTGAGCCCCAGCAGCTGCTCAACCTGCCTGATGGAATGGCGAGGAGAATGGGAAAGGTAAAAGTGAGAAAACTCATGAGCTGATATAAAGGCAGTTTAATAGGAAAGCAAAAGCTGTGCACACAAGCAAAGCCAACCAAGGAATTAATTCATCACTCCCTATGGGCAGGCAGTGTTCAGCCATCCCCAGGACAGCAGGGCTCCACCATGTGTGACAGTGACAAATGGCACCACCCTGAAAGTCCCTGTCTTCCTTCTTCCCCAGCTTTATACACTGCACCATGTGGTGTAGGATGTCCCTTGGGTCACCTGGGCCAGCTGTCCTGGCTGTGTCCCCTCCCAGCTCTTGTCCCCCAGCATCCTCAGTGGTGGGGTGAGGAGCAGAATTTGATTCTGTGTAAGCCCTGCTCAGCAGTAACAAAAGATTCTGTTTTATCAACACAGAGTCCAGCACAAATCCAAAACAGAGCTTCATATCAGCTGCTATGGAGAAAATTAAATAAGCCAGCCAAAAACAGAACAATGACTTACTGAAACTGCTTTCAGCTGTTGTACCAGAAACTTTGTTTTAGGGTAAAAAAATTACCACATCTTATATGCAAAGTTGAGGATTCATTGTTGGTTTAATTAATGTCTAAAAAAATCTAATAAAAGTAGAGGAAACACTTTCTATTGTTGAAGTGATGTAAAAAGTCACAGACCAAATTATATATTTAATACAGGAAAATCTTAAGAAATGAACATTATTATGTACATTTTAGTAAGACTTCACCTGTCCTGTGAAGCTTTGCTCAACTTTTTTTGTTCTCCTGCGTTTTAAAGTCAATGGCAGCAATTTTAATTGACAAAAAGGGAAGCAGAGTAGATTGCATCAAATCCTCAGCACCCAAAATTCAGACTGCAATGCAGAGGCTGAGAGTGCCTTTATTCTCTTCCTTGGGTTCAAGTCAGGTAATTTTTATACTTTGAATATACTCTGCACCCTATCTTTCTTTATTGGTCTACAGTTCTACATTTCATCTGACTTTCTATTGAATATTTAAATTTTATTGGATATTTGATCCTTTTTAATTTTATTATGCTTAAAGCTTTTCTTACCCAACTCTTGAAGTCTCATTCCTTTAACAGTCTGGAACAGAACATTGCTGAGCTTTTTATAACTATAGAGCCTCTGGTATAATCCATTCCTTATACTTTCAAAGCCTATGATATCTCTTCATACTTGCACTCTGCACCACATCATTATTCTTGAGTCATAGACTGTTCATTCTAAAGAGATTAAGTATTTGTTAACACCAGCTGTCACTTAAAGATAATATTTCCAAATTATTTCAGCAATAGGCTTTACAGCACACACTTGTACAAAGCAAAGAGAAAAGACTAGTTAGGTGGAGTGCTCCCCAGGCAACTGCTGTAATCTAAACCAAAGCTCAGGGCACAGTGCAGGCACACCCAGACACAGCAAGGCTGACAAGCCCCAGAACAGAGGCCTTGCAGCATTAGTTTGAAGCCTGACATCTTTTCATTAGCTGTGACAGCCCTAGAGGTACGTGGCTGCACACTTTTGTGAAGTTTCCCCATAAATGACTGAGGCTGGAGGTACCTCAGGAGAGCTCCAGGAGCTGTTTCATGTGGAGGAGAGGAAGCCTGAAGTGCTGCAGCTCTAACTTGCCCAAGGCATGCCTGCTACCTGGTACAACTCTCTGAGCATGAGTTTCTCTGTGCAGGAAGGCAGTGGCTCCAGCCATGCCTGTCTGCACTGTGTGAGGTCCATCACTCCTCTTACCCCTTTAGTAAAGACCCTGTTGCATTTTTCCCTTCACTGCCAGGCAGCAGTGGTGGAATGGAGTGTTGGATTCATGGCTGGGCTCAGTGATATGGGACATCCTTTCCAGCCTTAATGATTCTGTGATTTAATGATTCTATGAGAAATTGTATTGGGAAGAGAAGGGAGAGATCTACATCTTCACACAGCTTGTATCCAGCACAGGCTGATCTCTGTTTCCAGGGTGTGTAAGGGCTGTGCTACAGTGGGATCTAGGTTCCTAAATATGTTAGTGGCTCTAGCTGAGTTTGCATACTTCACCTATTTGCTGTCCATACTGAGCAGATGAGTCTGCAGGCACCTCCCAGGTAATCTTCCTGGGCATGGGTCAATGGGTTCACCCTCAGAGGGATGGCATTTTAAGAAATATTCTCTTCCTGCATGTGCTTACAGGCTCCTGGGAGTACTCATTGGATGAACAAAGACAACAGTGTAAAAGCTGTGACAAGCATAACCCTCAGGTAATGAAGAAAATTTCTGGGCTGTGAAGTTCTACAATGAAACAGGAACATAGTATTTAGTGGCACTGTGATGCTGTGACAGCAACAGAAAACAAATAAGCAGGTAACAAGATGTTCTTCTGCCAACCAGTACTGCTGCACATGACCTGGGTGGTTTATTCTGTTAAAAAAATGTAGCCCTGGAAATATTGTGGAAAACTTTGCTGTTGACTAAGTCCTTATTATGCTGACCAGTGATACATCTGGCTGAAAATCAGTGGGGCCAGGAGACAAACTTTTTGCTGTTATTAAAAAAAAAGTAAAGCCTCTCTATATAAGAAGAAAAGAGAGACTTCATGGTCTCTTTTGCCTACAGTTCCAGCTGGTTACTGTTGCAAGTTAAAAAATATTTTTGAATATAACAATTTCTTAAATAACTACTCTTTTATTCACTGACTTTTTAAACTGTTCAAAAATTCTCTACAAATGTGTAGGAGTTGAAGTATATTTTCTCATTAAAAATTTGTTCTGTATGAGCTCCAGCATGCTTTGTTTATCACTCATGCTCCTGAGTTTCTGATTCTGAATGTGAAAGCCACAGAAAATAATTTACTCCTTTCTTCCTTATGCCATTCATATTCTAAAAGGGCAGTTATATTTGTCATTATTGCTTGGACAAAATATGTACTCATACCTTGTAAATCTACTTTATATCTGAGGATTTTACAATAAACTGTAATTGAATTCACATCTCCTAGCATCTCTTAATAACCTTTCCTGTTCTTGGTATTACAACGAAGTAAAATGCTCATAAGTGGATGCAGAATGCACCTAAGTGACATTCTCTTCTGCCTCCTGTGACACAGATATTTCAGGCAGTCCATGAAATTCAGAAGACATTCAGAGCTCAGTAGCTGTGGCTGCTGTGACACAATCCAAGCACATCCAGTTTTTCCAAGATTTCTGCTGAGTTTCACTCTCCAGGAGGTCACTGAGTTTCTGTGGGAGAATGCACCTTGCTGATGGATTCCAGGGTTTCCAGAGGGAGCAAATTTAATATAGAAAGTAAGACAGGTTCAGTGACAGGTTGGTTGACAAGGGCTCCCAAGGTCAGCCTTACCCAGGAGGCACTGGTGACTGTCAACCTAACACAAATGTCCATTCAAGGGACCAAAGATTCTCAGAGAAAGGCAAAATACAGGCAATTGTCACAGCTTTTATACCACCACTCATGCACAGGACAAAAATTGGTGTGTATGAATTTACATTTCCCCAGCAAGAGTATCTACATCATTGTACAAACCACTGAAATATCACCTTTCTTTTCAGAATAATAAAAAAGCAACTGGCAGGGATTTCACTAATAACTAAAAGGGATTAATAGGCTTACACAATTAACACAAATAATAGCAACTGTAAACTCAGTTTTTACTGTTTCAATATAAGTTGCATGGTCAAATAAGTAAAAAACTCCAGTCTAAAAAGTTTCATAGAAAATGTAAGAAATTAAGAGGAAGGAAAAGTGAAGGCAGTTGCCAGTTCTTAATACAGCATCTGTACTAAGCTCCTATATTTATTGTCCTTAATTCCATTCCAACACTGTGGTTTGTCTACTGTTATCTCTCATTTTATTGAAAATTAAGCCCATTGAAAAAAACACAGCATATTTTTCTCTTCATACGCCACTGCCAGTTCATACATAAAACTTTTCCTCTTCTCAAAAGCTTTATAATTTAAAAAGATGAAGCATTAGCAGGTGATGAATATTCATGTAATTTCTCCTGGTTTGTTATTAGTTTTTCCACTGCACCCATTCAGAGTAATGGTAATAGCTTAAAATCCCTTCTCTTTACCACTCCTGCACATATTTCTCATATGAGCTTCAAATTTCAATTCTTGTAAAGAGCTCAGTGTTCAAATTTTCCTGTCAGCTCTTCTTGTCACCACCACTGGAGACCAAGCTGTATTTAATGGCTTAATTTCCCAACATTTTCAAGATCCAGGCTTTTATAGTCAAAAATAGACCTACAAAATTTACAAAAAGACTATGGGGCTGTTTCATGCTGTTGTGTGGAAAAGAAAAAACACACCCTAAAACCTGTTTATTCCTTATTCCATAGCCTGTAGGTCAGGTTAAAATAGGCTAGTTATGCACCAATGTCACTCCATCTATATGCAAGTATCTCTTACCTCACCTTCTTTCAGGTGTAAATGCAGACATGCAAAGAAGTTGTGTCTATTTCCTATTAATACATTATTTATTTGATAAATAAATCTCTGAGTCTGTATTTGTCTCCATCAGTACTAGTGCATGGTATTAAATAATCCTCATGGTCTCTGCATTTCTGTCATGGGAGACATGCATTCAACAATGCTCTTGTACTTGTTTGACTAGAGCTGCTTTGTTCAAAACAGCAAAATTGAGCAGTATTAGAGGCCATGGCATTGCATGAATTTACAAATCATCTCCTAGGTAAAGCCAGAGCCTTCCAAGCCATCACCTCAATCAAGAAGGAGTCAGACTGGAAGAGGCTTTTGTTAGTAATGGCAATGGCTGTAAAATAGAGTTTAATCTCCTGCTCTAAGTCCTGGTAAAATCATATTTATTATACTGATCTACAAAGGTTACACACATTCCATTGGGCATCAGGACAAAATTAGATTTGATATTATGGCTAACAGTAACTCCCAGAAGAAAAATATTGTGACAATGAACTGCGAAAGGGCAAACTCTAAATGCTGACAGAAAAGGTTAACAGTATGCTGGAGAATGTAATACAAAAGGAACACCCTACACTCCATAGATTTGACGTGGAAAGTACGTCAGGAGCAATTCCAGAGACAATGAATGCCAAGAGAAAAAAGGCAGCTGTTGGGGTTTAACCCCAGGCAGCAGCTAAGTACAACACAGGCATTCTTTCATTTCTCCACCACCCTCCATCAGCTGCGGGGTGGGGAGGAGAACCAGAAAAAAAGATAAAAGATGAAAATAGTTTAATGGCTGAGATAAAATAAAACAGAACTAAGAATAAGAAATGGGGAAAGAGAGGGAATAAAACCAAAGAAAGACAAGTGATGCATAGTGCAATTGCTGACCACCCACTGACCAATGTTGTTATTGGGCTAAGATGTGGCAAAAAAATGTAGCAACATGGCTTCCTTCAGAGGCAGAAGAAAAGCAATTTATTAAAGAAGCAGCTACACTGGTATGGACTAGATCATAGAGCTAAGGACAGAAGTAATTTCATTGGTCCAAGGAAGGTAACACCTCTTGTAAACACGCTTTTACCAAAATATCACGTAGCTCATGCACACTGCAGGTGCTAATCTCTGTTATTAATTCTTTCCCTTCTGTTTTCCTTTGAATAGCTTGGGAAAATTCACCCTGCTCTTTTTCCCTAGCTCTCACAGTATCCACAGCCCATCCCTGAGCAGTGATCAGCCCCTTCCAGCCATCTCTCTCCAGTTTATACTCAGCAGGACATTCTGGAGTGTGGAATATCCCTCTGGCCAGTCCAGGTCACCTCTGCTGGCCGTGTTCCCTCCTGGCTTCTGGTGCAGCTGCTCACTGGCAGAGCCCAGGGCACTGAGAAATCCTTGGCTCAGGGCAAGCACTGCTCAGCACCAACCTAAACATCAGCCTGTTATCCAAATTATTCTCACCCTGAATCCAAAACCAGCTATCTGGAAGAAAATAAAGTCAGTCCCAGATGAATCCAGGGTGTAAGACCACAGCATTAGGCAGAAAAATGAGCATCCCTTCCAAGGCTAAGGAAGTCTTCTTTAAAAACATATGGGAATCTTGTGTAAATAACACAGTGTAAGACAGATCCTGTCCAAATAAGACAGATGCCAGGTCTGGTGTAATTTGGAAATGAGGAAAGCCAAGAGAAGTTCAGAAAAGTGGCAAAGTTAATGACAATAATGGCACTAAGATGTTATCCACAACAGGGAGAAAAAAAAAGAAAAAAAAAAAAAAAAGAAAAAAAAAAAGAAGGAAGCACATACAGGAACACAGGATCCAATAAACTAATAAAAAGAGAAGGACCATAACTGAGTTTTTAAAAAAAAAGTAAAATAATTTAATGTTCTTTTCAACCAGTCTTTATAACAGGTAAAAAGATGGGGAAATTTTTACACCAATGTGCTATTTGTATCACTCTTCCACTACTTTAAGGTCTCTGAAGATTTAGAAAGTCTCAAGGTCTCAAGTGCAGCAGTAAATAAGTTATCATAGCTGCATTTTATCCAGGATCAGAGTTAAATGTAGTGTGAAAAAGGGGACATACCTATGGACCCGCTACTTTTCTCCTCAAACCCCCCATTTTCCAATGCAGAAGCAGCAGGATTTTATCACTCTTGATCCCTAGCTTTCCCTGGAGTTCCTTCTTTTATCCTGATGGCTTTTTTACCACACCTTTCTGGGGCTTTAAGCAATTCTCTCTGCTTCTAAAAGCCTACAGTGTAGTCATCATTCATCCTAATTTCCCAAATTTCTCATTCTTGTCTACCTTGTCCATCTTGTCCATCCAATGTTTTCTGGAGGTTTCAAGTCATTCCCTTCTAAAAAGCCTCATTTTTAACTTCCCAAAAAGAGACTTGTTGGTTTTTCCTGTTCTTCACTGGAAATCTGCATTAGATATTTAAGCTCTCAGTGATGGTGATGTCTCCTTTCAGGAATGCTGCCTGGCAAAAGGAAGGATGGAGGGTGACACCATCAGTGGGTAAGAAATATCATGAATATTCAAAATATTTATAGGTGCTGAGGATGTAGTTGCTTTCAAAATACAGTCCCACATTTGAAAGAATAATATTCCACCTGTAGTCATACACATGTTAGCATCAAACTTCATCTTCTTCACTAGTCAAGAATGAGAGAGGTTATTTCTGAGGATAGTTGACCAAATGAGGAGGATGGTAAAGGTGTTTCATTGAGCAAGGCTGATTCTGCTGGTGTTGTGGTGACAATGTATAGTGCAGAGGCTCACAGGACTAAAATAAATTGTTCTTTGTGCTGATTTCCTATGAAGCTATTAAAAAGAAATTAACATAATTGGTTTGAAATTTCACTAAAATTAGTGTGACTTCGAAGGGAAAACAAAGCTGTTTGAGTTTGAAGAAGATTTATTTTCCTAATTTGGATCATTTTGTTAACCCTAAATTAAAAGAAATGGGGGGGGGGGGGGAAAGTGTATCCTGCTTTCATACTTTTTCTTTCATTTCATAGATATCAGGGATCACATTCAGAGCTGAGAAATACCCTTGCAGGAAACAAATGAAGTGACAGAATAGTGGGTGGATAAGAGTTGTTATCCAAAATGTTCCTGACATCATCACACCCCTTCAAGTGTTTGTTAAATAATATATTATTAGTACATACACCCTGGGAAAACGTCATTGTGAACAGATGCTGCAGAGAAGGCAAATGGGATGAGGGTGATGAGGCAAAGGTTGGGCTCAAGCCACTGTCCTGTAGCAAAACCTGTTCACTCCCAGCTGCTCTTAGAAATAATTTAATGCTTTCCATCTAGAGCCTCAGTATATTCCAGTTCCAAGTGCAGCTTTATGAGGAGCATCAGGTCAGCACAGGCTTCTGATGCCCTCTGCAGCAGTCAGCAGGGCACTCCCTTGCCATCTTTCATTTACTCTGGCAGGTTGTCATGTTATATTTCAAGATGGCCAAAACCTTAGACACCCAAAGTCCCTGATGACCTTAATATCTGGTCTGAGGCAAATACCAGTAATGATCCTCATCTAGCTCATGTGTCTGTCTCCATAAAATCCATTGATCTGGATGCTGTATGTGAAATACTAAATCTGACTCTGGAAAGACATCAGTCTAGGTGTGAAATGTGCCCACTCACTACAAAAGGGCAACATGTTTTATTGCATATTACAGACTTTTTAGAAATTTAGACAAGAGCAAGGGTTTCAACCCTCTAACAACACTGATAAAACTGTGGCAGACTCACAGATAACATCATCTTCAAACAGGTCTGTGAGAAGAATGGGAACTCCTCTTTCTGTTTGGATCAGACACAGTGGATACAGTGAGTACAAATTATCCCAGTAGATGGATCCCAGCTGTAAAACAAATGTGCTCTAAACGTTTGGAATTTGTGCAGGTGAACTTAGAGCTCAGCTGTTGGTGAGAGCTGAAATTTTCAGCAGCAAAAAGGCAGAGTCTCTCAGTTATCAGCATATGTGGGGTGAGGGAAAGAGTTTGAGGTTGTCTTTAAGCAAGTGGATGTATTTCTTCTTTCAACTTTTTTACAGCTTTCAGATTTGGCCAGTTTGTTTAGTAACATATCTTATTCCATTTTCCTCTGGCTTGAATTATGATTTTTGGGGTGACTGTAGTTGGCTAAAAGATGGTACTTGACACCTCCAGCTGTGGTGCTTAGGGTCTGGAGTTATCCAGCTCCTGGGTCTATCCAAAGGATACCCATTGAAACTGCACAAAGTACTTTGGGAAATGGAAATTTGGTGTCCTTGAAGAGTTTCTTCCAGTGAGCACTGACAACCAGAGGAGTATTCTCATGTTTAGAAAGGCAGTGAGAAGAACATCTAAACCAGTGGTTTCAAGGTTTAGATTTCTGTGGCAAAGAGAGGCCAGGAAAACCTAGGCAGAAAGTTAGGGACCTGTTTTTCAAAGTGATGTGGCCAATCTAAACAGAAGATTTTCTGCATGGATTTGACTGTAAGATCTCATAGATTGCTTCAGGAAATCTTCATAAGAACTTTCTAGTCTGACTACAGTGGGTCAGCTCACAGAATCTATGTCAGCTCAAGATGGGATTTTGTTGTCAACATCAGCATGTTAGTAAAAACCCTATTGTAAATCTTAAAGAATTAGTAGTTTAGTATTTTTTGTTACTGTTTCATATGGTTTGGTGGTTAGTGAAAGCTCCTGACCAGGACATACTGATGCAGACCTTCTGGCTGGTGTTGAGAGGGAAGCATTTGCATCACTCCACTGCTGACACTCCCCACCTGGATCTACCTCACCATCTTCCTGCCATACCTGCCACTCCTCTGTCCAGCTAGCTCCCATCATGGACCTCCTTTTGGACTCTGTTTCTACAACATTATCTCAGATTTTCAGCCTCATGCTTAAAGTAGACCTCAAGCCAGACCTCTGTTGCCTTTGGGTAGGAAACAGAGAAGTCCTATGTTGGCTGGAAGTTTAACTAGTGCTCTGGATAATATACTAAAGAAAGTTCTTGGACTTGCTTTTAGCTACATTTTTGTAACAGATCAAACTCTTATATCCATAAGAGCATCTTCATTTCTTCCCCTTCCTTCTCTTGTGTAACAGTCAAACACCTTCAGGCAGAAAATGCTTTCAGATGCACTTGACAATAATAGAGGTTTTATCTCATTAGAAAGAATAAAATGTCAGTAGATACATTGGAGAGCAAAATATGATTTAATAGCCTAAATCAAAGTTCAGTGATGCCAATGAAAACATCCCTGTGGAAAGACTGCAAGAGAAAAGGCAAGTAGATATAAAGTCCATCAAATCAAAGGTCCTAGATATCAAATTTAGGTGATTTCTTTGAAAACAGCTTAGCATGGAGTTAAATACACCTCCACACATAAATAAACACGCCCACAGTCTTATATAAGCTTGGCTTTGGTCCAAAAACAGGAAAAAAGAGAAGAATCTTAGAATGGTCCTTTGGCTTTTGTTAGAATTTTTACTTATCTTTCTATACATTTGTGCTTCTTCCTTACAAGAGAAGTTTTCCTTTTTATTGCTTGTTGATGCTCAATTTTTCTGCCTGAGATCATTCACAGAGAACATAAAAGAAGGATTTTTTTGATCCTGACTTCAGAAGAAAAGTCAGCAATGTATTGAGAAAGAGAATTAAGCATTACATGAACAGAAGGGAGAGAGCAGGCTGACCATTGCCTCTCAGCTCTATTCCTTGGACATGGAGCAATTCAGCCATGCATTTAAAAAAACTCCACTTTCTGCTAACCATTTTGACAATATAACAATATAGTGGGGAGAAGCACGTGCTGCTAAGGGGTATTCAGAATTAACAGTAAGGTTTAGGTCATTTTCCCACAGCCAAGTACAAAGTTACTTGCTATTCCACAATCACTTGTCAGAGCTGTCACTTGTCCTGTCACTTCTGACTGCCTCTCTATCAGTCCCAGAGCTTTTTGACATGGAAGCCTGGTGACAAAAATATCTGTGGCTTCACTAGGAACCTGGAATGCCAATCACTTTGTGGTATATATTCTTCATAACCTCAGATTTAAAGACACAAATGTAAAAAAGGGTCTATGTACCTCAAATAATGCAAGAATCCATCAGCTTTTAGAGCACAATCATTGTGGAAACAATGGTGCCTTTTTTCCCAAACATTTAGCAATTTTACTGGTAGCTGCCACTACCTGAAATATTTTCTATTCCATCTGCTTGGTGTTCAGCCTGACAGAGAGCAGAAGCCACTGCCAAGACAGTGCAGCATTCAACCTTTGCTCTCAAAATAGTTGCAATACACTGAATATTCCTCTACATCCTTCTCTACAAACACAATTTGTCTTCCAGTAGTGGAAACCTTGTATCCCATTGCATTGGTCCTCATGTGCACTTCAGATAATAAAGTTCATGGGGTTTCTGTACTTTACCAGCTATTAGTGCCATCTCTTATTTTTATTGTCTCATTTTTTACTTTCTTGGAAGGCAAGGATGTTCCTGCAGAGGTTTTTCACATGTGAGCAGTGCCCAGAATCTTTCCTCCATGGTGGGGCAGTTTGATCTGGGTGTCAAGGAGAACCTTTCTGATTCTGAGGAAACTTGCTTTTATGCTCTTGCAAATTTAACATTTTAAGTGCCTTCTCATATCTATCTTCAGCCCCTCATGGGATTGAAGATCTTATAACTGAATGTTGTTGAGATGTGTCTTTGACTATTTCTACATCTGTCTTCTCGTGGCATTTACAATAGTGAGGACTCAAGTGAATTAAATGCCCATTCACAGCCTAGTTGAAAAATTCTCTAGAGAGTTGCATTTTTTTCTGAAATAATAATTCTTGAGATCCTCCACCATGTGCATCTGAAAGTTCTTCAACTTTTCTCTGTGTATCATTTCTTAGTCCTGCACTTCTTCCATTGTTGTGTCTGCTATGGATGGAATTATGTGCAGCAAGATATGATAGAATCTTGACATCAGAAATTGCACAAAGCTGTCCAATAATATCTTTTGTGATAGTTCTACAGGCAGGTATAACCTGTCATGGATTTTCTCTGATGCTTGCAGTTTTCTTTTGCAGAGTCTTACTTATTTCAGCTGCTAATTCAATGTTGATATTTGTCTGGCTGAAGGGAGGTGTGATGTGCTGTGAGTGAATTCTCATTGCTGAGTAAATTGTACAGTCTGATTGCCAGTAAACTGCAGTTTACTCTGAAAAAGAAAGGGCTGGGAGAGCAGGTCTTGTGGGAAATCCCCACTGCTTTGCCTGTGATGGCTGTTCTGAGACTGTCAGATAAATTCCTTACTCTGCAGAAACCAGAGGAAGAGTTTGCACTGAAAGAAGCAGTGAAAGAAGCAATTAATCACAATATTTGCTTCTGCTTTGTTCTGTGATGCACAGTGCACTGTGATGTGATGTGGTGCACAGTGCCTGGATATTATATCTTCCTTTTGTTTTTTTTCTGCTTTTTACAGCTTTTATGAAATTAGGTGAAACTAGGTGAAACTGCTGGAGGAACTAGAGTTTGTATGGAAGTAAAATCTGTCTTTGTCCTCCTCATGGCACCAATGTTGTCATCTTCAGCTCTGTGCAGGAAACACAAATGCTCTTTACCAAAACCTGATTCCATAAGTTTTGCTCAGATTTACAGATATCTATCTATCTATCTATCTATCTATCTATCTATCTATCTATCTATCTATCTATATCTAATGTACATATACATAGATATGTACACCCATGCTATCCAAATTGTGATGAGGCAATTGCTCTCCTTGTGAAACAACTTCCAATGACTGATTCTTGCCAGTGTCTGTCCCTGATTCCAAACATCCCAGTTTTGCCTTGAGTAACACTTCAGAAGTCTGAGACTTTGGTACTGCTCTCATTTAATTCTGTCTAGACAGATATACAGCTTTCTTACCCTGAAGTAGATACACTTCTCTTTATCCAGTTTGTGAAATCATTAATTGTGGTAAAAGGGATTTTTTTTGCTTCCATTAATTTACATTGAGCCATTATTGCAAACAGATATTGAATTAACTGGAGAACAGCATACAGGAACCCTGTAAGGCAGGTAAAACTTTTCTGTTAACCAGTTAACAACTCTGCTGAAAAATTTCACAGTGCAGTGTTTGAGGTCAGCATTTTTGCATTTTCTGTCATTTTCTATTTTTTCCTGAATAGCCTGTTTCAGATTTAATGTTGATAAGCTGATGCATCATGAGTTTTAGTTAACAGAATCAGCAGAAAATTTAACTTTTATCTTTTCTTTGTTATTCTGCTCTGATTTTGCATTACCAAAGTAATTTTATAATTGGTCACACTATGTATTAACATAACTTCTTGATTGCTATATGGCTTTTCTCTGATCAGAGCTGAGGGATTCTTCATACTGTATTTGTAACTGATGTCTCTAACACTGAGCTGTTTCTGATGCCTGGGTTTGCCTCTTCTGGTGTCAGCTGCACAAAGAGCTGACAAAAGCTGGGTTTGTAATTTTTATTTGCATAAATGTAATTAATATTAATGTAAAGTTATTTCCTTAAAAGTACTGTTTACTTTCTTCTTGTAACACACTTTTAAGTTAGGATTTAGTATTAAAAATAGCAAATTAATACTTGTAAGTGAAATATGCAGGGTATTTCCTGCACTATTTCCCAGATCCTTTTTTGCATTCTAGTGTTCCTAAGGGTTTCTGCTGCTTTCAGGTTTCTGGTCCATTTCAGGTTTCTCCTCTGAGGCCAGGTAAATGCCTGTCCATTGTCACTAGTCATTTGAAATATGAGCTCTCTGACTACACTTGTAGGCCCTTGTGGCCTTAGAAAAGATGGTTTTGACTCCCCAAACATTTGTAATAAAACCTTTTCTTTATTCTATTAAGCACTCTGAAACCTGTTGATATATTTATATCTTCTTCCCTTCTCATAGATTCAATATTTTACATTGATGTGATGCCTTGTGGATTGGCAAATGCTTTTGAAAATTTCTTAATTACCTGAATTTAAGCATATCATACACTTACTCTATTACAATATTTCTGGTCATTATTATCTTTCTGTGTATTCTGGTAACATTCTTGCAATTTGATTGTTACAATCAGAAGAAGATTTGACTTTTGAAGGATTGATTTTAGTGTGGTTAAAGATAAAAATTAATATTAATATTTAATAATATAAATTAATATATTAATTATAAAATTAACATTTTCATTGTGTTGGAGAAAACTGTCTTCTTATTTGTTCTTTTTAGAGAGAACTTTATCATTTTTTAGCTTCTGGATTCTGATTTTTGATCATGCTAGCATCATAGTTTGGATTTAACACAGGTGAAAAGAAACCACATCTGATAGTCTCTCCATTTCTTCTTCCTCACATGGTTCTGTGTCTCTTAGCTGGCACTTTTCAGAGAACTGTTCCCTAAGGATATATCTGCAATGACTGTCCACAAACACCGTGGTCCATATGCATTAATCTTTGGAATTTGAGAGGGTTTCTCTCCCCACATGTGCTCTGTAAGGCTGCATTGCAGACCCCAAAGCTCCTGAGTGTGCCCAGAGACATCTCATCCCTACTCTGGGATCTCATCCCCTCCCTGGGATCTCATCCCACCCCAGTATCTCATCCTCCCTCCAGGATCTCATCCCCTCCCTGGGATCTCATCCCTTCCCTGGGATCTCATCCCACCTCAATATCTTATTCCTCCCCCCAGGATCTCATCCCCTCCCTGGGATCTCATCCCTTCCCTGGGATCTCATCCCACCCCAGTATCTCATCCTCCCTCCAGGATCTCATCCCTTCCCTGGGATGTGCAGCAAGCTCTCAGCCCATGCCCTGCTCAGGGGAAGGAGAAGCTGTCTCATGTGCCAGGGGAAGAATGATTTGAGCAGTTTCATCATCAGGATTCTGGTGAAACACAGCTTGTTTGGATGAGGCTGGTTTTTCCTTCTGGAGAAGGTAAATGAAGGGACACTAAAGCAGGCCTGGCTGCTCACAGCAGGGCTGATTGCTGGAAATCTCTCTGCTCCTTGGCTTCCCCAAGGTTCCCATTCCAGTGGAGTAGTGCTTTGTCCCATCCCAAACCTCTCCTTTCTGAATGGTGGTGGTCTAACTGACCATGGAAATGCTTCTGGGGCAAAGATGTTTGGGGAGAACCCATTGCAGCTTTTTTCATGTACTGGAGAAATGGAATGTCAAATTGAACAGACTTCACCAACTGGTTTACAACCAGCCTCTATTCTCAAACTTTCCTCTAAAAAAGAGAGGGTGAGAACTTTCCTTTTCCTTTAATGGCAGCTGTAAATATTATATTATCACAAGCCTAAGGTATTTATACCTCAAGTTTATAGTTCTTGGCCAAAATCTATGCTTTAATCCAGCTTTGGATCATGGAAATGTTCCAGAGGAGAATTAAATTCCTTTGCTGCTTAACACCTCAATTTTTATTTATTTCCTAATTCTTTGCAATGAAAGATGATGAAACAGGACTATAAAGACATCACAATTTTTTCTGGTCAGGGAATTAGTAATACTATTTTTATTTTTTTTTTTTTTTGCCTACATAGACACCCTTGAGACATTTTTTTCATATCCACCATCCATCAGAAAGCTTCTGGATAATGCAGATTCCTACCCAGTATCCTCTCAGGGTGGTTTTAAATATTGATAAGGCAGGGAAAATACATGCAATAGTTAGGCTATTTTCAGAAGCTTAAGAAACCCAAGACCTAGAAGCAGGAAGCAATTTGGTCTCAGAGTTTAATTGCAGAACACAACAGAGACTCATGGATACATATTAAATTAAAATAATTGACTTATATTTAAAAACCCCTTTGCAAATGTTACCCTGTTTTCTGAAAATCCTTATTCTCACTGACATGACTTCTCTGGGAATGGAGAACTTAAACTGCTCAAACCCTCAACTAGTGACCTTGTCAGTGATGGAAGAGCAAAAATGGTAAAGGAATGGGAATGGATAATGGGAAAGGTTTGAAAGCCTGTTAAGCAGAGGGTTAGAATGGAAAATCTCAAGTTTTATTCTGGTCAGATGTCGTGGTTTAACCCCAGCTGTCAGCTAAGCACCACACAGTGTCCCACTCACTCCTCCCTGCAGCAAGATGAGGGGAGGAGAAATGGAACCTTAAAAGTGAGAAAACTTGAGGGCTTGAGAGAAGAGCAGTTAAGTAATTTAAATATTTTTCTCTTAATATTAATACGTTTCAAATAATAAATTGCAATGAAAAAGGAAGAGACAGAGACAAACCCATAAATCACATGTAAGACAAGAGATGCAAATAAAACAACTGGTCATGACTGACCAACCAATGCCCAGCCAGTCCCTCAGCAGTGGCCCTGGTACCAAACTCCCCCACCTTTTACTGCTGAGCATGATGCCAGTATGGAATATCCTTGGGTCAGTGGGGTCAGCTGTCCTGGCTGTCCCCTCTCAGTTTGTGCACCCCAGGGGAGAGCAGCAGGAATCCCTTGGGTGCAAACCCTGCTCTGCAATAACTCAAACATCTCTGTTTTACCAACATTCTTTCCAGCACAGCTCTGTACTAACTACTGTGAATAAGACTAATTTCACCCCAGCCAAAACCAGCACATCAAAGATATGTGATTCCAGAAATGTGCTTTCATTCTCAGGTAATAGAAAAGTTTTTGATTGCAGCTGCTTAAATATTTGAACTCTTTTGAAAGATTTTATGTGTGTAATCCTACCCATTATAACGAATAAAATACCTTTCTCTCCTTTTTTTTTCCTCATCTTTTTCCCCCAAGGGATTTAAATTTGGCATTTAATTTCCTTTCAACTTCAACTTGTTATATCTCATATATATTCCTATATTTCTCTCAGGAGCTTCTTGCCCCTTTTCAAGAATTATGTCAGGATCTGGAAGAAACTTCCAGTCATAAAGACCTCTCTTTCTTTCCTTCCTTCTCTTTTTATATCACTGTCTGTCTTTTTCATCTTTTTGAAGGCTTGCTGCCTTCCTTTTGAAGCTGATTTTGTTCTTTGAACAATACAAGAATTTGCTGCTTCTGATACCTTTTTTCTTTTAAACTGTTCTGTAATTTAGATTGCTTTCAGCACATATTTTATTTGAAATAGTAGTATGTAACTACACTAACAGGTCAAGAAAACATCACTCACTCTGCATGTTATTTATCTGTTTCCTTTTCTCTTCTTTGCTCCTTATTCCAAGTGTTCATAAAATCAATGATTGGCAACCTTGTTATTGGCAAATCTCTCTCTGCTTTGGCCTGATCCCTTGCATTACCCATTTTTCATTTCAAAGTTATTGTGCTTTTGACTGTTGCCATGAGGTATTAGTTATTTGATGTAATCTGTCTACTTGGGTAGCTAAATTGAATGAGCAGTTTACTTGTTGCATTTGATGTAATTCTGATGTAGCTGTCAAAATAATTTTGATTTTGCAATCAAAGTTTCTATCATTGACATATCTGCCTGCCAGTTCTGGTGGGGGAGATTCACAATGAAGAAGCACCTCCTCAAGCTCCTTCACACTTTTTTTTTAGTTTGTTTTTTTTTCTTCTTCTTGTTTCTGGCTTTGTGCTCCTGCTTCTGATGCTGCTCAGCTTCTCCAGATCTGAATCCATGTCCTGTGTCTTCTTCCAGTGTTACTGGCACTTCAGCACTAACACCTTTTGTTTGACTGACTGTGCATTGTCATCTCTTTACCCGCAATTCCCCCTGCTCCCAGTGGAAATCAATGGAGCAACATTTCAGAATTAATGCTTTCTGATGGTTTTCCAAAGGCTCCAGGTCACAGCCAGCCTCCCATCAGAATTTCTTGTGGAAACTCTCTGAAGATTTGGAGATTTCACTTAATTATCCAGTAACTCTCTGGAAGGCAGATGAATAAGTGTCTCAAAATGACTGACAGTTCAAAAGGGGGGCTGACCAATGGGATTATAATTTCTTCTACATTGTCAAATGTTGCTGGAAAACATGAGAAAGTTGAGGCTGAGGGAATTTCTAGTAGAGTTGCATTATTTTATCAATGGCCATGAGTCTCTAAGAGAAACATAATATTGCTCTTAAACAGCCACTATCTACAGCCACAGCTCTTCCCCAAAAGTGGCATGCCCCTGCATCATTCATATATACTTTCCTGCTATATGGACAATCACATTTTATGCCAAAGTTTGATTTGACACCTAACTTAAGATCCCATATGTTGTCTGACACTTTTTGTAAAAACTCTTTTGCCTACAGGAGGTAAGAGCAAAATGCATTGAACAATGGAGAATCCAAGTATGAGTCTCCTTTTCAATATTTATTTTCTTTTTTTATTGTGGTTTTTATTTATTAGTTATGGAAATACTACAGGTTAATAAGAAATGTAGCTTTTCCTAGACTAGACCCCAGCTTCACTAAACAACAGCCTTTTAAAAGAGATAATTTTAAGACAGTTCTTCTCTTCTGCTGTGCAAGGCACAGGAACAAACAGGAATACAGATGGTTCATTGACATGAACTGCAGTTCAGAAGCTGTCTGCAGGCACATTCCCCAAATCCTTGCAGTGCCACAGTGGAGACCTTGGAGTCCGTGCACGTCACAGACTCCAGAGTAGCTGTCACCATCCTGGTAGGACAGATTCTCTTACAAATGACTTCTTTCAGGGAAGATATGAATCTGATTCAGAGTGACTCAGAAACCCATTTAAGCACCAAAACGTCTTCTTTTTACTGGAGTGAGGGTGACAGACTCAGTCTTGATGTCATGATTGCAGAGCTGCCCGTAGAAGCCAGGCACTTCCACGCAATTTGGTGAGAAAGAAGAATCCCTGGTCAGGAGAATTTTCCCCATAAAAAACATGACTCCTCTAGATGCAATACAGAAAATGGCTTTGTTTACATGCCCCAAATCAACCTGATGAGGTGCTTTCTTCTGTAGGGATGATTTAGGGAGTCTTGTGAGCTTAGTCCTAACTTGTGCAGCCAATAAAGACATTCATTAAAACATGATCTTTGTGAACACTTCACACAGGAGCGTTGTCTCCTCAGGTAACTCTGAGGAACCAGCCACAGTCACTGCCCAGTTCAGAGCTCTGAGAAGAACAGGACACCAGAGAAACCACTGAGTACATGGTACTAGAACCCCAGTTCTCTCAGGCAGTGCCTAGACCAGTGCATTAAGGAGTGCCAGGGATGGCAGGCAGCCATCCACACTGGTGAGTCACTGGGGGGGTCCCTGGTGCCATTTTGATCTTCAACAATTCCCATGCATGAAGGAGTTATCACAGCCTTCAACCAGATTATATGGAACCACTTATCTTGAAATAAATAACTCTGGAATTATGGACAAGCATGACCACAGAAACATCTTGCTATCCTAGAGGTAATCCTAACATTCCTAGGGCTGGTGCTGGAGTAGTCAAACCGAACTCCCTTGAGAAATTCACAGCTTGTTTACACAGAAAATTCAATATTTGTAAGACTAACATTCACTCATAATGACAAATTCATTCTGTTTTGTGCTAATCTGTTCCTAATTTGGCTGAATATAGACAATTTTCAATATTTACTCATCTCCACGGTCAAATTAAAAAAAAAAAATCATTGTATTGAAATCAGAGCATACACATGTGCATGAATTTATAAAAGCTGGTCTACAATATTTTAATAAATAATGGGCTCTCCACCTTCCCTAATAAACACAAATATAGACAAACCCTACACTCTCTATCTGTCCCTAATTCTAAAGAATCTCATTATGACACTTTTCACTGAATCAAGATATGAGAAACAAGATGGAAATATTTTCTGGGGGACATCTTGAAAGCCTTAGAAGATTCCCTGAAACCTCTGGGAAACAGAAATTCAGAAGCAGAATGAAATGCCAGTTCCTTGTATATTCCTGTTTTTCCTCAACACAACTCTGTTGTTCCTATTAGCAGAGGAATAGTTACAGCTTGGACCTGCTCCTTTTTCTATTGCAGTGGCCCTGAAGGTCTTCTCATCCTCCAAACCTTCCACTCTATTTTCACCTTCCCACTTCTGGAACACAGCTTTTCCAGCTCCCAGGCTGCACTGACTGACTTGATCAAGTAATTCTGCTTCAAAAGAATCCTCCCAAAGTAACTTGATCAAATCTTTAGTCATACCTCAAACTTTCTACCTAAGAGGTTTTTTTCAAAAAAACCGTGACATGACTTAGGGAAAGTTAATAATTGTCTGCATAATTAGTCTTGTGTATTGAAAGAAAAAAAAAAAAAAAAAGAAGTTCGATTAATGCTCATTTTGAAAGGAATTGTGTGTAGTGCTGTGTTTAACCAAGAGTGATTCATAAAAAACAAAAATTATCTGGAAAGTTCTGTGTCAAGCAAGCTTTTTCTCTTCAGATGAAGAATTTTCTGTATTTTTACAGGATCTGTTTCCTAATCTCAATCACATGGCTGCTCAAAGAATTGTAATGAAAACATTAAAATCTCTACAGAAGGATTCAGGGGTCTCTGTGCTCAGGGAACAGTCATGAGCATCTGAAAACTCATATTAAGCATATTTTATGGCATTACAAAGGGCAAGCACTTCATGAAGTCATCATAATGTGGTGACTTCCAAGAGTCAAAAATGCCATTTTTCCAGCTACTCAAACCTGAAAATGTTCAATTTACAAACAGAAATGTCAGTCTAGAGAAATTTTCAAAATTCATAAGCAGTTTGTCTGTAAGCACTGTCAGCACTTCATATTCCCCTTCTTCCCCTCATCCCACTGAAACACCACCTGGGTACCTCATCAAGTCCAGCCTTTCCTGTCTGACAGTTCCATGGGAGATGACCAGACTCACACACTGCCTTTCTTCTGCTCTCTCTCAGACAAATCTTAAATACATTTTGTTCCCAGATTTGGTTCTTAATCATGGGGATGCAATCCATAGAGATTGATCCTTCCAGAGCCAAGTGGGCCAGTCTATTTCTACAGACCTTTTTAAAATCTTAAGTAAACAAAATCTTAGTACAGGAAAATTCCTTTTCTCCCCAACAGAAAAATCAACTTGAGAAGCACAAGTAATAGAAACAATTAATGATTTTAAGTACCACTGTTGAAGGAAAAGAGAGTAACAGATACACTTACTAGAAACAAATCAAAATAGAGGGAAATTGGCTGTAAATAAATGTAAGATACAAATTAGCATAAAATGTTTGTTTTCATTGTTTCTCACCTAGATATTGAAGATACTAAGGCATTATTCTCAACTACTTGCCTAATGCCTTACCTCCAATTTTATGTTTTCCATTATTTATAGTATATATGTAACACTTGGGAGTTGCAGATACTCCAGTATGATGTAGATTTTTACAACAGAAGCATCTATGTTGTCAATTCCAAGGAGACCCAAACCCACTGAATTCTGCAGATAATCTAACATGACATGAATCACTCCTACTTTGGCAAGCAAATGTAATGTACAAAGTTATCTACCTGAACAAAGCTAGTATCAATAATCTAAAATGTGGGATTCACATGATTTTTTTTTTCCCCCTGATACTCAAATTAATTGCTTAGGCTTTCATCACTGAAGTGAGATTTTTACTTCTGAAGGCTGAGTAATGTTAGAGACAAACCTTAGCACAGGATGATCCCTCTAGAATGCTGATGATAGTTGAGCTGTACTTTACTGTATGGGTGAGTTTTGCAGAATTCAAACTAAAACAAAATGAAATGGTCAGTTATGTTTGTTGAAATAAGTAGTAAGGAGTTAAGAAATATTTAACTATTCATTTTATGCTAAGCAAAAATATTTTTTATAAAAAGCTTAGGATAAAATGTTTTAAATGTCTTTTTTTAAGGCTAGAGTATTTATTTAGGGTTTTTTTAAAATGCAGTTATACTTAAAATGTAACCCACAAATCATGCATAACCTTCAACTTCCTTTTAAGAGTTCTATGTTGTGAAACACTCGTCCAATTAGTTTGTTTCCAGTTAATTATAATTAAACATAACCAGACAAAAACATTTTCTAATTTGCAGCTCTCCTCCTTAAATTGGTATTTTTGAACAATATGAAATGTGTGGTTTAATTAACAGGGAATAAGGCTCTTCAGCTTGGTCCTGTATCACATCTTGTATAAAATAGTGTTTCTAATCCTGCATTAATTTACTTCCCACCATGAGTAGCTTAGTTCAAAGACAAAAATTAATATTTTCAGGGCTTAGCTATGCACAGTTATCTAGGCTCCTATCTTTTAATCTTGATTTCTGCCCACGCCACAGCTCCCCAAGCAAGAGGATTAAGAAAATAGGACAGTGAGTGCATTACTATCATTGTACCCTAATGCATATGGAAGTTATGGGACTATAATAGGGTTTATCTAACCTCAGCCTGCTCCAAAGTACACTCACCAAGTCACATTTAAATGCCCCACTATGTGTGCTATTATTTTGTCCTTGCACAGTCCTTGACAGCAAAGGGAAATGGGTTGTGAATTTTGACATCCAGCTGTTACAAAGAGAAGTGAGCTAAGACATAAGAATCAAAGATTTTTCCCATTCCTGCCCACACAGCTCCTCCAGCCCAGTCCTTAGGTGAGTCATCTCAGTGGGGCTGGTATGAGAACAGGTTAGAAAAAGTCACTTTTGCAGATACCTGCAAACACTGGTGCTATGTTCATGTTACTTCTCCTTGGTAAGATCCTGATGCCCTGCATCTGCAGGTGCTGTGTTGACAGCAAGACTGGTGTGCCTTTTGGAGTGGCTAGCAGTCCTACTCCATGTCACAATTTTTGGAAAAAGGAAGTGAATTTCCCCTGGACTGGTAATGCAGTGATGACAGATTTCCATCCTGTTGCCACTGGATCAATTACAGCACACGGTGTGTGTGAGGCTGTAGGCTGAGACACCCAGCAACTGCTTCCTCTCAAGATTTCCTGTCTGAAACACTGTTCTCACAAAGCTCAGCCTTGTCTGGGAAAATGAGTGAATTCTATGATTGGCCATGTAATAGTTTTATATTGTTAGCATGTTAGCATGCAACCCAACAGATGCCTTATTGTGGAAGTAGGAAAAAAGATGGAGGGAAGGGGGAGCACAATAAAATTTGGTTCATGTCAGAAAAAATAATTACTATGTTCCATGTTTACACTTTCATTGATGTCAGTGGCACATCTTGCTGCTGCCACCTGTGTGGAGTAGAGTTCAGATGCTCAATCTCATTAAATTTAGCTATGACTTCCTCAAATTCTTCTTTCTAGAATTCCATTCAGTCAAATGATTAATTAGTGACAAGTTCTCATTACTGTTTGGTTCTTTGAAGCTGATGTTCTACTGGAATATATTTCAACTAATAAATACAGAATTAATTTTTATGCCAGTATTCTGTATTTAAAAAAAAATAAAAAACTGACACAGAACTGTAAACATTTTCCCAAAAAATGAATTCTGCACATTCCATCAAATTACAGTAAGGTAAGAAGATAGTGACAAAGTCAGTTAGCAATGAACATTAACTCAGAACTTTTTATTTTTGTATTTGGACATATGACCAATGTGGCATCCTAACAGAAATGGAGAATGCAAGTGATTGTCCATTTACACAATCTTAATTCAAATAAAAGGGAGATGACATTTTTTCACTGACATTTTGGGCTAAGTCACATCCCAAGGATGATAGGTGCAAAAGAGATAGTTATGTTGCAGTTAACCATTGGCACCATTTGCTGTGCCACAGTCATTATCTTGTCTGATTTTAAGTTCCTGTTACAGAATAACTGGCTTAACCTTTGTGCTGTATCTGCCAGCCCTTGAGGATGTCTCAGACACCAAGAGCCACTTTCAAGGAGTGCTAACTACTTAAATGCAATTGACTGAATTGAATCCTTACCAAAAGCTGCAAAAGCATCAGTGGCACATATTTCATATACCAGACCTTACTAAATTTGCAGAAAATTAGAGAAACCTCTTTATTGATATGAACATCCCATTTTTTTCAGTACTTCTGCTTTGCTAAGCAACATAATATTATTTTTTTTAATTAAAAGAAAATATTGCAAAAAAAGTATAATGATTTAGCACCCTCATAAAGTACATACAGGTGGATAATTTCTGAAGCTTTTACAAAAGACTGGTCTTGTCAAGTATGCTCCTTGAGTACTTAATCTATTTTTAAATCACTCTAATGCATTGTCTCCAAAGGATAAAAAGACCACTTTGTGATGTTCACTTAACCACAGTAGGCAGGAGATATGTCCTGATAATAACCATATAAAAATAGTCATATTGTGTCAGAACTGTGATACAGTTATTCCTCTATTTTATCTCTGACAGTGGCCACCAGTGGCTGTCTGGGAGGTGGCATTATACAGCAAAATACAAATCCTTCCCAAAAATACTCTCCTTGCCTCCAGCAGTTTATAGAATCATAGATCCATTTAGATGACTCAGTGACTTCCAGAAAAAAAGACAGCTGTCCTTGTAAATAGCAGTCTGGGAAGATTCTCCATCCTGTATGAAATCTGCTGTTCTCAATTTTTTTTCAATTTGCCACTTGCTAGTTTCCTTTAGGTTCATTTCTATTAAGCAGTTTGGATTTGTACCAGAAAAGACAGAAAAAAGTTGATCCCCATGCACCTTCTTTAGGACACCTATGATTTATAAATCTCAGTAATACCCTCCTGAATTGTCTGTTTGCAGGTTGAAAAGTCCTGCCCTACATTTCATAACTTTTTTTTTTCTGTTCTAAAACTGTTTCTCGCTTTTTTCCCCCCTAATTTAAGAGGGGGTGGGGTGTATGAGAATGGCATATCCTACAGAAAATGTGGACATACTGTGGTCCCATGAATTAGTGTAGTTGTGTTCTTTAACTTATTTTTTCCCTATAATCCTGAATATTCCACTTGCTTTATTGACACTGCTTATCAGTAAGTTAATATTTTGACACAATTATGTACTATAACCCCAGGTGTTGCTCCTGAGTGATAACAGGCCAATCAAACCCAATAAATTTTTATGTAAAGTTTGGACTGTTACTGATTGAGCCTCACTTAAAATTTACCTGCATAGAATGTCATCAGTCTTTTTACTGCTTCATTATGCAGTGTTGAAATATTTTCCACAAGCCATCAGCTTTCCTGTCTTCCTTACCAAAAATTACTTACTTAATTAGCAAATTTTTGCCTCATTATTCACATCCCTTTCTCAGGATAGACACTGGGGAACTCTGCCACTGACCTACCTATGCTGTAAATCTGTTTGCTTCCTGCTATCCCTGTTTTGCTAACAATAAACAAATAATTCAACAAGAAAAGAAACTCCCATTTTATATTGCAGAAGCTTTATTTAGGGAAGATTACTTTATGCCTTTCTTTGGCTTTTTATTGAATATCTTTTGGAAGCTGAAAGAAATATATATTAACTAGTCAAAATAAATATATTATTGTTAAGTCCACATATTTTTTGGTTCTTCAAAGTAGAGTAAGGGCTGAATTCTTTTCCAAAGGACACTTTGGCACACACCCACTATTTATCCACGTGCCCATCAATTCTCCTCTTCATTAAAGTTCCACTGGGTCTCACACTATTACTCTACAGTTGCTGGAGTTTCCCTTCAAAAATCTATTGGCTTAACATTAAGCAACTTCAAGTTCTCTGGAGCCTTTGCACGAGTATATTGATCATATCTATCCTATCCAATTTGATTTAGAATGATCACACCAGTCTTCTTGTAGATGGAAATTCATGGAATGGTTTTTTTTATATAAAGACAATTAAGTTATACAAGATAAGATCAGTCATTAGATTCTGTTTATTGCTTCACTTTTACAGTTATTACAATACTTCAGTAGGAAAAGAATCAAAATTCATCTTTTTAAAATGAAAATCTCCGTTAGCATAATCTCTGTGAAACTTCATTTTCAGTAGTTCTCAATTGTTTCTATCTCCTGGGCTGCTTTAGATATCAATTAGCATAGAACAGTACTTTCTTTTGTCATTCACTGCTCAGTGTTTAGCATTATCTCTTAATCAGAAAAAAAAATGAAAAAGGATTCTGTGAATAGGATTTACTACTTAAGTATAAAATCCTGATACAAAGAAGACATTCAAATATGTTTTGACTTCACCCAGTGCACCAGCACATAGCCTACTTAACAAATAAACTATAATTTCACAGCTAGACAAGACCTGTTCTATTTAAAGCTATGGAATCAGGCCTTAATTGAATCTATGCATGATACTTGCATTGGGAAACAGTAACCAAAAATGTGAAAACAATGACATTTTTTCAAATTAAGATAAAGAAGTACATTTTGCTTTTGAAGATTGGTACTTTTCTAACATGGTAGTTTTTTGATCAATGACCTCATATTGAGTTTTAATTCATTTTGGTGCTCTTTCAAATACAGAGTTAATATCAAAAGTTAATATCACTATGGAAATTTGAGAAAACTCATGCCTCAAATACACTAAATATTATTTTAGAAATCAAATCAACTTCTGTCTATGGCAACACTTGCTGAGGATGCTGGTTGTTGTGTCACACTACCTCCCTCATCAGAGAAGTCAAAGAAATGATGTTCAAAAGATATGTGAAGAGCATGGTATATAAGGCTCATTTTTTCAGTTATTATTTGTAGCTGGAACAGCCCTAACATTTAATCTAAAGTATGGCTTTTGTTTCTCCCAATACATGTAAATCAACAGGCACACTGTGAAAAATGACTAATCCCATCCTAGAATGGGTTTGAGAGAGGTGAATTGTTATCTCCTATTCTTCTCCTTCACAGGTTCTAAAAATGGGCTGGACACTGAACTATTTGATAATAAAACTTGGGTACAAGGAGTCCTACCCAGAGAAGCAGAAAGGATTCACAGTCTGTAAAAACTTTCCTTCACCCTCTAATTTCCCAAACCACTGGTTTTAGTAATGTGTGAAATCAGGCTGGTACCAAAAGGTTTTCCTGTGGTGATGTGCAGCTGCAAACAGGACAGCCCTGCCCTGTGCTCTCTTCCAGACCAATAATTCTCATAATGGCCTCGTGTCTGCTCAGGGTCCAGGTCAGGGAGGGAAGAATCCCACAGGCCTGAGCTGGCTGAGTGGATAATATGTAGAAAAAGCTGTTTAATACTCACAAGAGGAGTGTTTCAATAAAACCATCTTCCTTACATAAATGTTAATTTGGGAATAATACCCTCAATTTTACCTTATTCCTGGCTAAGAAACTTAATTTTCAGGGCTTGGTTTGGTTTTCTAAAAGTAAGCCTTTTATTATTTTAAAAGTAACTAGTTTAATTGTCACACTGCAGAAATCTTAAATCTTTGGATAATAGTTTAAGTAAAGTTTCAAAAAGTACTTGTGAATGTAATATAACTATTAATTAATTCAGAAGAACAGAGTTATTGCACTTCCATTTCATTACAAAAATAGTTTTTTCCAGTTTTAAGACAGGAGATTGCTTGTGATGGATGCAATACAGAAACATGATCTAGGTCAGATGGAGACTCACTGAAGTAAGATTATCTGCACTGTGGTCTCCATTCCTTTTTTAACACTGTGTTAGGATGTTCATGTTCCTGAGTCCCATCAGCTGAGCTCAGCCCCTGTGCTGGGGTGATCTCTCATTTCCCATTCTGAACATGACTGTCTCTGTGCTAGCCCTTGACAGACTTACCCCAAAATAGACACATCAAAGTAGACAAGAGACAGAAAACATGACAGAGGGGAAGCATCATGGAAATAACAAGGTGCCCTAAGTGAATTTCACATAAAGTCAATTGTTAATTGTGAATTTGGACCATGAAATCTGGGCCATCAAATTTGCTGTCACAAAAACTCTCATCACAATTACTGGTTCCATCCTCATTAGTCCTGCCTTCATTAATTCCCTCAATTCTGATATTCACCACAGGAAGCTGCTGATAAATACATGTCTTGGGGTGACTTTATGATCCTGTATCTCCTGTGTCTGCTTTCTGCCCAGAGGAGATGCCTCTTCCAGGACATTTCCTTCTAATCTGTCTCAATCTGACACAATATACTGTGGGAGAAATGTGTTTAAGGAGACAAAGTATTTAAAGAGAGAAAACCAAGACTGAACACATGGAACTAAGCTAATAAAGTATCCAGATAGCAAAAGAGATGTAAGAATCTAAAAAGTATTTCACCTCTTCCGACAATGATTGCATTTTTCTGCAGTTGAGCATCCAGAATTGAAATGCCAAAGAGATAAATCATTAGAGTGAGAGGTGAAAAGGACTTAGTGTGAATACAAGATTTTATACTGTAATGGAGCAACCTCACTACTCAATGTATTTTATTAGAGAATGTCCCAAAGCAAGATGATGCTGGGATCCAGTCTCAGAGTTGTTCCAGGTGGGAAAGCAAATGGATGCAGAGTGTCTGTGCCCTGTGAGTGAAGCTGCTATTGCAGAGCCTCAGGGAGCAGAAGGGTTTCACCTTCACATGCTGCACTGGGGCAGGTTCAGGTTGAACATCAGGAGGAATTTCTTCACTGAAAGGGTTGTCAAACATTGGAATGTGCTGCCCAGGAATGTGCAGAGTCACCATCCCTGGGAGTGTTTAAGGATTGACTGGATGTGGCACTCAGTGCTCTGGTTTAGTTCAGGTGTTGGTGTTTGGTCAAATTTTGGACTCAATGACCTTAGAGGGCTTTTTCAGTCTTAATGATCCTGTGATTCTATTAATTCCTATGCAGATTCAGGTCAGTTCCTAATGGTACATTGGTTCTATTTCAAGCTGAACTCAACTGCTAAAACAATTTATGATTGTAAAATCCCACTTGATCCAGCACAGCAATATGTTGTCATGGAAACTTGAATCTATCCACTCATTAATAACTTTCTTCACACAGGAACTTAAGTGCCATATTTTTCCAGATTAAATCAAACTACAAGTTTCCCATCTGACAGTAATATCAACAAAATTTATGGAGAACTGTTTCGTTAATGGTATGCCAATATTTAATCTGAGTACCATTTAATAAAAGTACCATTTGAAACTGCTATAAAATTAATATCTAAACCATTAAATGTCATAATAATTACATATTTTATATCTTTAATAACATCTAGAAATGCATCATGAGATGAAAATATATTTGTTAGACAATTATATTTGCTTTTCGTATTTTATAATACTGTTTAATTTTATATAATAATACATTTACATGAAAACTTGAAAAGTTTTATCACAGTGATGCCTTTATTCGAACTATGTCAGTCAATTTTCATAAAACAAGAAGCAGCTCCAATCTTTAAATTGCACTTATAATTTTAACAAAAGCTTATTTGACTTACTTCTTTCTCTTCATCTTGATCTTGGCTATATAGTGACTAGCAAAAATAAGCAAGTAGATTGCTAATTATGTTCAAAAATGAAAATACTCTTTTTATGACACCCTGTGTGTTAAAGACTTTTCAGATAAATATTTGGGCTTTTGGATGATAAAACGTTGAAATTATAATTTTTTTTTACCAGTGACAGTCAGAATCGATGTTTTTTTTTTTTTTTTTTTTTTTTTGAAGAAATGAATATTTTGTCACATTCATACATTTTTAAGTGTGCATTTTGTGTGGAAAATGTTGTGGTTTGATTTGGATAAGGTTTTTTAATTTAAAAAATGAACCTATTCAGAAGAAATCTGAATATTGGTGAGCAGAATACACAATTTTGATTAAAACCTTGCCAATCTTCTCCCTGGTGTCATAGTTTATTTACTTCCCTTCCTTTATTCTTCTCCTATTTTCAGGCTCACTGGCCTGCACCCATCTTTCATATGGTACTGCTGACTGTGGGACTTTCCTGACATACTGAAGCAGCTCAATAAGAACAGGAGAAGAAAAGCACAATATGTGAAGTGGGAATCCTGGTCAGGAAAAAAAAAAATCAAAAAATTGCTGAGGACACAGTGACTGCAAACTGCAAACCCTGTGATATTGAACTTTTGAGTTTTAGCCAAAGATTTTGAAACAGTCTTCAGTTGTTTCCTTGCTATTTCCAAAAAAATCAATAGTTTTAAAAAAAGAAAAACACTTTCCTGATAAGTCCTAGTTACTATAATAGTTTCTGTGGCTAAACAAATATAGAAATACACTGACAAACAGGAAGATTATCTTTTATTTTGGATTTTTCCCACCCACAGTATGACCCAGGGCACGTCACCTCTTTCTGCTCTCCATTTCCAGCTCCACATTTGTCCTGTGTCCCTGTGCTCTTTTGCTTGGGGTCTATTCAGAGGACCCATGATTCACTTCAAAAGCTGTGAATTTAAGAACTGATCTGAACTGAGCTCCTGGCCAACACAAGCAATAAAAAAAAAAAACCCAACACTGTGTTCCTGTATCTGCACCATTATTTTTCAAACAAAGAATGAGTCTAGATACTCAACAAAAAAAGAGAGGGGTTTTTTGGTTTTTTTTTTTCCATAATTTCCTACTCAGTGCTAGCAGTTAAGCCTTATGTCTAAAATTATATTGTCTGGTATTATCTTCTAAGCACTGATTCTTATTAACTTCTCTCTCCTAGATTAAGGAGGATGGTGGCATCTGAAATATCCACCTCTGTTGGTAATTCTGGGCTTTGATTAAATCTGCTACTTACTTCCTTACTTTAAACAGAATACATTCAGCATTCTAAATCCTTCACTAAAAGAAAAGAGAAAAAATTCTCAAACTGTCCTCAAATCATCCTCACAAGCCTTTTTCTGAATTTTCCAATGTAGCATCATTTTTATTGCAGGCTGGGATTTATTGCTGAAAGCTTTATCCAAAATCTCTCTCTCAGGTAACAGTTCCAGTCATGGCAAATGAAAAGGACTGGATGCCCATTTTTAACAGGCAATTTTCACTTAAAAAATTCACCAGACACAGAAGTAAGTCAAATATGGGTATGGTTCAACAAGCTGTCTTGCAGAGAGCTCAAATCCCAGTTGCACTAAGTGTGAGGAATAAATATTATGGGAAGACAAAATTTTTGCTAGGACTGGGCATACCTGGAATCTAAGCAGGGTGTAGGTGTGGCTCAGAGGAGTCTTGAGTCACGAACTGTAGTTCAATTACTGGCCAGAAAAAATTGCTGTCCCTGAACTCAGGGACCATATCCCTGCTCTCCAGGGACATCAACTCCCTCTAAAGGAAATAGGAATTGGTAGGGACAGAGATCTCTGATGAATGTTTACTCAAGGGATTTTTGCATTCCAATACTCTTAACTGCATGTGTTAGAAAAGTACCAACATTCTCCAAGGGACAGAAGTAGTTCTGGAAATTACAGTGCTTTCCTAAGCTTTAGTGAGGAAACAAAAGTCTTTATTTGCATTTCCTCTGAGCTTTGTTGAAAAGGCATATTCCTGTTCTCCCCATTAAAGCAAATCTGAAATCAATGAAAGATTCTTCATCATTAATGCATTGCAAATTAATAATAGCTAGAACTCTCTCACTTGTAAGTGGTATCTCCACTGAGGTTCTCTCAGTTCTTGTAATCTTTGCTCAGTAAATGCATTAGTGTTTTTCAGTTCTAATTGTAGATCTCTTTCATGCTTGCCAGAAAGACTATTAATGACTGGTGGAGAACTATGAAGTTGCTGAAAATCAAATCCTTTCACTGCAGCTGATGCAATATCTTCTGAGGCCCACTAAAACCCAACTTTGCAGTATCAAAGATTTTATCTCCTGTATGACCTGCCCCTTTAAAAATGGAAAAGTTGAAATGATGTAACCTGGGGGAAAAAAAATCCTGTTTCTCCAAGCCATGCAACATTATTGGTTAGAATAATAATGAGTTTTGACCACATCACATTGTTATAAATTCAAACAAATGAAATCTTTCTGAAGTGCAATAAAGATAAAAACACATCCACAAACAGCAGAAAGAACCTATGCATTTATCAAATTTCCAAGTGCTTTGGTGGCCCAAACAGAACTATATGTTGCAGCAGCAAATTTCTCCTGGTTTGCCCACAGCCCTGATAGTAATCTGTGATTTAGCCCAAACACTTCCATCACCAGGGCAGGGGATCCCAGGAACTGCCCTCTCCAGTGCAGGGATGGCACACATTCCTAGCCCTGATGGACATTCCTAAGGTTGATGTAGACTTAGGTGGAAAAAATGCGATATCAAAATCACAATGTGCTCCAATATTTACCTAATTTAACTGCATAAATTAGAACTCTCTATTTCTTGCCTTTTTCTCAGCTTGTCTACATCAAGTTTCTTGGTTTCAATCAGTCCAAGCAAGCCCACCCTCTGATCAGCCACGGACAAGGCTGGGTGGCCACGATCCCACAGCACCTGCTGTCTTAGTGGGATCTCTGGCACTTTGTCACAGTAATTTTTCACTTCATTTCTGAAACTCAGAACAGGTGATGTGTTAAATTTAGTAAATTTATGAAGTGCTTGGTTTTTGATAAATCCTGGTTAGGCTAAGTGGGCTAAATTAGCCCTAAACAGGGTAAGTCAGAAGATCTTGAGACTCATCTGAAAAATTTGGGCTGAAAAAGATGTTCTGGTCTGGGTCTGAGCATGTGGCTACTCAGTTGAACAGCTGTGCCAATGGAAGATCCTATGTGTACCTGTTATTTAATCCTAATTCTTCATCTTAAATAATAGTGTAGAAAATTGTATATCACAACAATTGCAGACAGAATGGGTAAGAGTATGAGATCAGCATGCACACATAACACCTACAGCAACACACATCAGCTAGTAAGACTAAGAAATTTCTAGGACCAGACAATATCAGAAGCATGAGAACAACTGAGCCAAGACTTAAGATGGGCAAAAATTTAGAATAAATCAGCTAATTGCTAAGCAGACATAAACATAATCTTTGCCTGATTTAGTTTGCAAGGAAACAATATAATCATATCTTATTCTACTTTTATAGATTAAAATGTTTCAGAATATTGATTGAAGCAAAAAAAAAAAAAAAAAAATTTAAAAAAAAAAAAAAAAGATGGCCCTGACATTCTGAATACTTTATTTTGTCCTTGAAGCATGGGACTCTTAAACTTCCTGTCTGAGATATTAAAATATTCTTGAAATTCAGTTTCTTGAACTTAGATAAATTAGGTAAGATTTATGCACTAAAACTAGTTATTTCTTTCTTAGGAATTGTTCTTTTCATTTTGTACTCCTATTCCTTTACATAAAATTCTTACAAGTTATAGCAGCACATGCATTTGCTATGTCATATCTGCATTACTTATATTTACTGAAATTTTGTTAGTTTGCTAAGTAAAACTATTCTCATCTTGTTTTCACAGAAATCCAATTTTAATGTGTGGTTTTTTCAAGCTGTGTATTTTCCCAAGTAATATCAGAAAGTCAACTAATGTAAATAGAATAATACAGAAAAAAAAAAAAACCAACAAACAAACCCAACAGATTTGAGACTTCCTTGTGAATTTTGTGGATTAATTTCCTTTAGTGGTAGCAAAGATTACATTTACAGTACAGTTGCATCCATACCATGGATTTTTTTGTCTTTTTCTTTCCAGTTAAAGTGCTTCTCTGTATCTCCCTAGTGTGGAAAACACACACTTTACAGACTTGTTTTAATTCTTTATATACCCTGACTTTATTTAGGGGAAAAAACCCCATATAAAAATAGAAAAGTCATTCTTTGCTTCTTGTTGAGCAAAATACAGCTCAGCAAATCCCCCAGAGGAAAAAAAAAACAAATAACTGAAAAATCCATATTAAGGAAAGAACAAGCAAGGGAACATTGCTGAGAAGGTATAAAGCACATCTTACACTGTTTCAGAGTTAATAAAATTCAGCATAAGAATGTGGAGGAAAAAAAAAAAAAAAAAAAAAAAAAAAAGATAAAAGGAAACCAGAAACAAAAGATGTCTGAAAGAAAAAGGCTGGCTTATTAAAGTGCAGCACAGGAATAGCACAGTCTTGTGGTCTGAGTGGTAATGAGCAGTAATTCCTATGATCTCATGCTGTCTCTAAGTGCATCATCCTTCACTCCTCTGTCCCCCAGCTGGAGATAATAACCAGGGATTCAGATGATGAACCCAGCAAGGAACTGGTCCCTCTAAGTGATGAGAAGACACCTGTAAGCTGGATGCAAGCCATGGCTTGGTAGAAATAGAGAAGCTCTTTATCCAGACAGTGCTTATGACAAAGTTCACAAGTTCTTCTTCTCAAGTTCTTATCTGGCCTGTCAAGTGAGCAAAATGTTTTATATGTTCCAAAATTACAGAATGTTGACCCCACATTGTTGGTTTCTAACCATGGAAAGCCAAGTCATGCAGTCCCATGTGCTCACATGTGAACAGATGTGATTCAGGAATGTGATCCCAGCCTGACCTCACTGGGTGTGAAAATGCCTCAGCAGCATTCTGCACTGACAGGTGACCTCAGGCTCTCCTGGAATTCAGAGCTCCTCCACTGAGGACACTACAGCTGTGATTGCTCTGGAGAGCAGGGATACACTGAGCTCTGCCAGAGATGTTGAGGAAAAGCAAACCAGATGCAGTGGATGGAGGCAGATTTTCAGAGACTATTTTTCTCAGCACTCTGATGGGACAGAATTCCTTCAGATCAAAGCAAATATAAAATATAAATCCCCTTTTTGAAGCCAAGGATATGCAAAGGGGCTCTATTGTTAAAAGAATCAGCTTTGAGGACTACATGAAGGCAGGCAAATTAAATTGCACAAAACCAAATTACATAAGAAATTGGGGGGAGAGGAATTTCAGCAGGTGAGGAACCTTGCCAGCAAAAAGGGACCTGCCAAACATCTCCAGATGTCTTTGTTGTTCCTGCTCAAATCAGAACAACAAAGTCATCCCAGAAAAGCAGCTTTGCTGGTCCCTTGGGTTTTTTCACAAAGTCCAATCTCCTCTCTCTCTCACACTGAAATGTGCTACTATTCTGAAACAGTTGGTGTTTCTGTTTGCTCTTCTTGAGCAGGGGTGGATGAAACAGGAGTGAGGGCTGGAGTGAGAGCAGGGGCTGGTGCCTATTTTGTGGATAACAATTTTGGTGCAGGAAAGTATGAACACCCACAAAGTTCTGTTCCTCAGGCTGGCCAAGTCTGATTTCTATGGCTTCCTCCCACTCATGTTTGCCTTTTTCAAAGGCTATTTTTTCCCCTTCATGTAGAAGACACCAAGTCCATATTGCATAAAGTGGGGAAAGGCTTTCACCTCCCCAGGTTTTTTTGGGTTTCTGTTGGATTTTTTTTTTTTATTTCAATGGTGTTTAATGGTCTCTAGCTCTTAAAAAAAAATAAAAATAGAAGGCTTCTGTCATACTGAAACAGTAAAGAAGAAGAATTTCTTATGGTAATAGAAAAATACACCAAACCTTGTACATAATGGAGTGCAAGATTTCTTTTTATCTGCCTAACTGAGAAAAAAACTAAACTGAAGGCAGATTTATTTATTTGGTAATGAGCCTGCTCTCAATCTAGTCCTTTCTCAGGCCGAGTTCTCGGTTTTACCCCTGTAAATCTAAGAAATTCTGAAGAAATGAATGGCATGTCTCTCTGGTTACATCAGCACCAATGAAACAGAGCAAGTGAAACAGGTATAAAGGTGAACAAAAATGGGTTTATTTTTACAGCTTGAAGTACATTTGGAAGGGGTGAATAGTGAAGGGATATCTTGCTAAATTATACCCTGGGGAAACAAAGGGTAGACATATGCATACAGCCAGTCATGTACTACCATCTATAATGCTCTTTTTGAGTCATGTTCTAGTAACATTTACAACACAAGAACTTTATGCTCATCATCTGCTAAACATTTATTGAGCCCTGCCAGACAGAACCACACTGTAACATCTGCTCGTACCAATGCAGAAATATGTACCAGCCATTCAAAAGCAAAAAAAAAAAAAGCCAAACCAAACCAACCAACCAACCAACCAAAAAAAACCAAAAAAACAACAAAAAAAAAAACCAACAAAAAAAAAACACCAAAAAAAAAAAAAAAAAACCACCCCAAAAAAAAAAAAAACAAAAAAAAAACATTAAAATAATTTGTTTTCCATTTCTTCATGTGAAAAGCAAGCCCTGTTTCAATGAATGCTTCAGCTCAGTAAAGATTCTGAGATGGGCTTTTCATGGTTACAGAAGCCACATCTTTTCCTCCCTCTAGAAGATATTCTCTACTATGTTTCACAAGAAACAATAGAAATTAAAGTCTACTTAAATTTAAATGTAGAAAAGTTAACAATTAAAAAGGTGCTATCCATGTCTTTCTGATTATCAAATTAATTGATTATATCTTCCAGCTAAAGGGGGCATTATACTCAATTTATTTGGATTTATTTCACCATTATGAGTTCAATTGTTATGTATCCCATCAAAACTGAACCATCTTGGGACTGTGCTGCAGCATGAATTAATATGTTAAAGCAAGTCACCACTGCAAAGATCCCATGCTATAGGAAAAATTAAAAAAAAATGATTGATGGTATGAGCAGAGATGTGCTGTCTTCAGAGAGCAGCTCCAAATGAGATCTCCTCTGAGCCCATTTCAATTTGAGAAACTGGGATCAGGATCTGGGTGTGCTCTTATGGCAATTTTAATCACACTGCAGTTTCCTACACTGGGAACACTTAGAAAACTTTTGAAATTATAAATTATCATCACAGATGTAAACAGTACAGCAAGAGCAGTCTGGCACAGGAAAACCAAACTGAGCTTTGACTTTTGCTCACAAGCACATTTTCTACTATTTTAATAGTGTCCATCATATTTTCTTCATTGCTGGTACCCTGTAAGAATGTTTAAAATAAATCCACTGCACCTTTTGTCCTTTTACTTTTCTTTAGGCTGAGGCTGACACCTTTCAATTCATGCTCTGCATACAGCAAAACTCCTCATAGTTGGGCTTTTTGTTGACTTTTTCATGGGCCCTGACATTCCACTCAACTGGGGAGAGAATTTTCTTGAAAGATTTGTGCTTTTTTGGCACAAGGAAGATAACAGCAACCCAATCAAAACCTTGAACTCCCAATTCATAGATTAATTCCAATCTATTTTTGTAAATGTTGGTGCTCAAAAGATCCTTGAAGGAAATACAACATGACCATCAGAGTTGGGAGTTTATGGACATCTACTGCTCTATTTCATTAGTAACACAAAGGTGCTAGAAGTTCCAATATCTCATTGGTGGGAACAAAGTCTGTGTTGAGCAAAGGTTGTGAATATTTGCATAGGAAGGTTCCAGATGTGCTCATGTGTTTTCTTCTCTTATTTCCACCACAAAAAATAATAGATTCAAATCAAAATCAAGATGCAAATATTTGCCTTGCTGACACCTCTTCTCTTGCTTGATTGAGATTCATTATATTATTGCTTTTACCCATTAATTTTCTCAGTCATGTGTAAGGCAGAAGAAGCAGCAGTTTTGCCCATAAGATGCCACAATCAAATCAGTTCAGCCATGTCCATATGCAAAGAAGAATATTGCAATGTCAAGCATAAACTGTGGCTAATTATTTAGTCTGTAAGTAACAAAAAAGTTTATTAAGCACAGAGAATATATCTACCACAAGATATTCCCTACCAGATTGAGTCAGCTTTGGAGTAGATTAAACTGTAGCCTCAAACTACTTGATAACTCCACTTTAATGTTTCCAGTTTGTCAAATTTTAATATTAAATGAGTGTGAAATTTTAGCCAGAGATAAAGCAAAGTTTCAGGACTAGAAAGTTGCTGCTGGCTGATGGGAAAAAATGGTTCATGGAAACAAAAATAGTTTCTGATTTTACTGGGTTTATCCTATTTTGAACATAAGAAGAAACCAAAAGATAACTAATGACAGCCAAGGAATCAATAACTCATAATAGTTAAGTCATGAAATAGTAAGTCAGTTATTTTGCCCTTCTTCAGGTAAGGGAGCAGAGAAATACACAATGGTCAGTTGAGTATGTGCTAAACCCAAAATTTCTAACTTAAGGGTTCAGTGCTGTAGGGTGGTATTTTGGCTTCATTGAAGCCACAGTAAAACTCCCATCTGCAGCTTTTATATCACACTGCAGTAATGTCTCTGCTCCTCAGAGTAACTTATGACTTTGTCCTCCCACCAGTCCAGAGTGTTTTATAATAGAAATTCAATATCTGGACAGATAACTCTGCATTTTTCCTGGTCAAATTCTTCAAGATGTTCTTGTACATCAGTATGTCCTGACCTTGTTCTGCTGTTGACCTATACAGGCTGTGCTTTGTGCCTTGCCATCAAAGAGTGGATTCTCACAGAGATCTACCAGAATTTTATAGTTCAGGTGCTTCCCAAATACTAGCATTAAATATTTTCAGGTGTCTGCATAGGAAGAGCAATGCCAGAAGGCAAATAGAGATTATCCTCCCCTCTAGTCAGCCCCCATGATTGACAGGGATTCTCAGTGCAAGAGAGACAAGGAGCCACTGGAGAGGGTCCACAAGGGTGATTAAGGGATTGGAGCTTCTCTCTTAGGAGGAGAGACTGAGGGATCTGGGCTTGGTTAGTCTGGAGAAAACTGAGAGGGCATCTCATCAAAGCATATAAATATCTCCAAGAGGATGCTGCCTGACTCTTTTCAATGGTGCCCAGGAACAGGACAGGGACAAATGATCTTAAACTAAAACACAAGTTTCACTTCAACATGAGGAAAAAAACTCCTTGCATTGATTGAAGATGGCAGAGCACTGGACAGGTTGCTCACAGACATCATGGAGAGTCCCTCTCTGGAGACACTCAAAACCCACCTGGATACATTCCTGTGCATCCTGCTCTGGGTGACCCTGCCTTGGCTCCACCAGGGGATCTCTAAAGGCCCCTTCCAACCCTAACAATTCTGTGATTCAGTGTCTGTGACTCTACACCATGTTTGATATTTATAGCATCTGTATGTTGGTGGACCATTTAGAAATAGTGTGGGGTGACTAACCTGAGATAACAAATGGAATCTTGCCCACTAAAGTATGAAATTTGTGATTTGTGAGTCCAAGGATTGAAACTTACATGCTGCACAGTCCCTTCCTTCCTAACACTGAGAGACATTAAAATACTGAACAGAGCAATCTGTTTTGTTATATCCCTTCTGTAGGTCTTAATAGACCAGATCCTGATGTTTTTATATGGATATGAAAATCAAAACCACTGCCTACTTCATACTCTCTACCTATGGATGGGAATAAGATATCCACACTTATTTAACTTTATTATTATTAACCTTTGAAACTGTTGGTAACAAATATATGCAGAATGGCTTCAAAATATTTTGGCGTTGAAAACTTTGAAGTTTTTAGGCAGGCCAAAAGAGAGAAAAGCTATAACAAAAGCCATCTTGTTCATGAGTTTCCATGTGGCTTGGTACCTAGATAAAACCATGGAGAACAGCAAATTGCTGGTACTCCACTGCCCTCCACACACTGCAGATTGATCTCACCAGGACACCCTGGGCCACATTCCTGTGCTTTATTCCTAGTGCCAGGCAGGCACTGGGCTGGGGATGGAAGTGAACATGCCATGAGTCATCTTGGAGGAGAGGGAAGCACTGTGCTGTGAGTGGGAGGAAGCATTTGGATGAGCTGGCAGAAGCTGTGCCTGCCACAGGACACCAAGCTCTGTCACCACCCCTGAACTCCAGTGCACCAGTGATAGAATTCCTGACTTCCCTTGCCTGGTGACTGTGTCACAGCTCCCTGTAAATGTGTCGTGGTGGCTTTCTCTGAGCCAGACAGCTCCTGACTGTGACTTTGACTATTGCCTAAGGTGGATGTCTGTTAAAATCCACTGCATGGACTTCAGGTCTTTTCTTTAGCTCTGTTTCAGGGTATCTTTTGAGTACTAGAATCATATAATGGTTTAGGTTGGATGGCAGTTCAAATATCATCTTATCCAACCTCAGTTCCATGTGCAGGGATGCCTTCCACTAGAAGGTGGAGGACAGGGAAAGGACAATCAGTCTCTGGAGATGTCTATCAGAAGTGTTTTCTTTGCAGGTGCAGAAGCAGATCTGCACAGTGCAATAAAGAAATTTCCTGATATATTAAGTGAGAACTTGCAGCACAGCATGATGGGGCAAAGAATCCCTTTAAATTATGCTTGCTGCAAAAATTATCCTAGCTGCAAGTCTGTCCAGTGCCAACATGCCCTGCACACACATCTTTTGCACCTTCAACATTTACATGTCCCTTCTGACAATGAAGAGGGGCAGGTGGAACTGTCATTTTGGCATCTTGGCTTGCTGGATGGGACATAAGGTGAGGGCTCAGATCTGCACCTGCTGCCCTGCACTGGCACATGTTCTCTTCCTCTATCTGCATCTTCCCATCCCAGGGGATTCTGCAGCTTCTCCCTCAGATGTGATGAAGCCATGGAAGCACCAAAAATAAGCATTTCCCTCAGCTCAGGCCCTTCACTTTAGAAAAGCTGCTTTCATCCCTTGTGGCAGTTTGTCAGAATAAGAATCAAGTGACCTTAAATGTGTTTATCTTTTTATTATGCAATTAGCCACATTGCAATGCCCTGTGATTTCTTTCTGTGACTTAATCCTCATAACTGAATTGCAGAGCTATCCTAGAAATAGACACAATGGGGACTTGGGAATAGTAATAATTACAAACCTCCTGAGTTTTCCAGTCTCCCAAGTTAATGTTTTAATTAGCTATTGGTACTTAATTCACTCCTAGAGGCAGTTCATTTAAACCATTGGAAAATAATTTTTAAAGTTAATTCAGTTTTTGAATCAGAATGTGAAGTCAATGTTTAAAATATCTAGAAAGTTCATGCTTTTCATTCACATTTGCACAATGAGTTTCAGAGGGTAAAGGAAGAGAAAGATGGTTTTCATTTTATCCAATTTTTCAGCACATCATCGAATAAATCCAGTGCTTAACAGCCCCACCTCCTGGTGAAAAAACAATGAGAAAACAAACATTTTACTGGCAATGTTTTCTGATCCAGCTTACATAATGGAAATGCTTTTGTTTTTTATTTTGTGTGACAACTCTAGAGTATGTTTAGAGCTTTTTTTCTTCTTCATATGTATTCCCTCTTTTTTTCCCTCTCTCATCACAGGGATATTGTACTCTAATTATTGCTTTTCTCTAATGTCACCTTTAAAATAGATGAAAAATTCACTCTCTGACTTTTATGCCTCCCCATAGATAAATCTAAAGCCAGAAATCAGGAAAAAGCCAATAGGATCTGGAAATATCCGAAGCTGTTCTTGGGTGCAATGTCTTCAGGAGATAAAACATGAGACCATGAGGAATCCCAAGACGGTGTAAATCTTGGAGAATACATCATTATTTACCAGGAAACCATTATCTGGTAGCATGGGCACCCACCCTGAGGAAGGATATTTCCCATGTGATTCTTCACTGTGCCAAAATCTAGGTTCTCACTTAATTTATTTTTTTCACATTCATCTCCTAATAGTGTATTTTGATATCTTTTATCCTTTTTCAACAATTTCTTGCCTCTAGAAGCAGACTTATAATATTTCTATGAACCCAAAATAGTTAATAACAAGAAAAGGACTGCCAGCATTTGGGAGATGGAAGCAGCCTACATTCAATACTTGGAAGCATCATGAGGACAATGAAAAGGTCAGTGACTTCATTGCTAAACAGAGCATGCAAGGAAGGAGCACAGCAAGCTCGTGGAGAGGGGCTGGGTGTTTCACCATGGGAGAACTTCAGTATAAATCATGAGCAAGTTCAATTATGATCTGCCACTTTGACTTTTCTGATTCAGTCTCTGCTTCAGCCTCTGCACTATCTTTAGGGCTTGCCAGCACCTCTCTCCTCCAGCTGCCTGTCACTCACCTCTTCCCCAATGTCAGGATTCACTGTGGCTGGCCCTGCAGCACCTGCAGAGTGGAGACTGTGCTTTGCTGTGTGCTGCCTTTTGAGCAGGGTTTCTCAAGAGCAAGAGTTACAGAATCATGGAATACAGAAAATAGAATACTCCTGGTCCTGCACAGGACTTCCCAACAATCCCACCATTAGAGCACTGTCCAAGTGCTACTTGAACTTTGTCAGGCTTGGGGCTGTGACCACTCTTCTGGGGAGCTGTTCCAGTGCCCAAACACCCTCTGGGTGAAGAACCTTTCCCTAATATGCAACCTAAACTTCCCCTGACTCAGCTTCAGGCCAGTCCCTAAGGTCCTGTCACTTGTCATCAGAGAGAAGAGATGAGTGCCTGCCCCATCTCTTCCCCTCACAAGGAATCTGTAACTGCACTGAGGTGTCCCCTCAGTCTCCTCTTCTCCAGGCTGAACAGAAGTGACCTCAGCCATTCCTCATACGGCTTCTCCTCATGGCACTCTGTTGTCCTCCTTTGGATGTTCTCTAATAGCTTTCTATCTTTTTTATATTGTGGTGCCTAAAACTGCCCCCAGGACTCAAGGTGAAGCCACCTCATTGCAGCAGAGCAGGACAATCCCTCCCTTGCCTGGCTGGTGATGCTGTCCCTGATGTCCCCAGGACAGGGAGGTCCCTCCTGGCTGCCAGGGCACTGCTGGCTCATGCTCAGCTCTCCACTGACCAGAACCTTTCTGTGGCATTGCCCTCCAGTGACTCATTCCCCAGTCTCTCCACACATCCAGGTGCAGAATCCAGCTGTTGTTTTTGTTCAGTTTCATATGGGTGGTGATTGCCCATCCCTCTAATTTTTCCAAGTCTCTCCACAGGGCCACCATATGCAGACTCCTGGACAGTTGCTGTCTGTTTGGGTGGGAAGTGGCATCAAGATATTCCTTTTCTAGAATTAAATGCAAATTAGACTTATCAGGAAATGCATTCTGAAGAAGCACAGAGACCCAGAAGGTTGTGTTTTTACAGGTATCAGCTGGTACATTTATAGTGGAATCTATCCAGCAATAACATTTACATTTCCCCAGCTGTCTGTAGGACTGAAATGCCTCTGCTAATACTTTCCAGTAATATGCCTTTTAATACTAATCAAGATCAAGCCTGAAGCTGCAACACAACACATTAGCAAGTGAGGGAAACAATCTCTACTCACATCTGAAAGGGGAAAACCAGCCCTGGCTACAGAATTTGGCTCCATATAATCAGTATTCCATTTTCAACAAAATGCTGCATTAAATTTTAGGCACTGTTGATTGCTCTTGGGTGGTAATAAAAAATCAATTGTAGGGTATTGTTTTAGGGAAAAGTGCAAGAGATGTAAAAGGAATACATGCCATGATTTAAGAGGAAATGCACATGGCTGAGAGGCACAGGAATGTCATGGGGTGACAGTTTCAAGGACTGAAGTCCCATCTGTCCTCTCCTTTCTGTTGATCAGGTCTCCCATCACAGGTTGCTTGAGGCTGCCTCGAGGAGTCTCCTCACTTTGTTCACCTCCTTTTCAAAGTATTGACAGCCCTCCCTGGCTTGCAGTTTGTTCTGGTTTAAAAAGTAAATTAAGCCACTGGGGAGGAAGAAGGAAGAGAAGATAACTGTGCACACAGTCTGAGATTGAATGGAACCTTTAATCTTATTTAAAAGGTTGCCTACAGAAGGGAATAAATGAAAATGTTATCGGTATGTGGACTTCAATTCTGCCAGCTTGTAAACACAGAAGCATACAAAACACTCTGGTGCTTAAATAAATTGCCAAAATGGGCTAATTTGATCCACCTCTCACAGAAGCAAACCCTGAGAGTGTCCTATCTTATCTACTTTACCTACAACATTTACCCTCAATGCAAGAACCAAAACTGGGTCCATTGATCCAATTCAGTCCATACTGCTTGAGAATGAAAACCATTTAGGACTGAAATAACTGCTAACGTTGACTCTCCCCTCAGTGGCCACAGCACAAACCACTTTCAAATATTGGACTCTGGAAGTGTCCTCAAAAATATTTAGGAAAGACACTGAAAAAGAAGGATTTATCCTCCCATCTCTTGCTGGACTATTTAGGAAGATTGCAGCTTCCTTCCATGCCACACTTAGCCATGTGAATAAAAGAGGAGTTTGTTTTTTCAGGCTGTCAGGGAAAAGCTCCTCAGGGAACACTAAATTAACATTAAACCACTCTGTAGGTGCCTGGGGCTGGTACAGGGGTAATAGTGGCAGGACTCAAGAATTTAAGGAATTAATATGAAGGTTGTATATAACTGAAGCAAAAAAGAAATTCTGAAAAAAAAAAGTAGTTATAAGTATGCCTTGTGATGCAAATCTGAAATACAAGTGGGAGTAAAATTTATAACTAATAAAGAACCATATATATATTTTTCTCAATCGAGCGTATATGATCTTGCAAAGTAAGTGATTAATAAATTGTTCATGAGCAGTTCACTGCAGTATTGGACTTTGAGCTGTGTTAGATTACTTCATGAAAAGCATTGGGACTGCTATGTGGACCCAAACAAAGTAAAAATTTAATCAAAGGAATTGCTATGTGAGTGAATTCAAATAAACAGCTCATACACTTTATTATTAAATACTAAATATTTTTTTACAGTTGCTTCCTAATATTACTTGGGCTTACTACTCCATTCACAATTTTTTTGTCATGTGTTAAAGCTGAATGTTGATCTACTGCAATTTTTCACAGAGAAAACACAATTAATAAATTAGCTATTATCAATAATTAATATATATAAATAATAGATTAATGTTAAATTAATAATACAGCAAGTAGGCAAGAATTGAAAGCAAATACAAAGTTGATTCATTCAAAGTGGAGAAAGTAATAAGAAGGATTAGGAGACCAGGGCTGCCAGTAGTGGTTTCTATGACACTGAGGAAGCCCTATCACTCTGGGATTTCATTATTTCCACTTTTGATTCTTCATTGACTTTAACTTATCTTATTGATCAATTTTTGTCAGGTTTTATCCACTTCTAACCTTGAATTTTTACAATTTTCAAAAAAAACAACCTTTCCCTGTAAATTTAATGGGGAAACAGTGATGTTGGTATAAAAACTAGCCAGCTTTCATACCAGGAGCACAGAGCTTTTGCCATGAAGTCACAGGGATTCAAGGACAGCAGTTCTTGCAGGAGTTGTGTTCTGCTGACTTCCTTCTTAGCATTTTTTCACTTTTAAGATTGTGTAACCGTCCCTCCAGAGTTTCACTCTGTGAAAGGTAGCAACAGGCTACATTAAGCAATTCTTTGATGACTTTGAGGAATCTGGATATGCTAGGCAAAAATGTCACCTTCCTTTCCAACCCAGACCTGTTTTCTTGGGTTTGGGGAACATACAATTTAAATAAAATGCAGATAAAGCAATCTTCAAACAGCTGTGTATCAGATAAAGTTACTTTTCTTCAAGCTGCTCTGTATCAGAACAAATAACTATGAAGTTGTGAGAAATGACTGTCCCATTGTACTCTTGGTGTTCTCACTGGCTGTGACAGAAAGAAGCTTTTCCTTCTGGATTTCCGTAAGTATTTTCCACCATGTTACCCCACAATGGTGCAATCTATTAATTAAAATTTTGGTTGTTTTTCAGCACCAAAAAGATGAATCTTTTCAAATATGACTCTCCTCCAGAACAAAATATGTACAGAGTCTGGCTTTGGCCAAAGCAGACAGATGACAAGAGCAGCATATTTAGAGAGAAAAGTAGACTTGGGAAAGGCTGTTTGCAGTCCCACTTCCACTACACATTTAAGGAGCTGTGTCATTCAAGCAAAACAAGTTGTTTCAGGTTTTGAAGTCAAACAATAACTTCTGAAAGTTTGCATTAGAAAATAAATACAGCAGAATGGAGAGTATGTTTCAAACTGCTCAACCAAGGGAAAAAGAAATATTTAAATCTTCTCTGATTTAATTTGAAACTAAATTAAAATGGTTCAGTTAGAAAATAAACAGACAGACTTTTCCAAATGCTGTTAGAGATGCATCTAAGGTATTCCTAAATGGAAAACTACATTAGTCTCAGAGGAAAATAGTTTCAGGCTGCAAAATTCTTAACTAATAGTTTTGTTCTTTTATGGTCTGAAAGGGAGATAGTAGGAGGTAAAAACAATTAGATAGTGATACAGAAAACTCTTTTAGCAAAATCACACCTGTGAATGTGCAGTCATGGCCTCTGACAGGTCTCTTATTCACCCTTTTACATTTGAAAGTTCTAGGACTTTTTTCTTTCCAGTCCTATACTTGCTTTAAAGGGATAATAGTGCTGTGTGGCTGGTAGGCTGCATGAGTGAACACATCCAACCATTGAAGCTGTTCAGTGCAAAGCATCTGTCACCTGTTTGCCTGTGACTGCCCTGGGTGTGTCCAGGGCTCCTGCAGCAGCCCAGGCTGGAGCCAGCAGTGAGGATCCACCCCATCAGTGCACTTACCAATGGTTTGGGGGACAGCAGGAGAAGGATTTCACCCCAGGTAAAAGGGTTGCCCAGATTATGTTCTTCTCTTGATGCCTCTGTGTTTTAAAGCTTGATTATCACGCTCCAGTTTTAAAGCTTGTTCCAGTTGATTTCAAAAAATTCTTGCTTTTTGCTCAGCTCAGAAGAAGCTTTCCTTGCCCAAACAGAGAAAGCTGAGCTCCATGATTTGGATAAGGTGTTGTGAGCCAGCTATTGCTATTATCACTAAAGGACCTTACCAGCTTTCCTATTTCTTGCTTTCTTTTTTGATTCATTATTCACATATAGAGAAAATTATCTAATCTAATCAAAATAATAATACTCTACCTGTGCTTTTTACTGCCTTTTTTTTTTCCTTTCCAACTTTTCAGCAAAGCTATTGCTGCTTTATAACTAATTTCTCACTATGACAGTTAAAAATTAGAGAAGGCAACACATGTTCCTATTCTTGAAAGAATTATCTTCTATGCTTTTTCCTTCCTAGGAAATTCTTCTCCATTCTTTTCTAAAAAGAAAAGACTAACCATGAAGGTAGGTGCTAAGCAGGAAATAATAAAGCACACAAGCATTTCAGATGAGAATGTTAGATGATTTCCACTGAACTTTTTCTCACCTGTTATTCTTTCTTTCAGACTCTCTGTGAATAAGTGCCTACTGCAGACATTCTTTTATTTGGAACAAATTCCATAAATTTTATAAGGAAAAATGGACTATCAATGAATGACACAAAATAATTGCTTTCAATCCTCACTAGAATTTTTGAATGGGTGAAGTAAACTTAAATAGACTTTCTGTATATCTTTTTCTGTGCAGCAGAATGTATTCCCTCAAAAACAGAAAACAATTTCTTTTTGAAATGTCAGAGTCTATCCACAAGCCCTTACATTATTTTACATATAAAACACCTCTTTATAAAAGATTTTTTTTTTCTTCTACTTTGATACTGCCTAAAATCAACACGTCTTGAATTTGAAGGATACTTGTTGGTATGATCATTGTGGCTCAAGTAAAATATGAATGATTTGAATCAGCCCTCCAATCTTCTGCTGATATCATGCCCAAATATTGTGATACAGTGCTTAGAAAATAAGTAGACAGATGAGCAAGCTGGAATCTGCAAGAGATTTCTTAGCTACCACTGATGATAAGAGCAGTGTCTACCATGACAAGAACTCAATCTACAAGTGGGAATATTGTATTACCATCAGGAATTAGCCCCTTCTGAGTCTTTCAAGTACCTTGCAGCCCCTGAAAGCTGTAGCACAAATTTGTCTGTGATATTTATCCTGCAGTGCTAGTTGTCCCCTGCTGGAGGGTGATGTAATTTCTGGCAAACTTGTGCCTTGACCATGGTCTGATTGATTCAGCATCAAAAAGCATCCTGTGTTTCACTCACAGAGAAAGTGAGCAATATTTCCTGGCAGTGCTAAGTAGATATTCCTAACTTAGCTATCTTGATCAGGGAAATGAACATTTTTCTTGAGGTATAGACTATTTGTTTTTGTTTTTTTTTTTTTTTTACAGCTGCTTTGCAAGGTCATGACCATTCACCCACTAATCTCTGCTAAGGTCAAGGACCTGGTGGCACACTCTCCATGAAGAGGGAGGTCAGCTCTCTGACACTGATATGGGTCAAGTCTGCCCTTACTCATTCACCTCCTGCACCCCACAGCAGCTTTCCAGGGTCACACAGAAGCCTGGAGTGAAACCAAAGGTTTAATGAAACACTGATTTTTAGCTCTATTTCAAGTGCTAAACCAGAAAACAAACATTTCTCTTCTTGACCTATTTTAAAACTGCAAGTCAACATCTTGAGTTCTTTCACATATACAACAAATACAATAGGAAATGGGAATGGGAATTGCAAATGAGGATTAGCATTCCTACTGCTTCCATTTTTTTCCTTTCCTTGTCTTCTAGATGAAAAAAAATCCAACTACTGTTTTATAATAACAACAAAACATTTGCTGTGAGTAGAAAACTTTAGAGGAAATGAAAGACAATCCTAACAAACACCATTAAATATTACCAGACATGCTTCCAAGCAGACTGTTGGCCAGCTTATGAAATTCTGGGCATGTTGTCCTGTCTATAATTGTGACCAATATTTGAGCCATTAATGCTCTCACCTTTAGTCAATTAAACCTCATAAAAGCATCCTATAGCTTTTGGGAATGAGTATAAAAAAGAGAAGTTCTACAATATGAAACAAGGATGGAAAGCTGGCAACAATAAGAGATTTTCAAATAATGGAACAAATTCAGTGGAAAGTTTTTATTGATTGTGCTGTTCTTTCATCTAGAGGAGCATACAAGTTAGACAAAGCTGGCAGAAAGATGTTCTGTCTTTCATTATGCCAGCTACAACAGGTGGAAAAAAGGCTAAATTATTAATCTGCCAACCCTTTTTTCATGTCAGCTCTTCAGGTTATGTTGCCAACTTCCACATCATCATGGCAGTGTCCTTATAACCCAACTTCCTAAGGATATTACACAACCAAGGTTAATTATTGACACTGCACTGCCTACTTCAAACTGGTGAGGCTGGGAGGTCTTACAGGCAGAATTATTCAGCTCCTGGTGCTTTATGTCCAGCTGCAGTTTATGTCAGTGGCACAAGTAACTACTGTCATAAAGCAAACAAACAAAAGATTTGGAGCTGCATGCTGAGGGGAAACAGGAGTGCTAAAGAGATTTTATTTCTCTATTTATTTCCTCTCTCTTGAAATCAAAGAGAAGCATTCAAGATTTACCATAAATCTATGGAAGCAAAGTTTGGTCAACACAGAAAATAATTTGTATTTGTGAATGTACTTGTGTGAGCCTACCCTCTGTAAAGCTTATTGCAAACTCATTTACATTGAACTGTTAACTATTCCATTATTCAGTTGTGCTATTTAAATATGTGGGTTGATCTGTGCTAGAAAGTTTATGAAATTTGTTTTCCTCAAAATGCCTGTACTGGAGTATTATAGTCTCCAAGTGATATGAGAAAATTAGATTGAGTCTTGTGAGCCTGTTTGCTTTGAATGAAATTCTGCTGTAAATACAAGAGTCAAATGTGGTTGAGAGAGGGCTTTTATTGTGAATCTGGCCTGCTTTGTATTTGTTGCTGAACACACGTAGGCAGAAGAATTCATGCTGCACTGCAGTAAAACCTAAAATGTCATTAGAATATATGTGTGACAGCAGAAAAAATCATCATGCTGCAGGATTTTTCCATGAAAAAATAAAGACATGAAAATTAAATAAATTACCTTTGCATTTACTTATTTATTGGTTATGGATTTTGCACAGAATCAAAGAAAACCATTGTTTTAATTCACCTGTTCTCACAGAGATGCATCCCCGTGGTGCCTTATAACCTTTCTAATGAATCTCTTCTTCTGTCACTACAAGACCTGAATCTGTCAAGTATTTTTTATTCCTATTCTATATTAAAAAAATCCTGGTTTCATGCACAGTCTTTTGGGTTTTCTTTCCTTTTCCTGTGAAACCTAGGGATTTATTTTTTGTGACCTACACAGTACCTTATTTCCTTGCTAATAATTGGATATTTGCAAACACAGGGAAGTTTGGAGAGGGGAGAGAGGCAAAATATTTCTGAAGGAGATCAATATTAAATGAGGACAACTATGAGATTTTCTGAGATTGACCCTGTTTCAGTCCTTCCTAGCTCTCAGTCATGCATAGATATTCACACTAATGAAGCAGAAATAATGAAGCAGAAAAGGGGAAAGACTTTTCCTTGCCCTTCCCACTCACTCCAGCATAATTCCACCTGCAGTTAAGTGTAGTTAAGTATAGTTTTCAGGTGCCCTAAAGCTTGCCTGAATGATGCAGAACTGTGAAGCTGAAGTTGTCACATGGAACAATTTATATCTCTGGCTTTCCTACACCCATCCAAAAAGCCAAAAAGAAATTTCACTACATCCAAATGCCAATCTAGGAAGAGGAATAAAAGCCAGAGCAGAGGAAGATAGAATTATGTCCTTCAAAGTCATTGATTTTGACATTTTCATGCAGAACTCTGCCAGTAGAAACTTCAAATTGGATGCCATAGGTAAAATACATTAGCAGGAATTTGTACTGGCTACTGATGGAAGAGGAGCAGAAAGACCTTTTTAACATTTATTTACTAACCTGATTTATTTTTTACTTCTGTACACATCACAGGAGACAGCAAGAGAGGAGCTCTGTGGTTGTTAGACTGGAGAAAACTGGAACAGATACAAAAAGTTGCTACAAGAATAATTAGAGGACTGAAGTACATGTCTTCCAGTGAGAGACCTGAAGAACTGAATCTGCTCTGCTTTTCCAAAGATGACTGAGGGGTGCATTGATTACAAAATGTTTGTGTTAATGAGGAGAAAATAGAACTCTTTCATCTAGTGAAGAAAAGCCTAACAAGAATTCATTACTATCAGCTTCAGTCACACAAATTGAAATAGGAAATTTGGCACATATTTTGAAAAATGAAGTTGATTAGCCAGTAGCATGAAACTCCTAAAGGAGAAGCTGCACACTTTGGTTACTGTTGGAGGATAATTTAAAACTCTCTGTAGGGCTACAGGTTGCAGGTAATTGAATTATAGAATCAACATCTGTGTGACACAATGTGCACACTCCAAGCCAGGACACAATTCTGCTTTTTCTTTGTGTATGTGGTAGTGTCCATCTATACCACTTTGTCCATCCACACTACTGCTTTGTCCATCCACACCACTGATTTCTCAATCTGCTCATTTCCCCCAAGAGTCCCTGTCCTTGGATGCCATTAGGACTGTTTAAAATAAATATCTGGAAATCCATGTTTGAGATTTCTCTTGAAAAAGAAAAGATTTTTGTCAAGACTATTTGAACTTTGATTCCTCTTCACCTTGAAGTTTATGTGGCATAAGATCACGTTTTATGGGGTTTTCCATTTCCATTAAACCCTTTTTTCAAACTTTGGGCTTGATGTGACAGCAAGGCCATGGCTTGGGATAATCACCCCTGTCAACCTGCAGGCCTGCACACTTCCTTTGTTACCTCAATTCTTTTTATACCACTGACATCCAAACAAGACAAGGAATGAAATAGTTGGCCTCAGGCAACAAGGGGAGTTGCTATGCAAGCTCTCCACTGGTGATGTGATCAGTAATGGGCTCTGCTATGCCAGGGATTTTGAATTTCACTGTCACATAACCAGTTTCAATGCCAAGTCCTGAGCATTTCCTTGAGCATCAACTGCTAGTAGGCTCATCTTTAGAATGAACCAGCAAAATCCCTCTGAAACAAAACACACTTGTGTGGTCCAGATTGTTCCAAGAAACCTCTCCTAAGGATGAGGCTGGGACTTGCAGTACTGAACATATGGCCCTCTAACACTATCCCAGCAGATCTTCCATCCTCTGGCATCATTATATGCTCTCATACCACACTCCAGGACAAAAAGCTGAAAATAGTGTCTTAGAAGTATGGGGGCCTATGGGATTGTTCCAAGAATTATGGGATGAAGAGGAAGCTATTTCACTGTAGACAGGCAGCCCCCAGCTGTGAGTTGTGACTGCTCTGCAGAACTTGATCTGGTGGTCAAGTGTCATTCCACAGACTGGACACAATTAAACAGCATATGCAAAACCATCTGTGATGCTGTGAACACCAAGAGAACCAGAAAGAGATCATATCTACAACTGCTGCTGAAAAGAGAGTCTGCAGGAAAAGCAAGTTTGTTAATGACAGAGTTTGTGTGCAGCCTTCAGCTGGGATGGAGTTCATCTCCTTCCTAACAGCTGGTGCAGTGCTGTATTTCAGACTGAGTAAGAGAATAATGTTGACAAAATCATGATGTCTGGGTTAGTGCTGGGCAGTTCTTACCCTGAGTCAAGGAGTTTCAGTGTCTCATGTTCAGTGAGCAGGTGCACAGGAGGCCAGAAGGGAGGATGGCCAGGACAGGAGACCCAAACTGGCCAAAGGGATATTCCACACCACAGAATGTCATGGTCAGTGGCACTGGGGGAATTTGGCCAGGAGCTGCTGATCACTGCTCAGGGATGGCCTGGGTGTTGTTCATGGGAAGTCAGCAGTTTTATTGGGCATCACTAGATTCTCTTGGGTTTTATTCCTCTCTGTCCTTTGCTTGTTAATAATAATCATCATCATCTTCATTGTCATCATCATAATCTAAAAAGAAATACAATAATAACTACTACTATTATTATTAATTATTATTATTATATCTTTATATTAATTTATTTAAATTATTAAACTTATCAGGGTTTTTACCATTTTCTGAATCCTGTGCCCATCCTACCATCCCACTAGCAGCTTGCAGCACTTGGTTTTTGTCTGGTGTTAAACCATGGCAAACTGTCACTACGTCCCAAATGGAAGAAAAAGCATATTGAAGCTGAGCATCCCAATATTTTTTCCGAGGCCATTTATTTTTTATAAGAAATTAATATCATCTAGATGTTAATGGAAAAGGTGACTACTAAAAAATTACATGATTTATCACCAGTGACGACCAGAGTGGCACAATTAGGATGCATGATAGCTGAGCTTTTTTTTCATTTTGGTGGGGTTTTTTAAAAATTCTTTGATGTCTTACATATTTCTAGTAATTCAGACAGATCCTATATGCTTTGTTATTCTTGACTAGTATGGCAGGGATAAAAAAATGGAATAAGGATTCAGATAGTGATGCTACATTGCCAGTCAAGTCCCAAACCAGATTGCTCTGAAAGGCTGTGAGATGCCCCTATCTGGAGATATTCAAGAACCATCTGGACACAATCCTGTGCCATGTGCTCTAGGATGATCCTGCCTGAGCATGGAGTTTGGACCAGATGACCCACTGTGGTCTCTTCCAACCTGAATGATTCTGTAATTCTGTGAAAATGCTAAGATTTTATGTTGATTATTCTTCAGATGCTTTATGTCCAAGAATTCAGCATTTCTAATAAATGCATGGATTTCCTGTAGCTGTGGCAGTGCATATTTGCTAAGACTCTCTTGATAAAATCCAGGATAGAAAATGGTTGACAGTATTGTGAAGTCACCAAGTAGACTAACCTATGAAATGATAAGGGTGTCACCAGAAGTGTCATGATTTCTTCAGATGGAAGTTCAAAGAGCTGAGATACCAGAGAAAAACACTGAATCCTGCACATGCACCAAATCAAGTTGCAGACCAGAGCTCTGAAGATTCCCCAGGAAAAAAAAATTAATATCCAGGGATTACTCCACTAGTACTCACACAGTTCCTATGGGTAAGTTAATGAGCTGCAGCTGATGTAAAGGTGCAGGTATTTCCAGGGGCTTTTCCTGGTGCCACCCTGTGTCACCTGCTCCCTTTCATCTGCACTTACAGTGCAAACAGCAGCATGCAAATGTGAGTGCACTAGAGCTGGGGTCAGATTTGGCTCTGGCACTAATGACTCTATCCCTGTCTCCAAGCCACACCTGCCGAGTCAAGATCTTAAGAGGGTCTAATGAGGCATGAGGTGGCCTCTGAACAAGCCACAGCAGCATGAGCCAGGACAGCAGCTGTGGCAGGAGGAGCTGCCAATGCCCAGCGTGGCTCTGCATCCCTGCTGGTCACCCAGGGCAGGCACATTCAGGCACCTTGGCATGGTGTGAGCTGAGGAGCAGCTGTGGAAGGCTCTACTCCATCAACTCAGCCAGCCCAGCTGCTGTCAGCTGTGCTGCACCACTCTCCTGGCTCCTGTGACCCTTGCAGTGCAATGGAATCAAGCCTTCCAGTGGAGGAGCTCAGCTTGGAAGGGTGGGCAGAGAATCCTGCCAAGTGCACAGCGGGGAGCCACATGCAGCCAAGCCTGCTTTGACCTTTGTGTGTTTGCCATCCAGAGAAAGTCTAGGCTAAGGCTAGAATCTGTGAAATTCTGCAGAGTTATCCTCTCAGAGCCCCTAACTGGCACAGCAGAGAGAGTTAAAGATTACCAGATACCAGCTAATAAAAGCAATCTTCTTTCTGTGCTCAGTTGTACTTTCATGTTGGTCATAAAAATGTATTGCATAACAGGGAAGCCAGATGTCCATGGGTGTTGCTTTTATCTTTCTTCACCATCAGACCTTTTTCATTTGTAGTACAAATCCAGCAATGATATCATGTTTTGGTATCTTCAAATTAAATTTGATGTCTTTTTTTTTTTTTTTTTTTTTTTTTTTTTTTTGCCAGATGCACCAGATTCAGTGCAGAGATAACTAAATGAAATATTATGATTGAAGAAAAACTGATGACCCAACTCATGCCTTTTAACCTAATACTAGATGCACCTTTGATTTTCATTATAAACTAAACAATATTTGATGTGTGCCTCTAAAATTGCAAAGAAATAAAAATAAAACCATGATTTAAGTACACACAACAGCACCTCAGTGTTCTTTTGTGTCCCAAATATGAGAATTTTTAAGAAAAACTTTTATTCGTCTTATGTTTTGGATTGCTTGTTGTAGGTTATTTTAATGAATAGCCTAGCAAAAGAGCTATGCCCAGGAGTACACCCTGACAGAGCTGAAAAGTGAGAAGATAATGGTGCAGCGAAAACAGAATTTGTGTTTGGTGAAAGAAAAACCCAGTGAGATGTTTTAACAATCCACCTTATTATATTTGTCAACTAGAAAGCTGAACAAAGGAGGCCAAGCAATCAGTAATAAGAAGTTTTATTGGAAATACAAAATTATGGTGCAACATTTCATATACTTAAATTTTTCCTACTGGCACCTCACCTTTTGACCAAAACTACCAAACAGAAACTTTCCTGGGAGAGATGTCTCTCCCCTCATCTATATAAACCTCACCTCAGGGCAGATAATGAGCTCTGGAATTATCTACAGGACTCATCAAGCAGATTACCCACTTGCTTCAATATGTGCACTGGCTGCCTGTGCCTGCAGCTGGTAATGTCCATCTTTCTTTGAAATTTTCCATGGATTCAGAGCCACAGGCATGACCTTGCAGAACTTGTACTATTAATGAAATCATTAGTCTTGTCATAGCAGCTGATCTTTAACTTAGAGATATTTCAGTTTCCTAGGTTCAGAGTCATTCATGCAAATGGCAACATGACACAGAGACGCAGTGGCTGTTCATTCAAAGAATAAAAAATCCACAATTTCAATGAGAAGAATTAAGTTCCTGTTTTGACACTGCTCTAAATATAAAGCCTTTTCAGTTCTTCTTTTCTTTATTAAAGCACTAGATCATGACATTTAGATGACTGATGAAAGAATATATTTTACTTTTATTTTTCTATTATTGAGGATTAATATGAGTAATGATCTTAGAGATACACATATTAAAGTCTCCTATTCCTGTGAATAGCAGTGGTAGTCTCTGTGTGAGTAAGGAAGGCTTCCTGCATATTGCCTGAAGATTTCATTTTATTATTTTGGTATATTAGCATGGTTTGCCGAAAGTTTTCTTTGCTGTTAAACATTTTTAGATTTTTCTCATCCCTGCAGAGTCCTTTGCTAGTTGCTGATTCTCTAGTAGAGAAGACATTTGAGGATTCTTCTTTTCTTCTCAGCACTTCACAGAAAAGCCAGAAAGCACAGGGAGTGATCAGGAAGAAAGGTCAGTTGCTAATAGGAAAGGTTGCATCACAAATATTCTTATTCTCACCAATCGTGGCAAAGGACACGCCAGCCTGTCAGCCCTGCTGCTGCTCTGAAGAATCTTCCCTCCTGCTATCAAATCTCCCTATGCAAATAAGACTTTTTATGTGGTAAAAATAATTTCAAAGAGACACAGAGGCTAATAAACATTTTGAAAGACATAATAAAAAAAATGTGCTGGGGAAATAGCTGGAGGAGACTCTGTCTGCAGTACTGCATCCAGCTCTGGCATCCCCAGCAGAAACAGGACATGGACCTGCCAGGGTGAGTCCAGAGGAAGCCCATGAAGATGATCAGGGGGCTGCAGCACCTCTCCTGTGAGGGCAGGCTGAGGGAATTGGGGTTGTTCAGCCTGGAGAAGAGAAGGCTCAGAGAAAGGAGCACTTACAGCAGCTCTCCAGCTCTTGAACAGGGCCTGTGAGAAAGATGGGAATAAGCTGTTCTGCAGGGCCTGTTGCAATAGGACAATGGATAATGATTTTAAAGAGAAGGAGGGTCAGTTTGGATTAATTATAAGGAATAAACTGTTTTAGAAAAAAACACAAAACCCTGGCACAGGTTGCCCAGAGAGGTGGTAGATGCTCCATCCCTGGAAATATTCAAGGTCAGGTTGGATGGGTCTTTGAGCAACTTAATCAAGTTGAAGATGTCACTGTTCATTACAGGAGATTGGAGTTCATAACCTTTAAAATTTCCTTCAAAATCAAACTATTCTGTGATTCTACCAGAATGAAAACTTTGCTCTAGAGTGCAGAAACTCAAGAGAATGTTTAAGGTCTGGTATCATTTCTGGTAGCTACAGCAGGAGATGGGGAGATAGAACCTGGACTGCTTTTACATTTGATTGTTTTGCTTATTCCTTCACCAAATCTCATGTGGTCTTAGGCTAGTTGGGTTACTTGCTGTGCTTTGGATTCCCCTTCCTAATTGCTGTTTTCTAATAAATTGCATAGACCTGTGACATTTCCGAAGCAAAATGAAAGGATAGGAAAGTTCACTTAAAATTCAGTAAGTGTTCTTAAAGCTCTCTTAGTTACTTCTAGCATTCACTTTCAGTTCAGGATTGGAAGGGCCTCAGAACAATTAAAACAAAACTCTGTTGAATTTAAATATTATTCTCCTCCAGTCTTCCAATCAGAACTGCATGCCTCTTTAATTCAAGTTCAGGTCAGCTGAATTTTCATCACAGAACAACCTGGAAAAGAAATATCTGAATTCAACACAGAAAATGTTAGTGTTTACAATATTTCCAGGAGTGGGAATGGGAAGGAATGACTTAGGGTAGTTGTAGTAGTACCAATTCACCATCTATTCCTGTGGTGTAATGTGCTTGGAGACAGGATTTACAAGCAGCTGAGTTTTTCTTCAACCCTGTTACAATTTCATCTTCAAAATTATCTCTGCTTTATTCTTCGACTACATGATGTTCTCATTATTGATATACCAGCAACCTCCACATAAATTTTGTGGTACTGAGTGTTCTTTTAGAATACACAGTGATGGGTTGATTCTGGGTGGAAAGAAGAAAGAGAGGGAGAAAGGAAGAAAAGAACAGGGAAAGGAGGAAAGAAGGGAGGAAAGAAAGAAGGAAGCAGGTATGCAGGTGGGAATCTAGTTAAGTAAAAAGTACTGGCAGTAAGAAACAGCTTCTCATGCTTAGCTCTGCAAAACTCCTGAAGTTTATATGTAAATTTTCTTCATTCCAGCAGCACTAGGTACAGGCTCAGGTGGCTTATGTGTCTGACTCTTTGCAGGGTGTCAGAGTAAGGGGATAACTTCTGTATTACCCAGGAGTTATCCTCCCTGTTTTACAGTCCTTCTGACACATCACATCAAAGCACAGCTGTGAATTCCAGTGTCTGAAATTACATGACAGTAGTGATCACTTACCCATCTGGAGAATTTCTGGGGTTCCAAAGGTGCTTACACTTAAATCTGAGCAGACACAGACTAGATCTGATGTTTATAAGAGAGCACCAGTGAGAACTGAGAGCATGGATGGCTGCTCATGTGAGGGGCAGGTGGAGAGAAGCTGCTGCTGTGGCTGAATGAACAACTGGCTGATTCATATTTACTAAATTTGGCTTTAGATCAAATTAGTGATCCTAAATCCTCCATTTCTTTGTTTAACTGTTGGAAATTTTCTATGGAAAAGGCATTCTGTGCAGGCATTTGCAGTTATAGAAAAACACGGGGAAGAGCAAATATCTTTCATATAATCGATCCAGTTGGAAGGGACTTTATACATCATCTAACATGGGCTGGGACACCTGTTTGCTCAAAGTCCATCCAACCTGGCTTTGAGCACATCCAGGGATGGATCATACACAGGCAAGAGTGCCTGTCCCTAACCACTTTAACAGTAAAGAATTTCTTCCTCATTGTTGAATGCAAAAGTGTCATCTTTCAGTTTAAAGCCATTTGCCCTTGTCCCACCACAGGATAATAGAATCATAGAACCATACACTATGCTGAATTGGAAGAGATCCACAGGGGTCATCGAGTCCAGCTCCTGGTCCTGCACTGGGCACCCCAGCAATCACAGCATGTGCCTGAGAGCACTGTCCAAATGCTTCCTGAACTCTGTCAGGCTTGGTGCTGTGATCATTTCCCTGGGGAGCCTGTTCCAGTGCCCAACAACCCTCTGGGTGAAGAATCTTTCCCTGATACCCACCCTAGAACTTCCTCTGTCACAACTTACATCACTCCCTTCTGGTCACTGCAGAGATGTCAGTGTCTGCCCCTCTTCTTCCTCTCATCAGAAATCTGTAACCTCACTGTATCCCCTCAGTCTCCTTTTCTCCAGGCTGAACAGACCAAGTGGTCTCAGCTGCTCCTTACAGGGTTTCTCCTCTAGACCCTTCACCACCTTCACAGCCCCCCTTTGGAGACTCTCTATCAGCTTTATGTCTTTCTTAGATTGTCACTTCCAAAATTGCACACAGGACTCACAGTTAAGTACCTTGAGGCAAGCACTCATTACACATCCTTGTGAAAAATCCCTCTCCAGATTTCTGGACAAGGATGTTGTGTTGGACAGTGCTAAATGCAATGAGGGAAGAGCAAGTGATGCCATCGAGATAAATGACATCACTTGTTCTCCACTCATTCCTCAATGCTGTAACCTCATTGTGGAAGGTCACCAAGCCTGTCAAACATGATATGCCCTTAGTGAAGGGCAAATTAGCTAATTTTTTGATTATGTTAAAAATAATCATGCCAAATAATAAGTGAAATATTATCTTTATGGAAATTAGACATTGAGATTGCTATTGAAGGGTTGGAAATAAAAATTGGAATTAGCTTGGATTTCTTAGATGTACAGGTGTTAAATATTATGTTATTTTCTTTTTTATTTATATTGGAATAATATCAGCATTATTTCTCTTAAAAAAAGAATTTAAAACAAGAAAATTTTTCAAAGTTTAAATAAATAGATGAGAGAAAACCAGTCTATTTATGATTTCAAAGAAGGTTTTTTAATTTATTTCTTTGTGAGGTTTTTTTATTTGGTTGGTTTGGTTTGAATTTTTTCCTAATTGAAATAAAAATCTTCCCTACAGTTTATGCATGGAATTTATTCCATAATTTGTCAAAAAATCTGTCAAAAGTGGACTACCAACAAAAATAGAATATCTTTCCTTGTGAATTTTTTTCAATTCAATGTAGAGTAAAAAGATTTTCTTTATGTACTTTCTTAAAATCCCATGAAAATTAAACTTTGTGAAAATAAAATGTGGGAAAAGCTGACACACTTTCAAAATATTTTTTAGAGTTTTTTTTCACCAATAAAATATATTTTCTTAGCACTAATCCAAGTCTCCAGGTTAAAAAAATTTAAAAAGGGTGGTCTTGACCTGTTCTAAAAGCAGCCCTGGAAGACACACTGGTCTCTTTGTGACAGATCCTGATTTTAGCTCCTTTATGGGCATAAAAGGGTACTGCAACTGTCTTTTAAAGATGCAGCAAATTTGCCTTTGAGTCTGATTGGCTGTGGACAGAGTTGTGTGCAGCAGCACCCCTTCCTGACATTGTCTGTCCTTTCTGTGATCCCACTCAGCACACCACAGTGCACCTGCTTGTGGGGTCGTCCTGCTGAAACCTGCAATGATTTCCACTCCCAGTTATAGGTACTGGAGACCAGGATCCCTGCACTGCAGCAGGTAAAAAGGGTAATTCTTATTGGGTCAGATACACAGGAAGCTCTCTCTCATTTCCTTTTCCATTTCCATTTCCATTTCCATTTCCATTTCCATTTCCATTTCCATTTCCATTTCCATTTCCATTTCCATTTCTATTTCCTATCTTCTCCTCTATGTATGTTAGGAATAAATATGATTTTTAATATAGAGAGCAGCATTTCACAAGGTATGGGAGCAATTAATTCTTAAAGGATGGAAATTTTCTTGCTCATATGTACAAATGTACAAGAAGAGCTGGATGCCATGGCACAACAGCAGAGCTATGATGTAGTGGCCATCACAGAAATGTGTGGGATGAGTGACATAGCTGGAGAGCTGCACTGGATGGCTACAAGCTCTTCAGAAGAGATAGGAAGGGGAGAAGAGGTGGAGGGATGGTCCTTTATATTAGAGAGGCTTTTTATGCCATGGGTATTGAAAGTAATGACAATGAAGTTGAATGCCTGTGGGTAAGGATTAAGGGGAAGGCCAAGAGAATATATAGGTTGGATATTAGGAAAATTGTTTTACAGAAAGAGTGATAGAGTCTTGGAATGGTCTGCCCAGGGAGGTGGTAGAGTCACCATCCCTGGATGTGTTTAAAAAAAACTGGATGTGGCACTTGGTGCTATGGTTTAGTTGAAGTGTTAGGGTTGGACATGATGATCTTGAAGGTCCCTTCCAGTGATTCAGTGAAATACCTTTTATCTTTCTATGTATTGAGGAATAGAAATGTTACTGGTCTCTTTGCTCGTTTAAAAGACCTTTCAATGAGCTACACTAAACATTTGCATAGTGCAGGCCATGAAACTCCACCCAGAGGCTCCTGCGTTGAGCCTTGTGCTTCTGCATGAGCAAATCAGGGGAATCAAATGGACCCACATTTCCCCACCACTTCCAGAATACTCCCTGGCTTTTGTGGGCCACAAGAGGAGCCCACTGTGCTGTGCTCACACCTCCATGGATGGAAACTCCACGTCCTTGTGGCCGGGGAATTCCTGCTCAGAGCAGCTGAGCTATCACTTAACTTTCAAAGCATGCTATCTTTACTACTTTATTAAAAAAACACAAAGCAAAACAAGATATCCTTATTTTAGCTATCTACAAATCACCCATGGTATTTGTTTAAGAGTCTTGAGGTTGGAGGCAGTGCTCAGTGGCTGCTGAGATCCAAGCAAAGTCCAAGTACACCAATAACATGCTGTGTGTGGAGATATGAAATCACATGGGAACAGCAGAGAATGTGAGGAGAGAGATGAGTCTGAAATTAATAACAAGCCTTTGGGTAATGTTTAATTATATTTATACTATGCATAATTTATAATAGCTTTTCTAATATACTGAAGATATTCAGTCAGAACTATTGTTACTCCCTCATGGAAAGTGTAAAATTATAATCATGCTCATATTTCATTAATAGAAATAGCATGCAACAAAATTCTTTCTGGGTTAGGGGTTTTTTTGACATTCAGGGAGATGGTAATTCAACACTAAAAAGCTAATAATATAGAACATAAAAATTATTATGTACATATCACTGAAAATACATAAAATTTACAAATTCCAAAGCTTCTTAATTTCATTATTCTTGTTCAGCCAAAAAAAAAAAGTGATTTTAAAGTATATTAAGAAATAACTAAATTCATGATGCACTAACTATATATATATAAAACATTATGAAATAGTACTAATGTTTTTCTGAAAACTGCATTACCTGGAAAATTACATTAACCACTTGCATTTGCTCTTCATAGTCTCTGCAAAAATAATAAGAAATCTAGGACTGAAAATGATCAACTTTGCAGACACATGGTGGGTTTGTAATAATAAGATTCCATGCATGGCTAGCTTTTGTCTTCTGTTTTACATATGACATAATCAACTAAAATTTTCCAGTTATGATAATGAAGCACACCTTTGGAGATAAATTATATGAGACTGAAAAATAAAATTAAACTGAAAGGGGGGAGCGGATGAGTCAGGAAATTTGTAATGGTGATATGAACCAATGTTCTGCATAAACCAGAATTTCAACATAAGGCAAATACACAGTGATGGAGTGAGCCTAGACAAGTGCTCCCTCTGCCTGAGTGGAAAGGATGCTCCTCTGCCTTGCACTCAGCCTTCTCTGCAGTAAGTCACATCAGCTTTCTAAGGGCACCAGCAGATACAGCCACTCCAAAGCCTTCATTCACCTTGTGTGACACTGGCTCACAACTGATTGACTACCTGCAAGTAATAACAGATAAGTCTGCAGGCAGCCTGCAGCGTGGTTCCAAGAAATGTGAACTGTCCATTCATTTCAGCTGTCCAGGAACCTGTGTCAACACTGGGAATGATTTCATTTCTGGAGGAGAAAAGTGGATTTCCAATTTGCACAAATTACTGTAAGCAAACATGTCATTCTGAATGACCATTAGGAGACTCTGTCACCACATATTTTCCCATTTCAAAACAGAAGCACAAAAGACCATTAACTTTTTCAAGCAGAAGAAAGGAGAAATGCAGTTTTAAGAATTCACTGGATGGAAACAGCAACATTGTCATATTTATACTGTGTGAGCAGTAAGCAGTATTGCCTTAGTGTCCCATGATGTCAGAGTTCACTTTTTTAGTTTGTCACTGTAAATAACACCTTCTAGCTTCCACCAAACCTGTCTGTGGCCAGAAATGGAGAGACAGACTTGCTCAGTGAAATGCACAGACTGAATCCAAGCACTCTTGGTGTGTATCATGTCCACATCACAAACAGTTTAGTCAGCAGGTAGGTAGTCTCTTTAAAATGTGGGTCACAGAATGGGATGTGGAATATGCAGATCTGCTAGTGGCATCCTCATTCTTCCATATTTTTGTCTTCATCTGAGGCAGCATACTGAAAATAATTAAAGTGCCAGTATAAAAAAACTTTGAGAGGTGATCTTCAGTAATTTTTTATCTCTTACCTTCCTTTCTCATCTTTATAGAAGGATAATGTTTACTAAATAATTTCAGTTCATAGTCCTGTAGTTAAAATATGCAGCTTAAAACACCAAAGAAGGTAAATTTTTACTGAGGCCTCAGGGAGTGAACTGCAGGGCTGGAACTTAGGCATTCCCTCAACTGCTCCAATTTTGGAGCTGGATTGTTTCCTTCCTCAGCAGGGCAGGCTCTGGGACTGAGGGAGCCCCTTATGGACACTCCCTTCTTAGACAGCACAAGTCAGAGTCCTGAGCCTCTAAAATAAATGCTAACACATATTAGTTCCTTTCCACTCAAGGGCATGGGAGGAATCACAAAAGGAGCCACATGGACCAACAACTTTATATGGAAGATTAAGAAAAACCTGTTAAATGAGTCAAATTATTCCATAGTTAAAAATAAAGCAGCTGGTAAAGTCAGTTATGAAAAAACTTCATTCTACAAATCAAGTTTGGAGTTGAATTAGGAGGCACAAACAAAAGGGGAAAAGAGGAACAGAAGGGAGGCCAGAAGTTATCTGACATGATTAAATGATAACTTCCAAACAGCAAAATGAGTCAAACAAAAATCCTTTATTATATGACCCTAATGAAGCCAATAAACAGAAAAATAAGTAAACAGCTGTTAAGTAACAAGAAAATTAGGAAGGACAAGATGGATTTCAAAGAATAAATAGCTGATAGTGTGAAAACAAATGAAAATCTGGGTGTCTGAAAGAGATCAATAATTTCACTGAATCATCAGGGGCTGAAGAGCTCTTTGAAGGAATATAAGCATATGGATGAGAGGCTTAGCAGCATTTTTGTACAAGTTTCATGAAGGAGACTTCTAGGTGAATATTTACCTTGAACTTCTTATTTCCTGGCATAGAGAAGGAAACATTTTTAGATATTGAAATGTCAGAAAAAGAAATAATAACTTATAGAGTGATTAAATTTATCAGGCCCAAATCAGATACACGTGAAAATTCTAAGGGAGACTAAAGGAGCAGAAAAATAATCTGCAAAAACCTGCATTTGTCTTCAAAATACCCATTCTTCCAAAACAGAAGGTAGTAAATGTCATATGTAAACAACTGCAGCCAGAATAACAAATGTCTGGAGGGTATCTCAAGAGAGGGACCATCCAGCCTGATCCTTGCAGAAGAAAGTTACATCACCCTACCCCTTGGAGCTTTTTTGTATGTCCTTAGTGTAGTGGATAAAGGAAATACCATTAACAGTATATATACTAAGAATCATCACTTAGATGATTTTGAAAGGTCCTTGATAAATATTTTGAGAGCAGGAGCAAGCAGAACCTGTAGGGGAAGGACAGGGCTGAGTGCTACTCATTGCCATGGCTTTGTCAGACTAATCTCAGCCTTAGGGTCCCCTCTTTCCTCTTGGTGACATCTGCTGCAGTTTGTGACTCCTGGCCTGGCACACTGAGGGCAGGTGAGACTGCACATGCTTTGTACACGTGAATGTCACACAGGGACATTGCCAGCTGGGTCCAGAACACATTGCACTTTCTGGGCTTATTCAGCATTTTCCTTCAAGAGTGCAAATATCCCTGGGAAGCTGCAAAAACACTGTTCTGACTGACAGATATGGGGGTCTGTGGTGGGAGATAACTCAGCTGAATGAGATATTCCTGGTAGCAAAGGGCAGCAAACTGCACCTGCAGCCCCTTTAGCTCTAACAAACTTGAGCTGATCTCACTTGCCTGCAGTGAGATGTGTTTGTTCATTCTCTGGCCTCTTTATGCATAATTGCAATCCCACAGAGACTGAATGTTTTACTAAAGACATTAAATGTGACCAGCAATCTCCATTAGTGTAAGAGACCACACGGAGTTCCAAAGTGCCTCACATTAAGGCATTACTCCATTAAGGGCATTACTCCAAAGCTGAGGTTAAACTTCTCTTTGTTTGCTTACAGAATGGCACCAGCAGGGAGGGACATGACTTCCAGGTCCTAGCAGAAAACCCTCCTCTGTTCTGTGTTGCCTCTATGGGCACTTCCCCAGCCTGGGACAGTGGTGTTTGATTTCCTGGGACTGCAGGGCTCCTCATAAACCTCCTGGCATGGGAGTTGGGGTCACTGAGACCCTGACAGCATGTCTCAAATGGAGGTGTCCCTGTGTTCAGGCAGATGGATCATCTTTAACAAACTGCATTTGTCAGGTATATCAATGAATCATTTAGTTATCAGAATATGGATGTTAGACCTCCCCTTAGGTATCCAAATTTGAAAGTTTTACTCTTAACAGAATCTGTGGATTATATTCAGTTTCTGTTTGGGCAGATCAAAATAGTTCTCACAGAGTTATTTTCAAAATTAGCCTGGAATATTTTTTGGGTCTTATATATAGTTATTTAAAACAAGGCTAATATTTATTGTTCACAGTCCTAACAGACTTGCAGTTTCCAAGTCATTTTTTCACAATGGAAGTAGAAAACTCTTGTTGTTTAGTAAAGATTTTGCTCGACAGTGAAAAGATCACAGTTAATAAATAACACTTTGTAAAATTATGCTTCTGACAACATTGGAATGGGCCTGAAAACCAGCTAATAAAAGTTTGATTAGATTGGGTGGGCAGTTTAATTCTCAATATGTAGGACAGGCTTCAGCTATGTACACCACTTAACTTTAGCTTATGCTTAACTTACGCAAACCATAAAATATATACATATATATATCTGATTTAAAAATAACGAAATTTCCTGATTCAATCAGTGGAGAGACATAGTATTTTTGTAGCAAAATTTCTGTGTTGACATTCAAACTCCTCTTTTTTGTGTGAGTTGTATGGTACTGTGTTTCTCCAAGCACTAGATATAATCAGGTCATGTGTAGAGGTTTACAGCAGGTCAGTAGAGCCTCATCCATAAAAATAAGTGTATTCACACCTCTTCACATTGGGCATCAAACTCAGTGGTCCACTCTATTCCAGTACCAAAAGTCCAACCATCTTCATAGACCTTTTCACCTCCAGGGAAAGATGTAGCTTAGGTACCCAGGTAGATGCCTACAGTCAGATGGGGAGACTTCTCCCAGAGGTGTAAATTTAAAACAAGGGTCATTTATTTCATTTCTTCCCTTTTTTTTTTTTTTTTTTTTTTTTTTTTTTTTTTTTATTCCCAGAGATGTGTCTTTTCTTTTTCTTTTTTTTTTTTTTTTTTAATTATTATTATTACTTGCTGAAGTTTTCCTGGGATATTTGATCCATATATTTTATAAGTATTCCAACCTATTTGAGTTTAGGTATTATGAAACAGTAAAGTGGAACTTACAATAATATATGAAAGGGATTTTATTTAGATGGTGTTATGTCTGTGGTTGCACTATTTAAAAAACTTTCTTTTTCTGTCTATTTTCTAATGTGCAATTCAAAGGTCTGTAAAACTAGCACTGGAAACAGAACAAGATTTTTGAGAGAAATCTGCAGTGCATGGGCACTGTACTGATAGTTTCTTGCCTGCAGCAGCAATTGTTTTCCAAAGCACATCTCCTGTCTTACAATTTTCTTACCTGCAGTAGCAAAATAGTAATTTAGGAAAAATAAAAAACCAAACAAACCACCACAAATCTCATTTATTTCACTCTGACAATCTCATCTGCTTAGGGCACACACTGCCACTGGCCATTGCTCATGTCCTTGTTAAATCATTGGAACACAAATTTGAATGTTATGTGATATTGCCTGTGATGGAAAAATTAATTTAAAACATTGAAGTGGAGAGTTCCTTTCTGCAGTAAAGGTGCAAACAGCAGGTATATATGTGGGAAGGCACAGGGAAAGAATGAGTATGGCTTAAGTCTGAGATCTCATTTGATATAAAATAATAAGTTTTGAATAAAGAAAAATAAATAATCTCTGGACAGTTTTATTTTCTAGACTCTGACATAGGTCAGTGGTCTACTGAATACATTTTTTCTCTCCAAAGAGAGAGTTTATGTCTGCAATAAGTCACTATATACATTGATTTACAATTTTTTTTTATTGCTGTGTTTGTCATTACTTAAATTCTTACCCTGCAAGGAGCATTTTAGTAGAAATAAATAACAGATGCCCTTTGGCCAAACTGTTTGCAAAGTACACTGCCAACCTAGTGTGCCCTTCACTGGAGAAGTATAACAAAAAGTAGTTGGAAATATACGGATTCTAAATCTGTTGAGTACATATAATCACATTTTATTAGTTCTTCTTTCTTTTGCATTTAATTCCATTTTTAATATTTGCAGTCAGGATTAAAATGAGGCTGCTTTCTCCCAAATTGGAAATTTCATCATTTTTGTACACTGCTATTAGATTTCAGAGATTTTATTAAAGTTTTCATTAAGGAATATGCAGTAATGAAAATGTGAGGGATTCAGATGATCAGCTCACTGGAGTGAGCTGTGACTCACTCCAGGGGGTGATTGTGTCTTTGGAAATTTCACTTTGGGAAAGGTAATTTGTTCCCCTGACAAGGGAACTGGGATGATCAGTGATGTCAAAGATCAACACTGGAAACTCACTGGGGAGGATCAGCTCAGTAAAAAGGGTGAGGTTTATGCAACCTCTGGTCACAAAGAATGTTTCCAGGGTGTGATGCTGAGGCTGATGTGATTTTGCCTCTTCTAAAAGATTCCAACTGGGGAGAGGGAATGTATTCACTGCAAGCTGGTAGGTGACATTAAATGGAAGAACCCCATTTGGGCTCCCCAGACTGACAAAGAGCAGCAAGTTGAGCAGAAGAGCATCAGGATGCTCAGGAGGCTGGAGACATGGGAATGGGATATAGTCCTTACATAACCAGAAAATGGCATTTCTCTTTTCTGTTGCTGTAAATAACTGCCTGAGAAAGCTTTACTTTCATAATTTCTCTTAAAACAAAACAAAACAAAACAAAAATCCAAACAAAAAAAAAAAAAATGCAAGTGGAAAAGAATGAACACCATGTGAGAAGAAACCTAAATGCCCTGTAGGGAGGTCATTCCCACAAAGGAGGATCCAGCTCAGCATGGTGAATATACCTGCCATGGCCTGTTAATTTCTCATTCACATTACTGGCCATGAACACAGCAGAGCTGTGAATTCCCCTCTCCCTCTTTCAGGATATTCAGGATAACTTGGGCAGGGGCATTCAGATTATGATGACCTGAGAATCTGCAATGTGCTCTTGCACTGAGAGGTTACACCTGAGACAGCCTAACCAAAAGTACTGACAGATGGCATTTTGCTGGTTCTAGAAGCTGTTAAGCATCTTCTTTGGCATCACACACATGAAATCAGGAAGACATCACTTTATTGTGTCTATCTTCAAGCCAGGATGAAGGGTTGCTTTCACAGAACTGTTGCAATATTTATTGGCATTTTTTATAGAAAGTAGTGCAGCTAAAGCACCTCTTAGATATCCTGAAATTTAGCCTCACAGAAGGTTGAAAGTGTGCTAGCTTTACTCTTTCCTATATTGAGTTGCATCCCTATGTTCATTTTTATAGATCTATTTTTATACACTAGAATTCTCTCAAAAGTACATAAAGTTGTGTATTAGCAGAAATTCATGGTGGGACAAGAAGACAGAAAAAGTAAAACTGAAAACCATGCCCTCAGTAATTTATGTTTCTAAATTGGAATGAAAACATAATTTCTCATATATACCAATATATTCTTCTGCACAGTGGATATTTATTTTGCTTGAGCATTAATGTCTATACATAATGTGGAGCATTGGAGTCCCAAGCCCAAGGTCTGTGCCCTGAACTACTTACAGATTTCTGAAAGACAGAAATTTTTCCTTGATATAGTTCATACCTATCAGTCCTTACGGTAGAAGCAATTAAACAAGAATAACTTTGTCCCTTCCTTGTCTGTACAGAAATAACTTTAATGCAGAATGATGAATGCTTGAGGGTACAAAGTAAAGCACTTAGAAATAAGGAAACATCACAGCTAATATGGCCCTGGGAATTATGATTTGTGTATAAGCATTACAACATCATATTTAAATATCTGATCATGAATTATTTTGCTTCTGTGTCCTTGAATTGAGCTAAGCTCATACCGGAGAATAATTTGTTTGGCTTATTGCAAGAGCCTCCTTTGCTTCCTGCAGCAGAAAGGCAGTTTCAGTAGGATGACTCGTAGAACTGAAGAACTGGATTTTCCACTTCCCTGTGCTATAGATTTCATGTGGCCCTGGACAAAACCACTTCAGAAGGTATTGTTCTCTGAGCTCCTCTTTTTACTGGGAGCAAGTCAAAGACCAGACCCCAGGGTCTAATTTACTCAAATGCTGAGTGCTCACAGCTGCTACTAAAATCAATTTAACAGAGAAACAAGTGAAATAATCTAAAAATCTCAGATGAGGAAGACATTAAATGCCTGCCTTGGGCTGATAGTCAGAAGACAGATGAGTATCTGCAACACCAACACTGGGGCTGGGTGCTTGCTATGCAGTTCCTTTCAGCTACAAGCACTTGATCACAGCACAGCAGAGGTGTCTGGGGTATGGGAATCAGAACCTCTGATCTGCAGAAGAGCCTCAACAGAGCAGGAAGATTCCCTGTGTGGGTCCCTCCTCTTTCCACAATGACTTTATTCTGTATTATAACAATTGAGTTCTAGCCTTTGCCTCTGCCCATATGAACAACTTGACAGCAGAACAAGGCCAAGCTGGGCTTAGATGTGCAGACTGATACTCTTGTACCAGGACTAGGAAATAAATCTCCAGGAGGGTTTCCACATTGCCCTGAGATCATCTGAGATCCTGCTGTGGTGTTGCCTCCAGAAAAAGGAGTTTAAGACTGCAGAGAGGTAGTTGAGCTCCAGAGCTAAGCACCACTCTACTGCACTGGTCTCTACTGAGAGTAGATTTGAAGCAGTGTGAGACAGAGAGTAGCAGGGTTAGAATAAATGCCTGGAAGCAATAAAATCTTATCTTTCTGCTGAAAAATTATCTCTCCGGTAGGATTCTGTTTAAAACCTTGTTGGCATAAAAATAAAGGGTAATTGCTATATTTTATCTCTTTTTTTAAACCCACTTTCTGATTTTCATAATAATGCATGTTGAGTTTGGAATTTAACTGTCTCATCTGACTGTCTCATTATAAAATAAACATTAAAACCCCAGCAAGCACTTATGCATTTTTGTCCTCTCTGACTCTATTGGAGTTGTCAGACAATAAACTTGCAGGATCTTGATCTTTAGCTTTATCTTTGCTGTTTTATATTTGCTATTTCCTGGGTTTTATTCACCTTTCTCCTTCAAATGTAAAAATCAAGTTGATCTCTCCAGAAATGAGTGAGGCCATACTGCTTTTACCTTGCTAATAATGAAAAGTGTGCCCTCTCCTAATAATTCTATGGTATCACTTCATCAGCTACTGTGAAAGAAGCCTCATGAGAAAGTTTGGCAGTTTCTAAAATCCCTTAGTGCATATCCCTGAATTGCAAATGTACCAACATATGTTGTTGCTCACATGGGACATATAATTTCATTGCATTATCTTCTCTTTCTCCCCACAGACCAGAGCTCAAGGGTGGCAATTTCTGCAAAACAGTTTGACAAAAGATTCAGTTCACCACAGCTCCTAAAAAAACATTCAAATGTTGAAGTTCATACAATTAACTGGTTTTCTGGACTATGAGCAACAAATGAAGGAGACTCCTGAATAGAAAGAATCCCTGTAAGACATAACAGTTTTTTGTGAGCAGGTACTCCAAAACCAAGGATTAATAAAGAGCAGGAAGGAACCTTAGTGCACCTCTGTGGGGAGGTCTGGATCTGCTGCCACAGGTGGGTTAAGAGTGTAGGTGTGCACATTTGTGTGTTTGTGTGTGTGTGAACCCATCTGTGCAGGCTCCTCCTGTGTCATGGCCAGGGGAGACCCTCTCTTGTTCATGGCCCCACTGAGGGGGCCTCCCCATCCCTTCCCATCAGGATGCAATGAGAAGAAAGCTGAACCCTCCCTGGCACTTCACTTAGCATATTGCTAAGTTCCAGCATGAATAACCTGTCTTCCTTGCAGCTGAGGATGATTTTGTCTGCCCTTTTTCTTCATATTTACATTCCCAGGATCTTAAACACAATAGAGTTTCCTTTGATTACTCACAGCTGCCTAATCAGCCTTGACATTGCAAGTCCTACTTTCCTTTTCTATGAACAACCAGCCTCTCCCTGCACCATCAGCCAAACATCAGAGACTACAGCTTTACCTGATTTTTAGATAATAGTTCTCCCTTTATCTGGCTCCCCACTTCTCCAGACTATAGCAGAGCTCTGTAGCCCTGAGGATACAAGTTCTTAAAGTAAAGCCAGCCACAATATCTGTTTCTGACTAGTACTCAGTTAGTTCCAGATTCAGGTCAAGGAGAAGCCCAGATAAAATGCAGAAGCACAGTGGTACTGAAAAACACTGTAATGGTTAATATCTTAACCTCCCACTTCACCTCCACTGCTTCAGAAGAGTTTGACTGCTTTAATAAAAAACTGAAGTAGAAATTTGGCTATGAGACAAAAGAGTATTTTTCCAGTAAGAACTCACTGAGGCTTACCCAGCCTGGTCCTCAGCTGTTATTTTATCAATTAACTGAGTTGATTTCAGCTGCACTCAACTGCCTTCTGCCAGCTGGGGGTAGGACATGGTCCTCATCTGCTCTTCTTTGATTCATAAATAAATTAATAACTACATCTAATTAAACCCATGCCTCTGGATCTAAGAAAATTCATACAGGGCCAGTAATCAGACACTAGGAAGAACCACCTGAGAATGAGGAGTGAATTCAGAGGAGGTCACCAAATGATTAGAAATGGAGCACTCTATGGAGGATAGGCTGAGAGAATTGGGGAAGGGAAGGGAAGGGAAGGGAAGGGAAGGGAAGGGAAGGGAAGGGAAGGGAAGGGAAGGGAAGGGAAGGGAAGGGAAGGGAAGGGAAGGGAAGGGAAGGGAAGGGAAGGGAAGGGTTCAGGGTGATCTAATTGCAATCTTTCAGTACCTGGAGGGATCCTACAAGAAAGACAGAGACTATTTACAAGAGGGCATGGTGACAGGATGGGGGATAATGGGCTCAATCTGAAAGAAAGTTTAGATTGGGCACTGGGACCAAATTCTTCCCTGTGAGGGTGGTGAGGCACTGAAATAGGTTGCCCAGAGCTGTAGATGTCCCATCCCTGGTAATGTTCAAGGTCAGGTTGGAAGAAGCTCTGAGCAGCCAGGTCCGGTGAAAGGTGTCCTTGCCCACAGCAGAGGTAGCTGGAACTAGATGGATTTCAAGGTCCTTCCAACCCAAGGCATTCTATGATTTAAAAAGTAGTTAGTCTTGGTATTGATTGACTTTTTTTAAGAAGAAATGTGGATGAATTTAATGAAACAATGGTCAGAAATATTTATGTGTGAGCAAAGGCCAGCCTTCAGGTCCCATTTTCCTGCTGTGATAGACCATGTGACACAAACAGAAGCTGTAAACTCAGCTGGCACAGAGAAGGGAAAGATCAAAGGGAAAAAATATCAAATCCAAACTGTTTATACTGAAAAGAAACAAGGAGTAAAAAAATTGCTGTTAAAAAAAGATGCACAGGCAGCGTCACTGAGCACTTACATATTCCTTTTTAAAAGAAACTGCAGGTATCAGAATGCATATGACAGGGAGATCTTGATCATTCTTCACTATCCTTTAGCTCAGTGCTGGGTTAAAGGTGCAATGGAGCTGGAAGGGGAACAGCTGGAACACATGAGCAAAAATAGCAAGTGTCTCCAAGCTGTCAGGGTGAGGTTGCAGCACACACAGCCACACGCCCTCAGCCAGGGCAGCTGGGATGTGCTTTTGGCAGCGTGGGCAGAGCACAGGCTCCTCTCAGGGATCCTTTGTGCTGCACTGACCTGCATCCCACAGCACAGCAGTATTGCCATGGAACAGGAGCCTACAGGAAAATACAAATCTCTGTGGTAAAGGGAAGAAGTGCAGGTTTCAGCTTCTCTCTTCTACAAAGAACCTAGAACAATCTTGTCCAGATGGAAAGGTCATTCTCCCCATCTCTGAGATTCAGAAATAGAGGCCAAGTTGAGCTGGTTACTGCTAGGATGTGTCTTCCTCCTGTGCCTCCCATGGTGCTGTAGGGACTGCATGTGCTCATCCTGGAGGTGACTGTGTCTTTCCTCCTGCTCTCACACCAAATCTCTACTTCTGCCTCTGGAAAAGGAACTGCTGCTTACCTCGATGGATTATCATGAGGCTCTATCCATTATTCTACCAAAATACCTCCTGATTCTGAGCAGGCAGGTGTTTAAAAAAAAAATAGCTTAAAAGAATCTATGCTGCATTCTCAGGACCCAAGTGCTCTCTGAAAAAGGAGTTTTGCTTAAGCCATACCTGCTGAGACTTCCTGTCTCAAGAATCTTGAGTTTTGCACAGGACAGGCTTTACCTTTGGTGAGAAATAAACAGGCTTGAGGGAGTGGAGGATGCCTCAGCATCTGCTGTCTGTAGCTGTGATTTAACTTCTCAATGGTGCTGTTGATAGGCTTGGCACAGTCACAGGCTGGGAACAAAGCAATGGCTATTGGCCACAGTATATGTGCTCATTTATCCTGAATTTTCTCATCTGTAAATGGGCATCTGCTCATTCAGCCTGGGAGACTGATATCACTGTTCTCTCCTCCATGCAGGAAATGGAGACACTTTCATTCTGCTTGGACTCCCTGGCCACCAGCTCCCAGGCTGCCATTTGCTATGGAGGTATCAACTTTTAGCACTGCTAAACCACTGCAAGGACAAGGCAAATGGCAGCTTTCTCTTCAAATTTTAATGGATAGACAAACAGCAATTCAGAGACGGCTGAGAAAACAAAGATGTACTCTAATTTTAGCTGCTGCTGAAGCACAATCACACCTAACTCCCTGTGTGGCTGTAAGCCTATCAGACAAGATTTACAGTGGTATCTAGACCTCCAAAGATAAGAGGTGTCAGGGGAGAGCAAATAAAGCATCCAAATGAGTTTCCCCTTTACCTTCTGTAAGATTTAGTGTTTTACCTGAATTGATAATTTTTGCAAATCTTCCAGACATCTTTGAGAATTTAGAGTGCAGGAAGGTTCATTTTAAAACCAGCTGCAGTGTCCAGACCTGTGCACTGCAGCAGCTCACTTCTTTCAGGAGTGCTGACACCCATGGGAGTATTTCTGTGGATCCCTGTATGCAGCTGTCTTGGGTTGCAATACAGAATGTGACCAGAAATGCGTATTTTATCACCAGCTGTTGAAGCTGGGTGGGGCAGTGACCCTTATCTCCATGGCAGATATTCTCTGCTAATGGGCCATCTTTAAAACCAGGTAGAGCAATCATCTTTATCTTTTCCACAACCCATCCTCCCTCCAGGAAGATATCATCTGCTAATGAGCCATTGAGTCTCACTGTGTGACTGATAAAATTACATCATCCCACTGGGAGATGCTCCAGCCAGGGGAGGAGCCAAGCCTTTCCTACCTAGATAAAAACTGAGATTTGGAACAGCAAGTTATCCATCTTCCCACTGGATTCCAGAGGAAAGCCAGACCTTTCCACATCATCCTCGGACCTTCAGAGGAAAACTGCACCTTCTCCTGGAGCACTGCTCCAGCTGAACCACATCTGCCACTGCAGGGGGATGCAGCCACCAGTTAATGGGACTGCTGCCAACACCCTGATTGACAGGGTGTCAGGTTGTATTCTGACTCTGTCAGTGTTTTGGGATTGTTCTTTGTAATACTCTATTTCTATTTTAATTTTCCTAGTAAAGAACTGATATTCCTAATTCCCACATCTTTCCCTGAGAGCTCCTTAATTTCAAAATTATAATACTTTGGAGGGAGGGGGTTTACATTCTCCATTTCAATGAGAGTCTTCTGCCTTTCTTAGCAGATACCTGTCCTCCAAACCAGGACAGCAGCTGGCAGGTAACTCTGGCCTTTCAAAGGGCTCCTTGTAGGTACCAGTGGTACATTATCTACCTTGTTATCCTCAGTCAGGGAAGGAGTTAACTTCAGCCTAAAGCTAAATAGCCTTTTAAAGTTTGTCTAACTTTCCTCTGAAATGACAGGAAAAATATAATTCAGAAAAGCAATTTATCCATGCTATAATACTTCACTCTTTAAGTGGCCTGGGTCACCCAACAAAGATAGTTACTTGTCTCCAACGAGGAGGGGGGGACACAATGATCTCAGACAGTGAATCAGGCTTTTTACATTTTGATTGTCTTTTATTCAGTCATTAGATTCTTTTACAAAAAGAGACCCAGCTTATCAACACAGACACTAGCAGAAGAAAAGCCACACACTTGTCAAGGTTCTTTTTTGGTTGGTTTTCCCCATTTTAGGAGTTATTTGAATAAAATATAGTTTATCTCATGGTTATGTTTATATACCATAACACCTGGACTATGCATTTATAATAGCTGTCTAAGAGGTAAGCAAGGGCTCATATAGAGCAGCTCTCTTGTGTCAAATTGCAGTGAGCTTCATGTTGCAAGATGGGCTGTGACTGTGATGGGTTGATCTTGGATACCCACCCACCTTCTCCATCATCCTACCTCAGCAGTTCAGATGACAAAATAAACTGGAAAAACTCATGGTTTGAGATATATTGAGGGAGATTTGTTTGCTGATTGCCATCATGGGCAGAACAGGCTTGACTTGGAGAAAAGTAATTTAATTTATTTTCACTTTCAATAGATTCAGCTAGTGAGGAAAACAATCAAAATTCAAACACTGTCCCCCAGCCCTTGTTCCCAGGCCTACTTTCCCCCTTCCAGCCCTGATTTTTCTTCTCCAAAGGGTGCAGGGAGCTGAAGTTGTGTGGAGATAGGACCCAGCTTCCACTACTCAGGACATCTGCCTGCTGCCCCCAGCCCATCCATGGAGATTCAGCAGGGAGGGTGAACAGCTCACCAGGGCAGAGCTCCCTTTGAGCATCAATGCCTGCCATGGTCCTTCACTCCTGCCTAGAGCTCCTCTGTCAGCACAGGACAAGGAGTCTGAGCTTTCTCAGTGCCTGAAATGACATCTCTGCCTGTACTGGTGTCAGCACCAGTTTTCTGTCCCTCTTTGCTTGGTAACTCAACACAGAATTCCACGGGAGCAATATATATACCTTTGCTTTTGTGCCTTGGACAAGAGCCGCGAGCAAATGTAGCCAGTACAGTGTTAAAAAACAAAACTAACAAAAAACAACAACAACTCTTAGGGAGGTTGAAAGCAGTTGTCCACCAAGAGAGATGTCACTGAGGGTCCAATGGCCTCCTGGAGCTGTCATTCAGCTGACATGGCCAAATGATGATGAAAGGTCCTTCACCACACCACACCTTCCCCAGGCTGACCTAACTCCTGTTTATTAAAGGAGTGGTTTACATGAGTGCCTGGTATTACTCAGGTTCCCAGTGCACACCCCACCTGCAGTCATTATCCTCTGCCTGAGCCTTCCTAATCACTATTCCACAGCAATCAATTAGGAGGTGACTAACAAGCAATTAGACCTTCAGGAGAGTGGATAAACACTCCAAACACTGAGATCTGGCTTCGTCTAAGTTTTGCAATCAGGGATGAAATCAAAATGTTCTGAAACCAGAATTCATCCTCCAGTAGAAGAGTGCAAGACAGATGAAGGTGGCCTTTGCTGGCACATAGAAAGGTGTCATCTCTGCCCAGAGGCTCTTTCCAGGAATGTCAGTAATTTACTGAAAAAGTAAAATTGCTCATGGAGCAGACAAGGTTTTAAAAAACAGATTCTCAGCCCGCTGGCAACAGCAAGAGAGGAACCAGCTTAACCTGGGTCCAGCACAGCTGAAAAGCTGAGTTAAAACTGTGGTGTCTGTCCAGCCTCCACTTCTGCTTGAAAAGTGACCTGGTGCCTCTATCTTAATGAGCTTCATTTGGCACATTTGGGAAGATATGAATTCCAAGTTTTGTTTTACTTGGCTGTGTCAGAACAACCCATCCATCAACAGCTTGGCTGTGTGATGGATGAGAAAATCATATTCCTACTTCTCAGAGACAGGCAAAAGGGCTTAGATAGGTATCTTAAAAAAAAAAAAATCTCCAAAAATACAAAAACAAACAAACAAATTAAACAGCAAGCCTGAGTGTAAATTATTTAATTGCTTGTAAATTTAACCTGAATTTTGCCAACTAACAATAACCAGGAAAATCAATGAAAACAAAAATTAAACTAATATTCTTTCTGGGTCTGGGTAATTTTCATAGCATTTGATATTTTGCAGTTGACAGTGTAATTTCAACACAGAAAAGACCTACCTTTATCTGGGGGAAAACTAAAAAGCACATCCAGGCAATTTTTTAAAATAATGATGATTGTTATTATTATGTTGACTTGATGGGTGAATCAAGGATGGAATCTCCTGCATATTTTTATAGTTTCCATTCTTTCCCTCTCCAGTGTTTTTTGGTTGGTTGATCTGTTTTTTACCCCAATGTGTAACTCCAGGGAAGGAAACACTCTTGGTCTAAAGCTCCCAGCTGCCTCAGTCCTTTGTGTGCTTTGAGTGAGGCAAATTGTGATCTGGGGAAATGCTACAGAACCTGACCCTTATTTCACTGCAGTCAGCAGGAAAGGAGCAGGCCCAGGAGGAGTGAGGACCTAAAAATGAGATGCTTCATCAGTTCTTTGCAATAGACACTTCATATTTTGGGATGTGTCCTGCAGTGACCTCCTGAGGTTGTCAGGGCTGTGGAAGCAGCTGTCCCTGCAGGGTTCTCTGTTGTCTCAGAGGTCTCTCCTTCTACATTAACAGATGGGGACACAGAATGAAACCAGAAAGAAAGTTCAGCTATTTGTAAATTGTGAGATTGTTTTTGCTTTGTTTTCTTCTGTATTGTTTTGTTATTCTAGTGGATGGCTGAGAACTCTGGTCCTTCTGGCAGCAAATCATGTACTGAAAGCAAATAGCATAAAAAAACCAAGATGCAAAGCAACTGTCAGGGAGGTTTAGGCAATGTGTCAGCCAGAGAAATGAAGAATTTTTTCAGGCATGAGAAAAGTTCTTGAAAAAAGAAGATCCCAAGTGGAAGAGAGAGAAAGGAAGGCTTTGAGACTATGAAATTATTTTTTTCTGAACCCTCTAAAGAGATAAAACAAAGACAATTCTGGATTTGTTATTGATATGAAATGGAAATTATCTCTACTTACAATGTGTTTGGAAAGTACAGGTAGTGCTGGATTCCCTCTAGCAGCAATTCTGTTGCAGCCACTGGTATAAAAATAAAAACTTTTCTTTGTACCAATAATTTCACAATAACCAGAGCTGCAACTTGGAGTTCTCACCTTGTCATATTATTAGAGGATGAGATTTACCAAAAGCCTCACAGAAAATTGTAAAAGGACACTGTAAGTGGAGAATCTCAGTTTGGAGGGTTCAAAAGATCCAGAGCCATGTCATCAGGGCTTTACAGAGGGATATTCTGTTTGATTGCTCACTGCAGAAAACTGAGGCCTGAAATCCAGGCAGACTTTAAATTCAATAGTAGGATTAATGGATACAGAGACTCCATCCCCAGATTTCACTGCAGAAGCATCAGGGTCTTAACCTCCACAAATCAGAGAGAGATACAAGTGCACAGGCTTTGTCTTTCTCCTCATACAGGGTAGGTAACACACCTGCACTCTGGTGCAAGATTAGCAACTGCAGTCTTTGACTCCAAGTCTCAAAATATCTTGTATTTCCTAAAGCCCTAATACTCAGGGTTATGTTTTTCTTTTCTTTTTTTTTGGTAATAAAATGCAACTTCTGAACATAGAAGACTGCTGTATATTTCTAAGATCAGAAGAATAATTAAAATTTCAATGCTATTATTTTTCCTTCATCTTTAAAATACCTTGCTGCTTAAATTAGTCTTGTATTTTCTCACTGTCAGTCTCCTAACTCCTGAAGCAGAAGGAGAGGAAGAGTAGGACCCATCATGCAGAGAAGCTACAGAGCACTGAAATTGGAGTAGGTTAGTCCAGTGCTTGCCCCACTCCTGCTCTCTGTTTCTTTCCTCCCAGGCAAAGTGTCAGGGATCACTTATTTCTGCACCCACAAACCCTCTTCTCTAAACCTAAGGCACTCTCACTGTAGAGGGTTGAAGAGATTTAATCTTCTCCCTCCCTGCAGCTAACTGTGAGCTCTGACAGCCCAGACAGTTTCCTCATTGGAAAAGGCACTTAGCCTTGCACTGTGACTCTTTACCCATCCAGAAGATAAATCAGTGGACTCCAGTGTAAGCAGTGATTGTATTGGTACTGCTATTAATAGTGTTTTACTGTCAGACTATCAGGCAGATGTCTCTTCTCCCATTATTTTTGGTCCTGAAACACATAGTCCACTAAAATTAGAAGAACCAAAATGATTGCTAAAACAAGGAGTTCCTGCTGACTTTCACTCAGCTTTGTGATATTACAGTCTTGCTCCTTCTTCCTCATATCATAAAGGAGAAAACTTAATTGCCCAAATGTGTCCAGTGGCATTAAGGTATTCCTGAACTTTATGGGCCAGTGAATGTATTCAAGCCTTATCTTAAATAGCTAAGCATTTCTAATTGCATTAAACCACTGCATTATCCACCCTAAAGTGGGGGATATAATACAAATCTAAAGACTTGCTAGAAAGTGTGTGTCACACATAGTCATGTAAATGCAAATCTTCTTGTTTTTCTTTTTACGTATCTCATGAAATGTTGATGGTAAACACCAGTTATTAATCATCAATTTTCAAGAACACTCAATTTTATTAGTCTGTATGAGAACACACTGATCTTGCCTCCAGCCTGGATGGTTTCAGGGTTTGTGTCTTATTATTAATCTAAAAATGTATACCTTAAAATTGAGTCTGATAGAAGAACTTGAATTATTTTTAAGCACTTAAAATATACTGGACCGCAATTTCCTGACTTTCAAACTTCACTAAGTTCATACATTTCCCAACTCCTTTGAGGAAGAATGGAAACAAAAAGCCCCAGATTCCTCCTGGCTTACTGCAGGCATAAGCAAGAGGTGCCCACTTCAGGGAGATGTCAGTCTAAATCTCCCATGTATTCTGGAAAGAGGATTTTAAAAAGAAGTTATGTCCATGAAAGTAGTGCTGTCTATCCACCTTATACACAATGGATTCCACCTGACTCCTTGAGGGAAAATGGAGTCCTCTCAGCTCCTGCCTCACACTAAATCACTCAGCTAAGTTCCCACTGGATGTAATGAACCTGGAAAAGGAAAGTGGAATTTGTTGGACACAGCAAGAAACATCCACAGGCTATAGCTACTTTCCTAGTAAAGATGAGGGAACATCAATGGCCACCAGACCCAGGCTGTATGTGCTGCTGTATTCTTCAGACTGGCATAATTTTGGTCTGGGACATCTAGAACTTCCCCTAGGACCTAGCAGGGGGCAGAAACTCTCAAAAATAGTCTGTGTACATTCATCCTTTAGTGAGCAAGCAAAGTTAACAGTATGGACATGGGTTGTACTGTGCCAGCCAGAGTACTAAAGGACAACTTCAGACACAGGTATTTTACTAGAGTTGGTTTAACTGGGGCTCCAGTTAAACAGAGGCCTCCAGACATCCCCTAACCAATGCCAGATGCAGATATTTTCAAGCTTCTCTTTTGTTAAAATCTGACTGCAGATAAATCAGTGCAATAGCAGCATCTCATTTAAAAAATGTGGGCAGCACTTTGAGAGATTTCCATTGGCATGTCACCGGGTTGTGGTCTGCTTGTGATTTAAATGTTCTGATTGTTTTTGTTTAAACCAAACAATTTACGTCTGTCTTTGTGACCTTGCCAAAGTAAACATTCCAGGGAAGAGGAAGGGTCACAGTTTGACAGACTGGCTTGCATGGCCATAGGAAATGGCTCTCAAACAGACAAACCTGACTTGGAGAATTGTTTGATTTTAATAAAATTGAAGTCTGCACTAGAAAACAGATCTTGATGCTTAATATAATGTCTACATTAGAAAGGAAAATAATAAAGAACGCCCCAGACTATTTTTCAAAAAATAGGATTAACAATATATCACCACTGAACATATTTAGAGAAAGAAATCTTTACTGAATGACTATAAAAATAGCAATGAAATTCTACCACACCAATGCCATATGAAAGTCAATCAATGAATGTAAGTCAAAATGACTGCTGCTAATGAGCTCAGTGGAAATATAGCTATGAACATTCAGGATGTTTAAGAACTCTAGGAAAGATTATGGGTCATGCATTAAAATCTATTGGGTTTTTAAAAATTATATCTGATGCCACAATGTGGGTGGTCTCCAGCTTAGAAACAGAAAATCCAATTCCAAGAGCACTCAAACCCTCACATCATGTAGATCTTTATTTCTGAAAATTGTATCTTAATTAAGAATAACTTGGAGCATATGCATCCAAAATTACAGATTGTTTTTGAAAAATAATGGCTTTACCTTGTCCAATTATCCTACATAAAATAGGATTGAAAGTTAGCAGCTTCCTGCTCTGTTACTCAGATATGTAGATCCCATCTTTCCCCATATTCCCTTCAGTAGTTCTCTCTCATGCTCAGATTGTTGGACTTTTTGTGCTTTCTCTCAAGATTATTCAGTAACATTCACTAGCATCATCACTTAAACACAAACATAGACAGTCTCCTCTAATTTCTGAAACAACACAAGTTTCTCTGACATTTAAAAAAACCATAAAATTTAAATTGCTTTTTTGATATTGACAAATGCAACCACTTTTGTAGTTCTTTCATTTATTTTTTTTTCTCAAAATTATCAGTTGACCTTTTCAGGCAATTAGAACTAAAACTTAATTATTATTGTTTTATTTTGAATAATGTTCTTGTAGCCATAACTATCTACAATTCTGCAGAAGGCTTTGTTTTCTTTAGAACTTTATTTTTTTCAAGAGTATCAGTTGAAATAATAAAAAGAAATCACGTTTTTTATTCTGTAAATCTTTCTTTTTTGTTGGTTTTTTCAAAAACTATTGCTCAAATATCAAAGCATTTGAAGCAGACATAATTTCATATGTAAATTAATTTGTCTGATCTTGGTTTATTCCAAGTAATTTTTTAAAAATAATCTTGGGAAGAACTTAAACTGAATCATGATGTCTCATCCCTAGGCTTCACATAGCCTTTAATTTATGTCTTTCAAGCAGCCTATGAACCAAGCAAAATATAATCACATGTTTGATTTGCATTCTGAATTGCATAGTGTTCTTACTACTAGTAAGATTTTCCTGTATTTTGTCTAACAATGGCTACAACAAAAAAGTTATATAACACAGAAGCAGTTTTTGAGAATTAGGAGCAGAACAAAGTTTTTTCCCCACTCCAGTTCTGTGCTGTAACCACACCACCACAATTATGTCTTTTTTTTGTTTTGTTTTTTCTAGGACTAGAGATCCTTCTTTGGAGGGATGTAGAGAATGCAAGGCTGAGTGGCAAATAACTTCAACATTTTTAGGGTGGAGGAGTAAATGCAATCTGAACCTCCATGGTTCTGTGCCAAACTCTCCACTTGTTCAACTAGTACATAAAGGGAGACAAAGAGGGCTCTGATGAACACCACAGACAGTTCACTAGGAAACAAAACTGAAGAACCTCCTCTTCTGAGAGTCCCAGATGGGTTGAGGTTTTGCTGTTTGGAAAGGTGTCTGTAGAGTTCAGGAACCTGCAGGCTTTGTTCCAGGAGCTTAGGGACTCCATAACCTTAAATTCCATCACTGTTTTACTGTCTTGTAAAACACACTTAGGCATTTCCAAAGATGCTGAGGAATATAACAGCTTCTGTGCCTGGTACCATGCACTTTTAGACAGACACATCCTTTTATTTATCTGTCAGTTTTGTCTGATCCAACTGAGTGCCTCAATGTTGCTGCAAAGGCATGTGTGCAAAATCTCACATAGTACTGGCCTTTGGTGTCTCCTGAGGAAAGGAAAATTCTCCCCCTTTCCCAGGACATTCAGTCAAAGTTTTGCTGTGCTGAGGCAGCACCAACTCAGTCCATGCTCAGGAGCTGCCTATTCTTCTAATATGGGTTTAAGATGTATACCAGCTGGTTTGCCACTTGCTTTAGAAAAAAATTGTGTATATGTACAGGGATGTAGGTTTCAAAAAACAGCATTTAAATGTACAAAGAGCTGTTTGAGCTGAATTTCATCTTGAACTCAGGTCAGAACTTCCTAGCCAAAACTAGTGCCACTGCTCTGCTCAAATCAAAGCTAACTTCTAATATGGGTGAGGCAGCTCAGAGCCTGATTTAGGGTTTAGTCAAGGTCTGAACCTCCCCAAGGCTGGAGCTTCCATCATCTCTGTGAACCTTTCTTCCAGTGTTAAACTACATTCATAGTGATTTTTGGGTTTTTTATATTCATATCTTCCTTATATCCTAACTGAAGAACAAGGAGTTTCCAATGATCAGGAAGACAAGTGGTGTTCATGAGAAGGGGCTGATGAGAGGAATTAGATAAATGGAGTGCAGAGAAAAGACTTGAAGCGCTCTTGATAATGGAAACAGCCATTTGTACCAGCACTCTGGGATCCTAAGAGAAATGTCAAAACAAGAATGAAAGCAGTGGAGGATTCAGGGAATAATTCTTCCTCTCAATAGCCTCTGAGCCAATTTTTTTCACATGAAAAAATTGATCGCAAGGTGAGCTTTGCAAAGCTTTCATACTTCTCAGTCTCACAATAATGCTCCAATTATCAGAATCTTAATTACCAAAACAAACTACAGGGGAAAAAAAAAATCAGCATTCCATTTTTAGCTGCAGGCAGCTGCAGCTGGGCATGATTATAATAGCAAAGATTAGTTGCCCATGGAAATTGCAATGATGTTTGTGAATAAACTTCCCCAAGTTTACATTTGAAGATTATTGAGAACAATATGGTCAGTTGCTTAGTGGGGTCAAGCAGTTAGAGGTTCCCTACAGGTGTCTTCCCAGAATCTCATCATCTAAGTTTTTAAAATGCAATCATTTAATTTCTTCTCATCATCTGTCTAATGCTGTGGGCTCACATGAGCTCTTCAAACACAGGCAAATGATCTTCCCTTTTCTATGCAATCTCTTTATGGCACATGGATTTCATTTGGTATTTCAGGGAGAGCATTTCCAACAAACATCCAAACACAGCTGTAATGTTATTGAAATCTTTCCCTCCTGCAATACAGAGAATAACTATCAACACAGCACATCAGTGTCATTTAGATTACTGGTGAGACACTTCAAACTGCTAGGTCTGTGGAGAAGCTCACATTAATCTGTAATACAGACAACTTTGGGGAGATTATTTTAATGCAGCACGACCAATTAATTAGCAACAGAATGACCTTAGCAATTCACATCACACCAGGATAATTGATACCATGAGATCATGCCTCTGAAGGGGTATGAAAGCATAGCTCAGCTGTACTGAGTGACAGCAGAAATTCAGAGACATGTCCACAAACTCATCTACAGGTGAAAGTTGCCATCAGTCTAGCTGCTAATGTGGAGTCACACCTGGATCATTAAAGTAATCCCAAAGGCTGTGTGAGCATGCATTTCAGCAGCAGAATTGCTTACTTTAGACTGTCTTATGACTGGCTCTAAAAGGAGTATTTTTGGAACAGCTCTTACGCCAAAGCTATCCCAAAATAAAAACCTCCATCATGAAGTAAACCATACCCTGTATTACACCCCTTAAGTCCCTTTTAAACACCTTTGTCAGGCAATCAGCACTCCTTTTCGTATTTCTGTCAAGGTCCAGCTGCTTTGTAGCTTGGTCTCACACTCTCATCCACATTTCCACCTCCAAGAAACTCCTCTGGGAAGCTTTTGACCAGCTGCTGAGGAAAAAGGAGCTTTGTCAAAATGAAGGATTGCTTATTTACTCAAACAGCTGCCAGAGGAGAGTTAGTCCAAGCACGAAGCATCATCAAGTCTAACTGAAGTTCACAATCTCCTCACAAGTTTCAGATGCTCCTTGTTGACTCGAAGAGCCAGGTTCAGTGCCTGAAGCTTCCTCATCCTCCTTTGCTTCTCTTGGGCTCACTCCTGAGATATCTCCTTAAACAACTCTTTTCCTGCCTCACTTACTCCCCTGTGCCAGCTCTGGCTTTCCCCAAAACTGCCCAAAGAGATGGTTTGCAAAGTGTTCATTTAGTTTTTGATCTTAGACCCACAAATTGCAGAGAAACCCAACGTGTCTGTGTACTTGGCTGCAGACAGATAAATAGGCACTTCCCCTAAGCCTTCTTTGTTCTTTCAAGGCCTTCTGATATTTTCTTTGAAGATATATTTTATCTGCCCTCGATTCATTTCTGACTGCTTTTACCAACAACCCTTTGTCTTTGTTCTTTGCAGCTATATAAACAATACCAAGTAGGTAAATTGAGGGATATAGACAATAGTTAAAAATTAACCAGACAGCTCCATCATCTGTGAACTCTTTTACAAAATACTATTTCAAAAGCTAGCTCTGGGCTGAAATAATTATGGTACTTTGAAAACAAAGTAATTATTTCCAATTAAATAACTTTTATAGTTCAATTAGAGTGCCATATGGAAGAGTTTTTGTCTACAAAACAGCTAGAAGATGTCTGAAGGATTGCAAAGACGCAGGTTCATTCCCCCTATGGAGGCAGGAGGAAATTTTCTCTGGGACAAGCCTAACTCACATACAAGAAAGGTATGAAGCTATTAGAGAGCATTCAAAGAAGGGCTGCAAAGATGGTGAAGGGTCTGCAGGGGAAACCACAAGAGCTGCAGCTGAGGTCACTTAAATTTTTTACACTGAAGAAGAGGCTGAGGGTAGATCTCATTGCAGACATCTCATTGCAGGAGATCTCTCCTCACAAGGGGAAGAGAAGGGGCAGACACTGATCTCATTTCTGTGGTGACAGTGACAGTGACAGTGACAGGACGTGAGGGAATGGCCTGAAGCTGTGTCAGGAGAGGTTTAGGTTGGATATGAGAAAAAGGTTTTTCAGCCAGAGAGTGTTTGGGGACTGTAACTGGTTCTCCAAGGAAGTGGTAGAGTTCAAGCACTTAAACAATGTTTTCAGGAACACACATGGTGTGATATTTGGGATATTTTGTGCAGGGCCAGGATGGTCTTAGTGGCTCCTTCCAACTTAGGATAGTGGCTGTTTCTGTGATTCATCTGTTCACTGGCTTTTACAGCCTCAGGTAGCAGTGCAACTGGGAGAAATTAAATCTGTTTCAAATACATTAGCACTCCCTTTACACTCCTCTGAGAGAAAAGTCACAACTTCTATTTCAATGTTCCCAACTTCCAGACTGCTTTAAGACACTAATGATACAAAACAACCTGACATATACTTCAGACTGGTAAAAGGTGAGCAGGAGCCTGACAATTTTGTCATTCTACAATTGAAGAGGTTAAGAATAGAAATCCTGAAAAAAGATAAACTGACATATACAAACCTAATAAGTTTTACTGTCCTTTTCTAAGAAGAATGGGTGGAAAAAGACACCAATTCAGCCACAAATGGGTAAGACTGAAGGAAGGAGAAATAATGAAAAAGCACTAACTCCCCAGACCCAAATTAGCTCATTTCCATGCTAATGGTTCCCAGGTTTCATGCTTTGCTGCAGATGTTGGCTGTGCAGGAGGATCTGAGCAGCCAGGTCTGGTGCAAGGAGTTTGGAGGGGCATCTGTGAACGTTAGGAGATGGTCCATGATGGGAAGGGGTTATCTCACATCAAAGCAGCTCTGTCCTGCCATGCCTGTTTCAGTCCAAACAGTCTGCTGTGCCTTGCATTTCCTAGGTAAGTATCTGGGATTCTTCTAGACTTATTTTTATCTTTCAGGATCTGAAGTGAACAGACCATTGAAAATAATGATCTCAAATATGGACTACAGCTGCTTCTATATCTTATTAGGTGTTCAATGCAGAAGTTACAAACTTTTTCCTGCCCTTTTGTAACGTTTTCCCTGTACTTTTGGGTGAAACCTTTTTGACTATGCTAGTGTACATCTTACAGCTCTATGGAGTTTGCATGGCCAAAGTTTGGTAATGGGAGGGTCCCTGGGGTGGCTTCTGTGAGAAGCTGCCAGAAGCTTCCTTCATGCCCAGCTGTCCATTTTAGGCTATAGGTGAGTGGTGAAAAGGATAATGTAACATAGCTCCTCGTGCAATAGAGAAGCAAGAGAAGAGAGACAGAGTGAGTTTATTTAAAGAAACACTAGACTTTATATAGGGTAGTACGTGAAAAACAGAATAGAAAAGACTCATTGGTCCAAGAAGGCAACACCTCTTTGAAAACATGCTTTGTGCAAAACATCACAAGACACTCACACAGCTCTCACACACCCTGCAGGTGCGTAATCATTGTTATAATTTCTTATCCTTGTGAAGGCTGAGAAAGGCAAGGCTTCAAGGCTGCTTTTTCCCTGGTTTCCAGCAGCATCCAGCAACATCCAGCAGAGCCAGTCTCTGGTGGGTCCAAAGATGGATGTGCTGTAGGTCAAGGTTGGGACAATTAGAAAGGGTGGCAAGGCCTTAGTGATAACATATTGAAGAAGAAACATCAAGTTATTGTGCAGTTGTAATTGTGGCCAGAGGAGAGTGGGATGAGAATAAGTGAGAGGAACAACTCTGCAGACATCAAGGTCAGTGAGGAAGGAAAGGGTGGAGGTGATCCAGGTGCCAGAGCTGGGTTTCCTCTGTAGCCCCTGGTGCAGCTCATGGAGATCCACAGGGATGCAGAGATCCACAGGGATGCAGATCCACCTAGTGCCCAGGAGGAGACCCACACCAGAGCAGGGGGATGCCTGAGAGGAAGCTGTAACCCCGTGGGAGGATTGTATGGTCTCATGGAGAGAGGAGCAGCCTGTCCTTGAAGGACTGCACCCCATGCAAGAGTGACCCATGCTGCAGGAGTTTGAGGAGACTCTTGCCCATGTGATGGACTCATGTTGCAGCAGGTCCAGGGAGATGTTGCTTGTGAGATGGAGCCACGTTGGAGGAACTCATGGAGAGCTGTCTCCTGTGGGAGGGATCCCACAGTGCAGCAGGGGAAGGACTCCTCTCCCTGAGCAGTGGGAGGAACAACTTGTGATGGATTCACCACACCCCCATTCCCTTCTCCTTGCACTGCTGGGGAAGGAGGTAGAGCTGGGAGAGAGGGAGGGGTGAGGTAAAGGTATTTTGAAGATCCTATTCCACTTCTCCTTACCCTGCTCTGATTTGTTAGTAATAAACTCAATTAACATCTCTAATTTTGAGCCTGTTTTGCCAACTACAGTTTTTGGTGAGTGATCCCTTCTAGTCCTTGTCATGAACCTTTTGTGATATCTTCTCTCCCCTGTCCCACTGCAGAGGGGAGTGGGTGAGAGGTTTTGGAGGGTGCCTGGCATCCCATTCCAATGGTCCAGTTCAAGTGCAGTGTGCTTGTATGCACCTATGTGCACTGAGCATGTGGCATCAGACATGGTGAACTGGGGGAAGAACTTCATCAAAAGCAAGTCCCACAGTCTGTTATCAAATTTTACCCCTGCTCCAGTGCACTAAGTTGTTAAAAACTGCTTTTAAACATTTTCCAGTCTTGCTGTACTCATATTATACACTTCCAAATTATTATTGCAGACAACTTTTTTCTTTTTTATTCATGGTCACCCTTCAAAGTTTATCATGAAGAGATTTTAAAATTATAGGCTACATTAATACAGTTGTCTCCTCTATAGAACATCTTGTGGCATACTTTATAGTTCTTAACAAGACTGTTCTTTTTCTCTCTGTCTCAAATAAGCTTTAACAAAGAGAACTCAAAACCAGTCATGGTCTACAAAATCTTTCATCATGGGAAGACGAATTGAGAGCTTTTCATTTTTTTTGAGAGGTTTAATTTTAGCATAATTGTGCTACTATAGATTAGACTGGATTATTAAATCTATTTTACCTTTCCTGATGTTAAGATTTTCAAAGAATCATTCCAAACAAGATTATTTCAAGTGCTAAATGAGAAATTTACATCTAAATAATTCAGTAGAAGCAAATTTGGGCTACTGAGGTAATTATCTTTTTATATTGTCTAGTTTCTGGAGAACATTCTGGCTTTTTATGGAAAATGGAGAACAAGTCAAAAAACTTCTCTCACTGCTCTTCTTTCTGGACAAGTTTATCTGTCAGCATCTTGGTTTTCACAGTGAAGAAGGTATTGCCCATGTAACACAGTTGATTCTGAGAATGAGGATTAAGACTATAGCACCAAAACAAGTATGAGGCTGAAGCACATAACTGACAAAGAATGAAGAAAGCTGGATCAAAAACTTTTCAATATAAACATTGGTTTCTTTCCCATATGCTATCCATGTTTCTATAAAATCACTGTCCTTCTCTGAGTTCAGGGCTTGATTCTTCCATGCAGTGAAGGAAGAGGTAAAAGAAAGAACATGAATTATCTGAAAAAAAATCATTATGAGATAAAGTCTTCCAGAGCTCAGCATAAAATCCAAAAAAAAAACCAAAACAAACAAGCAAATAAACAAACAAACAAAAATATTATCATATCATTTGAGGGCAGATTCTCCATGGTATCTAAAATGGACCTTGATAATGGCAATATGCCCCTGAGCTGGGTGCTATGAACTGTCCATTCCTCTACGTCTGCAACAGCCAGTGACAAAATCTGGGGCCAGCTTAGTGGTCCTAGGGACTCTCACCTGGCCTCTGGTTCTTCAGGTGTGCATGTGGTCTCCAGCCAGCTTCAGCTCATGTCTCAGATATGTCTGTGTGGCAAATAACTTATGGCCTCCGTTCAGGTACATTTTTTTAAGATTTTGGTCCTTAACAGCTTTAATGGAGCTCCACTATCACATGTGAACATGGATAAGAAGGTTTAGGTGCTGTAACTTTCAATCAGTTTTCACCCTGAGTGGCTGAGTGCCAGTGCCCTGGGAGCACTATTAGGTATAAATGTCACTGTCCAGAATCTGTTTGGGACTCCACCTGTGCTCTGTGCCCATGGGCCCAGGTTTCAGCTCAGCCCTGGAGCTCCAGTCCCTGCTGGTGCTCTGTCACAGGAACACCAGTCTCTGGGTCTGACTCCTGGATGGACCTTTAACATACACTGTAACTTCTATCCTGGATGGATCCAACTTCTCAGATGTATTCTGAACTTGACCCTAGCCCCGAATTTAGGGTTCTCTATTGGATTAATTTAGGAGCCCAATTTTGTTTTGTTAAAATCTTTTTGTAGCCCAACCTCCAGTCCCATTCCTTGCTCCATCATCTTCTGCCCACAACTAAAACCCCTCCAGGGAACTGGGCCTTGGTTCATCATTTGCCATTGTAATTGCAAGCTGACCCTGTAACCAGTGCCCAAATCTGTCTATCTTCTCAAGATCCCATGGGGTTCTGCACTGTTAGAGGTGTCACTGTCTGAATAAGGATGACACCCGAGTCCTTCGAGAGAAAATACTCAATCTGTCTGAGACCTCAGAAACCCAGGAACAACTGAAGGAAACAAATGATTTAGCACCTGTGAGCCAGCATATCTTTACAACTACTCAGTGCTGACATCCTGTTCTGCTGCTTGCATGACATGAGAGGAGAAAAAAAATTTCCATAACACAACATCATGTTAAGGTTAACCTAAATATTCCAGTATGGAAAAAAGGAAAAGCTTTAGAAGACTACCTCTAAAGAAGGTAAATGGAAAGTTAACAATTATTGACACACATATATTGGAATATGTGTTATTTCATTCTGGAGATAGAATAAGTTATTTTATCTGGGGGAAGAGAAACAGAAGGTATAAAGTGACACAGAGCAAAAATACCTGTAGATTGGCCTCTAAGAAATAGACACATGATAATGTCTGTCAGCTAGAGAAACATGTCCATGTAGGCAGTGCTCCATTTTAGTCATTAAAAACCAGGCAAAATGGAACAAGAAGTCAATTATGTATAGGCAGAGAGAAGAGGAGGTTATTCAGTAACAAAACTTTCCCTTTAATCTTATCTCTAACTTGAAAATCTGACATGTAGAACAATATCCGCTAAGTTTCATTGTCTTCAGGAGGATGCGTGTGGGATTGGGTTTGTATTTAGCAACTGGAGACAGAAGCTCTTTCTTTCAAAGAGAGGAAATAAACAGCATGGGTGATTTTTTGATTGCAGCTGAGTCAGAAAAGTTTCTAGATTTATGTCAAAACAGACCCCTTAAAGGCACTGCAAATGCTGATGCCAAAGTGGTATAAGCTTGGAGATATATTCATCCCATCCCTCTGCCAGTCTGAGGTTCAGCCTTAGATATTCTTGTAGGACTGTGTTTCCCAGTTTAGGCAAGGAGAGTGATAGCAGGGCTTACCTCTGTGAGCTCAGGCTGCATATCATTAAGGAATAAAGAAGAAAGAAACCTTTCAATAGGCAGCTGCAGAGAAATATAGTTTGGATAATTTGGGCTGAGCTGGAGTTTCTGCCATTTAAAATTCATGGTATCCTTAATCATGGTTTCCTTAATCCTATGCAGCAGTGAAATTTTTGGTAGCTAAACTGGTCCTTGTTTTGTCTGGGTTCCTCTGCCCACTAGACAGCCTGATTGGGGTAGATGGCAGAGATCAGAGAATATCCTGATATCACAGAATATCCTGATTTGGAAGGAACCTTCAAGCATCATGGAGTCTAATTCCTCCATTTGCTCCAACCCTGCAGAGTGAGTGGGAAGCTGTGCACAGGGAGTCCCTGATGATGTTTCCACCACGGGGGTGACATGCCAGCATGTCACCACACATAAGCTGCCACCAACAGGACACCTGGAAAGAGAAGGATATTTCTGACCATCCCATTTCCCAACACAGCTCCAAGCAGCTCTGACAGAACCCAGGAGAGAGAAAAGCAAGAAATAATTCCTAAGAACAAATTTATCCTAGCTATATGTCACTCAAACAAGAACATCCTCTTGCTCCTGCCTTCTTTGTGCAGCCCTTCTTCACCCAAAACTTTCCTCCCTTCTTCTTTGCTCCCAAGCCTTTATGAGAGCCAACAACCTTCCTTCTACAATTGCTCCTCTTAATGCAACGGGATCTCTTTCCCTGTTGGCAGCCTCTTTTCTCTGAATAAACATCACCCTTTTCTTCTTAAAAGTATGAGGCAGAAATGCAAGAAATTTACTCTATTCTCCCTGGACACTCAGTTAATGCTCACAGCTCACTTCCCAGCTCTTAAGTGTAGCTTTTACCTGCAACCCATCAAGCTAGGAAGGAAATACGTAGGTTCAGGTCTCATTTAGCCAAAGGATCTCTTGGGTGTTGCCTCTGCCTTGGCAGTTCAGATTCTAAGAACCAGCTCTCCTCAAATAAATGGGAGACTATAACTGTGACATAGATATTTATATTTTCACTTTTCTAATCTGCTGGCTTGAAAATTTGCCTCTGGTGTTTTTAGGATTCCACAGCTCTGATGAATCCACCTACTAGATTATTCTACACGTTTGCTGGTCATCCAACTAAAGTTATTATTACTCTGCATTAGAGTTAGGCATTTACATTTCACCCTTGCCATTGCATTGAAATCAAGGGGCTAATACAATGCATCTTCAGCCTTTCCAATCACTGGGGGGACAGCAAACATCTCTGATGTCACAGCTATATTTTAGGAAAGACATGGCATATATAATCCCTGTTGTTTTTACCAAGCTTAATGGCATGAACCTTATAAATTCTTCCATCTCCAGTCCATCCAGCATTCCTCTGGCTGCACTGTACTTTTAGGGGAAAAAAAACCATAAAGGTCATTCTGGTTTTCTGAGGCAGCTTCTCTAATATAAATGGAAAATTTGTGAGGCTGCACAGCAGGTTTTCCTACATCCAAAGGACTCAGAGAGAGAAGTAATTTCCAATAAGACATTATCAAAATCACCTTGGTAGTCTTTACTATCTGTATGACGTGAATCAAGAGCATGGGTGAATGAATCCTGCATTCTAAAGGCCAGAGTGAATGGCACTGAGCTGTTCACCTGCAGCTCTGGTACTCATACTGCAATGTGACACAGTCACTGGTAGCTGGGAAAGACTAGATTGCTCTGGCTGGGTCTGTTTCATGCTCTTGTTACAGCAGATTTTTGTATAAAGGGTTTGTGCAAATGGTTCCATACTTAGTGGGTCAGACAAAGATTTTTCCAGCACCTGTGTGATGAGGGGCCCACAGCACTTCTGCAGACACAGCTTCAAATCCCACTCTGCATCACATGGAATACAGACTAGGAGATTAATTTCCCTTGTTTCAGAGGAGTAGCTGAACCATTAGATCCCTGCTAGCAATATCTCTGAAACGATTTCTCATTTTGACAAGAAATGTCAATAAACCTTTCCTTGGTAGAGTTTTATGTGAAAAATAATCTTTTGTCAAACATGACTGGCACAGTTCTTTTGTGCTATCTCCAGTTCCTGTCTTGGGAAATACTTTTCATACTTTTCTGATACTTCCTCACTTATGATCTACCTCTTTCAGTGGTTTGAACCACACCTTCCTCAAATTCCTCTCCTAGAAAGAGGATAGTTGAGTCTGGAGTTTTTAATTTTGGCATTTTCTTCACTGCTTGTAATGTGAAGTACACTACAAGAACATATGGCTGGCTTCCTTCTCTTGGGAAGTTTTTAACATTGGCTTCTCCCAAGGGACAAAGACGTTCCCAATCTGACAGTGCCTCCATCTTTCTAGGTACTATCACTGCTATTCTCTTCCTCTCCTTTTCTGGACTCAAACAAGAATCAATGCATGACTCAGAATCCCCTTGGAGGGGGAATTTCCCTGTGTGCTTGGTCTCACCACATCATCAGTTGCTGAAGACAAGAAAAGAAGGTAACACTTACTACACGATCCTGGGGTGAAGTAGAATTTTACAGTGAATGCACCTCCTTGGTACACTTGTGTGGGGAATGCCATTCCAAATTAAAAGCAGGAGGCAAAATAGAAGTTCTCTCCTAGACTGAGATTTACCCCAGTGGGTCATTCCCTGAGTGTTCTCTGTCAGTGTACAGAGGAGCCAGGCTGAAATACAGATATAGAAATCACAGGCACTCCCTGATGTCAGACTTTAGAGTATGAGGGAAAATTGACTTTGCTTCTTACTTTGCAAAGAGGCAGTAAAACTTTTCAATCTTTGAAGCACCCTCTTTATTGGTTATGGGCACTGCCTGTATGGGACACCTATTTCACAGTGTCCAAGCAAATGAGTTTCAGAGTGACAGTAATGGTGGTAATCATTCAAGGACATCCATGTCAGGACTTTATAGTTTCAGGCACCTGGAGCTCAGCATATCAATGATACCCCATGGCTATATAAAAATAAATTGGGAGACAAGCTGATAAGGTGAATTATATATTGACTCATTGGGTGAAAGTAGTGCTTCCCAGAAAAATATAGCAAAGTAAGATGCTTGCAAGCTTTTCTTTACTGAGAAAACCAGAACAGGTGTCAGTGGAGCTCACTTGGCAACAAGTGAGTTCACAAGAGCAAAAGGATTCAACACTGTCATTCAGCATCTTTTGTTCTGCCATTCCTGAGAAGACACTGCAGCGAATGAGAGGAGTGAAAAGAGGTCCAGCTCAATGGCCATTTTTTCTGCCCTAAGATACAGCAAGAAAATGCATTGAGAAAATACACTGAGAAAATACACTGCACCCTGAAGGCTGAATTCTGCCTGCTAGGTATTAAATTCCTTCCAGGCAGGGATGGGTGACTATATTGGGTCTGGCCTTATGCCAAGCAGAACTGGAGAGAAGTGGTTGAACTTCTGCCAACTTCTCTCTTTGCTGAGTCAAGAGAGTCTCAATGAGATGAGAACATGGCCTTGTATGTTCATATGTTCACTTCATACAAAATACTGAGGTCTGCAAAAATAAAAGCATTATGAGAGCAAATGTACATCACCTATGACTCTGAGCTATTGAAATATAGAAAGGTGAATAGCTACATTTCAACTGTTGAGAGCCTGTCAAGGATGAAAAATAATTCTGTTTTGCAGAAATAGTTGAAATTGAGCTGCTAGAAGCTGATGTTTCTTTAAAAGGAAATTATCTTGTCCCCCCCACGCGCTATATGTACAATTTAAATTAACACAGAATAAATGAAGTTTTGAAATGCAAATGTGAAAATGAGTCAAGAATACATTATAAATAAAGTTTACATATGGTGATGACAAGTGTCATCACATCTAAGTAACATCCACCACACTCTTCAGAAAATCACTAATGCAGTTTGAATGCCTTCTTTCTTTAGTGAAATATGCATCAGTCAGATAGAAATATCCTCTACAGTTATAAAACATTAATACTTGCTTTGTGTTGCTTTGCTTCTTTACTATTCTTGTAATACTGTTCTTTACTATTTTTTAGGAGATGACATTTGAAGGCAGCACCTTAAAACAGCCAAGTGTGTTTCAAACTTTCCTGCTGGTTACATTCCCTGCATCTCAGATCAATGTCTCATAACTGTTTCTGGAAGATAAAGTCTTTCTTGATATGCATGTCCCAAAACTGGTGCCCATCCACCAAAGCCATCACCAGCTCTTTATTGGCTTTGATGCACTTCTCCTAGGGCCTCTCTAACCTCTGTCCATGACTCAGGATCCTATCCCAGCCCATCTCAGGGACATCAGTCCCTTTCCCAACAAGGTCATTACATGCCAGTCCTCAGGTCCACAGGCTGATGTCCCAGCCTCAGAGCATCTCTGTGCCCACAGAAGTGCCTGATGACCTGGGATGGGGCTGCACAGCCCCACCAGGGGAATGTCCCCTGTACCCATCCCCCAGAGAGTCCCTGTCCCTCAGCTATGACCTTACCAGTATTGAACAGAGCAGAAAAGATTATTCTGCAAGAATACCTTTCTGCTTATGCACTGCAATGTTTGTTTTTCCTGCAACAACATGACATTGTTGGCTCAATTTCAGTAGCCCCCAGATAATTTCTTGCAGAACTGCTACTTAAGCAGCTGTTCCCCATCATGTGCCAGTGTAACTGATTATTTCTGCTTACATGCAGGGCCTTCCACTTGCCCCTAGTGAATTGCATCTTCTGTTCTTTTCCTTGTTTTTCTTGCCCGTATCTTGAATTAGCCAATATTATTTTTAAATCTGGTTATGCCCTTCAACTATAGGTGCTATTGTTTGTTCTGGTATTTAGTAAGTACAGCATGTATTCCACCACAAAGCCTTTTAACTCTGGTAGACATTTTAAAGCGTAAATAATGCAGTGCCACTGAAGTTAAAAAGAGTTGACAATCTATAAACACAGACAAAATGGTCCACCAGGATGTTTGTTAAGAGTTTCTGAATATAAATGGCTAAACTATGGAAGCTGAATGACCAGGAGTACATTTGCTGTTGGAATGGTATTGCATAACTCTCATTCAAACCTGGAAAAAGGCCTCCATTTTCTATCTTGAATTTGTGGCACTAAAGCTTCACACTTTGACAGTCTCCTGGTTCTGTAAAAATGATGAAAGATACTGTCTTTCCCCCTAAATATTTAAATATTTCCTCACCATAATTGCTGAAGAGCTCTCAGAAGAAGTCAAGTGCTATAGAAAGACCATAGCTTTACACAGTGCTCACTGGTTCTTCACTATGTCTAAGTGGTGCATCCCATCCTGGGCTGCAAAACTATTGGAACTGGAAATTTTTTGTTGACATTTATCAGGAGAGTTATGCAATGAGATTGTATTCACAAGTTGAATTCAAAGAAAAAAATCATATGCAAAAGCTGAGAGCAATCAAACACACTGGGCTTTCATTTCAGTAGCATTTCTCACTTTATGATGTGAACTGTATTGGAGTAATACTTGGGATCAACAGGCAGCAGTACCCCAGTGCTCCTTTACTGCTAAACAAGATGTCTGAGCTGCTGTGTGCTGGAAACATCCACTTGGTTAAAGAGATGCCAAAAAATCTCAGAGCAGAGTGTAGTGCAATGTGGAATTCCTCCTTAAAAAACCCTGGAATTCAAGATGTTTTGCCTCCCATTATAATTCCAGAAGAAATAATTTTGTATACTTCCTCATATAACTGAGAGCAGCTACAATAATCCCCTGTGTAAGTTAATTTAAATAATATTAATCACAATAACATTATGTATAGATTGATTCTCAGGTGGAACCATTTAATTTGGATTTAGAGCTCTGTAGGTGTCATAGGCATTCTCTATGCTTGTTTCCTTGGAAAGATATTTGGATTTTTTGTAGGTCCCTGTATTACCTGGAAATCAGACTGTGTTCTCCTTGGCTCTAAGTAACCTCACAATGTTGAAAGCAAAGAAGATGAAGGCTTTAAGATTGCCATTGTCTTTTCTTGTCATGTAAGAGAAGATGAAATTAATCTCACATGTAGGGTAGACCAACTACAGACCATTCTTAAATCTTCATCTTCACCAAAAAGTTGCCATTCCTATCAAAATGAAATCAGATTTAATCTTCTACAGTAAATCCTGCAACACTAGAAAATGACAGGTTTTGGTGATTTAGAGAAATTCAATATCAAAGAGATAGCTCAATCATGAATCTATTATCCTCCCCCTATGCAAGGAAGATGTTAGTGAATGTAAAAACAAGATCATGGAATGGAGAAACAAGTACTCTGCTGAGCCCATACACATTAATTGTATCCTTTCAGAGAATGACTAAAGATTACCATGAGTCAACAATTCCTCCTAAACATTTTGTCTAAGCACACCTACCATCCCAGCCTGACTGGCAACGAGCAGATTAACATGCTTCAGTTATGATGGCAGCTCAGTTTGAAATAAATCACTATTAACAGCAGCACACCAGGCATCAGGGCTCTCTCTGCCATACAGCCAGTCACTTCAAGTGTCATTTTGCATACTCTCCATTTCCTAATGCAAGAAACCTTCATAAAGAAGATAAGAGAGTGAGGGGCAAGAGTTGTGTGGGGAAAAGAACTGCCTAGCAATCCAACTGAATTAAATCCTGTTTTTATCTACAGGCCAGCAAACTGGAGTCCTACACACTCACATATGCAAAGGATCTGATGAAGCAACGTTTCAAAAACATTGTCTTTCAAAAACCTGCCTGGCACCCTTGTCAACTCATTAAAGAGCTGCTAGAGAACTCAGCTCAGGGGTCTGGCTCTAAGATGACATGATGAAAGTCTTTTTTGGCCCAGATCCCAGCATTTTTGTAGTTTTACCATCCTTGAACCCAAATATGCCTGGAAAGACAAGTGACAGTTCCAGCTTCCCTGGTTTGTGAAACAGGGATGCAAAAAAAGGACTTCTCAAGAGCCTAATAATTGTATTCATAATTTATTTAAAAATGGAATAGAATTCTTTCCCCCCAGACAGAAGAAGGAGAAAAAACAAAAGGAATTTCCTTTCCCTTGGAAATATGAAGGTTTCTAGGTTTTGTTCCTGTTCCAAGGTTTAATACATGCACAGTACTACATACATACACCACCCTGACAGACTTTCCCCTCTTTGAAGTGGCTGACAGGGGGATTTCCTTTTAGGATATGTCTTATACTGCAGTAACTGCAGGATACTGATCAGGATGGATTTAAAATCTCATACAATGTAACATTTCCCTATTTGAAGCCTAATTAGATTTATTGTATACATCCACAGGAAACATCCCCATCCTGTAACAAGAAAAACACTTTGAGATCTAAATGTTAAACCATCTAAAACAAGCTAAGAATTATTTTTTGATTGAAAAAGTTATGCAGAATAGCCTTATATGTGTTTTTTTATGCTTTTAGATTCTTTCGTATGTCTCAAATTCAAGTCTCCTTTCTAGTATTAATTTCAGTTGTAGTTTCATCAATCAATCACTCCTAGCACTTTCTGCCTCAAGAAAATAAAATTATTGTAAATGGATTGTCTTCTGTGTACTATAAAATTTTCACTTTAGAGGTGAATTTAATATTAATTTCCTTTTAACTTTTGTTGCAATTAACATGCAAGTGAAAGGTCTTTTGTATTAAAGGAGAAAAAAAAATCCCTCCTTCAAAGGAAGCCCGTAAAGTATCAAGAACCATCTACTGCTTTGTAAAAAGTATGATTCATTCAGCAGTGCAGGTGCTTCAGGGATTTAACAGCATTAGAGGAGAGTGATGGTGTGCACACGAGAGAGAGATGAGCCAAGAAACAGCTGTTCTCTGAAACCTGGTTGGGAAAGAGTGAAAGAACTGGGGGAAACTTCTGGGTGGTCCAGAGGACAATGTGAAGGACAGCAGTTCTGTTTTGGGAAGGTTGATTTTTTTTTTTTTCAGATTCTTGAAACTGTATTTGATTCTGACAGGATAAAGGCCCTCCTTTTTTTTTTTTTTTTTTTTTTTTCTTTTGCTTCATCATGTTTCTTCTCTGGTTCTGAAAGAAACACCAAACCTAAACTCAACCAACCAAAAAAACAGAAACACCCAACAATACTATCGTCCACAGTAAAAATTGAAAGAATCATTTGAAAATTGAAAACCTAAATTCACTCTCTTAAAAATGTGGGTTTCTTCTAAGACCTAAAAATTTACACTGCTTCTACAATTTCCTGGGCATACAGACCTCTTTTTATTAGTACCAAACAGCTATTCTTGATCAGTAGCAGTGCCCAAAATGTCTTGAGTAAAAGATTTGTAGTGGTCACACCTGCTAATCCATTTTCAAAACCTGAGCAATAGCTGGGTGGGTGAGGAAGAACTAGACTTGAAAGAGAGAGAAGGAACACACAGCTCCAACCATTGTTTAAAAGCTGCATTATTCATCTCAAATCCCTTATTTCTCTTCATAAAATCCCCATGCTTACACCATCTTCTGACCTTTTTATGTGAATATGTGTATCCATGAATGAAGGGAGAGATAAGAAATTTATTTGCATGTGAGGCAGCTGCTGCTTCAGAGAAAGGGGAAGCAGAAAATTGACATATCTTGCTGCCTATTTATACTCTGACATTTTTTTTCTTTTTTCTTCTTGTTTTTTCTTTTTTTTTGGGAGGGGGTCCTTTTATTTATTTCCCCCTAATTTTTTTGGCATAATTGGGGCATGCAATAATTTAGCTTCATTGCTAATAAATTTTAAAATATTTCATTTCTATTTTTACCATACTGAAAAAAATCATCTGCAAAGCACAGCAAATGCTGATTGTTTCTATCATCTGCTCAGAAAGTCCTCTTTCTCTCTGATGTTTCAGTCCATGAAACCTTGCATTTCTTTTACCATGGCTTTCATTAATTAGTCTGAATGGTTTTACTAACCAGTGTTACAATTTTCAATCCATTCTCTTATGTCCTGTGCTTGCTTTTCTACTGACATCATATTGGGATATGCATTCATCTGAGGAAAGTGATAGACAGGGTTTTTAAAAGACTCAATCAGTGCCAGTTCTTTTTTTTTTTTTTTTTTTTTTTTCTGTAGTATTAGAACATCTAAATTGTTGAATTGTTGCCAAGAAGAGGAAAAAAAGTGAGGGAGCTATAGGAGCAAAAGCCCAATCCACCAAACAGGTAAAGAGACAATTCCAAGCTAATTTACTCATATTCTGTCATTTCTATCACTACTCAAGTTTAACATTCCAGATACAGTGGCTTTCTGTCAATTGTTTGCTTTTCCTTTCCTGAACTGTTGTTTCAAATATTCATTTAAATAAAAGTATGCATAATAACACAAGTGCTCCTTCATAATGTGTTGGGTATGAAGCCATCTTTATTGGAGAACCCTAGAGAGCTTTGCAGAGCATGGTGCCAGGTTTGCAATCCTGAGGACATAAATAATCCCACTAAAGTGAATGAGATCATTATTTGCATGATTAAATATCATAACATTAAACTGTACATAAATGCTACTGCTGTGGGTAGAGAGGGGGAAGGAGGAGTGTGACATAAACTTTCAGGTGACAGAAGAGGAATGAATTCTGCCTGATTTTTCATCCTTCAAAAGCCTTCTAGTGACAGTATTATTTTTAAATGGCTTTTAGTGATTTTGTGACACTGCCAAGTCATTTAGCTCTATTAAAAAAAAAAAAAATAGAAGAGATCCAATAGCAGCAAAAACTGAATAATGTGCAGTATTAATCTAGTGCCAACTGAGTTTGGGACTTACAGGACTTTCTGTGTGCATGTGAAATTACCTTGTTGGAGCCCCAGCTCATCCAGCCTTCACCAGGGCTTTGGCAGGACCATCCCTCTCCTGCTCCCCAGGATGGTCAGGATTCTTCCTGCTCTGCAGAGCCCAGAGCATTGCTGCAGTGGGTGCCAATGCTCAGATCTTGTCCCTTCTTGATAACAAAGGTTATGCACTCCAGAGGTGCCCTGTGGCTGGCTCAGAAATACCTGCCAGAAAGGAGCACACCGTTACCTAAACCCCCTGCACTGCTTTGCCATCACCACTGAGCAGAGAGTAGGCTCACCAAACACACAGATGGCACAGAGCTGGGGAGGGCTGCTGGCATGGAGGAGGACAGGTTTAGTTTGCAACATGTTCTATTTCAAATTTGGCACGCAGAGTGGAAAAAACAATGCATTCCAGTGAGGGCAAATGCAAGATACTTTTATGTAGGCTGCTATGCACATATGGAGCAAGAGACACCTGCCTGGGCCTTGAGGACAGTAAAGTTTCAGTAGGTCATCAGATCTGAATAAGATTGTGAAGGGAGGACAACAGGTATGTCCCAGGATATATAAATAGGTGTGCAGATCATAAAATGTAGTCCTAGTTATGAGACAACTTTCCACTGTAGGATCAAGTTGAACTGTAAGAATTTCACAAGAAAATCATGAAAAGAAAGAAAGAAAGAAAGAAAGAAAGAAAGAAAGAAAGAAAGAAAGAAAGAAAGAAAGAAAGAAAGAAAGAAAGAAAGAAAGAAAAGAAAGAAAGAAAGAAAGAAAGAAAGAAAGAAAGAAAGAAAGAAAGAAAGAAAGAAAGAAGAAAGAAAGAAAGAAAGAAAGAAAGAAAGAAAGAAAGAAAGAAAGAAAGAAAGAAAGAAAAGAAAGAAAGAAAGAAAGAAAGAGAGAAAGAAAACAAAAACCATGAAACAAGAGTATATAACCCAGAACAAACAAAAAAAGATCAGAGATCTAGAAAATTTAACACATGGGGGGAAAAAATGACAGAAAATATGTTACTTAGCCTAAGCAATGAGAAGAGGAAGAGGGAGTAGATAGAAGAGACATTCATTAAATATGTATAGACTACTGCCAGGATAATCTGCTCTCCTTGTTCATGGTGGACAGGACAAGAAGTGATGTGCTTAGTGAATGCTGCAAGGAATGTTCAGGTTAGATATGAAAATGATAAGGATGGAGAAGCATAAAAATAGACTGCCTGGGGAGGTACAGAGCCTCTATCACAGGAAAAATGATGAGAGTTCTCTCTGCCATGAGGTAAATGAAACTGCTAGTACTGTGATTCAGTGCATATAGTAACATTAGAGAACTGGGATGTCCCTATCTTGATTTCATCTTATCTCTTTTGAATGGGTGTCTCCTTAAACTACATTATATATTTGTTTCCTTTTCCTTTATTTATCATGATATGTATTGAGCAATCTGAATGAGAAAGATGCTTTCTTTCTGTGCTCTGTGGTAATAGCACTAACAATTATAATTTATTTCATTAAAGAAATATATACATTTTTTAATAAGATTTCTCCTTTTGTAGTATCATTTTCATGTTAAAGTAATGCTACAATTTCCATGAGATTTATCTAGGAGCAAGGATATGTGTTTCTATTACTATTGTGAAACCAGTATTAACCCTTTCTGGGTTAGCATGGTCATGCAGGAAAGATCCATCTCTGTTCACAAAAATGCCACTCTTTCCTTATCTGGGCTCTGAAAAACAAGAATTTCCTCTGCTTATATCTGTACAAAACCTGCCTCACACATGGGACACAGACTTGGCTGGAGTTCCCAAATCTATTGTAGTGTAAATACAGAAACAATCAGTGAAATCCTTCCTAAATCTCCATGTCTTCCTGATAATAATACTAATAACTATAATAATAATAAAAGGTGAATTAAGCTGGAGGGGTGTTCACGGAGGCTCAAACCCAGTGGAAGTCAATCACATGCCATTGTTAAGCACTCCAACTCTCAACAAGCCAGAGCTCCAAGTGGGGTAGCACAGCTCCCTTCCAGGCAGGGCCTCTGTCCACACTGCTGCTGTTAGAAGGCAGCTGCATATTTACCTCAGAGCTCAGCAGGCATCACTCTTGTCTTTTGAAACACAAAGGAAACACCTCTCCCTTACTTTGCCATAGTCTAATGTGTAGACTGTATCTCCTTCAGCTGCTTCCAGCAGCATGGCTTCAGCTCCTAAACTGGAGGTTTCAGCCTTTTCCCTGTTACAGGGTTCAGACACCTTAACCAGGTTTACTTTGGGCAGAGGAGGAATGGGAGAGATAAAGATTGGTACCTCTACCTCTCCAGGCTGTGCCACCATGCGCGACATATCCAGGTTTGCTGGCACAGAGGAGAGGAGCAGAGTAGCAGGAACAATTTCATCTGCCAGCACGGGGAGTGAGGAGTGGATTTCTATCCAGGCTCTGTGCATGGGACAGTTTCTGTTATTTCTACAGCCTCTTTAATGTAAATGCTGTCAGGATAGCACCATCAAACATCCACTTAACACGGGGTGGTTAGAGCCACAGTCCTGGCAGTGGCATCACCTTTCTGAGAGGGTCTGAACTTGCTCAGGCACTGGTGGAGGGGTTCTCCACTACCCTGGGCAAGTGTGCTCTCTCCAAGCAAGGCCTGAGGATCTTCCTTGTGGTGAGGCAGAGGGATGCCCGGCGGCAGCATCAGCTCTCACTGAGCGCTGTGAGCACCTGTCAGGCAGGGCGGGACAGTCCGGGGCGCCTGGAGAAGAGCAGCTCACAGAAACCTCAGTGACGCTTGGAGGAGCCTCCGGGGAGCAGGGACCTGCTCTGCGGCACGCCCCGCCCCTGTCCCCCTCCCAGAGCCCGGCTGCGGCTGCTTTAACCGGCCGGGGGGGTGCTGGCAGCCCCGCCGACGTGGCGGGCATCAGCTGACCGTGCCGGGCTCTGCCTCCTCCGGCCGCCCGCCCGCACTCCGCTCCGCGGCGGCGGCTCCGCCGCGCTCGTCCCGCGGCTCCGGGGCAGCGGCTCCGCCGCCAGCTCCGGCAGCCCCGCGCTCCCTGCGCTTCGCCCTCGCCCTTTCCTCCTGCTCCTCCTCCTCTTCCTCTTCCTCCTCCTCCTCCTCCCTGCCGCCGGGGAAGTCCCTGAGCCGGAGCACTCCCTGCCCCGGCCCGCGGAGAAGTTGGGATACTCCCATCTGGCTTCCCAGAGCTCTGAGTTTAGGGCGGGATTTTCATTTTCCGGTCTTTCGATTTTTTTAGATCTGGATTTTGATGTGATTTTTTTTTTTTTCTCCTCCTTTCTTCCTTTTTTTCCCTCCTTTTTTTTTTTTTTTTTTTTTTTTTTTTTTTTTCCTTTCCCTGTTGCCAAGCAAGCCGAGTGTCTGCGATGGATGGGAGCCCCGAGCCCGCTGCGGGCTGCGGCGCCCCGTGAGCCAGGGGCATGCCCCGCCGCCGGGGGAAAGCGGGCGGGCAGCCCCCGGCCGGCGGCTCTGGCGCCGTGACCGAGGATGCCCGAGACCTGGCCTCCTCTCCCCTCCTGCCCGAGCTCGCAGCGCTGCCGCTGACCGCAGCCGCGGGAATTACAGCAACTCCTGGGCACCAGACCTCGGAGCGGAGCCCCGGGATCCCCGGAGAGAGGAGCTGCCCGCTGTGACCGGCTCCGCAAGGCGGCTGCCCCCACCCCTCCGTGCCTCCGGCCTCCGGATGGGGCCGCGGATCGCCCACCGGGCAGCGGGGCTGCGCCCGTAGATGCTCCGCTCCTCCCTCCTGCTCTCCGGACCCGCGGCTCGGTCTCACCCCCTCGCACCGCCCCGAGGAGGGCGCGCACCGAGCCCGCCGGGGCTCCGCGGGATGCGGCTCCGCGGGGCGCCGCGGGAGCGGGCTCGGGGCTCGGGCCGCCTGCGCTGAGCCGGCGCAGCCGCCCCCCGGACCCCGGCGGTCAGACAGCCCCGCCGCCAGCCGCGCCGCCAGACACCGGGGACCTGCCTATAAATGTGATCCCCGCACCGCCACCCCACCGCCGCCACCCGCCCTTCGACATCCCCTCCCTCCTCTCCCGCGGTTCCATCCCTCCCCTGCTCCCCTCCCCAAAGACGGTGTGTGCCCCCCCGCCTCTGTCCCCCCCCCCCCGCCGCCCGCCGGTGCTCTGCCCCCCGCCAGTCACCGCCATGGAGCTCTCGGAGGTGCGGTGCCTGAGCGACAGCGATGAACTTTACACCATCAACAGGACTCCCCCCGGCAGCGGCAGACCCCAGCGCCTGCTGTGGCAGACGGCCGTGCGCCACATCACCGAGCAGCGCTTCATCCAGGAGCACAGCAGCAGCAGCGGCGGCAGCAGCAGCGGCGGGGGCAAGGGCTTCAGCTCGGACGAGACCTGCTGCCCCAACCACCACCCGCACCCGCCGCACCACCACCACCTCCGGCGGCAGTCGGCCGGACGGAGTTTGGGCAGCGAGCGCCACAACAACGGAGGCACCAAAGTCTTCCCGGAGGGCACGAGCAGCAGCGGAGACTTGGGCTTTCTGCCCCTGGACTGTGCCCCCAGCAACTCCGACTTCTTCCTCAACTGGGGCTATACATATCGCGGGGTCATCTTCCCCACTCTCCGCAACTCCTTTAAGTCCCGGGACTTAGAGCGCCTTTACCAGCGCTACTTCTTGGGTCAACGGCGCAAATCTGAGGTGGTCATGAACATCCTGGACGTGCTGACCAAGCTGACCCTACTGTTCCTCCACTTGACCCTGGCCTCTGCTCCCATGGACCCGATTAAGGGCATCCTCTTGGGCTTCTTCACAGGCATTGAGGTGGTGATCTGTGCCTTAGTGGTGGTCAGGAAGGACACGACCTCGTACACCTACCTGCAGTACAGCGGTGTTGTCACTTGGGTGGCCATGGCCACGCAAATTCTGGCGGCAGGACTGGGCTGTGGCCTCCTTGGGGACGGCATTGGCTATGTGCTCTTCACGCTTTTTGCGACCTACAGCATGCTCCCTCTGCCACTCACCTGGGCCATCCTGGCTGGACTGGTCACCTCTGTCCTGCAGCTCGTCATGCAGCTGGTTATCCCCAGGTTTGCCGTGACTTCCCTCAACCAGGTACCGTGGTGAGGGGAGGGTGGGAACAGTCCTCTTGCTCCATCACCCTGAGTGAGAGGAGGTGTGGGGGGATGTCCCAAAAGATCCCTTCCCTTTTAATCTGGTGCTCAGAAGTTCATTAACTGGAAGGGAGATCATAGGCAAAAGTCAACCTTCCTGTCTCCTTCAGTCTGCCATTGCCCATCCCAGTGTTTGATCTCAAACTGGGAGTTGGGACACATTCTAACCACCCTGTCCCCTCTGCTTGTATATTCACTACATTGCTGTCCCTTGAAATAGCATTGGGGAGAGAAGGTCCTGGGGCAAGTGGAGAGGATGGATCATTTATTATTCTCCTCCCTGACTTCCAGCAGTGGTTTGTGGTTTGAGATTATTCTGTTTTGGCCAAACTCTCCCAGTGCTACCATTTACTGCTCATGCAGTTTAACTCTGAGTCTGCTGGGTCAGCTGGTACTTTTATATGTGAAGGGCAGCTTGATCTGAGCTGTGGGAAAACAGGAGCGAAGCATGCTTCTCTTTTGCAAGGAGAAACCAATCAAACCTCAGTGAAGCCAGAGCAAAGCTCCCCCGGGAGATTTGGTGTGGGATCCAGGCTGTCTTAAAGGACACTAGGAAGCCTTTTCTAATGCTGGTGTGCTGAATCCTTACAAGTGATGTCTAAGACAGAATGCTGGTTACATGGTGGAGTGTTGTGTGGTGCAGGCTGCTGAGAGGCACTGGTCAGGAGGGGTCTGAGGAGTTAAAACCATGTCTCACCTGACTTCACACTCAGAGCAGTTCTTCCACAGAAAAGTGAGAATGCACTAAACTCCCCATATCTCTGCAAGGTAAGAACAGTGGGTACTAGGACAACTTAATCCTGGAGATTCTTGCTGCTCCCTTTTCCCTCCCTTTCCAGATTGTCACAGCTCAGTGCTATCAATTTTTTATAGCAGATTATCATCTCCATTTGGCTTGCTCCACGGAATCAGGGAGAAAAGTGTGGAGATATTGTCAGATAATCCCAGCTGGTGCCATGTTATTTACACGACTGTTGGGATGTGCACCTGGGAAGTGACTGATCTTGCACCCGAAATTTTGATGTCCATGATTCTTGTGACACATCTGCCTTTCTTAGATCCTGGTCCTCCTGAAAGCCCTGCCCACCCTTACTACATGAACTTGTTAGCTGTGGGCTGCCTGACCTCATGTCCCAGTGATTGGACTCACCTTGTTTCGGGAAAAGCTGCCACAGTGTGTTGTCCCTGGCTGAGCCCTGTGGATGTGAGACAATTAGGCTGTGGCAGAGTTGTTGCCCAGCCCTTGGTGATGTGCTGATGAATGAACTGCAGCCATGTCCTACTCCCATGCACTGCTGGTGCTGTTAGTGACGGGTCAAAAGCTGTGTGAGTTATGCTGATTTCTTAATTTACTTCCATGTCCTTTCCCGGAGCTATGAGTAATGCTCTGCTATCTCATTACGCACCAGTATCGCAGCTGTTTAGCTGCTACACACACACAACACACACATTTCCCACAGACATTTCCCAGGAGAGACACTAATATCTTCGCTTTGTAGCCAGTTGTGTGAAAGAACTGCCTTGGAGCGGTGCACAATGAGAGATTACCAGTTCATGATTGCCTTCATGAACTACAAATATAAAGCTCCTTAACAGGCTCCGCGCAGCTCGTCACATGTCGGTGCTGATTTACACCGCCTCCCGCCCGCCCAGGGACCACTTAACACAGCTCGCAGGTCCGGCCCTTTGCCTCCAGCCGCTGCGGGAGAGGCCGGACCCTTCCCCTTGCGGGGCTGCTCCCGCCGCGGTGCCCGAGGAAGGGTCGGAGCCGCTCTCGGGGCGCGGGGCAGCGCGGGGTGCGCGGCCCGGGGCGCTGTCCGCCCGCGCGGTGCTGAACCGCCGCGGCGCGGCCCGGGGGCTCCCTCCAGCGGCCCCGCCGGGACCGAGCCCGGCCCCGACCCGCAGGGACCCAGCGGGGACCGAGCCCGGCCCCGACCCGCAGGGACCCAGCGGGGACCGAGCCCGGGCCGGGTCCGCAGGGACCCAGCGGGGACCGAGCCCGGCCCCGACCCGCAGGGACCCAGCGGGGACCGAGCCCGGCCCCAGCCCGCAGGGACCCAGCGGGGACCGAGCCCGGCCCGGGTCCGCAGGGACCCAGCGGGGACCGAGCCCGGCCCCGACCCGCAGGGACCCAGCGGGGACCGAGCCCGGCCCCGACCCGCAGGGACCCCGCAGAGACCGAGCCCGGCCCCGACCCGCAGGGACCCAGCGGGGACCGAGCCCGGCCCCGACCCGCAGAGACCCAGCGGGGACCGAGCCCGGCCCCGACCCGCAGGGACCCAGCGGGGACCGAGCCCGGCCCCGACCCGCAGGGACCCAGCGGGGACCGAGCCCGGCCCCGACCCGCAGGGACCCAGCGGGGACCGAGCCCGGCCCGGGTCCGCAGGGACCCAGCGGGAACCGAGCCCGGCCCCGACCCGCAGGGAACCAGCGGGGACCGAGCCCGGCCCGGGCCCGCAGGGACCCAGCCCGCAAGGTCTGAGCCCTCAGGGACGGAGCCGGTCCGCAACCCCGGAGGGACCGAGCCTGCTAGAGACCCTGCAGGGACCTAGCCCGGTCCCGGCCCCGCAGGAACCGAGTCTGTCCCTGGCGCCGCAGGGACCGAGCCCGCCGGTGCCGAGCCGTCCCCATCCCGGCAGGGACCGAGCCCCAGGCGACCCTGCAGGGACTGAGCCCGCCGGGACCGAAACCGCAGGGACCCCGCAGGGACCGAAACCGCAGGGACCCTGCAGGGACCGAGCCCCGAGACCCGGGCCACCCCTCGCCTGGCAGGACGGGCCAGGGCTCGGCCCCGGGGAGCCGGACCGGGTGCCCGGGTGGGGCACAGTCCTACTTGGGCACTTTCTAGTGTTGCACCATTTCTTACCTTTGGCAGAGGATTGCTCAGTCCTTTCAGACGTTAGTGGATCGGGGCTTCTGCGGCTGATGAAGGATGTAGAAGTATTGCTTCACAGATGAAGACAGGAAATTTAAATGACTGTGTCATCAAGGTTATGTAGGAAATCTTTGGGCCAACAAATATTTCTTTCTCCTGCAGGCAAAACATTCTCTTTTATCACAAGGCTTATTTTCCAGGTAAAACACAGCATCTGCCCTTCAAAGAAGCCTTACTAGACTATTTGATTATGTAGCATCTTTGATTATGAGCATCTTTTTTTTTGAGCCTCAGGATGCAGACAGTGCTTACACTGGACAAAACCTATGAATTAAAGTATGCAATGAAAGAAAAAGCAGATGGCAAAACTACGATCGTGGTACAAATTATGGATTTTCTACTGATTTTTTTTAAATCGGAATTTCATACAGGAAAAATACTGAATTCAGTTCTAAACAGAAAAAACAACAACAACAACAACAAAAAAAAGTCTGAAGTCAATTTAATACTATAGCCAGTAGCTTCCATGGGCAAAATGGTTGTGATCCTCTTCTCAGTCACACAAGTATAAGTCAGCCATACATCTGTCTAAACTGATAAAGTTGCAATAGTTTACACAAAAGGAAAAGCAAGTGCTGCTATGCGTTTTCCCCTAACCTCTTAATGAAGTTTAGTTTTCACTGATAAGTGTGTTCACAAGCAGGTCCAACCATTAATAATGCTGCATACTAGCATGCAGTACTGCTGCCTGGTTCACTAGTTTTCATGCACTATCATGAATACAAATAATTCTCTCTGTTTACCTTTTTTTTTTTTTTTTTTTTTTTTGCAGTAACACTTAAGATGTCACCTGATTTTTCTTCCCCAGCATCCTAGAAAAATGTGAAGGAGAAAGGCTTGAACCTAGATTTTCTCAAATTAACAAGAGCAAATACCCATACATAGACTCACCAACCTAAATCCTGCTAAGTGCTGAGTGTTTCTTGGGGGATATGATCACTCTTAAACTCAACTGACTCCAGCCTGAAATGCTGAGGAATGTGCTGCTGCTCAGTTTGAGGGGAACTTTGAAAAAGGGACTGATACCATGACTTAGGTAAAGGCTGCACTGATACTGATTAAAGATTGGGTCAGGAAGCAAATGAGAAATGAAAAATCTCACTGGTAAGCAAGTGCAGTGCATGGATTTGTGTGCCTGTCCAGATACCATGATGGGGGTGGTGTTTGTCTCTGACACTCCCTACAGTGAAAGTTTTATTTGTATTGCATACATTTTTACTTTTTCCTGGGTAACAAAGTATGCAATCTAAAATTTCAAAGACCACAAATGTGTTTCAGGCATATGGGGAAGAATAAACAACTCTGAGCTCCTTAGTGTTATGTAACATAGGCAGATGATAATATAGACATGAATTTTGACAGGCTTGAAATTATGTAAACTACACACATACACTGGATTTTAATTCTCTGCCTTTCCACTCCTCATTCACATGAACAAATTCCACTAGAGTCAGTAAGACTACTCTCATTACTAAATCACGTACGTAAGGGATACCTTAAAGAGCCATATCCTAAATTATGCATTAAATTAATTAAATAAAACTTTAAAAATGCATTAAGAAATAACCTTGAAGTGGGTAATACTAAGACTGGGCAAGCTCATTCTTTTCTCTCTATCTTTCCAAGCCTGGGCAGTTCTGTGAATTTTTTCACAGCTTATTTTTTCCCCCAGATCCTCTCTCAGGGTTATTAATAGAGGGAAAGACAGAATTTATGAAGTCAAAAGGAGCCCTACAGAGATAAATCTGTGTAATTGTACAATGGAAACTGATAGCTTTTGCATGCGTTGTTCAGCTACATGTTTTCCAAAATCTGATCATAAAAATCAGTATATGATTATATGCAAAACACACTCATTTCTTCAAAATTTCTGCTAAATGCCTGTGGAAAATCTATCTATAAAATATAAGGACATTTCAAAGTTAGCTACCATAAACAGTCAACCTTTCCTTCATGTTTGCTTTTGTAGCATTATTTGCTGTGTGTTTTACTGCCATAGTCTTTTGTGGGCGACTTATAAAGTGAGTGTGTGATTTTAGACTGGATTACCAACTGCTTTCCTTTTATATCCTGCAATATCACCTGACCAGTATCAGTGGGTCACAGCTTAATTAGATTAACATTGGATACACTTTTCTCTGAAGCAGCTGCATTATTGTTTTGTTAAGTAGGGCAAATGCACTAAGTATATTTACAATTTGATGATTAATTGCTTCCAATATGAAGGAACTCAGGCAAAAGTATGAATGAAACCTGCTTTCATCAGTGAATTTCAGCTTACCAGTATATTTGGTCTCACTAAAACTTACCTCACTAGATTTGAACTTCTGGGTTAGAACTTCTAACTTAGAACTTCTGGGTTGCTTTCAAGGGTTTCTTTATTGCCAGCTTACTGTTTTTCATGGTCTAGAAAGAGGCATGTGGTCCAAAACAGCAACATCTAATGCAAAATAATCACATACCAGAGCATTGCACTTACAGCTCACAGTTAACAGCAGATCATGTTTGAATGATCCTTATTAGCCTGTACAGAAATCTGAAGGGGATAAACATCTCCAGTTCAGCTTCTTACTGCACTTCTCAGCACTTCAATGATGTCATGGAAAGAGAAAAAGGAAAAACTAGAGCTGTTCAAGGGATTTGTCTTTTTCCAGAAGGCAGGGAAGGTGGAGGGTAGAACAACTTTTCCTTACCTTTTCCTTATTTGTAGAATATCTGGCTATGCATAAAATAATCTAGAATGTTTCACACAAAAGGCAAAATTTAGTAAACAGAAAATAAATTATGCTTTTAAATTAATTATTGGGTTGATGAAAATCCTTACTCAGCTCCTGCCTGGCGCTCCATTCCTGTAGTAATTGTGTTAACACAGTGTAGAATGGTCTGAGCAAATGGTCAGTGCCATGAGGGGAATGGGCTGAGAGGCAGCACCCACTGGGTGGTGGCAAATGGCTCCTTTTCAAAGTGACAACCTGTCACAAGTGGAGTCCCCAAGGGATTGATATTGGGCTCAATGCTGCTTACTGTCTTTGTAAGTGATCTAGAAGATGGGATCAAGTGCACCCTTGCAAAGTTTGTCCATGGTCCCAAACTCAGTATGGAAAGGGGAAGCCACCCTGAAGGAAGATCTGGATTGTCTGGAAGAGTGGGCTAGAAAACTCTCCATAGAAGGAGTTCTATGAATTCCATCGAATCCTGTGAAGTTCAGCAAGGACAAGTGTATCCTGTTGCATCTGAAAAAAACATAATCCAATATTGCAGCACAGGTTGGAATCTGCCTGGTTGGGAAGCAGCCTTATGGAAAGGGATCTGAGGGTCCTGGTGGACAAATTCAGGATGAGTGACCAATGTGCAGCTGGGGCAGAGCAGCCAGCAGGAGGCTGGGCTGCACTGACCAGGACATCCCCAGCAGAGACCAAGAAGTCATTATCTCACTTCATTCAGCACTGCTTAGCCTGGAATACTGTGTTCAGGTTTCATCCCAGCTATAGAAGAAAGCTGTAGACAGGTTGGACAGAGTCCAAAGAGAGGCCACAAAGATGAGCAGAGAAGCTCATCTGCCATATGGAGAAAGGCTGAGAGAACAGGACTTGTTCAGCTTTGAAAAAAATGAGGCTTAGGGGAAACATTTTTACCCTCTAGTATTTAAAGGATGACAACAAAGGTCAGACTCCATTTTTGCATAAAGTCTCATGAAAAAGGTGATGGTAATGTGTAAAAGTAACTCTTGGGGAGATTATGATAGGACACAAAATGAAAAATATTTGCAATGAGAATAATCTCCCCAAGGAAGTGGTGGATTGACTGACATTGGACACTTTTAGGATTCATCTGGACAGGGTGCTGGACCATCTTGTTTAGACTGTGCTTTTGCCAAGAAAGGCTGGACCAGATGATTCTGGAGGTCCTTTCCAGCCTGGTATTCTATGAGTCTGTGATTATATGATCACATTTCTCCACATGTAGCCTTCTTGCCCTTAACTGTGCTTCTGTTTCCATGCATCCCATGAAGTGCCTCAATAATTCTAGGCATCCTACCCTACCCAGTATCCAAACTTGTTCTACTTGGAACACATTTTGCAGTTGTACTTCACTCACAACACCTGTCCAAACTTGGTAGAGAAGGTTATTGTGCTCTTCCTCTGTGTAACAAATGTGGTAATGAAAATATTCTTGGGATGTGCTAGACCAAGTCTTTGTCCCTAGAGGGGATTGAAGTCTGTCTCTCACCTCACCAGAGAGTTTTCAAAGCAAACCTTCCCTCATTCCTAGCACAACTGTTCTTCTGTGAAGATAAAAGCTTAAGGTTCCATTTTAAAAATTTAAAAATAATTATCTTGACTCTGTAACCAACTGATTATGGAATTCATCACTGGAGATGTCCTTGCTCAGCATTTCAGTGTTTTATATAATGTTAAATCATTCCCTCAAGCACAGGTAGCACCTAGCATACTGAACAGTCTGATCTCCACTCTGACATAATGACTCTTGAACTTCTTTTCCAGAGTGCTGAAAAACCCAAGTATGTAAGAGAAAACATCATAGTGATTCTCTAAATCCCAAGAAAAACCGAGGTTTTTAGACAAACTCCCTGCCTTTCATACTTCCAGAATCTTTTTGTGTACTGTATGAGGATCTGTAAGGGTATGATGGCATTCAACACAGGCTTCTGAATTAAACTGTGGCAGTTGTGTGTCTGCAAATGAGTTGTTCAAGGACCTTGCTTCGTGGCTTATAAGCCATTTTTTCTTCCTCTTGCCTTTCTTACAAAGACAAGTTCTGTCACTTGCTCTGTTCTTGGTGCAGTGCAGCTTGTACCTATCATGAGTGCAGGAAGAACTGTAGAGTTTCAGTCTGACCCAAGGAGGGAGATGAATGCAAATCACTGGGTTAGTGCTGCAGTGAATCTTGAGCATTTTGATATCAGCTAAAGTCATTCCAGGGAAGAGACCTGGCTCATCAAAAGTGACCAAGCACAAAAAATCCTGAGGATCTGGCATTTTTTGAAACTAAAGATTTTTCTAAGGGATATTATTAAGACCTGACTTACAAGCTTCCAACAACTTCATTTAGATTCTTGATTTAAAGCCCACAAAATGTGATGTAAAGAATCTCATAGATATTAGGATTTTTAGGTGAACCATGAAGATGACTTCTCAGGACTCTCCTTAGGGAAAGTCTTGCTCTGAATCCACAGTTCTTGTGAAAGAGAACAAAAATGTGGATATCCAGCTCCTCCAGGAATCTCTCTGGATGAGTTCTGTCATGTTTATCTCTCCCAACAGCCAGGTCTGCTGACAGAGATACCAGTATGGTGCTGCTTAATCTAGAACAAAAGCATCAGGAACTGTACACAGGATGAAGTGCAAAGCCATTGGCTGACAGATAATGTCTCATAACAGGAGTTGTATTTATTAACAACTATTTTAAGAAGTGCTGCTATTTCATTTGCCAGCTTCTTCTGCTGCAAGGCTTGATGCAGTTAGCCCTAGAGGAGAGGGGAAGGCTGTGGAGTTCATTAATTAACCATTGCTGCTGTCTGAGAAGCAGTTGAAGTATATCAGTGTAAAAAAAAAAAAAAAAAATCAAAACTAACGCAGCCAATTTTTTTCCGCAATCATAACAAATAATTTTACTTCTTCCAAATAGTCTGATGTTCTTGTTATAATTTTATATAATGCAACTAATGTTGCATTAGTTTTAATCTAGATAACAGGAGCCCCTAGTATAAAGTAAGTATTGTCTGAGTTCAAAAATATAACTTTTTACCTCAATTTTATTTTTCAATTGATTTAATCGTCACTTTGCAGTTTTGTATTTTCCTCTATCTTTACTTTCCTTTCCCTTAAAAATAAAATGGAGAAACCCTTCTTTAATGAAGCTAATGGAAGCGTTCAATAGTGTTAGAATCTTAATTTTGTAAATCAGATTATGTCTTTGTGTGGATCCAATCTTCAGGCACTTTACTATTTCTCCTTTGTTCAAACTGTCCTGCTTCATTTACCTTAGAACTACCAAGGGATGGGGATATCTATTCTAGAACTATCTATTCTGTGTTCCCTGCATTAGGTCTACCTCAGTAGAAGGCTGGATCATAAATCCATAACTGTCACCACAGTGCAAAGAAGAAATAATAAAAAACCAGGAAAATGAATCAGCAAAGAAAAATTAATGATATTACACAGTATAGCAGAGGTTATATAATTTTGGAGATAGGATCTTAGGTAAAGAAATTATTTAGATCTCAAGGAAGTTACTCAAATAACAGCATAAAATCTAGATATACACATTATTTTATCCTACGATCCTCTTGTCATATAAAAAAGTACCTCCAATACTTATTCATATTAATAAGTTTTATAAGCATACTAGACAGGACTATAATTGGCATAGAAATCATCCCACATGTGCTCACTATAATTTAATGTGCAGATATGCATGTTCTTTTAGAGTAAGGAGTAATCTTCACCACAGATTTCAGCTAGGGATTGGGAATGAAGATTATACCCATTCCATCACTGAATTAATCATTGGTCTGTGGTGACCCAGACACATCTTCATGCTTTTCAGAGCTTCATTTTATTTGAAAATTTGCCTTCCTCAGCTGCTGTAGTAAGTTATTAATATGCTCAATTGCTTTGAGATTTTTGTGTAAAAACATCCCAACATCTTCTATGATGCATTAAAAGATGAATACTGCATTGGCTTCTTTCAGCCATGCACATTTTTGTTGAAATATGAATCCATTGAATTCAGTGGGAATGCATGCATATTCTTTCTTTTAAAGAAAAAATTCCACATCAGAGTTGGAAGGAATGTCCTATAAGGAGAAGTTAAGAACTCTGGTTTTGTCTAGTTTGGAGGAGACAAGCCTGAGGTTTGACCTTGCTGCTCTCTAACAGCTTCCTGAGGAAAGGAAGGGGGGAGAGAAGTTCTGAGCTCTTCTCCCTGGGATCCATTGACAGGACATGTGGGAATGGTTCAAAGCTGGACCAGGAAAGTCAGAAAATGGACATTGGGATGCATTTCTCTACCCAGAGGGTGTTCAAACATTGGAAAAGGCTCCCTAGAGAGGTGGTCAATGCCCCAAATTTGTCAGTATCTAAGAGGCATTTGGACTAAATCCTTAATAATGTGCTTTAACTGAAGTGGTCAGGCAATTGGACTAGAAGACTGTTGTAGATCCCATGAAATATTCTATTCTATTCTATTCTATTCTATTCTATTCTATTCTATTCTATTCTATTCTATTCTATTCTATTCTATTCTATTCTATTCTATTCTATTCTATTCTATTCTATTCTATTCTATTTCTATTTCTATTTCTATTTCTATTTCTATTCCATTCCATTCCATTCTTCTACTTCAGCCTGATCATTGTTGCCTCTGACATCCATCTGTACTAAGATGTAAAAGTAGGTGTCACAGTAGGGGTCTGGAGCACAAGTCTGATGAGGAGCAGCTGAGGGAGCTGGAGGTGCTCAGCCTGGAGCAGAGGATCCAGGGGAACTTTATCACTCTCTACAACTGCCTGAAAGGAGGCTGTAGCCAGGTGGGGGGGTCAGTCTCATTTTCCAGGTAACAAGAGACAGAACAAGAGGATGTGCCTCAAATGTCCCCAGGAGAGGTTTAGATTAAATAAGAGGAAAAATTTCTTCATTGAAAGGATTGTCAAGCACTGGAACAGTCTGTGCAAGAGAGTGGTGGTGTCACCATCCCTGGAGGGATTTAAAAGTCACGTAGATGAGACACTTGGGGACATGGTTTAGTGATGGGCTTAGTGCTGGGTTAGCAGTTGGACTTGATGGTCTTAGAGGTCTTTTCCAGCCTAACTGATTCTATGACTCTTTATAGTAACTTATTATTGAAACATTAAGGGTGTAGTATGTGTCAAAATGGTCTGAGAGATTTACAGTAGATTCTTCCAGGATCTGAAGGTCCTTGAGAGAAACTACTGAAAATTCTTTTTTGAGACTTAAGCAGAACTTAAGTCATATGAAACTTGCCTAAGGGCTGTACAAGTTTTACAAGTTGCTGTAAAACCTTTTTGACATTCCAAAATGTAGCCAAATGCCACTCTGAGTGATGCTATGACAATTTACATGTTCTCTGCAACCTTGGAGTAATAGCAGTTTGCTGAAAACAACAATAGTAAGAGAAGAATTTATTACATGTATTTAGTTTGTGCTAATGGAATTGCTTTTGTTTGCTGTGTTCCATTAGTCACCTGAGAGGCTCTAAGAAATTCCAGAAGTACACATGAAGTGTTTCCACTTTCTATGTGGTGGTACAGGGTGGTAGGCCCCCATTAATTTTCTTATAGTCTCAATAGCTCTTCATGCTTAGAAATTATTTTTTCAATGACTTATTACTTTCTTCCCTGTAAAAATGTACTTGTGTCTGGTTATTCTTAAGGTAATTTTTCTGATGACAGCCACTCTTCTTTGCTAACACTACATGGTAGATTATCGAACACAAGCATTCATCAACAATCAAAAGTATAAAATCTAAAAGTTTTAAGTACAGAACTCTCCAAGGCAATGTGACTTTGGAGAGCAAGTGTAAAAGAATGCACCTTAACATGTCAATTATTTTAAACTAAAAAACCCTCTGATATCCATAAAGATTGGTATAAGTTTAAGTTGTTCAATGTCCCTTAGACTTTGTACAAAGATTGTTAAGGTAGTTGCAGCTTTCTTCTTCAAGCAGTTAATAGAACTTTTCTGGCCAGATGCTTTCCCTGACACCAAAGCATGCTAATTTCCACACTGAGATTACAAATTGGCCATCCAAGTGAATTTAGTAAAGAACACTTCTGATGGTCTACAAGAAGGAAGAGTATTTAAGATCAGTTCTGGTTTTCTTCTGCTATGCAAGGCTTCTGTAATTTGGCAGAGTAGATTTTTTTTTTTACTTGACAAAGTAGGGTTTTTTTTAACTGAAGGAAACGTTTATATCTAGTAAGATTTCATATTTGCATTTCTAAACGTTCAGACCACTTCATGGATTTACATATATTTTTATTATATGATGCAAATACTCAGCAAATGCAGTGCTGTGAAATCACATGCTTTATTCCTTTTTTATTCCTTTTATTTGCTTTCAGTAATTACATTTGCAAGTCAAAATAATATTTACTATGTCCCTAAAGTTTGTGTATATCTAAAGATGGTTTAAAGGTGCAATTTAAAAATGGAAAATATGCACACCATTAATTAAGAGATGTTTTTTCTAATTACTATAATTACACTATAATCTGGAAATCAAACTGTCATATTCTGGCTAACAGCAACAGGAATTCAGCAGCTACAGATTTTAAGAGAACTTGAAAGGTGTTTAGTCAAAGCTTAGTGCCCTTTACTACAGAATGACAATTCAAGGAATCTCAGACAAGGAAAAAAGAAAATGCCAGAGCATCATACAAATAAGGAAATAATTTGAAAATCCAAATCATAAACACATACACACGAAAAACACAGATTTTCTTACAGACTTTGTATAAAAACTTGTGGTCTCCAAAACATGGAAGGATAGGTGGTAACAGAAATTATTCCCAGGATAGTCATCTGGCCTAAATCCGATTTTTCAAAGGGATCTAGGAACTTAAAAATATAGCAAGGTAGTGAGGGAGAATGTCAACACTCCACAAGCACTTTAAATCACTTAAGTAGTTTCAAGAGTGTCTTGTGGGACTTGCTAACTCCCACCAAACTCAATAGAGTTGTGTGCAGACAACACAAACCTGGGAGTGACTGATCCACCAAATGAGTGTGCTGCCCCTCAGAGGGAGAAACTGAGTCACAGAATCACAGTATCCTTAAGGCTGGAGACAGCTGGCTGCTCAGGCTGGAGCTGAGAAGGAGCAGGGGTGTGGGGGTGGTAATCTGATAATTATGTATAAATAGATTAAAATAAGGAGACAGAGAAAACTTTTCTCAGCAGTGCCCATCGACAGGATGATAGTCAATGTTCATGAACTGAAATGCAGTAAATTCCACTTAAACATAAAAAAATACCATTTTTAAACTCTAAATGTGAATGAGCACTATGGCAGGTTGCCTAGAGATGTTCTGAAGTCTTCATTCTTGGGAGTATTCAAAATCTGACTGGATAAGACCCTAAACAACTTGCAGGGGATCCAGCTTGGAGGAAGATCTGACAATATGATCTGCAGAAATCCTTTCCAAACTCAATGATTCTGTGATAACAGTACAGGTGCTGTTTCAAGAATACAGATACAAAGATCTCCAAGGGTCTGGAGGGCAGAACATGTGAATCCAGGCTGATCATGGTTATGTGGCCAAGTGTGAGGCACATCTCCTGTGTGCACAGACCTGGTGCCTTCTGCACACACCACTCCATTCCACCCTCAGCTCATGGTAGGGACTTGCAGGCCTTGGTCATAGAACCATGCAATCATCTAGGCTGACAAAGACACTTTGGATCATCAAGTTTAACCATAAACCTAAAATGCCATCAGATCTCATTTCTTCACGAGAGTTGTTCTATGGGTTTATCACCATCATATGGTTCAAAGCTCAAAGCAGCAACCTTGACTTCCCCATCTGGGGACATCAAGAACTGCCAGGGCACAAGCTCACAGCAAGCTCACATCAGGCACAAGCTCACTCCATGCTTCTTTTGGGGAACAATTCTGTCTCCACTCCCTAGATCTCTGTGGTCTGGGCAATATTACAGATATTAGTAATATTTCTACCAGCCTACATGTCTTTCTACCAGCAAAAAAAAATTCTCCCTGGGGCTTTCTCAGCAGTCTTAAATGGCAAAGAAAGCTGGAGGCAGGTTTACCCTCAGGCAGTCAGTCTATCAAAGTTAGAAAAATATTTTGAGCAACAGTACTACACTTTAAAAATAATAAAAATAGAAATTAACCTTCTCCCAGTAAATCACTGATGATCTGTAAACATACTGTTTTCAGGTGCAGTGGATCTTTCTTGTTTTCACTACTTCTGCAGGATAGAGGATTACTCTAGAGTAAAGGAGAATGAAGAGACAGATGTGACAGCCTTCAAATATGGAAGGGGTTGCTACAGAGAGGAAGAAATCAAATATTCTTTGTTTCATCTATGAGCAATCATGAGATGATGGGTTAAGATACTCTAAGGAATAGTTACATTAGATAGTAGGAGAAACCTTGAAAAAGCAACCTAATAACAATACCTTAAATAACCTCATTTTGCTTGGAAGGTTTTACCCTGAGGTATAATTAAACAGTTTATAGAGACAATTTTTCAGAGTGATTTAGGTAATATCCAGGACCCCAGAGCATGGATTAAGTGACTTATCAAGGTCCTCTCATGCTCTACTTTCTATAATTAAATGATACTTGCTCTTAATTTTGACTATGATGCAAAGTGTTCTCACCCTCAGTTTAAAAATAAGTAAACCATTTCATACATATATAATGATTGCTGCCCTGAGGTGATGGATTAATCTGAATTATTTTCATTTATGTAGCCTGAAATGCCACAGCTTCAGGTATTTATATTTGTGGGTTGCTATAAACATGTTGGATCAAATATTAGCCATAATTATTGTTGATAGTCCAAGAAAAATGACAGAATCTGATTGTCTCTTCCAAGGCAGTAACAACTGGTGGAGAGACTGTGCTGGCAATAAAATCATGTTGAAGACAAAAAAACAGAGAAGAGTGAATCTGTTAATTGAATAGGAGCTATTTTTGCCCAGTGAAAAGTATTTTTTAGGTCATCATCAGCTCATTTTACTTCACCTTTAATCTTCCTCATCTTACACCACTAACCTTCTCTGATTAATTTATTTTCATGTGCATAAATGCATAAATAATTCAGAGGAGCAGTGTTATTTTAGATTCTGTCTATAGTATAAATGTGCATATACCACTTAATTACAGAGAATAAGAATTTTCCTGGTTGTTCCTGCTCTAAGCAAATATTTCAGTAATTGTGTACATTAAAAGATTTGTCTCAGAATCATTTGTGACTATTTAGGATTATTCCTAGATATGTTGTGCTAATGAAAATAATGGAAACAATATAGAAATGCATAAGTGAATATAGTGATTAATTAATACTTACTGAGTAGCTGGAGCATCATTAAGAGGTGGAAGAGTCCTGTCTCTAACTTTGCATCTAAATCCATCCTAAACTCTGGGCATGCTCATGGGGCATCTTGTCTCTTCTGAGTTTCTCCATGTGTGACACCCTCAGGATCATCAGACCTGAGGATGATTTCTGCCACTGCAGGAGCAGAGCTCCTTCCCTAGGGCTGAGCATCCTGCTCTGACACAAACAGGGAGTTTTAAAACAGAGCTTTTACTTTGGAACAGACACTAAATATTCCCTTCCTTCTCCAATAACCAGAAAGGCCTTAGTAGCAGACAATTTCAACTCAGAGAACCTGGTGGCTAATGTTCTCTTCAAGGGCAATAAACTCTGACCTTGGCAGGGTATTTTAATCAAGTTCTTCGTGTTGTGAAGGGCAATTCAGTCTTTCAGCAAAAGACTTTCATTTACAGACTCCAAAATCAGTAGCAGCCGTTCAGGGTAGTTATACAGACAACTTTAATGAAATATTTTCAGACAACCATTTCTACTCCTGCCAGACACAGGAATCTCTTTGGAAAATGAATACTTTGCAAATTATGCTGGATTTTATGTTCAATGGAGAGGATGATATTAAACATACAGACAAATTACAGTTACTATTGTTCTTCATAGTGGAAGTCAGGTGGTAGTTAAAGGTAGGACATCCTGGGTTTTTATCATAATAGTAATTTTGAAGATGTGCATATTGGCAGTGTATGGATTAGGATGCAGTTTTCCAGAAATGTCTGGATCATCCAAACCAAATGCAGTGACATTGCTGTGTTCCTGACTGGACTGGCTCCTGGGCCACCATCTCACAATTGCAAGTCCTGCAGATCAATGATGCCTTGTCATCCAGTAAAGAGTTTTTATTGAATGCTGAGGTCAGCAGGAGCTGCCACCTCCCAGAGGAGGGATTTTGCAGCTCTGAGTGGCAATGACTCTTCCATTTCAGTTTTCCAGCTGGGCTGGAGCTGAGGACTGCCACATGCTCCCCACATGCTGCAGGTGTGTTCTGAATCTTAAATATCTCTGTGTAGCCACATTTTCCCTTCTGGGGGCCATCAGACATGTATCAGCCTAAGAAAAGCATTTCCACACCTAAAAATCTGTGTTTTTCAGAAATGCAGCAGTTGCACTGCTTTGCTACATACTAGGGAAATATAAAAGATAAGAGGGTAGAGTTTGGGTTTTCTTTCAAATTCTGCCAAGAACTGAAAATTTTAACATAGAAACACACACTTTTTAAAAACATTCTCATTTCATAAAATGGTTCTGGTTCTCCATATTAGTGTTGCTTTTCTCCAGACATTGTTCCCCAATATTTGTATTTTTAACATCATCTTGTGAGGTATTTAGTCACAGTGTTCTACTTTTATAATTAATATTTTTCTCCTTAAAATAATAACTGGTATGATTTGGAGTCTTCATCTTTTTTTTTTTTATTAACTTATTGTGTAAAATACTGAATAGGAACAAGTCAGAAGGTAAGAAAGAAGACCAAAATGCCTGGAAAAAGTAATTTATGATACTGCTACACAGTGGTAAAAATGTGGTTTACACACTGGAAAAATATGGTAGGCTTGTATTCATATAATGATTAATCATGCTGACTTTAACAAATGGATGTGAATATTCATGAGGATGACAACATGGAGAGATCATTTGAACTTGTTCTCTTTTTTATTTAGGATTAATATAGGTTACACACTCAGTCACTGCACAGTGTCAGCTGTGAGATGTCAGATTTATATCAAGAGCTAGTGAGTTCATAATGCTGTCTATAGACATGGCTTTAATTGCTTTCAGCACCACACTGTCCAAACAAGAAGAAAATAACTTCAACCATGGAGCTTGGCTGGAGCCTTACTTTACTTTAGGAAAGGAAAATCCTTCTTGTTTTTTTATTATTTTCAGTTTGAAACAATCTGATCAATTCTTACTGGCTGAGTGGCAGAACTTGTGCAGTAAGAGCTGATATCATCCTTGTAGGGAAACCAAAATATTCAAATTGTTGTCAAGAAGGAAGAATAAGCAATTCCTTAGGATATCTGAAATGCTTTGTTCCACTCATGTTCTGATATCTAATGGATCAAGATTGTTGGAAGAGACTGCTTAAAAAACCATCAGGGCCAGGATGAATATCTCCACCAAACAGATGGAGATCTAGATCAAGTGCTAAACTCAATGAAGTGTCTCACCCTGTCACTATCTGTGACCTTTCTCCTTCAACCCTTTCATAATTTAACTCCTAGAACTGTCTGCCTCTCAAAAATTATTAACCTGTAGGAATCAAGCAGTTTATAAAACTGATTGTCTTTGGTTTTCTTTTTTAAAACTCAGAAGTAATATTCTGTCCCCTGCCTGAAATTCCAGTAACAAAATCAACTTTATCAGCTAATTCTTGGCTGAAATTATGGGATAGTTTTTATGCCAGAAAACACAGCATCATCAGCCTTGGTATTTATACACTAGCATGTCCAAAACCACACACACAATTTCTTTTCAAGAACTGGTCTGCTGAGTGCTCCTAAGAGCACAATATTTATATATCCTGACTTCAGTGATATTGACTTAAATTTGTGAGCTAAATACTCACTAAGACCAAACATTGCTTTGCCCAAGAAAATTTCCTTTTGAAGACAATCAGGTTCTGTGTGAGCAGGTAAAGACTGGCCTTGCTCCTGAGTGGGTGCCTTTGCACAACCCAAACTGCAAAAATGTCCACATCATTCATGGCTTGCATTGTATCAAACCCTGTGCACAGCCTTCCTGATGTAAATCATCTGAGGGGCTTCTCTTGTTAGTTTATGTCCATCAAGTTTTAACAGTCTCCAGCAGCATTCCTTGTATCAGCAGGATTCATTATTCAACATCAGAGGTTGTTTTGCTTTGCGTCATTTATTTGATATTCCATGAACAGTTTCTGTTTCTCATGCTTATACAAGCAGGGAAAACAAAGGCATGGCTTGTATTGTCAGGCAAGGAGAACTTGGCTCACGGTAAATATCAGGGTTTGATGTTAATCCCATCCTTGTTTTAAACCAGAATAAGCCACTGCCTTCAAAGGAATTAGCCCTAAATCACACCACTGTCAGTGCAAAAAGAATCCTGCACTATATGTCTCCTCTGCTAGCAAAGTGTCAGGAGAAGCCTAATCCTTCATTATTTGTCTCTGGTATATTCTGACAGCCAAGAACTAAATCAACTCTTTCCCACAGCACTCTCTGTACTTTTAATGTCAGTTTGACTTCTTCTAGCTCACCACACTGAAGCGTTCACCATGACTAATAGCAGAACAACACCCACAGGTTTCACAAAGGAAAATGTTTGTCCTCGCCTAACTCCCTGAGATAAAGTTTTAATCCAGCTGGTCTGGAATGTTGTAACATCTCATGGCTTTTGTCTGGTACATTTCCATTTGCTACCATGTCCTTTCCCTATTTTCATTCCACGATATCCCTAAATGATAGTTTCAAAAACTTGAAGTAAAGCAGACTTTAAGAAAATATCAAATAACATTGGATATCAATATAATTCCTGTTTAACCTTGAGTGACTCTAATCAAGGATGTCTCCTGCTGTGCCTAGGATGTGTTCAGTTCAGCCCTGGAGGACAAAGTGTCCTGGGCCTTATAACAAATCCCTAGCCATTCCAAAGTTTTGATTGCAAGTTCATCCATATCTTCATGGGATCTCCATTCCTTGAAGTCTCCCTAGGTCTTAGCACTTAGTGTACTGAAGATGCCTGAAATTCTGTGTACACTGAAGTCAGACTACAAATACCTCTATTATCACCAAGATTTCTCTAAAGAATAGGTCTCATGTCTACAGCTCAACAGGGAGAGTTAAGAAAATAGGTGTTTGGGGTTTTTTTATTGTTTTAGAGTTTTTCAAGATTTTGCTAGGAAAGGATTCTAAAAATAGAAATGTTGGGTTCTGTCTTTTCCTGGTTTTCAGATCATCACAGTTGGCAACAAAAAGAGATACTGAGAGAAAAATTAAAAACAGAAATATAAATTGCTTTTATTGGAGCTTTCTGGTCACTTTTCAAAAATAATTATAAATGGAAGAAGAGCACCCATGATTTGGAAATTTGGAGCAGAAAAATTTGGAGAGAGAAGATATTTTCCATATTATTTCTGGTCTAGGAAAGCTAAAACCTAATCTGGGGTCTCTAAGTGGGTTCTTGTCTCATACATCAATCAGCTGTAAATTCAAGGGGCAAACTCCATCACCAGGGACACCCATGCAAAATAGCAGCCACTTACTGGTGAAACTGTGGTGAAATGGTAGCCTTGAGATTGGCCTTCTGTAAAAAATGTTAGTAATAAACATTTGTTTCCATCAGTGTTTTGGCTTTTTTTGTTTGTTTGTTTGTTTTGCTTTTTTTTGTGAGTAGTCTTAAAAAAGACCATGTGGGAAGGGTGATTTGTTTGCCAGCAGGTACCACTGATTAACATACAAAGGTAATTAGTAGAGCTTCCCATCAGAATACAAGCACATTTTGAAGGGCAAGACTTGTTTGGAAAAGTTCATTCAACATTGTGATATCCCTCATGTACTTTTCATTACCAGTATTCTCAGTACTATTTTAATTAAACCAATTCACTTTTCAATAGGTATTAGTTCTCACTCCAGATACAGACTAGAGTGGATTTCATAAGGTTGTCTATTTCTTGATAAAGAGTTCAAGAGTAATTTAAGATCATTACGTTTTGCTATTACTTCATTTTTTTTCCATTGTAATACCAAAAGGTAAAAATGGTTTGCAGTATCTTGCTTCTTTCTTGGTCCTATGGCCATAGCTAAGTAATTCAGAGGAAAATACATGCAACCTGGCCTAACATAACTGGGAAGGATAATGAAAAGCTTCTCTTGTGCAGTCTGTTGTTAGAGCTCTGTAGAATGCACCAAGGCAGGGTCACCTGCACACAATTATGACAATTCCGTTCCAGTGGGAAGAGACATGGAGTATGTCCTGCAGGTAATTTCTGAGATATTAATACAATTCATCAGATGAAAAGAGCAATGAGGCATGCCAGAAAAGATTAACAGCTGTCAGCCCTATGAACATAATTATTGGTCACCCTGTTTTTTGGATAAGTGCTGTTATCCAGAGCAGCAAAAACAGCTGTGCAGAACACCCCAAGAGCATTTTGCAGAAATATACACCACATAATTTGCTTCTCCTTAAAATGCAGTGAAACTCTTTCCAGTGCTTTAAAATATCTATGATGTGGGTTTTTTAAATTTTTCTTCCATTACTCCTAACCAATTGTATAATCTAATAAGGGATCTACTAGGATTTCTTCTGCTTTGCCTATCTGACATTGACTTAGGTAAAACTACTGTAATAATTTGAAGAAAAATTCCAGAAGTGACTTTCACTTTAGGCATTCTAGTTTTAGGTGATCCAGTCTCATCCTAAATTGAGTGATGCTTTCAGACTTTTCCAGACAAGATAACAGCTGGAATTTTTTGTCAGTGAGATGATGTTTAATCCTTGGTCCTCAAATACTGATACATTTCTACTGGGAGACAGTTATTTACAACTCAGATATCCATGCATATAATGCAAGAGGAAAATTTAATCTTTTGTAAGGGTTGCTTCAAAAAAACCCACAGGCATTATTTTTAATTCTCAGTATCCAGGAAGTCATGAGTGTACTTCTCCATTTCAGATTAATTTCTTGTAAATCTTTGTTTTGATGTTGTAACTTTCAGTTAGAGCAATTTATTTCTCAAGCAGCTTTAAATGGAATATGACTCCTTTTGAACATAATTATTTTGATATTTGTTTTGAACAGTAAATATGTAGCTTGTAAGGGAGGACAAGTTCTGCATAAAATCATAGAATATCCTGAGTTGGAAGGGACTCTCAAGGACCATTAAAGTGTAGCTCCTTGCCCTGCACAGGACAACTCCAGCAATCACACCATGTGCCTGAGAACATTGTCCAAATGCTCACTGAGCTCTGTCAGGCTGGTGCTGTGACCACTTCACTGGAGAGCCTGTTCCAGGACCCAAACACCCTTTGGGTGAAGAACCTTTTCCTAAAATCCAACCTGAACCTCCCTGACACAGCCTGAGGGCATTCCCTAGGAATGTCACTGGTCAGGAGAGAGATCAGTGCCTGCCCCTCCTCTTCCCCTCATGAGGAAACTGCAAACTGTGATGACATCTCCCCTCAGTCTCCCCAAGCAACTTCAGCTGCTCCTCATATGTCTTCTTCTCCAGGTTCTTCATCATCTTCATAGCCTGCCTTTGAGCATTTTCTAATAGCTTCATATCTTTTTAATATCTCTGGTGTCCAAAACAGCACACAGGGCTTGATATGAGGCTGCCCAGCACAGAGCAGAGCAGGACAATCCCCTCCCTTGCCCAGCTGTCCCTGATGTCCCCCAGGACACTCTTGGCCCTCCTGGCTGCCAGGGCACCTCTGACTCATGTTCAGCTTGGCATCAACCAGGACCCACCCCCAGGTCCCTTTCCACAGCCCTGTCCCAGGCACAGAATCCAGAATTTGTTTTTATTAGACTTCATACAGTTGATGATTTCCCATCTCATTAGCATGTCCATGTCCATCTGCAGGGTCTCTCTGCCTTCAAGGGATCCACAGCTCCTCCCAGTTTATTGTCACTGGCAATAGAAAAGTACAGGGAAAGTTTCAGAGTCAGACAGAGCTTCATGAGGTTGAAATATGGAAGAGAAACAGCTGCTTTGCACTCCATTCAATGAACTGGGAAATACTATCTCTTTGTTTCTTAATTTTCCCTGACTGCCACAGGCTGCTTCCAGTGTTCTCTATTGCAAAGGATGTTGTTCTGTGCCTCATTTTTTGCTGGGATTTTTTGTGTGTTGTTGCAGAATCTAGTCCTGGTTAGACAGCACAAGTAATTTAAAGGATTCCTCTAGTACATGTGCTGTGGTTTCAAGGTCACATATATTTGGAGAAGAGAAGAGATTCTTGTCTGAGTCCTTTATGTTGACTTATAAACACACCAAATGAGATTATGATTTTGGCAATGAAATAATTATGTCTGGAAGATCTGGCTTTAGATTTCTCCTTGTAATTGCCCTGCAATACAGCTGTCTCAAAGTAGAGGGAAAAGGTACCTAACTAGCACACAGGAAACACTGAATGGAGGAAGTTATTCAGGTCAAAAAGATAAGATTTGTTTTTTCTAAATGGGAACATTTCAGATATCTGGAGGTGACAGCATCCTGTATACAAAAGGATGACAAAAGGGCACTGTGCTGCTCAGTGAACTGGAAATATGAACACCAGAATTCATTGCATAGCTTAGGATCACTTCCTAGGTAAGGCATAGAGAGTTCAGCTAAATACCTTAGCCATGGAAAACAGTTTCTAAAATGTGAAAGTCATTTTCCCATCCTTGTTCATTCCCCTGTATGCATGGGCTATGACCCTGCCACTGACATTGTCCCAGTCACATCTAGTCCCTTTAACATCTATAAAAAGAAAAGCACCAAAAAAAGGTTATTTAAAGTCCCAGAATAGATTTTTTTATTGTTATTAAAATCATTCCTGAACTCTAAATTTTAGACAAACTCAAGGGGAGTCAGAGGAGAAGTGTTGAAACTTTGTAGCTGCTCAATGGCACAAGCAGGGTTGTGTATCTGCTTGACTGCCTCTGTGCATCCCTCAGTTATGTCAGTCCTTATGTGTCTGATATGATATATGGTATGATTATGATGTTATATGATATTATATGATTTTCTGGGAAGATCCCTTGCACTACTCCATATTGTAAAATTTTGCCATGGTTGGCACTTGACTTACCAAATTTGTGTGGCTTTAGCTATTTATGATCAACTTAATCAGACAATCAATTTTCTACATTTCAAGTGGATTCAGTGGAAGGAAGAACTGAAAAGGATACAGGTATTTTTTCTAATAGCAAATTGCACTCCTGTTCTGAATATTAAAGATTCATATTTTCAAATACTATCTTGAACTGGAACAATTGATTTTATGCAAACTTGTCGTTGTTCAGAGGAAAAACAGTTCTTGCTTTCTAAATCACTAAGAGGACAAAAATTCATGTTAGGATATTCTGATGCAGAATGGAGAAAACTCTGACTGAAACCAGTTGTTTTCATTGAAGGCAATCTAATAACTTCTTGTGGTACACCCCATGTTTTGATAGGGCCAACCTGCTTGCAGGCTGCACTTTTCATGCATCTTAAAGGCCAGACTGTTCCTAAGTACACAGTGAAGTCCTCTGATGATGGCTCTGGAAGTAGCAAGATCAGGCTGCTTAAAAGGTCTCAGATCTCCTAGGGGCATAAATAAGATCAGAGTTTTTGAAGGATCAGCCAATGTTCCCTTGGGAGCTGTGCCCAGTGGAACCACAAAATTCAGCCCTAAACATGAAATCAGATGGTGACACTGGTACAAATGGCTTCTTTCTCATGTAGAAAATAAAGGATGGGTGGGGTAAAGCTCTTCTAAGTCATCATAGTCTGTGCTTATCTAACTTCACCATGAATAAACATTATGATATTCTCCATCCCTGTCATCCCAGGGGTATGCTATATTTCTGTCTTTCAGTAAAGGACGTGTATATAGATCAGACAAAAGAGTTGCACTCACTCCAGCTGTGAGTAGGAATTAAATATCTGTTGCACTCATGCATTGGAAATAGGGAGGGTCAGGGACAGGTGAGTTTTCTGGAGAGTCGTGGCAGCAGTTTGGGCACCTTTGTGGGCCAGATTGGTTTCCAATAAGAGTTGGTGAAGAAGCACCCACAAACTAAAACAAACAAAACCCCCTCTTATCACAGCCAGGGGAATTTATCAGTCAGACCCAGGAGAAATCAGAATGAGTGAACCTTGGGAATAAAAACACTCTTTGCAAGGTGATTTAACAGTAAGCTGCAATGATTTCCATTTAATGAGTTGGCAGCAGTGCCAGCTATGAATGTTCACATGCTTCCTCTTCCTGTGGAGGCTGTGCTGTGAACTTAATCAGACTGTTGCTCTAGATGTGGAAATCACTGCCAACACCAAATGTTTGTTTTTTAAGTTGGCTAAGTTCCCTGATATAGTTCACAGTATGGTCCCACAAATAATTGATCTGGCATGACAAAGGGGAAGCTGTACTGAGGGATCAAGGTGGGCATGAGGCAGTACAGAGAAACAGGTACTTGCTAGCTTTGATTCATAAAATCATACTCTCAGTGGGAGATAGAGGCTTGCTGCAGCCCAGCAGTGAGAGAGCAGCAGAGTCTGTGCTGCCAGATGTTCCTGTTTTAGAGAAAGTAGAGCATTTTGGTCTTCTTGAGCAGCTCTCAGTCCACTCCTGGTGATAAGTTCTTATACAAGGATCTTATTTTCCCTCAAAGAACCCAAGCAAGATTGTGATAGAGAAGGGAGGGAGTGTTTTCTGAGACATTTTAATTACAAAAACAACCTTGTGGTGAACTTCTATTTTTAGTTAAACAACTAATGAAGAATCAAAATGCTTCTCCAAACTTAATTATCCAACAATAATTACCATAGCAACCTGTTCTTTATGTGGCACATGCTGAAAACACCCTTTAAGAAGCACAAGTTTACTTTCCCATTTTTTTCCAAAACAGACAAGAAATACTCTAATCTGTTGCTGAAGCCCTAAGCATGTTTAGCTGGAGATTACACTGAAAACCATATCTTGACTTCTCACATGTGTTTGGGTGACATCAGCCCCAACACTGCTCTGTTTCTATGGGGCAGAAAAAAATTGCCTGCTGAAGAGGTTTATTTCTGCTAAACATTCTACAGTGTATTTCTGCACTTGAGGTAGTAATACACAAGTTCACTGTCCTTCTAGATTTCAGCATAATTTCTAAACTTAGTCAGCTTTCTCTCCTCTGCCTCCAGTGTGCTTTCCATGTGGATATATGCTGTTGTTTTCTCAACTTCATAATGAAGATTGCCTCCATCAGTTACAATCTTTTTGGGCCATCTGTTAATTAACATATTTACAATCCATTTGGTTTGTTGAATGTACATAAATATCCACTTTTCCTCAGGTTATCTGCTCTTTGGAAGTGCTGAACTCAGTCAATCACTGTACACTCCATAAATGTCTGTTAATGGCTCTCAAGTCCCTGATAGACAGCTGTTTATTTCAAAAAGGGAAATCATGGTAAAACTAAAACACAGTTTAGTTTTGATTTTTGAGTATTTCTGATATTTGCTAAACCTTCTTTAACTTGCTTCTAGTCATTCAAGCTCACGGGATTCTGTGTAAATTCCTAAGGAGGGTCAACTCAATTAGGTGCTCTTAATTGCAGAATGCCCAAAAATTGTTGTTATGCTTAGCCCAGAATCTCACCTGTACCCTTCTGAACTTCTTGATTCCTGAATTAGATTCCACTCTGCCTTGAAAACTGTCTGTAGCTACCTACAGTTACCTACCACTTCACAACAGACTTTACCATCTTTTCTATGAATTTTCCTTTTCCTGTCCTCTTGCATTACTATACTTTACCTGCTGTGATTATAATTTCTTTCTGATGAGACATGTCCAGTGCCTTTTAATAGTTTCTTTGAAATCTGGTGGGTCCCAAATCCACTCAAAATGTTTTCTTGGTTTCAGCTGTCTTGGCAAAGCCTTTTTTATATGAGTGGAAGATAAAAGTGATGGTATTTCAATCAATGTGTTCTGTCAATTTTAAAATAAGGTCACTTATCTGACTTACATCCTCTCCTTTCATATCCTTTGTTTTTTGCTGGTGTTCATAATGATTTTGCAAAGAGTTCTGGGGTGCCTGTATGGAAGGCTCTTTATAAATGACAATTTATTTGACAAGTGATTTCTATGTGAATTAAGTTCTTAATCACCTCCTATGAGAAATGAAGAGCAGAGTTTTGGAGTAAGAATTTTAATGGCTGCTGCTTCTTGGGCCCCTCCCTTCCAAAAGGACATTGAGGTGGTGGAGCATGTCCAGAGGAGGACAATTAAACTGGGGAAGGCTCTGGAAAACATGTCCTGTGGGGAGTGGCTGAGAGAACAGGGGTTGTTTCATCTGGAGAAGAGGACACTCAGGGGCTCCTCATTGGTTTCTACAACTACATGAGAGGAGGTTTTAGTGAGGTGGGTGTCAGTCTCTCCTGGCATGTCTCAAGTGAAAGGACAAAAGGAAATGGTTTTAAATTGTGCCAGGATTAGATATTAGAAACAAAACTGTCTCTGAAAGAGTAGTCAGGCTTTGGAATAGGTCGACTAGGGAGGTGGTGGAGTCTGGAATTGCTAAAGCTTCTAGATGTGGGACCCTGAGATGCCATTTAAGGGTGATTATGGTGCTGCTGGGTTGATGCTTGGAATGGATTACCTTGGATGTCTCTTCCAACCTTGATGACTCTGTGATCTGTGATTCTGCTGCCTCAGTGATCTTGTCAAGTAACTTCCTTTAGCTCTGCCCATCCTATTATGTGATTATGTGTAACTGCAGGTTCAGCAGGGACAGTGATGATCCTGTTACAGAGATATTCCAAAGCAGGGAAGGGTTCCTTCTTCCCATTTTTTAAATATTCAAGAAGCAGACCTCCTTGGAGCCCTATTTAAAATCAAAATATATCACTCATGGCTTTTTAAGATCACTTGCTGTGCTACTGCTGTTCATTATTTAAGTGCTGTGAGAGGCACAAATAGAGTTATAAATGTTGTGAAAGTATTTTCTATTTTCCCATTATGCCTCCACTTCCCTACTGTGTGCACATTGATTATTTCAGGTCAGTCAAAAATATATGAAACTCTGTACATCTTCAAGAACAGAGTCTACCCTGGCTTGTAGCCTTGAGAGGTTGTAGAAAATCCTCAGAGACTTCTGGAATTGGCCCAGTAAGCTCTAGAAAAAAGGAGCAGCAATGAGAGACTCAAGTCCTATACATATTTTCTGTTCTTTTATAAACAAGAGCCCCAGATCAGTATTCCTCATAAGTTACAGTGCTTTACTCTTTGGAATGGTTCCAATCAGACTGCCATGTGCCACAAAAGCCAATTCTGCCTCTCATAAGCTATTGTTTTACCTGTAACATGTTTTCCATTATTCCCTTTGTCCAAACCAAGTTATATACTCATGAAATCTAATTGAAAGGCAAATTCTAGTACATTTGTTCTAAGGAGATCTGCTGAAGTGAGTGGAACAAGCCCTGAGCATTAGCAGAGATGTGTGACTGAACTTGGCTCATGAGGAAATTGAAAATTAATTTGCAAGTAAAGGAGACTATCTTGTCACTGCTTTCACTGTTGAAATGCACTTTTTAAATGTTCTGGAGGGATTTTCTATTTTTTCACCCCCTAACTTTCCTAGTATGTGTGAAATTACAGACCAGGTCAAAGTTAAAAGTCAGTCAAAAAGATTTGAAAGGTTGTCTCCTCCAACCTCCCACAGCTGATTTCAGTTGTCCTGCTGAAAAATTCAGTTTTGAACTAGTCTCGGTTCTGAACTAGTCTCAACCTCATGTCAGCTCATCATGACACCTCTTAGTAGCTCACACCAGAAAGGAATTATCTCACAGTTTTCTCCCAGATAAATTACTGCCTTCTCTGATTTATCTTGGAGCAAAGGCAGAGAGAGTCTGGGGGAAGCTGGTTCAGGGCAACACGTCTCCAGTAAAGCAGGGTATGGTAGGTGACAGGAAAAAACTAGTAAGGACAAAGGGAGAATAGTGGTGCATGCAGAGCAACGAAGGAGTCTCAAATTCCTCCCTTTTAAAAAGTAAAAGTAAGGGGTTATGTTTTCAGTCAGTAAAATCAGGAATGGTGACAAGCAAATTAATTGGAAATGATTACTCATTGTTTATTGACATGATGCAGCACTCTAATAATAAAACTGTGAATTAAAGGAAACAAAAGGAAACATTTTTATTACAAAGGACCTAATTAAATGGTAAGAAATCTTTATTATTGAGTGACATAGGAGCCAAATGCACTATTAACTTGAAAAAGGCATCAGGAACAGTTGTGCAGGGGCACTGACTCCAGCTTAGAGAATCCTGGAAGACAGGGAGATGCAAGGATCATGCTAATCATGCCCTACTTCTCACAGGCCTTGTCTAGACATCTACTTCTGGAAAAGGTTAAACAAAACTTCATCTGGAGCCAGGATATACATTATTATTTAATCATGGCACATAAATTGCAAATTAATTCCCTGCACTATAGTAGAGCAATACTCCAGATTCAGAAATAGGGGAATATATAAAGCTGAAGTTTCTGCCAGATGCTTTTGGTCTGTGTAGTGGGTTTGGTTTGCCAATTTGAAATTTTCCTGCTGTGAGATAGGATTAGGAGTAAGGCACAACAGGCTCAAGTTTAAATGGTACAAAGAAGAACTTTATTACTAGAAACTGTGAGGAAAAATAATAAAAGTCTTTTAGAACACTCCTCCTCCCCCCACACACTTCCTTTTTTTTCACACTGACAATGTACAGAAAACCAATCAGTTTACATCTGAAAGATGGTATGGTATGATCTGATATAAAGTCTCATTTTCAAACCCACATGACTCTGGGGAGTGAGACCTGCAGATCTGAGTCAAAGCATCACAATGAGATCAGGGAGTCTTTTACTAAGACAAACAACACTTGGATTTTAGGAAAACTTATTATCATGATAGTAAGAAAATACAATGTCTATCCCAAAATTTTCTGCAATCACAGATTGCTGGAGTGTTTTGACAATGCCTCACTGAATACTTGTTGTACTTTTGTAGACATTATCTGCTGTTTTTATTCTTCTGCCTGAGCACTCTCTGATTTCCACTACCAGAGAGAGTATCCTGAATGATGAGCACTTGATCTGCCTTGTTGTGGCAGTTCTGGTGTTGTTATGATGCTGTACGTATCACCCATAACTATCAGAGCCTTTGAAATCTCAGCTAATAACCAGGATAAGATATTGGATAAAGGCACTAAGGCTGCAGAACTTTGTTCTGTCTCTAGTGCAGCCAAATATTGCCAGTTTCTTACTCACATTCTGTACCAATCCTCACTTCAATGGTGTTGGCCTTACAAACACACACACACACAGAGGTTGATGACAGATAAATAATCCACTGAAATTTACACTGTCCAAGGATCCAATCCCATTTGGCTCTCTTGAGTTCCTGTGGAGAGGAAGAAGCTGTGACGCAGCTTCTACAAGGAAAGCAAGTTCAGCTCTTATGTAACTTCAGCAGAGAAAAAGTCTGTGTACACAGGCACTGGCTGTGCAAGATTTGGTTATCATTTCAGCTTCCCCTGTTGAATAGTTCAGAATTCAGATTGTGCAAACTTGTGCTTTGGCATCAGCTGAAAATGAATGTATTTTATTTGGTTGATAATAATAACTATTATCACTGATATTGATAATACAACAACTATTATCACTGGTATTAATTCTTAGCTAACTGGCAGTCTTTGTTTTCTTTAATATGGCTTGTTTCCCAAACGAAAGCCATGGAACAAATCACAAAGTTGCTCTTGCAGAAGAGGCAGCGCGAAAACAAATTGTTAATTACATTTGTAATCATTCCTGGCTAGAGCTCTGTGAGTCAATTTTTGGAAATATAATTTGTGGTTCAACCAGAGTTTAATGCCCCCAAATACTGCATATCTCATCCTCAAGGCAGAGACAATTTACAAAGTTGATGGCTTTACTTAAGATCCAAGACATTCTTTTATGCAAACTTTCCTAACTGCTATTTTTGCAGCCTACAAAGCTGTCTTCATCTCTCTTTCATTTTTTTTTTTTTCAAGCAGATATTTTTGCTTCTCCTGTCTAATCAAATCCTGTTTGTTGTTCATTGCAGATTGCAGCTCAGGCAGTGTTATTTATGTGTATGAACACTGCAGGAATCTTCATTAGCTACCTATCAGACAGAGCACAGCGCCAAGCCTTCCTGGAGACCAGGAGATGTGTGGAAGCCAGACTGAGACTAGAGACAGAAAACCAGCGACAGGTATGGGCACCAGGAAAACATTCCTATCTTTGTAATAACTGGTACTGATAATTAACAAGACCAGGCTTTGTAGCCTTGCTGGCTCCAGTGTGATGCCACCTGATTTGTGCAGGTTAAGCAAGTTTTATGCCGGTGTGTATTGAGTTGATATGGCATATGAAAGATTTCCCCTAGGAAACAGGATGGATAGAGTGGCTGTTCATCCTTTCCCACAGAGGAGGCCATCAAATGAAACAGCAACTGGCAGGTGTTAAAAATGCTCCTTTACACAAGAGGGGTTAAGCTGGGGAGCTTCGTATTTCAGACTGTTGTAGATATTAAAACTTGCATTAGTCAAGTGAAAGATATTCCAGAACCATCTGGATGCATTCCTGTGCCATGTGCTCTGGGATGGCTCCTCCTGAGCAGGGAGGCTGGACCAGATGACTCACTGTGGTCCCTTCCAATCTGATTGCTTCTGTGATTCTTTCAAAACTAAGCAGATTCATGGAAGTGAACTCTATCTAAGCAGAGAAAATACTAAACCATCCCTTCAGGCTCATAGATGGATTTTTGCAGCTGGGAGGCCACTGCAGCAAAGCATCACTCTTCTGTTTCTCTGTTCTTAAACTCTTCTTGAAAAATTAGCTTTTGGCCACTGTGTGCAATAGCATACTGGGTTAGGTGCACTTTTGATCTGAACAGATGTGGTTGATCTTAGGTAATCATCTTTTGTGATCCAAAATAAGTATACAATAAAAAGAAGTTTGCTGCTTATTATTTTGCACCAAGGGAGCAGCATCCATTTATGTCACATTGCTGTATCATTCTAAGATGAATTAGGCCTTTCATTTTACACTGATATACAAATATATATATATGAATTCTCAAATTTATTTCATTTCCTCCTGAAAATCATGCTCTTATACAGGGTTCTGGGAAGATGTCCTGTTCTGGACTTCATTGACTAATGACTCAGTAGACATGACTGTGTTGAGAAATTCCAGAACATCTCTGCAGCCACTGCTGACTGAAAAGACTTTGAGGGATATTGTCTAGCATGCTTTGTTCGTTTTTTAACTGCAGGATCATATTTTCATGACTTTTGGGGATTTTGGGGTGTTTGGAGTTTTTTCATTTCTCTTCTTGTCTAATTTTTCATAAATCATGATTTCGTAAGCTTTACTTTGACCACAATTTTATTGAGTTTATTGCGAAAAACTTTATAACACTAACAAAATAATCCCTTGTTCCATATTATTCTGAGGTTTTCCCATCAGAAATATTTTAGTACAAAGACAAATATTTTGAGAAATCAAATTTTGCTGAACTTGTATTATCTATTAGAAAAATGAAAACAGATTTTTTCCATTTGGATGGGCAATTTTTTTCTTTGAGAGGGGGAAAGTAGTGGTTGGATTTGTTTTTATTAAGTCAGGTTGAACTGTGAATTTTGTTTTGTTCCCATGCTTTGAAAGGTTTCAGGGCTGTGTTGTTCCCTGAGGGCAGAACTTCCTGGAGAATTACCTCAGTGCAGCTGATATTCACCTGTAACCAAACCAAGCAGTGTGTCACAGGCATCATATGACTGGAAATGCATAAGAGGAAATGTCCTTGGGCCAAGGAAAATGCCCACAGGAGAAAAAATACAGATGACAGGACACCAAATGAAAGATCTCTTCTAAAACTTAATTTCATAATAAGCCAACTCAAAATTCTGAAACATAATATTTTGGAAAATTTCTGATTAATTTTTTTGGAACTTTGTAATTTTGTTATTATGCGCATCGCTATATATAAAAATGTTTAATAAATTTTCAGCTTTTCATTTGTATTTGGAACAGCAACACTAAAAAAAATATTCCAATGCTGGAACATCTTGAGGAATGGAGAGCCTGTTTCCCTCAGCATTCTATTTTTTCCATTTGCTTCTGAGGTAGCATCTCATTTAAGCAATTTTTAAACCTATCTGCCTTAAGAAGACTGACAAGGTCACATTTTAGGTGACCACTTTTTTTAGCAGCTTGTTCATGATCACTTAATGAGTACACAGGGAGTAATTCAGTGACTTGCTAGCATTTTTCTGTCTTGAGGACAAATATTGCATGATACATGGAATCTGTACTTCAGATTAATGCAAAAAAACCTCAATACCTGTTAATACATAACACATTTTAAAAACTAAGAATTGAAGTTTACTAAATTAATTAAATTACTTTAATTTCCTATGAAAGCAGGAAAAAGAGTGTGGAGGATGATAGTTGTGATGTGGCTTCTGAAAATTTCTAGAAATATTATTGATGAACAAAAATTTGCAGTGAAATTAGAGGAATAATTATTTGTGTAATTCTTCCAGACAATAATTCCAGGAATTCAAAATTAATTCCACTTCAATTTTTTCCCCTTCACTTCCCATAAACTGTTTAAACTAAAGAGTACTTAGAGCAAGGACAAGTTTTTTGTTGCTTTCACTGGTGGTAGTGCCACATTCCATGGTAGGGGATGACTTAATTTAAATCTCTTGAGGCTTCTTTCATCCCCACACATATTTTGCTTCTTAAACTGAAAGTAGTAGAAAATTAAAATGTATTGACATGTCATATATATGGCATGTCATATAAAGTATGACAGCTTGCCAGAAAGAACCTGTAAGATCTGTTTTTTTCTTTACTTTCTTTAAATTAGAAGACCAGTAAAATTAAAGTAAGAACAAAACAACATGAGTTTTAAACTGCAAGGAGTGTTGTGCTTGTCCATAAACAATTACAGAACGAGACTCCAATTTTATATAATCATGGAAGTTATATAAATGCTTCAGAAATACTTCTATTCATTACTGTGTATTGTTAAAACCAAGAAATTGAGTTTCTGCTCTCCCAAAATGACCCTTCCAATTTCTCAATATCCCTTGGATTCATAATCTCGACTCTTCTGTCATTCTAATAATGATAAATTCCACTGCTCTCATGATGCAGTGTTGTGCAATGCCTAAGAGAGCCAGTCATGCAAAGTCACTCAATTATGAGCCAAAAAAATTTTATACTCTGTCTTTTAGAGAAAATCAAGAGGTACCATTAGAAATGTGGAGCCATACAGGGAAACAATAATATTGACAAGGAAGGATCTCCCACTGTCAGAGGTTTTTAAGGACCCTCTAATAAGTATTTATGGATTTTCTGGAATACAAATATAAACTTTCTACTGTCAGCTTCTGCTGCTCTTGAAAAACAAGAGATTTTTCTGTATTTCCAGATACATTTCATATGTATGAGCTGATTTTGTTTTTGCAGTGAAAGCAATTTCATTCATTCACTTGCAACCATTTCATAAGGAGCAGTAAAAATAGGAGGCAAAATCACAAAAATCTGACTAAGGACGAAAAAACTTCTTTGTTGTTCTTCATGTTCCTCTGACCTGAAATTTGGATGCCACACATTTTCCAGATGTCATTATTTTCCAGCAGTGTCTTTATTTTTGGGTTTTCAGGGTTCAAAAATTGCTTCACTATTTCGTTTTTGCAGGGAAGTTTTCCCATTTGACAGTCAAGGCCATTTTGTTGTTCAGAACTGTCTGGGCCTATGGTGACTGTAAATCTGAATTAGCTCCATATTTTCCACTGAAAATATCTCCAGGTGCAAGTTCAGCTTTTGCACCAATTGCAATTGATACAGGAAGGGAGTGCAGTGCAGCCCTGGATGATGCAAAATTCTTTATGGAGCCTGGCTGATCCAGGGCAACCTGACTCCAGTTTTGAGGTGACCCAATTTCCAGTGTCTGTTTCCAAAAGGCTATATAAAATAAAGCTCCCACATCTTTTTTTTTTTTTTCATTCTGCATCCCCATTTACTCTCAACTAGACAAAATTTTTGTGCTTCAGAAAGTCAAGAATTTTAATTGTATTTCCGGATTATCAAGAATCTGATTTTCTATTGCCATCCTTTTGTTTTTAAGCATCTGGGATAGCTAAAAGCACATATTAGCATTTTCAATTACAATGAATTTCCTAATTCTAATTACTCTATTATGAAAATGAACAGCAGTGTGGCTGCAAAGGACAATTACTCCAGCAGTCATTGCTAATGATGTTTATGCACTTACCTGTATGATATTATCTGTGTGAGAACATTTGGAAATCCCAGCACCTGTGAAACTGAGGGAACATCTGTGTCTACTTATTTCCTAATTTTCATTTAAAAAATTAGAATTTTTTTGTGAAAATCTAAAACATTTCAGAGCTTGACATGATTAAAGGAATTGATGAGTACCAGAAAGACTTTATCATCAAAAGATGAAAATATCAGAGAATCAAGATACAGGAGGCCACACAGACAAATGTGTTGTAAAAACAGCCTCTGTTTAGCAGTTATTGATAAAATAATGAAATTTAATATTTCCTAATGACTTGAAGTTAGCTGCCTGTTCTTAAGAGATGCATTTATATCAAGGAACCAGATATGGCTGCCAAAAAGTGTCCTCTGATTTTGTTTTCAAAACATTGTAATTATGAATACACACAAAGGTGAGGCTCTCAGTTTCCATAAATCCATTTTATTCCAATAATATCATAACTTTCTACTACCTGTTCAAAATTTTGGTTCAATACTTTCATTTGATATCTACGTGTTTCAGAAGTGTTGGCAACCAGTGTTATATTTTGTTAATGAACACTTCAAAGACACTGTCTTTGTTTTTAGCATGATTTTGTTCTAAGGACACAGCAGGTAATTCTGCTTTCATCATATCTGAGCAATGAAAATAGATAGTCTAACTCACTCTCTTAATTAGCTACTGAAAACTCTTCAAAACCAATGAGTATGTAATTTCCTTCATTGTGAAAATGCTGTGAAATTTCCTTAATGAAGAGCAGAAACCTGCACTATATTTATTTTTCTATTTCTCAGGATACAAAATCCCTAAGTTTTAAATGAATGGCATATTCAATCCAGACACATATTGAAATTATGACTTTATGAAGAATTGCATTCAATATATCTCAGGTGTCCTAACCTGCTCTTTCTCCAATCTTTACTTGAAATTTGTTTAACATTTTAGACCCTGAAATTCTACAATTTAATTATAAAGAGTCTCTCAGATATCTTTGTCATGCTGCCTTTTCCTGTACCACACATACATATGTCAAGTTATACATATCTGAAAACAATTATTATGTAGTGAAGTCAGGAATATAGTTGTGCCATAAAAATTGTGTAGGAATATTTGACTAAATGAAGCAGCAAATGAAGCCTTAAAAGGACTAGACAGGGAAAATCACAAAAGTTAAATAGCTAAAGCTATAGCTAGAAGACAACAAAAATCAGTCCAGCCCTTACCCCTTCTCTTGTAACAAGATCACATTACAGGACAGCTATTATAGAAAAGGCATTAAGTCACAATTAGAAACTTCTCTGGTGTCACAGGCACCCTTCAATTCTATCCAAGACTGCTCTAGACTAATGAGACCAATGCAGCCTGGACAAAGCAATAGGAAAATGTGGATGGAGGTTGCTTTCAAGATAAGCAAGGTTGTTAAACTATTTTACTAACATGAGTAACCTGAGGTCTGGAATAGTGTTCAGAAACCCCCCATGGATCCTCTCTGAAACATTTTGTTTGCATTATTTCTAGTAGATTTAGAGCACCTAATAACATTTTATGAAGAAGTTGCTTGAGATCAAAGGAGAAAGCAGTCTGTATCTGTTTGACTTTCACATTCATCCTCTGAAGAGGCATTCATTCTTTCTCTCAGTGTAGCAGGTTATGCATCATTCATGAAGAGAAAATTCTCTACCCCTTGTGCAGAGTTCACCTGCAAGGCTGCTCTGCCCCTGCTATGACAAACTATTTGGAGGGAATGAGCTCAAACCAGAAACAAATCCTCCAGGTTTTAAGTCTTGACAAGCCAAATGGAGATAATTCTTCACATTTTAGCACTACATTTGTGCAGTTTCAGTGCAGATACCAAGTTCTAGAAGTTACTAAAGCCACAGCACATTAGTCTTTTTTATTGCATTGTTTAAATACCTAAATACCTCTCCAAGACAGTCCTCAGCAAGCAGGACCCTTTCTCTGCAGAATTAGTCTCAAATTCCACAGAGAAGGTCCTCTTATGTGGGAATAATATCTTATGGAAATGTTCTTATGTTATGAGAATGCCTCTAATGCACTGGCAGAGGACATGGAGCTGAAGGCTGGAGGCAGCAGAGTAGGTGGGGAGCAAGCACTGCCTGCTTCAGTCCTGCAAGGAGTGTTCAGGCCAGAAGGTCCAGGCTGGTATCAAACCTGATCCTCTGGGCTTCTAGGGATGCTTCCATCAGGATGGGACAATGATGGGCATCTGCAAGTTTTAATTTTTGAGTCAGATCAGTGGAGAGAAAGAAGAAAAACTTTTCTGCATTAAATGGTGTAATGAGAAGAGTGCCCTAAGAGAATACCCTACAGACAATTCTTCCCTGCAAGCCCTGCCACTGGCTTACTGAGCACCTACACTCCAGATAATCTCCTTCTCATAGGGGATGCCACAAACCCAATTAAAGCTCATTTTGAAAGTCAAAACAGTTTGAATATTGTTTCATTAGATTGCATAAAGGATTAGTGTTCGCCACCTGGAAGGACCATTTGTGCAGGTGAGAAGAGGATAGTTTTGTGTTCTAGGTATGATCACACATTTTGTCTTTCTAGGATGGGTTTCAGGCTATAAAATGAGAAGACAGCCCTTAGTCTTCAGAACAATCTGATGTTGGTATATTTTGTCTCTTTTGCCTGTTGCCTTTGGAAAGACTGTAATCCTGCCTTAATCCCTTTTTCCTTTAAGAAACCTGTTTTGCTTGACCATTTGCTTCCTTCTACCACTAATTCCAGAGGATTTTTTTTTCACACTCTCCCCTGCAACAATCTCTGTTCTCCGTGGCTTTAAGAAGCTCTCTGCAGATTGATGAGCTCTGGTTTGGTTTTTTGTTTTTTGTTGTTTGTTGTTGTTTTTTGGTTTTTTTAATTTTTTAAAGCAGCTTACATGTTATGTAGGTTTTATCAAGCTCTTACAAATCTAGAATTTAATCAACTGTCAGTACTTTGTAACCTCTAAAATAAGAGCAGATTGGACTGGGATTGGAAAAGACACTTTGAGAGGGTTGAGCACCATAAAATTTTGTGTGTATGTATATACATATTTATATACATATATATGTATATACATATATATACACACACTGTTGGTAAGAATATTAAAATCCTTCTAATTTGGTATGAGGATAAATTACAGATTTAGTTTAAAAATAAAAGAATAATCTTAATTTTAGAGAGCTCACGGTCTTTACAAAAATAGTTTAATGTGCCTCATATTTAAAAATTATGATCACAATAACAGATGCTTTATTTTTAAAGGCCAAACAATAAACTCACAGTTTTAAAACAAACCTATGTTAACCTCTGGTTAGATATTACATTTTAGCCTTTTTTTCCTCTTGATAGGGACCAGTTTGTTGACTGTGAGATTCTAAGTAAAGCTTTACATTTATCCAGATTTTCTTTCATATTAGTACTTTTCTCTTAAGAACCATGGTCCCCATAATTTTTTTTTCTTCATGTTGCTCTGTCAACAAGAGGATCCAATTTTTAGTATAGCATACTGGTTAATCCAAAAAATAAAGGAATGTGAAAAGTTTATATGGTTCTTCACAGTCCATTTCCATATTCTGGTTTAGTAGGTGACCTATTTTCTAAATCCAATAACAGACTTCCTTATTGTTGAGGGAAGAAATATTTACATACACCTATAATTTTGTAGATACAATGTTGAATATTTACTACACCTTATCTCAAAACACCCCATTACTAAATCCATTTGTGGTAGAAATCCAAGCATTGTTAAGCCAAGTGTTGTGCCTTCACATTCACTGCTGGTGTTTGTTTCTTGTCATTAAAGTATAACCTCCACATTTTTCTTTCAAGTAGAAATCTAAGGTAATGTCAAGAAAAAAATTATCTGCTGCCTTCTCTTTAATTCCTTGAAAATCCAAAGTGGTCACATGGATTCAAACAGAATAATGAGATTTACAGTCAATGACAGAGAGATAGGAGTCAGACCCTGAAGTGCAATTCCTATCCCAGTGTCAGATCTTCAGGCATAGTAGAGATTAGTGAGGAGCAAACCTCCTTCCTAGTAGATGGGTTTTGGAGTCACTAAGGATTAAACTCTGATCTCTGAACCAGGTGGCTCAAATGTGCTGGTCAGTAGTGAATGAGACTGACAAGATTTTGGTGGCCTGTGTACTCAGCTCTTTGATAAAGAGGTGTCTTAAAAAAAAAAAAATTAAAAAGCCTTTTTCAGAGCTGCCACCAACTAGTGACCCTTGCTGATGTGTCAGGGAAGTGGACAGAGATGGAATGAGTAAGGGGAATTAACTGGTTTCAGCCACCTACAGTGATGAGACTTCTACCAGCTGTGCTGTCATACATTCCTCTTGGCTGAATAAAAAACTCCAAGCTCCAAATTCATCAAGTTAGTGCCTCTGCTCTGAATTTCTCATTCAGGACTGTTAGTGTGTTAAGGAACTTTCCTTAGTGCCCTAAAAGGACTGTAGGAGGACTCTAAAATTAATGTCCATACAAGATGCTTAATTAATAGAGAGACTCTGTAATCCAGATAATGGTTTTAAATCATATAACCATAACCAATTCCAAGAGACAGTCAAGTTACTAATGCCATTACTGAGATAATTCAAGGTAAAATAGAATATTTGGATTAACATTTATAAATAAGCTAAAGGTCTTTCATATTGGTTCCATTTGGGTTTTGCCTTTTTTCTTTTATATGTTCTCTGTATTCTTAACACATATATTTGTAATTCTGTCATCTATTGTGTTAGTAGCTAGTTTTCCCAGTACTTTTCCATAGTCTTTCCCTAGGAAGAAAGACAAAAATTCCAGATCTCCAAACCCCAAGGGAACAAGGCTCCAATGCTATCTTGGTTCTTCCTGGGAACCAAGGCTGAGAACAGCTTTGGAGATTCTCCTGGACAAAATACAATTACTGCTGAAGGGGGGCTCCAGAGAAGGGGTTTGATCTGGGGGGAATTGCATCACCACTTTCCTAAAACCTATAAATATGTACTCATCCCTGTAGGAGTGGGCTTTTGTGGGCATCATTCCATACCTGCTCCTGAAGGCCTTCATTAAAGATCCCATTTTCTATTACCTCCTTACTAAAATTATCTTGAGTTTCATTTCCAGGTTAGGAACAATATCACCAGTATCCAGCTGCCCATCTACAAGTCTATTCAAAGAGGTTTGATTTTCAGGAGGTGACTATTGCTCCCACCTACTGAAAGAAGTTTTATCCTGCTTGTATAGAACTGCAGTCTGTAATTTTCTGACAAGGTGTATCCCTTGTTTTGACTCAAAAGATGACCTTGTAGCTCTTATTCATCTTGGTGTTCTGCAGTGATTTAGTAATAGAAAGCTGAACAATAAAAGGCATAAAAGCCTTTTTTCTGATATTTTCCATGTCATTAGCTGCTATGACTACTCCTGAGAAATGTGTATTTTACTGAAGTTGTCTAGAAATTTTCAAAACAGCACAAAAAAATTGGACAAAGAGACAAAATGGAAAAGGAGACATCTAAATCAACAGGAAATAGAACCAGTGCAGAGAATTAAATGTCGATTTAACAGCAGATATGTAAAATCTGTTCCAGAGAACCATAGCACAATAAGTATTAAAGTCAGATGGTGCCATTCTGATATTTTAGAACAAATTTGAATTGTAGGAGCTGTTTGTCCTCATTTTCTATTCCAGTAAAACAAGGAAAAGCTTAAGATTATGCTATTATGAAATCAGTGTTGTGTCTATCTTTCTCCTGTTCTTTAGCTCTGACTCCAGAACTTCCTTGCAAACTAAGTGAAATTTATGGAATCCAATATACCAGAAGACACTACAAAGCTTTCTTGTCATAATGTGGGTCTTATTTCCATATAAATATTTTTCTTCTGAATATTTTTCTTCTCCACTATTATTTAATAAAGAATAAATAATAAAAAATCCTCACAGTATTTGGAAGAAACAAAATAACAGAACTACAAAATATGTCTTTCCATTATTAGATGAGTCTAATGGGTTACTGTGGGGCTGGAGAGTATAATTTGTTCAGGTCAGGGATGCCCAGCATAAGTAGGACATTGACCTGTTGGAGAAAGTCTAGAGGAGAGTCATGCAGATGATCAGAAAGCTGAGGCACCTCTCCTATGAAGAAAGACTGAGAAATTTGAAATTGTTCAGTCTGAGAAGTCCACAGGGGAACCTTATAGAACCTCCCAGTACCTAAAGGGCTTCAAGAGGGATAGAGAAGGACTTTTAACAAGGGCATCTGGTGTTAGGACAAGGGGGAATGGCTTCAAACTGAAATAGAGTAGGTTGAGATTACATATTAGGAAGAAATTCTTGACTGTGATGATGGTGTGGCCCAGGAACCAATGTAAGGTTGTCCTGCCCATGGCTGGGAGGAGAAACTGGCTGATCTAGAACATAATTTCCAACCCAAACCATTGCATGATTCTATGATAAATGTCTATTCTACGAGACAGGGTGGTAATACAAATTGTTTGTAACTGCTGCTTTTCTCCATTCACCTTTCTTACATGGCTGGGTTTCACAATGAAATGTAAATGTAATATGCCTTCATTCAGGAGATAAAAAGTCACACATAAGGATTCAGAGGATCTGGAATTATTAACAGTTTTGTGTGGAAAAAGCTTTTTCCTTCTTTCATTGCCACAAATTTTCCAACAAATCACAGTTGAGATTAGACACTTTTACAAAGAGTCATGACTCTCATAAATGCTGGTTATCAGTTTGGTCGAGATTCTACCTATGTTTCATAGACAAAAGCTAAACAAAAGGAGACTTCAAGACCTCCTGTGTGATCTGGCCTTGTTTCTCCTTGAAAACAGCAGATGCCTAAATGGAACATGCAGCCAAGGATGGGATAATTTGGGATAGTAATTGCCAAAATTAAAATAAAACAAAGTTGGTACAGCTCATATCACGGATTGCAGCAGTAAGTAGTAAAAGCTAAAAGGCAGCCTCATAACCCCACAAGTCTGAATGAATTAGATACTGCAGTTCCTTCTGTATTTTTTAATTAACTCCCATTGTCTTGATGATACACAAGAAAGAACACCTGCAAATAGACTGTCCATTGTACACTAATAAGCATGAAATAGTTTCTCTTCAGAGCAGTTCATCATAATGAGAGGTGCTAATTTCAATTTTCTAGAATGGCATCTACAATAATTACATCTATTCTGAGCATTGTCAGATTTTCAGGAGAAAACAATACCATTTTTATCAAATTCCCTTAAATGGAACAAAAGCTGATGTGCTCCAAAAAGACTAAAACTGCTCCTCACCTGAATGGCCCTTTTCACCTTTATTAAGTTCAGTATTTAATACAATAAAATGCCTCTAATATTAATTGTAAATGTTGTTAAAGAACAGCTTGATGATTCTGGAGAAATTATTCTTAAAAATCAAGATGAAAGATGCAAAACATTATCTCTAGAGCATCTATCGTTAAACACTTCTGGGGTACTCCCACTCCAGTTTTACACAAGTGTCTTGGGAACAGCCATAAGCAGCACGATTCCAAACCCAGACTTACTCCCACAACATCTCCCTAGGTTCCCCCTTTTGATGACACATGCAGAGGAGCAAAACCTGAACTGACCCATCAGTCAAGAGGGGTTTTTTGTGTCTTGGCAAATCCCTCCTCAATAAAAACGAAGAAAAATCTGTACCCTCTAAGTGGAGGTGGTGCAAGGAGCTTATGCAGGCAGCAGACCCTGCAGGGGGGATGCCCTCACACAACCTGCAGAGAAACCTTGTGGGGTTTGACCTTCCTATTAGCAATTTCCTCCAGACCCCAAATTGCTGCCGATGTTTTGTGCTCATTGGTTTTTGGTCTCTTTGGTCAGCAAAGAGAAAGTGGAAAGTTCTCTGGGTTTTACTTGCAAGACTGAGTCCTTTTGCACTGGTTAATTGACTCTTTTCAAAAACTGCTGTAAAGGTCATTATTTATTCATCAGGGACATGTCCCACTTCTGCATGAATGGGCCTCCCTACGTTTGTGCTGCTGTAAGCACTGGTACCCCCTGATTTTAGTACAAGTGACCCAAGGGATCAGTCAGGATCATGCAGACCACAGCAAAGATGTCCAACAAAGAATGACTACTGCAGATGCATAAAAACAGTAAATGGGCCTTAGAGGCAGCACCAATGTTAAATTACAGCATTGGGATTTTAAGTAGATATGGGTGACTCATGAAGTTAATTTACTTATCATTGCAGTATTTGTTTCACTGTTGCTAGCTTTTCCTGAAGGAGTGGATTGGGTAGGAGTCAGCTTCATATTTGACACCTCCTAAACTATGTGACTACACACTCTTTACATCTATGAGCTCCTACTGCCATGGACTAGATCTAGTCAAAACAGGCAAGAGAACTCAGAGACCCATAGTGACACTGAAGGGGTCATTTACTTGGTTATCCCTCTGGATTCATTGGATGAAATGGAAGTTTGGGCATAATTACCTTGGAGTCACAAAACTCAGGTGTCTGAATGCAGACCTGAATTTTACCATATATTTGTTGCAATTAGTGATTTCTACTGGACCTTTTCCTTTACCATGGTTGTTCTTTAGGTTAAATGTACTTTTTTATTCATTTACTCTAAACTCTGACTACTCCATCTTAAAGACTAGGGTTGATTCATGTCAAGAATGCTTATTAGAATAGTTCACTAGCTCTTCACTAGCGTTCCTTTGTTGCTATTTTCTTTCTGCTATGTCTTTTCTCTTGAACACATATATATGTTCATTTTCAAAACACTTCCCACTGCTGCTTTGAATTGTCTCTACTTAACTCACTGCTCAACTAGTAAGCTTTCAAAAGAGCTGGGTAATGGAGTTTCCTTCACCCTAGAGTTCATAACACTTCCTTTTTAAGCCTTTATCTGTAAGAGAAGGAATTTTTTCATGTGTTTCCCTCCTGCTCTGAAAATTTCTTCGAAGAGAGACTGACTAGAAGTGTGAGGGCTCTTTGATCATGTAAATAGTAAGGTACAGAAGACCAAAAAAAAAAAAACCCCCAAAAAAACAAAACAAAAAAACAAAAACACCAAAAAACCAAAACCAACCAAACAACCAAACAAACCAACTAATCATTAAAACCCCCACTTTTTTTGCCCTGGGATTAGCTACTGCTTTTTTGTACATGACCTTCGCAAATTTGTGCTGTTCTTCTGTGCCACAGTATCTAAATCTGTGAAATGTGAACGACAATATTTAAATAGCTTGAAGGGGAATTATATGGTAAGGACCTTTATATCAAGGGAAGAGTGACCTGACACTCATCCTTGAATAACTGCAAATTCTTCTTAACTGTTGGATCAAAGAAAAGTGATATGAAACACCTCTGGCAAAGGACATATCTTGGTCCAGAGAACACTAGAATTAGTTGGAGGAAAGGAAAGAATGGAAATGATCCACTAGAGCCCACCACCAGTTCAGAGAAGAAGCCTGGTTAAGCATCCCCAACATCTTGCCAGTGTGGTGTGATGAAAGAGCAGCTTGTTAAGGCAAGGGACAGCTGACACCATTGAGGGAAAAACCTTTCTGAAATTTGAATATTTCAGTACCAGAGAATTGATGGTAACATAAGTGCCTCAAAAAAAATATATACAGATACACACATACACACCTAAATGCTGTTTTTCTTGCAGTGCTCCTCCTTAGCACAAATTCATCATGCAGAGTAGTGACACGAGTTGTATATGAACATTCAGCTGTGATTCCAACAAAGCCTCATCACACACTTCAGTGTTAATGGAGGAGGGTTGCTACAGAGGCAGACTAATTAACCTCAGTTTTATGGGTCATTGCCAGATCTCATGTGCAGACAAGAGCATTTAACTTACCTCAATGAGTAGCATGAAGGTTAAGATATCTAATGTACCAGGCACATTTCTCTTGCCTTAGTGAACATGTGCCAAGCCAACTATGTTTTATTTTAAATAAACCTTCAAGAGGCATTGCTTGATACCCCCTTAGGTGAATGCAAATAAGGAATGTAAAATCAATTCAATAACAACCAGGATTTCTGTTTGTTTTCTTTTTTAAATCTCCTTAAAAAAAATTGCATTCCAATTTGTCTTCTTATATGGGTAAGCTATTTCTTTTTACAGTGAAAAAATTTAGTATTAGTTTGAGTGTATCTTCACAAGAAGCCATTGGACACTTTATTCATGCAACTCCCAGAAATACTGATCTGATTTGTTCAGAAGGTGGATTTATTTTTTTGTCATATTGAGCTATGTATCTTAATAGTGAAGGAATAAGAAAATCTAAGTGCCTTCTATCACAGGAGGCTTAAGGACATAAAATGTTAAAAATATTTCTAGACTTTCAATCTAGACTATCAATCAGCAGCTCTCTGCAAGCCTGCCATCTTCAGAAACTCTGGGACATTTGCTTGAGGGTGAAGCTACCTGAGGACTGGATGTTCCTGTGAAACCTGGGCTTTCAGGAACATTAAGGATCTCCTGAGGGACTGGTTTGCTTCTTGCTATCACAAGCATCACATCCAGTGTTTACATGCCAGAAGAATGAAGAATAGCAGAATTCCCAGGTGGAAAAGGTGGAAGAAAGCCAAGACAAAGCAGATGTGCTAAAATTAGAACCCCCCTGTATGGGGAAACAGAAAGTCTGAGCTTGGCTATTTCCCAGAAGAAAGGATGATCTCACTGCATTATAGTTCACAGCCTGCTCTGTATCAGCCATCACTCACATAATTTTGTGTCTCGCAAAGGCAGGTCTTGATTTAGCAAAGGTTTGTGGAATAGGAGGATTAAATATTAGGAAATTCTCATTTCTCCCATATTCTCTCAGCATGTTATGCAGGAAGAAGTGCCTTGTCAGAGGAGGGTGTAGCACATGTTCCAGTGATGTGGCACACCTGTGTTGCAGTGGTGAAACACTGCTGTGCTCCAGTGCACCTTCTGGCAGTGTTCTCCCCTTCTAAACAAACACAGGGTTCACCTCAGCTGCAGCTGCCATCTAGACAAATGGGAGTGTTTATCCACAACATGTCTCCATCAGAGCTGAGGATTGTTTACTAACTGCTAAGACTGCTCAGAGTGGGAATTCTTTATGATCTACACTTTGAAAGTTGTAAGTTAGTAATGCTATCACCTCCTATGAAAGCTAAGAAGGGATTCCTTAATTTATTCAGATGTTTCATCTATGGCAACATTTCACGACATTGAATCCTGCTGGCATAAATCATTATTTTCATTATTGGTTTGCTTGTTTCTCTCATTCCACACATTCCTCTTTGATTTTTCTTGCTCTCTCAACAAATTTTCACCCTTGAGAAGGAACACAACCCACAGCCTGTATACTCTGAAATTCTTTTATATCCTCCTAAGTTGTCTCAAAAAAAACCCAAACATCAGTTTCTTTGACAGAAAGAGGAGAGGAGAGGAGAGGAGAGGAGAGGAGAGGAGAGGAGAGGAGAGGAGAGGAGAGGAGAGGAGAGGAGAGGAGAGGAGGAGAGGAGAGGAGAGGAGAGGAGGAGAGGAGAGGAGAGGAGAGGAGAGGAGAGAGAGGAGAGGAGAGGAGAGGAGAGGAGAGGAGAGGAGAGGAGAGGAGAGGAGAGGAGAGGAGAGGAGAGGAGAGGAGAGGAGAGGAGAGGAGAGGAGAGGAGAGGAGAGGAGAGGAGAGGAGAGGAGAGGAGAGGAGAGGAGAGGAGAGGAGAGGAGAGGAGAGGAGAGGACTTTATTTACCTGTGTGTTTTGTAGTCTACCTGTGTGCCTGATTTGGAAGTTCACATCTGGTTTTCCCTAGATATATCCTATTCCCCAAAATTGTGTCTGAAATTTGGTGATAAGTATCTTAACATCTTAATTAACATTCTCTTCTTTAGTTCAGTAAGATTTCAGTATTTGCAATCCTGTAATGCAAAAGAAAAATGAAAAATTGTTGTTTTGCTTCAGAGTGATTTGGAGTAATATATTCCAATACTAGGCAAAGCTTTCTAATCTTAAAAAAAAGGGGAGTCTGAGGGCAAGAGGACACAACAGCAGTATCTTAGTACAGCAGGATTATCACAGAGAAAGAAATCAATAATTATCCATGCCCAATCTGAAAGGATAAAAAGAAAGTTTAATTTGCAGAGAAACAGATTTGGGTTGGATTCTTGCAAAATCTGTGAAAGCTGTTAAACTGATGAGCCACTGAAGCCAGTCTCAAATCTCTTGGGGGATGATCTAGGGCTTTCATCAAAGAATTTGGTTACTTTTTAAGGGCTTGCCTGGCTGTACTAAGAGCAAGGTGCTAATAACCATGACTGCAGGTTTGATTCCCATATAGGCCAGTCACTTAAGATCCAACTCAGAACACTTGGTGAAATTCTGTGAAAATAATTATATTATGACAGGGCTGGAAACAGCACTTGTGTGTATGTGTATATGTGTATATCTCCTTATAAACTAATATTAGAAGTATATGTGCACTAATATGCACTGACACACTGTGTTTCCACACTAATAATAAGCTAATATACATGGATACTCTACTAATATACATTAAGGACATTCATAATAAATAATCATGTGGTATATGTGTATAAACATATGTCTCAAATATTTGGTCTTCCTGAGTGTTCTTGAAACACAGACAAAATTAATGAAAAATGTTGAATATTTTCTCCAGTGTTCCTAGTCAAGAGGCCTGGTTTGAATGGCTGCATGTGAGCTCATTTTATATTTCCTTACCTAAACTAGAGGTATCCTGGACTCAAATTGATACAGTGAATTATCACAAACAGCCTGAGCTAGAATTTTTAGAGAGGAGGGTCACATATTAAATAACCAGATTTCCAGATCCTTAAACAGGGCCCTGAAACACCAGTTCAGACTGATACTGACCCTTTGGTTTCCTCTTTGCTTTAGGAGAGGCTGGTGCTCTCTGTGCTGCCACGCTTTGTAGTCCTGGAGATGATAAATGACATGACCAATGTAGAGGATGAGCACTTGCAGCACCAGTTCCACAAGATCTACATTCACCGCTACGAGAACGTCAGGTGGGTGCAGGAGCCTTCCTCTAATGTTTAAGGGCTCAGATGCTGCTAAATTACTCTTGTCTGAGGGTTTAATTCCTGTAGCCTTATTCATTCATAAATTAGAAAATTAATACCCTTTCTAATATTTAAGCAGAGAAACATTTTGCTGCCTTCTTTTACTCATCAGGATGCCATGGTAGTGGAAAGACCCATTTGAACTAAACACTGAGTCTGGACCATTTGTGTATTTTTTTCACTTTTTCACACTCAGTTCTCTTCAGTGGTTAGGATTGCACAGGAAGGGGAGCCCTGCTTACATGGGGACACATATTCTGGCACAACCTGATGGTTCACTCCGCACACTGAGGAGTATGATGGAGACTTGTAAGATGTTCTCAAAGATGGTGACCTGTTTTATGGCTCCTCTGTTTTATAGCCATTTTCATTTAATCAGTCTTATTATTCTTTTCTTAATCCCATTTCCTTTCTTTATTCCTCTCTCTAATTTTTTTCTTTCCTGATGTTAATTATCAAAGGGTGATAATTATCCTATGAGATGCTGTTCAAGGTAATTACACCAACAATTAATGTACACTAATTACACCAGAATGACCAACAATGACATTACATAATTTTGATTATATTGTATTTTCTGAAAATCAAGCTATTTTGTTAAGTCAATAGCATTTTCCATAAGCCTTTCCCAAAACATAAGGGTAAATTATTGAGTGGCCATCTTAAAAATCATCATTGAAGGAAGTGAAAAATAGGCATGGATACAATGGTAGATATTTGCTTGGGAAGAATGTACTTTTCCTTTTAATGAAACCAAAATACTACTTTGTCTGGATGAGTTCAATAAAAATAATTTGCTCTTCTGCAGAAGAGTAAATTGATTATCTGCTGCTTCTGTGGCCATGCGGTAGCCCAAATATGTTATTTTATTAAATCTGATTGAAAGTATCAAGGACCCTCATATAGGTTTGAGATGCACTGAATTAAAATGTCTTCCATTAACCTTTTTCATAGAGTGTTGCTGCAGAAGAATCAAAATATGGAGAAGATGGCTCTTTTATTTTAATGGAAAAGGGTTGTAGACAGGGTGAGAAATCAAAACATAATTTATTCTTGAAAGAGATTTGAAATTAAGATTCTACATGCTTTAAAATGCAGATACTGGTTGGCTTCTATGCATGCTGCCAGAAACTAGATCTTTTCAAAATTAGGTTTCATTCAGCTTATTTTGTTTCCTAAATATTCAATACCAAACACTACTTAAAGTAATGCTAAATAAATCATTAAAGGTAGTATCCAGTTAGAAATTTTATTGGTTTGAAAATTAAAAGCATACAAACTACTAGTTTGAAAATATTTTTATGAATTTAGCCTATTATTACTATTCATTCCTCTTTTGAGTAGCTTGGTACTTAATTTTTTTATTTTATTACTCTCACTGGTAAAAGTCTTACCAAGTTTGTGAGCATCTTGTTTAAACCTCACCCAAACCTTTACCAGTCCATACATTTGAAGATGTGTTATCAGTAATCAACCTGATCATTACTGTATTTTTCATTGGTTACATTAGTAATTCTCAGATGCTGTCAGATTATGATCTTGTTCACCACAAGTCATCAGCTAAATGAAAAAATAATCTTCTGGTACTCAGATTGTAACACCAGCTATGAATTGATTTCCAAGTGCTAATGAGGTTTGTGCCAGAATGATATGTGTCTTTTTGAACAACACTATAAGGTAGCTAATACTTTATTTGTCTAATAATTACTGAGCTATTATATACTTTGTTCTGGGTGGTGTCTTGCACACCACAGACTTTGTGTGTGTTAATCTTTCTCTAAATTCACATCTAGTCATGCTAGGCACTGTGAGCAGCCAAAAGGCAAGAAAAATAACTGGATGTTCAAACACAGATTGTTTGCAAGCAGTTTGTGGATGGAGATCCTACCACAACTTAGGCACATAAGTTGATACACCTAAATTCAAAGTATGATCACACTGGGCTCCCTGCAATTCACTAGAATGAAAAAGGAATTATCCAATTAAAGATTCACATCTTATAAAGAAAGCTCTATAGTTCTAACGCAAGTACTTCTGTCAAATGCCTCAAATTAGATGAAATAAAATTTGCCTTAGCCTGTTATATATCAAGACTGTCACAAACTTGACTGTACTCTGAGGATTTGAGACTTGCATAATTTGAAAATCTTGAATGAGATGACTATCATTTTTTGGCAAAACATTTTCTCAGTCTTAGTAGTACTTTTCTTTAGTTTGTTCAATATTTATATTCAGTATGTACAGAAGACTAGAACAAAGGTAGTGTGACTTCAAAGATAATAAAATGACCCTTCCACTGGTAAAATGCTACAAGGTAACCTAAAACTTTCAGTTATTAAAGGAAGCAGACTGAAATATTATTATGTTTGGTTTTTTTTCTTTTAGCATTCTTTTTGCAGATGTTAAAGGATTCACCAACCTTTCCACAACTCTGTCAGCCCAGGAGCTGGTCCGGATGCTGAACGAGCTCTTTGCCAGATTTGATCGACTCGCACATGTGAGTTAAACACAATTTATTTCCAGAAAGGCAAAATCAGTTCCACGTTTGGCACTTTAGAAAACACCCTCTGATCACTTTGAACAATATATATATTCAGGTTCTCCCCAGAGGGGTTTTATATAGGAATTGAGATTGGAAGGCATTGAGAAAGTTATATGAAAGATGATGAGTTTTGATAGCAAACAGAAGCTATGATTGCCATCAGAATTTTGGGCTCCTCTAGTGCTGGACAGAGAGTGGTATGAAAGCAGATCACCTGCCACAGTTCCTAAGGAAGCTTCATATTTTGGATCTTTGCTGGACTTTTTTTTTTTTAAGACCATAGCTTTATTTTGTCTTTTCTTCTGCAAAGTGAGGAAAGTTAAAAGTCGTATTCATTTAAGGTCATCTAATCAGTTCCCACAGTTCTTGCAGTGGTTAGTTACTAGCAGGGTTTACAGTGTTTAGGCTGGATTCTATCTAACTCAACAATGAAATCAATTAAACACAGCAGAATAAATTATTACATCAGGAAAATTAGTTGCTACTTAATTAGCACTGATCAAAAAAAAAATACAAGTGGAACATGCTCAGCTTTACTAGGCTTGTACATTTATTTTTTCATGTTTATTTGATCAAAATTTAATTTAATAGGGCTATCTTTAGGTGTCAATATCTGAGCTGAATAATAAGGCTTCTAAGTGAAGGCAATGAAGTACATTTCATGGAGTTTATCTTATCACTTATCCAGCCAAATGTAGGTACATACTGTGGGAAATGCTAATTGCACTGAATATCATAGACCATATTATCTATTTACTTGTAAAGGCAATCTAAAGTGCTTGGTCTGATGCACAGATTTGCACCCCTCACTGGCTTTTATATCTTCCTGAATTGGGGTTATGAGGTATTTGCACACATATTGCACGGTATCAGTGAGATGCTTTTGGTTTTCTTTCAGTTTACACATTAAAGTCAAGAAAGACTTCCATAATTATTGAAATTTCTTTTGATTCAGCTATTTTTATCTCAAATAGCAATCTGCTTTCTCTTATACAGAGTGATGCCATAACCCATGGCCTGGGAAATGGCAAATTAGTAAATGCAAACTACAATATTTGCTTTGCAAACAAAAATCCCCCATCAGCTCTGGTCTACACTGTAAACCAAGCCAGGTGAAGGAATCACCTCAGCCTTGTCTTTTAGAAAGTTTATAGGAGCAATGTCTGCTTTTGTATGGCTAGACAAAAATAGCTACTTGAATTGAAGAAACATATTTTGCACCAAATAGAATGTATGTATGTTGCAGAAATGTTTTAGAAAGACTATGTATATAAAATGCTTTATTGCCTTGATTTCCATTTCAATTTTGGCTAGCATTCATGATCATTAATCCTATTTTGTAAATCATTCCAGAAGCTGTATTTAACCAATAGTGATTTTGTATAGAATGACTATATCCAGTAAAAGGGTTAGGAACAAGGAGGGCATTTACATTTAAAAGTCTAATCCAGTGAATTCTCCTTCACTTGCCACTTAACCCTGAAGTCAACTTCCCACTTGTTTTAGGGGTTTATTTTGTTTCATGAGAACTAAAAATTTTGCTTCTTTAAATTTTTAGACATTTTCCCCTTCTCTGTGGCTTTTCACATATCTCTTACATAAACCTTCTAGAAATCCTTCTCATGCAGTTCTAAATTCATAAATCTTCATGGATAACACTGAATATGCCACACAATAGTAGGTATCTCAAAAATGTAGGTGAGTTTCTTTTAAAGAAATGTATCAGTCTGTCTTATATAGCCAAGAATTTCTTATCCAGAAATCTGTGATTTGGGATAAAAGAACATCTGTATCTGCAAAATGTCATTATCAGGACAATCACCACTCAAGTGAATGTCCCAGTCACTAAATTCCAGACCCTAGGCTCCTTCATGCATTTCCTTACTATTCCTAGACTGGGAATTTCCTTTTTTTTTTAACACAATATTGATTATAATAATCCACTGGCCCAGAACAATCCTCTGAAAGGTGGAAGACACAGGAAGAATCACTGCAGAAATTGAACAGATTTTGCCTAAAAAATATTAGAGTGATATGATCAAGAATTATTAAAATTTAGTAAAAATAAAGACATTTTGATTATGTTCCTTATTGTGTGACCTGGATGTCACGATATCTGTGTCATGCCCTGACAATAGAGATGCCTAACAGGGGGAACCTCTCTTGCTTCCCTAGAAATGGTTTGGTGTTTCTGTCCAACTCAACAAGACAAATTCTCCCTCTGCATTTTACAGAAAAACCAAGACTCCACACTGGACTCTTACAGAGGGGACCAGCTGCATAAAATAAAAGGGTCTAAATCTTATATTGAACTTTACCTTTTTCTCCTGAGAATTTTAGAAGTGGGCACTGAGTGGTCCCAAATTTTAAGGACTTGTGAATTACATGAATTACATGGGTACAACCTACCCATCTGATATTGCATAAAGCATTCACACCTGGTAAAGGTGTATCTTTTGGGAAAAATCCTGGTCTTCATCTGAATGCAGCAAGAGATAGTCTTGTCTTAATACTTGTCTATCTTGGTAGTATATTCCAGGGACTTAACACTTGCACTGTTTATTCACTATGGGGTTTTTCCTCATTTGGTTTTTCTGACTTTACATCCATTGATTCTTGCTATGGTCTATCATTCCCAGACAAAAGAACCATCTTGTAGCCACTGACTTCCTCTGGAAATGCATCTGGATACTTTGATCAAGGGACTTCTCAGGTTTCCTTTTGATAAAAGAAACAGAACAAACTCATGGCAAGGTTTTTATTCTGTAAATTTATTCCTGAGGACTACTTTTCTGGAACACCTCCTATTTTTGAGAATCCTTTTTAAAACACTGAAAAAGGTGTTCCTGGACTTACCTCCATGAGTGCAATGGAGGCAGATCATCACCATTCCTTCTAATCTCTCTTTCCTCTATCACTGTCCAAATGCCATATCCATTCTGAATATAGAGTAGTGATAACACTATTGTTCTGAAAAATATTGTTTTGGGGTTTTCTGGTCTTGCCGTCACATTGTGACCACCATGTCTACATGGCAATTGTTTATTTTACTGAATATTTCAAAAGGAGTATTCTTATTCCTTTTGTAAATGTTATTAGTAATAGTTTCCTACTTGCCTATAAATCCTTTACAGGACTTCTGAGAAGTGGTCCTTTCAAGGCCTCCCTAGAAGTATCATCCACTAAGGAAGATTACACAATCACATCTAGATTTCAGATCTATCACTTCACACGTTCTTAATCAGCTTAACTAGAATTATCATGACTCTTTAAAATACTCACTGTTATTCAGACTATTGGAGTTGGCCAAGAATTGCCATCAAAGCAGAGGTCAAATGCAGAAAGCTTGAGGCAGTTTCTTTAGATTTTAAGGAAAAATATATAAATCCTTATTTGCTCCTAAATAAAAGTATTAAATTATAATCTCATGTAAAGCATTGTTGGATTTTCTTGAGCATTTTATACTAATCATATAATATTGAAGAAGATATTTTCACAGCATACTGAAAACTGTAATTTGGCTAAGTTTCTTTTTTCTCATATTGAGTTTTATTAAGCAATGCAGAAGTAATGAGAACTCTCTGGTTTTTTTTAATATCTTCCCTAAGTTACATCAAGTTTTGTGGCATACATTGATGACTATAATTAAAAACAAAAAAAAATAATCCATAATGTCTTTATCATTACCACAGAACACTCTAGACAAAAGTTAGAACTCAGTTCAATATTTCTTCCAAGAAAAAAATTTAATAATATATTATATACAGCTACTTTCCATTTCTAATTACTCTCTGATATTTGTAAAAGATTTATAGTTATTAAAGAGAAAAGTGACATTTACAAAAAAAATAAAAATAAATTGGCATAAAACAGAACTGAAGAAAACATTTCCTTATATCTACTTCATCTACTGAAAGCCTAAATAGGAACTTAATTAATATTAATACTTTCCTTTGGCAGAAATTTTGAGAAGGGAAATAAAATGACATTCAGCAAGTTACTTAAGTCTAAAAAGAGTCCTGTCTTGGTAAAATTACAGTTATTTTTGATGTTTGTTTTTCCTCTGCCTTCTCTGCAGTGCTAGATGTCAGTCAATACCATGATTTAAATTATCATATTTCTAAATTTATCTATACTCTTTGTAGATTCTGTTTCAGATAGAAAAGAGGAAAGAGTAAAACCCTAAATAAAGGAGCTTATTAAAGGACTGATGGGGCTTTGTTTATTTTTTTAAGGAGGAATCTTTTTCTGCAACCTTGGTTAAATTGTCTCCTGTGATGCTGTTCACAATGCTGTCAAAAATTCCTTCAACAGTGTATTACAATCTTGTGGCTGCTGTTTCCAGGGGTGGAAACCTGCCTGACTTCCAGGCTGCAAAAGAACAAATCACCCCATAGTCCCTGGAAAATACCTGCCCCTGCTGGTATCAGGAAGGGAAGACTGGAGGGTTTTGAGAGTTTTTCAGTTTTTATGATAAACATCCATTGCAGTGCTTTACTGTCCCAGGCCACATTTCAGCTCTGAGCTGGCAGGGCTTTGTTCCATGGTGAAATTATCTTCAAGCATGTATTCCACAGGATTCCAGAGACTTCCTAAAAAAACCTGTTTTAAACGTGCCAGGTGTGAATTTTTTCATGTGTATATGTTTGGGGTGCATTAAAGAAGCAGAGTTTCTGGATTACAAGTGTGCAGATATATCTAGCTCATTATAAAGGCATTGTATTAATTTATAGTAAAGGGATGTAGTGAATGCTCTTTTTGCAGTGTTTAATTCTGAAGTGTTTTTCCTCTCAACTAGTGTCAATAATTTTTGTCTAATACTAATGAATAAACAACCTCGTTCACAATGTTCTCCCTACATTTCAAGTTTTTCAGATGGCAAAGTGCCAATCAAAAGACCTAAAGTGTCAAATAAACCCCAGCCCAGAAAATACATTTGTAAGAAATAGTATACAGGTTTTCTTATGAAAAAAAGTCAGATGAAAATGACAGATTAAATAAATTATTTTTAAAATTTTCCCAGTAATTTATAAACTAAGAATTATTCAAATTCAACCTCCCCCATAAAGAAGGCCCAATTTGTGGCTAAATTGGGATTTGAATTAAATTAGGCTTCACACAAGTACATTCTTGGGAATTCTCCAACTCATTCTTAATAGATTCATAGAATAATTAAGGTTGGAAAAGATCTCTAAGTTTAGCCATTTACCTAACACTTCCAGGCCACTTCTGAGCCATGTCCCTAACAGCACATCCATGTGTCTTTTAAATAACTTCAGGGTTGACAACACAACTGATTTCCCAAGTATCCTGTTCTAATGCTGGGCAAGCCTTTAAATGAAGAAATTTTGCCTAATATCCAATCTAAATCTCTGCTGGTGCAGCTTGAGGCCATTTCCTCTTGTCCTGTCTTTTGCTCCTTGGGAGAAGAGGCTGACCCCACCTGGCTCTGACCTCTTTCTTGGCCACTTGGGCACACCCTGGCTCATGCTTTGGTGTTGTCAGCCAATGTCCCATGTACCTGAAGCAATTAAATTCTAGAAACTCTTAAAGGGCAGATTTTCCATGCAGAATTGTTCCTGCCTTGGCTAGAGAGAAACACCTTGAATCTTTCTCATGGGGGCTTCTGTCCCTGAAATCACTTAAAGCATAGTCTTCTAATTAACAAGAGCTGGCAAGGCAAATTGCTCACCAGACACAACAATCATAGAAGTTTTTTTCCACACTGTGTCAAGGAACAAAGCTGTTGATATAATATATTATAAAATTCATTCACCAACGTGCCTCAATTCCTTCTGCAGCATGAAAAACTCAAACCTTCTTACTGGCAGCACAGAGAAATTCTAAACACCCCATTATAGGTTATTCTAAAGAAAAACCCCACTCCTTATAGGGTAAATTAAAATATGTTAAAAGTGTTTAATATAGGGCCATACTTACACATTCCCTAGTTCAGACAAATGAAAGACTGCCATATTTTTATCCTTATGTGTATAAAACTAATCTTTGTATCTCTGTACCATATCTGATCCTTTTTGCCTACATGACCAGACTTGAGAACCCCCCTCCATCTGGCTCTCTCAAGGTCCCAGTTCTGTTTTCCAAAGTGGCAGAGCTGCAACAGAAGGAATTTGGATGGGCTTCTCTCACCAGCCCACCCTAAAACAGACTGCTGATTAAGAGCTTTGGCCAAGCCCCCATTCATGCTGAGAAATGAGGTTTATCCAGGTTTCCTCTGCCTTTGGCACATGTTTCAGGAACTGAGCTATTGTACACAAAGGCCAAGTCCCTTCCTCCTCCCATTCTGGCTGCCTTTTAAAAGAAGACTTATGTGTATGACTTCCCTTTGTTTTGTAGTTCAGTTGCAGTAATTTTTCATCCCCAACGTTTCAAACTTTTAGCTTGAAATTATAAAAATTGCAAAAAAATTTTTTACTTTTCTGTTGGTCTGCTTGCTATCCTATGGGGTTCCCTTCAAAACTAGGTGAAATGATTAATTCAGCACTGGCAGAATTGAAAAAGTGGCATAGCTTATGAAACAAAATCACTTTTTTTCCCTTGTCAGAAATTTAGCCCAAGGAAACAAGAAATATTAATGAAGTCTCTGACTGTGTCTTTCAGTAACTTGATATTTGAGCAACTTATTTCTGCAGCTCCACCTTCTGCCAATTTGCTTTGCTTCCTTTCCAGTCACTAGGGGTTTATTTAATAAGCTCAAACATAAATCATTCACCACATATGAGGTAATTATTTATGAAAAATCTGCATGTTTTCCTTTTTTCTGGATTTAGGTGGATTGGAAAAAGGTTTCTTATCAATTGCCGCTGAATTAATCTAGAATTATTATTAAAAATATTTGTGTGTTTGAGTCTGTTCAATATCCCCAGGCAAAAATTCTGATTTAAATTGGTCTTGGCAGAATCAGGCCCCTTAATCTTCCACTTGCAGCAAATGAAAAGCTGTAAATAAGGGGAGAAAAGAGCCCCTATTTGTGACATGCTGAGATTTTAATAGATCCCTTCAATAAATGCTATTAATGAATGAGTATTGGAGGGGGTGTGAGGCTGATGGATACTGATGTGAATGTCTGTATAATATCAGCTGTCATTTACATGCCCAAGGACAACTTCTAGAATTGCATGTGAAGAAGAGAAGAGGAATAGAATAAATTAAGGAGGAGATGACGATTGCTCACAAGTGCAAGGATTTAATACCATTATGAAAAATATTTCCTGTATCAAAGTTCCTGCATGACAATTTTCTCTTATTTAAATAATTTATTCATTTTACAGTTTCTTCATGCATATTTAGATTGTTTTCATTCATTTTCATTTAATATCAACTTGCCATTCTTGGATACCATTGCAGTGAGATGATTTTCGGAAGTGGGCTCGAGCTCTACAGTATGAGAAAAATCTTGATTGCCACTAATATCATTTTATACCACTGAGAAGTGACAAAAGTCAGTCTCTGATTTAAAAATAGAGCATGGCTGCCCACATTATCCATGTATCTAACCTTAATGCTCTCATACAACCAGTCTGACAAAGCTTTGAGTCTAAACTGTATGAGTGATTAAGATAGTGAGTTATCTGAGGGAATCTCAGGAGACCAGGCAGCTCTCCTCTGCCAAAGGCAGATACCATTAGCCCCATCCTTCTCGAGAGTCATTGAATTATCTTCCTCTAGATGAAATATTTCCAGTGGTAAAATCCCATAGTTTACATTTGAAATGAGTATGATGGGAATAATTAGGGAAGAATAAAAAATGCAAAAGCAACGTAGTAAGGCTGTAACACAGGTCACATTTAGCAGTCATAATTTGATTTACAGGGAAAAAAAATAGGAAGACAAGGAGTAATTTAAAAGTTCCCTGTGGTTTCTTGTTCCAGTAGAGACACCTTGCCCGACCCCTGCAATGTTCCACAGGACATAAATCTTATTTTGTTAGTCCTGTGTGGGAGTTTCCCATTCCCAGGGTCTTACAGCACATGGTGAATTTAGATACAGAAAGCTGAACTGAAGCCCAGCCAACTGCTTCAGCTGAGAGCTGAATGGGTCCCCAGGCTGCCCTGGCTGCCCTGGCTGGCTCTGCCTGGGCTGCAGTGGCAAGCTGCACTGCTGCTGGCACTGGGGCACCTGACACTGTGTGGATATTGCACTCCCTGATGACTTCCTGAGCTCTGGCAGAGCAGCCAGCTGACAACACATGACAAAAAAAAACATTCATAGTACTGGAATGCATTTCCTGTGTCACACACATGCACTCACATTTGCATAGATCAGACCCTCATTAGCAGATCTTGAGATGAACTGAGATTCTTATTCTTACAAAAACCACATCCCTCTGGAGTCACCTGCTTTATTCTGAATTTCAGACATGCAGGAAGGTGATACAAGTCTCATCTGAGTTTGGTGGAATCAACATTTTAGCTGATGGCATGTGAGGCACTGAGAATCAAACAACAGTCTTTTCCCATTGAAGGATATGGTCTTTAACTGTGCTGAAATAAATTCTCACTTAATAGGGCTTTCCCATGTCATCAGAGAGGTATAATAAATATTAAAGTTAAAAAATGTAATTTAAAATTAAAATACAATAATGTTGAGATATATCTTTCTTTTTTTCCAGTCTTTATTTCTTTCCTAAACATTTTCTGTTTTTCCTTTTATTCTCCTCTATTCTAGTATGAAGTTATTATTTGTAAAGTATTTGTTGTGGCTCTGAATAAAGTGCTGCTTTTTGATTTAATCCACCTCAGTCAAACCAATGTGACATTATACACGATTCTTTTACTTTGTAGATGTAAAGCAGACATCACTTATAGTAAAAATGAATTGAATGGGACTTTTAGAAAAGCCAGAGAACTCTAGAATCTGTGGTTTATATCTTCATCTCTTTGCATTTTGTCTAAATGAGGAATATGAAAAGAAACTTAAGGAAGCTCACATTGTTTAATGTGCACTGATTTATGCCATTGAGTACTACCTACTTGTCAATTAACTTTTATGTTTCATAGTTTCACTCTATAGTTTAAAAATAGGTGGGAAATGTGGTAAAATGGGACCTCTAATTATTTCCATTGATGGGGAACTGTTAAAATAAAAAAAAAAAAAATTTAAAAAAAAAAAGTTGTTTTGGAGGGGTTTAGGACATAGAATTTAATTTGAAACCATATGAAAAATTCCCAATGCTCTTGTGTGGGTCTGCAGAGGGGCTGAAAAGAAGGGGTTGAGGAAAGAGGAGAGTTACATATGAATTTTGGCATTTTAGGAGACTGAGTTCAGTGGGGAATTTGTGTGAAACTTGGATAGCAAGGCATTGCACTCTGAAAGGCAGAACTGGTTCTAGCTGGAGACTTAACTAAAGCTTCAAACACAGTCAGTTCCCACTGATGGTTTAAGGAGATTTAGGGGTGAATCAGCTTTCTTTGGCCATGTGCCCAGAGCAGATTTTACCCTTGCTGACATGCTTAAGGCTTCAGCTGACTTCACAGAAAGCTTTGGGCAAAAGTGTGTATATTCTGTGTTCCACTCCAGGATTGTGCAAGGCTTGTCTGAGGTTGATTACAAAGCTTCATTGTCCCTAAGCAAAAGTTTGAATGGAAGCCATACTTGATTCCTGGGAGAAATAGTATTCACATTTGCTCCTAGATCCAACTTAAATTTTTCTTTTTAAAGGTCTGCACTGCAACCCTTACTGATTGATTATTAATACTAAGCTCAATATTTCAATGACTCTCCATCATAAAAAACTTCATTGACACAGCTTGCAATGTTCTCTGTTCCTGTGTATTGATTGCCTCCTGTGAGGGCCCAACCAGCAGAATACATTGGGCAAATTTACAGGTAATCTTGGTCTGGGAACTGCAAAATTTCATCAACTCAGGTATTTCTATTAATTAGAAAAAGATCTTTTAAAATAATGAACAAATCACACAATAATATCCTGTTTCAGTATGTAATGATACTGTTAATATGTATTTTAGAAATTAAATTCACCATATGCTCATAGGGTAAAGGATGTCTCTAGCTGGATGCCAAAGAAACATCATTTATCCCAGCATGAGCCCAGTGCAAGACAGATTCTTTGAGATCCTTGCCATGCAGACTTGATCAGTTCCTATAGCTGTTGGGAATACTTGAGTGTGACTGTGGAAACTTTAGGTGAGAAGGGAAAGAGGTTTTTCATTTATTTCCAGTGTAAAAATGTGCAGGAAGACATGCCCTGGAGGAACATAGCCTAAATTGGGTTATTCATTATCTCTGGCTTTTCTGAATCCTTGGCCTGTGTTCCACCTAGCTCTGATAAAACCTTTCTCCTCATCAGCAAGGATGTCTCTGATTAGCATAAAAGAAAAATCACTCTACCCTTTTTTGCTGCAAATGTAAAGGTATTTTATTTCAAAAGTGGTATAAATCACAATTATACTAATGGCAACCAGGAAACATCCAGAAACAAGGTGGGGATTTGGTTAATAATAATAATAATAATTTTTCAACCTCTTTTACTTTCACCTTAAAATTATGAAAAAATGTACAAACGTTTTCTTTCTCTTTGATACATTTGTGCACAGGAGCATCATTGTCTCAGAATAAAGATCCTGGGGGATTGTTACTACTGTGTGTCAGGGCTCCCAGAGCCTCGCCAGGACCACGCACACTGCTGTGTTGAAATGGGGCTCAGCATGATCAAAACCATCAGGTAATGCTTTTTTCTCCTCCTGCTTCATTGAACCTGGCAGTGCTCTGAGCTTCTTACTGAGAATGCTATCACTAGACAAGTAATTATTCTGCTGGTTTAAAAATCTCAGCGTTATCACTGTGAAAAGGACAGGACTTTTTTTGATCCACAGAATGATGGGAGCAGTTACTAAAATGATTTTATTAACCTGTGCTACTTCAGAGATGGGACACAATAGCTGTGTGTGTAACTGAGAGGTTTCACAGTCCTTGGCAGTTCTCACTTTGTATTGTTGTTGATTTCAAGGGGAGACTGAAGAGGAGGAGTCTGAATTGCTTCCTATATTCCCTTTCATAAAATTAAAGCACAATATAAACACAAAATAGACAGCTTTGGTTAGCCCTTAGCTTGGAAACCAGCTCACAGACAAACTCATAAGTACTGAGATTTTCCAGATGAACAAATTTTACCTGCTAAATTAGGTTCTTGCTTAAATTCACAAGCATTGGAAGTGTTTTAATGAAAGAATGTGTTCCCATCATGTAAATATAATTATGTTGCTGCTAGATTACTGTATTTTGATGCAATTATAATTAATAACAATTGTGTTTCAGCAGCCTGTGGGTAGAGCTTGTCCAGTGAGTTACCATGACATTGGTTGACATCTAACACTCCAGGAGAGGTTTTGTCCATCTTTTAGAAACTTATGGGTTTTTACTGATATAACATAGCAATAAAAAAATTATTGAGTTTCTCATATTCACATACATTTTTGCTTGTTGTCTTCCCTAAAGTAGTGTTGCCTAACACAAGCATTCTCCTCTTTCTCTGGATATTTTGCTGTCCAATCTTTTTGTCTGCTTCTTGTCCAGACCTCTTTGCACATTTTATGTGGGTCTGTCTCATGACATATATCAAAGATTTAATGCACACTGCAGCTGCATTACTGAGCTCTTAATAGAGAAAGAATTTGACTAAAATTAATTAATGGAAAATGTAACTGAATAATGATTATGCAACAGTGATATCTAAGAAGGCTGGATTCAATTATCACAGGCTAAATGCTGAATAAAGTAATCAATACTTTGCTTCTGGAATCCCCACAGTGAAAGTGAAACATGACTTAGAGAACACAGAGATGAAGAAAATCTACCTGTATTGTTAACATTTTTTGGATACATACATCAGATCTTCTGCATTTCTTTGGTAACCACATTTTGGCAGACAATCCATTGTAAGCCCTTTTTAGGACAGTAAATTTCTCTCCATCTCCTCACACAGGTGGAAGTCTGTACACCCCATGCCCTCCAGTGAACAGGGTCTTGAAGGCAGTAACCCAGTAGAAATGGTGCTCTATTTTTAGTATCTTAAATGACAGCTGCAGTCAGTCAGAGATGTGACACCAAAGTCCACCAGGACTTGGGTCATCCATCACAGCCTAATTCAGTTCAGATTGCCTCCAATTTATTTGATAATCCCAGTATCTGATTTTCTGTCTATGCAATGAGGATGGTTCTTCCCCCAGGCTTTTCTGTTCAGAGTTCACAGGGCTTATGTTGCTTATCTTCATGTGTATTTCTGCAGTTCACAGGGAGGATCAATCCTTCCATGGAATATTAGAAATACTTTGGCCCACATTTCTGAGAGAATTTAGAGTTATCTACAGTCTATTAATTAGAATTAAAGAAGTAGATACCTCTTAAAATTAAGATAAAAAACACACTCTTTATAAAAATGAGTTTTTTATCACATTTATCCCTACAGAATTCACCATATTAAAAATGTGATGGAAATGACATTTTGATGATTAGAAAAATTTTTGTCTTCATCAGATGATTTCAGAAAATAAATATTTTTTAAGTCTAAAATAATAGGGAGATGATCGAAGATACGAGAAACTATCTTTCAGATTTGAGAGTTGCATTGAAGTTACACAGACAAACATTTCTCTCCATTAACAAGAGTTGGTTGAGAATGTTGTACCAATCAGTACAACCCTTCTGGTGAGGCAGTGCCCAAAAACCCCCTGTGATCTCAGGATACCATTGCTGAATACTCTTTCTATTGTCCTTGATGACTCCATGGTCAAAGGGAATAGAACAAAAATGCCAGATCCATTCATTACACAACATGGAAAATAAATCTACATGGACAGATTGTTTTGCAAAGGATTTCTGATTGTTCTCATACAGCTTGTATCCATACAGATAAATTGTTAATTTATTGTTAATTGAGACTCTACAACTTGATTTTAAGCTTGTGCCTTACAGCTCCCCTACTCTCTTTGCAGATGAAAGAAATTTCTCAGAACTCAACAAAATAACTCAAGATCATTATTTTCTCTGTAATGTTTTCTTGCATCACCATGCTTTGTTAAAAAATCTCATAAAAGGGACACTATTGTTGTTATTCCAATCTGTCTTTTAGTTCTTTGCCCCATTAACTGTTGAGAACAATTGATGGGCAACTAATAATCACAGGAAGATTCCATGGAATCTGATGTTTACTCCAGAGTAAAGCAGTTTTGCTCCACCACATTTGGGCATGAGAAAAAGTCCTTATTCCATCTGTGCTGCAAAACCCAAGGACCTGTAAATTCTGTTTAGCTGCAGCTGGTAATGTGAATTAAAGCAAAAAGGACAATCTTTTCACAAGGAGTTCTTTTATTCAGCTGGTGTTCACATGCAGCAATAACTCTCATTGTGTTTAATTTTATTGTATCAGTACCTCTCTGTACTGACTGTTGATGGAAATGGGATTCCAGTGGAATGTTCAGTCACCAGATGATAATGTTTCATTTTAACAATTATCACCCAAGCTAAGTGCTTGTCAGGGATAACACCACCTTCTCAAATGTCCTTATTCCTAAAATCTCTGTGGCTAGGAGTAGAGGGGAAGAGAGATTGTATGAGACTCAGCTCCTCAAGGACTCACCTTCATAGTGTAATGAAGGAAATGGCACAATATATACAGCAGTGGAAATTCAAACAAACCTTTGTGTTGGTATACGTGCTTGATAAATTAAGGAGTCCTGAGTTGTTCCATTTGCTGGATCATTTCCCACTAAAAACCATCTGAAAGAGCAACTATTATGACAGAATAAATGGTCCCAGCATGCAATATAGGCTAAACTCCAGAAATTAGATAACAGCTTGTCTTCATTAAAAGTCTGTAATTAAGTACAAATATTAAGGCAATTCATGAGAGAGGGAAAAAAAAGAAAACCAAAAAAACCCAAACAAAATCCACAACTAAAAGTACATCAACTTTTTCAGACAACTGACTACCCTGGCAGGTTTTCTGCTTTTAGCATGAAAAAACTGCTTTTAACATCATCAGTTGAGTATTAACAAAAATCATGAAATGATCACTTCTTGTTAAAGAAGTTACTCAGTCAGTAAAAGAGACAGGAATTGCTTTCATATTCTATTATTTAAAAACTATTTAATTATACAATTATATATTAATATCATTCATCCACGAAACACAGTCAAGGCTATATTAGAAAAATGGGCTAGGAGTGTTGATGTAGATGTAGATGTAGATGTAGATGTAGATGTAGATGTAGATGCAGATGTAGATGTAGATGTAGATGTTTATGTATATTATTACATAGTTTTTATAACATAAGTTTCAACTGAAAAGGCAAACTTCTAACAATATTGTGTATGGTGCCTTGTGCTGTGTTATTCTCCTGCCTCTCAGAGCAGATTGACTTAAGAAGAATGCATCAGTATTAACTCTACCCCTGTGGCTACAGTTTCTGTCTGAACTCAGACCAAGTCAGTTATTTTAGTGATAAGTCTGATAATATGAAACTTCTCCAGTTTAGATTCCAGTTCTAAATCCAAGGTAGACTCATCCTGGTTCTATTTTACACTGGTTCCTTGGGAAAATATCTACATAAATTTTAAATTCAATTTGTGTAACGTTCATCTATGAAGTGTTACATCCCATAAGTGACATTACCTGCACTGTACCATTCAAAGTGTTCAATAGTTTAGTGTATCCTGTTACCTGGGGTTTTTTTAAATAATGGATATTGCCTTCACAGGCATGACACAATTCCCAGAGTCACACTGAAAAGATCACTTACCTCACTCCATCTATTATCTTGTCGTGCCTGTGCCAAAAAGCATCTGCATTCCTTTAGGAAAATTCAATAATTCTGTTGAGTCCAACCAAAATGTTCCCTATATAACTGAACCTTATGGTCAAAGGACAGTTCAGTTAGCAGGACACACAGGAGATCACTTGTCCATCCTTCTGCTCCCAGCAGAGTCAGCTGAGACCCTTACTTGCTTCAACCAGAATGCATAGACTTTAATATTTCATCTGCATGAGGATGATAATGACCATGTCTTGATAGGTAAATTGAACAACCCCAGAGAATTTTAGCCAGACTGGTCAACTCCACTCTTCTGAAGTCATTTTGCTTCCAAAACCAGGCAGTTGCATTCAAATTATCTACTAGAAATGGTCTTCATCACATTCAGACTGTTGAACTGGGGAGCAGGTTGTGAAAGGGCTTGTTGAGAATGAAAAAGCATTCTGGGATTATTTTAAGTATCTCAAAGCATAGACATAACCTTGCACAATTGAACTGGTCAGCACAGAGGCAGCCAGTGTGTCACTCTCAATCTGCAGGGTCTGAATTCCAGGGCATTCAGATTTTTAACAGCTACAGAAAAGGCTGAAAGCAAATTTCTGACTTTTGGCTCACCTTCTTCATGCAAATAAGAAAGGTTTCAATTAACACCACAAAAATCAAATACTCATCAAAGAATGCTGACCAGAACGAAATGACAAGATCCAATTAAAATCATTGAATATTTTTATCTCTGTCTAGACTGAAATGAGATGAATAGGAAGAATAACAGCAGTCACAGTTACCTCATCCTGGATAAGATATCAAAGCACTTGTGAGGCACAGAGGGCTGCTTTATAGATCATCAATAATGCATTCATGCATGCACTTTGTCAGCGTATCTGCAGAGAGCCTGTAAAGTTGGAGAAAATATATTTTTTTTAATTAGAAGCTTCATTGACAGTTGAATAAATTTGAGAGAGAGAAGAACTAGATGTGGAATACCTGAGCTTTTGCAAAATGGTCTCTCTTAATTTTTTATCTCTACATTGTTTATCTCATACATGCTATTATTTCTGAGTAATTTTTTTCTGAATAAATTAGAACCTCCACTATTGATTCAGGAGATCCAGGCTTTGCTAGTTGTTCCTACAGCTGTATGTAAACACGACCTCCTAAAGTATGTGGTAGTCTGGCTGATAGGGAGTTGGATTTGACCATAATTAAGTCCCTTTCTTTATGTAGTTCAGAAATCTTTCTCAACCCACCTCACTTCCAATTTCAAATAAAAAGAATAACTATGATTCCATGACTTTTTACGTACTATCAAATCACCTCACTTTTAAACTTTTTTGTCTTTGCAGAGAATTTTTTTTTAAAAAGTAAACCATTTTTTTTTTCAATTTAATATCTTACAAAAAAACTTTTATGAAGTTTCCACAACAGGTTCTCAACAGCTCTGCTTTCAGTCTTGCAAATAATAAAATAATTCAAGTGAGACAAGATCATTCTTGTGCTTTGATTCATACCCTGGACAGGAATGTTTAAAGATACTTCAACTGCCTGTGGCTTCATGCAATCAGGTTCCCTTCTGCATTTTCCCACCTATCAACATAGAGCACATTGCTGTGCATGACAAGAGGAGGATGCAAAGACAGAGTCCTGCCAGTGCACCAGCACTGCAGCAGAGAAACAGAATGTTCCTCAGCCAAAGGGTGCAGGCAGGAAGCCAAATCCACTCTGTCTGCTGATGAAGAGCTGAGATCAAATAACCTGAGAGGCACAAAAAGAGCTGCTGGGAGACTGTGAAAGACAGATAAGGCAAGGGGGGAGAGGACCTTGGTTTGTGTCTGCAGCTTCCTACAGGAGGTGGTGTGGACAGCACAGCTCAGTGAGGTTTTGGACAAATGCAGCAGTCCTGTGTGGGTGATGGAGGATGCCAAATTCTTCTCAAATTTTTATGACAAAGGGAAAGTTAAATCCAGCAATCCTTAAGTGAACACTCTGGAAATAGAGGGACACATGACTCAGTTGCAACATCATTTGTACCTGGTCTCTCTAGTGTGGGTGTTAATTCTCACATAAGATTCAAATACAAGACCACAATTTACAGGAATGGAATGGAATGGATGGAATGGAATGGAATGGAATGGAATGGAATGGAATGGAATGGAATGGAATGGAATGGAATGGAATGGAATAGAATAGAATAGAATAGAATAGAATAGAATAGAATAGAATAGAATAGAATAGAATAGAATAGAATAGAATAGAATAGAATAGAATAGAATAGAGTAGAGTAGAATAGAATAGAATAGAATAGAATAGAATAGAATAGAATAGAATAGAATAGAATAGAATAGAATAGAATAGAATAGAATAGAGTAGAGTAGAGTAGAATAGAATAGAATAGAATAGAATAGAATAGAATAGAATAGAATAGAATAGAATAGAATAGAATAGAATAGAATAGAATAGAATAGAATAGAATAGAATAGAATAGAATAGAATAGAATAAGCTATTTTAGTTGGAAGGGATCTACAGTGACCATCTAGCCCAACTGCCTGCCAATTCAAGGGTCACCAAAGTTAAACCATGTTAAGGGCATTGTCCAAATGCCTCTTGATCCTGGATTTAGGGCATCAATCACCTCAGCAGAGAGCCTGTTTCACTCATTGGCCACAGTCTTTGTAAAGAAATGTTCCCTAATGTCCAAGCTGAACCTTCACTGATGAAGCTTTGAGTTATTCCCGTGCATTCAGTCACTGGATTCCAGGGAGGAGAGCTCAGCATCTCCTTATCCCCTTCCCCTCCTCAGGAAAGTGTTAGAGAGCAACAAGGTCACACCTCAGCCTCCTCTTCTCTAAACTAGACAAACCTAGAGCCTTCAGCTGCTCATCACAGGACATAACAGTTAGTAAAATAGGAATAAAATTGATAAAATAGCATGTGTGTCTATATCGGTATAGAGAAAGATTACATAAATATAGGCTATTAAAACATTTTATTAACTTAAGTGCTTCTTATTGACTGCACTTCTCAATGAAAAGCTCTTTGCTCAATTTTTCCTCTAGATACAATCATCTTTTATATCAAGATAAGGAAATCAGATGTAAAATGAGAAATAATTGTCTTAGTCTGAACAAAAGGAAAAGGCAGACTGGGAAAACAAACATGTGAGGAGTTGTGTGATAATTCGTCTGACAGTTTTGAGTGTCAGTTTAGATATTTTTGTACTATTTTTGTAAAAATTCTTCAAAATATATTAAAATCCCAGTGATATCACTTCTATTAGCTGCTCTCACAGCATTTAAAGTGCTTCAGTGTGGAGGAGTTGTTGCACATCCCATTTTCCAGGGACAGGTAATTGTTTAATTTTGATATTTCAAGCCCCCTTGCTTGCATGCAATGAAGAAATTTGCAAGTGAAAATTATAAGCTCTAAGAGCACAGATAAATCCCTTCTCAAAGATTGTCTTTTGTTATTTCATTATTAACTATTAAAAACCATTTTCTCTTAGATATCTGAAATATGTTGGCTTCCTGGTGTGATAAATAGGTCTTATAGGCAAACACTGAGACTTATGTCTACCTTTCTCCAAGTTTTCATGATATGAAGGGAAGGGAAATAAAGAATAATTTCTTATTTTCAATTTTTCACATTTTTGTTCAGTTTCTCTCCATTTTAGAACTCTTTGTTTTGTTTTATTTTTTTTTTCCCTGACAAACTGAGCTGGTGCTCTGTTGCAAAAATGAAAGCTTAAGTATTGAATGCAGTAAGCAATTTACCCTTTTCTCCTCTACAGAGGGTCTGTCAAGGTCATTACTGAGGCATCTGAGGAAACTGTAGTTAACCTCAGAGCAGTGAAATAGAGCTGTTTATTCTTTGTCTGCTCTGTGGTGTGATCTTGCTGTGCTTTATTGACTCCAGTGACTGTAGAGGTGAGGTCTTTTACAGAGACACAGCAGGTTTGTGGACCAGCAGTAGAATTGTGCTTTCCCTACCCTGAGCACACAATTTAAAGATTAATGAACACAAGCTCCAATACTATTCCTGGTGCAAACAGTTATTGTCAGACAAGCAGAACTGGAAAAGCAGTCTCTCAACAAAAAGGCTCATATGTATTTATTTTTGAGAGGTGAAATGGACCCCACAGAATGGACAAAACTGATTTTGGCCACATGGTTCACAACACTCACATGGTTGTCATGACAGGGCAAATGGTGTTCTGGCCAAATCTAATGAAAATAATTGTTTATTTGACAAAAAGCAACTCTGGAAAATCCCAATCAATAAAATAACATTTTTTTTAAATTGAAAATTAGTAAAAAATGCACAAAAATATTAAAGAATAGGCAGGTTTGATGAAGATAGTTCCTGTTCTTGAGATGTCCATTTTGTTCCTGAATTTCATACTGTTCCTGAACCTTTTATAATTCCAAGCTAAAGCACTCAATAAGTCCAACAAAATACTTTCACTCAGATATCTTTTTCTCTCTCTATCTTTCTCTTTTTATCTAATTGGAATAATAACTGTGCCACTGAGCCATGCACACAATTAAGTGCTTAATGATAACCTGGCTTTTAGAATAATTTTATCACTGCTTCTGTCTTTGCTACTTGTCTCTTCATTTTACAGGCTAGACTGCACTTTACAGCTAATCAACATCATATTTTACATCATACCCTTTTCAAAATGATATGGAAAATTGTGGCTTATATTTTCATGAGTCTGATCTTTTTGTTTGTGTGTTTTGTTCAACAGATATGTCAGATCAAGAACAAAGCATGACATTGACATGAGGATAGGGATTCATTCTGGATCAGTTCTGTGTGGAGTGCTGGGCCTGAGAAAGTGGCAGTTTGATGTCTGGTCATGGGACGTGGACATTGCAAACAAACTCGAGTCTGGTGGAATTCCTGGGTAAGGCAAAGTGGATTTCCCACAGTCAGAAACATTGCCAGCCCATTACACTGCTAACCTTGCCAAGGGATTACGTCGTTTCATCAACTATGACCTTTTTTTCGTGATATTACAATTGGCAAGGATCAGTGAGGCTGTAGCCAAAAAAAAAAGGTAGAAATGGTCAGCTTGTAGAGTTATTTGAAAAGACAAGACTAAAATCTTTATTTTTCATTGTCAGCCTTGAGTTTCTGGAAAAGACCAATTTTTGTGTTCAGCCTGCATAGTCCTCAGAGATAGCCCAAATTTCCCAGTTAAGTGCTGACCATTCATGAGATTTTTCCAGGCTTCATTCTCTCACCTTTTTCATTCAAATGATACTATGGGGCACAAAGCTATAATTTGTTTTATTTCATGGTGCACAAAATGTGGAAAAAATAATGTGTTCATAGGTCAATATGTTAATAACAAGTTGTTAGGAACAGCAGGCTCTCTAGGAAGTCTTTTAAATAATTTGATGCCTTAGTAGACATTTTGAGATATTTATCTTAACCTGTCTATATGTGAAAATGTATGGTTTTCCACTAAAAAAAAAGCTTGGCTGTTTTCTGTGTCTGAGTGTCTGATATGGCTGATTCACCTGAAAGTTGCACATTATTTCTGCCTGATATGGCATAAATATCCTGCTAGTTTGGAAGCTACAAATCCTAAATTTGAACTAATAGTAGTGATTGCAGAAATGTTCTACTCACTTTCAGTCCCACCTGCCATTGATGAAAGATGCAGAAATAACCTAGATCACCTAGACAATTCCAATTTTAGCCATGGAATTTAGAAGCAATAGCAACAGACATCTTTATCTGGAAAAAAGTCTAAGTGGTGCTGTCACCTTGAATGAAAGAGATTTTAAGTCATCCAAACTGAGTCATGTGCTGTCCTCCTAGCACACATATCAGGATCTGTCAGAGCTGTCATGTTCCCAGGAAACTGGAAGGAAATTTGCTTCATATATTGCAAATGCATGCCTCTTCCACAGTTCTACATAGTAAACCTTTATTCTAATATATATTCTTGGTATTAGCAGAAAATTAAATTCTGCATGCTCTGAGAGCAACTTCTGTACTCTGCATATGTCATCCATGTATAAAATTTCAGAAAAAAAAATTTGTTGCCTGCTTTTTACTCCACACAATAGCCCCAGGTAACTAAGAGGATGCTTTGTTCACATGTGCAAATTGATCATCTAAGTTCCACCATCCACACCTGCAAAAAGTGGAGTCTATTGCTGTCAATGTGTGCAAGTCATATGGCTATTAATGAGTAACCCAGAAAATGCACAGCCTTGCTGTAGGTAAAAAGCCTGGCAGGTTTTCAGTCTGTCAGAGCAGAGTGATTTCCTGGATATCAGTGTGCCAGCAGAACAAAGCCTGTATGTGACAGCAATGAAGCAAGTCCCTCAGAATAGTGATTTACATCAGAGTTTCCCAGTGTGCAGAGCAGATTTAATAGAGCAGTTAAGCTCATTTCAGCCTCTCCTTATTTCTCCCTGCCACCAGCATTCAAATCCCCCTGCTTGCTGTAATACCAAGGTCATTCCCATTCCTAGAGCAGCTCCACCAGGAAAGCTGCCCTGGGGTTAGGAGCAGTCCTGCTCTCACAGTATAAAACAAGAGCAAGGATGAACTGCAGCATTTTCCTGAGGGCATCGTGGAGAGAGGCAGCTGAGGATGGGAAAGATCCTTTCACCCAGTCTGAGAGCAGGAAAGAAGGGGCTCAGCCCTTCCCCTCAATGCCTGCATGGGTGAGATTGCACCTGATAGGAGCAGCATCAGCCAAAAGCCCAGCTGCTGTGGGATAAGGCAGTTAAGAGCACTGAGAAAAAATGATGATTTCTGGTTTTCTGAGAGTAAAAAATGTGTCTACAGCACCTGTGAAGGAAACCTTGCAAGATTCTGTAGTGTTATTTCAGTGAGATTCTTTTGCCAGGACCCCATTTTCTAATAGTCTTTAGTTAGTGTATGTATTAATCTCCAGTATTATTAATCTCTGGTATTAATATCCAGTACTGACTTGCATAAATTCTAGGTAATAATTAATTTTCAGAGATGTCTCAATGACAGGTATCATTTAATACTGTGGGCCTGATGCGTTTTCAATAGTAGGTGAGGCAATATTTTTTACTTCATTACTCAGGTTCCCAATGTACTGTATTTTTATAAAATTAAAACATCTCTCCGTATTTTAACGTTTTTTTAAGCAAGCAGTACAAAAGGTGAAGCCAGAAAATACTTATAATCTGACAACAATTTTTTTAATATTTGGCCCATTTAAGGACATTATGTTAATAGTTATCTCCATTCTGTTCTTAAAGCTGTTCATATTTCAAATCCATATTTCATGGCTTTATTACTCATCCTTCCTAAATAATAGTTGAATCCAAAGAGAGAGGTAATAATCTCAGCAACTAGAATATTATTTTCTCTCTCTTTTTTGTCTTTTGTTTTAGGTTAGTACTTAAAAAAAATTGCATATTTGGATTTCTTAGAGCTTGGAAATGCATCATCTTTCTGAGAGGTCCCATGCTTTGCTGTTTAAGTCCTGACCAAAACTCTTTATATTTGAGGAACATTTTTACTGGGTTTTATCATGAGTTTTACCGTTTTTTCACTACAAAATACTACTAATCTCTGCAATCATTATAACAGCATGAGTTGAGAAAGAGAAAGTTGTACAAAACCTGGGAAGAAGCAGGGAAGTTGAGACAGCTTAAAAATTGGCTGGGACACAAATTTTTGATCCTTTAATTAGATGTTGAGATTTAATGCTCCACATGGACTGTTTGTGCCAGGTTCTGATACTCCTGGGCACTTCACACTGCTTAAATACAACCAGCACTTTATTTTTTAGCAATGCATGCATATCATATATGCCCTTAGTATTTTATTCCATCAAAATATTATGCAATTCAATTCTTCATTGGCATCCTTTGAGTTGCAGAAGAAGTTCCCTAGGGGCATGCTAAGACCATTTTCTTCACAGGAGGAAGCCAAATTTTGGTGCCTGAGAAAAGCAACTTAGCAAGTGTCATCAAGAAAGGACCAAGAATTTTAGCTCACTCTGAATATCAGGAATCTGTATGCAAGTCTGTCTTTCAGAAAGTGACTTAGACTCAAAGCTCAAAAAATGAGCTGGTTGAAAGAGTCACTACAACTATTTTCTTGGGTTAGATAAATGCCCAATGACAATTCTTACTGCATTCATGGTGCTGCATTGTACAGCATAGCAGAGCTGACCATGTTGGTATGTTCTAGAGGTGTCTGCAATTTTCCTATATGCAAGAACTTGAAGATTCCTTAAAAATAATTTAGTTGGAAGACATCCAAATTCCTACCATACCATTGCAAAATTTGAGCTCTTTTGCATGTAATATCATAAATTCAACTTCACTTTGGACAAAGCTTATTGAACTCATTGCTTGGTCTTAGTAGAAATGATTATGTATCTTGCCTTTGCATATTTCCCCTATTTCCCTAGTCCATTTCAGGTGAAATCAGAAATCAGACCATTAATTTCAAGTATTTAAGCTACCTCAGGAAACTGAAGGAAATTAAAAACTTTCACATAAACTGCTCTAATGCCTACTATTTATTTTTCTCTCAACATATTTCCCTGAAGTACCATTTTCTTTCACTCATAATAGCATTTTACTTGGGAAGGTCTCCCAGGTAAAGGTATCAGTTGTGAATGTCAAAGTGTTTTTGCTGTGACAGGACTTTGTGCATTAATCTTATTGATGTAAACAGCCCTTGAGATTACTTGACCACAAATAATGCTCATGTTTTTAAATGCACTATTTAATTTTCATTGTTTGCAATAGAAAACCTTGTATATATCCATGATGTTAAACAATATACAGAGTTCAAAAAATCTAATCTTCTAGTGTAGTAGAGCACAATCAGTATTTGCTACCTATTTCACTTTTGCAGGAGGATTCACATCTCCAAAGCCACTCTGGACTGCCTGAACGGGGATTACAAAGTTGAAGAAGGGCATGGCAAAGAGCGCAATGAATTCCTGAGGAAACATAACATTGAGACTTATTTAATTAAACAACCTGAGGAGAGTCTGTTGACTTTACCTGAAGATATTGTGAAAGAGGCTGTCAGCTCCTCTGACAGGAGAAACAGTGGAGCTACGTTTACTGAAGGATCCTGGAGCCCTGAGCTTCCATTTGATAACATAGTGGGAAAACAAAATGTAAGTCAAACTTCCTTTAATGTCATCGAGATGAATGCATGATTGAGTGCACTCCAATAATGGAGGCCTCAGAGGAGACAAATTCATCTTTAACCTTTATCCTACATGTACTGAAACAGCAGAGGATTGAACAAATTGTTTCCAGGCAGAAAAACATCACGTATCTAAACTGGGAAAATGCCAGTGAAACAGAGATTTTTTTTTTCTTTTTGCCAACTGAAATCAAATACTGCATGGCTTAGTTTAATTTAACCCCTCCAAGAACAGGTAATTAAAAAGAAATCTAATGTTATTAAACTATCTGTTACTAAATTCTAGTCAGAGTGCATATCTCATTGCATAGCTTCACTGTAGAGCCACCAAATTAAAGGAATGAGGGAAAGGACATTTTGAGGAAAAAATCCCAAGGTAGTTTATTGATATCTGTGAAATCAGGTTCTTCATTGCTCACTTTTTTAAGAAAACATATTAAAAACTCATACTCTAAGATATAATTAGGGTTGACTAGCAGATGAGTTAGATTCTAAAGACATCTACAGCTCAACAGAAATATGAGATAATAGCAACTTCTCCTGATCAGATGTTTTTCCAAAAGCACTGCACGGTTGATTGCCAGCAACCTGGGAACCAACAATTCTTGTATGGTAAAAAAAGCATTTTGTGAAGTCTGCTTGCTTGGAGGAATTAAAGATAGAAAGGTTAAAATGCCCTCAGACTCCTCTTCTCACTGCACTTGAAAGATTGATGAGTCTTTATGAAGCAAGGTCAGCTGAAGTTTTCTTTCATTTTCTTTGGGGGATCTGTAATGACATGGTATCCTTTCTTCTGCTGGACATCCTTATTCCTACTTGTCTGAACTGTCTGTGGAATCTTAAGCATTGTTGTGTGGAGGTCTTGCTTTTGTCAACCATCTTCTGCTTCTTACAAATGTGCTCAGAAGTGATAAAATTTCACAATCAATCAGCCCACAGCAGTGTCCTCATCTCTTCAAACTGAATTTGAGCACAGCACAGTCTGCTGTTATATAAAACACCTGTTTTATATATTCTTTGTACATCTGTGTATCTGCATGTTCACTGCCTTATATAGTCTCTGTATTTTGTTGATCTGTCTCTATATTGTCATTTCATTAGGAATAGAGATATGGGTGCATGCTGATGTGAATATCTTCTGATCTCTCTCTTTCCCTTTAAGATATTCCAATTTCTGTCGTCTAAAAAAATCTGTGCAGGGTAGGCTCTCATTTTGGTGGTAATTTTCTCAGCTAAACCTGACCTTGATGCTAACAAAGACAAAGAACAAACTAAAGGATTAGTGGGTTTATTCAATTACCCACTACCCACTAATGGTCAACTCCTGCCCAGTACTGGTAAAAAGACCTTGAAATTAAGTGAAGTAGGCATAGCTTAACAGTTTCTTTGAAACATTTTTTTCCTTATGGCAACAAACAATCTACTTTTAGAACAGTTTCTCACTGTTTTTTTAAAGAATTTGAAGTGGTGTTGGGAAAAGCTGTAATTTTATATTACACAGTTTTACAATAAGCCTTTCAGTGGAGACAAGATTTTAAAAATCTGCTGTTCCACGTATGATTCAATTATTAGGTAATTTTTAATTTACAGTTGAGACAATAGGCAGTATTGCTCATAAATAATACATTTTAGCTAAAAAATTCAGATGATAGATTTAAATTATACTATGATGTAGTAGCTTTCTCCAGAGGTGTGTCAGTCTTGGACAGAATAAGTATTTAATAACACTAATTAAGCAGCTTAAAGGTCACTGCCAACAGCAGGCTTTGAGAATTGTAGTGGCAGCAACCCAGCAATGAATCACTCTGTATGTTTGAATATTTGCCAATAGAATTTAAATTATTTCTTTACCCAATATAAATTACAACAAAATTTGAGCAACTGATCACATGTATCTTGCTCTTAATTCTAGTTATGTTAGGAAGCATGTGAAAAGAAATCTGGGGAATTCCAAAGCCAAACTCAAATTTATCCCAATCCATACTCATTACTTCAAACTTGTGCTCTATGAGCAGCCTGAATCAGTGAACTGTAGAGGTGTTTATGTAAGAAACAAAAAAAAACATTTTTTATGTAGGCAGTCACAGATATTAGCCTGTCTACAGCCTAGTTATCACTATGTTCTCTTGCTCTGATTGTGAAGAAGCCAAGGGTGGAAGTTCCTGTCTGAAATCCGGACATGCACAATATAAATGGAGGTTTCTGTTAGTGAAACAAGTGTCTGGGCTTCTTTCTTAGAGCAAAGAAAATTGGACAGAAATTATTTTACTTAAAGAGAGTAAATGCCTCCTCCTTTAGAATGAATTAATGGATGTTTAAGTTGGATTTCTTCCATGTACCTTACAAAAGAAGAAGCTGAAAGCATAACATGGTCACTGTATGTGCTGGTAGAGGCACCTGTTGGGCCTGTCAGGATGTAAATTAGGAAAAACAGCATATTAAAATGTCTGCCTTCTATAGGTGCACCTTACTACTGGCTGCAGTGAAGCTTAACAGTGAGCACAGAAATTACACTAAAAGACTGCCCAGATGACAGACAAGTCTAAGCAAAAGGGTGGGATTCATTTCAAAACCAAGGTACCTGAGTGTTAGAGCTGCCCCATTGTTACTGCTGCTGTTTCCATGCTGGGACAGCACAGCCCAGCTGCTCCTCAGCATTGACAGTGGCACATGGTGTCCCTGTGGCTTGTGCCACATCTCTTGGCTTCTATTGTCCCCAAGGCATCTCTGCTGACCCAGCTACATGAGATTGGGCAAATGAAAGTGCTGGAGTGTGTATTGGAAGGAACACAAGTTTAGACACTGAGCATGCAGACACCAAACTTGTAGATACCCTCATTTAGATGTCTTCCTCCTGAACTAAATCCTGTCTGCTTTTCTTTTTAAGCATGTGACCTTTTATTTTCCTATTTCCTTCCAAAACCTGATGCTTGCAGTGTGAAAAACCATATTTGAAACCTTCCAAAGGTCTTGTAAATGGCACAGATTAAAAATTTGCCTTCCTGTTGAGAGCAGGATGCTTGGACTTTTTGCAAGAAAACTCCCCAGAAAGGAAGCAAATCTAATCTAAGACACCTTTTAAAGTCTCTATAAAATGTGTCTAAAGATGGAGTTTTAATATTTGTTTGTTTTAATTTATCTTCTTTCAGTTTCAGATGCAAGTTTGGCTAGGCTTTTTTTTCCCTTTTTTTTTTTTAACAGAACTTTGTGTTTGTTCCTGTATGATGAATGGTTATTGTCAGCATCAGAAAACTTCAAAAGCCCACTGTAGAATTCACAACTGTGTCTTCCACAGAGCTGCTCACTAAAGTGTAGGAGAGATAATAGGAAGAATCAATATTTCTTTGTGTTTGCATAAAGAAGTCTTAAAAGTTGCAGAGCAAAGAGGGGGATAAGATACAAAACATGGTTAGAACTTATTCTTGAGACAATAATTTGCATGATGTTTTTTCATTGTTTTTATTTCTAAATCCAGGGAAGCAGTTTTCTTAAGTATGTGCATGTATAAGGAGGAGAGAAAATGATGAAACACAAATATGAATTTCCTTGTTATATTGTGAATATAAATGCAAATTCATAGTCTATTTTTGCAAAATACTACAGGCACCATGGTCATAGTGGTGATATTATGTCATGTTCATCTACCATGAGTTGTAAAACACTTCATACATTCAGCAAGGAGACAAGCCTTCATATCAATCACAGCCTAAAATAGAATTTTAACCAAAATATAGTGCTTACTAGGATGAACTGAGATTATTTTCCTCATATAAATAAAACAAAATGCTCATCAGAAACATTAGGGATTTTCTCCACCCTTGTTTCCAATGCAGAAGCAGAAATACAAGGTAATTCTGAGGAATCCATTTACACATCACCATCTGATGGGATCTTATCCTTTAACAGGGACTTCAGGCACACTCATGTCCTTTCAGCCACCAAAAATTGACAAAAGTTTTTCTTCCTAGCTCAGTTAAAAAGATATAGGAGTACTTAAACTAAAATAGTGTCACAGTGTGTAATAACAGTATTTACCCACTTGCCTTGATTCTTTTCCCAAGGCCAATATATAACTTCAGACATATCTGAAACCTAAGCATGAGAAAAATTTCTTTGATATTGCTTTTTTTTCCTAATGTTGATGATGCTGCTTTGCTAGACAGAAGAAGGGAGGATTCAAGTAAAGTGTCCTCCCAAACCTTCTCTGCTGAAGTCCTTTTTCCACTAAACAAACAGGAAAACTGTTTTTCACTTAAATAGAGAGATTTCAGTCCTGACACAATTTTCTGCCTGTATTTTGGCATCTTAAAGTACTGATAATAAGGTGGAAAATGAAATACTATCTGTGATTATGGAATCCATTGACTTGGTTTTAGGATTGTAAGGAAAGTTGTCCCCTGGGCTTTGGCAGTGGGTACCTGAGACCCTTCCTGTTTTAATGTGCTGCCCAAGATTCATTAGAATATATTTGTTGACTCTAATTTGAATATTAACAAGGGAAATCTGCCTATAGCATTTGCCCAATGTAATCATGTGATACAAAAGAATTTACTTTCTAGGGGCATCTGGTGACAAAACATCCTAAGCTCCTGTTTCAACAGTTCCCAATAGGAGCTGAAGATCTTTTCAGGAAGGACCCATGGAATATCTTTTCTCAGGCAGAATTTTATTTCTCACCCATAATAATGCTGAAATGTCCTATGCTATGATGTATGAAGTTTCACATCCTTTTCATTCATTAACATTTCTTAACCCTTGGGAATATTACAGTAGCAGAGTTTATTTTCCCATTCAAGTGGGAAAGAGCTGCTTCACTGTGGTTTGTGTCATGAAATGGCACCATGAAATGGGAATGAGTTATTCTCCTAATGAAAGCAAACTAACTCTTTGCTGAAGATGAAACACCCTTCATACTATACCTGCTAGATTTCCTTTGTGAAGCAAAAGTATTTTTATTTTTTCCTTTGATTAGTCATTGAAATACCAAAGCAATAATGCATTTGAGATATTTTAAATAATAATATGAATTACAGTTAAATTAAATCATATAGCCTAACTGTAATCTATATTGGCTGAAATATACCAGTAGTGAAGAAGAACATATTATCTGAAAACCCATGCTGAAGTAATCAGAAATGTCACCTTCTTCACTCCTGACTAAGTGATCTGTTCCTGAACTACACACATCCAGTAACTTTGAGAGAGAAAAAAAACTTCATTACTCCTGTTTTGTGGGTTTTGTTTTATATGGCTTCCATTCTTATTCATTAAAACACACCATTGAGTCAGATACCCTGCTCTGATTTTGGTGTGTGGACTCCCCTCATGCATGCTTTAATAATTAAATATCAGATTTGGAAAGCAGAATATAGTCCTAATGCTCAGTGCAGCAACAAACCTTCTAGCCTGTAAAAAGAAGGCATTGAAATGCTCCCCTTAATGTACTGTATGTGTTTAAAGGAACAGACTTATTATTTTACACTTCTATAGATTTCATTGAATGAATTGCATGGAATGCTGTAATGGTTTGCAATGCAACATGAACTAAAACATTGCATTTTTAACCCAAGGGGACCAGCAGGTTTATTCTGTTTGCATGTGCTTTCCCCTAGACTCTGGCTGCCCTAACAAGAAATTCAATAAATCTGCTTCCAAACCATCTTGCACAAGCTTTGCATGTCCAGTCTGGGCCTGAGGAAATTAACAAGAGAATAGAGCACACCATCGACTTACGGAGTGGCGATAAATTGAGAAGAGAGCATATCAAGCCTTTTTCACTGATGTTTAAAGACTCCAGCCTGGAGCATAAGGTAGCTGGGGCTTGGTAGCTGCATTATTCACAATTCAAATTGCAATAAATGTTCACTGAAGTAGAGAAGCTGTAGGTTCTGGCTTGTGTTGTGTTTTTTCTTGCTTTGTTTTTCTTTTTCATTTGGTTTCAGTTTTCAGAAGGTGGGGCTGAGCTAGAGTTCCTACACAGTGACACGATGCAGGTGTTATAAAAAAATGCTGAAAAGGTTTCATTTTGTTGTACAGTGAGCAAACACAGTTTCTGAAAACAATTACCTCTGGCCAGGTTGAACTTGGTATCAACTACAAGCAGTTTTTTGTCAGATGACAGGATACTTCAGTACTAACAATGATTGAGCATATAAATTAATTGACATTTCTGTTCAATAAATATGTATCTATATTTATATAGATATGTTCCTTCCATTTAGTCATAGAATCCTCTGAAGTCTTCTATGCAGCTGCAATATTTATTTCAAGTCAACAGTAATTTTTCAATTCTCTGTTTTAAACATCCTTCTTAAAAAAAATCTGTTTCTAAGAGCTAAATATGGTTCATGTCTTTGTTGCTTCTCAACAGCAATATGATCTCATTAACTTCTCTTTCAGTCTACATCCTGATGTAAGTTATAAGTTTTAAAAGATAAGATAATTGGAGAACACTCCTTGAAAGCTGATGGCACGGGGTGAGGTTGCCCAGATCTCAAATAATTTCATTGACTTTCATTGATAATTTCACATGCTATGACAGTGCAGCAACAGCAGGTCTGCAATACTATGTGCACTTGACTGAAAGGAAATAAAAATAGTGGGGAATTGGAAGCATGGAGGCTCACTTCTCCATCATCACTCTACCTTCCACTGGAAAACAGATATTTTACTTGATTTATGAGAGACTAGTCATCGGGAAGGCCAAGAGTTTTATCAAGACAACTGCAAAAATAAATTCTGTTCTGTTATGGCACTAGTAATCTTGTAGAAGAAACAAGAAATGTTTGTTAAAACAAAAACACAAGATTTCATTTCCCCATGAGGATATTTACACTGAGACACCAGTTAGAACCCCCAAAACCAAATTATCCACAAATAATTATCTTGTGAAAAGGAAGATATGAAGGTATTTTTTTCAGTTCATTCATCATGCAAATCTGTCAGGGACTCAGAGGAAGCAAAATTCAAGATCTCTGATATCATGTGAATTACTACATAAAGTTCCAAAAGTCATGAATAATCTTTAATCTTTTCAACACACAAGATAAAAAATTATGGTGAAAGAATCTGAAATTTTTTGTTCAAAGTAGGAAACAGCCTGGTCACAAACAATGTGATGAGTGAGTAAATTTGTCAGTGATTCACCTCTCCTTACTGTGCTATTTAATCACACAAGGCCTGAGCATGGGCTGGTGTAAAGGGGCACTGCCCAGAATCAGATCCCATACCCAGAATATAAATTTTCTCATTATTTTATATTTCATGATTGTCAGCCACAAAGAAAAAACTATAATGGAGGCTTAGAATTCAATTTAAATGCAATGTAAGGTACTAAAAGAAGATCCATGCCCTAATCCATCACATTACATTGGTCAGATTAAAAATATTAATGAAGTTTTTAATTGCACCTGAATAAAAAAAAAAACTATTTAAAAGCCAACATTTTAGCAGGTTTGATACATTTTCCTCCCAGTAGGCTGCTTCCAATATAGACTTGGGCTGCAGTGTTTGGAGAATTATTCTTTCATTCAATATTTCCTTAGGTGTTAGTCTCAACCAGTAGTCACAGGCAATAGAAACAAAATCTGTTCAGCAAAGTTGACTGAGTCTTCTTTCTGTTCCCATAAATTAATCTGGCTTCTCATCTTAGGACAGAGTAAAGTTTTAAAAAATATCACCACCACTTCATTTGTTCTGGCACATCCACCTCCAACAGCTGGACAGCCTCTGGTCAGCAAACTCCTTCTTCTGTTCAGGGTGCTGGGACATCATGAGTGTGCTCAGATAGTGATGGGGAATGTACCAGGACACAAAGGAATGACATGGATTAAGGGACAATAAATCATAGTGTCATTTTTATTGTAGACACGAGCAATTGTCTTGTGGGACAGCATGGGAAATGTCCCTTCCCTCCTGCATGCCTGAAAAGTAATTACAGGTTTCTCCTTATCACCTTAGTGTTCAACCAGAGGTTACAGGAAGTAATGAAAAAAATAATATTTGAATCATTTTCCTGCAGCAAGTAGCTATTTCCTCCTTGCTAGGGTTACTACCAATTTCTCCCTTCTTCCAGTCCATTTCAGAAACTCACCAAACTTAGGTTTAAATCAAAAAGCTCTTTCAGCAGCCTTTTCTCTCTGCTCCACCTTTCAGTCTGTAATTATGGGTTTTTTTTCTAGCCGTTAACATTTTGGTACAGCTCACATGACCTTCTACACCAACACCTTGAGCAGCTCCCCATGGTGTGGCTGAGAGCCAGCAGTGTCTGAGGGCATCCCCTGTCCCCTGCTGCTCCCCTTGGCTCACACTCACCTTCTGCTCAGCAGCGACAGCTTCGAGCCAGAGGGAGCTCTGGAATAAATAACCACCCCCATGTAAAATCCTGGGCCCTCTCATTTAGCCATCACACTTTCAGGTAGCACTGGCATCTGCTAAATACTCATTTCTATAATCTGTAAGTGCCTCTCACTCCAGACTTTACACTTCAGAGGAGACAGAAAAACCAGCACCCATAGCTGAGATCCTGGCCTAGAAGTGTTACCTTTACCTTGTTCAGTGGGAATTGTGTTAATGTTCTGCACTTCAATTGACAGAAAAGTAAGTACCCACATGAACAATAAACTATATTTCTTCCTCCTGCATTAGTAACAGGACTATCATAATGGAGGATCATGGGGTAACATGAATGGATCTGAAATGTTATACTGGACTTCTGTTTCAGCTGTCTGGGTTGGTTTGAATTTTTTCACTATAAAGCAATTCCAGATATTTGGTTTACACTAGTCATGAAATTGCTGGTTTTCTTCCTTTAAGACTTCAAAGGGCTAGAAAAAACCCCCTAACCAATTCTGGAATCAACATGCACAGAACTTCCATGGAGCTAGCACAGATCCTGGTTTAGAAAACTGCTATGTTTAATTTCTAACTGCTATGTTAGAAAACTGCAGTTTTAGCCACTGGAACATCTTGCCACTCCTCTCTTATCTCATTGCTCTTTGTCCTTCTCAGGCGATAGGATAAGTGTGTATTCCACAGCAAGCAGCAGCAGTTGCATTAGAGAATGGATTATTGCTCTGAGGCTTTATGTGCATTTCCATATGAATTCTGCAATGCTTCATTTTACATAGGATTTGTGCAGGACTCCACCTGGTATATTTTACAGATTCTTTACTGAAATGGACTAGTCATTGCTAACCTGTGTTTCATTCATTAACACTCAATATATCATTTAGAGATCATTCACCTTCAGTTTTGCTAGAGGTTTTTTTAACAAATAGCATGTAGGCAGATAGAGCAACTTACCACAGGAAAGTAATTCTCATGGAAGCATGAAAAGATACTAACATTTCCAAATATATAATAGCTCATAGGAAAATCTGATATTACCTCAGATTACTCCAATAATTAAAATGTATCAACATGATGATATCCCTAAATATCAGCAACTTGAAAATATCCATACTATGTACTTTCATACAGGGTAAAGCAGAGGCACAGGACAGGGAATTTCACATGCTGGTAGGCATTTATTAAAGGAAGTTTCCAATGTAAAGATTTGTATAAATATATTCAAAGTCTTCCTGCATATTTGTACTAGGATTAGAAAACAGGCTGGGCTTAGACATGAAATATTTGCATATTTTCTGTGAGGTGAGCACACTGGAAATATCAAAAGAGCTTTGAATTTCAAAGTACACATTTTCTTAGTTCAAATATTAGACCAAAATATCTGAGTTTCTCTCTTTCCGAATTTCTGACTGGTCAGATAAAGAGAAATTACATGAGTAGGGAAACCATTTTGCTCTTCCTGCTTGGTGTGTCTCAGCAGACAGAGGCATCACCTCCTTTCAACTCAGAAACTTCCATTTGCAAGGAGATCTGCAAGAGATTGGGCAAACTCTGTGCCTGTTCAGCAACTTTTCTGTCACTGGTCAGCAACTGGATCTCTGTCTACTCTTTGATCTTCTCAGGAGTTAATTTCCCCTCCTGTCTTAGACTTCTTGAAATTTATTCTTCCGTCCCTCTCCTGTATTGCAGAAACTTTTCTAACATTACTCTGGTGAAGAAAAAACCTGGTCTCCCTTTTCATATGTAAGGTCCTGAGCCTTCACTGTGCCCTGAGCCTGTCCTGCCAGCACAGGGGCTCTGAGGGATGCTGCAGAGATGGTTTGCACTGCAGACAAAGTCACATCATGCTCCTTCCTAGCACAGCAATGGTTGGGTACAAGCCACCTCATGCTTTCTGAAGGGCCTTGAGGCTTAGTCAGTCCTTCAATTATTTCTCCAAGTCATTAAGGGGTAGACTGCTACAGAACTGCCACGTTTATCATTTATGTCAGTGCTGCCAAGGGATGTCAACAATTCCTCATCACAATGTTGTTACTGATTAGAACACAGCATCAATCCTTTTGACATAATGCTCAACACAGCAGGCCATTCTATGTTTGTGTTTCATTCATCTACTTTGCCTTAATTTCCCTATGGAACAGTTGGGATTTCATGTTGTATTTTAAGGAACATACCTTTCTTTTTCCCTGTTTGAAAAAAGCCCTATGTTTATGCAGGCTGATGCAGTTCTGTTTCCTTGCATATGAAATCAGGGTCAGGGCCTCTGGGGTTCCAGCAGCAAAATGAAGTGGAATTGCCTGTGAGCACTAGCAAAAATCATGCCAAAGTTATGCTGCCAACAGCAGACACAAGGAGGAGGAGAGTTAAAATGAGGGACACCAACAAATGAACCCCCTCTCTTACTCATAAAAAATGGGAACAGGGAAGTGAGAAAGCTTTTTCTCCTCTGGGAGCTTGAGACTGCTTTGACCAGATGTTTATAGCTGAGATGATGTCTAAACCAAAGGTCCATGTAGGGAAAATACTCCAAGTATAGCTAGGATGTCTCTTCAAAAGCAAATTAGCTATGAAATCCAGATCATAGCTGGGTTCTCTCAGCATATAGTCTTGACACATTTCTTAACAATTTTTTTATGTTATAATACTTCCTAGCCATTTATAACAGCAGCTTTCTCCATTTCCAAATTTCTGGAGAGAGATTCTGATATCTGATATTGCTTTGATTCCTATAACCTTTTTTTCAACCCCTTTACAAATGCAAAGCTTTAAACAAAATGAAATTATTGTTGACAGGAAGAAAAATGGCTGGGGCAAGCTTTTGCAAGATTTCTTGTAAGAGAGATGAACTTTGGTGACATCCATAAATGATACAGAGAATTCAAAAAAATATTTCTATGGACTAATCTTCATCTGCTGTAAGCAGCTGCAGTTTAATTGAATTAGCAATGATAAATAACAGCTGAGGACTTGGTTAATACTACCACTTCAACTGATCCACTGTGGTCTATCATTGTTACTTGTAGTAATTCCCATAAGACAGGAACCTCATAGCATTCTCAGTTGTTTGATATGCTGAAGAAATATATTTTTTTAATAAATCTTTATAATAATGCACGTCTAACAGTCTTTTACATTTGGAGAATGCCCATACCACCAAGTTTCCAGACAACCTCTAAGTTATGATATAGAGTTCCAGCATCCCAACACTCTAAATAGTCACAGAATGTTCCAATTTTGTAATTTTCTTAAAAAATAAAATTAGAAAAAATAGAACAGCCTCAATTTGGCCATCATGGAGACACCTCTTTGCCATCATGCATGCAGAGTCCCAGATGACTCTAGTGCTTGTCTTCATGTGAGGAATTTCGTGGTTTCTCTGGTTATTAAGTATTTTATTAGGTAATTAAATGTTTAGTATTCTAATCAGCAGCACAAGCTCCTGGTATCTACTTCAGGATTTTTAAAGCAAATAATTTTGAACTTATCAGAATAATTTTGTATTGCAAATTACAGAGTTTTACTTTCTTGGTTAAAGTATTCTACCAGATTATTAACAATTTATTTGATGGGTTTGGTTTAAAAAAAAAAAAAATCGGGTTATTGATTTTTTGGTGCATTGTGCTAATTTTCCCCATGTCTCCTATATACATCAGCCATAATGAAACTACTGCATATATTAACAGCTAATTAAATTTTCTGTGTGTGTTTTTTGTTGTTTTTTTTTATTCTAGTATTCTCAAATGCGGGATGAAGTGTTCAAATCAAACTTGGTGTGTGCATTTATTGTTCTTGTATTTATCACCGCTATCCAAAGCTTGCTCCCTTCCTCCAGGTAAATACAGAAATATATCTCTATATATTTGAGGGCACTCTGAGGGGCACAGAGGAATAACATTTTTAGGATTGATGTGCAATGAACCATTAAAATCTGCTTGTTCCCCAGAAGTGTTTGGAAATATTTGTTGACTTTTTTGCCATACTAACTACTTTTTTTTACCACATTATCTGCAGCTACATGTTTTCAAGTGAGAGAGCAGCACGTACTGATGTTATGTTGTTATGTTTTCAAGTAGAACTACGCCCTGGTGTGAAGGACAGGTATCTGCTAAGACAAAGCTTCTCTTTGAAATGGAGAATGTAAACCCCCTTTCTCCAAATTATTACAATTTTGAAATTAAGGAGCTCTCAGGGAAAGATATGGGAATTAGGAATAGCAGATCTTTACTAGGAAAATAAAAATAGAAATTCAGTATTACAATGAACAATCCCAATCCTGACAGACTCAGAATACAACCTGACCCTCTGTCAGTCAGGGTGTTGGCTGCAGTCCCATTAAATGGTGGCTGCATCCTCCTGCAGTGGCAGATGTGGTTCAGCTGGAGCAGTTTTCCTCTGAAGGTCCAGTGGGAAGACGGATAACTTGCTGTTCAAAATCTCAGTTTTTATCTAGGTAGGAAAGGCTTGGCTCCTCTCCCTGGCTGGAGCATCTCCCATTGGGATGATGTAATTTTATCAGTCACACAGTGGGACTCAATGGCTCATTAGCAGATGATATCTTCCTGGAGGGAGGATGGGTTGTGGAAAAGATAAAGATGATTGCCCCAGCTGTTTTTAAAGATGGCCCATTAGCAGATAATATCTGCCATGGAGATAAGGGTCACTGCCCCACCCAATTTCAACAGATGGTGATAGAATACACATTCCTGGTCACATCAACCCAACACAAGCTACCACCAAATTAAGTGGAATTTTTGGGTTACAAAAATTTAACGCAGTGTGTCCTGGTGAAAAATGACCCAGAGCAGTCGCTGGTTCTCTTTGCTAAGTGATTGATAATTACCTTGGGTATCAGCAACTGTCTCAGTTTTGTTTCATAAATGCTTTGTAAGAGAATTGTACTGCTTGCTCTGCTGCTGACAATGTGATTTGCCCAGCTGGGAAAAGCACTCTCAGGACATTAATAAGCACAGAGGTGATCAGGTAGATCTGTTTTCATTTCTGCTCTTCTTTGGGCCTGACCAAGCAATATGTTCCTATCAAGGTGATGAAAATGTGACACAGATGAGACCTCAGTGTCCACATTTCACAGACTCAAACCTATAATTTGGCATTTTTGTTTACAATTTAATAATGGGAACACTAGGGTGTGTGAGGTCAGTTTTCTAGAACAGGACTGCCACTGTAGCAACTCTCTGGTCCCATTTGGTCTTTGACAGAGCAAATGTTAAAAGAAAAGTGCCCAGATTAACAAATTTCACAGGTAGTTCCTAGAACTCAGATAAACCTTAATTTATGGCTGACAGTAGAGTAACTTTGAAAATACATTATTTTTACAAGAAATAAGACATTTATTGTGTTACAGTAGTGCAGCAAGATTTCTTGGATCATCTTTGGAAGGCACGAGTTACCAGGTTGATGTCTGAGAACACCAAAGTGGTGGTCAGGAGCAGGAAGGCAACTACATTCTGCAGCAGTGGTGTCTCATAATTCTGTAATTGTCAGTTGAGAAAGTACTCAGAGTAGTACATGACCTTCTGTTGTTCCTTATGTGCTATATTGCCCCTAGTAAGTTTGCTTCCTTTTTAACAGCTCTTGTCCCAATACACATTTAAAGTTCTTCACTTCTGGTAGATGTTTTAGTTTGTGTGTATGTTTGTTTATTTTTTTCCTCAGTATGTTCAAGAAGATTTATGGATCTTATTAACAGAAGCTGTTTTCCAAAAAGATTTCTGCTGCTATATCAATCACTGCCATACCAACGTTTAAAAAAAAAAAAATAAGGCAACCAAAAAAAAAACCAGACATTTTTCTATCTCCACAGATTCATCTCTGTTAATTCTTGTGAGGGTGTCTAGTGCCATTGGAATGAGAGGGAAGGAGTCACACAAACACATTGCCTGCAGCTGTCTCACCTCCTAGTTTCTCATCTTGCCAGTAGTCTTGTGTTTTTCCCTGAGGACCTTTTTGTCACTGAATGTTAGAGAGGCTGCAAATACAAATAGGTCAAAATGAAGATGAGGTAAATTCCTACAAGAAAAAATCTGCAGAGGATTCTAAAAAGATATGACCTTGTCTTCAAGAATACCCTGAAGCATTGATTGCTCTAACCTGGGAAGATATTTAGGGAAAGGATATTTACCACTAACCCTTTTGTGAGAGAAGTTTTGGAGACACATGGGTGTTTTATGGCAGTTCCTATCTTCTGTCAGGAGCTGAAGATCACTGTCAAGACTTAAGGAAACAAACTTTGGTCTTTTTTTTTTTTTTCTTTTTTCAAGTTCTGATACTGTGCTTCAAAAAGTGTGTTTCAGTTTTTTAAAAAGCATGCCTGTCAACAGATGAGCAACCCTAAAATAACAGGATAGGGGTTTCGAGTGAGGAGGTTTCAATATGCTTAAACATATTGGATGAGAAAATAATCTGGAAGTTCAAATTTCCTAAGTTCCAGTTCTAAAAGCAGTTCAAGGCATGAGCAATTGTACAAAACTACCACAAAATTAGACAGGATTTAGATTCAGAGAATCCTTGAAATAACTGCATATTCATTTGTTACACCTCTGGTAAATATCAGAGAAGTAAAATACTAGGGTGGAAAACCATGGAAATAATTTCCATGAAACCACTAACTATAATTCAGTCCTCATGGTAACTTACTCATTTCTTAGAAACATATATAAGAATTTTTCAGCAAATGCTTCAGATTTCTCTTGAAAAAGAATACAATTTTTTATTTGCTTAAGTAGATGTGTGAAATTTTTGAGCTGAGTCCTTTGGTTTCTAAAAAATTTGATGAAAATGCTATTTAGATTGCCATAGAACATATATTACAAAGGTTCTTCTGTGAGTTTCCCACAGAGTTTACCTTAGTCTGTGGGTTAAAGAAGGAAATCATATCTGAAATCTAATGTGTATGGAAGTCCCAGAATTTTATCTCAGTTTATATCTATCTCCCTAAGGATAAATATTTGATCCATTCATGCATTTTTCCCTGAGAGGGCAGATGCCCTGAATTTAAAAATTTTTCCAATAGTTTTTATTATTTTAAATATGGAGTTGGGGAAATTACTGTAAGTCAGATAAATTAATGCCACATATTTTACCATAATTGTCCTCTACGAAACCATTATATTACATTGCCAACCTTGCAGTGATTCATCTTCTCCATCTGAGAGGCCTGGGAGTTTCATTAATTTCCTGCAATGAACTATTTATATGCTCCCATGGACAGAAGGTCTTAACAGAGTAGGCTACTGAAATACTCTTATCTCTGCTCATTTTTCACTGGGTAATTCTTGTGAAGGAGAAAAACAGATTTCAAATTGTTATTAATTTAAACACTTGCATCTTCTGTTTTACATAAGTTTTCCTTATGGCTTAAATCAGCTGTTTTGGGACTGTACATGAGGAAGAGGAAAGGCAAGCTCTTTTTAAACTTTACTTGATCTTGGCAGTAAGAGAATCTCTAAAAAGCAAATCAATTGGTCTTGAACCTCTTCTTGAATGCAGGGGTGATCCAAGCCAGGTGTCAAGTTCTGGGACAAGTTCACAGACAGAAAATTATTATGTTTTTTTGTTCAGATTCCTCTAACCTTGTCTATACATTTTATTGTACTTGTTCCTATCAGCATACTCCCATCAAAATCTCTAGCACAGATACTGGATTGTTCATCTGAGAGGTCATATTATGCCACCTCCAGTTTTGTTTTTAAATCAAGCAGGCTTAGGCAAGAGACAAACACAATAATTTTCCATTGAACAGCTAAAGTGGAAAAAAAATTGTTGCCTATAAATTTATTGTGAACAAATGCAAGGTCTCGGTTTCTCAGGCACATAAACAGGTTATTCTGTAATTTTGGGTTTATATGCCAGATTTAGGTGTATAGATGCTCCCTTCTTAGTGCTTTAATTCAATAACATGGGTCTTACATGTAGAGTTCAGCAGTCCAAAATAAAAACTAATGCTTAGTGTCCTCAGGCTGGACCTGTTGAGGCTTGATCCTAATCTTTCTGAAGGCCTGAATTTGGTTTTGTTCAGAGCTGGGTCAGGTTAGGTCAGCAGAACTGGTAGGCTACACCAGCCTATATAGACTGTCTATATATATCTGAGATATAGTTAGAAACTATCAGTTCATAATCAGATCACAGGCTCTTGGCTTTGCAAAGCAAGAAGGCAAGAATACTGCTCTGCTGTGGGAAACTGAAGGAATTAATCTTGCATGACCCTCTGTCAGTGTCCATAGCCTGGGATCAAAGTACAACCACTGGAGAATGAGTCAATCTGAATCTCAGTGTCTGCATAGGTGTGAGTACAGGGCAGTGAGATTAATTGTATCCCAATCTTCACAGGTGCTGAGCCCTCCTGACTGCCTTGACTAGTGCCACATGGACACACTGTCCAGCTTTTCCCTTGATTTACTGGCTGACTGTGTTGAGGTTTAATGCTGGATTCTCTTTTTTATGTTTCCTCAGAGTGATACCAATGGTCATTCAGTTTTCCATCCTGATTATGCTGCACTCCGCTCTTGTGCTGATCACTACAGCAGAGGATTACAAATGTTTACCCTTAATGCTCCGGAAAACTTGCTGCTGGATTAATGAGACCTACTTGGCAAGGAATGTCATTATATTTGCATCCATTCTGATTAATTTTCTTGGAGCCATCATCAATATTGTAAGCCTATAAGGAAACAAAGAATATTATACAGCAAAAGATGATTTATGGATTACTAAGATTGCTACAGGACTTGCTAACTATGTCTATGAGCCAGCTGTGATTTAGATAACATAAAAAAGCAACGCATCACAGCTTCAGGAAATTCAATCTATTGCTTAATCTATGTATTTCTGAAATATCTAATTCTTTCTCCCTCTTGAGTATCATCTATTTTGAAAACCTTTTGTCGACTTTCTGTTCAATATATTCACCCTTTGAGGACCATTTGTAATTTTCTGACATGCTGAAATACTTTCTTAGAGACTGTCAATCCAAAAAATGTTTATGGATATTAAATTCCTCCTCTCATAAGTTCTCAGCTCATCTTACAGTTCTACTATTATTTAGATTACCAAGAAAAATAAAATAATTGCTAAAATAATAATTTTAAAAATTCCAATACAGCCAAATTATTATCCTAGTGTACTCAGCAACATGAGTGAGCTTTGCATAAATTGGGCAGACTATAATGTCAGACAACCTGACAGGTGCTGAAGTCTGAGCCAAGAATGTGGTAAACATCTCACTGATAGATTAAAAGTATCACTGATACAAGAGTTAGTCAGAAAAAGAAAAATGAAGCCACTCATTTCTATAATTACAGAAATAATATAAATACAGAAAATATCAGGAAGTTCAATTGGGCTGAAAACTTCCTGAAGAAAAGGACAGTGGTGCATAACAATATAAATCACTAAGGAGTGTTTTAGAATTTAGAGGTTTTAAAATCATGTCTAACAAATAGCTTTCAGGAAAGATTTTGTAGAATTAGTCTTGACTTAAGATCTCTAACACACTATCCATACCCAATTTGTTACTTCCCCTGACTTCTTGTGCATTTTTTTTTAAGACTGTGTCCTCTGCAGTTTTGTGGGTGGGCTAATCCAAAGACAGTCAAAAGAAAATTATTACTTTTTACTGTCACACCAGTTTTCTATAAAGCAGTAAAGTCATATGTATTCTCATATATTTAGCTGGACAGTGATTTGAGTCACTGAGTCCTGACCTCTATAGGAAATGACAACATTAATATAATCTCATTGTTTTATGTGTTAAAGTTCTTCCATAATAATAGTTTGTTCAGGAGGGAGCTGCATGCATTTAGGAACAGGCAATGCACCTCAGCCTTGCAGTTTTGTGTGTTTACTGAGTTCAAATGCAGCCAACTGGAGAGGTCTAAGACTCAGATGCTTTCTAAGAAGATCTATAATGCTTTGGTTTTTGGGTGGTAAATGAGTCTTATGAGTCTTAAGTGCATTCTTATTGTTATAAATTTAAGTTTCTGATGCTGAAAGTCTTTTTAAAAAACAGCTGTACTTGTTGTTGTGACCTTCTGCCCTGCAGAGAGGTGCTGTATACCTTATACATTTTTAGAAGGTACCATTCTGTCTGGTGTCACAGAAGAGCCAGGTAATATCTGCACTGCAGACATGGCTGAATGGGTAAAAGAACAAACTAAAGAGTCTCCAGTCCAAAATTAATTTTAATTTAATGGTAAGAAATTGGGCTTTATTAAACGAATTCTCTAACTATTGGAAAACAAGACCTCTAATTATCTTGTACACACTAGTTGATGGCATGACCATCAACTAATAGTCATCCAGAGTAAATAAATATATATGACAGGAGACTCCATCTGCTTTAAGTGTCAAAACATAAAACAATTAATGATTTTTTCCTTCATTCTAAGACCATAATGTATTCCAACTTGATGCTGCTATTTTCTTTATATCTAATTCTCTTGGTTGGAAATACCATTAAAATGAATGCACATCATAACAGCAAGAACCAATATTACGTTATCAGAACCATTGTTTCATGAGTTAATTTTTTTTCCCTTCCATTCTAAGCATCACAGTTGCTCTTCTGGGACCACATCATGTTTTGGTACAACCAAGTCTGTGTGATGTCATGAAAAGGAAGGATGGATGTCCCACATCCAAAAGAATAGCACTATCCATAGCAGATGAAAACAGCTTACAGAAAGGGCACATATTTAATCTGATTTTATGCTCCCAATTAAATAATTTTCTCTATAGTTTATAGCAAAGTCTAAGCACTTTGAGAGGTACTTCTTTAGAGTCCAGTCCTCTGGAAATCCCAGAGGAGTTCATCTGTCCACTCTGGTAAGAGAGCAGAGAGAGGTTATTCAGATGCTGAATGTCTGCAGCACAAATACTTCCCCCTTTTCCACTTCATCTCCACAGTATCCCTTCTTACTGCCCATTTATTCAGTCCTTGGTACCAGCTGGGCAGCTGGCATGGAGAGCAGCAGGTCAGCCAGTCCCAATCCTGAACCCAGCCAGACAAGCAGCTAGTCACCAGTGCACAATATAGCCCTGATTTTGTTTTATTTCTTCACAGCTATGGTGTGATTTTGACAAACCAATAGCCCTGAAGAACCAGACCTTCAATTCCTCTGCTTCTTTTACAGACATCTGTTCCTGTCCTGAGGTATTTCTGTGGGTACCTTTGAATCTGGGGTGTGGATCAGTAAGGTTCTATGGCCACCACTACTTTGTGGTGGAGTCAGGGGCTCAACACTGTGAAGAAAGGAACATTTTCATCTAACCATGTGTTGATAGAAAAAGCAGAGGCTAGTTACAGAAGGAAATGACCTTATGATCTAATGGGGCATTACAAATAAGACTTAACCTTTGAACTTTATACAGAACTTTATGCTGGGAACACACCCAGCAATGATTCACTGAACCTAGTGCAATAAAACACACTATATAATTTACATTAATCTAATGGAGAACAAAACTTCTTACATGCCAAAAGCAGTAGTTAGACTGCTGGGGTTATTTTAAGATTGTTTTGGAGGGAAAAAAATAAAGAAATCTTCTCTAAGAAGAGCAAGCATGCAACAGAATAGATGTGTTGGTCATGTGCAGATAAGAGAAGTGTGTTGTTTAGAAAGTCATATGGCAGTGCATGGTACTGCCAGCAGAATGCTCTAACCAGCAGGGATGCAGACTTTCCTACAGAGAAACTGTACTAAAGAGAAACTGCACCCAGAAAAATGAATACTATTGCTCCTAAAGCTGTGTGATTTCAGTTAATTTAAACTACATTTGGACTGTGAATGTTGATGTTGCTATTTTAAGTCTGAAGAGCTCATGACCATGATTGTCTCTCTCTATCCAGTATCAGCTGCATGGATTGCATTTGGCAGATGACTAATCATTGAGAAAAATGAGGCAATGAAAAGATTAGAAAATAAGTAATGAATAAAACTTTCAGGCATCACATTTTAAGAGAGTAATGTAACCAATCTAAACGTTCAATATTCAAAATTTTTTTTAAAAGAAAAAACAGGAAAAAATAAAAAAGAAAAAAAAGTCCAAACCTGTGGCTTTATCGTCTCTCCTCAGTACCACGGGAAGAATTAAAGTAGAAATATGATTGTCCCATCCTGAGTATTTAGACTCCAAATGAATAGAAATTGTTTTCTCCCAGTTGACTTTTCAGTAGCAAGCTAATGCATGCAGTATGTCTCTCTTTCCTCTTTTAACTATAGAGGATGCCATTTCCCTTATAATGCAATGAAAATGCCATAAAGGCACAGAAGAGGATCTCTGCTGACATGGAAGTACCGTGAAAAATAGAGAATTTGTAATTTCATATTTTTTAGCAAAACTGATTTTCAAAGGGGTCTAAGAGGACTGATCTGAGCACTGAAATCCAAAATTATCTTTCCATATTTCTGGTTACTTGATTATTTACATAGATGCTTGTCTCTGATCCCCACAATTAACCAGTGCTGTTTTGTGTTCAGTATTTTGTCTTCACTGGTGTGCTGGCAATGGTGACTTGTGCAGTCTTTCTTCGTCTCAACTCTGTCCTGAAGCTGGCAGTGCTTCTCATCATGATTGCAATCTACTCTCTGCTGACTGAGACCATTTATGCTTCCCTTTTCCTGCAATACGACAGTTTTCACCACAATGGAGAGTAAGTGTTCACAATCCCCTTCAGCAACTGCTTTTTCTTAAGGTGCTGGTTCAAGACTTGCCAGAGTATGAGTGTGTTGGATTGCAGCAAAGTTAAATATGGAGTGATCATTGCAACAGGCAATGACTAATCCAGAATTATTTATAATCTGTTTCTTTCTCCAGCCTTTTTATTAAAATGTTCATTTCATGAGGGAATTTAAATATTGAGCAAGATTTGTCTTTTATGTCTCCTATGGTATATCAATGTTGACTAAAAATATGCATGCAATGCACATACCTTGGTCATTTCTATTCTTGAAAGCTCCAGAGATACCAATTGAAAAATTCCCCTCAGTTTAGAAAAACAGGAGTGAACAATTGATTTTTTTTAGAATGAAATCCAAACAAGTAATATGCAGTTGTGAAAGATATAAGGAGCACTTGAAAGATCCTGTTTTGTAGGAGAGTGCTTGGAGGACACACTCCTCCTCCTCCCCCTCCCAGGTTTCTTTCCCAGAAAGAGGAACTGAAGAGAAGAACAGAAGAATCACAAAGATTTGCAGAGTCAGAGGTGCAATTAGTGTTGCCATAACTGAATCTAGAGCAGCAGTAATTTAAATCATTCAGAAAAACACTTCTTCAGTCTTTGATCCTTGAGCAGTGTAGTATTGCAGTTGCTTGTGGTTGTAAGTGCAGATGAAGATGCTCAGAGTGAGAGAAAAGCACAGATTTGCAGCACAATTGATTCTCACAACAGCCACATCCTTACACATAGCAAGGTTCTGCTTGCATATCTTTCCTTACCTGCTTCCTACAGTACTAAGATCCCAGAGATTTGGGGTGCAATTCCTTTTTCTAATGCTATATTAGAAATTGCTATACAATGTATCCAGAGCAGACCACAGCAAATCTGACAAATGGCAGGAAACTATACTTTGGCTAAGTAACTAGAAGTAGAAATCATGATAATTGTCCCTAACCAGGCATGGCAAAGAATCTCTTTTGTGTGAAAATCTTGAAGAATTCAAAGTAGCCTCTATTCCCTGTGTCAGAGAAACTCTCTAATGACTGTTATCACAGAAGAGGGAGAAGGAGGCAGGAATATTACCTGGAATAGCCAAGACATAGGGAAATCAGTTGAGATGCTCCATCCTCACAAGAATGTGAACTTAAGCTCTGATATTAGGAAGAATGAAGCTCAAGATTGTGTGCCCTGAAAATTATTTGTTTTTTTGGCTATACAAATAATTTGAATGAAAGGGTTTGCAACTCCTGACAAAACTCATCCAGGTATGGTGGGTATAGCTACAACACCACAATATGCAATAACAGGTAAGTTTATAACTAAGAGCTTTAAAGCTCTTGCTTCTAGCCAGTGTACAAGGGGTAATTTTGGAATGCATTCATTTGGAGATTGTATTTCAGGCAACTTCAAAATAGGAAACATCTGAATTCCAACATATTTGCAGATGACAAGGATACTTCCTTCTTGCTCTTGCTCTATACTGATGACTCATCCCACAGCAGCACATTTCCAGCTCAGTAAATTCATTAGGACCACAAAGTCAGTTCAGTTATCTCTCTCACTAGAAAGTTTCCTTTTCATTTAGTCTCAAGTTCTGCTCTTTCTTTCTCTAATTTCTCTGTCATAGGAGTTCCTTCTCCAACAAATATCATCCAATACTTCTTAAAAAATTACTATGGAAAACAGATCCAGTATCTGGACTTTGCTTTTCGAGGCAAACTAAAGATTGTCCCAAAATATTTTCCAATTTCTGGTCCTCATTTACTCATTGATTTTTTTTTTCAAAATGTCAAGGTTTTATCCCCACAAAACAACTTTCTTTTCTCATCTCCTTTGAACAAAATAATTGACAAGCATCCCTCTTCAATTCACTTCCACATTTATTTTTTTTTCTCTCATTTGCTTTACTATAAGATTGTCTCTACCAGTTCCCCAACCTCTTTTGTCTGTTCCCTGGGAAACATGCTTTTTTTAAAAAAAAACCTTGCATACAGAGATTCTTTCTTCAGTTTTTATTCCTCTTTGCACATAACTAATTTCTCTCAACATTTGAAACCCCCTGTTACTGCTTTTAACCCCTTTTATTTTATTTTAAACTAACCTGTGCTCCCTACAGAGCACCTCAGTGATTTCATGCAGCAGATTTCATACAGCCAGGACCTGCTTGGCTCATCTCTGCTTCCCTGTGGTCTGCAAGGGTTTCCTTTCCCTCCCTTGTCACAGGGATCTCTGATCTCCTGTTTGTAGCTCACTAAAACCAGTCCTAGCTCCTGTTTGCCATGTTTTTTGTCTTCTTTTAATACACACTATATCCTGTCATCTCCAAACCCTTCTCACACCATGGGGATGTTTAATTTCAGCTCCTGCCTTGGAGTTCCTTTACCTCTAGCCCTATTCACTGGGGTTTCACTTTCACAGCCTGGAAGTTTGTTTTGTCAGCTCCCCTCAACCTTTCCCCCAGACACCTCCTGCACTCCACAGGGGCTGTACCAAGCTCCAGGAAGAGCCTGACAGACACAGAGCTTGCATTTCACATTTGAAAGTGAAAGCTCATCACCTCCTGTGTACCTCCTGTAGGCTACAATTTAGTTATTTAAGATGTGTTTCCAAACAGGGAGCTCTCCAATTACACTCCTGTTCTCTTGAACTAATTACTCCTAAATTAAATTTTCAAATACAGTGGATTTTTTTTTTAAAGAACAACAAAGTTGCCACTTATGAAATAAAACTTCTGAACAATTACAATACTGACTAATCAATAAATCTATTTTACTTTGTTGTGTGTTTGTTTTTTTTTCCAGCACAGACTTCCTGGGTACAAAGGAGGCATCTTTACTACTGATGGCAATGTTCCTTTTAGCTGTGTTTTATCATGGTCAACAGGTAATGCAAACATTTCCTTCAACCTTTCCCTTTGTCCCTTGCAATTACAAGATGTGACAACAATTATTTTTGAAATACCATCTGCCTTTTTATCCTCTTGAGCACATGACCTTTTGCAATTTAATAAACCATATGCAGAATCTGATTAAAGAAAACCCACATCTGACACTGCCTAGCATTCTTAAAAAACATGCAATATCCTATTCAGCAATACTCAAATTATACTTCATTCTCTATTTGAAGGAACAAACAGCACACCATTATTTTAGACGTGTGCAGTTCTGGAGGCACCTCAAAGCTTCAGTGCACTTGAGTAGGCATAAATCCAAAATATAGAATGGGAATAAAAACCAGTTAATAATGAAACAATGGTGAAAGAGCTTATTAGGCTTATAAAGAAAAAACAACAGACTCAAGGAAATGAGGAATATTTGGGTTAAGCACCAGTAATTACTCATCTGTATCATGGACCACTTACAAAAATCCTTTCACATGGACCTAGATCTTAAACAGGATTTAGGGGCCTCAGAATTTTAGGACTGATATCCTCGAGGAGGAATTGAGAAACTGAGTATTTCAGGAATACATACACAATGCCCAGGGAGAGAGAATATGAAACATTTAGATTTAAAATAACAAATGCATTAACAGTGGCTGAAGCAGGGTGTTTTCTCCACAGTGTTCCTGGCTCTCAAGCTCTGCATGTCAAACATGCTGAGTTGAGGCAGTTTCTGATCACAAAAAGGAAGAAGGGGCATTGTATTAAAGAAAGGGACATTGTATTAAAGAAATCATCAAGCAGAGTTGTCTTAAGACATTGCTGACTTGCCTAAAGATTTTCCCCTCAAGACCATTAGGCTGGAAAACTCCAGCATTTCTCAATCCTCCTGGAATGAGACAGAGAGAAAGGAATGATGTTGTGATGAATAAGACAATATTACACACTTTATTAAAATAACTTTCTAAGCTGTCCATTCCTTCCACAGGAGAGAAAAAAGAAGCCAACACTCATATATTGTATTAATTTTCCTACTGTTTATCTTCTTTTTGAGGGAATGAGAAATGAGTGAGTAGGGGAAGCAAGGGATGAAATGAGTTTTAAAAAATGCACAGATTTAAATTTAATGGAAAGTAATGAATCGACATATCTTTATCAAGACAACGTCCACTCAGGAGAAATATGGAGCAAATAAGAACTGTACAACTCAAATTTGTGATAAGCCTTTTAGTACCCCCAGTGATTATTAACACATGTCAAAATAAATTCTCAGGCTTGAGAATCAGCCAAGGTACTAAGAAAAACAACACTAAAGGAGTTTAGGTGGAGTAATAATTAGGCAGGATCCAAGCAATGCTCTTCAGGATCCCAATCCTGAGTGTAAATGTCTGTCTTCTACAAAAGCCTGATATGGGGTGTTTAAGAGCATTCTCCAGCTCAGAGACCTGTAAGCAAAGCACAAGTTATTTTCCATTTTATTAACCTTTCTTGGTCCATAAAACAGGATGGCTGCATTAAAACTGCCCTTGGAAATGGTCCCTGAGATGTGCTCAGTCCTGCATGTTCTCCCAAATGATTCATAAGGCCAGTCCATCAATTTAACAGAATCCAATGGCAGAGTCCAGGAACATTTCATTGGATTGCTTAATTTCTTGTTATAGAGTTAACCTAAAGATCTCTGTATAGTTGCCAACTCAATATATATATAAGTTCCATTCAAACCACATTAAAAAAAAAAAATCAAAAAACTCTTCAAAAGTGTGATTGAGGAAAACATTAAGTCAAATACAGCTATCCTCCAGCACATCTTCCCACAAGCTGCAAAAGTATTCTGAAATAGAATAGCTTAAAACTTGTCTTATTCTAAGGGAATTTACTGGAAAATATTATTTTTGTAAGATAATATTTATGGACCTTCAATTTCTTAATAATTGACTATTGGGTTTTATCCATTATGATTTAAAGTTAATGCCATATTTAGCTCCCAAAATTTAAAATTAAATTTGAGTAAAAGGTGTGTGATACTATTTTATTAGATTTAATTTATTTGCATATGGTAATTGCCTGCAGAGTGGTTGGGTTGTGCAGCATGTGGAGGATATAATGTTAGGTTTTCTGTGTAATACATCTCTTTTTTCTTCACTAACTGTTGTAATTAGTGAAATGCAATTGTAATATTGAATTGTAATATTGTAATTGTAATTCTTAAAGCTACATATCAGGGCAGGAAACATGGACACTTTGGGATTTAAATCCAGAAACATTTCTTTAGACAATCTAACAATAAACCTTAAACTCAACCCTACAATTCTTTTTGTTTTAGCAAATATAAGAACTTAGGAAAGCATCTTCTTAATATTTTCTATTTTCAAATCTCATTTATATCAGTCCTTTCTTTCTGAGCTGATAGTGTCATCTTGGTAGTCCACTGATGATGAAAGAAAAGTAATGTTTAAATGTGATCATAAATAACCTGAATGATGTTATCTAAAATTTAAAGATTAGCTGCTGCTATTTTGAGCTAGACTTAGAGATGTGACATTTCCCTATAAAGCAGCATAAAAAAATCACCTCTGAAAAACTACCACAGTTTTGTTTTTTTTTTTTTTTTTTCCAAGCTCTTATTGTAGTAGCATTAAATAACCTGAAGCATCAAAGAATTCAAAATCCAGCAGCAGCTCCTATTTGAAGTCAATCTTTGAAATACCTTCAGAACTCCTAGCAAATTTTTTCTTATCAGTTAGTTGGTAGAAATAAAAGTCACTTATCTGGTGTGGCTCTGTCCTCTAGCATAAAATAAGGGCAAAGAAACTGAAAAATGTTGAAAAAAAATTAAAATATTCTTTCATGACAGGCTTTTTTTGTTGCCATTAATTCAGGGAATTAATGGTCACAAGATAGAAGACCAACATTGTAGAAAAAAGTTTGTTTATAAAGCTGGCTACAGCACCCAGAGGGCAAGTAAATCACTGCCAAGTTGCATACAGGCTTTGGAAGTTTATATCAAGCCATGGGCACTTTTAGATTTTAGGAAGGAAAGCTCCCTAGAGTACAGCCAACATAAAAGGTCCTTTGCAAAGTGCTTTGCTTTTTTTTCTCCTGAAGAGTTTGCCATTCATGACTGCTGCTGACTAAAACTGTGACTAAGATGAGTCACTAAACAATGCCTGAACCCCCTCTTAGTCATTCCCACCCACTACAGGCTGCTCCTTTATTTCAGTTTGGTATATGAATTATATTTTTAAAAATTTCTCTTTTGATGTCTCTCAAAATTGTAAAATGTATTTGCTGGATGTTTTCTCTGTTTGGAGCACCTCAGACCTCACTAATATTTTTACCTTTTTCTCGGTTTACTGACTATTTTTTTTTCATCATTTTCAGTAATACTGTAGCTTAATAAGTCACCCCTTGTGCAAGCTACAGTATCAGCTGCCTTGAAATCTACTTAAAACTGCTTCAGAGTAGTGCACATAAAATCTCTGGCATTGGTTTGTCCATGTGCTGACACACATGTGCCTCTCAGTGACACAATGCTTCAACATGTTCCCTGCTTCAGCTAGCAGACAGTTGCCATTCATACTTAAATAAATATGAATTTATATATATATATACACAATGCATATATATGTTTGCATGTGTAAGCTCTGCCATGCACACTCTGCACTGGAAATCATTTCACTTCAGTTTTTATCTGCAGGTATCAGGCAGTGAGACTTTGCTTGTATAAACTGACTCTGATCCCAAAATACAGGCACAGAGTATTGCAGGGGATGACAAATAGAATGGGTTTCTTTTTCTTTTTTTTTTATTTTCTGTAAGAATAAAGTTGCAAATAACTGCATGTCCGAAAGGTGGAACTATATCATTTTTGTGCCACAGATTTGGACATTTTCTTTGGGAGTATTTTGGGCTGTTATACAGAGTTTTGCTGAAAGATGTTCATTCTTGAGAAGGAGATTCTTGCCAAGGGTTATGAATTAGCCTTGTGCTAATTTTCTCATTTAATTTGAAGATACTTATAAAAAGGGGTATATATTTATTGCATATCAATACCTGCCAATACCTTATCTCCTGTCTGACTCCATTATCTAAATAACAAAGATATGCTTAAAGGGAAAATAATCTGGTGACAGTTTATATCCACTGACCATAGCAGTAATATGACAAATATTATTTTGTTCAAGATTATTCTGAGAGTCTCACTGTACATAAGGCAAAGAAATAATCTCTTTTTCTGGCAAGAAAATCAAATTGTTTCACAGATCTTCAGCAGGACTGAAGGTGGTTACACAGCAGGAGCAGCCTGCCAGGATGGCAATACAATCTCTACTGTTATCTTGTCAGCTTTTTTTTTTTGCCTCTTTTTCCTTTCTGAAACTGCAGCTTGAATACACAGCAAGGCTGGATTTTCTGTGGCGTGTTCAAGCCAAAGAGGAAATCAATGAAATGAAGGAGCTAAGGGAGCACAATGAGAACATGCTGAGGAATATTTTACCCAGTCACGTCGCCCGTCACTTCCTGGAGAAGGATCGGGATAATGAAGTATGTGTCAGTTTTTCTGATATTTTTGTCCAATTAGTAAAAGAAAAGTAGATCTGGTAGGAAATTGCTGAAACTTATTTCTCGATAGGATTCATTGCACAAACACTGATGATATTTGGTATCTGATCAACACTGGAAAATAATTGTGTTTTGAAGTCAGGGTTCTAGGGCTGCATCTGGAGTGATGTTTCCATGTTCAGGCTCCCCAGCAGGAAACACATGAGCCACACAGAGAAAATTCTGGCAATTAATCACCAGGATGGCAATGGGACTGGGGTACATAACATGTGAGGAGAGGCTGAGAATGTTGATCATAGTGCTTTAGGAAGAAAAGACTGAAAGAGCATCTCATTGTTGTCCTCAAGCACCTAATGAGTGTTTATAAAGTCATTATTAGGGGACTGGAATATCTCCCTTATGAGGAGAGACTTGGGAAGAGAAGACTGAGAAGGGATCTCATTTAACCCATTTAAATGTCTCCAAGGCAGGTACCAAGAGGATGGTGCCTGATTCTTTTCAGTGGTGCCCAGGGACAGGACAAGGACCAATGTCCATAAATTAAAACACTAAATGTTCCACCTCAACATGAGGAAGGACTGCTTTACACAGAGGGTGGCAGAGCCCTGGAACAGGCTGCTCACAGAGGTCATGGCGTGTCCCTCTCTGGATGTGTTCAAATCCCATCTGGATGCATTCCTGTGTTACCTGCTCCAGATGACCCTGCCTGGGCACAGGGGTTGTCCTGGATGACCTCCACAGGTCCCTTCCAACCCCAGTAATCCTGTGATTCTGTGGTTTTGTGATTCTGTGAAGATAGAACAGTGCTCAACCCTCAAACCAAAAGGACTGTGAAAGACTTGATCTAATTGGTCCTGCTTTGAAAACAAACTGTATTAAATGAGATTCAGAAGTCTGTTCCAGTCTATGAGTCTATGAAAATCTAGTATTCAAGTCTATGAAAATCTGCTATTTCTAAAAAAATTACGTGAATTTAACAGAATGTCTGTGCAAGTGCATAATAGCCCAGTGTTGCAGAAGTATTATTAGAGCCTGTGGAAGGAACAAGCTGCAACAGACCTGAGGCTGTCATATCTTCAGACACAAGATATAATTTTTGCCATTTCATATTGCCCCTGAATTGCCTGTTTGTGGCAGATAATAAAACAACCATTTGGGAGGCATAGTTTGTGGCTGTGTTCCTAAAAACTGTTTGCAGTACACAAAGAAAAGCATGAAAATGAAGTCTCTGAATATTCCTAAAATGAAGTTTGAAGGAAAAGGAAAGTCCAGAACTTGTTTTTGAAAGCAGCAGTAAGTCACTTACTCCTTATTTGAAACAAAGTAAATGTATATTATAATATTATAATATTATATATATATATATATATATATATATATATATGCATGTATGTATGATGAAATTGGAATTTTTCCATGTAATGTTGGAATTATCTTTTATAATGGGAAGAAACATTGCAAGATTCACCTTGCCAGCACTGACATACCTACTGATTGTGCAACAAAAAGGAATTAAGGCTACAATTTGCTGTTGTACATTTTGGAAATGGATGCAGCCAGACAAATTAAACTGCACAATGAGGAATCATTGTGTTCTGATTTCAAGTGTCACCTAGGGAAAGATGGCACAGTGAGAAGCTACAAGAAAAAGCACTTTAGAAATCACTCTTGAGAAATTTTACACTCTGTGGGTATGAAAGTGCCACAGAAACCCTGCTATGCACATGAGAAAATGTGAGTGTGAAAGCAGCCAGGTTAAAATGTTTCATTTTAAATGGAGCAGACCTCAACACCAGCCAGGAGTGTGTTCTGGTATATCTGCATTATGGATTTTCTGGGAATAGGTTTTCCATCTTACACTTTCATTCACGTATGGTCACATGCATAACAACCTTCAGAAGCAAGCAGATGCTCCATGGATCACTACTTATGCTTCAATACTTTGTCACTGAATTGAATTCCACCACCCCTGCTTTTTGTAAGGCAATTTCCAGAGTAACTATACTTGGGCTGATTTATGCATGAGCTGGCAGACAGTAAGATCTACCAGATTTCAGTGCAATCAATCCTGCAGTTCATGTCTGGCCATTAAGTTAATTTCTCTGCTCTCAAAAAAATGAATTCCCAAATGTGTACTTTAGCATTTTCTTATGGATATATTATTTCTATCCTTTTGCTTCTTACCAAAAATAGAAAAATAGAGCAACTGCAGGCTCAGGCAGTTGTCTTCTATCTTCATGATCCAAGGCAAGAGTATAGCTGAGTGTATTCATGTTTCTCCTAGCACACATTGTCAAATCTTTCATAAGCATCCACCAATTAATGTGTGTATGACCTTTTCTATACCCACAAAAGGGAATAAGAATGTTTTTAGAGTATGTCTTCTACAATCCTGAAGATGCTCTTCAGTGAAAGAAAGGGTAAGGCAGTAAGGCAATCAACCATGTTTCCTCAATCAAAGCTTTTTGGTGGCTTTGGAAACTAGAAGAATTTCCCACTTTTACCCTAAGACATATTGTAAAAGAGCCTGGATAAGTAGAAGCATTAGCAGCATCTCAAGGAGCAGAGCAGAGTTCAGGATGCTTTTCTGAGGAGAAGCAGGTGAAGAAAGAAGAACCTGAATTGTTCATGTCAAGTGTGTGGCAACCAGCAGTCAATCATTTTATCATGAAACCAAAGCATTAAAATTTCTTAAGGCTACTAACAAGAACTTTGAGAAAAAAGTACTCAAGGTCAGAACATCATAAGAAAAGTTCATAAACAGAAATGGAAGTGTCCACCATTAGGTAAAACTACAGAAGTTGAAGCCAGAAAAAAAAATCAAAGGAGAATACATATGATGGGCAATATACATTAATATATATTAAAGCTAATATACATTATCCAAAAGCAGGAATTGTGGTAGCAGTCCTTGGAATCTTTAATGTTGAAATTAGTTTTTTACCTAAAAATTGGCTTTAGTTCAAACAAGAGCTGTCCACATTTTCACATATGTAATGGCACAAGCCCCTCCATAAATAAATTTGCCATTCAGTACCAGAGAGAATTATATTAATAATATAAGTGGGAGCTTATTTCAGGGCATACTTTATCCTAACAGCCTTCTGTGATTGATCCCTTATAAGCTGCTTTCTGACCCCCCAGTAACTCTATTTTCAATCCCACTTCTATTTCTCCTTCCTTTCAAGACCTAAGAACAGGAACATCTTCTAGACCCAGGCAACCAAAGAGCTCCACAACCTCCTCAGGAGAACCAGAGTTTACCAGAGAGTAAGGATTTTCTGGAAACTTGGGAATAAACAAACTTGTAACGAGCTGCAGTAGTGTGAAGTACAAATTGTCCACCAGAAAATGTGATAACTGGTATTTGTACTTGGCAATGAATCTTTCATATTTTCAAGTCATTCCCCATATAAATCAAAAGCAAAATTTTTATTTCACCTTTGCTGGTGTAGCTCCTTGACTTGAGAAGCAGAAAGAGAGGAATTCAAAGAAAGGGAAAACCCTGCATATGTTCTGAAATAAAAACAACAAGAGCTGTCAGCCTCCTCCTGTTGAACCTGTCTAACCTTGAATAAACAAATGCCAATATCAGATGTTAAGGTATTTTGTATGGAAAAATTAAGACAACTATTTTAATTGCTGCCAGTTACATTTTCTCCCTTATGTTACCACTTCATCTTTCCTCATTGTTTTTTTAGGAATTATACTCTCAGTCCTATGATGCTGTTGGTGTGATGTTTGCTTCTATTCCTGGATTTGCTGACTTTTATTCCCAGACTGAGATGAATAACCAAGGAGTAGAATGTCTACGCTTACTGAATGAAATCATTGCAGACTTTGATGAGGTAATACCAGCTGCTGATGATGTTTAAACTATGAGTTTCCAAATAACAAATATGTCATCCTAAATTATAATATTTGGTAATTATTTTGCTTCCAATAGTTCTCTGGTTTTGGGGTTTTTTTTTTCATATTACAATTGTCTGGTTTGCTTTTTCGCCCTTCATCCTGCCAAATATTGATCTGAATGATCTAATGAGATAGAGACTGAAAGCAATATTCAAGTTTAAACATCCATAAAAGCACCAGAGTATCAAAAAGTAGAAAATACTTCAGTTCTGTAGCAGAAAGAAGTATGAACAGAACTGCAACTGTTCTGGAAAATAGTGGTCTAAATACAAACAGGTAAAGGTGTTGCTTTAAAGGTTTGGTTGAATGGACTCAATGAATATTAAAGATAAAACAGTGCCCAGTTAAATGTGAAGCACACAGCTCAGAAGCAAATTTTAGGTAGAGAATGAGAGGTGGTGGTGACATGAACTGAGGAGACTTGTCTGCTTTGGAATTTTATTGAGAGATAAATGAAGTTCAACTCTTTGTTCCATAGAGAAATTCAGAGGTGAGGGGATTTTGTTTTTTTAATGGGAAGGACACAGAAAGGGACAAGGTATTCTGGTATTATTTAGGTATTCTATCCAGCTAATTAAAAATAAAAAAAAAAAATTTAATTAAAAAAAAAAAAAAAAAAAAAGGAAGAACTGAGGAGTGGATGAGATAAAAAGGAGAAAAGAAGTCAGAACTCCAATGTAGCTATTGCTAGGTGGAAGCAAAGAAAACCTGTGAGTGAAGATGAAGTCAGGAGAAATTTACATACTCTGCAAAGTACTTTATGAGGAAGCTCAGACAGGTGGTATCATGTCCTGCAATGAGCCCAACAGGAATTAAGAAAGGAGATAAAGCATAAGCCAATGAAGAGCTTTAAAAAATTTTCAAAACCAGGAAGGATGAAAAAGCACTGGCAAAATTACCTAGCAGAGAGAATTTTAACCTCTCTACTGCAGGCAGTTCTCAGGAGTGTGTAGCCCTCCCTGAGTCATAAAAATAGAATTGGAACCACTTATACTTATCAATGAGATTGGACCTGTGCACCAGACTGCAATGATCCAGACAGAAAAGGGAAGGAGAAAATATCATTGATCTGTGACTTCCATCCTGGGCACCTGCATGGGCATTGAGTGGCTGCTCACAAAGGTTGTACCAAAGCTAAGATTACTGACACTGAAATTGGGAATGAAATTTATCCATATAATTGGTGAGATAATAAAACTATGAGTGGGAAATAGAAGAATTCACAGAGAACATTTCCTTGTGCATTTAAACAGAGAACAAAATTTCGCCCTCATGAGAAGAACTCAGTCACCTGCTGAGCTCCTGCACTGCATTTCCCCTGGGTATAAATGCCTGCCTCTTACCTCCAGGATCTAGCACAGCTGTCAGCATGCTTCTTGATTAATAGCTTTGTTTTTATTTCCAGACCTGATTAAAATGATTACCCCTCAAACTTAAATTAATTCATAGCAATAGTCTTTGCATTAGGATATTTTGTCATGCACATTCATGTAATCTTCACAACAAAATTCCTTTGCTGCTGTGGCAATTACTGAAGGCAAGGTTTTAATCAAAACCCTCACACAATATTACTTTCAGGCCCCTAACACCTGCTCTGTAATTAATAAAGGACCTAATTGGAGACTGTGCTATGTCCCAGACATGCTTAGTTGAAGAATAGATATGTTCTTGGTACAGGTAGCAAATGAAATTATGGGATCCCCTGCTGACTGCTAACCTACTTGCAGCATGGCCATGCCATTAGTTTACTCTGTCTAAGCAATCTGAAAAGTGATATGCCAGACAGAGCAACTGAAAGGAGTAACCTTATCCATGGAAAAGGAACCAGAAATCCTTCCAGGTGCAGTGTTTCAGGGCTAGCAATGTTTCCATGTAACTATTGACTGACACTATACAGTGTCACTATTCCTTCTTTTTTTCCCATGTCCCTTGGCAAGATTGCCTGCTGTTCAATACAGCCCCAGGAGCAAAATGCAGATGTGCAGCTGGAGAGCAGAACAGCTCTGTTATCCATGGGGAAACTGCTTCCCAGCATCAGGTGAACACCTCTGGAGAGAACCCTAATGCAGGAATCTCAGCACAGGAGAGTAGGACACAGCACCTGATGCCATTTGTACATCCTAGGTGATTTGGGACACAGGGTTGTCAGCTCCCATACTGCATCCAAATTCATGTTCTGGAGCAAGACACTGGAGATTTTCAAGGCAAGAGTACTCTAGATCACACTGCACATATACTGAGTTTCTAAACTCAGATCAGATTCTATACTGTGAATTGCCTCTTTTCCTTACAGAGATTAATAATAATAATAAACATATACAGGCCCAAAATTATGCTTCTGAATGGAAGCTCTGGTAAAAAAATACAAACTGACCTGTTTTGGAAAATGTGACAGGTACACAAGAAGGAAATCTGGGTTATCTCTTCTTTTTAGAGGGGTTTCCTTGTTAATGCAACACAGCAAGGATACAGTCTGGATGTGTTCCTTTGCCTTCCACATAATAGATCTATGTTAGAGAGACAAAGCCAGTTACAAAAAAGCAGTAATTGAATATAAATGCTGGAAGAGAAACTGTCACTGGCAGGTGCATGGGGTAGGTGCCCACAGAGGAGTCAGATTGTGACTGGATCTTTCTTAGGGAATGGGAGAACGTGGTCCAAAAGTCAATTTGCAGAATAGATGGTCGACTATTGTCAAAATACAGCTTTCACTCAGTTGTTCTTTTCCCCTCATAGTTCACAAATTTTTTGACTTCCAAATTATCCACTCTTCCTACCAGCTGAGGCAGAACAGGAGTTGCTAGCTTCTGGACTGGCAAAAAGAAGCAAATATGAACATTGAACTTTTATAATTACTTTCTTTTTGTATGACTGTAGTTTTAAGACACGGGGCTAAACTCCCTTTCTTAGAGATGTTAGAATAAAAAAAATTAACAATATAACATTTCTGCAGGTATTATAAGTCTTGAAGGAATTTTTTAAAAATGTAATATTCTTTCTAGGCTTTTTAATATGTCATTTATGTATGTTAATGATATAGTTGGGATTTGTGCTTTGAGAAGAGCTTTCTTGTTCACATATTTTTTTACTTTCTTGCATTTTATTTATCCTGCAGTGATTTACATAGTGTATATCACAACAGATATTAATATATTATGTTGCCACAAGTGGAGGTTTCAACAGAACACTGGATCCTGCTTTCATATTTTTGATTACTTTGCAGTTTTTTCCATGTCCTGCAATATTCTATTTTGCACAATTTTTTACATGTGATCCCAGGGTCTGACCTCCAGACAGCCTTGGCTGGACATGAATTGCAGTACCAAGCCATTAGTTTCTTTTTAGATACAAACCACATTTTAGTGTTTGAAAATGTGTCCCTGGACTATCATGTTAAATAAACAGCCTATTTAAAATGTTTTAACAAATGGCAGCTGATTTAGGACTGAGTTGGAATATCTTCCCCTAGTATCAAAATCCATCATCTTGTCATACTGTGAAGAAAGTAATTACTAAATAGACCATTATTTGAAGAAGGAAAGAAGCTACTGAAGAGGCCATATAAAGCAGTGGACAAAAAGAAACAAACAGGAGATTTGGAAACAATAATGAATGAGGAAAAAAACCCATAACTTGGGATCATCTTTTTCTGTATTGTATCACAGCCAATGATTTTTTCTTTCCTAAAAGAGTAATTTTAGATATTTATTATAAATTTTAAATTAGTGTGCTGTTTGCTGTTGCTTCCAGCAACCATCTGGAAATGAAAACATGGACTGTTTTCAAGCAAGACCATTTTCTGCCCTTGCCCACACACAGTGCTCTCAGACTGCTCACAGAGGCAGAGCTGCAAGAAACAATCCTTTTCTTGAAGAAAGCAGTAGGAAAGCTGCCCTTGTAAGAAGGAAGGGTACACAATGGGCTGTTCTGGCAGTTTAAAGGAAAATGAGAAGCAGGTTAAGTCTTTGGACTTTGCTGGCTTGGACAGGAGCCATGAAGCATATGGCTTTGTGTTCCCTCTGCAGGCTGAGCAGCCTCCCATTAGGGACAGATGGTGCCATATCTGCACACCCACAGCAAAGCCCTGCCTGGCTGCACTGGGTCACTTAGTGCCAGGGGATATTTCATGTTATGCCTTTGGTGTGTTTCTCCCTTTGAATGAAAGAATCCCTTTAATGGGCAGGAAATTCCAACTCACAAGATGGGGAAAAAAATGCACAGCAATGTAAAAAATAAAGGGGAAAATATTTAGTTAAATTTTTACATGACCACAGAAAGACTTTTTTCCTTTTAAACCCCAAATAAATCAAGCCTTTAGAATTGAAAGTTTGAAATTCCTTTTTTTTTTTTTTTGTGAAGTGCTTTTTTTCTCCCATGACTTCATAACCATACTGATCTCTAAATTGATTAGATACCATATAGCTTATCACAAACTCACAGGGTATTTGGCATTGACACCAGTAATAAACATTTTCCTGTGATGAGGTGATTAATCCCTTATCCCACACTCTGTTATCACTGATAGAATCCTCATCCTGAATTCTTCTAAGGACTTTCAAGGAATGTAAGGTTCTGGTTTCTATTTTATGGAAAGCCTTAAGTTAAACCATAAATATGGACTTGGAATAGGGACCAAACTTTCACTCCCACTTCATTCAGTGCTTTAGTCACTCAACTAAATTTACTTTCTCTTCCAAATTCTCAATCTGACAAGCTCTTTATACCTACTTAACACCCATAGCTATAGCAAATCCCAAATAAATACAGGCATTTACCATTTCCCATTGGTTCCTGGAATCTTTTTTAGAAGGGGAAAATACATAACAAATGTATAGACTGTATGATCCAATGGACATGCTAGTGTCCAGTCTGACACTAAGCAGAGGGAAGCAGGGGATATAAGAGGACTTGGTCTCTTACAGGATTTCTTTGGAGGCATCTACCTCCATCCATTGACTGTGTAAGATCATAGAATTATAGAATGGTTTGGGTTGGAAGATTATCTTGTTCCAGTCCCCCTACCATGGTCAGGGACACCTTCCACTGGACCAGGTTGCTTAGAGCCACAGCTAGTCTGGTTGAATACTGATCTCATCACCTTAATTGTTGATGTAGCAGCATTTAATTTTCAAACCAAGTTCCTCCAATTGAGTTTTAGGAATTCTGATCAAGTCTTCTATTCACACATACATACACAGGGACAAACAGAGAGTTTGTCTTCACTGATATTCAGTGATCATACCTCAGGAAATGCAGAACTTGGATGCATTTCTCTTAGGCTGGAATATACATATCTTATATTATCCATTGTGGAATTTACTAAACAGCACAATTTAGCTTGCATGCACTCAGTGAGTAGATGATGTTCCAGAGTTCCAGATCAGTATTCCCCAGAACCCAGAATAAATTGTGTGCCAGACTGACTCAAAGACACCACAGGTATAAAAAATTTACATTCTCACATCTTTAAAAGCATTTTGTGTTAGGAATTACAGGGGTAACAGTATTTTTCTTTTTACATATCTATTAGTTACTAGGTGAAGAGAGATTTCAAGATATTGAAAAAATTAAAACAATTGGCAGCACGTACATGGCCGTGTCAGGATTATCACCTGAAAAACAGGTAAGAGGGTAATTTTCTTTAAGAAGCAAAGCTTGTAATTATTCTGACCATTCATATTCAAAAATATGTCATCTCTATGTTGTTCATAAAACTTGTTTTGCTAAAATAAAGCAGACATTTGGGGCTTCTGGCAGACAGCAGTTGCACTTCTTGATGAATTCAAATGTCATCTTGTGCTTGGAACAAGAACCATATGGATTCTTTCCTCAAATTTAGGTTTATAGGAGAAAAAAAAATTCCTTTCAGTCACACCAATGTGAATCTAGATCAGGTCTATCTATATCTTCAGACATAGTCTAAAGCCACCTCAGCAGCTCAGACAGCAACATGACTGACAACCTCCAATAATCAAGGAAGAGGATCTATTAACTGATAGTGTACTTATGCAGGTATAATTCTGCATTTATACTCTTTTTTGATACAGCCTATCTGCAGACAGCATGGTAACTACACATCAGAAAGAAAGCAGATCATCAGTTCAACTGAAGAGCAAGCAAACCATGCTGAGGGGACAAATAGTCACAGAGGACACACACACAGTCACAGCCACAAACCTCACATAAGACAGATGAGAGAAATCCATTCATAATTCCACACAATAATTTGCCTGGAAACAAATTAGATGAGGCTCTAAAATACATCAAATAAGAAGTCATTTGTTGCTGAAATCTGTTTCTTTGGCAACTGATGCCTGTACCCAGGAAGAGCAGGACAAAAAGGATGTGCTGCCCCTGACTGGTCACAGGCTGGGAACCACACTGGTCAGAACTTCTGAAAAGCAGAAGCCAGATTATCATGAGCTTTATAAACCAGAAAATTTCCACTGTTTGTTAAGAATACATTATAAAACACATGGAGTGTAACTAGCTGAGCATCTCCCGCCTACAGAGTAACAAGTGATGCTGACAGCTAGAAATCCATAAAACGAGATATGCATGGGATTTTTGATTGTCAAAATGCATCTGTGTAGACATGAGCAAAGAAAGATAGAACACCAGGTAGCTACACAGCTCCTAATCACTTCCTCTGACTCTTGATGGGGGTAAAAATTCCAAGGGAGAAAAGCTTCACTGCCTTTCCAAGACTGATTAACTGTTCTCTTTTCTTGAACTATAATATCTTAATGGAATTTTAACACATTTTAAATATACTTGTCATACGTACACGTCTGTCACCTTGTCAGCACCTAAGAGGTGCAGGCTGTTGAGGGAGGTTGGCATGCTGTGAACAGAGCTAGTTAAGGATAAGGACCAAGCATGGTGTGAACAGAACAGGGTGATGCCAAGGAGATGTTCATGTTCAGTATTAAGCACATAGGATGATGAAAACTGCAAAGGGCTGGACTGCATGCCCAGGGAGAAACTTACAGTCCTTTGTACTATGAACTGGACACTTGAAGAAAGAATTACCTTGCTGCAGAAGAGATGAGATACAATCGTTGGGCCAAACCTACAGCTGTTCCTTACTCTGCTGCCTCCCTTGAGAGTCCCTGCCCATCATCTGTTCTGTTGGTGTTCTGGGAAGACTAAAACCTACTGCTGGTCCCCATCTGTATATCCACTGCTTTGTAGGCATGGAAATGGAAGGGAAGGAGCAGGAAGCCCTAAGCAAAGGCAATTAATGAACTACAGAAGAGCCTTTCCTCTCTCCCTTAACCAACCCCAGATTGCCTGGCTTGCCCTGTTGTTCCTGTCATCATTACATCTCTGAGAGCACTTGAACTGATGCTTTTCCTGGGTGATGGTTTCAGTAAAGGAAAATTGCACATCCTTCACTTCTTTCACTCTGCTTCTTGCTTATGTGGGTCATAAGCCCATGTTCTCACTTGATTTTGACCTTTGAGTCTGAACAATCTCAATCCTCTCTATACTTTCCTTCTCAGCCTTAGACATGTTTCACATGCCTTGTTAATTCTCATGATTGCCCACCAGATTGTTGACAGAAAGTTACTTTCTCTGGCCCTTTAAGCTGCTCTCTATCCAGTTATACTAGTATAACATAATGGGAAGTATTACCATTAATAGCAGTGTACCTCTCTTCCATCTAGAATGTTGAGCCTGGGTTCCATATCTGAGCACTTGGCACTTGCAGGGATGGGTGGCAGCTGGGCAAATGCAAAACTTTATTAACATATTAATGCATAACTTTTTCCTCAGCAATGTGAAGACAAATGGGGGCATTTGTGTGCCTTGGCTGACTTCTCCATAGCTCTGAATGAAAGCATACAGGAGATCAACAAGCACTCGTTCAACAACTTTGAACTCCGTATTGGTAAGCACGGGTCAAACACGAGAGCTAAAATGGGGTTTTGTCTGCAAGGATGTGATTTGTCTCCAGGAACATTGCAAGGACATGCATAATTTAAGAGAGCCCAAGTACTGTATCCTCTGGTTTCAAATTGATTCATCCCAGGAAAAGTCAGAAATATTAAATACTCCATTTGCAGAATATAGGCCTTGATTTGGTGATTGCAGGAATTCAAAGTTTCAATGAATTGTGAGTGGGGAACATGATTGATTTACTGTCTTTAGTAAATCTGGTACTAAGAACCCACAGATATAACACAGAAAGTAAACAGGACAACCTAGATCCAACTCCAAGACTGATACTCACACAGACTCTAATTAATCTCCCTGTATAATACTCTTCTTCAGTAAAGGGACAAAATTAGTTTCTCCTAAACCCTGGGAGTAGTACTTCTGTTTTCCACAAAAATTTAATTCCATCTCTGACCTGACCAGGGGCAGCATCTCTGAATTCTCTCTGTGATGGGTAAGCTATTGCTCTGGATGGAATATCCTGCATGGCTAGTGGAATGGGACATAAAAATTGACCTGAATATATGGCACATAGCAGGAGTAAATTTAATGACTTCTCATGCTGAGTGAATCACTAGCCTAAACAAAACAAAATAAAACAAATCAAACACCTGGAAGGGACATGTCTTTTATAGATAATCATGCCATAGAAAAACTGAAATATATTCATTAGTCACAGCATGGAGGATCTCAGCACCACTATCTGATCTGCACTTCCTAAAAGTTTTGATCACAAAACTCATAGTTCCCAAGATTTCTCAAGGACCAGGCATCCACACTTACTAAGCGTGGATCACATGCAAAGATTTCATAGAGCATGGATGCAAAAGTATTTGATAAAATTTTTATAACCATTTAAAAAAAATCTTTAAAAATAGATAAAAAAACTAAAAAACTAAAATCTTTTTCTAAAAGATATCTTACTCTCTACTAAAACTATTCTTTAATTCTGATATAGAAAAAATAGCTATTGCTTGTCTTTTTATGCAACAATCTTGCAAAATACAATCTTGTAATAACTTCATGCAAGGCTTTAGTATTTTTATTTCATGGAACATAGGAATGCAATTTCTTGACTGTAAAGCATTAACAAGGTTGCCCTCAACAAGTGTAGTTGCAGAAATCTTTCCTACTATCTGAGAATAAGTTTTCAGGAGTTTTGGCAATAATGTGAGGAATACAGATGACACATAAGTATTGTGATTCCACTGACATGGGTGTCCCATAAAATATACCTGTTGATATCACTTTTCAAGCTTCCAAGCTTTTCCAGATTTTTTTGTTTGTTTAATTTCTCTATATATGCACCTCTCTCTTAAGCCTGGAGATCTGTATCTGAACCAGGCTTCACCTGATTCTTAACTACAAATATGGGGTTTAGTCATTATTGTACACAGTTTATCTTCTATTTTTCTTTCTTTTTTTTTTTTTTTTTTTCTAATCAGGGATTAGCCATGGCTCTGTTGTAGCAGGAGTTATCGGTGCTAAGAAACCCCAGTACGACATCTGGGGCAAAACAGTGAATTTAGCAAGTCGGATGGACAGCACAGGTGTTAGTGACAGAATACAAGTGCCTGAAGAAACCTATCTGATCCTGAAGGACCGAGGATTTGCCTTCGACTACCGGGGAGAAATTTATGTCAAAGGTATCAGTGAACAGGAAGGAAAAATCAAAACATATTTTCTTCTAGGAAGAGTTCAACCAAATCCTCTAATCCTACAACCAAGAAAACTGACTGGACAGTATTCATTAGCAGCTGTTGTATTAGGACTTGTACAGTCTCTTAACAGGCAAAAACAGAAGCAAATTCTTAATGAGAACAATAACTCTGGAATCATAAAAGGACATTACAACCGGAGGACTTTGCTCACTCCCGGTGGATCTGAGGCAGCAGCCCAAGCAGAGGGGGCTGACAAAACTGAATTGCCATAATCAGCATTGTTTGTGGGGTTGTTTTTTGTATTTCTTTTATATATAAAAATAAATATACAAATAAAAAGGGTTTAATTTTTTTTAGAAGGATTGTGAGTTTTATTTTTCTGGTGTGATATTTCGATGAGACTCAAATTCCTATATTTTAACAAACGTCTCCCCAGTCAGCTGTGATTAACCTCTGAATATCCAGACACAGAAGGTGTAGGCCACCACTCTGCTGCGTCGGATTTTTCAGATTAAAGCAAAACAAAAGGAGATTGAGTAGGTTCTTCTCACCTTTAATTGCCTTCAAGTGGATTTATACAATCTAAGGCAGTTGCCTTGTCCCCATAACTACAGGAAAAATATTGACAATACAGCCAAAGGATTTTAAAGTGTGTCATCCACCCAGGTATGAGGATCTGGAAGACAGAAGAGAAGAATCTTGTCCTAAACTCAGTGATTCCATTGAGTTCACTCTTCAAATAGACTAAGGGATCCTCCTCACAGCTGGGTCACTGTAGATAAATTGCATGTTGGTGCCCAGCTGATCTCTTGCAGCCATGGCAGGAGGTCGAGGCTCTCCTGTGGGTATTATGGCACATCCATCATCCTCTTTGGAGGGCTCAAACACATTCTGGTGTCCTGACTGGCACACAGACAAACAGACAACAGACTTACATGTTGAATGACATGACCGGAGCCTACAGCTGAATCAGTTGTACAGTCAAGAAACTAATCTGATTCCCCAGGGTTGTTTTCCAGAGCTTAGCTCTTCACTCTGTCACCAGTCTGAGCTGCCACCAAAACAAGGGTTTTCTGAGCCTGTAAAATGAGTGTGTGTTGAAGCAGGAAACAAAACTCACTGCTAAGCTCCCACTCAGCTGCCTCAAGATGAGGGGAAGCCAAGACTGAGAATACCCTAAATTATTTGCCTGCCAGCACAGACAGTCCTAGCAAGATGCTACATGGGCACACCTCAGTGCTACAAGTCCTGCATCAAAACTAGGTTAACTTTTTGGGGACTGGCTATTCAACTTCACCTTGGAAAGAGTAAATATGTAGCCCAGATTTGTACATGCACTCATGCCATAACTCACAGCAGGCAGTAAAGTGCACGAATGAACCTCTCATCAAGTCTGTTCTTAAAGGAGCTGGGCTTGTTTCAGTAAATACTATCTTTAAAGTAAATCACAGACAGCAGAGCAGAACCTGTAATCACACAGCAATCCCCAGATGGACCATGCTCAAACACTACAGTGCAACATACAGATTCTGTGTAAATACAGACTTGCTTTCTGCAGGCTGCTGTTACCTGGCCCTGATTAAAAACTCGGGATTCTTAGGAGCACTGCCCCTGGATTAGACTCATTTTTAGAAAATGGCCAATTTGGCTGGACCATGCTGGCTAATATATTTTTGAAGACATTACTGTTCACTAACAAAAGAGGTACCAAAACATGAAAGTGTTTAATTGTAATGAGATTTTTAAAAAATGCATTTCAGTGTAAAGTGACCCAATGAACAGGTTTGTAGGGCAATGTTTTATCCATAAATTGCCATATTCTGAAACAGAAAATAGGAAAGATATGCAGGTAAATTCAATAGAAAGTTATATCACTGAATAGTGGGTCTGAAGAGAGAAGGCAATGAACAGTCTGAAATGTTACACCCAGTGATGTTTCAACAGTAACTGAGCTCTCATTCCAAATGTTACTCCTTTCAGTCCCCATAAATATCACTTTTATGTGGAAAATCAAACCCTTCAGCTCACCTAGGCAAGTGCTGATACTGTAGGAGATGGAGACATGGAAGTGATGACACCTGAAGCATTTAAATTAATTTCATGTTTACAGTGGTATTTCAGGCACTAAATAAGGAAATTTTGGCTCGTTTAAACAGTTCATTAACAACTGTCCTCTCCTTAACAGCTTTTTTTTCTTTTTCTGTGCTGGATGGGTTCACTCCTCCGAGTCCTCTAAACATTTAATTCTTGCTTATTGACCAGATTTTCTAATTCTGATTTTCTAATTCTCACCACCTCTGTAACAATTTGCAGTGAGTGGAAGGTGTTAACTGGATAACAGGATTGGAGACTGGAGTTATGAGTCCAGCTGCACTGCTCTTTAGCACAGGCCCAAATTTTCTGCTTCTTATCAGCCACAGTTGTCTTTCTCTGGTATCCCTCTCAAAATCCCCATTAGCATAACTGTTTTCCCAAGAAAAATCACTGGTTAGGGAAGCCTGAGTCTGTGCTGACCAGATAAAGAGTTTGCTAAATCAGCTCATTACTGCTAAATCACCTCATTGCCATGAACAAGTTTTAGTGAGGAATTTCACTTTTTACTGTAGAAGGTAAATCTCTGCATGAGACTATTTTTCTGTACTTGCTGGTTATTTGTCACCCCAGCAATTGCACTGTTTGTTCCTTTTCATATGTGCTGACCTTATAGGTTCAGCAATGTTATTTCTCATTGTAGCATCAGTTTTCTGTGGAGCACAGCTATTATTTATGGTCTCAGTCTCCTTGTTGTACTCCATGACTTTATGGTACCATTAGTGTATTCAGCTTTCCCTCATAGCCATCCTCAGGGTTTCTTGTTCATAAAGGATAGAATTGTTCATACAGGAAGGACCTACAAAGCTAAACACCCAGTAATTATCCCTTGAAACACGGATGCCTGGGTTAATGAAACCAAATTGCCTTGATATCATAACACTTCAGCCAAAGCAGCTAGCAAATATTGAAAACTTTCATAGATTTTTCTCTATTAGGAGAAGAAAGCCTTGGCAAAATTTGACTATATTCTTTGATGTCACCTTATTTCTTTCTACAATGGTACTCTACACAGAAACAAACAGTAGCAGGCTGCTTCCTCAGAAATTTGTACCTCAGTTCCTCCACAAAGATCCATGTCAGGAGCTCTTAAATGATTATAAATAAACAGGCTGAAACCCACAGCTTTCTTCTCTGAAAAGCAACATACAATCAGCTGCATCAAGGGCAGCTTATGCTTTGAAGTACTCAATCATTAAAGCAGATGGAATATTGACAATCTGGATAACAGTTCTGTACAAAAATCATTACTTTGTAGTTCTCCAAGAGCATTTTTGCAACCATCATGTCTATATTCTAGCACAAAGCCATACCTGTAGCAAGAGTGTTGGTTTGAAGGGCAGTGAAGGAGGTTTTGTGTTAATTAATTTATGCCATTGACCAATTTTTATAATGTATATTTAGAAATTCACAGTTAGGCACTGACAGCAGTCAAGGTATCTACTCTTGGCTCACATTAAGACTCAAACCACAGAGTTTAAACTCTACTGAGAACAGTGTGATAGATGTGATATCATTTATAACTGTGTGCTAACAAAAAAAAGTGATTCAAAAAGTAGCTTTTAAACACAGGGGGGAAAAAAAAATCACTCCCTGTCCTCAGCTTTAATCCGTTCCCAATTATTTTGCAGTTGTTTTCACATTTGGAAAAGCACAGCAATTAAAAAAAAAAAAAAAAAAATACCAAACCTCATCTAATCCTTTTTTCATTAGCAGAACTTCAGCTGCCTTTCCTAAGTGCACTGGGAGTCAAGGAGTTTATACAAACACCCAGCACAGAAAAGTGCCTGATAGGCAAGTTTCCTGGGGCTGCCCACTGTGGAGCAGCAAGGCAGGGAGCAGAGCCTGGCTCCACAGTGACTTGACAAACAGGCAGAAAAATCATCAGAGGAGCAGGAAATAACCACATTAACCATCATCAGTGGTACATGGTGAGTGTTATAATTGCACAGTCAACTTATTAACCTCCCCATCAATCTTCTTCTGTGTAGTGACACAATTCAGGAGCTGTGCTTTCCCCAGTTCTACTTGCTGGAGAAGGGAAAAGAAATATGACAGCAGAACAGCTGGCAGATGAGAGGGAAGGGGCAAAAACTCAATATGCATACCTCCAGGCACTTGAGGCTTACAGCAGTTTTTAAGGAATGTTCTCATTAGCTGTTCCAGAAAAACAAAAAAATTTCCATTGTTTACATAACTTTAGCAGATAAGGCCCATTTTTTTTTCTAAAAATTTTCTTCTTTTCTGTCTATTTACCCCTAAGGTGTTCTATATGTGATAGCTGTCAGAGTTACAGAGCCACCCAGATGCTGATTCATTCAGTTCTTTCATGTGAAAACAACAGCTATATGCAGGGCTGGTTGATCTCCTGTAAAATGCCATCTCATGCTACATCTCCTGACCCAGATCTCCCTCACCTCAAGGTGTTTTGTTTTTCTGTTTGTGAAATACTTCCAGATCAAGAATCACAGGATATTATAGTAATATTGATATACTGAACATCTCTCTGTTTCACAATCTATATATCTTTTGAGGGTCCTGAAATCAGTGCCTCCTTCAGTTTTGCAATATTAATTGAAAATAAAGAAACACCACCATTGCCACATGGAGACGAAGAAGCAATCTCAGCTGGTTTGCTGAAAATCTAAGGTTCTAAAACAAATTATATGTGTGAAATGACTTTTTATTGCAAAAAAGTATGGCCCAGCAATACTGACATAGGCTACTCCAAGGGATATTATTACAGCCACAGGACATTAAGTATAATTTGAACTGACCCATCACTTACTTCAAATACTAAAAAATACAACAGCTTCCCCCTATTCATCATTCCAAACAGAGACTATTTTGACAGGCTCTCAGTTTTGTAAGTTTCTATAAATCACCAAGCAATTTTGCTTCAGATGAGTGATTTCTTCTTTTGGATGTGCTCTAAAGCTCCATCCAGGAGTCAGGAGTTACCTGTCAGTTAACACTGTCTCGGAGTCACCATATTCTGCATGGATAAAACCAAGACTTGCAGTGACACCAATTCATTCCCTGTGTCCCTGTTGCTAAGAAAGGCAAGACCAGAGGCTTGAGCGAGCTGGGAACTGTTCTTTAGCACTTTTCCCATCTGAGTGATGCTGGGAAGAAGGTCCTAGCAGGATCTGTACCACAAGCTGAATCAACACTGTGCCTTTGCAGCTCATTCTTCATTAAGAGCCTAATAATCTTCAAGATGTTACACTTGGCAGCTTGGCAGTCCCAGACCTGCTCAGAGGATAATGAGGGCACAGGGAATACATCCCACATGCCACAGCTGACACTGCAGTGTGCAATCACTGCTGCCCTGTGGGGCTCCTCTTTTCCTGGCAATTAACTTGGCAGGACCCATCACCTCTCAGAAGCCACCACAAGGATATTTACAGGCAAGTTTTCATGGAACCATCTCCAACAACATCCTTTTTTATTGGTGGTTTGGTTTGGGTTTTTTTAATTGCTTCCTTCAGAACAAACAGAAATCCAAGTACTCATAATTTCCATTTTATTTATCCACTCCGAATTTATTCAGAAACAAAAAACTCACCAATATTTAAAACTTAATTTAAGTAACAACATTTCCTCCTCTTACTCTCTCAGACAAGGCAGGTGACATGCCCATTGCAGCTTATGGATTTCCACCATATTTCCCACCCAGAGCTATGCTGTCCTCACCTTTATGAGCTGAAAGTTTCCTATATAGCATGCCTGCAAGGTGATCTCAGGCACCAATTCACCCCATCATTTTGCTCACATCAATTTCAGAGGTAGAGGACTAGAGCAGAAGGTCCTCTATGTGCCTGAGAAATACATTTTTAAAAAATAAAAAAAATAAAAAAAACTACAATAAAAAAGTTCCATGCTATTTTGAGTTTTATGGATAAAAGTCATTATTTTATTATCAGCTTTAAGGTCACAGTGAGCACAGAGAACACCAGTATCACTCATTGTCCCTAGAACACAGTTTCACAGGTTTTATTTCTATGTTTGATGCTGCCTTCACATCTACTCTGTATCCCATGCAGAGCATACTGACATTGGCCAGTCTTGGCTAGGCTCAGCAACCCATGCCTTTGGATTCTCTCCTTAGAGCATCTCCTGTCAAACATACAAAAGAGAAAAATTTGATAGTAACCACTTCAATTGGGACTTTTGCTTTCAGACACTTAGCCATACCCTACAGTGAATTCTTTAAGAGTCCAAAAAGCATCCTTATAGCTCCAAATTATCCATCTCTTTTTTTAAACTCAGGCTGGAATATATCTTGTAGGTGTCAGAAAGTATTGCATTTTAGTATCAAAACATTAGGAAGAAGTTGGCTTTGCTCCATGTTCCAAAGGTTAAGAAATTACCAGGAAAACAACAACAAAAGCTTTCTTAATCTGTCTTTGAAGCAGAGACTGGTACCTAACCAGGGTTCCTCTTTCAAGGTAGAAGCTACTACATCTAAACAACACCATCATCACCTTTGCTCAAGGCCATAGCTTCCAATTTGGGCCCCTATCTTCTGAATAAGTCCATTTAGGATCAGCCTCTTTCATCCCTGGTCCACAGTTTTTGCTGCTCCAACAGGCCAACAGGACCAGGGCAGTGACCATTCCCCCTCTACTCAGCACTGGTGAGACTGCACTTCAAACCCCCTGTCCAGCCCTGGGTCCTCATAAAAAGAAATACTTTGAGGTGCTGAAGCCTGTCCAGAGAAGGTCATGGAACTGGGGAAGGGTCTGCAGCACAAATCTGAGGAGGAGCAGCTGAGGGAGCTGGGGGTGTTCAGCCTGGAGAAAAGGAGGCTCAGACCTTCTCACTCTGTACAACTCCTGAAAGGAGGCTGTACTCAGGGGGGGTTGGCTTCTTCTCCCAGGTTACAAGAGACAGGACAAAATAAAATGGCCTCAACTTGCTCCAGGGGAGGTTAAGATTGGGGAAAAAATTACTTCTCCTAAAGCATAGTGAGGCATTGGAACAAGCTGTCCATGGAAGTGGTGGAGTCACCATCCCTGGGGGAATTTATAAGAGGTGTAGGTATGGAACTTAGGGAATTGTTTAATGGTGGAGTTGGCAGTTGTGGGTTAATGGTTGGAGTTGTTGATCTTAGAGGTTTTTTCCAACTTAAATGATTCTATGATCTTGTGATCCCTACGACTATCAAAAATGTGTTCATAAAAATTCTGTTATAGGTTAGTGCCAAAACTAAGTCAAGCTCTGTAGCTTATGGAAATGAAGGCTTCACTGGAGTTAATTCATTTAATTCCAAACTATGAATGCTTTCATGGGCCAAACATAGTAGTTTCTTGAGACCTCTTTAATCTAGTGAAGAAAAGCAGAACAAAAATTGAAATGGGAAGCTACACAATATCAAATTGGAAATAAAGCACATACATCTAACAGCAAATATGCCTAACCACTGGAACAGGACAAAATGAAAAACAATGGATCTGTTATCTCCTGAAGAGTTCAAAATGAGACTATGGAGACCTTTGTGAAAATTATGCTTTATTCAAATACAAGTGCCTAAGTCCACTGATGGGGAATAAGCAATGTGTTCTCTATAACCTGTGAAATTCCAAAAGAGAGGCTGGATATTTCAAGCTTTATGATTTCTATATCCATGCATTTGGCATTATCTCTTCACCACTGAGATAAAGAGAAAAAGGCAAAATATTCAGTCCTGAGAATGTTTCACAGCTCTTGCTAGTACTGAAGTACTGACTGAAGATGAGGAAGGAAAACCTTTTCAATTTCATGCATTGATTCAGAGGCTGGATAAAACATAATTTGTTATATGTTTCCCTTTGTGAATGCTCTGGAGGCGTTGCAAACCAGTGGCTCAGCTCACTGGCAGACATTCCACCAAGCTATTTAGCTTCCCAATCATTTATATAACTGCTTCATTGATTTTACCAAAAACCTCTGCAGTCAAGCACCAAGAAAGAAGCTGAATTACTCCCACGATTGCATTCCACCATTTCCACCCCCTTACTGCTGGCTCTGCCATTTTTCTTCCTTACCCCAGTGCTCAGAGCAATCACTGCCCATTGCAGTTGTTCTAAGTAAGGCTGTAAGACCCATCAGGGAAGAACATTTGTTTCTTAACAAGAGTTTCTTCACACAGAGTTCAGTGAGATGTCAGGAAGTGTTTATGGTGTTGAGCTGTGTGACCTTGGCCAACTGAGGGCATTTTTACTTTCCCTTTAAATGAGAAACATGGCCTTGACTTTAATAAAAGAAAGGTTTTCTACAAGAGCAATTTATTATAATGATGTGTCCCTGTCATTTTTGTACAAAGATGTAATATCACATATGTAGGATACCCAGCCTTACAAGGCTTCTGCACACTTTTATTCCACATCCAAAAAAGACTCTTGGAAACAGAAAACACAGGATGCAGGAAAAGAAGAATGAAAGGAAAAGCTACCTCTGAACTTGACTGGAAGGAAGAAAAAGAGGCACATTAAATGCTCATAAAATACCTTCCAAATAACCCAATTACCTACTTACAACCTGCTATTCATGATATATTTCTCAAACTTCTCACAAAGGTTGACAAGAAGATTTTTTTTCCCTTTCCCTACCCATAATACAGTTACCTAATGCTGACACCAAGATGAGAATAACTCCTAATATTTCACTTGGATTAGCAGTTCCCACCAAGTGACAGAGGTGAGAGATTTGTACTGGAAGGTCACAATGACAAGGCAGAATGAGTCTCTGCCTGCTGCTCTGAATTATTAATAGAGCCTCACCTCAGAGCACAGCCCAGCACTGTTCTATTGTTGGGGAGCTCAGGAGAAGGAAGCACAGTTTCCAGTGCACTTCACACCCTTTAACAGTGCTTTGAGCCCACACAGCTATTTCACACCAGGGGTAGTGTCAGGGCAGGGCAGACTTCTTAAAGACAGAACATCCTGCTCAGGGGCATGAAATGAGAACTACACATTTTTGGAAGACATTTTCAATTGCATCTAAGTAGAGGGAGAACAGTTTGGTGCCATCAAGCCCCTTAGATACTGTAAAAAATAGTATCTTTTAAAATTATGCAGGCAAACAATTGCATCTGAAATGTCATGCACCATGATTCCTTTCTATTGTCTTTATGCAATTTACCCCACAGGTTTTGATGTTCAGTCTTTTCCTAATATATTTTACACCATCTTAAATGGTGTTTTTGAGACAGAGAAGTAGCTTCTTCAAGACAACAGGAAAGCACTTTGCTGGATGCCTGTCACAGGTGTCCTGAAATCATTATGACTCATGGGAAATACCAGCCAGCAAAACTCAGGGGTTTGTCACTCATGTTTTTGTCCACATAAATGTTCTGAAATATAATGGCCTTACTTTCTAAAAGTTTGATGTTTAAGCTGCAGCATGCTAGAGTCAGCTGTGTCCATTGTGCCCTTCTGTGGTTGTTCTTGAACTGGGTAAAAAGTTCTTTCCTCAGAAACATGTTTACAATGTTTCCTACCTCCTCTCTCTCGGATAAGTGAAAAAATTCAAGGTGTGATGGCTTGCAGAGGAACCATGAAACTCTTCTTTTAAGATTAATTTACCTAGAAAACATAAGATTGTATTTCTGCTGCAGAAGCACACTTTTTATTCCTTTGCAGAAACACTTAAAACATGAAACAAGTATGAATGACACAGCAATTCATCCAAAAGGATGAAATTATTGGCCAGAGAGATGGAAAAGATGAAGCAGACACAGCTGACCAAGTTACTGATTTTGATTCCCATAGCAGTAAATAACCAGGCTCAGGACAAACCCAAACAAAAGTGCTGTTGTAGGTTCCCTTTTCACCATGCCAGCACCAGCAAAGGCAGGGAACATGCATGCAGAGCTAGGGGCATTGCCTATGGGCACAGACCCTCTGCAGGTTATGTCTCTGTTTTTATTGTTTTACACTGAAGTAATCTAGGGCTGGATAATCTAAATAAATTAGTTTTATGACCCAACCAAAAATTAGCCTTAATTTCTGACCTCACTCGATTTTAATTTATGACCTGGACTGTGTCAGTCTCCCAAGTCCTGAAATTTCTCTCCCAATCTGGGGACAGCTAATCCTTTCCCAGGAGCACATTTGCATTTCTTCAAGCATTCATGTAAACTTACCTCTTTTCAGCTGTGTGACTTCTTAATCACTTCATGTCTCCACTCTCCTGCTACAAATCTCAGCCACAGGCACATGAACTGGGGGAATGAATGAGCCCAAATTTTATTGGAGCACCAACCAGCCCAACTCAGACCTTTCTTTCCAAGACAGACAGCATAAAGCAGGTACTGGTGTCTCAGACACCCCTGTGAATTCTCCTCCTAATCTGATCTTTGCTGTTGATTTTCCCTCATGATCATCATCCTGCCAGTCCTGCAGGCCACTCCAGGGACTAATCTTGGCATTCTTCCTGTTGAATCTTATACTCTTGCTGGACTGCAGCCCCCAAGCGTGATGTTCATTACTGTGGTTGCCAAAGCACATTAGGGACTGTGAGCTCTATTTCCAGAGCAGTCAGATCAGAACAGATACCTCTCCTGAGTTATGTTACAGCACTTGGCTGCATGATATCAAGTTTGGTGCTGAAACACTCATATGTATGCTTATATGAAATTATTTTAGCACATGAGTCTTCCCACACTTGGCATTACCTGAACCCTTGTTAGAGTTAGGTGCAAATTCTTCTTTTTTCCTTTTTCTTTTTTTTTTTTTTTCTAAGACAGCTGGTACCATGAGGAGCAGCTCAGGTCACTTGGATTGTTCAGTCTGGAGGAGATGAGACTGTGGGGAGATCTTATTACAGTTCCTCATGAGGGGAAGAGGAGGAGCAGACACTGATCTCCTCTCCAGTGACCAGTGACAGGACCCAAGGGAATGGCCTCAAACCATGTCTGGGGAGGTTTAGGCTGGATATCAGGAAAAGGTTCTTTACCCAGAGAGTGGCTGGGCACTGGAACAAGCTTCCCATGGAAGTGATAACAGCACCAAGTCTGACAGAGCTCAAAAAGTGCTTGGACAATGCTCTCAGGCACTTGGGGTGACACTTGGGGTGTCCTGTGCAAGGCCAGGACTTGATGATCCTGATGGGTCCCTTCCAACTCAGCGTATTCTATAATTCCATGATGAAAATGATGGAAGTTATAAAGAGTCACAAGTACAGAAACAGGATGCAAAACTGCATGCAGAACATACCCATGGACAAATACAGGCTCAGCCCTGCTTATCTGAAGCAAGCTGTCATGAAATCTACATGCTCTTATGTCTCACATCATTTTATAAATGAATAAACACCAAAATCTGTAATATGTTGGGGGGGGGGGGGGGGAAAAAAAAATATAAGCTCCTTTTGGAGGTAGGGTGCTTGAAAAATCAGAGGAATTCAGTAGGGTTTTCTTTAAAAATGGTTCTGGAAAACAATCACATCTGCTGACTGTTGCAGACTAATTCATCTGCAAATCTGTCATGCTGCACACAGAGGAAAACCACAAGCATTAGAAATCATTCCAGTATTTTCTGAGGGATCCATTTACTGTGTAATCATTGTTTAGGTTGTTATGAACAACTTTCTCTCTTTCTTGCTTTCCTGTGACACCCTTAAATAGTACTCAGTCTTTTACCAGCACAGAATGCTAATGTGCAGAAAGATCTGCTGTTTTCACTCCTCTACAGTGCATCCTTTTTAAAAGGAGCTCTCAATTCATGTGGGCCTCTAATAAGCAGCTATCAGATGCTCTGCTCATGTTCAGTACCCTCTGCCTTCAACAAGGAATGCAGATACATCCAAAAATATAACACTATTGTATTTATAGCAGAGCCAAAAAATTAGAATGCAAATTAAACTGCATGGAAATCATCTGACTTTACTCAGAGATCACATCAGTTTCCCAGAAGGACACATAACATTTGAGATTTTCAGGTCAGCTCTAAGACCCAAACTAACCTTGAGGTTTGATACTGAAGCTGGATGAGATGATCTTTAAGGGTCCCTTCCAACCCAAACCAATCTGTGACTCAGTGCTGGGAATGAGATAGCATTGAAATGAGAAGCAGGGTGGCAGAAAACAGGTGAACTTTTCTAACCTGATTTCTTCTGGCAACTGCCAGTATTTCCTGTTTCTCTTCAAACCAAATCAAACTTTTTTGGTTTTTTGGGGGTTTTTTGTTTTTTTGTATTTTTGTCCTATACAGCAGCCAGATGTGCTAGGAATACCTAAATGGAAGTAATACTGAGAATAACACCCAGGACATCTCCCTGATTGGTGTCTGTAAGCCCTGGGCTTTACAGCATTGCAGGTATCCAGTGTGTACATCCTTGTCAATGTCACACAGGATGCTGCAGTAATTAACACCACCACGTTCCAGCTGCACAGACAAATCATTGCTCCCCACAATGCTTGAAACAACCTTAATAATATATTACAACCCAAGAAGTTATGGGACTTTTGTTGTCTCTGATCAGGAGAACATAGCCTGAGACCCAACCCAGAAAATCCTGAAAACTCTACCCTGTGCCTTATATTTTCCAAAACATTATCTCACCTGAGTAAAATATGAGGAAATGGCTCATTCATGCTGCACTTATTCTTATATTACACCAGATGCTACTTATTTTGTACTACTCTCTAGCCAAAATTGGAACCCCACTTCACACTGTGTAAAAGGAATTAGTTATTTATTCAGTGCTCTTGGAAATGTCATCAGATGCAGATCCAGGTGTGTTGGGGAGGAGAACACAGATGCAATTATGCTGTGGATGAGGGGAAGAATTCAGCAGTGTTTTTGCATTAATACAGACTCATATGGGGTGCTGACACCACAGAAGGCATTGATGATGGAAGGGAATCATTCTTGGTTCTCCTCAACTCCATCACTGCTCACAGATCTACCACAGTGGGACCTCACAAGGCTTCCTGAGTGGTCTCAGGTTGCATTAATCACTTATTAGCTGCTCCTGTAAGTGTGCCTATAATGCCAGCCTTGAGGAGTTTGCTACCAAATAAACAAATGGGCAGATGGGAAGGAAGTGAAGAGCTCTCAGCACAAAGGGATTTGTCTGAAGATTCTTGGCTTTTTGTACCAGAGTCAAAATTGTACTTCAGGTTGTTGATCCTCACACAGATCTAAGGAACAGGGTTCTTTCACTTTACATAACATACAAGGTTTTTAAGGCTGCTGTTTTGAACTGACCATGCACATCTATCAGACTTTTTCCTTAACATAAACAAGCCCTTATAGAAGAGTTCCTGTCTGAGGAGCTTCATCCTCTCAGAGCCTCAAAAGGACTCATGGATTTCTGTCTGTTTTCTGTCAGTGCTAAAGGATTTGATTGATTCTCTCATTATTCTTCCAACTCAAAATAATGGAGAGTGGCATTTTACTTGGAGAGATGTGTATTGGCTTAAAAAAAACACTCCCAGTTCATCCATCTGCTAGAGCTCTGGAGAGCTGAATGGTACTTACTATTTTAGATGTTCAGTCTAACACAAAAAAGATTTCATTTTCCCTTGCTTTAAAGTGTTACACTGTGTTCATAGTTGTATTCCATGTGGGTTTCATTTCTGAATTGAGCCAGAGCCTTTCCTGCCCTGGAATAGATCTAGGGTTGATTCCTGCAGCCCTGAAGGAATGTGACCATGCCCCTCACCACAAAAAGCCATAGCAGAAGCGTGACCCAAGGCCACAGAGGGATGTGGTGCCCTGGTGTCAGGCAGATGTGCTAGGGAAGCTTGCACACTGCAGGCAGCTCCCAGACCCAGCCTGCTGCTCCTCAGAGATACACAAAGTGGGATGCTCAGCTCACAGTGAGATGCACTGCAGTGAGTGCTGGACTGTCTGTGAGCAGCAGCAGACAAGGCACAGTGTTCACTTTGCACTCTTCATTTGAGTGCTTAGTTATCACTTTTAGTTTGAATCTGAAGATGTCCCCTTCACTAGGAAAAAAGAAATAGGTCAGTTTGCAGTAAAAAATAAAAGGTAGGGACAGAGGCACACAGAGGTAACAACCTTTTCTAGAGCAATGTTCCAGGCAGCCAAGGTTGTCTCAGTTAAGAGGCAGCTCTGTGCAGCCACATCCACTCAGATGGCAGTGGGGATGGTCCCTTTCATCTGAGCAAGTTGGTGCTTCCCTTGGGCAGATGCTCAGGGTTTGTTTTCAGGCAGTCAGGCATGGTGGAGGGATGACCAGGTCTTGCACCCAGAGCTAGTAGCCCTGGAACATCATTTTAAAAGGGGTAGTTTGCATCCTCAGCCTCAGGTAAATTGCAGTGGTTTTGGCTGCATTTGGGGTTGCTGCAATTCACTTCTCATTGTACTGCATTCACTGGAAGGCACCAGCATGGAGGGAGATCCTGCTTGGAATGAACAAACCTGTTCCTGTGCCCCTGTCCCTCTCACTTGAATTCTAGTATTACCCAGAGCACACATTCTGTTAAGTACAATATAGCAGCAGTGTGAGCAGAAAACACCACACTTCTCAGGCTACAAAACAACTGAGATTTGGGTCCAAGTCCAACCTCCAACACATCTCTTGGAAAGTACTTTCACTTTCCTATGCTAATTTTTGTCTGGATTTTTTCCCCTCTACTTTCTGTTTGTCATTTATTTAGAAGCTGAAACATTTAAAAAGGGGGGAAATCCTCCTGTATGTTTTATAGATAATTAACATGCTGGGTCCCTGGGTGCCTGCAAGGACTACAGAATACATGAATGAAATTGCAGCTGGCTGCATAGAATCACTTTGATTAAACCTCTATTTGCATTCAGCACAGCCACTGGGGCACTCCCCCAGCAACCCAAAACAGCTACAGCAACCTGACCCCTGCTTGAATGGCTCTGGGTAAAGCTGCCACACAACACATCCAGTCAGAATTCCTTCAGTACATAGGTTGGATTTTGGGATAAAATATCCCAGAGTGACATAGTCCTGTTGCCACCAGGTCATTTTTAGGTGCAGCCCTTTCCACTTGTGCCAGCGCTTCCACAGGCAAAGAGTGTTTAGAAAGGAAACCAGGGATTTGAATTAAAGCACTTAAATTCTGAGATAATAGAGCAATTAGCACTAGAGATGAGGATGTGAAGCCCAGGAGACCTTGCTCAGCTGCTGTGCTCTTATCACATGATCGGGGAGCATATTTGAAGGTAATAGCAAATAACTTCATTAAGCTATCAATAGATTGAGAAGTTTGGAGAGCTTTTGAAAAAAAATAAAAATCTCTTTCTCTCACCAGGTGGCTTCTACAAGCTCTCCTAGTTCCCACACAATGGTATTTTCAGAATCTTATTAAACACAGTGGGGAACTTAAATGCTTAAACGTCCTTGAATGTTTTTGTCTTGGGTTTTAGCAAACCATTTTCCTTTGCTGCCCTCTTGTGGGAGAACAGCAAAAACATGCCCATTCAGAACAAAAATAAAAGCCTTCATTCACCAAAATATATCCTGACCTAAATTCACCTAGACTAGAGATAGATCTTTGAGAAAGGAGCCTGTTTTATTTCGTGCAGTTTCTTTACAGGAGGGGGTTTTCTGTTGGTGCTAATTGCTGTATGGTAAAACAGATCAATGTCAAATATCTGTGTGATAAAATAGCATCATCCAGGACAGGTGAAACCAGCATGAAGCAGTTTTTCCCTTAATGAACTGGGGCAAAATAGACATATGTACATACATGCAATATATATCTATATGCACTGTATACACAGGTATTACGTAAACACACATTTATGCACAAGTACAGGCTGGATGAGCCAAAATTAAAGCAGGAGAGAAATTCACTTTGTGGACAAAAAGCTTATTATGATTCAGCAATGTGTACTTGCAGCCCAGAAAGCCAAATGTGTCCTGGATTGCATCAAAACACACATGGGCAGAAGGTTGTGTGAGCTGATTCTGCCCCTCCACCCTGCCCTGGTGAGACTCCACCTGCAGTGCTGCATCTCTGGGGTCCCCAGCACAGGAAGGACAAGAACCTATGGGAACAAGTCCAGAGGACACCCACAAAGCTGAGCACAGGGCTGGAGCACCCCTCCTATGAGAAGAGCTGTTCAGCCTGGAGAAGAGAAGGGTCCAGGAAAAACTCACAACTCCTTCCAGTACCTAAAAGGGTCTATAAGAGACTTTTTATCTCAGTTCTCAGTGTCACCTGCACTCTGGATTCATCTCACATTACAGATGATTTTCACTTTTTTAAGTACATTGCTATCCAAGATTTTCCAAGAAGAGGTCTATTCTTCAAGGCAATAAGATTCATCTCTAAAATGAAGCTGAAGAAAGATTGAGGTTTATATGTTTGTGGAACTGCTTGAGATGATGAATGATGAAGATTATGCAAGCCCATGATTATTATCAGGTACTTTTTTATTTATGATTGTGACAATAAAAAGTACACTTCACCACAGACACAATCTTCTTATACAAAACAGAGAAGAGCAGAAAATACTCAAGGAATCCCAGAATAATCATATGCTAGATGCTGTAAGAATTGCTCAAGTCCATAGGAATGATAGAGCTCACAGGCAATTTAAGGATGTCCTGTGGCATCATGAACACAGAGTGCAATGTTATGGTGGTAAATCATAACAATTGGCCTGAGTGTTTTATAGCCATGGTAGGTTCCCTCTCACAGAACCAGTTTATTAACATCTTTAATTTCTGACTGATGGTTCCATGTGATGTTTATTTTTGAGTAGCCAAATGCTATTATCCAATACAGGGTGGCCCAGAGCAGATAATGTAATCATCTCTAGATGAGCTGCAGCCAAGGCTGCCTGCAGCTTGCTCCACTGTCAAAGAAAATATCCACAGAATGTATGACATAAACCTGAGAGCCCTGCAGGTCTTTCTGGCATCCCAGTGAAACACAGTGCTGTAAAAGCCTGGGGGACTGCAGGGCTCTGTAGGTGCTGCACTGCAACTAAACGTGGTGTCTCTAAGGCACTGAAAACAGCATCAGCACAGACACTTTGACTATGTTACCTTGAGATTATTTCTTCCCCTGTTTTCCTCTCCAGTAAAAATTCTCTCTTTTGGATGGCAAACTCTGAACTCCATAATCAGCAGGCAGATATTCACATCTTCAAGAAGTGGCTGGCATTTCCAAACTCTGGAAGTTTACACCACCATAAACTCTTCCCATGAGTTTTCAAGAAGATGCTTCTCTTTCCTTGGGCCTGCAAAAGCCTTTGGAGTCACTAACTGGAGTAGATGAAGGAGCACACCCCTGTAAATGACCACAAACCCTTTCAGATGGCACTTTGGGAGATGCTGGCATGCACAAGTTGACCAAGTTAGTTGTTTGAGGGTGCTTAGGGAACTAAATGTCAGCTTTAAAAGAAATGGATTTGGGAGATTATGTTGCTTCCCCCTCCCCTAAAATGATTAATTCATTAAACCAGTGCATTGTTTGCAGTACTTCACAGCTACTTCTAAAGACCAAACATTAGATTTTATGCAAAATCCTGCCATTCTGACACATAGTGAGTTCACCTGAGGGTATCTTTTCAAAGATTCCCATCAGCACTTTACTATTTTCAGAGAACAATATCACTGCAGGTCTTCCTGTTAGACTGTGCTTTATCTCAGATTTTGGTGCATGTGACTTCCCAAATACAGAACAACTGCAAATCTTCTGTGTTCATGGTTCTGTGATCATTTGGAGAAATGAAGAACACTGTGTAAATTTGGTGAATTACTTTGTAAGTGTTTAAAGGGGGAGACCACAAATCCTAGAAGAGGACACATCTGGTAGTTGGAGTGGGAAAGTTCTTCAGCAAGCAATTAATTCATGATGCTGAAACAATGCAGAACAGCTACATTCCCCATTAATTCTTCAGGAAGCAATAGAAAATATCTTGTCAAAAGTGGTAAATGTTGTGAGCCAAAACCTCAGTTCAAGAGGGTGAATCACTGAAATGGAAGGGATTCATCTAGTATGAGCTTGGCACTAAAATTTAAATTGCTCTCATTGGGCTCTGCTAGAGATAATGAAGTAGGCATCACTGGGATTTTTTCTAGCAAATTATCCCAAAATATTTTCAGTGGAGATCAGCCACACACATCAACACAGCCACAATTCTACATATAAGATAACTAAAAATCTAGGAGGCAAATCAATTTATTCAAGGTCACACAGCAAGCAAGCACATTACATTCTTTGAATTGGACACCACTACTCTGCCCACTTGACCAAACTGCATAATGTTTGCATTCTCTCAGGCCAAAAATGCTCTATTTGTTCATGCAATGCCTGACATAACTATGACTGCCTTTCTAAGGCTGATGAATGCTACCCAGTGTGCAAAATAGTCTGGCAATTCACTAACGCTCTCCACCCATGTGAACTCCAAGCTCTTTTTTGTCTCCTCTGACCATATAGAACACACAGCTGGAGACAGCAGTACCTTGTGATGGAACCAGCCAAGTGTTATAATCAGTAATTTGCTACAGTAATACTGTTTTGTTTAAATCCCTGACACTTGCAAACTCATGCACTGCCTGTCATGTATCTCATTAACAAACAGTCCAAACACAAAGAGCAAAAAATTATATTGCTTTGACATGAGGGAAGGTGTGCAAAGGAAATCAATACACTGCTCCAAGCCAATGCAAATTCCTGTAAATCACTGATTGCTGCAGATGGGTGTAACTCTGTTGCATTGACTGATGCTACATTAATTACCACCTGCAGAAATTCTAACCCATAAGGTATCATTTTCCTTGTGTTCAATTTAAGGAACAGCTTAACCAATCTTGTGCTCAGAGCATTAAAAACAAACCAACACCTTCAGGTTCTAATTTTCTGCAATCATTTTTCTTATGTCCTCATACAGAATGTGGCAAAATGAGAAAACAAAATGTCAAATCATTGTTTTTCCACTCACTGGACCCACAATAATATTTAAGACCCAGAAAACACAAAAAAAATTGAGGGAAGGCAGTGATACCGATTAGTATCTATTGATTTTCAGTAATGAGGAATACATTCAGTTCAGCAGCAATTTCTGATTCCCAAGCTGTAGTGACAACCCTGTTTATTCACACTTTGTGAATTATCTGAGACCAGCTCCCACCAGGCTACAACCTCCTTTCAGAGAGTTCTAGAGAGTGATAACAACTCCCTTGAGCTCCTTTTCCTCCAAGCTAAACACCCCCAACATCCTCAGCTGCTCCTCAGACTTGTGCTCCAGACCCATTGCCCTTCTCTGGACATGCTCCAGAGCCCCAATATCTTTCTTTGCATGATGGGCCCAAAACAGGACACAAAATTCAAGGTGTGGCCTCACCAGTGCTGAGTACAGCCCTGCTGGTCACTCTTCACTGATACCAGCCAGGATGGTGTTGGCTTTCTTGGCAGCAGCTGCTGCTCAGGAAAGGTGCAGGGTCCCTCCCACCCTCTCTGCTGCTCCTGCTGTTGGGGATATCTGCACAGCCCTGAACTGTCATGTTAGAAATACCACAGCTGAACCACCTTGCCACTGCTCTGGAACTCTGCAGTAGCTCACAACAGTATTAAAGTCACTCAGTGATAGCAGATGTGGCTGTGACATCAGAATGTCATTTTAAGGACACTTCTCAGGGAAGGTCACAGAGCTCCAGCCACCACTGCCCACTGTGACACCAAGTTACAGTGCTAGTCCCCTAAATTAACGTGTTTCTTTGTCATTTAGACATGGCTCAGCTTAAGGAAAGTAAGAAAAAAAATAGCTTATAATACATGATGAGGCAGCTGGACCCTGCACCTGCACATTTGAGCACAAGGGGACTGAAGGAAGCCATGGCTCTGAGAGACAGCATTCAGCAAAATAGCACAATGGCTCCTCTTCTCATGCTGAGAAGCTCTAGAAGCTCCTTAACCTTTTGGTGGTTGACAGGTGATCTGTAGAGCTCAGAAGTGCACACACCTTTTGTAATTATATCAAGATGGACATGACTGGCATCACCACCAGTTCTTTATTAGAAAGCTTTTCACACCTTTCAATGAACTCGTCTCAAGCAATTCTGACTCCTTCCCTCATAGGCAGCTTCACACTCCTTCTCTTTGCTCTCTGCAAGTTACTCTCTTCCTCCTGCATAACTGGCTAAACCCCAACCTGTCTGTCCCTCACAGAGCATCTTCTCACCTTATCTGTCCCTTGCACAGCCACATGTCCCTGCCTCTCACAGCACAGCCAGCACCCCAAACTGCAGTAGGCTCTCAAACTCAAACTGTAACAGGGGCTAGCTAACCCATTCTTTTATAACACTCAAACTCATTGGGCAGGCACAGATCTCTCCACTCTCAGTAATCAGTACAGCTGTAATTCAGGGGAGATTGCCTTCTATTCTGTCAACCTCTCTTCCCACACATCTGATGACTTGAGCATCTCAGCAGTCACTCAAGGTACTGGCTGGCCCTGAGTGCCTCTGGATACAGTTCTTCAGAGACTTTCACTGCTGCATCCTGCCAGGACACAGTGCCAGCCCATCATGAAAAAGTGAGTGTAGATTCCAGGCTATTCCTCTCCATCATTGTCTCCCTCACTGAGCCACAAGGCTGCACATTAACAGCTGCACAGACCTGAGGCAGATGCCTCTGCCTCAAGATCTGCTCCAACCTGGAGGGTTTAAAAGCTCTGCTAAGGAAGCCTAATTAGTTTTGGGAGATATTCTATGCTTTTAATTTGCTTTATGCTTAAGGAAATTTAGGTTGCAAGAGATTTACATATGGCTGTGAGAGATTTTGATTTTTCAGATAGCAGAGAAAGTATTTATTCACTCGAAATAGGAGGCTGCACAAATTTTTGCCTCATTCTGTGAGTGGGAAAAAACATCCCAAACCTGTGGTTAGATGCTTGAAGAACAACAGCACAATTATACATCTACCACTCAGAACAGGAAATGATCTGTGCAATAGACCCGTAATTCAGCCACCTGTTTTAATTAGGGAAAATGTAATTAACATTGGAATCACTGCCTTGAGACACAGGTTTACTGGAAGAATGAACCACTGGTCAAATTAAAAAGGTAAGGATATCTAAATGTCCATTTTACATCCAGGAGGTGCTTCCAAACTACTAAACAATAACTTTCCACACTCTTGACTAGTTACATTTATTCTTATCTTCTTGCATGGGAAACATAAGCAAAAATAATCCTTTCCTAGAAGTGTATCAGGCAGTGTGATCTGCTCAGGACCAGCCCTCAGCAGACACTCACAGGAGCTCATCCAGCCCTGCACGAAGGCTCCAAGTCTCCTCTTTATGGTGAAAGGGTTTCTGCATAAATTGGCATGTACTTCTTTAGACATCTTAAGAACACACAAATTCCCATTTGAGCACCTCAGGTTTAACAAGATCTGAACCAGCCCACCATGGATGTGTGTTTCACAAGGTAGAATAGACATTTTCTGGAGAGATACACCAGTAATTTACTGTCCCTAAAGAGGACCAAATTTTATTTCAACAAAAGGCTTCCCATGGCAGATATATAAACCATGATTCTCCTGTTAGAACATAGGCATTCAATGTGGGATTCTTTGCTCTTTTAGGCTTCTCCCTCATTAAAACCAGCTGAAGCCTTTCTGTCTCTTGAATAGGCCCAAACAAGATAGAAAGCAATTGTGATTAATGTTTCACATTGGTAAATTCAATACAAATGGCAGCATTGAGACTTTTTTATCTCTCAAGTAACCAGTTGAAATTAATTCTGCTGGAGGACTTCTGGACTTTACATCAGTCCTTGTGTGTCAGATGCAGGTCTGCTCTGTCAAAACACCAAACCCCCAGGATCATGGAGTAATTGGGCACAAAAAGCCAAGGGAGAGGAGAGCACAGTGAAATAGTCTCTCCACCAGCTTAAGTGCTCTTGTAGCCAGTGGTGAGTCAGTGGAGTCTGGGTTGTGACCCAGCTGGTCAATGTGGGCACCTACCCTGCAGAAGGACAATCACATCCCACACTCCTTTAACTGTTCCAAATGATCCTCATGGGATCCCTGATTACAGAGGGATCCCATGGTCCCATGTAGGAGTCTGTATTACAAACACCTAGATCTAAGTGAGATAAATTCCCCCACATGTACCATATTGGATTTTGGGGGCAGTAGGTGCCATATGAAGTTGTTGAAAATGTCAAGGCAAATCAGAACTAGTATTCTGGGTGGGAGATCAGCTCTTCTGTGCAAGGACAACTGCAAGGTGAAAGGTCTGGCTCCTTTCTTTGCAGAGAGCTGGGTATTAGTGTTCACAAACAAGATCTTCCAAATTCATTCTACCTTCTCTTATTTTTTAATGGCCTCTATAAAAGATAGTGATAAAATTCTACTACATTTTTATTTTTCAAGGCATAACCATTCATTATCTTCCTGCTTTGCCTTTCACTGACCACATTTTTTGTTTAATCCTCTGGCTAATATTGATGCTGATATTAATGTACTTCTTTTCAGAAACTCCCTTTTTTATAATTAATGTGATGTCTGCCATTCAAGGAAAATGCAAAATTTTTACAAGAGTTCTATACAGCAAATTAAAGATCATCTCTCATGGCTGATGGAAAAAAGTTCCTCTCTATTAACCTTCATTATCATAATAAATTGTCACTGACAAGAAGTGGTATAAAATGAGGTTTTAAAATAACCTCAGACTAAAGTTAATCAGGTCATGCCCAGGGATGGGAGGATTTTTAGCTTGTGACATCTGTCAAACCTTCAACAAAGGGAAATAATCAGTACAGATGTATTAAAGGGAGACTTGAGACTTCAGCCTGCAAAACCAAGGAGGGCAATTCTTCATTAACAACAAGATATGAACACCCAGATGAAGTTTAATCACCTTCAACTTTTGTCCTGAGGCTATGCCTCGGTTTTACTGAAAACAGAAGACTATTGGTACAGCTGTATTACCTTAGGAGTGCTAAAGTTTGAAAAGCCTCATTTGAGAAAGATCACAGAGGATTTGCTGAAAGTCACAAGAGACCTGAGGTGTTTGTTGCCTTATGGGAGCAGCCTCTGCTTTGCATTCCACAACTCTGCCCCTTGGACTGTTCCCTGGGACCTCTTACATCCCAGTTTTGACCCCTGCAGAGAAGATCCAAGGTCCAATCCTGACAAATCAATGAGTGTGTGTTGCTCCCTCAGTCCACACAGGGTGGGATTTTCAAATTCTCTATTAATAATGTTTTGGTTCCCTTGTATAAGGTGCTAGAAGTGCATCCTGACAACTGAGTAACTTGCTTCAATATCATTGCTTACCAATCACATCCATATACTTTCCTTAAAATTCCAGAGAAGCTGCAGAGAGTTAATGACTGTGCTGCCAGGGTGTTTTATCAACCCCTCACATTTACATCGTCAGCAATCAGTGCAGATGCTACACTCAAACTGCAATTATACTTCTTGCCATCTAATCAAGATAACTCTGATTGACATTGCTACCTCTCCAGAAAAACAAAGTTTCCCTTTCATTATTTTGTGAAGGCAATGCCTTATGCAACATCACAGAAACTCTCCTCAGACACTCCTGTATTTTTATATGAAGGAATGGTAGTTTTATCCAGAAGATGCACACCTTGAAAACTCAATGTAAATTCATCTTTTATGCAAAGTGAAATTCAGGATATTAAATTTTGGTAACAAGCACTTTAATTCACTACCTCAGTTTGGCTAATGATGATTCAAATGCAATAAAAACTGATGCAAATAAAACTACTGAGCTAAATCATCTTGTACAAGCTGAGAAACAATGAGAAATAAAACATTTCAAGAAAAACTTTCTGCATTTTCATGGGAAATTAATCTATCAGATGTTCTTTGCAATCAACTGGAGAGGGATAAATGCTGAAGTTGGCAAAGAACTTACTCTTTTGCCAGCTATATCTAGAGATAAAAATGTGTTTCACATGAGATGGTCAAAGTTTAACCCTCATCAGAGCGACATATCCTCTGTCATTACATCCATCACAACTCTGATCACATTCTGTGTTTGCTCCTATGCTAGTGCTTGCCAGGCACAGTCTGCGTTCACTTGCTTCTAATCTAGTAGTGAGGTCTTTCCAGCTAAATACTTTTGTGATTTTTCTCCAGTGACATGGAGGCAGGCAAGTACCCTGGAGTATTTACACTTGGTGGCAATAAAAAGTTGTTGCAGTCAATGTAAACACCTTTAACAAAATGAGAAATTAAAATTGGATGGCAGTTCTAGCAGGTGATTGCAGGAGTACAACTTTTATTGTTTTAGATGAAAATTATGAGGATTTATTGTTAAAAACTCACATAAAACAAATAATAAATTATTTTGGTTTAAAATGGACATTAAATTTTATTAGATAGTGCAGAGCCCAAGGAACAAGATTTCACTAGAGCTTTGACCAAATTAGCTTTCAAATTTGTAGTTTCCTTATTCCCTTAAGGGTTGAATTTTTCATTGCCTCCCTAATGTAATTTTCCACATCTCCAATCCTAAGAGAAGATGTTGCAACTAGAGGTTTTCCTAATTTTTGCTGCCAGGTGCAACTGATATTCTCCTTTTGGTCAATATGCCTTCATGACATGTCAGAGCTGCTTCCTCCCTTGTGTTTGTGGCTTACCTCTCTGACACAACTATCACATCTCCTTTGTAGAGAGCAACACCTTACAAATTAAAATGTGGCTTGAGAGTAACCATCTATCTAAATTTCTGCTGTGCTTTCAGTTTCTGATGACTTTCTTTCAGAAAACTTCCTCAGATAGGTGATGCCTTTTCAACTTGTAGCAGAAATCACAATATCTTCTCAATAGATTGATTATGTGGTTGATTTTAGCTGGTGGTTGATTTTAGCTGAAAGTAACAAATGCTAATTAATAGTAAAAAAATTGGGTTCTAGCTACATACCTCTATATAAAATCTTTTCAAATTACTTTTAATTCTGATTTCATGAGACCAGAAGGAGCCTCATTTTTAAGGTGATTTTTACAACTTGTGTGTTCAAAAGGAACAATTCTCCACTTCGTAGTTATTTTCCCCCCACCCCTCTGAAATGCCACATGACAGAAAGAATAAAGCAACTTTTTTCCTGTGCAGAACAAGCCAGGAGGGACAGGAGCAAAGGAACATTTGAAATGTATCATGACCACTTCTTCAGAGCACTTTTGAGGGCACTCAGAAAACAACTTTCAGTGCATACGGCTGAGCCAAAAGACTCGATCCAACCACAACAATTAAAATTCAGATAAATAATTCAGTAGTGAACTTAATGGGGGATTTTGCTCTCTGGTTTCACACATGGATTTTTTTTCAGAGGCAGCTTTTGCTTTGTTTGTTTTTTCTTTCACTCCATTATTATTCCCCGGCCTTTGGTCGTTGCAGGGAGGTGACTGTAGAACAATGAGAGTTTGGCAAAATCCTCCATGAAAGCATTCCAGCTCCAGCCAGCCCATCCTCCACAGCAGCCCACCCTTTGCTGCCTTCATGCAGGCTCCTGTGGAGTTTGGAAGGGGTGCTGTTCATTGTGCTCCCCAAAAGCAAAGTGGTGCTCTCATAAATCACAAATGTGCCTACAGTGTGCAGTTAGAGCTCAGTAAAGCTCTAACACAGTAGGGTATAAAGGACCATATCCTATTCCTTCTGCCAGTTGCTAAGGGAGCATATAAGGAGCACCATATGCAAAATGAAATAAAGCATGTTACACAATTATGAGCAGTGATTAAAAAATTGCAGCAAAGGTGAAGTCTGATTCCCCTGCTTTTTATTCATTATTTGACAGATCCATATCAAGTCTCTACCATAGCAGCAGACTACAGCTCATATTCCTTTTGGTTCATTGCTGCAAGCATTGCATCCAAAGATAATGATAACATTATTTTATCACATTTTTATCAGATGCATAATAGAGTCAGGATGAAAGATTAGTGGGGTGTCTTAGAAGTCTCTTGGCTCCACCTCAAGATGAAGAGGCTGACCTGGCATAGCCAACCTGTGGAGATAATCAGGAGGAAAGAAGGAAGAAAGTCTTCAGGGATCTCCATATGGGATCAGCCCTCTTCTTCCCACCTTATCCTCATGTAACCACCCTGCACTGAGGGACAAGCCCAACAGGCTCCCTTGTATGGGAAGATCACCCAGAATCTGACATTGCAATTGTACTTTCCTGGCATTCTGAATTGGACACCTCCACAAGACAAATAACTTGTATCTATTTATTCATGAAAACTTTTCAAATTGCTCATTTTGAGGGTCACATTAGAATCATATATTCATTATGTCATATGTCTTAAAATATTATAAGCATAATGATGAACTATCCATACCATTAAATATTCTGGTTAAATACTCTGTGGTAAATAGATCCACTAAATGCCCTTTCCCACTTTGCCACACGCTTCAATGTTTGTTACTTTTATATTTTTATGCTGAAAAATTCATCATAATTATAAAGTCTATCTCAGAGTTTCCATTATTATCACTTAACAATCTACAGATAATCCTAATCAGATTATGGAAATTTTTAATTCCTGAATCTCTTAACTGATAAATCACTAACTTAGCTAGATAATACTGTTTTAATTATTCCATCTCATTAATCAGAAGTAGTTCTGTAAAGTTTTCTTTAAAGGTCTGCAAGTGTCATCTGATTCCTTCTGAGTCTGGGCTCGAAAGTACAGGTCAATAATGGTTTGAAACAAGATTCTTTTCAAGGAGAGAAAAGTTGGGCAAAGCTTCCCATGGGACCTTTCACAATATGAGCAGTGAAGACAGCTTTAGGACCAGACTTGTAAATAGTCCATACTGTGAGCTTATTCCTGAGCTGTGCCCAGGGAAGCATCCCTTGACCATGAAGGTTATTCACTCAGCAGTTTGGGGAGGGAAAGCACAGCATGGAAAATTGTGGTAGAAACTTCTCACACCATGTGTCTGTAGGACAAAAGAACGAGTGGGAGAGCCCACAGGCTACACTGGGACAACAGCCAAGTGCTTCACCTGCCCTGCCACTGAGCCCCCGTGCCCCTGGGGCAATCCTGCCCCTGCCCTGGGCTCTCCTGCATCCTCAGGCACTGCTCCATTCCAGCAGAGCCATCATGAAGGGCACCAGCCTCCTTCCTCTCTATCCCAGCAGTCTGGGGACAGCAGTGGGTGTAGGTTTTCCTCCCCCAGGAGAATTGCACTGTTCAGAAAGTGCAGAGGGGAAAGTACACTGTGTGGAATACAGAATAGACACAGCCTTCCCCAGATAAGAGAGGGAACTGGGGACCTTTCTGCAACTGGCTCAAACTTTCTGGCACAGAACAAGTATGTGCTATTGCCTCTTCAGGGATTGATGAAAACCTGAGGACAGAGGTTGCACAGACACAAAGAGGAGCTTAAATTAAAGATAGCATAAATAGAAATGGGTTTTGTGGCCAAGATCTAAAAATACAGAATGGTAAATAAATGGGCTCTGTTAGTTCATTTATCTTTTATCTAGCCCTGTCAGATTAGTGTATTAAATTATTTAGGCTGGATTGATTAACTCTGATTTTCTTTTTAATCCTACAAACGTCTTTTGTTGCCTGCAGCCTGGCACAATTATTTTGCTTCCCCTCCCCTCCATATGCACTGCAAGGCATAAAGTTAATATGCTCTTTGCAAAGTGCATAATCAGCTAGGTGATATTGAAATGCCTCCAGAAGCCTGAGCAAGTGCAATGTGCTCAATCTCTTCAGCAGCAGAAGGACCCTTTAGGGATAAATATTAAATGTGGTGTGGTGGGATTTAGCTCCATGCCTCCTATTACTTTTCACAGGAGACACACAGCTGACGATTTCTGCACCATGTTAAAAATTTAGGCTTAATGTTTAAATATTGAACAAAATGTTTAATGTGACAACATCAGTTGCTTGTTCTTTGTTGTTCAGTCACTACCAAAAAGGGATGGAAACAGTTTATGATCTTTCATATTGCCTCCTTTCACTGATGCTGCTAAAAATGAGGGCACCATTCAGGAAATTTGTGAGCCTCAGCCAACAGCATAGAAGTGACAATTTTAATTTATTTCATAGTTCATAAATATGTCTAGAGAGAACGTTAAAATCCCCGCCCTGGCTTTCAACATCACAAGCACTACAGGAGCATGGATTGAAAGAGAAGAAAAAAGTACTGAATTATCATCCCAGGAGGAAAATTTTTGCCTCCCACCATGTTTTGGAAGTCCTGATTGGAGGCAGCATGGGCCATCCTGGGGAAAATGCAGCTTCCATATAAACAAAAATGAGGATCACCCCTGCACATGGACCCCTCACCACTTACTGTGTTCCTTTATCTGTAATATTATTATTGGTATTTTTCATTATAATTGGTAGTTATTATATTGGTATTTTTATTATAATTGGTTATTATATGTAATATTATTATTGGTATCTGCACCTGTGTTGCTATTTTACTGTGTATATGTCATGCTGTGGGAAGAACAGCCACAGAATTTTGTCTTCTTGTTTCACTGTAGGAGTTAATTTAGGTAATCAGTAGGATGTCACACACATTATTTGAGTTGGTTTTTATGTGACAAGTATTTAGTACCTGAAGGCTAATCATGGTCTTCCAGGATTTGTAGACCTATGAAAATCAAAGGAAGTCCCAAAAGTTACTAAGAGGATGGAAATACAACTTCACACAAAGAACATAAGCCCATCAGTCTCAGTAAATAGTGGAAAGACAGAAATGGGCAAAGAATTATTATAGTTCTATTGCTGGCTTGCAATACTGTGGTGTGTTTCACTACTGATTTCCTTCTTCTGGGGCCCTGGGGAGAGAGGAGTCCATGCTGGAGAAGGTTTGCTGGCAAGACTTGTGACCTTGTGGGGGACCCTCACTGGAGCAGCCTGTTCCTGGAGGACTGCACCCCATGGAAGGGATCCACACTGGAGCATTTTGTGAAAGACTGCAGGAGTGTCCCATGGAGAGACCCCACACTGGAGCAGGGAAGGAGTGTGAGGAGTCCTCCAGAGGAGGAAGAAGAGGCAGAGACAATATGTGATGAACTGACCTCAATCCCCACTCCCTGTCCCCAGGTGCAGTGCCAGGGAGAAGGCAAATCTGTAGTGAAATTGAGCCCAAGGAAGAAGGAAGGGCTGGGGAGAAAGTGTTTTAAGATTTAGTTCTATTTCTCATTATCCTGCTTTGGTTGGTAATAAATCAGTCTAATTACCCCAAGTCAGGTCTGTTTTGCCCATGCAAGTGACTGCTCAGTTGTCTCTTCCTGCCCTCATCTGCACCCATGAGCCTTTTGACTTACTCTTCTCTGCCTTGGTCCATCTGAGGAGAAGAGTGACTGAGCTGCTTTGGTGGGCACCTGGTGTCCAGCCAGGAATAACCCATCACATAAAAAATCCCCAAAGCAGAAGGAGGAGAGTTCAGAATAATTCCAGGGCTTCTGAAGGCACAAAAGAAAAAAAAACAAAGGTGAGAAGATCAGATGAAAGCAAAGAGGTGTGCAATTGGTAGGCTTCAAATATTCCTTAATGCTGCACATCCCTTTTATGCCAACTGCATCCCAGGAAAAATCCATGTTGATGTGATCTATATTAGCTTTGGGTAACCCACCAGCACTTTAGCCAGAGATCCTGGAAATTTGTCATCATGGTCTTCTTTCCTGATAAGTGGTACAAGAACCTCAGAGTCAGGCAGCAGGAAACAAGGAAGCAAGTAGAGAATAACTGACAGCCAAGCCTTTAGTGGCAAGAAATCAGGAAAATATGTTGGAAACCTGTTGCTATATGATACCATCATATACGTGAGTAGACATTGTCCCATGAGCTCTTGTATACAGATAATTTTTATCAATTATGTGGCTACAAATAGGAGATTAAAAAAATAATTTTCAGGTGATTTCTGAATAAATTAAGGAATTTTCTATTAAGCAGTGCAGAGAAGTGAAAGTCAGACCTAAGCAGTACAGAGAAATTAAATTCAGACACCTGAGGGTCTTTTCAGAACTCATGCTTGATGATGATTATGTGACACCCCCAAGTCAGCTTATCTCTGTGCCTTTTGAATCCCAGCCTGCAGAAAGGAGACAGCAACATTTTATTCTCAGAGGCCTCAGGGCCTCTGAAGGCAGCTTAACTGCTATTAATGCAATTGAAAATGGAGATAAAAGCTTTCTTTTGCTTTTTCTTTATTTAATATTATCCTGAACTGCAGATATGCTCCAAGATGGGTTTGCCTGTTCATTTTTCCCCTATTTAATATGAAACAACTCTACCAGTACCAGTTACCCTTCACCACATGGGTTTCTGTAGGAAATATTAAGATCAATTTGAGTTGCCATGCCTCTGCACAACTCTCTGCTGTGTTATCAACACAGTCCTCCACTTTTTAACTATCTCCTCTCATGGAAAGCTCTGTCTGCTTGGGCTGCTGGTTTCTGAGATACAGGAGCTGTATCTTGAGGGAGCTGCTTCTGTCTGTCTTAAATTCTGCCATGCATCCCAACAGAGTCCCAGGGGGGAACTTTGGGTCACCAAAGCCTCAAAAGCTGAGACATGGTTGGAAACAGGAACTGAAGCCACCTCCAAAGGTAAGTAAGTACCTGATAACCTGTGCCAAGAGTTCAGGATGAACAGATGGAAGTGCTGGTCATACCTTCCCCTGCCCTTGTGAAGCTGAAATGTCATCAGTCAGAAGACAGAACAGCCATTGAACCTCACTTACTTGGGGCTTCTGTTAATAATTGTTTTCAGCAGGATAGTTCAGATGAACTACTGAAGTCCATTCTGTATTTATTGTCTGTGATTGTTACTTGTTAGCCAGGAGAAATGATAAAATGGTAAGGAGTAAAGTTGTAGAATGACCCAAAACCTGAGAAGTTTCTCAAAGTTTTTCATGTAGTGTGATCTATGCAAGCTGAACCCTTGCAAGATGTTATTTATTTAACACAGGCCCAATAAAGTTCATCCCAGTGGCTGGGTTGCACTTTCATAATAAAGAACTGTGTTTTTTAAAAAGGCAGCTCAGATTTCCATGAGGGTAACCAGATGAGCACTGACTCTTTTTATAATAAATCACTGAGGAGACCAAGCCCCATTCCCACCTATGGAAAGGAAATGCTAATCAGGAAAAGGTCTAAAGTATTTACCTCTGTCTGAGGAACTCAGTGCTAGGATACTGAGCTCAGGGCTCAGGTTTGCATTTGGAGAACAATGGCTTCCACCCACTGCAAAGATTGGGAGATTTCCTTGCTCTTTTTCTTTAGTTTCGAAGAAATAAAGGTTCCAGAGTAATGTAGGGAGAGGCTGGAGACAGCACTAGGGAGAAAGACTAAAGAAAGTTGATAGAGAAGCTTAACAAAAATCACACTGAGAAGATAAATTGATGACAGGATATAAATGCTCCCACAAGGAAAAGATGACCTCTATAAAGATTGCTTAATGTAATAGAAAAGGACAGAATTCAGTCTTTTTTAAAACTAGGCAAATTCAGAGTGGAAATGAAACATATTTTAATGGATAATTAAGCACTGAAAACCTTTCTTTACAACCTGATTAAATAGCCATCTCCCTTTAAATGCATCCTCTGTGATAGTCTGCCTCTCTGAAATTTTTTAACTCAGTCATGGGCATTAAACAGAATTGCTGAGTGATAATCTGTGGCCTGGGTGATCCAGGAAGTCAAATCACAAGGCAATAATGATGGGTTAACTTTTCCAAGTCCTTGTCCAAACTCCTCGTGTGCTATTATACCCTCTACAATTCTTGTACAGACCTCATCTTTCAGTGTTCTCTACATAACCTTTCCAGAAGGGGAAGTGTCACTGACCTCTGTGCACAAAATATTTGATTAAATCACAACATCAGAGGGATATTATTGGTGATATTCCACAAGTCATAGTTCTGTCTCAGTAGATCCACCTCCATGTCTCTTTGGACTATTTTTGACTTAAAGAGTATTAAAATACATCAGTTCCTGGAGATATCTTCCAGATCCTTAGACTCCAGTATAAATTCACTATGACTAGCAATTTCTTTTGCATCTTCTACTTGCTGAGGCAAGGCAAACAAAAAACAAACACACAAAACAAACAAACAAAAAAAAAAAACAAGAGAAAAGGTGGTATTTTCCCCAGCAATTTAGTTACATATTTTTGTTTTGATCTTCTTGACAAGATAATATTTAGAATTTCACTGATAATTTTCTTGGTTGCTAAGTGACAATAGAACTGAGGATGAGGAAAATTCATTTTGCAGGAGAGCACCCACAGAACACAGGAACACTATTCTCAAGATAACACTTGTACTATTACAGTACAACACATGTCATGGAAAATGATAAGATAAAGAACATCCAAGAAAGGGACTCCTCCAGGAAAGCTGGAGGCTTGCAAATTTGAACTGAAGCAGTCATTGCTCAAAAAAATAAATGGATTTCAGAGCAAAATCCATGCTGTGTTATACAATTGATACTTCCAGCTCATACAGCAACCACTTGCAGGGCTCTGCTTCAGTGGTTTCTTGAGCTTGCTGCCATAACCCAGCCCTGCAAGGAAATGTGGGGTATCAGTGGCTGAGTTTATTCCCCAGAGAAGATTTGATCCCAGTGAAGGTGCAATCAAGGTATTTTATAAGTGACAGGCTGACATTTCATGATGTCTGGTCCCTGTTCTTTTGGGAAAGTTTAGCTTGTCAGATGTCAGCTGGAAACTCAACACAGCAGAGAGGAGGCTCATAGAGTGTGTGGAAGAGATATATATTATGAGAGTTTATGACTTTCAGAAGCAGAGGCAGGCAACTCAGAAAGAATTCAGAGATGCTAGGTCATGTAGGGAGAAAATTAGAAAGATGAAAGCTCAGCTAGAACTCAGTCTAATCACTTCTGTGAAAGATAAAGTGTTTATAAATACATCAACAAAAGGAGGCCTAAGGAATATCTCCATACTTTACAGTCACTGAGGAGGAGGAAAAGGCTGAAGTATTTAATGTCTTCCTTGCCTCAGTGTTCAACAGCAAGACTGATATCCTTAGGACAAGCATCCCCCTGAGCTGGTAGACAGGGATGGGGAGAAGGCTAGATCCCCTGTAATCCAGGAGGAAGAAGTTAGTGACCTGCTGAGCCATTTGGACACTCACCAGTCTATGTGGCTGGCTGGGATCACCCAAGGACACCGAGGGAGCTGTGGAAGAGCTGACCAAGCCACTCTCCATCATTTGCCAGCAGTCCTGGCTCACTGGGGAGGCTCCAATTGGCTGACCAAGCCACTCTCCATCATTTGCCAGCAGTCCTGGCTCACTGGGGAGGTTCCAATTGGCTGGAAGTCAGAAAATATAAACACCCATCTATAAGAACAGCTGGAAGGAGTATCTGGGGAGCTACAGTCCTGTCAGACTGAGCTCAAGGTTTATGAAGTAGATCACCTTGAGCACTGTCATACAGGATAAGCAGGGAATCAGGCCCAAAAAGCATGAGTTTAAAGAAAACAAGTCATTCTTTATGTCCTATGATCCACCATGTAGATAAGGGAAAAGATGTAGATGTAATCTTCCTGGGTTCCAGTAAATCCTTTTATACTGTGTCCCATGACATTCTCCTGGAGAAGCTGGCAGCCCATGGCTTGGACTGCTGCACTCTTGTCTGGATTAACAACTGGCTGGATGGCCAGGACCAGAGAGGAGTGGTGAATGGAGCTACATCCAGCTGGCAAACAGCCCCAGGGCTCAGGAGTGGGGTAGCTGTGTTTAATATCTTGTCTGATGATGTGGGATCCCAGTCAGCTGGTAGATGACACCAAGTTGTGTGGAGGGTAGGAAGGCTCTGCAGTGGGATCCTGACGGGCTGGATCGATGATTTGAGGTCACTTGTATGATATTCAAGAAGGGCAAGTGCCCTTGGGTCACAACAAGCCCTGCAGTGCTCCAGGCTGGGGGCAGAGTGGGAAAGTGCCCAGCAGAAAAGGGCAGTGCTGGTTGGGAGCAGCTGAACAGGGGCCAGGGAGTGCCCAGGTCAGTGTCACCCTGCCCTGTGCATCAGGGGCAAGGTGGCCAGCAGGATTAGGGAAATGGTTGTTCCTTTGTCCCTTTGATTTGGTGTGGCACATGGGCCATGCTCTAGTTGATATGGTGGTTGGTCAAGTGTCAGAATTGACCATCTTAAAGGTATTTTCCTACCTTACTGACCCCATGATCAGTGTTTTTATGGTTCTCAGGAGAGCTCTGTTTCCATGGGGCCCCTCAAAAAGGGGTAAGGTCTGCCTCCTACACTCATCCTTTGGGAAGGACTGGAGACATTCTGCATGCACTGTTGAGGAAAGATCTGTGGATTTGAATCATATGAAAGTGCAAGGGCACAGCAGAGCAGTATCTTACCACACAACTTATTTTTTTCAGAGCAGGAAAGAGGTGTGTGTGTGTGTCTATGAAAAATAACAGGAAACCCATGCCAAAATTTCATCTGGTGAGTCATCTCTACAAATATATGTGGGGGGAAGGTGTTTTGAAATTTGGTTTCATTTCTCATTATTCTGGTCTGATTTTATTGGAAATAAATTAAACTAATTCCCCCAAATCAAGTCTGTTTGTCCACGATGGAACTGATGAGCCTTTTGTTCTCTTTTCTCTCCCCTGGTCAGTTGAGGAGGGAGTGGCAAAGCAACTTTAGTGGGCACCTGGTGTTCACCCACCACAATCACAAATACAAATTGTACTTTATTTTTCTTTGTAAATATTCTAAAAGAATGTTTGGGATGTTAAACTAAAAATGTTAGGGGTTATATAAACAAATCTCTTAAACTTAATCATGCACCTACCAGTTCTTGAAATTTTACCTTTGTTTCAGGTTTGTTTTTTTTTTTTTTTTAATAGGTATATTATAGAAGTATGGTCTTTATGTTCAACAATCTGGCAGACTAAGATTAAATTAGAACTCCAAAGAGCAATTTTGTTTAGTTTATTTGTTTTGTTTTTAGGGTTTTTGTTGTTGTTGTCGTTTGTTTTTTTTTGGTTTTGTTTTTGTTTTTGCTTTTTTTTGTCTTGAATCTTCCAGTGAGGTGGAATGACTATATCCCATCTGTTTCATTTTACACTTCTATCCTTGTAGCACTTTAGTGTTTTCTGTATTCCTTTACTCAATTATAGGACTGACCAGCTGGCCACAGATCCAATTTAGGCAGCTGCTAGATGCTCCTCTGAGGGAGTACCTGTGCCAGGGAGGGTTACTAAACTGATTTGCAACCTGCACATGAAGTTGTGAATATCTACTTGTAGAATAACCATTCTCTTGCTGTTTCAGCAGTGGATTAACACAATACTTCTCACATCTCAAACTGGTTCACAGCATGTTATTTCTGATTAATTTACAAATATGGCTTCAGAATACTGACTTGGTTCAGTGTATTTATTGAGTGAAACTGTAAAAGACCATATTTTATGAACAATATAAAGATTTAAAAACATATGCTATAAAGTCCTTTGCTGTTGTTCCAGCAATAAGCAGCAAATTGAAATGAAAACATTTTTTTAAATTGCAGGGTTATATTTTCAGTCACTGTTTATTAGTTAATTGCATGTTTTCTGTACCCTGACATAATCTCTATTTGACCATCTAATAAGCAGCTGTACCATTTTACTAAAATATTATTCATAAAGACCACCTAAAAGCCTCCCTGTTTTTTAACAGCCATCTGGTTGTTAGAGAAAACCTGGCTCAGAGGGAAAGTAGGAAAAATGCAAACTCCAGAATAGCTCATATTTGAGGAAAAAAAAAAAAAAAAAAAGTTGTAGGTTAGCAAAAGTGCTGGGTGAAATGGGTGAAATATGAAAAAGTTATCCAGGCCTAATGCTGGATAGCAGAGGATCTTGGAAATTCATGAAACAGCTTATTATGAACACATAAAACCTTTTGCCAATGAATAACCAAAATAAAGGATGATAACAGGAGTAGTTGAGACAAGGTTTCATATTTTGAAAGAAACTCTGGAATTTTACAATAAACTGTGATTTAACATAGCAAGTTGCTCATGACAAAACAAATTTAGCAGAAGATGAATCCCAGCAGAGGAACAGAGCCAACAATTATTTTAAAACTATAGGCTGGTTTTATAAGCAGACCTTCATGCTACCTGCTAATATCCATTTTCCTGCTATTTTTCAGCAATTTCCAGGTTTGTTTTGCAGCAAGGAATAAAGAACAGGGACTTGTACCTCTCACCTTCAAATCAGCCACCATGCAGGAGGCACTGCCCTACACATCTCTGCAGGACATTTATGAATTGGTAAATGTTGTTATGTTTCTCCTCTCTCTTCTCTATAGATATGCAAGTGAACATTTGTGTTTGTGTATGCAGGCTTTTTATTTATGGTAGAACTGCAGATTTTGCTATGACACTTCAAGTATTCAACATTCTCCAGAAAAATCTACAAGTTGTTTTATATCCTTAAACTGAGCTTTTAACACATATAATTAATGAGTTTTCTCATCTCTAGACCAATTTTTATGTTATGAGTGTTATTGAGTAGATGCTATGAAAGTACCTGGAAAGCAAAAATGCCTCATTAGATCTTAAGTATTGTTTGTATTTATGTGTTAAAGATTTTGGTTGACCTTAAATAGTCATGTTAGGTATCATTTCATGGGAAGAAAAAAAAAAAAAAAAAAATTTTGGTGAGAGGGGGAAAATTTTCATTGTCTTTATTTTTCTTCTATTAAAATAAACCTGCAGCTGGTTCTCCAAGGGCTGGCAGTGGCCTGACTCAGCCCCACAAGCTGTTGCAGGGTTTGTCATCCCTGTGGGACCAGGCAGGACAAAGGGGTCCCTCACCCAGAATCTCCTGGATTAATTAACTTGCCCTTTAATTTCTGACTATAGGAGATAGGATTGAGAACCTGAGGAGATGTTTAGCTGGATACTGCAGGCTGAACAGAATTCACAGGAGCTGAAGGAGAGTGTCCCCCTCTAAGGAGAATCTGGGATCCAAGGCCAAGTGTTCCCTCCATGGATTTGAGGGATGATAAGGCAAACACCTTTGAGAACTCAGCATTACTCTGCCCTCATTTTCTCTCTCTGTCATTTTATGCTCTCCACATACAGGCTTTGAGAGATAAAATGAATGTCTGTAAATTATTTTGAGCATCTCAGATGAGTGATTTGAACCAGAAGCTGAATTATGACTGGGTAAGGCACAGTATGGACATGGCAACAAAAAGGATCATCTTGACAGATGGTGAAGTTGATATTTTTGTCTCTTTGGTTCCCTTTTCACATTCATTTTAGAGTAAACTGGGTGATTTTTCCTGGAATGATGAGCTGTCTGCCTGGACACTTGTGTGCAAGCCTAGATGAAACATATGCAGAGCTTTATATAGATCCAGCTTTCCTTCTTTTTAAATAAGTGGGAACCTCTTGCTGCCTGTATTAAAAGAAGAAATGAGGCCTTTGTTCAATTGTTTTGTCTCCAAACTACTTATATTTCACTCCTGAAGATAAATCCAGTACCCTTGCCAGACAGCTCTTTAGAAGACTGTGGTAACTAGAAATCCAGGAAAAACAGATTTGTTGCTCTATTTCTACAGCTAGGCCAGACACTGGCAATGAAAAAAGAAGCTGGCTCAGAACAAGGTAGAAATGCTAAACTTTCAGACTTATCAGTTCTGAAAGTTCCTCATGAAAATCTGCCTTTTCAGACCTAGTAATAGCCAGATGGAAAATTTCTATATGTTTAAAGACTTAGAGGTTTGCTTCATTATTTTCAGAGTACTTTTTTTTTTTTCAAATGTTGATCTCACTTATTATAGTAGAAATATATAGAAATGTTTGAAGGGTTTTGTCTTATTGAAATAACAGGTAACTATTAATAATCTTCTCTGTGACAAGGTGACCCTCCAAGTAGATGAGGGAAAGGCTGTGAATGTTGTCTGCCTGGCCTTTGACACTGATCCTGTGATAAATATAAACATAATCAATACTATACAAGACCAGAACTCACACCACCAAGTGCAAATTTTGTTTCTAAATGTACCCATTTCATGTCAAGCAAAATGTGGAAGATTTAAAATAACACCAATAGATTAATATAAAAATTGGCAGGATATGTTTGTATGTACACACACATGTTTTCAGAACTTTGCCTGATTCTGGTTTCTGTTCCTCATCTGTCATACTCATTCTAGTTTCATCAGATGGGAGAGAAAAAACCTGAGTTAAATGTCAGTTGTTCAGAAAGTCCAGAAACAATATCCTGACAGCTCTCAGCAATTCACTTAATGAGAGACAGCTGCTGGGTTTGAAGAGCTAAGCAAACTCTTTTGATTTGAACTGTTTAGGACAGAGGCACCTTCACTAGGAGCATGAATCAGACAGATGTACTTTTAACAATGTCTGCCAGTCACTTACTACAGATGTCTGATCAAAAAAGAATTCTGCTCTAATCCAGAGACAGTACATCAGATACCTGCTGAATTAAGAAACACATCACATGTTCTGCTTTCCCTCTCACCATTTACCTGCAGATGATGTGAACCATAAGTTGCTTGTTTTTTGATTTTTTTTTCATTAAATCTGACTTTTCTGTAAAGCAAAACTGCACTTATAAAAAATATTACTTGAGAAAAAAAGTCACCTGGGCTACCTGTGTGTGTGTGTATCAATATTCAGCATCCCAATTTCTAATGGTTACAGTGAACATGTGATTAAGAGAAGGAAAAAACTGTATATAGGACAAGCTAACCTCATAACAGTGTCACATTGTTTCCACTCTGAGGTCTATAGAAAGTCAGGTTTCCAGCTGAGAGCTGCAGATCTGTTCCAGACAGCAGCTGGGAGCCTGTCCTTGCTCCACACAACCATTCACCATGGGATGACAGCAAGTGCTTCACTGCTTGGTGGGATGAGGAATAAATGGCTCTGCTACAAAGCCCACAACTCCAGAGTGCCAGTGTCTTGGGATTTTGGATGTCACAGGAAGAACTATTCATTCTTATTTCAACTACCACTTCCTTCCCTTTTTTATTTCTGTCTTGACCCCCTTCTTATCTCTTAGGGACAAATGCAACACAAGTCTCTGCTTTCAAACCATTGTGGAGGATAGTGAAGTTCACTGGTGTTTCAATCTTCTGGGGGAACAGAAGCAGAAGGATGGAAAGAGAAACCTGCTTAGCACAGGAATGAAACCTTTTGCTGTTTTCCCTATGCAGGCTGCCTGTGGGAGCAGGGCTGCTCTCAGTCTGTCTGCAGGCAGCTCCTGCCATCACTAGGGCTCGCAAGAGAGCTGCAGGAGCAGGAGCTGCTGCTCTCTGCTGAGCCCAGGCTGCCGGCAGCTCCTGTGCCTGCAGGAAGGGATGGAGAGCTTGGCTGGCCAATCTGCACAGCAGGAAGTCTTACAGCCCCTGGCACAAAATACAGAGGGATGCCCTGCTACCCAAAGGAGCCAGGATCTGCAGGTGCTGCCAGCTGTGCCTGTGCATCCTCCAGACCCTGCACAGGTCTCTGCTGCTTGCTGCCCTGCATCTGGGTGTGCTGCTCCTGTTCCTGGGCTGTTTATGAGCTCTCAGCAGGAAAACACTGCTGTGACATCTTTTTCCTAGGTCTCCTTCCCATGCAAGCTCTGACAGGGTGTAAAAGTTGTTTTTTTTTAAAAAAACCAAGATGCTGTTACACCCAAACAAACACCTCTGAACAGTGAAATGCCCTGACATTATTTCATAATTAATCATATGGCTTCTCCTGGCATTGTGGATGACACCACTGCTGGCATCAATTCAGTGTGGGTTGTGTCCTGACAGCAGGATCAGCATTTCCCTGTCACCCCCCCTCCCTATTTTAGCACACTTGGAAAGCACTGCTGGGAAGGGGAACATGACCAGCTGCATTTCTGAGGCACATTCAAAGCCATTTCTGTATGCTGTGTCTCCACAGAGCTGGGACAACTTGACATAATTATTGTGCCACATAAACCCTTTCCTAAACAACATGGCTGCTGTCAGAAAGCTCCTTGATAGGCACTCTCTGACGATTTTAAAAATAATTGGTTCATATTTTCACAGCTGCTGAGCTTGTAAACCCAGTCATTACATTACAGGGTAGGGTACAATGAATTAAGGAAGTGCCAAGGCATCACTGAGGTAAAGCAGATCACCTCCTTCTGAACTTGAAAAAAGAAAACAGACAAGTTCTCCTGTTCCTGCTTAATTAACATCTCATTTGCTTTTTTTTTTTATGCAGCTGCTCAGCTGCACTCAAAAAATGTGCAGCTCTGAGATATGGGAGACCCTAAAAACAGCATTTGGGCAAAGATTCCACCTTGCCCATTGAGTGCCCACAGGCTGTGCTAAGCCAAATAGCTGATCAGACTGAGACCCATGTGCTGGGAAGATTTGTGGTTTAATGGGCATAGCAGTGACTTCAGAAGGGAAAATACATTATTTAATACATGATTTATCCCCCTGTACTGAATCCTAAAGTGCCTTCCCTTGTGCAAGGTGAGTGTCTGAGCAATGTTTGGTGGAAGAATAACCTAACAGAGTCTTATTCCTGTTTTAAGACTTGGTCCCCTTGTGACTGTCATTCAGATAAGGACATTGTCCCTAGGAAATACAGATTTTTGTCATTCCTAAAAATTGTTCATCACATCTGATTTAGTTGAAATTTCCCTTTGGGGGCACACAGATGATTCACTAGTACAAAGTCAGCTGGAGCTCAGCACTGCCTTAAAGAAGGGGGCAAAGCAGCATCCCTTCAGGCCTGTAGGAAGCAAATCTCTTGCTGATGCCAAAGCCTTTACACCAAGGTTTTGCAGCACCAGGAACTTCTTGGGCTCCATTTTAGTTGTCTTATCCTGGTCCTCTGAGTGATTACAGGAATGTGTAAGAGCACTTTGGGCTTTCTGAACCTGTTGGATGGCACTTGTGCTGCCTCTCGACCTCATTTTCTAGAGGAAGCAAAGAGCACAGGAAGAGGCTAGGAAAGCTGGATCTGACAGCTTCTGGGAAAAAAAAAAATGAGGGATGTGGAGAGGCAGAAATCCTCCAGCAGTATCCTGGGATCCCTGCAGCTGAAATGTGAAGAACAGGAAGATGAGTTGCTGGGGAATAAGGGTCTTCCAAGGACTGGCAGCCTGATTTCTGAGGTTCCTGTCCAAGACACTCAAAACCTAAAATGTTTTCAGCTAATCTGTGCCTTTAGTAAACTAATTGACCCAGATAAGAAATTTAGGGACTTCATCAGCTTTCTATTTTTAGGCTACTAGTAGGAACAGATAAGTTCCTTATAGAAATAAAAATATAAAGCAGTAATAGTTCCACCCTAAATGTATCATTTTATGAAACAGTAGAAAAGTACATTGAAGTGGTTTTGGAGTGACTCTCACCACAGGCTGTTCATACCAGTGAGTCCAAAGGAAGGCCACAAAGACTATCAGAGGGGTGGGGCACCTTTCCTTTGAGAACAGGCTGATAGAGTTAGGGCTATTCAGTCTGCAGAAGAGAAATCTCTGGGGAGCTCTTATTGTGTCCTTTCAGCACCAAGAGCAGTGTACAGGAAAGCTGGAGAGGAATTTTTTATAAAGCTCATGATATGATAAGGGGCAATTGCTTTAAACTGAAAGAGGATAGGTTTAGATTGGATATTAGTAAGTTTTTTACAAGAGGTAGTGAAGAACTAGATTTTTCTGTCAGGTTGACAGAGAGGTGCTGGTGCCCATCCCTGGAAACATTCAATATCAGTCTGGACAAGGCTCTGAACAACCTGACTTATTTGAAAATGTCCCTGGTCATGGAAGAGGATTGGATTAGATGACCTTTAAAGGTCCCTTCCAACCCAAACCATTCTACAATTCTGTGATTCTATGACTGTTCCAGTAAGAGGCAGAGTAAAGCAAGGGGTCAAGGGAAAAAATCTGGAAGCATAAAAAAGTGAAGGATCATGCTGATGAGTCCAAGAGTTCATCCTGGAGGCAAAATTAGGAGCTTTCATGTTAAGAGCTGGGGTGAATCTTGGACAGAAGGTAGAGATATTTTTTACTCATTTAATTTCTCCTGCTTTCAGGAAAATGGTATTTTGTATGTTCATAGAATCATAGACTTATTTGGGTTGGAAGAGACTTAAAAGTCATCCAGTTCAAACACCCCTTCCATGGGCAGGGACATCTTCTATTAGACCACATGTTCAGAGTCCCATCCAAACTGGTCTTGAACACTTCCAGGAATGGGGCATCTACAACTTCTTTAAAAAACAGAAGTCGGAAATCCGTGTCCATTACCTCTTTCTCTTCCTTAAAGGGATAAAAAGCAGTTTGAATTCTTCAGTCCATAAGGACTAAGAAAGGCTGATGTTAACTTTTCTGGCTTGCAACAATTCTTTGAGCTATTAATTAAAATTATATAAAGCACTTGGAACCTCATATTAATGACACAATATCTGTGCATTTTATCACTTGATTTATTGCTGTCCTGGACACTAGACAGTAATGTTTCTCTGCACATTTTTGTCCTTCTACACTTCTGGAGCACTGCTCTGTTTTCTCTTCCAGTTTTAAATCATGATGAAGTTTAACTAGTCATCTTTTTATGACTAGTTAAAAATCATCCTCATTCATTAGCTGTCAACACCAGGCTCCAGCAGTTTCAGAAACCACTGGTGCCAATGTCTCACAGTCCTCTATCAGAAGCAATTAGTCACTTTGGTGAAATCTGCCAAGGTGTCCTCCGTCTAAATATATAGGCACTGTCATTCCCTTCAACAAACTTCCTGTGGGGCAAGCTGGTGTTCAGAGAAAGCTCCAGGGAGACCTTATTGTGCCCTTCCAGTATCTGCAGAGGCTGCAGGAAAGCTGGGGTTGTACAGTGACAAGATAGTCATGACAAAGTAACCCCCATAAAGCAAATCAAGCCTGAATCCATATTGCAGAATGTGGTGCTTTTTTTAAGTAATGTACAATCGCTGAATTTTGCTTATGCAAACAGTTGAAGGCAGGTGCAGCTGCTCGTGGGGACAGGCAAGGTTCAGCACATTGATTAAGGATCTGTCAACACTAGAGCACTGGGGACTTGCCTTCCCAAGCAGAAGCTGGGTCAGAGCATGAAGATAAAGATTCTTGCAACCTAAATAACAACAGTGAAAGTCAGCTCCCATGTTTTCATACATTACACCCCCTCCACTTATCGGGAAAGGGGGACCAAGCACCACAGCAAAAACTTTGTTCCATGATTCCTGCCCAGACATGCTCTTCTCCACTGACTCCAAAGGGAATCTCAGGTTTTCAAGCTCTCCAAAGGCTATCAATAGAATCCTACAGTTTTCATCTTCCCAGACTGGTTAGCAAATCCAAATATCTAACCACACAGAACTCCAAGGGAATTCCTTTAACAGGGGTGAAAGTCTCAAATACAAACCTTGCTGCCCACCAATGCAGTAAAAGAGGATCACTGGGAGACCCCATGGGATTGCACCATCTCCCTCCTGCTCCTGCTGAGGCACTTTGTTCATCTTGGACACATTTAAAAAAAAACATTTCCCCTTAATACATCAGTCAGGCTGCCCATGACTTGACACATCACTCAAAATGCTTAAATGGGGACCCTCCCCTTCGCTCATTGCACACAAAACAAAAACAAAACCAAAGCATTTTCTGGGCAAAAGCACAAAATAAAACTTTCCTGTCTTCTTCATCTCTCCCTTCACAAGTTTTATGATAATTTTCAAGTGTTTTTCTGCATGCATAAATATATCTTTGTTAAAAAGTAGAACTGGCAATATGGAAAGCAACTCTTCTCCCAGCAGGGATAATAATACATGAAAATGTCATTACAAACCAATTTCATATATAGTATCTAGATCTAGGAATTATAAAAATATCTCAATTTACCAGCTGCTATGAATCAATGCAAAGATATAGTTGACAAGAACTACAGTTACAAGCTGACATTGGAGTTCATTTGAGGACAAACCTGCTTTTCCAATTTATGCAGGGAGAAGAATGACAAGAGCAGAGAAATGGGGGGAAAGCACAGCACAAAGCCATAATGACCTCAAGTCACTGTTATTTTCAAGTGATTTTTTTGGAAGATAAACACAAGATTGAAGATTGCCTAAATTGCAATAGACTGGGTAATTTTTTCAGTCCTTGTATCTCCTCCTATGCAGTTGAAGGACAAGTTACCATTCCAAAGTTTGGATTAGCACCTGTAAATTGTGAGCATTCTGCAAGCAATGAGAGAGGCAGTTCTTGGCAGCCCTGACCCCGGATCTGCTGTGATCTGAGCCTGGTTTGTCAACTCCTGCAGTGACCTTACTGCCTCCCTGGAGCAGTCCAGTGATCTGCCTGGATATTATTAGAACATCTATGGTGACAGTCATTCTGTTTTCCTAAGGACTGAAAATAAAAAAAAAGGCAGAATTCATAGTTAAAACAGGCTGAGGCCAGCTGGGGGTCCTCAGAAAGAAATGCTTTTTTCCTCACCCTGTGATGAAAGGCAACCATGAATTTTCCTATTTCTTCCTCTCATTGGAAGCAAGGATCATTTCAACTCTCAGCTGCAGTCTCTGCTTTTATCAAAACTTAGTCTGAAGAGATGCTAAGGAATCAGGGACTGATAACCTTATGGTCCTGGATAGGTGGGATGGAATCTGTACAGCCACATTAAGAGTCATACCAGCAGCCTCTGGCCACAGTGCAGCTGCCACTCCCAAAGAAGAGCAGGATGCCCTTCAACACCCCTCTGTCCTCAGTAAAGTCTTCCCTGGCAAGAAGCAGAAATAATGCACCAGCCAAAGTTTGCTTGTTCTTCCAGTTCCCATGCATGAAAAAGGAGGCATTTATCAAAACTGGAAACTGAAAGTTCAAACTTACAAAAAGTAAGGTTTTCATAGACCACATGCAGTTAAGCTGTTTTCCCTACAATGCAGCAAGTTCTTAAGGTACAGTGCACAAGCAATTGCTGGCCAAAATTTTGATGCCCAAGTTGCCCTAAACTGACTAAAGAAATTGGAAGAGCCAATTCTGTTAAAGCATTTTAAAATACTTGCCTATCAGAGACCAGGGTGACAGCTGATGGAGGACAGGGGTTGTCAGGTGACTGCTTGGACCTAAACACTCTTCTGAAACATCCAAAATGGCCCTAATAAGATATAGCTGGTATTTTATGTAGTCTGTTTATGAAAGACTGACTAAAAGGACTGAACCACTTTTGCCAGCTTCTGATACAGTTTGTCAGACTATTGTGGCAGCCTCATGGGATGGAACATGACTGACACTGTGACTGAATGACATAGCTTCAGCCTGGAATGTTGTGCAGGCCTGTGGCTTTCTGCATAACTACTTTCCTTCTGGGATATGTGTCAGATAGCATAGCAGTGGCAGGGTTTAAACAATAATTGGTGGAGCTTGGTCCCTGCACTCTGCTGACAGGAGTTGCCCCATTGTTTTTCCAGGACACACATTTAGAAATAAGAGTTCCTTTTCATCTCCAACAGCCATCAAGACATTGTGCCTTATATGCTTACCACACCACTGGGAAGAATGGGAAAAATGATGTGGGAAAGGGTGCACCAAGGAAGGCCTCTGGAAAACTTTCTCCCTGGCAGTCAGTCTCCATCACAGTCAGGCTTCCTCTCATTCAGTCCTGCCTGCTCCAGGCATTTACACCCATTGCTGCTCCCTTGTTTAGCCTGGAGCCCAAAACTTACTGACTTTGCAAGAAGACAACCCAACCCTGTCCTTTTCATATTCCATCCCTGTGCCACAGGCTTACAGGGACAGCATTAAGCCAGTCACTCAGTATTTCTCCTGATTTCTTTGCTGGAGGAGTGAGTGCCAGAAGGGTGTTACCAGTCTATTGCCAATTAATTGTAGTTTTAAACAGTCCAGGTCATAATGCTTTCCATTTCATACAGTTTAGGAAGAAAGAACAAGCTATTTCCAGAGCTGAAGGCTCTCAGTACTAGCTCCTTGTCAAGAAAGTGCTTTTACATTTACACCAAGAGTTCTCTGTAGCCTACACTGCCCAGTTGCTGATCCCATAAAAAAGGCCACTAGCTCAGTTTTTTTCAGGTGAAATCTTCCTTCCTTTCCCACCAAGGCAGTGTGAGCACATGCATTTGGGGTGCAATTGCAGGATGCCCACACATTTCCAGAAAACTCTCTTGGACAAGGGTTGCTATTCTAACAGCATTGCCTTCACAAATGAACCACACACAGAACATCTTGTTTGCTGTTTCTAGCAGCAGCCAAGAGCTTTATGACTGTCTGCTCTGCCTGAGGGCAGCCCATGCCCATCACATCTTGGCCAAGCTACTCCAGAATATCTCTTAATTAGTTTGCTGAGATTCAGGGACAGGTGAGCTTTAACAAGTCTATTATGACTCATCATACAGGAGCACCAAAAATCTCATTTAACCAGCTATTCCCAAGGGCAAAGATGATGCTTCTGCAGAAGTTCCACACTCTTCAGCTACTGTAAATAGCTCTATTGAAATGAAATTTCAATAACCCTTTCAGAAGACTTACGGTGTAATGTTAAGAATCCTTGAATTATAATGCTAATAAATTTTACTCCTGACTCTGTCACTGACTTGTTTATCAAAGAAACCTTCACCTTTTCTTCATTGTCCCCATGAAAACAGCTTGAACCATTTTAAGAATCTTTATTTTTCAAAGTGCTTTCAATCTTGGAGACAATTCACCATACAATATTTAAATATTGCTATGACCTTGGCCTACCTTGAAGGATTGTATTAAGCCAAGGACCTCTTTTAAAGACAATATTGTTGCTGAGATGGGTCAAAAATAGCATCTTGTTTTTTCAAAAAGGCTACCAGGTAACCACTCATCTCATAATTTCTGCCTTGTGCAACTAAAGAGAAGTTAAATAAACACAGAGAGACTGCATACAATGAAATGGGGAGTATTTCTGACTGGGTCTGATCACATTTATTCCTTTTGAACTCGGTTGTGCTGCATGCCAGAAAACTTCCATTCATCGTCGCCAAATCAGAGGTTCTCTGGCATTTGAAGTAAAGAGCAAAGCAAATGTAAGACAATGTTTAATAAATGGCACACTGACAAGCCTGAGTCCATTTTTCTTTGTATAAAGCAATACTGAGTTATTCTATTATTTTTCCTAATGTTTTCCTTCCTTTCTGACCCTTGTTTCCCATTGCTGGTTTTCAGCAATATAATAATCGCTGGGCCAGTTTAAAACTGATCTTTTAAAGCCTTTTTAAAGTCTGTATCTTGATGATAAATAGTAACAGCAATATGATCTTTCTTTGTGCTCCATATTGCACATGAAAGAGCTTCCTGGAGGCACTACATGAGGGAGACCACACTTACATCCAAGGAAAATATAACTCAGAATTGTCTGTGAGGCTCTTTAGCAGTGCAGCACTTAGGTTTACAAATAGAAGAGTAGTTTATACAAGTATTTAGGGGGAAGCAAAGTTTGGGGAAGAGGCTATATCTTCTCTTAGACCAGCTGATAAGGTCAGAGAAGGGATGAGCTTCATCAGCTTGCTCAGACCAGGTGGCAAATATTGCTTGCTACTACCAAGGCACAGACATTTAAAACAGACCTGCAGAACTTCACATGCTAATAAACATGAGGCTCTCAACTGGCTCCTGGCTGACATCACCCCACAGGTGGGACACAGGTGGCACCACAGCCAGGGTGTCCCTGCCACTCTCTTCATCAGACTTTCCACATCCATCTCTCCCAGTGAACGGGACCCTGCAGAGGGCAGGTGGTGTCCCACCAGTGTGGGACAGGGGCACAAGCCTGTGTCACATTCCATGGGAATGGAAAGCTGTCCTTAGAGAAGTCCTGGCTGTGAAAACCTGGCAATGAGCACGAGCCCTGGCAATGAGCAAGCATTCATCAAGGAAATCCTCAATAGGGGAGTGGGTTACACAGATCCAATGCTAAACTTTGAGATGTTCAGCATGGACAGGACTAAAATCACAATTTAGGGCCTAACAGAAACAGAATACCTGTAATTAAACTGAGCTTTCAATGTGCTTTTGAAACAATAGTAAGGATCCTTGTATGTGTGGACCAGAAGTGTGATTTGAATGGTTAATTATTAGAACAAACTATAACAATCAATTAGCTAATTGCCAACACTGAAATGGCCAAGAGTAAGGGAACTCAGAGCTGATAGCCTCTGTGCTTTGTCATCTTGTCTTATGCCTGTCTCATGGGTGGCTTCTGACAAGCTGTGTGCAAGTACTGTATTGCTTGTCAGATGGAATAAATAAAGCAGAAACATCATAACAGCACAGATAGTCACAGTGAGAAGGGTCAAAGCCACTGGCTGAGGAAGACCATGGAGGCTGGCAGAGCACAGAAGAAGGCCCAGGCCAAGCATCACATAACCCAGCATGTTGTCCAAGTCCCATGGTATAGTACATAACATCTGGTGCACTTTGGGATAAGCTTTGGATAATTGTGAGGTCTGATAAATGAGTTATGCCTGTCTATAAAGCAGCTATGGTTTTCCTCAGCTATGCTGCCCATTGAACTTTTGGGGTTTATTTTTTTCAAAGCTGCTGGAATCAGAGCTGCATTACTGAGAGGCCAAGGGGATCTGTTTTCCACCACTGGGTGGAGAGCAGTTTTCTCACTGGGTGGTCTTTGGAGCTCACCACTGCTGGAAAATACAGCTCTAAGTAGACTTAGACTGTATTACCCATTGAAATTATCTATGGCTTAGAATAATATACATTGATCTCCTTAAGGAGAGAGGCATTAGGAACAAGTCATTTGCTCAATTGTTCTCTCCCACCTAAGGAAGGCATCATGTTGGGACATCTTTTCTCCTTTGATCCATAATTCACCAGAATTCCAGTCTTCTGGGACTAATGAAAACATTGCCTGACCCTTTTCACAGTGTTTGCTGATAGAAAAAGATGATTATGATAACTGAATTACTCAAAATGAACCCCTCAAAACAGTAGGTGAAGATCAACAGCTCTACTCCCTGTGTGGGACATTGGCCTACAGAGGCCACCTAAATGTGCCACTCCCTCTCAGACCTTTCTTATGCTGCCAGCCAGGTGTCAGCTATGACAAAAGAATGAAAATGTTCAGCAAAACTTCATCTAACTTTCTGTCCTCTCCAATAATAATCATCTATCTCTGAATACCAGCAAGATAGCCACTAGTACCACTGGATTTCCTTTCTGACACTGTTGTCTATTGAAACAAGGTAGGAAGAAAATTCTTTACAATATTAAGAGCACTTATGCACCATTAGCCAAAATTTTCAGAGTGCTTTGTGAGCATGAATTAATTAATCTGCATAGTGGAAACAAAAGTTATGTGACTTTGACTACTGTCCCCTTAGGTTTAAAGCAGGAGTGTACAACTTGGTTTTGCATAAATTTGTTTCTGGCATAATTTGCCAGCATTAGGAATAGTTAGAGAAAGGGAAAAATATGCAAGAATGGAAGAGTGTGGATTTAAAATTGCTTTCAAAAATTTCCTTGAAATAGAAGCCTTACAAGGGTGTCTTTGGAGTTCATGAAATAGAAATAACATTTTAACAAGTTTAGATCAATAGTACCCAGTCATGAAGGATTTTCATTGATGCTGTGCCAGAATGGAAAGTCATTATAAAAGTCTAGATGTGTTCAATTTCACAACAGATGAAAATTGAAACCCAGAGCTAGACCTCAGAGTCAGAAGATCCAAATTCTCATCTAGACTGTAATGTGACAAATTGCTTAAAACCTTCATATCTCTATGTAACTTATTATGACCCTTCACCTTCAGGCCTAAGATGATATCAGTGAGGGTGAATGACAGTGTTCAAATGGGTTCTTGTCTCTCAGAAGAGTGTGACCACTGAAGCTGTTTCGCCTGTGTTACTGAGCTTAAGAAATGACTTGGTCTGGTTTCAGCATAGACACATATTTGAATTTTTTTTTTCTAATGTTGCTTTAGACTTTCTCTAAAATGAGCTCCAGCTAGTCAAGATGTGGAGAGGATCAAGGACTCAAAGGTCAGGTGTGGGTGCTGGTCAATGCTGTGGGGGCACACTGCAGCTCTGAGGAGAGTGGGTGCACTTTAGACAAAGATTACTAACTTCTGAATGACTGTCAAGGAGAAACACTGACATCACACCAGCCTCCTCTGGATCCTTCCTAATTGCCAGCTCATGGTCACAAGCCCATTGTTTTAACCCTCCCTTCTGTGCTGCACTATCCCATTCCTTTCATTCTATCAAGGTTTATGCACATTATTACTTGGATTTGTAAGTTTTTGCTGTTCTTTTAAACTTTCAATTTAACTTCTTCCAGTACCACTTTTTTCAGTCCCAACCAACTGCTTCACTAAGGTCTTTACAGAGACAGAAGAAGTTGCATTATGTAAACCATATCTAAAAAGTCTCAAAAAATGGGGCTCTGTAGTTTTTATCTCTATGGGCCAGAGTCAGTTCCTTCCTTGGTGTTGCACCACAGCCATTCCATCCCTGTTCAGGGGACATCAGCACATCCTGACAAGGTTTTGCATGCATGCAGTCAGCATGGATGGGTGAACTAATTTCATCACTTTATCAGGCATCCATGGAAGTAGAAGACCAGAAGGACCTTTGTACCCTAAGGAAAAGTATTTATACTTACATCATCAGTGAAAAAAAACTAATACTCCTAAAAACTGTCAGTGAAGAAGATCCCACAAAATCTGCATACTGTTTGTGCTATACATCTTTCATATTTTAAAATATTTTCCTAATGTGTAATTTACATTTTCCTTGATGATTAAATTGATTAATGCAAACTGATTTTTTCCTGTCTTACAAGTACAAATGATGACATTCTCATTGGTCTCATCACACCATTTTGCAGACTAAATAGGATTTAATCTGTTCTTCTCTAGATTAACACTCTTTTGACAGCCTTTTCAAAACTGTTTTACTGTCTATTTTATTTGGATTATTTTCTTTTTACCTATATCTTTATTTTAAAATTATTCTGGTTATTTTTAAAGTTACACTTCTCTAGTCTTACATCCAAAACATCACACAATACATCCCAGAAGAAAACGTTTGCAAAAATGCCCCTTTAAAATGTAATTTCAGTTTGTGATCCCCAATATTCTCTTTTTGGAAGTTTTACCAAGGCAAACATTAACCACTTTGTATTTGTCCATTTTTCCAAAGTATAGCATTTGGCTCCAGATTTTCATGGAATTTCACCTGACCAGTTTCAGACATTCTTTCCAATTCAAATCTAGTTTCAAAGCTGATCTCCTACCAAGACTTCACAGCCCAATCCTGCCCAGGGGTCTCTTCAGCTGTCCTGAGCATGTTGCCTCTTCATCATCAAAGTCACTCACAAAATAATGTCAACTGACCAGACTTGGCCCCTCTGAATCCCCTTTTTCACTGTAAAAACTCCTCTTTCTCTGTGGATACTAAGAACATTTTTACATCTTCTGTCTTCATTTAGATCCCAGACTCTCCCCTAGGAGCCTCTTAACAGAGGTGGAAATGAAGGAGAAATGACTGACATGAGTCCTCATTTGTCCTGCTGAGCTCCTGACAGTGAACTTGGGCTCTCAGGCATGTAAACTCTATTCTCCTATGCTAGAGACAACTGGGAGATCATCAACAGCATCTAAAGCTGGATCTATTATTTACTAAAGAGACTTCATCTTCTGTGTCCATGTAATTTTCCCATTCCCTTTCATAAAAGAAAATTAAATTAGTTTTGCCTGATTTGCTATTGACATGGTTGCACTCGTTGCTTTTCATGACCCAGCCTTAAGTGGAAGGAAGCACCTTTAAGAATATTTTATTATTCTACAAACCTGAAGAAACTGATTATTTAGTAATCTTTTCTTGTGTCTACCTAGGTAACAAAGTTAAAGTAGCTGATCTTGAAATTCCTGACTCAATGTACACTTTCCTTCATTCCTCTGGGATCACAGTGCCCTTGCTGAGTCCTCAAAGATAATCTTGGATAACTCAGAACTGCCTTGGATATTCCTTAAATCTGCTCAATTTTCTCAGGTCCTTCTGAGCTGACAGCATCTATTTTATATAAATAATCACTGACTTTTGGTTTCCTCCCTGATTTCATTTGCATTTCAATATCTTTGCTAAAATTAATTTTGTCCTGTATCTAGGTATAAGTAATATTTTTGGGGAAGAACAGTGAAGCAAACATGACAATTATTTTCAGACTTCTCTGCAGTCTTCTTCCCCTTTTTTTTTTTTTTTTTTTGTTCTTCCCTTTAATGGTGGGGTGCTTCAAACTCTCTTTCCTTTCTTTATATTTCTAATGTATTCACAGAACATTTTCTTGTCAGTTTGGTGATTTTAAGTGCTGGATTAGAACTTGGATCTTTTGCGTTCAGTCTTTACTTTGGGAAAGATTTGAAGAGAAACAGGGAATGAATTAAAGGTGAAGTCCAATGAGAAAGTAAAGTAAAAGAAAGAACAGGGCAGGAAAGGAACAAAGTAGGAACATAAGATTAAATAAAATAACATCTCTGTAAATGGAGTCATATTTTATCGCACTCAGTTTAAAGATTTATTCTGTATTTGAAGATAAAAAATATTAATCTGGGAAGACCATAGTGGAGTTTTTAAATTATTTGAATTTCTGGGGACGCATGAAGGGTGAAGGAATCTCTGAGTCTAAGTCAGTCTGTCATCTTAAAAATTAGTTGTTATGCTTTCCCAACACACCACCACGAGTCACCCAGGCCATTTTCAGCTCACTCAATTGGAGCAGCATTAAAGGTCACTTTTCAAACAGACTTGATGCTGGCAGTGGCTCTGTGGTACCCAGCACACCTGTCTGAGCCAGTCTCCTTAGAACATCACCCACAAACACACAGCTGGTAGCTCTGGGTCACTGTTTCACCCACCCTGAAGCCTTGGAGGGTATCCTGCAACAGCCCCACTGATTCCACAGGGGCCAGGTGTCACCATGTCCTCTTCCAAAGGGAAAAGGAGCAGGTTCTCTGCTGATGCCTGCAAGGAAGGAGCAGTAGGTCCACACACAGTGTAGAACAGTCAGCTCAGGGTTCCCTGTCTTTTACCTGTGTGCATAGGTAAAAATGTCTGGCTGCCAGGCTGTGAAAATGTGAGGGTTCCTAAGCATGCACATTATAGCACTCCTTGAATGGCTTTAGATCTTTTAACTGGCTTGACATTTCAAAATTGTACTGCTATATTGAATTTTAGGTACCTGGGAGAAGCCTGGCAAGCTGTTCTTTCCACACAGCAGACATGGAGAACAAGTCCAATGCAGATCACATTTAGAGTAAAGCTGTCAAATGCTTGGTAGCAGTAAGTGGGAGCTCAGCCTATTTCATTAATTAATTTCTTTTATGTAATTTTTCCCCTAGGATGCTTTTCCAATTTAAAGCTATGACTCTGACCCTTGCACTTTGGTATCAACTATGACTACTATGATATCCTGAGCAAATTGGGTGATTTAGATCCAAGGCAAAAGGGACAGACCCAGGTCTAAGGAGTTAATGGTTTTAAAAGGAGTGACCAGAAGGAAAGTGGGAGGGAGAAAGGAAGGAAAAGTAAATAAATAGGCTCTGTTCTAGCAACTTCTCTTAACCTACATTTTTGTCCCAAAATGCATTTGAGTTTTGCAATAGCTTATTTTCTTAGTAATAAGTAATGAACAGCTGGTGACACAAGGTGATTTTCAGTGCTCTGACAATGACTGGCATAACTAACTCAAAGCCAGAGTGCTGTCATGACAGATCTATAAATCAAGAAGAAAATTATGTTCCAGGTCTCCCCAGAAATATATTTGCAATGCAGGATCCATTTGATGACCTCTTATGGAATCTGGTAGAGAGAAGATTGGATTATTTTATCTCAGTGTTGCTTTTCAGTTTTAATATTTTCTTTTTCTAATTTCAGTCATGTTTCAGGAAAACATCTCTATTTCAGAGAGCACTTGGCCATATGCTTATTTGGCAGAATGACTTTCTTAAATCCTGTGAACTCCTCAGTGACACAAGGACATGTAAAACAGTTCATCTGAATTTGATTTACATTAAAGTTGGAATTCACTGTGCCAGTAAAAGTGCTCCTAATTTATTTCTTTTTCCTGCATCATCATTAAACCTGATGTGATCATTAAGAGCAGCCTAAGTTTGCACTGGCAGCTTTGGCTCAGGTCTGCCCAGTCCAGATCCTGTGGGTTCTGGAAAGACAATATTTGGATGCTTACATAACTCCTCAGCTTTCATGTGGTTCAGTTTATTTATAACAGCAAGCTCTTGTGAAGAATGATTCCTGCTTCAAAGGCTTCATAGTCAGCTTCCAGTTCTTGGCCCCACAGAGCTGCCCCTGCAGAAGAGCAGTCTGGCCATCAGTGCACTTCCACCCCCCGTGGGGGAGCGTGCACAGGACAATGCCATCAATCAGTAAAGTAACTCACTGCATTGCCAACATTTACAGACATAATTTTGATGTTCAGTTTGAGCCTTTTGTCCTCTACTGTGTATTTTTAGAGACTCTTGCCACTGGCACTGGTGAAATATTTACAGATGAATTCTTTGACTTTCCATGTCATCCAAATGCTCTAGGTGGCAATTAAAACTCAAAATAGAGCAGTGACAAATTCAGAATTGTGAAAAAAAATTTATTTGCTCAGGACAATATTTTCACTTCAATCTATTCACTGAATTTCTATTGACATGTACAGGAAGTTTGCCCAAGGGCCCCTGAAGAAGGATGAAACATTTTGCCAGTATTGCATAAGGATTCCAAAAGCATTGTGTTTCACCAACCTGATCCGACTTTCTGTCCTGAGAAAAAGGCACCAAGTATTTCAGTAAAGAAATTTCTGAAGGCAAAAATTCAAAGGTATTTTCCAGCCTTTTGGTTTGTGGTTATAAAAACAACATTTCAGGGTCTGAAGATTCAGCAAGGAATATAACTTGTGTTTCTGGATTAAATTGGATTTTACATTGCTAACATATCAGAACTGGTGTTCATCTACACTGTGGCCCTTTGAAGCCATGTGTGGTGTGGAAAATCACATGTGGAACCTTTTGTGGAGCTATTAGCTCATCATTTCATCTTTCCAAGGGTGCGCTGTAACATACCTCATCTTTTCTTCCAGGTCAGTGATTTCAGGCCCCTAATCTTTTTTATTGCTCTCCTGAATGCATTCTAATTTCCAGTAGTTAGAATTTAATGCAATATGCCCCGTGCAGTTACAGCAAAGCCTCTAAGAGCTAAAGGGACTTCAGTTATCTCTTTGGTCTTTAACTGCAATTATGTTTTGCTTTATTTGCTGATAATATCAAAATGACAAATTATATATCCCCTGTCACGGTAATGAATGTGTTCAAGCTATTTTCCCCACACTATGTAGAGTAGCTAGCATATCTGACATACATTGTGTTGCTTTTTGTTCAGTATTTCTGGCCTGTTTTTCAGTGTGTTAATTCTGTGATTTCATGAAGCTGCACCCCATTTAGGAGCTGTATTCATCTGCTCACGAGGGATGATCACCTTGGAACAAAAATCTGTCAGTTATAAAGAATTAGGGCAAAATGTGTCTGCCATCAAGGAACAAACTGAATCTGAATACAATGCTGAGACAGCATACAGTTCACCTGAAGAAAAGGACAATACCATTCTTGTGGTTTAACCCCAGAATATTTTTGATGGGCACTACAGAAGCTCTACCCTCTTCTACAGAATATAAAAGTTTTGATTGGGAAGGGACAGGCTGATTGTCAGATCCTCTAGTGATGGCCAGCCAGGTGGCTTTTGCTAAATGTGTATTTCTAGTGTTTGAAGGACCCAGCACCCACTGCTCTCAGTCTTTAACAATCCTTTGCACCATTTAATCTTCCCAGAGGCTGGGGCACGATGGCATAAGGCACAGGTTTTGTTTCCAGCCATCCAGTGGTTGTTCTCATCATTGTAAGAATGCTGTTCTTGCCTTGGCAGGTTTTTGGTACTTTTTATATATTGAATAAGATATAAAGATATAAGATACTGGTGTGGAAGATCCCTTTGGCCAGTTCAGTCACTTGTCCTGCCTATGCTCCCTCATGACTCCTGTGCACCTGCTCAGAGCAGAGCACAGGACACTGAAAAGGTCTTGGCTCAGGGTAAGCCCTGCTCAGCCCCAGCTGGAGTGTGTTAGCAGTTATTATTGCACTAAATTAAAAATAAAGCACTGTATCAGCTACTAAGAAGAAAATTAACTCTATCCCAGCCAAAGTGTCAACTGGACACTCTTCAGAGGGAATAGAGAGAAATAGGCACTTTCAGGCAGATTTTTGTCTGGTTTGCTTTAGGCATCTACCATGGCAGGACACACCTTAAAGATGCTGTGTCTCTTCACTAGTAAGTGGGGCAGGACTCTACTCTGTAGGTGTCTAATGCAGGGGAGAGGAATCCAGTTTTATTCCCCTTCAATTGCAGCCCCATTCAGAGTCATGCACAGCTGCAGCAGAGGCCTGGTTTCAGCTACAGCAGCTAGTTTGGCATCAGAAACTGAAGGGGGTGATAAGTGACTTGTATCAGGACTCATTTCCTAGGATCTGCACAGACAGTAGGGAATTTCTGCAACACCTCAGCACAGCTCTCAAAATAAGCTAATTACCAGCCTCTCTGTCCCACTTTCACAGTCTTATAGCTTTGATCATGGGAGCCTTTGAGCCAGACTCCTGACTCCCACATTACATATGTACAGACTCCTGCACAACAAGCCCATTTTGCCTAAGGACCCCCTGGGTGTGACTTGAGAAATAATACCAGACTGAAATAGAATTTTCATTTTCTCTAAATGTAGTTCAAGTGACCAGGCACATTGCTGCTAGTGGATACTTGGATCATATGATCAACTATAAACAGCTTCTGTAAATATCTTTCCTGCAATAAATACCACAGAATTCATTTTGCTGTTATTTCTAAAACACAAATTTCAGCTTCTGGAAGCAGCCTGAGCTGCTTCTTAGGATGAGAAGAATGACTGAAAGGAGTGAGTACATGTGTTCAACAAAACAAGCAGAACAACACCTTCATAGAGATGCTTTATTTTTAATTAAAGGAGGCTCTTGTAAGGTGACACTGTGCCTCAGTCTCCCTCTCTCCAGCTAAGGGCAGTGGCAGAGCAGTGCTCTGCAAGATGAAAAATGTTCAAATTTGAAATGTTGTTCATTCAGTGCTGCTCCAGTATTGTCTATCTCTCAAGGTCATTAGCAAATCTTCCCAAAGCCTCATTTGACAGGCACTGAAGTTGCTCAAGTCTAATCACTGTAGGACTCAGTGGAAATGATGAGATTTCACAAGCTATATTCAGCTTGCTAAGATATAGGCAGACACCCTCTGGGCACACTCAGGTTTCTCAAGATGAGCAAGCTGGCCCAGGAGCCAGGGTTGGCTTGGCCACTCTGTGACATGTTTTCAGAATGACAGAACAAAAGCCAGCAGGTCAGAATGATGGCCATTACACTGTTTCAATTCAAAAAAAGTTTTATTTCACCTTGGGCTCCAGATTCAGTATGGCTTATTTCAGGAGAAAGCAGTAATAAATAATGAGAGAAAACACCAGGTATTCACAAGATAAATAGTCCCAAGGGCACATGCAGGACAGAGGCCTTTTTTTTCCCATCTCTTGCAAAAGAACTGGCTTCATACTAGTTCTTTGTTCTTTTGTCCTAGTTCTTGCAGCAGCAACTTTGTTGAGGCTTTAAAAAATAGCACGGACCATTATTTACACTCCTGAGTTTTTCTCAGTTGTCCTCAGGAATGGCTCTTTACCCCAGAAAAACAGGAGAGCTCCCTGGACTGCCCACACTGGGGACAGTGGCAGCTTTGTTGTGACCCAGGCTTTTCTTGTCACCTCCAAAAAGTTGGCAGGAATTAGTCTGCACTGGAAACCCCTGCTTGCTTGAGACAGAGGACAATCCTGTATTTAAACAATCCTTAATCACCCTTAGGAATAGGGTACTGGAAGGATCTCCTGGGACAAGTGTCATTCCTGGCTGTCAAGTTCCATCTATAAGCTGATTATATTTCAAACTGGAAAAAAAAAAAAAAAAAAAAAAAAAAAAAACCCAAAAAAAACCAAAAACAAACCAAGACAAGAAAAAACTAAAACAAAACAAAAAAAAACCCCCAGAACCATAAGAAACTTTTTTGTCCTTATTACCACTACTGGAGGTTCTTCCAGAATCTCAACGATTGTTGTAACAATTAGGAGCACTTTTCTAACTTTCAGACATTTATCCATAAGCAGTTAGAACCTAATTTTTCTTGTAGTTGTATTCCTCAAATTAACTCATTCTGATCTTTCCCTGGTGTTCAGCCACTGCTGTGTCTGTAGCAGACAGCCACACCTCTTCTCACTGTCCTTCTGCAAGATGAGATGAGCTCCCAGTGGGTCAAACTCCTTCCAAGTGCTGAACTCTCCCAAGCCACCAGCATGACCTCTCTCTGTGACTGCTGCACTATTAACTCATCATCTTTGTTTTCAAATAAAGGATTTATTTATTTTCAAATGAGGACCAGGCTGCAGTATTGCAGCTCAACACTTCCCTGCTGCAGATACTGCCCTTGAGACACCCAGGAGTGCCTTTGCCTTCTTCACACCTGCACCATTTCCATGGCTCCTGTTCAGCTTTGATCTGACTATTACACTTCTTCCTTCTCCTTGGTTGCTTCCTGCTGATGAGCTCCCAGCTTATTAGAGAAATCCATCTTATTACTCCCTAAATCCCTGCTACAACAAAGTATTTAGGTTTCTAATTCCTATTTAGTCATCTCCTAATATCCCACTGAAATCAGTAGGAATCAATTGATGCTACCCTGCTCCCACTGAAATCAGTGGGAATTAGGTTTTGTAGTATAGAGATATCAGCTATCAGCTTTTCTCTAAGATGCTCATAATAGAAATATTGTCAGCAGGAGACAAGACACCATGATCCTTAATATTTCTGATAATTACTTCAGGAATACTAAATCAGAAGGTGCTTTTAAAGGCCTAGTAATTAATTCAGAAAACAAAATAAGTATTGCACACTCATTTGACAGCACCCATTCTTTAAAACAAAAAGAGAAACAAACCCACCCTTGCCCCTCCTCCCAAAAAAATGTATGCTAACTGAGAAGCCCTGCTTGGTGAGGCAATAAAATGTTAATACTAAGTCAAAAAAGGCAAAGTACTAATAATAATGATAATAATATAACAGTCCTAGTTTTTCTCCCTGAGTCAGAAGGGCCAAGTGGAGCTTCATTGAAAAGAAAATTGTCCCTCCTCACCTTCTGGTCCCCTAAATCACTTTTTTTGGTACCCCCAGCAATTTTCAGTTTCAGAAGCTCCTGTGAGTGAATCTTGAAAGACAGTGACTTCGGAGAAAGTGACCTTTGATTATTGTATTCTCCACATCATTATTTCTGACATTTTCCAAAACTTCCATATGTTTTTCTTAGTGCTACAGTCTAGCCTTGCCCTATTGCCAAATTATTACAGGGTGATACTGCTTGGTATATCACCTGAAAAAATAAGGCACAAGGAAAGTCTTTGATGGAAAAATCACGATAATTTAAGAATCTGTTACTTCCAAACAAGCCAAAACCAGACAATTATTTGTTGGAAAACCTAGACTGTAAGAATATTGCTAATCATTGGGTTCTGCAAAGTAATAAAAGTGTGTGCTTTACTTCCAACCTTCTTCATAAACATGAAATAATATAGTAAAATATGAGAAAAGATTGCATTATAATAATTACATGACAGCTCAGAAGCAAAGGCATGTCAATTTTCTTCTAAGAAAATTTGTTTCTTGGAAATTCACCCAGGATGACTGGCATTTCTTCATGCACCACAGATAATCTGTTGTTGCAGAAATGGGTGCAAGAAAGGAGTAACCAGGACCTCTGGGTGCTTCCCTGCAGTGCAGAGAACTGAGCCCAGGGTCTGCACCCAAACACCCATCTATTCACCCCTCAGTTAAATGAGGAGATTCAATTCCAGCATCATTTCTCTTACTAAAGGTCTAAATGCTTCATATCATCTAGTTGTGGTGAGATTTCCCTGACACGAGTTTTTGGAAGACAACTGAAACACTTCCCTATGAGAAGACCCAAGCCAGGCACAAAGAGTGATGAAGTAATCTTCCCCAAAATCTGGACTAAGCTTGTGTTTAATAATGATAACTAAATCTCCTTGTAAGGACTTCAAGTGAGGGAGAGTTCAGCACCTTTACAGGTAGCTGCTCAAATATTTAATTTCTCTCACAGCTAGGACACTGCCATTTTTTTCTAAACACATCATGTCACAATACAAGGCTGGGAGAGACCTGAGAGGCCTCTTGAATTTTATATTTTTTTAAATCTTTTTTTGAGGTAGGGATCAGTTTTACCAAATGTGTATTTTATGTGATGTTGGTTCTCAGCAATCCACAGGGACACAGAGAGGACCAAGTCTCTCATTCCTACTTTCTCATAAATAACCTGAATGGATTGTGTTATTTGAAAGAGAGGTTAATTTCATAGTTCTCAATGTTTGGGCCTGGGCCTCTTCTGGGCTTCCTTTATTTCCATATCTGTTTGGAAGGATGTCAGCTCAGTTGGATGAAATATTTAGTTCATGAACCATCCAATGTTGTGCATGAAAGAAGAAAGACTCTCCTACAGACATATTTTTATATATATATCTGCTGCAGAAACATTTGTTTTCTTTCTTTCCTATCCTTGCACCATGATTAGGCATTATAAGCCTTAATTTTATGGATGAAAACTAACAAACCATGTCTTTCTAATCACTCCTGTCATACCATGTATTAAAAAACAAATATATATCACCTGCTATATCAGAGGTGAAAGCATTATATGTTATCTGACCAAGAGCTGGTGACCAGACAAGTCCTCTGCTAATGGCCTCATCCAGCACCAGCTGTGTTAATAACTCCATTTCCAATTCTGCCAGTGAGACAGTTTTTCATCCATGTATTTCTTGCCCTGTTGATTCCCTCTAGTGCAAGATTTTAATCAGTGTGTCAGGCAGTATTAAGTGAAGCGCCTTGGAGAAATCCAAAGGTACCTCCTCAGCACAGCTGTCTTAATCATCCAGACCCATAATCTTATCAAAAAGAGATAACAGACTTGTTTAACAAGATAGAGGTTCCATTAAAACCATTTTGCCTGGTGTCAATTACCTTCTTAAGGCCTAACTCTTCATTGGCAGAGTCCTGAACTTTCTGCCCCACTCTCTGGCCCATAAGAAATGTCAAACTGACTGATGGTCTCTGGTTTCTCCCTTTTCTCTCTTACACAGGAATAAAAATTGAAAAAAAAAATTGTCTGAAGGCACAGCACTGTCTTATTTGCCAGGGTGAATTATCAACTAACCACAGCAGATCTGGGTAACTCTTGCCTCAGCTCTTCTTGATGCCTGATGTAAATTATTTTCTTGATTTGTTTATTTGAAGAAATATGGTATCAAATGCTGTTTCATATCTTCTTATGATATGGATAGTAATTTTCTTTTAATCTGCAACATCACTTAGGTTTAGACTTTTTTGTTTTATGTCTTTCAAATATGTAACAGAAATATCAGCAGGCAATTATTTTCTTTATAATTTTTGATTCTATATATACTTACTGCTTGATTTTACATCTGATTCCTGTATATAACTTATACTTGACCTTAGCTTTTCTTTTCTCCCCTAAAATATTTGTTCTTATTGTTTACAGTGCTGGCAATTGTTGCTATTCTATTGACTCTAGCTTTTCCTATAAATCACTTATATTTTAAAACTTGTAACTTTCATTTTTGGTTTTTAATTCCCACTTCTTTCCCATTCTTTACACTGAGGAAATGCTTCTTTCACATGTGCTTTTTCATGTAGGATGCCTTTGAAAAACCAACCAACCAACCAACCAATTCCATTTTCTTGTTTTGAGTTTGGAAGATCATGATTTTATGGACCTTCAGGAATATTCAGATAATGAATTTACAGAGCTCATTAAACTTTGCCACTTGTGTTCCCACATTGCAAAGAGAGGTTTAAGAAGAAGACATTTGTGTTGTCCCACAAAAGACAGGCAGAACTTGTAGCTGCTAAACATCTTATACTTCAATACTTCAAAGGTGTATTCCAGAAGTCTTTCTGACCTGGAATCATACATGAACACATAATGGTTACATGAGCTGAGATGAAGAGTGTCTTCTCTTTTTCCTTTCCCTTCCAAATTTAGGGAGCCAAAAGGATCCCCCTAGCTACTTTCTGAGTTGACCATTTTGACTTGCACAGAACTTATTTTCTTTCCTATTTTTTGTACCTGTTAGTTCTTACATATTATCCTCGGCCTAATCTCATGGAGATATTATTTCCTTTTCTCTCCTTTTCCAAGCTGTTTCTTACTCCATGGCCCTGTGATACAACCTCAGTTTCTGAGACAGAGTGTGCTGGGCTGTTGTGTGTATCTGGATGTCAAGGAAAGCATGTCTGCTCCTGACATGTATGAAGATGATCTGCTATTCCTCAAGAACATAATTTTTTTATACCTTATAGGCAAAGAGTCTCTCTTCAGGCAGGATTTTCTAATGCATGTCATGACCATTGGTTTCTCTATAATGCTTGATAGTGAATTAAACTTGTCCCTAGAAAGCAAGACCACCAACCTTTCTCCCATTCCCATGTCAAATCCATTGACTAAAGAGATCTTACATCCTTCAGCTGAAAGAGACTAGAAAAATATACTTAATAGTCAGTTTCTCACAAAGATAATTGAAACAAACTACTGGTATTTCAGACCTGAAGGAAGATGTAGCTTTTTGGTAAGGTTATCTGAGTTTGTTACACTATAAAATTCTTTATTTTCAGAAATCTAGACAGGCAAATTGCCCATTTTTCCTCAATTGAGCTGTTTTTTGTAAGTGCTAACAAGTAGAAGGCTATATTTGAGTACACCACGACATCTCTGTAAACAAAGTATACTGGGGGAGGAGAGATGGAAATGCACTCTGATTTCCACTTAAGGTTCAGTCTTACCACCCTTGAATACATGGAACTTAACACATTTTCAGCACATGGATGCATGATGAAAAGAGGGATTACACAGCAAAACTTCCTTATCAAAAAATGCACTGTTGAAAGCTGTCTGGTGAGTGTCCCATGCTTTGTGTAAATTGCAGATCATTAAAGTTTCACAAAAAGAGATTTGCTTCTTAAGTCTGGACTCCTGAAGTGAGCAAAAGGAGATGGAGAATCTAGGTCATGTAATTTCAGGGTCCACAGATTTTTTTCAACAAAACTTCATATTCTGGGGTGATTAACATTCAACTGCAGCAACTGCTACAAGTAAAATATTTTGTTGTTGTTGTTCCAAAGAGTTTAAGATGTCACCATAAAACTCTCTGTTCAGCAATTGCTGATGCTGGATTTGGTTTCTCCTGATTGGAGGGTCTGGACACAATTTTCAAAATTCCTACATTGATTTTCAATACTTGGTTTATAAAACATTGGAGGAGGATGAAATGAGGAGTAATGAGCCTATTTGTGTGCATCATTGAATCTGAGGATGAAGACACAGGATATTGAATTCTTAGATCTTTTATAGTAGCTGCACCACCAGGTTTTTGTGTTCTTCATTCTCAGGATGAGGGCACACAGGAGGGCAGCATGAGTTCTACTGTACTTCAAAACCTTTATTCCTTCCTTGAATTACCCTCCAATGTATGAGGGAAGAAAAGGGATTAAGTCCCCTCCTGCCTGGATTAGCAGTGGAGGGCAGGCTGCTGCAGTTCCCCAAATGCTATTTTCTGTCATAGGATGTCAGATCCACAGCCATGGGCCACCAAACAGGTTAGGTGGCACTGTGATGATTTTAGTGTAGGTATGGGAGGAGAGATGGATCCAAAACTCCTCCAAGGGCACCTTGTGTCTCAATGCCTTCCACCAGCCAGGGTGCACCACACCATTCACTGGCAGATGAATGCACCATGCTGGAAAGGCACCAGTGTGGGAAAGGGCAGCACTGCAAGAACAGGTCTGGCTCTGTTTGTTCAATTGTCTGTGGGTGTTTTGAACACGGAGCTTCTCCAAGAATGGACCCTAAAATCAGCAGGTTATTGCTTGGCAAGCTCTGCCGTGTGCAAGTTACTCTTTGCTGGAATTCCTATGTGTCTTTCTTTCCCTGTCTTGAAGCATATACAGTTAATTTATCACCAACCTGCTGCCCCCAAGGTGTGTTTCAGAATAACCTCTCTTTGACTCAGCATTATTACCATTCCCTCCCATCACCATTTAAGTCATATCCCCTCCCTGCATTTTTCCCATCTGAATTTAAAGGGGTTGAGGAAGCAGAGTTTAATCACTGAGCTTCACTGGCTTTATTATGTTATGGCATTGAACCTCAAAGCTTGGCAGTAAGGGAACTTCATAATGAGTTATAATGATCCATCTTTTCTTATGTACAGTGAATTTTAAGCCCCCTTCACTGATAATTTATTTTTTCTACTTGGTGTATGAATTATTTTATTCTCCCAAGCTCTAACATTTAGGAAAAAATGCTGTGAAGCAATATAGATCTAGACATGCTTCCACCAAAGAAAAAAAACCCAGCCCTTGGCAATTTCATTGGAAGCTCAGAAACTTATAGGACTGTTTAAATGGAAATTGCTTCATTACCAAAGTACTTTACAGTATTATCTACAGAGCTGGCTTTCAAGACTCATGTAGCCACAAAGATAACATCCAGTTTCAACTCCTAAAATAAATTCCTGACACTGCAAGATCTTATAGAATTGCTGCAACCTCACCTTCTTTGGCTCTCTCTGGTTTGGCCTCCCAAACTCTGTCTTGGCTATGGTCTGGGGTCTGAGGAGGGCTCTGGTTTATTGTCTGAGTAGAGAAACAGCATGTTCTGAAGGTCCATTTTGGCTCCAAGCCTGGATTAGGCATGGAAGATCATTCCTCAGGACTGGCATAGACTCTTCTGGGAAGCAATTGCTGTTTGTGAAGGGTCCAGGCTCTGCCAAAGGAAAAAAGTGGGTGCCAGAAGGGACATTTATTCATCTCTTGGAAGGCATCTGCAGCTAAGGGAACAGATCCCAAAGTTCTAGGCAAAGGATCTCAAAAAACCCTCTGCAAAGTGCATCCCAGATACTCCCTTCCCTTCATCAGCCACAGTCTTTGGGGGTGATGGAGATCCTGCCCATGCCATGCTCTGGCTCTTGTTGCTATGGAAATCCAGGAGTATTTTTCAGGACAGAGCTTCACAAGTTCATTATTTATATTGCATTGCTGTCTTCATTTCCTTCTACTCATCTTTCTTATTTCCCACTCTCCCCATTCCCATGGACTGCCTGTCCACATCATTAAATAATTAACACCCCTTTGTATTATGCACCAGTATTGCAAACATCTGCTGTGAGATGCAATTTAAAAGTACAGAAATTCCTCTCTGATTTGAAATAAAGTGGGGGAAATGTTCAACCCTGAGATCATATACTTCAGTGCATTTGCATTTCTATATCGCTCACAGCAAATAATTTTAAAAACTTAATTTGCATTTCAATTTTTGTCATTCCATACTTACTGTATTTCACTCCACAAAAAGAATGAAAATAGACTGTGAAACTTACTGGAAGCTAAAAAATCTGGCTCTTCTTTTCTAGCTAAATGATGCAGTATTTGGCTTATAAACCCAGCAAGGGAATAACTCCAATTAAAATTGTTTTCATTGGAATGCTTAAATATGGAAATATTTCTATTGGTTTGAATCTTCATTTCACAGAGCTTAAATTCAGCTCTAACCTGATGTGTTGGTTCAATTTCTGAAAAATCCATATGTTTTCTTCCCAGCCTGAAGACCCTGAATTGACTAACTTAAAGAGAAGTTTCAAGTAAAATTGCTGAGGCTTATCTGATGACAGCAGGGCCCCATGCTATTTCTGAGCTTAGTGATGGCTTTATAACTTCTATAAAGAAAAAAATTCAAGTAAGAAAAAATCTCAAAATATATGAGCAAACAAGAATTTGGGAAATGCATTGGAAACAAACCTGAAACAAGGCAGTTCTCTTTTTTACTAGTTAGTTGGAAGTGGAATAAGAATTGTTCAGGTTTTTTATCTCCTCTGGGCTGGAATTAACCTACCTTTCAAAGTTCTTTAAATCCAGAAAAAAGTAGGACAAAATCCAAAATTAGCTCTGTGGACTGATTTCTGTCCATTAGACTTTATTTTTTTTGCAAAACAGAAATCTCAACTTCGTTATTTTCATGTCCAAAACCAACAGAGAACGCTTCCAAATGCAGACATACGGATTTAGTGTACTTCCACTGAAAACATGTGTAAATCTCCAGCTACCTTTCTTTGCCTGGAGGAAAATTCCTTACTCTTCTTAGTCCTTGAAATCAAGTGCAACAACAACAAAAAGGATGACTTCTGACAATTAGGAATTGCTTGTGATGAAAGGTAACCAGGAGGTCACCTTAACAGAATATCTTTAATTGTGTTTGAGATGCTCTTTCAGCCCCAGAAGGACTCTCTAACCCACACACAAATAATGCTTCTCCCTCATGACATGCAACATATCTCTACAACATGTTGCTTTGAAGGCTTGGCTTGTTTGGGGCTTTTTGAACTCTCCAAGGAGAAATTCCACTGGCAGGCTTTATGTTGGAGAAATGAGTCAGGGATAAGTGTTGGATCTGCAGAACACACTCTTGTTGCTAATTAATGCATATCCTGTGAGGATTTGAACAATAACACCAATTCTGCCACCTGCATGAAAACAGAATGTATCTGTTGTTCAGCAGAGAATAAATCTCTTTTCCTGACCTGTCAGTAATTAATCACAGGGTCCTTCAGAGGATGAAGAGGTGGCAAATAGAACAGGTTCTTCAACCTGTTTTGAATGAGATGGGAATCCTGATTCAAGATTTTTTCACGTCTTCTATCACAGATCAAGCCAACGTCCAAGAATTTTATCTCAAAAACTCTGTGCTCTGTAGTAATCATTATTATGCAGCAGCTCATTGACTGGACCTCAGTCCAGGGAGTCCTGAAGAAATTCATAAAGGAATGGGGTATCCCATGAGACATGACTGAGATAATTTCCATAGTTCTGGCCACTTGAAGGCAAGGCACAGGAAAAGGTGCCATGTGGTGGGGTTGGCTGTCATCCACCCCTGTGCTGAGAGGCTTTGGCACTGCTTGGCACTGTCCTCCCTACCCAGTGCCAGTTCAGAGCTCTCTGCTGCAGCCCAGAGCAAGGCTCCAAACCTCAGCTCTGCTGTGAAAGCACTGATGGAGAAACAGAAGAAAAGATGAGGTCCCAGAGGGCTGGAAGGAGGTAGTTTTAAATAGAAAGAAGTCATCCAGCAGTGAGACCACTTGCTTCCAAGGGGGTAATTTGAGCTAAGTTCTTGACCTCCCACAGACGTCCAGCATGCAATCAAGCACAAATTATAGACTCTACTTATGTTCCAGGTCCCCATGCACAGCATGGGTGCGACTGTATTTTTATTTCTTCATGGAAATGTTGGAAGGATGAAATGGAGAGGTGCTGCTGTAGTGCAGCGGTTGCAGCCATGAAAGCCTGTAGGGTCTGAATGGGACACAAGTGTGGATCTTCTGTGAAACTGGAGGGAACTAGATTGTCTCTCTAGAATGAGATGAGGTCTGCCAAGCCAGGACTTACCATGGGAGAGAAACTAGGATGCAGAATAATGGCTTTTTGCATTCCCAGAGCAATTTCAGAAAATGACAATAGTACCAATAAAAACCATTCACAGCTCTGTTATGCCCAAATAACCAATGCAAAGCTCAGCTAAATGTCAGATCTCCTTCACTGTCATAAAATAGCTTGTGCAGTGCTGACAATCAGAGACACACCATTTAGGGGAATGAAGAAGATTGTAATGAGAAATGTCAGGGAGACAGAAATATCTGGCCCACTCACAGTTTCACCCTGAAGAAACACTTTCCTACAGCATGAGACTGGAGTGGAAGGGTGAAGGAAGGTTATGAATTGTGCTGTAGAAAGTCTTTGTTAGAGAGAACTTGATGTAACTATAAATCTTACAAGCAGGTTTTCTTGCTCAGCATCAGCAAAAAGACGGAGAAGAAAATAACTGAGAAGAAATTCAAAATTTAATTGTTTATTTGAACCCGAATGAACAGCACTCACATTTTCTTTTGTGCTCACACTTGTATTTGAGATCTTGCTAAGTGTCAGTGTGTTTAACCTCACAAAATCCTTTGCAGGACAGGTACAGTGAGAGAACACAGTTTCTAGGACAGCCAGCTGCCAACCACACCAGGGAAAAGGCAAATACAGCCTGTCTGCCTCCTGTGCTGGTGCCAAGGTGCAGCACAGCCAGCCAGGGGTGGCAGAGATGGAGGCGACAGGTGGTGGCTGCAAGGAGCAGGATTTTGTCCTTCTTATGACAACAGCTTGAAAGCAGAAGGAGGAGCAGAAGAGAGGGATGGTTCATGCTCTTCAACCATACCAGAGGGCCCCTCATCCAACCCAGTGTGGACCTCAGATGGACACACACATCTTAAACCTGAATTTCCTCACCACATACATTCATTCACATTGTTCATCTTGCTGCTAGCCAGCTTAGAGCACCCTCCACTATGGCAGCTTAGACCCCAAACCCATGAATAGAATGAGTTTGAGCAGTCACAGATGGTCAGCCTTCAGCCTTCCAGCCTCATTAGAGCCCCATTCAGTGAGAGTTTATGGGACATTGTTAAAATCTCTGAGGGCAGGGGGATGAAAGAAGCCACCACAGAGAATGCCATGAGTTATATTTGCCCTGCAGCTGCTTTTCATCAGCTGTTCTGCAGGAATGTGCACCAGCTCGAGAGGGAGCAGCCAGGGTGGTCACACCAAGGGTGTGAAAGGACATTGCTGAGGCAGGGTTGAGCAGACAGTCTCCTTGTCCTGTCCTCTCAGGGCCTTCCTGGAACTGTGTCCAACACTAGCGAGGGTTTTCTCCAGGGATTAGCAGCTCTCCTATTTTTAAATAATTTACACAAAAGCATCTTCCTTCCCTAAGTCTGGTTATTTTTAGACAGAGAAAAATACACACTTTTATCTTTATAAATAATCAGAACCATATGGCTTAAGCATTCTAAAGAGATCAGTTAAACCAGCTTTCCAAGGGAGGGACTCTGTGTGTGCATGTGTGTCTGTGTGTGCTTAGCAGAGCTGAGCTCTGGCAGCCTCAGAGTCTGAGTGCAGGACTCACAGCCAGCTCCACAGTACAAGATGTTCTCACACCTTGCTGCAAAGCTACCTTGAGCTATATCAAGCAGGAGACAGGTCTTTTTTTACATGGATGTGTTTTGTGCCTTACTCAACACGACCAGTAAGTGCCAAGATCAGAACTGGAGCTGCTAAAAAATTTGAGACAATCTCAGAATGACAAGAGGGTTGGAGAAATTGATATGAATAGAAGTTGAAAGAACTGGGTTTGTTCAGTCTTGAGAAGAGGAGGTTAGTGAGAATCTAATAATAATATTCCAATACTTAATAGTAGTTATAAAGAAGAAGGTACTTTTTTCACTAGGATGATCAAGGAGAAGACAATGGGCACAACTGGATTTAAGAGAATTCCACCTGGATATGAACTATATGTTTCACTGTGAAAACAATTAAACATTGGAACCAGTTGCTCAAAAAAAGTAGAAGAGTCTTCCTTTATGGACATATTCAAGACTTGGCAAGGCCATGATAAACTAATTCCCTTTTCAACAAAAGATTGGACTAGGTGATCTCTAAAGGTCTCTTCCAGCCTAGACCTATTTGTCATTCTGTGATTGAGAGTTCTTCATGTAAGACAACTGTTCAAGTGAAATAATTAAAAAATAAAATCCTCTAAGACCATCAAATGGACTCAATGAAGTAGATCTCATAGCCTGTACCCTAAAGAAGAGTTCTTCAGGCACAAAGATTTTGACTCTGAGGGAACTGAAGGTGCCTGCAAAAGGGAATGAGTTTCCATATGTGAGATAAGCAAGCACAAAGTAATTCAGGTCAGTTTATAGTTCACCATACTTTGCAGCAGGGCTGGTGGGGAGATGCCTGGCCAATAGGAGCATTGCAGAAGGTCTTGTAGTCCACAATGACAATTTCAGTATCAGATGCAAAGGGATAAGCAAGATCAGCCTCCATGTTTCTATGGAAGTCAGTGTTTCTTTTGCTGCAAACACCCAGAAACTTCTATAATTCACCTGCTGGCTTCCACTCCCATCCTGCACTTGGCAGGTCTGTGCAGAGCTCTGGAATATAAATCTCCAAACAGGCAGCAGGAATCATGCTGCAACCTGCACATGGGGGTTGAGGAGGCAAACATATTCCCCAGGAGAGCTTGTTTATTTTTAGTTCTAGAGAACCCACTAAAAATCTATTGAAGAAAATAAAGACAGAGGCCCGTGGTGACAGCTAATGCTGTAAGTAAGAAGACAGATGCATGTATGTGCAGAGTAGACTAAATGAGTGATCACTGCCAAAATCAGTCAGTGTATCCTTTTCAGGTCATAAAACTGTTTTTAATAGTAGGGCAGAAACATGCTAACATTGCTTCTCTGTTTACTTGTTTGTTATAATTCCTTATCCCAGGAAGTAGTCACTTTGAGCATTTCACACTGTATATAAGCAGTTAGCAAGTCTAGAAATTAAGAGCCTCAGCTGGAGAGTGAATGAAGGTCTTTGTGCTGCCCAACCTCCAGCTCTCCTTGGCCAGCTGAGATTTGCCCTCATGTGGGGACTCTTTGATGGATGGTATAATGAGGCTCAGAGGGGGACTAATCCCCCAGGGTTTAGGGGGGGTCGAACAGAGGGTATGAAAGGCCATGCTGAAGCAGATTTCAGCAAGTCTCAGCCAGCAGCCCCTTTGGCACCATTCCCAGCCAGCGTAGGTTAGTGCAGCCTCCAGGGTATTTCTGGCTGCTGAGTGTAGGAGTCCAGGAGGAGAAGAGAGAGTGAGTAGGCTGCAGCATCTGTACCTCCCTCAGTACAAGGTGCAGTAATCTTCCCTTTATAGAGACACGCCTACATGCACACACAATCTCATCCTTGGCCATACATGGCCAGCAGAAAATGAAACCTGTTGGGTTTGATGAGAGGGATGGCCAGCAAACACAGACAGGACAAGCTGGAAAAGCAGATTCCCAAAGGCTCAACAGAACCAGTCCCCAAACCCAACAGAAAATTATTGATTTCTACTTATAGTTGGGGTCATAATGCCAGTCAATGTGATCAGCAGAGGTGGGATGTGCCCAGAGTAGTCTTTTTAGAGATTAGAAGAATTTCAGATACTTGATCATTGCTGCCAGCAAGGGGCAATTATACATTTATAGACAGCAAAAGTTAATGAATGGCAGACATAGTATTGCCACTGCAGCTGTGCAGAGCAGCAAAATAGTGAAAGATGACTGCTTATCACTATGTGTTCCCTCATCTCACGGTAAATTAGGCACAGAACAATTCTCCTTTTCCCTAGCTCTCCTCTGGTCTTTTCATTTCCACCAACATGATTGCAAACTCTAGTCCTTTTGACCTGTACTGAAGGAGAGAGAAAATCAAACACGCACATCCCTTGAATTCATGACTTTTAAGTTATTTACCTCTGTTATCTCTATTCAACCAGAGTACTGTAGGGGCTTTCTGTCACAGCAATATTTGTCACTGCTCTGACTTCAACCTTTCTTTCTGTTGGTACTTTAAAATGATTGGTTTTCTTTCTAAACAGGTGCTTAGTTTTAATCAGTGTTTAGCCCCATTACTCATCTAAGTATTCATTATTTCTCAGTTCACTGATGTTTAATCATCCCCATTTGATCAGAGCTCTTCGTCTGCTCTTCACAGCTTCCACGCTTTGACTCTGCTCCCTGGTGTACCCAGCTGCTTTTCTGCCTATAAAATTTCTCTACAGACATTTTATTTTTTACTTCATGTGCAGTTAGGATCAGGAGATGAATCCTTCTGCTGAGTGATTGCTTTAATATTCATCCCCTTTTTTTGCCTTTTCTTGTGCATCCCTTGCTTTGTGCACATGTGGGATTTGTGCCAAGAGGTGCTAATTTCTTATGACGTGGGTGTTGTAAGCGACAGGCGTTAATAAGGTTTGATCTGTGACTTTTGCTTCACTCAACTTTAGGATTCTTCTTCTCACTTTAGCTGTCTCTTTAACACCTTTGATAGGCCTGTACAACTGTATATCAAGGCATATTAGAGAGGTCTCATTGTTATTGATATGTTTGGGATTACTCCTCTCACTATCTCTTTGAACTAATCCTTTGATTGAAGAGCTTTTCATTTATGTTCATACTTTCACATTTCTGCCTTGACTTCCAAGGAAGAGGCATCCAGTCATCCCCAAGAGAGCCTTGGGAGGGCAGAACAAACTAGAGCCCCAAAGAAAGCAGACTGGCAAAGAAATATCCACAGTGGACACATGTGTTTAACCCTTACTTTCCCCACAGAAATTAGAATTAATTTTTTTATGAGACAGGTTTTCCAGTAGTTACAAGGATTTTCTTCCCAAAAATATTTTCCTCAGGTTGAGACTTATCCCTAGAAGCAATGACTCAACAGCTACAAATTCCTAACTAGAAACAATCCAATAATAAACCTAGTCTGGAGTTTTGAAGAAAATTAACAGAAAGCCATTCTGCAGTTGACTCTGGGACCATGACAGACTCCAGCCTTTCCTACATTTATGCATTGATCCAAACATCATTGCAGGGAGTTACTGTGTGATTTCAGCAGAAAGAGTGCTGCATTTTTCTGCATCAAGTCCTCACAGTGAAAAATTATGTGGCTTCACAGTTTTGTCAAGGTGTTGGTGTTCACAGTGTTAACTTAGATCCTGTTCTGATCTCCAAAAGCTGCTGCTTCTGCTGGTTCACTTGGTGCATTCAGTGTTGCCTTGGCTACTGTCAGGGTTTTGGTGTAGATGTCTGCAGCTGAACTGTTGAGATTCTCTCTGTTGTCAATGGAGAGAAAAAGGAATTTCCACAGGGCAGTTCGTTCCATCTGGGAATAGGTGTCAAATCTGAAAAGCAAATCTGTCAGGACACAAGGACTAACCCAGATGTTGACCTCTGTGTGGTGTAAAGTGCTACATTCATACTCAGATAGCATGAATCCCAGCCTTGCCTTCTCTTCAATGACCTTTTGCAATGCTTTTTAACCTTCTGATGGTGTCTCCTTGGAACAGAAGAGCACAGAGTTCTTCTCAGCCTCACAGCTCTCTGCAGACACACTGCTCTGGACTCACTTTTTTGGCCCAAATTTAAATAGAGTGACGAAGTGTTGGAAAAAATCTTTTAAAGTCTCCGTCCTACCAACACCCCCAAAATCTGTTGGTTTCTGTGGTAACATTCCAAAATAGGAGCTGATTTGCTCAGTATTCATCCTCTTTGAGCGGACAAGACCTACAATTCTCCACAAGTGCTCAAGTTCTGCATTTTGAGATGGTCCTGGAAACTGAAAGAATGGGAAACTCACCATTAAATCCATCAGTATGAGGACTTTTACAAGGCCAGAACAAGTCTCTGCAGCCTCCAGCATCTGAGTTGGACCAAACAATTGCTGTTTGCCAGGACCAGGAAAAATCTCCTCACAGTGTTCTCCTCAAGGAGCAACAGGTCATTAAGTTAATAACAGTAATTTAAAACTATAATTATCCCACCAACAGGGAAGCAGAGAAAAAAAAAATTATGGAAGAGCCCTTCATTTATCTCCTGCTCCCTGGGATGTCCTAACACTGCAGATTATGCCACCCTGAAAAGAAGGGTCCAGTGAAAAGGACCTCATGTCACAAGGAGTCATATCCATGGCCACAGCAGGGACATAAATGAGTTTACATTGATTCAGGGTACCAGCTGGAAATGGCAGGGTTTCTTTCCACAGCACCACATCCTGCTGTGCTGTCACTTATCTTCCATATGCTGTGGGAATAAATAAAAAAAAATAGCCTCCAACAGCATTTAAAGCCACTAAATACCACACAGATTTTTTTTCTAATAACCATTTACATTTAATTTGTGTCTATTGAAATGGGAGAGGAAGGAAATGCACCTGTATTTATTTATCTCATGATTTCCTGATGATTTTGTGAGACCTGCTGTCAATTAGTCACCAGTTTTGCTGTCAAAGAGAATGTTTTTCTGCTCAGAGTTTCACTGGGTTAAGTGCATGTTTTGATTGTCTATTGGAAATTCCTTGCTTAAACTGTGCACTGAGGGGATAAAAAATCTGCAGTCAAAGAAAATAAAACTCCTCAGGACTCAGCTCTCTGCCATCCTGTACTAAATTTGGCCATTCACAGCTGTGCTAAGCAGATGTAAAGCTCACAACAGGAGTGAGCATCCACTTTGCAGTCACATAAGTGACCCCATGGGGTGCCAGGCTCAAGGAGTTGAATCTTTGTAGTGGAGAATCTACCAATTATGGGAGAAAATGGGCTTCCAGCATTTATGTATTTAGAGTAGCTCTCTGTGTCTATGTGTGCATAAACAGAGAGAAAATAAGAATTTCAGACTAGCTGTGCATCACCCCTTCAGAGCTATGCCATCTGAGTCATCAAGAATCCTGGTACAAACACCATGACACAAATGTTAGCATTCTTCTGAAGAGATGTGGATTTCTATTTCCAGCCATTGGAAGAGGATTCATCTGTAATGGTCAGATGGGAGGTAATCAAGAGAGTCAATGTTGCCTGGGCTGCATTTATCCCATCCCCAAGTAGACATCTCAGGTAGGTAGGATGAATCATGCCTGATCATTAGTTATGTAAAGACATTCAGTGCATAAAATTAGGATTAATTTTACCATTGAGGTTTCCATCTGAGTAAGAAAGCTTCATCACTTCTGAAGAAAAGAAAATATCCTCAGGGATTTACTATTTCTGTCCTACCAAAAGCAAACATTATTTTGTTTGGCTCTTACACATAAATTAGAAGAGAGAATAACTTTAGAGACCAGAACTCCTGAAGTCAGTAAAAGTGATTTCTGTGAGGTTTAGTAAGTTTTGAATCAAGCCTGAAAGAATCAGATCTTTACACCAAATACCTGTTTGAGATAGGAACAATGTCACACTTTTTAGTTTTGGTCTTCTGCCACCCAGACTGGCTGTTTGCCACCAGCAACAAGACCCCCACCAGTCTGCTTTTCCCTTTTGCACACCTGCATTTGATCTTTAGCTGTTGCTGGACTTTCTCAGCTGTGAGGCTGTGGTGGATGGTGGATCAAGACCACTTTCACAGAAGCACATTGTATTGTTTTCTCAAAACAAGTTCCCTAAACCTGTGTGTGCAGAAACATGTCAGGGAGATGTGGGAGAGCAGAAAGGAACAGATACACCTCAGAGAGCCACAGCTGCCAGTCCTTTATCTTGGTAAAACATGAAGGTTTGGTCATGAATGGGAGTCTCACATGGCCTGAACACCCCTGAGCTCTCATCCTGCCCCAAGTGCTTTTTGGTACTGTAGAAGAGAACCTTTGTCCCAAGTATCATAGAATGAAAAAAAATTATGGTACCCCATGGTAATGTGAATCACTTATTCCAATATTTAGCAACTTAAACAGGTGCCAAGCACTAGAGTTATTTAGGCACTTTCCAGAAACACAGTTTATCATTGGGCTTGCCACTTTGCTGAAATGGAGATTTCTCTTGGGAATATGCCAGTTTTGATGAAATTTTCTTAAGAAAAGTTTCCGTGGTAGGATAGGATTTCTGGTCAAAATGCCAAAGAGAGAGAGATGTTTTCACTCCTCTAGGAAAGCCAATAGGTTGTTAGGTCAGGATATCCAGACCCAAGTCCACACCCAGAGCACATTTTTGGACTTGGCTGCCCAGTTATCTGGTTGAGTACCTGAGCAGTCCATTTGCTGTTCTCAGCTAACTTCAGCATCCTCTGTAAGAGCTATTCTGCATTCCCTGAATAACTATTGGTGTAGGAATATGAGCCCTAGTCCAAACAAGGCTTGAGACTCAGCCAAGCTCCTTCTCCTTTTCCTGGCCAAATATTATTTATTCATTAGGAATGTAGTCATTGGAATGAGTAGCTATTCCTCACTTAGCTTTAGTGTGTGCACCCAAGTCTCAATAGCTGTGGCTAAAACTTGTACATGTGTCCATGTTTACAGCCATGTCTAGTTTGCCTTCCCCCACACAGCAGCCTGGTGGGTACCCTGCAGCATGTTCATTTAAAAGTGCTGAGCAGCAACATGGGAGCCAAAAAGTTTCCACATGTTCTGGAGGGCACATCCCAGCTCCACCTAAATCCAGGAGAGGACCCTGGTGAAGGTGCAGTGGTGGGTCTGGTCTGAGATCCAGGCTAAGGGTCACCTCAGTAAAGACAGCAAATGCAGACACTGACCTCAACAGGAGTTAAAGACATGGATCACAGTGGACAACACCTGCTGGAGTTGTGTGGATCCACTTACTTAAATGAATTAGTTGAAATTAGGAATATTCTTATTTCTTTCAATTCAGTGAGGGGTGCTAGATATCAGCTTTTGACTCTGGCATGTCTCTGATATCTGATATCTCCAGCTGAGTGAACCTCTGACTTTTTTGCTGGTAAATTTCCATAATTTTACATTCTTAATGTCATCTGAGCAGACAAAGATCAAAGGCTTTTTTGGGGTTGTTTTTCTGTTTTTGCTTTTTAAATTTTTTTAAATGAAGAACCATTTCATTATACCCAGAGCTCCTGAAAGAACCACATTGTGGGCAGTAATCAGTGAGAATTTTAAGTTTTCTCCATGCAGTAGACATTATTTGCAAATACATCATCCATCAGGGTTCTCTGAGGTATCATAGTGATTAGCAATATAATGTTTTTTACCATGATCCCAGCAGGCTCTTTTCTTATCCATAGACTCAGTGCTTTGGATTATTTAGGAAAGGGTACATAGGAAGCTTACAGCATCTGAAATTTTTCATTTTATTTCTCACTGCCTCATGTGTTGAACTGAGGCAGAAAAAGTATATTTATATAGTCAGTTATGAGAAGGGTTCTGACTGTTGCTGAGTCAGAAAAAATAGGTTTAGCAGGCCAGGAAGGGGAAGTGCAAATACTGGAACTGTTGTTTTGCCAGTCTGATTTCCAGTTACACCACTTGGCATGCCCCAGTCACGAGGTGCCAGTGAGACTGAGATGAGCAGTGGCTGCCCCTGCCCCACTACAGCCTTGGGGTTTGCTTGGACAGAGCAGATGTTGTGGGATCAAAGGGTACTAGTAAAATTCAGCAAGGGACAGAAAACAGCTAAAGTGAAAGTATTTGCCTGCCAGACTCTCCCACCATGGCCCTGCAGGTTCAGACAAACCAAGTGGTTATTGCCACTGGTATTTTGGCTTAAAGGGTGAATTCTAGGTTCCACAGTAGGATGGAACTTGGCAGTTCTGAAATCTCAAGCTCACACCCCCTTCACCCTTTACATGCCCAGGCAAATATGCTTTTCCTCCTAATGCAACAACAGGGTCTTCAGGAGAGTAGCAGTTTATTGATTTTTTTCCCCACTGGTAAATGTAACAGAGGACAGAGAGATGGAGCATTGAAGTAACACTGTCAAAACAAACAGATGATAAAGAAGATTTATCTAGGTAACAGCTCACTTTAAGGCATTAGTCTGGGGCAATCTATGGAGTATAAGGTGAACATCAATCCTCAATATGCCATCAGTTTCTAGTCAGCCTGTACTGAAACAAAATTTGACTGCAATTCCATCACCAGGACAATTGTCATCTACAGTATGAGCATCTTAAATATTTATCTTTTATCATTATTTTACAATCCCATGCTTAAATACATTTACATACACTTGCAAATATTTAATAAAATATACACATAAAGTTTAAAATAATTACTTTTTAAATCCCATTTCTAGAGAAGTCTGGACTTTTATTGCTTCCTGTAGTCATTTTGAAGGGAATATGACAAAAATTTCAAAGGATCAGACTTCTATTGCATCTCTGAAAGAAAATGTCCTAACAATCAAAAGTTCTAAGACAATAGCTTAACAAAACGTGATGAAATCTAATCCTGATTAACAAAACATCTAAGGACAAGCCCAAGTTTCATTTTTAACAGCAAAAAGTTCAGTATGTCCTGGGGTCCCTCACTGGCCAGCAGATGAGGCAGGTTCAGGGGCTGCAAGGCACCATTGTCTGCACATCAAGCCTGACCCACATGTCACTCTGCATCTGGCTTGGTCCCAAAATGCAAGCAAAAGCATTTTCATGTCTCCCCAGCACGCTGCATCCACACCTGGGGTCCCAGGGAATATGACAGTGGAAGGGCAGCAGCCCAGAGTGGTGTCACAAGGAGGTACCAAACATCCACACACTGCTTTTCTTCAGAAAAATCACTTTTTCTCCTTCTCTTCCTCTGAGAAACCATAACAAAAAGGAAAAAGTGTGTTTAGATGAGTTTGTTGACATGTACCTAAGTGGTTGGAATTAAGGCAATACAGAATTTAAATTGTGGCTATTCACATTGGAGGAGAACTCAAGGTTGATTGCAGATATTTCAGATATGGTCAAAACACAGATTCTAACTTAGGTTCTAAATCAACTGTTTATTTCAAATCATAAAAGGGTCTAAAATAAATATATATGGAGGTCAGCAGTAAATTTTTTTGCTCATGAGCCTCTGTCTCTACCAATGGCTGCATTTCAAAGTGTAACAGAAATGAAGCAGGATCCTTTTCTCTTTGACTTCCTACTTGATTATAGCAAGATCCAATGAAATAATTATTGTTGCAAAGATTGTACAACTAAATTCTTGGGTATTATTTCACAGGTATGAAAATAAATGAGGATTAATTCCATTGGTTTAAAACATGGCTATAAAATTTTACATGAGTGGCCTCAGCACCAGACTTTATATGCAGTACATTCAATTTCTATGTAAGTTGAAGCTTTGAGGAACTTCCATCTTCAGAGCAGCTTATTTGCCTGAACAAAAAAATTCCTCCAGAGATCCCAGCAGAATTACAAACTCCAAAAGCACTGAGCTATGAAAAATTTTGAAATATCACTAAGTCCTTAAGAAGTTCTCAGAGGTTCAAGTATTTGGTGCAGATTGCATCAAAATGAATCAATCAGCCTTCTGGGTAAATAGGCAATGATTTTAAGCAGGAACAAAGTAAATATTTTACATATATATGTGTGTATGCATATATATGCAAATGTATATATGTTTTGGTTTTTGTTTTTTTTTTTTTAATATAGTTTGTGCTAGTCCTGAGGTGCAGATTTTTTTCCCTCCTACCACCAAAATCAAAAAGACAATAAACCCTCTAATTTTCCAGTCCTGCCACAAAAATACTTACTCTGATTCAGCTAAAACTTCCTAAAGTTTTAGGGAGAACAAACATGCTTTTCCCAGGAGTCCACACACCAGAGAGCAGAGCAGGAATGGAGGAGTTCAAGGTAACATTTCTAAATCAAGCTTGTGGTGCAGTGTGAACTTTAGTCAGATGTGATGAGGAGTTCTGCTGCTTTTTTTCATTGTTAAAAAAAAAATTAAAATTGTAATTTCATCAAAATGTAAACTTAGTAAGGAAGCCTGCTGATTTATTTTTTTCTGGACAGATTTTGGAACATTTATATGGGCAAAAGTGGAACAAAAGCAGTTAATGTTTTTCTCTGAAGCCTTATATCTGGGGTAATGGTTTGGAATAAATATGATAACCAGTAGCTTCTGTCTTTCTTAACTTATGGGATAAAACCTTGTTTCCCCAGCACTTGCCTGCCTTATTCATTTCATTATTGAAGTTTATAAAATAAAGTTAAAAGTTATAAAATAAAGTTATAAAATAAAGTTATAAAATAAAGTTATAAAATAAAGTTATAAAATAAATATAAAATAAACCTTGTCTATCCTTGCATATTGGGTAAAATAGGAGCCAGGTTTGAATGGAGGGCTTCTGACCTGTGTGATTTTATAAACAATCACCTCTGTGTTTATTCCTGGCTGCTGCCAGCCATCCTCTGGACACTTTGTGCATGATGAGTTCAATGCAGAGGCTGAGTGACTCTGTTGCTGGAGGAGCCACATTGGCAACTGATGGAGCAGGGACTGCAAACATCCCCCAGCCAGAGAAAGCTGCAGGTGCCACAAGGACTCAGTGCAAGGAAAGACTTCAGAAAGAATAGACCATTTCTATTGGATGTGACTTCTCTCTTTCAAGTACAGAGATGAAGGCTGGAGTTGACCCTAAAGAATTTGCTCTTCTTAACACACTCTCAGCCTATAATATTAAGATGGGTGTTGGCTATGCTAGAGGTACTGTGGTAGTCTCTAGGTATTTAAATGCCTAAGCCCCAGCCTGTTCCTGATTTTCTCTGTCTAGACATGGATTCTAGGATCTTTTATTGCAGAAAAATCTTATGCAGTGTTTTCCATCAACCTCCAGGCAGTCCATGCCAGGCTGAAAATCTTTCATTGAGAATCTTTTGGCAGATAACTGATTTTGGCCTTGCATGCAGTGGGGCAAACATTGGTGGAGGGGATCTGGGGAGAGGTGCTGTTATCCTTGGATTCACAACTCACATCTGTTGCAGCTTTTAAAGCTTGCCTTGCTTCCACTCCCCAGCCCTCAACTACTTTAGTGACTTCTGCTCCCAGCTCCAAATTTAACAAGTTTCTATAATCTGACTACAGCAAACCTGGGGGTTTTGACTCAACACAATCTTGCTGAATGTGACACAGACAGTTAAACCCAGCCAAGAAGGATTTGGGTTTGTTTTCTCTCCTAAAAAGAAGCTGTAATCCATTCAAAGTATTACCAAGGTATTTTGGAATCAAGCTAACTCATTTCTGAAGTTCACATTGAGGTAATGTGTTATTAACCTCAATTGTTCTGTTTTAATCTTCTATGTCCATGGGAACAAAGTTGGGTTTTGGCTTTGGCTTAAAAAAATAATCATCTATCATCCTGACAAAACTCAGAAGTGAATAGAGCTGTGTGAAGGAGAGGACAGCAAAGGATACTGTACTCTGCTGAGGAAGAAAAAGAGAAGGATGAACACTGTTTTTCCAGACCATTTAATGCCACAGACTCATATCAGGGGTTTACTTGAGTGAGTGGAGGTTGAATCTCTTACCAAGAGTGTCTGATCACCCCTACCCTTGGTGCTGAGTGGTTAACCCCCCCTGGGGTGCTTCCAGGTTGGAAAGCACAGGCAGCCCAGAGGCAGAGGAGGCTGCTCAGCTCCACACTTTCAGGGATTAATGTCACTGGGTGCCTCCAGCTCTCCACAGATGCCATCCTCTAATCCTCTCCTTTATTCAAAGAACCAGGGACCATGACAAACTGATAGTGACTGTGGCTAAAGAAGTTCTCCAGAAGCCACCAGCTGGCACTTTTCAGCAGCAGCTATAATCCAGGTTTACTGGCCAATTCCTTCTGAGCTGATTTTTCATCATGTAAACTGATCCTGCCTGCTCTGCTGCACTGATAGGGAAAAGCAAATGGGAGACAGAAAACAAGAGGGAGATGCCAGTTGGCACTGAGAGAAGTGATGTGCTTAGTGTGGAAACACTGGAGTTTCATGGTATTTAGCAGGCCCCAGGTCAGGCCGGAGGATCTTAAAGACCTTCCCATCTAGGAAATACAGATTATTAATTTGCAATTTCTTAACAAACAAACAACAGCAATAAAAATAATTGTTTACTTGTGGAAAATGTATCAGAGAAAGTGTCACAATCTGAAAATACTTTCATCAGTTCACCATCCCGCCCTGCAGCAGGAAGGAAAGGGTGGGCAGGGCAGATGTCAACAGGAAAACATCTGTCTCAACACCTGGCAGAGCTACGAGGTAAGGATGTGGGTGGCAGCATCTTCCTGAAGGGAGCCTCAGGTCTCAAAAGCCTGGAAAACAATTCTCACAACCATGCAATATGAAAATAAAAATGCAATATATTCTATGTAAAGTCTCCATATAATTGCTTGCATCTCTTCTCTCTGTCCTCTTGGCAAGGAGACCCAGATGCTGATTTTGCTGAAGTCAGCAGATTTCACGGTAATTTTTCTGTTTCCTGTGAAGTGGTTTCTGCCTTTGTCTTTCTCTCTTCTTAATTAATTCTGCATCATTCAACTGCCCCTTTTTGGCATTCCTGATTTTTAATGTTCTTAGATTTATATGGTTTTCAACTATAATCCTTAAAAGTAAAGTGCATAGCTATCTATTTAATCCAGTTTTCTGCCTTCCTTCCTTTTCATCTGTGTAATATGATTCTCTCCCATCTTTTTTTCTGCAGGCTGCCAATGCCAAAACAAAGCTAGTCCTATTACTCTGGTCATACATTTTTAATGAATTTTTGTTTCATGTTCGCTATTCCATTCTTTTTAATAGATTTCTATCTTTCTTTCATGTATCATTTTTTATAGAGCTTTCTCACAGGTCTCCCTGCTGAGTTTTTTAACAGTAAGTCTCAGAGAAATAGAAAGATTCACATCAGCCAGCCAGAGACAATCTGGATCCAGTGCACAAGTCAGCTGGCTCCACTGGGGTTGTTGGGAGCCCAAGGGCTCAGTGCTGCATTTTCACCCACGTCCAGCACAGCACGAAACAGAGCTCCACAGCTTCCTGCTGCAGGAAGCTCAGGCACAGCTGGCTCAGAAGAGTAAGAGTGAGCTTTGTGCCATCACACACTACAGCCCTGGCCTGGTTTGAAGGACAGGTGTCTGCTAAGAAAGGCTAAGAGGCTCTCTTTGAAATGGAGAATGTAAACCCCCTCCCTCCAAATTATTATAATTTTGAAATTAAGGGGCTCTCAGGCAAAGATATTGGAAATGAGAATAGTTCTTTACTAGGAAAATTGAAAACAGAAATACAGTATTACAAAGAACAATCCCAAAACACTGACAGAGTAAGAATACAGCCTGACACCCTGTCAGTCAGGGTGTTGGTAGCAGTCCCATTCAATGGTGGCTGCTTCCCCCTGCAGTGGCAGATGTGGCTCAGCTGGAGCAGTGCCCCTGGAGAAGGTGCAGTTTTCCTCTGAAGGTCCAGTGATAATGTGGGAAGGTCTGGTTTTCTTCTGGAATCCAGTGGAAAAGGCTGCTTTGGTGTTCTAAATCTCAGTTTTTATCTAGGTAGGAAAGGCTTGGCTCCTCCCCTGGCTAGAGCATCTCCCAGTGGGATGATGTAATTTTATCAGTCACACAGTGGGACTCAACGGCCCATTAGCAGATGATATCTTCCTGGAAGGAGGATAGGTTGTGAAAAGATAAAAATGACTGCCCCACCTGGCTTCAACAGATGGTGATGGAATACATTCTTTTGGTCACATCCTGTACTGCAACCTAAGACAAGCCCATGTCATTCCTTCCTCCCCAAGACAGCTGCCTCTAGGAAATGCCTGTCCAGCCACCTCCTGCAGATTTTTTTCCAAGCAGCATTGCAGAGACTGTAGCCTTGTCTGCTTTTCTGCCTCTGTCAGGTGTGATTAAAAGAACATGCTATGCATGCTGACCTTATACCTTCCATCCATAGTTTATGTTCATTTATTATTTGGTATTTGAACCTCTGTCTCCTTGGTTTATCCTCTCCTAAGAAGCCTGCAAGTGCACTTGTTTTCAAAGTCCTTGGGAGGAGTAATTTCTCCATTATGATTCTGTGACCTTTTAATTCCCTACTTGACTGCAATCAAAAAGGTGCAAAGTTCTTGGATTCTGGATATTTCTGCATTTCAGACAAAATAAGCATCAGTCTTTTTGGATGAAAAGAAGACTTCACTTTTTCTCTGCCAGAGAAAAACCTGATAAAAAAGCCTTTTCTTTTTCTTCTTGCCTTGCCACTTTTGAACTGAAATATTTTGAGCTGAAATAAATTCGTCAGAAAACTGCAAATGTATCATCTGCACAAGGACCTTTCTTTAGCAGCTAAGCCCAAAACCACTGGTATGTCATGACTCCAGCACAGTACTATCAAATCTAATTTTGAGGGCCCTCCATGGACCATTATTAGCTTATATCACATATTATATTCCTGTCTCCAAAGGCATTCTGTCTTTAGAGCCTATTCAGACAGAAGGACTTATCCAAGAATCCATATTGAATGGGCTGGGATACCAATCCATGGCTTCATATTTCATTTCCATTGGATGTGATGTTCAAAGAATTATCATCGTGAGTAACTGTTCTGCCTCAGAAGACATTTGAAATGACTGGATGCTGTCAAAGAAAAAGAAAAAAGAAAAGAAAAGAAAAGAAAAGAAAAGAAAAGAAAAGAAAAGAAAAGAAGAAAGAAAAGAAAAGAAAAGAACAGAAAAGAAAAGAAAAGAAAAGAAAAGAAAAGAAAAGAAAAGAAAAGAAAAGAAAAGAAAAGAAAAGAAAAGAAAAGAAAAGAAAAGAAAAGAAAAGAAAAGAAAAAAGAAAAGGTCTAGAGATAGTCTGCATTGCTATGCAAGAAAAGAAAGGCTCTTCAGATACACAAATATGGATTTTTCCATGTACATTATTTCACACAAATATTTAACTTACAGTTTCTTATCTTCAAGTTTAAGCTAACAAGGCCATATTCCTGAAGTACAATTATACAAAACCAAATGTCAGTGAATGCATTTTATGTGCACAACCTATTTGCTGGAATTCAGGCAAAAATATTAGAAAAAAAGAACATCTTCACAGCAGTTTTAATTGTTTTGTTTTTATAAAGAAAACGAAACCTTCTGGAAAATTCTGCAAGAACATTGTAAATCTGACTATTCTGTTGGCTTCCTCTTACAAATTCCACAGTGATGGGAGGACTTTGTACACAATAGCAGCTGATATTTGAATAGCTTGCAAGAGGTTTTGCTGTTAGCATCTCAGCCTCAAACACCCGGCAGTATTTCCAATTCCCCCCCAAAAAAATGTTTAGAAGGAAAATAATTAGAAATTAAGTTGTCTGGAATTATTTTTGGCCTGAACTTGAATCACCTTTGGCATTAAATATGCATTTCATTTTGGCACTTGAACTTTGCTCAAGGAGATGGGGAAGAGCACAGGCACAGTGCCATGTTTCAGAACAAAATACCCATTTTACATTACATTCCCACTGCCTGTATCTAATTGCATGTGAATATCTGACAGGAAATGGAACAGGATACTCAGCATTCAATGCTTTTAGGAAACAGATAATCGGTAAATTGGTCTTTGCTGTAGTTAAAGGAACAATTGTTTTACTGGACTGAACAAACCAAATTACACCAGGGATGCCAAAGAATACTGACAATCTGTACTTCTCAGGGCAAAAATGGGATAATTCTTTTTCTCTTTTTTTTTTTTTTTTTTTCCTCTTCAGTTTTTGCTTCATTTCTTTCCCTACTCTGATGCCCTCCCCTTGTAGGTGTGTGGCTGGTAAGAAAAAATTATTTAACTTCAAATGCTGTTGAGATAATTAGTGTCACATACATGTTTTGCTTATTCCCCAGCCAGGATAATGTAATTTTTAACAAATTTTCATGGCTGGCCCTATGTTCCAGAAATGAGCTGTGTTCTAATGATCATTTTCCGGCCTTTGAGATAGAAAATGGCTTTGCACTTTTTGAGTGTTTTGAGACAGTGATCTATTTATATACCGGTAATCAAGTGATTCAAAGACATGGGAAACCTTTTCCTTTTTTTGTTGTGGTTATTTGTTTTTGTTTTGTTTTTTTTCCCATAGTTGTCTGATAAAGAAATGAGGAGAAAGAATGTTTTTAAAAAAGATTTCCAAGCAGACACTCGTACCCTCCACCTAATGGTGACAGTAAATGATTTTCCTATTAAACTCTTCTTTAAGCAACTTTCTTCTAGACCATTCCAGGGTGATTGGTGACCCCACATTTGAGAAAAAGGGTCCTTCTAATCATTACTCAGCTTGATGGAACCTAAGAGGTTGTTGTTTGTGGTTGGATACTCTTAGGTCCAAGACTGACCTACTTCATCTTTCTTCTTTTTCCTAAAAATCATATCCCCATCTGCTTCAATTAATTGCATAAATTACTGAAGTGTTTTTTGGAGTTTTTTTCCCTTGTCTTTGTAGTGGGATCAGGAAAAAGAAGCCCATAGGCTGGGTGGTAACTGTTTTTGTCTTTATTACACAATGTGATCTTCAAAGGGTGCAGATACCATTGGAGTGGATATGGTTTATGTACCCACCACAGACCCAGCCCAGGAAATGTAGAGTTGTTTTCTCAGAGAGTCATGATAACTTGTCATCTTGCCCAGTGTGGTTTTGTTAGTGCTCATGACAATAAAATATAAAGCACCTATTAAGGAGCAAAACTGTAACTGAATGATACAACTCAGTAGGTAAAATCAGATGAACCAGAGGACAATTTGAGTAACTTCTGTAGTTCTAAGTAATTTCCCTTAAAATAAGAAAAGGAAACAGTAAGGAAAAGAATACAAACATCTAACAAATAAATATTGCTTTAAATAAAGCTTATGGGCAGCAAGATTATATTTTACTTAGTATATTCCTGCATGAGAGAAATAAAAGATTTATATTAGAAAGTAGAGGTGTGATTTAGATTAAACAATTAGAAGACTGATATGCCAGATGACAATGAATTTAATAACATTTTATAGTTTTCAGCATCTGTAACAGTAGGATAGTGAAGGACTTCATTAAAATTTACAATGCCCCTGCCAGATATTGCTATTAGAGATCACTAAAAGGAAGGTGACTTGCCCAAGGTAGTACTACATTGAATTCACAACTCATAAAGCTCAGGAGCCTGAGTTGTATTCCCTGGTCTAACAATAAACCCTGAATTCAGGCAGGCTGGTCCCTCACCCGGGGTCTGGCAGTGCTGGCAGGGCTGCACATCCTGGTGGCTGTGGGGCAATCACACCTTGTGGCTGTGTCTGTCTTCAGACAGTTTGGTGTGTCTCTTTGCTTCCTAAACACCATCTCAGTTGGAGATGAGTTGATTTTTGTGGATTTTGCATGGATAGCAGCAAGTTCAACTGTCCCTGTCTGACAGATGAGTCTGTGGCAGCTAAGAGACAGCACTGCTGCACAGAGTGAGAACATTGGCTTTTTCTAGTAGGAGCAGCAGCCACGAGCAGCTCTGAAAAATGACACAGATGTCCATTTGTTTTTTAGAGATACATTAATCTTTCAGCAAAGTGTTTCTGAAGTTGTATTTGGACTTGGCTTTCGTTCATGTCCCACATTGCTAATTGATTTTTCTGACCTTCCCAGCCCATATGCAAACAGGGTGCTGGGGCTGCTGAGGGAAAGCACTGTTTGCTACCAGCAGAGCCACATGGCCAGCAGCCAGCAGCACAATGACACCACGTGCCCAGAATGACAATTGAGCTATTGCTCCCCTCTTTACTTTTAACCTTGTTATTAGCACTGATGCAGCCTTGGCGTGACAGATTGGCAGACAAGATGGGCACAAAGATTTGTTATAATGACTCACACAGAAGTCCTCTGAAAGCACCAGAGTGAGAGTTCATTTGGGTGCACCCAAGGAGGAAATAAGACAAATAGTTCTTATTAATAATTATTATTGTTTCTACTACTGCTGTTACTGCAGCCACTACTGCTACTGTTATTACTTGCTGCATTCAAGAAGGATCTGGGAGGTGCTAGAGATGATGTTTTCTGCTAAGCAGAGAGCAGGATGGACAAGAACATCATGTCCCAGGAGGAACATCTACCATTTTTCATTCCTTCCATCCCCTTTGTACAGCTTTTACAGCCTCTCTCATGGCTGTATTCCAGTTTTTTGCCTTCTCTCAACCCCATTTTTCTGTAGCCTGACCTCTACTCATCATCACAGGGACTTGCAAAACTCCCAGGGAGCTGAGGATAGTTTCAGAAGTTGGATGTGCCACAAGGAATGAAGTTCTAAGCTGAAATTTTTAATCAAAAGTGGTAAAGAATTTGGCAGGAACTTTCCCTCAGAATTAGGCACTTTGGAGATCTATGGTGTATAGCACATAATGAGAGACAGTCCCTTCCCACAAAAAAAAATTTGCAGGCAAAGTTCCAGAGAGGAGACCAAAGAATGGGAGGTACATGCTGGGAGATAATAAAGAAGGACACAAAATGAGTTTCTTTGACACAGAGAGAACATTGCTTTAAGATTAGAAATGAGCCAGAGAGGGTAAACAGTGGTAAGAGAGCAAAGCATTTAGTATAGATCAAGATTGATTTAGGACTTCACATTTTAGCATACCTAATTTCCAGAGCACTTTTTTTCCTTGGGGTTTTGGGGGCTTATTTTGGTTTGTTACTTTGTTTTGGGGATGTTTTCGGGAGGGGGGATTGGTTTTGGTTTTTTTGTGTATGTGTTCTTTGGGGATTGGGTTTGTTCTCTTTCATGCATAGAAGCTACAAATCTGTTCCCTTTTAAGCTTTACATCTCTTTAGGCAGGATATTTTGCCTTTTAGGTAATGAGGGGTTTTTTTTCAGTAAATTCCTTATTTCTCTATCTCTAGGCTTAACGGGTGTAAAAACTACTTCTACAGCATTTCTATTCTCACTGCTGGATCCTTTTATCAGTATTTTTCATGTTTTACATACATCTCATAGGTACCAGGATGGCAATTTTTAGGCCCAAATTTAACATAAGAATTCAGTCCAAATTTAATAATAAAATATCTTAATAACAGTACACACAGCACTAGCTGAAAACAATTAATAACAATATAACAACCCATTACTTGCTGTCCTTTGTTTTTCTCCTGCCTTCCACAGTTAAATACTAATGGACATGAAGAGATTCTCTGGGGCTTTCTCACAATGTAATTCTTCTCAAAAGCATCTACAGCTGCTCGTGCACTATTGTTCAAAACATATAAATAAGCTGCACCATCCAACGTTTCAAAAGTAGAATTTTACTGCCAGATATAGCATGTTTAAAGTGCTCTTTACCAGTTACAGCTTGAGAGAAGCCAGGAAAGAGATGTTTATAGATATGCTCTGCACTGTAGGGGTGGATTCAGACACAAACTTCATGGGGGCTGTGCAGCATCACTGCCTCTCCTGTCTGACTGAGCACTGCACTTATCACTGCTGATGGAAAGATTAAATCCCATTAAACTGCCACATTCTCTTATTATTGTTCCCCCTTCACCAGGAATTTATCCAGCAGCAGGCTCAGACCAGAAGGTGACACACAGTTCATATGTGGGGCAGCTCTGGGTTTGTGCTGAGACTCAGAGCAGCTCTTACAAGGACCTGATCTCCCAGTGACATCCTGACTCCTTCTCTCTCTCAGCTCTGCTCAGCTTCAGAAGATGTAAATTTCCACCCATAAGTGAGATAAGAGCTGAGTAAGGGTAGCTGATTTGGCCACTCTTATTGGAAAAAAAAAAATGGGAAACAATATTGAAGCCACATATAATAAATAAAATGCAAATTAATAAGGGAGAATGAATAGTTTTCAGTTGTCAACACAGGGCAGCATTGGTTTTGTGACAAGTTTTTTCTTCTTTAAATAATCAAAATCAGTGTTGATATTTCTGGATGGGGTGTGAAGGAATATTAATGCATTTAAATACAGAGAAAAAGAGGAAATTCAACATTGTTATGAACCCAGTTTGGCATAACACACATAGCTTAGTATAAGTAGAAGAGTTCAAGTTCAGACCAACACTCTGTGCTTTGTTCATCATTGCTGCTCTCTCAGAGCCACAGACTGACATCTCTCCTCTGCCAACCTCAATGTTTTATTACATCTCAGATTCTTGCATTTTTTTTTCTTAAAGACCATGCTCCTGAAAACATGCATTATACAAGCATCTCAGCTTTCTCTTGCAGAAAATGAAGTTTCCAGACCTCACTGCTGCAGGACAAGGCTTGGAAAACATGAATCTCAAGTCAAACATAAAAGCCTCAGAAACCAGATGGAAACTCAGAAGCATACAACCATCTCTGTCTTTTTTTTTTTCTTTCTTTCTTTTTTTTTTTTTTAACACCCCCTTGCTTTTAAAGCTGTCATACAATTGTTCTGATACCTGACTCATGGTTTCTGAGTGCCCAGGGTTGGCAGTCCAGCTTCCTGAGATAAGAAGATTTGCCAGGAGAAGCCAAACAGTTCTGAGCAAGAGGCAAAATGAACAAAGCATCACCCCTGAGCTGTGCAGAACATCAGAACACAGGGATGACTCCTCCAGCCTTTGGAGCCAGGCTGTGTCTGCTCATGGCTCCAGGCTGCCTTCCCCTTAATGGTCCAATTGCATGAGCTGGGCAGGAAGGCTGTAAATATTTAACAAATGGGCCTAAGTCAGGAGCTGAGCTTGACTCGTTAGAGTCAAGGCAGGGTTCTCTTTAGGATGTAAATCCAAGAACTGTCTGGAGATGTTTCCATTGCCTGCAGAGGAAAACATCAGATGACCATGACTCTAATCTAAGTATACTAATTAAGTGCCTAAACTCAAGTTAGATGAGACCAGGCTGAACCCTCATGTCTTCAACAGCTTCCTTTTCCAAAAGAAATTTTTACAGCAATCATGAAGTGATTCTGCAACTAAGAGAAAGCTCTAAAAGACCACCTGAGCCAACTCACAGGAGAGTGTGCATAATCCACTACCACTCATACATATCTCATTTTTCAGGGTATGTCATGTAGATTAAAATCCATGCCTTGCACCTGCAGGACATTTTGAAAAAAAAAAAAAAAAAAAAAAAAAAAAAAAAAAAAAAAGAAGTCAATAAATTCCTCCAGGTGTGCATTAACACATGCATGGGGAAATTTATATACAGGGCTTACAGTGGTGCCTTTAAAAAACAGTCCCTTTATTTGGGTATTTCAAGCCACAAGCTATGGTGGTGGTTTGAGGGGTCTGAAGCTCCCCTTGCAGTGAGAAGCAGAGTCTTTGACTCAGGGTGCACTAAGATAGCAGGAACACACTTTCTGCTGCTCTCCATGAAAATCTCTCAGATTTTGTACACACTCCTCTCAGAGTCAGCTGGATTCAGCTGTGGGTCCTTCCACAAAGGCCAAGCCCTGGCAGCACATGCAGGGGTTGACCAAACATAATCTCCAGTTTCACTGCAGATATTTATGGTTCCAAAGACTGGAAACAAGAACCACACATTTCTCCATGCCCAAGTATCAAGGAGGGAAAGGTGTAGGAGTTGAGAGGAAAAGAGGTTTTGGAAGCCATGGGGATGATTAGGAAGAGGAGGGTGCTGTGATCACAGGCAGAGGGAAATACACAGATGTGAACAAATGCAACCCAAGATGCTGAACAGAAGCAAAAGGCTTCCCAAAGCCTGAAGTTTGGAAATACCAGAGCTAAAGTTGCTAGGGCAACCACAATTGGCCCCACTGTGTATAAGCTTTAATTAGGTAACCACAAACTATTTTTTTCCACAGGGCCTAGAGATCATTCCCAGTGCTGGGGCTGGGTGTGGTGCTGGGCACAGAGGCTGATGCCCCAGCAGTCCCACCCACAGCCAGGGACAGCTGCAGAGACAACCAGGTTTTCACAGGAGTAGAAAGAACAACCACAGACCCAACAAAGCCAAGTTTGTCCCTTGCTGTCTGATATCATGTAGGAAATTACTGATTCCTGTGTTTTCACAGCTGGTCATTAATTGGGGATTTCTTTGGATATGTGGCTTAATGAAATCGTTCAAGGCCAGGTTGGCTGGGGCCCTGAGCAACCTAATCTATTGTATGACATCCCTGCCCATGGCAGGAGGGTTTGAAGGTTTTTAAGGCCTTTAAGGTTTCTTCCAACCCAAACCATTATGACTAACACTCACAGGCCTAGAGAGGAACACTCATACTTGAAGCCAGAAGGTGCTTCAACATGGAGCAGACATGAGGCTGACCCTCCTCACCCTCCTCTGTGTCACAGCAGGCTTTGGACAATTATGTCCTCCTAGTAAACCCTCATAGAAGCACCAGAGGAAAGTAGTATCTTTCACACAATGAAACATGATTTTACTCTGGTTTTTCAAGCACTCTGATAATCTAAAGAAAACCATCTAAAGTACTCCTGAGTCTTTACTGTGCCACTGCTGTTACAATGGCATCAGTATCACCATTTCAATATTGCTGCTCAGCTCCAGCTCTAAAGGAGAATTTTGGATACACACACAAGTATTTGTGAAGCTGTTTTTGCTGACCCAGAGAGAAGTGTGTTATTTTGGACCTCCCTTTTGAACATTAACAAACTCAAATGAAGGAGAACCAGAAAGGAAGTAAGTGGCTCACACAGTAAATTTGCTTTTGAGAAGAAATGACTCAGCTGTTTTCTGCTCAAATGCAAACACACACACAAAAATATCCCTGCCACATTATGCAGAAATCACCCTTGTTTCAGCTGGAAAAATAAAGAGGCACTGGAGCATGATGAAAGCAGCCAGAGCCAGCCAGCTCCTGTGCCCCACGCTGCCCTCCCCCTCTGCTCTGCTCTTCTGCTCCTCAAATCTGACCCAAAGAAAAGGGTTTGGAAAACCAGAAGGGGAGGGGGATCATTCCTGGCCTGAAATCAGACTTTTGCTGCCAAGTTTCAGCCCAGAAGCAATTTCTTACAGCTGAGTTATAAAACTCTGGGCAGAAAAAGGCTGGGAAACAGAGAAGGGAAGAAGAGAGAGGGATTTTTGATGGAAAGGCAGGCGTGACCTTCACTTCAGCAGGCAAGTGGGTGATGCTGGAGTCTCCCAGGGGCAGAGAAGTCTTGCTCTAAGGCAAAAAGATGAAAACCATCTGACAACAATAAAAAAAATAAGATCTTTTCTTTCTTCCTTCCTTTTATTATTATTTGTTTCATTTCAGGCCATTCTTACTCATTTATTTGAGTTTCTTTAAAGTACCTGTCAGTTGAACCACTGAGTCATATAATCAGATATTGTCATTTTAATGGTGACAATGTTTCTTGAGCTGTGTTTTTTTTGTTTTGCCTTTGGCAATTATTGAAGACACTCCCAGAAGTTCAACAAGCCCAAGGTCTGTAGATATCAATTGTAGTTCATTTGCATAAAATCTGCTTCTTAAAAAAAATCTGTGTTTGCAAATGTTCTCTATCAAATGCTAAAAATCTGGACTTGTCTGACTTTAGACCAGTGGATCAAATACCAGGAATTAATCATTTTGTGACTATTTGAACAGTACTTGCAATTCATTCATTCTGATGCAAGTATATGTATGAAAAAGAAAAAATTACCACAGATACAAGGGAGTTGCAAAGTGACTTGCCAATTATCACACATAGAATTTTGGCAAATGGAGGAGGACCTGTGTCTCATCACAGAATACAGAGCTGTGCACTTTTTATCACTGCTCTGACCTCAGAAGAGTGTTTCCCACCCTTGTTAATTAATGGGTGTACTGTTCATTTTGCAACAAAATTTAAAACACACAAAGAAAAATATTCACAGAGTTTACTGCAGTGTTGTCACAATATTTTTTTATTTTCAAAAAAATAAAAAATAGTTGAAATGTTAATCATTTATTTGTTACTTTTATTTTGCTCCTGTTTTGCTTGTTTGCATTTTGAGGGTTTCTGTGTAGGAGTATTTTGGATGGGTGGAAACAAGGTTTTTAACATTTTGTGGAAACGCCTCCAGATATTCTGCACCACTCAACCTTGTAAATGGGTTTTGCTCCAGCATAAACTGCCTCATAGTGAGCTTGAGGTTGATCCATTGTGTCCATGTTGATATGCCCTCAAACTGACCTTCAGAAGACACCACAGTACAGGAACACAGGAATTCTGTCTTCAGGCCATTTATATCTTTGGTCTTGTGGCTTACACCACTGAGTATAAATATATCTATGGTTTAGGGAGTGGTTTACCAGAGATCAGCCACCAGAAGCCACTGGACAGTCAGTGATGATATCAGCTGTGAGGCAGACCTGATTTAGTTGAGAATGGAGATTTCTAGCTGCCAATGATCTTGAAATGTTGAGAAGTTGGATTGTGTGAGCACAGGTCAGGGCTTTGTACTTTTCATTTTACACACAGCTGCACCTTGAGGTACCAGGAGCACCAAGAGAATAGACAAACAGTGTCTTGGGTGTTGAACAGTTAATTTCTATTCTGTTTTGACAATATTGTGAAGGGCTTTTAGTGTCCCTGGATCAGTTTGGGGAACTACTTGCAGAAGGGACTTACTCATTCTTGGACTTTGAGGAAGCAGTGACTATACTACAGCCCATGGAAAAACCAGTTCAGCTGATGCTCAGGAACCTTCCTGCTCATCTGCTGATAGCTGCTCATGTCCACGGTCATGTGAGAGCCACTGACTGAGGCCTGAGTGAGAAATGTAAAGGAAATTCTCAGCTTGCAGTAACTGGGATTATGAATCATGAAAATATCCATCCAGACTTGACATATTTTTTAAAAGACCCTCCAGTGCATCCTGCTGCACAGGAGACACTGGTGTAGCTGATTTCTTTTATACTGTCTAAAAATAGTTCACAGATTTGTATCTTCTGGTCTGTGTCAGAATTAGGAATGGGGCCAAACCATATCCAATTACCAAGTTACCACTAATGCTGGAAAATATGAAAAAAATAAAATCCAAATTTATCCTTGGATTTCATTTTATTACACAGTTTTGCCAAACCACATTTACATAGCTCACAACTTGAAAAAGAAATAGGTCTAAAAAATTTGAAGAATTTGCAGAACTGGAGTCCCAATTTTGTGCACCACCTCAGCCAGATCTTCAAATGCAGGGAAGTATGCAACTCCCACTGCAGTCATTTGAAGGCAGTTGGGTTCTGAATGTCTTAGCTATTTAAAAACTCTGAACTTCAAAGATACTAGATCTTACATTTTATGCAAAATCAAAAATTGGGCTTGTATGAGACTTGTCCTGTCTGAAATTATTTAACTGGCATCATCCTGCTGTGAACAAGAATGGATATTTGATATGAAATTACATGTTCCATATTTTTTCCATTGGAAAACTGAAAATAAAGCCACTCTAACTGTTTTATTTATAGTGATGATGCTTAGACTACCTTCTGTGCAGTTTCATGTTCATATCTCAGCTGATGTAAGCTGGTCTCAGTCTTGGACAGAGGTTGCAGACTGGACACCTCAGTGAGTTCTAGAGACTTGCATGGTCACTGCTTGCAACTCAGATTCTTCATGGGGTTTTATGGGAGTTTCTGGGGGGATTTTTTGGGTGTTGGATTTTTTTTTTTTTTTTTTTTTTTTTGAGGTTTGGTGCTAGTTTCACATGCAAAATATCCAATCCAGGGTGATGGTTTGCCTTTGCAGCTCTGTCAGCTTTATAGAAAGTCAGCAGTCTCTTCTTAAACCAAACCCAAGATGTAGTTAAAAGTGAAATGCTGTGCAGAAGGCTAAAGGAAATGCTTCTGTCTGCTTCTAGATTATTCAGTCAAAAATCATTTTTAGGTTATCTGGCCACTTCCCAGCCTTTCCTAAATGGAAAACTCAGTCAGCCCTAACTCTACTCCTTGTAGATGTTTGTCACCGAGGTGAAATCAACTGGAAAGATGCAGGACCAGGGACTGTCTGCCAGGAGGCAGGGTTTTTATCCCACTCCTACACATAAAGCCATAAATCATATTCTGCCATCAGATCATTATTTTTCTTCTGTTTCTTATAAACACAGCAGCAGCATCAAATGAAATATGAACCTTCCAAGGCTGTTGGATTTCCTTGTATGTACTGTAGAAGGCAACATTTGCAGACATATGGCATGCAGGCTTCTCTTAGAGAAGCATTTTGAAAACTGAACTAGTACATTTTTGAGTCCAATAATTGTAGGTGGTCTGGGTTACTAACCCTAAATCACTTCAGTGGTAACTATTTCTCCTAGTCCTACACTTCAGTCTGCATGACATTATGTTTGAAAAAGTTTTATTAAATAGATATCTCAAATATAATCTCCTGAAATGAACTGCAAAATATTATCTTCTGGGTGCATGTCTCTTTTTTTTTTTTTCTGGTTTTTTTTTTTTTAGAATTGCTGATTTGCTTACCACACCCAGGAGTATGTTGGTCAAGCACACACCACTTGCAGTGCTCTGGTGAGCAATCTGGATCTACTCTCATTCCTTCACCAATTTCTATTTCCTCCTCATTTTTTGCCTCTTCCTTTGCCACAGAAGTATTGTTAATATAATGACAAAAAATTTCTCAGCACTTTAGTTGTTATGAGAGGAAGAACATGGAATAACCTCAAATATTTTGTTTGTTTTGCTTTTTGATTTACATTTGTCCCCCTATCTACAGAGAGAGCGAGAAGTTGAGGTCTATACACATATATTCATATCTATAGATAAATATACATTCTACATATTTAATAATTTCTTTTATGTGATTGACTATTGAGTTACCCTCTTCTGTGTTGCATAGGCCTTTTTGGAAACTGCATATTTCTGGCACAGCCATGGAACAGGACAAAGGAAGAACTGCTTTAATTTTCTCTGGTACAAGGATCTGTATGGGTACAAGCCCAGAGACTCTAAAGGGTGATGAGGATTGTTGTGGCAGGCAAGTGAATGTGAAAAGCTTTGTGAAAAGACGAAGAGGCAGGATCTGTCCACATGGGACCTTGTGTGTGAGGGTGGCAACATCGTCCTGACAGCAAGCACATCCAAAAATCCTCCTATGAGCCTTCAAAAGCTTTGCTGCTTGCATGCCTTACTCCTGGATGCCCCAAGCTCTGCCCCTGGATGCCCCAAACTCTTCCCCTGGATGCCCCAAACTCTTCCCCTGGATGTCCCAAACTCTTTCCCTGAATACCCCAAGCTCTGCTCCTGGATGCTCTAAGCTCTGCTCCTGGATGCCCCAAGCTCTGCTGTGAGCAACACAAGGGCAGGACACAAGCTCAGAGACAGCTCTCTTACAGCTTTGGAGGCAGGGCACCCCTAAACCACACCTGTAACTGCACATCACATCCACTCAAAGTAATTTTTCAGCTTTTGGAGAACAATTTGGGTCTGCTCTGCAAAGGGTAGCCACATTCAAACCATCTGTGAGGAAGGGCCCTTGTCCCCTGCTCTTCCCCAGATCATGTTCAGGGAAGGTTTAAGAGACAGACCATTCGAGCCAAGCCATAACAGTGACAGGGTCTGGCATTTTCACAGCACAAATGATCAGGTTCCAGTTCCTAGAACTGTTCCTGACACCATTTAAACTACTGGTATGAAGACAGCCCCCACCTTGCCCCAGCCACAGTGAGGTATGTGGTCAGGAGCAGCTCACTCTAGCCAGAATCCCTCCCTGTGTGGCAGCTGTGACCCATCTACAGCAGCTCTGCTCTGAGGACATCCTTTGTGCTGAGCATGCAGCAGGTTTAATCACACTGTGCAACCTTTAACATGATTGCATTCATATTTATTGCTGCACTGACACAGACAGCTCAGCTACTCTGCTGATGGATACCCTCATACATTAGCTCAGCTAGAAACCTGATTTCCTGCCTCTGAGTGAGCTGAGAGATGCTCTAGACACTGATACAAATGTCTTATAACCCAGCTATAGCATACCATTAGGATAATTGTCTGGAGAGCAGGTAGTGCCAGATTGATAGTCCCTGTTCCATTTGCCAGCAGCGCAGGTGCAGATGCTATTAACAAATGCACCCAGGCCTTTTTAAAGCACTGCTGAGCACTCTGCTCCAAGGCTAACCTTCAGCAAGGAGTTCCTGCAGTTAATTATTCACTGTGTCAGTACAGATAAAGTGCCCAAATTAGAATTAATAAAATGCTGGAAAGTTAACCCTGAAGGGAATATCTAAGAGAGGGATGCTACACTGACAAGGGGATTGAGTAGATGACCTAGTAAGAAAAATTCTAGTCCCTTTTCTAATTTCTGTTTTAAGACTTTACCAGATGCACTCAAATCCCAAGCACATTACATGCTTTGAAGTATTCATCCAGCCCTGGGTGCCTCTCAAATCAATTTTTTTTCTGGGTATAGTATTCCTCACTGTTGTCTCTTTGGCCTTGTTGCTGCTGACAAGACTGATGTGTGCATTCACACCCAATTCCACTCAATTAACACTCACTGTTTGTGCTTGAGTGTTCATAGTGAAACAGCTTCAGGAAACACTTTGGAAAAAGCACAAGATCTTATTAGTTGTTTACATTTCTTTGTCCTCAGCCCACCTCTGCTTTTAGTTATGTCTGCAAAATTATAAGTACTGAAAACTAATGAAGTAAAGACCATAAACAGAAGTGAATGATTGAAAGGCCTTCTTCACACTGAACTCTGAGATTTCAAGTGGTGTTTAAAATTCAGACAGAGCTGCCACTGTATTATCTTCTGCTCACTCAATCCTTGATCATGAATTGGAAGCATTCATTATTTACCCACATCTGTGATTCATAAACCTGTTTATTATGAAAGGGATTAGACATTTCCCTCATACAAATCCCATTATTCCATTGGATTTGTAGTCATACCATCCTTCTCCTTTGAAAATGCTGCTCTCTGTTCCTTTGGTAACATTGAGCAGTTGCTGCCATTTAGATAGACACTGAATAAATTCCACATTTCAATGGCCCTTCATGAAGTAGCTGCACTCAGTCACACTGTTGTTCATCTCACCATCCACTTGCGTCATGTAAAGTAGTGGTAAAACCATACAGAGTACAATGAAACACCTGAGGGTCCTTCCTTCCTCCCCAACATCTGGTGAGGAAAATCAGACCTCAGACCAGGAGTGTGGATCTGCCTGGACCACAGAAATACCACAGCTGGTGTCCCCTGACACACACTGGGGGCAAGACATAGTCCACAGACTGCAGGGGAATTAAATATTGGTAAGACAGTGATGATTATAGTTAGAGTGAACAAAGGATGAAGAAACATCACTGATGATCAACAGCATGGCAGACCTGGGAGTTGTCCTTAGAAAATGAGCTAACAGTTCTTTCAAGCAGCAAAAATAGGCCAACAAACCATACCAGGTTTTTTCATCTGGTGGGAGTTTTGTGGTATACACCTTTCCAAAGGCAGATATTTGGAAGGTAATTATTAGAGCAAGTATCCTTTTGAAATGCAAATTTTTTGTGCAAATGTCCCCAGAGAGAGCACAGATCTGAGATATTATTATTATTATTATTTATTGTTGTTGATATTGATATTGTTATTCTTGTTGTTGTGTTACTCCTGGATTGAATGGGATGGCAGCACACAGAGTAACAGGGAAAGATCTCTTAGCAAAGTGCAAGGAAATATGGTCAGTCTGCCAATAGTCTTGTTTTTCCCTTATTACATTGTCTCAGGAAAAACTGCTAACATTTAGCCTGGGTTCAACTGCTTCAAGCACTGCTGCAGGCCCCCAAAAGCAGACCTGGTGATGCTGCTCCCTGCATTTCCAAGCACACCTTTGGCTGCAGGTGAGAGCTGGGCTCTGCTGCTCTGGTCAGCCAGCTCTGTGCAGCCACCACAGCTCTCCCAGCAAGGCAGCAGATGTCTCCTGGGACCAGAGCCATCTCTGCCATAAGTCATTTGGTTTCCCTGAGGTAGGACTGCAGCTACACTCATCCCAGGGGTCTGGACCTTGACTGCTCCTCTGCATTGCCATATGCTCCACTACAATTGTGAGCTGCAAAGTAACAAACAAATATGCAGCTTAAACAAGGCTGCTGTGTGTGGTGTTATTTCACTTAAGGATTAGGTGAATCCACTTCACTGGAGAAGGCAATCTCTCACCATATGCCCATCCAGACCCCCGAGGGGCTGCAGGGCAGGAGAGAGGGCTGTGCTGGAAGGTGTGTGACAGTGTGCCCCTGTTGCTAATACCTGGCTATAACAAATGGCACTTAGAGAAAAATACCTATATTTAAACAAGGCCTCTTTGGGTAAATACCAGAAATCCAGCAAGGACTACCCTGAACTCTCAGAGAAGGAGCCTTGAACACCCATGTCAAAATTCCCACTGTCATCAGTGAGCCCAGAGCATCATCTTCAGACTCATCTATTTCAATATACAAATTCAGAGCAATGAAATCTTAAAAAGTGAATGACCTCAGCTCCTGATGTTTGCATCTCTGAGGCAGCACTTATTTACCTAAAGCTCTCCTTCCAGTCAGAAAAGAAGCAATTAGCACAAGGAGTATCACCCACAGAGTCAGGCATATATATATATATATGTCACTGAGCATCAAGCTATGACCACCAAAGTACTGGGGCTCCAGAAGACAAACAGGCAAACATTGCATTTGCTTTTGAGACAGGAACATAGCAAAAATCTCCAACCAGCCTCAAACTAAAAATCCCCAAACTTTGCAACCAATAATAAATGGCAGAAAATACCAAGATAAAAATTATTAGTATGTCAGATGGTAAAATTGCAATGCATGTGAGGAAGAAAAGGTTAACCTGTGTAACTACCATAAAGACAAGTGACACTGAGAGTTTCATAGGCAGAAACTATATTCTTTATGAAACCAATCAGAATAATGGGTGGACAGGAGGCAGCCAGACTGATGGGCACACAGCCCTCCTTCAGTGAACTAGTGCAGTTGCTTTTCATGGGCACTACAATCACACCTCAGGCTTCCAGAGTGTGCCAGGTCTTACTCATCTCCTTTCAGCCTGACTTGGAGCTGTGCAAAGCTTCAAACTATTATCTGAGATACATCTGTGATTCCTTTATAGCTATACAGAGTGAAGTCTTGGTGGGAAACTAGTCAGATATTCCCTCTATGAGGCAAAAGGAAGGGCAGAATCTTGATTCTCTCTCCCTAAAGTGCTGTTCTGCACAGTTAGCAGAAACAAAACATTATTTATGTCATTAGCAATGGCATATTTTACTCTGAATTCTTGAAGGAAACCTCTAGAGAAATGAAGGGAAAATAAAAATAATAATTTCTTTGGAGGAGAGAGAGATGCTTCAAAATTGAAAAACAAGTGCTGGGCATGTTGCTCTTATAGGAACTATTTATCTTGCATCTGCTCCCTTAACTTTCTCTCGAGCTCCAATTTTGTATGAACACAATGTGTACATGAAGGATAAATATCCACATGAGTCCAATAGCCCAAGAGTCATAGTTTACTTCTCTTTAATTTTGTTTTTCGTCTCATCATGCAGTTCTACTTACCTTATGGGCCTGACTTCAAAAACTGAGCTGGTGGAGGGACAGAAAGCCTTTCTGCAACTAGCACAATAACACTTAGTGTCTCAAAATATATCCCAAACACATCCAAAATCTTTCAGACATAGAAGAGTGGTCTTAGTATTAAAGGAACTTGGTTCATTACAGCTAGAAAAGATTTTTTTCCCATCAGATTCTACTTAGTTGGCTGTAAGATACTCATTGAATTATTTCACATAACAGTATCACAAAAACATGGTAGGTATGAAAACAGTAAACAAATGGCACTGATTTTTGTCTCATTTACTTTAGTTTCACAGCACTTCAGTTCACTTTGCCAGTTTTTTATCTAATATAAATCAATAGGTTTCTACTGCAACCAATAGCTCCAGAGTGATTTCATCAATAGATGTTTAGTGAAACTACTGCTATTTGTGCCATAGTAAATAGGTAAACAATCAGGTTCCATATTTTATATTATATTTCTCCTTATGAAAAAATATTAATAATAATATATTAAAAATGTTTCAGAGAAGTAGGAATGGACAAATGCAGAACATTCAAGGATTTCTTAAGCAGGAAGATAAATATATTTTACTGTGTACAATAATTAGCACTAATAACATTCTCAGCACTTCCAGGGTACTGCTCACACAGCAGCTTGGTAATAGCTGGTTTTTGTGTCTTTCTTCTTCCAGTGCCCCAAACAGTTTGGGTCATATTTTGTTGCATAAAGATGAAAAAATTAATTTAGATTAAATGTGTCAACAGAGGATAGTTCCATCAGCAAAGTGCAGTTGTCTCATCTGAGCCTCTACAAGATTTCCAGCAGAGAAATGCCCATTTGCTCATTTCCCTACTCCACTCCATGGAGCTCTGTAGGGTAGAGATAATTTTCTTGTGCCTCAGTATTGCTTTGATTCTAAAAGGCACAGGCATGGATTAAGGAAACACCCCAGCTGAGCAGCTGTTATTTGTGAATCTATCCTCAGGCTAATCATACAGCTAAAGCTCTAATAAAGCAGTGAAACTGGAGCCTCAGTGCTGGCAGGGCAATTTTTGGCATGAATTGCAACTTAACCAGAAAGGTAAAATGCAAAAAAAAAAAACTGAGAGGGTATTTATTTTAAAGCTGTAAGACGTTGTTGTTAACAAACCAGATAGTGAACCTCTTACTCATAATTTGATTTAAAAAAAATAAAGGCAGAGCAACCCCCAAAAGGCTGAAATTTCAGGTACTTTGGTGAGCGTCCACGAGAGATATTTTTCTGTTAAGGTTTGAAGTAAATACAGCAAGTCATTTCTGAAACAGCATCTATAGTCTGAAAAGCATGTGTTCAGAAACAGTCCTTATTTGAAAGGTCTGCTCCCCATGTTCATGGGGCAAACAACGTTCTTGTAGAATTTCTGTACCTACAAGTTAAGGGGAAATAACCCCAAAAAACCCCAAAGAAACAACACCCATTAATTTGTAAAGTGACTATACTTGATCTTATATCATCAGGAGTTCAAAATTCCCAACATCACTTTTCCAAACAGTTCTTTTTGATCTTCACAATCAAAAGCTGAAAATTTATCTTGCCTTCCCCCAGTACCTTTCTACCAATTATAACTCAGGAAGCTGTAACAAATTTTTGAATTTGTGGACAAAACCTGACAAGCCCTAATGAACTAGTATGCAGCATTTACAGGTTTTCATGATAAAAAGAAAATAACAAAGCCATACATTTCTACTTTGGTCTTTTACCTAGGTGAAGGAAAAAAAAAAGTAAGGAAACTATATGTTTTAGAAATTCCCTAGAGGGGCACTGCCACCTGTTTATTCAGTGGCTGCAGAGTTCTGACAGGAGGTAGAAGGTTGGAATTCAGTTCTTACTTCCCTCCCAGAGATCAGAACCTGAAGGAAGTTATTTTATTGCACAGGGGAATAGTCTGCTGGGAAATACTTTGTGTTTTGCTTTTTTTTTCCTCTGTAGATCTTGTTCTACTCTATATAGAATATTGAAATATTCATTAGGCCAGAGAGAACAACTCTATATCATGGTGTTTAGGACCTGCAGTAGAGAGACAGGACATCACTCTCATGAATATTTCAATATTATAAACAAAGTAGAACATACTCTATCAGAGGTATTGAAAAAACATTTCCTCTGTCTCCATCCTGCACTAGGGGATACCAAACAGTCTGGAACTTGGGGGCTGTTCCTGGGAAACTAAGGTGGGCTCAGATCTCATCTGGCAGATGAGGAAACTAAAGCCTTCTGTTTTGCATTTTGAATGAGTCCCCGTCAGATGAACTATTGAAAGACAGGAGACAGGTGGCTTTTAATCAACTCATCCATCTTTATGTATCTCTTTTTCTTTTCTGCCTCTCACCTTCAAGAATGACAAGCTCATCCTGACTTTTGGAGCAGTTCTAAGCCCACTGAAATGCCACTTTTTGGCAAAACACTTAACAAACAAAGCTTACTCAAATCTGAGCATATTTGATTATATTTATGTTTTTCACAGCTTTAGGCTCATTTCTAGGATTATACAAACCATGTCTAGGCTTCCTTCTCCATCTCCTCAGACAGTTCTGATTTGTTTCTGATTTGGTGGAAAAGTAGATGCATAGGTTGGAGGGAAGGAAAAGGGTGCATAGGAATCTAAATACTTCTCAATGTAATTTAAAAAAAATCTATTACAACAATATTGATCTGACTTCTGTGTTACAGATTTACAGCTGAAATTGTAAGTTACTAGAAGCTATGCTACACTGGAATTTGTACATGATTATTAAAGTCATAGGATTGGTAGCTGAAATAAAATTCAAGTGAAATGCATAAAAAAAGTCCTAACCATGACTACATATCTGTGTAAGGAAAAAAAAAATAGGAAAAAAAAACAAAAACAAAACAACGAAAACCAAAACACAGAAAAAAATCAGCATGCTGTGTTGAGCAATGTTTTCTGATTTATGGGTGAGTCCACTCTGCAGGCACAGCATGGTATTTCTTCACACACTATATGGAATGCAGTCCTTTCTTACTTGAAAAGCTGGGCTGAGGAAGAAGAATTTAGGCCAACCATTTAATTTTATTGTGAATTTTGCTCTTATGACTATACATTATAACATGGGGGCATGGATAAAGTCAGGGAAGAACTGGAACAGATGAGCCTTTGGAGGTTCAAAGCTTTAACTTCCCAGGCTCTGAATGATAGGCATGCTTAGACAGAACAAAATTTCTTTTGTCATCTCCTGAGCTGAGAATATCCCTTTAGCTGCCTGAGAAAAATAATGTTTGGAATATCTCTGTGTGATATTACATTGCTTATATTATTTATTTTGCCTGAATTTGTTCTGTAGCAAGCATTCTGGAAGTAATGCAAGTAAAATAACTCAGAAAGGAATGACATAAATGCAGTGAACTGTCATTGCATATAGCTTCAAGAAATACTTTCCACATACATCCACCTAGTTTTCTTCAGTGCAGTTGTCACAGGAGAGTTTGCTAAGGATCCTACACAATGGAAATTTCAAACACATCTTTCTACTGCAGTTTATTCACCAAAGAAGAATCCCAGGCTCCTGAACACCCAGGGAATCATTGATGTTCTGGGAGGCAGGCTGTCACATAGAGGCAATGAGCCTGTGTGTGTGTTTCTGCCCCTCACAGACACACACACAATGATTCAGGCTACACCTGCATCCACAAGTGATGTGGTGCAACAGGAGCACCAGCTTATCCTGTTGCAAATTGCAACCATCACAAAGCCATTTGTGCTAAGGACAGCAGCTATTCCACGTGAATCATGGGGTTTTACTTCAGGACAGCTCTAATCTTGTCCTCAGGGCAGAACTTTCAGCTCCTGGAGCATATTGGTGCTTGGCTGCCTGCAGCACATTTGGCTGGATCTGGCTCATGCACTCAGAGAGAAATGGTGCAAACCAAAACTGGAGAGTGGGACAATCAGGACAGTAAAAAGCACAAAGCTTGAAGCTAAAATCATGCCTATTACTAACTTCAGACCCATTGTTTCTACACTGCTGTCTGAGAAAACCACACCATAGAAACCATAGAAACCTTCAAGCCTCTTTCTCAGAGCAGCAGATAAAAACAAAGACTGTTCCAAGCCACCAAAGGCAGGACCACAGAGGGCATGACAGTCTGGGTGCAGCTGCCATGGCAGCTGTGAGCCAACCTGGATGCCTCTGTGATGGCAGTGGTACAGGCTCTACCAAAATTGAGCCCACTCTGGAGTCACTTCATCACTTTGAAGAAGCAATTTAGACAATCTGCTAGGACTACACAGGTGCATGGGGCTGGGGGCTCAACCATCCCACTTGGCCAGAGATGTTAGGATGAACCTCAAATCAACCCCAAGTGTATTGAAAGAGAATATTAAGATTTAATCATATTACAATGACCTGAGAGATGTCCAGTGGCAGACAGGTGGTGACAGTAGATGTAAACTGTGATCTTTACTTATTTGGTGGTTGTGCTGAAGGACTCAGTTCATACACTCACAAACATCTCACTCCTTGCAATGCCTAAATTGAGGGATATGGGACAGTCCCAGGGTTAGGACAATACCCAAAAAATTGCATTTTATGTGGCTATCAAATCCTTAGGAAAATTCAGATGGCTTTGGTAAATCAAAACATCTCACCAGGTTCACTGGAGGTGTTAACACATCTGTTTTTATACCCATACACAAAGATAAAACTCCATAATGCTCAAATTTTCCACATCAGGACGAAAGCATATCCAGGTTTCCTTCTGCAGTTGTACCTCAGCCATGGGAAATGCACTCTTCCACCACTCAGGTGTTATCAGAACCAGATCCCATAATTGTTTGATTCAACATTTAAACTCAGCTTCTAATGATACATCAAAAAGCTACAAAGGAAGGACTTTACTTGAAATCCTCAGTTATAAAAGCAAATTGTCCTAAAAATGCACCTAAGCCTTTTGGGGATGGAGCCTACATCTTGGCAGGCTCCACAGGATTGCAGCACATTACAATAGCTCCTCAACATAAATAAAAATAATCTAGATGATTTTTCGGTGTCTACACGTCTCCCACAGCATGGATCAGACCCAACTGGCCTCCTGATGACAGTGTCATGTAAATATTAAATATTAATAGTACTGTTATTGTTAATTTGGCAAAATGTGATACTGTGTAAAGCAAACTTTGTCTCTTTTGGCTGTGCTGCAACAAGGAAAACACATGTTCTCAACATTTCTATCTGGACAGCTTTCTTTTACAAATGTTTGCTTTTCTTAAATTAACATAGATGAGTGGGTTGGGGAAGGGGGGGATGGTGGTGGGGGGGTTGTTTTTACCTGAAGTCTTTCAACCCCTTTTTTTGTGAGTCACATTTACACCTACTGGAAATCTGGGCTTAGGTGACACTTGTCTCTAATTCAGAAACAGTCTCTTATTCATCAGATAAAAAACAGGAAAAGCTGTCTAAAACCATTCCTGTCTTTGGCTTTTGTAGGTTTTTTGTGCAATTCCTGTCATAAATGTAGGTCAGAGACTGAAGGTAGTGGCTGGAGCAATTAAGTGCTCTATTTGACACAACTGCAGATCAAATAAAATACTTGAGAGTTTAACCATTATATACACACATTTATTTTTATGCTTTCTGTGTGCTATCAATATGAAATATTTACTTGCTTGCAATCTGGAGATACAGTATCATCAGTGAGAAATAATCCACATTAATATGGCTATCAGGATATTTGCCAGCATCCTCTCTTCTTTAGCATTAAAAAATGTTTCTACCTTATCCCTTCCTCAATGTATTTGAATCTTGAAAAGTGAAATAAAGACAGGAAGAAGTCTGAAGGAGGTATGTATAACACTCTCTAAGGACATGTGGTAGAGTATGAATTGCACTCTTAGATAGTTCTGCTACTAACAGCTTGCAAACAGCTCTTAGTAGCAGAGCTATGGAAGCCGAAATGTTATTAGTTCACACAGCAGAAAAACATGAGGTTTTGCTGGCCATTTCATTTTGAGTGGGGAGACAATGAGAAATCAACAGGAAAATGCAAGGAGAACTGACCTCTAGAGAGAAAATGGGATGGCATTATGAGGAAGCACAAGCATGAGGAGAGCAGAAGCTGGTATTGACTCTGTGTTCAGAGCTGGCTGCTGAGTACTGGTGAGAGGACAGTGGAAAAGTCCTTCAGTGTCTCACTGGGGAAAAGGGAAGAAGCAGCAATATTTTTGGAGGTAGGTGGTGGGTTAATCAGCTGAGACAATGCTCTGGCACTTTGTAAACATGATGAGACAGATGCAACTGCCCAAACTGGGTGCCCCATGAGACATCCAGAAACAGCAACTGGAGGCAAGCAGCCATCCAAGGGCATCTCAAGTAGCCCCAGACACTTTCCTGACAGTAGAATAGCCAGTCTTATGTGCCTGCATGTGAGGTAGATGGATAAAGAGGTAGATGGTTGAGGAGGCTGATGTGTCCAGTGTTATTTTAGGTTCTGTGCAGTATCTGCCTTTTAGCACCCTAGAGGTTTTTCCAGCCTAAATTGTCATGATTTTATGCCTGTCTGCTCTCTGTTTGATGCTTGCTCTCTGTGATATTGTGATATGATATGATTTAGTGGGCACGGTGGTATTCAATCAAAGGCTGGACTTCATAATCTTGATGATCCAGCCTGTGATTGTACAATTCCATACTGGCCAATCCACTGCAGATGTGCCAGCTATCAAAGGGGGTCTCAAACAGCACTGAACTTGTTTTAAACAGCAGGGTTCTCCTTCCTTATCACTACAGGCAATCTGAATTGCAAAAGGAGCTTCTCAACCATTCTGTTTCAAAGTGAGCACTGAAAATTGGCCAGTAAGAGTTCTTTCAGGTCTCTCACTGCACCTTCATTGACTATAATGTTATCTTACACATCTCATGCATATGTAGACTCCTCCAGGTAATGTACCTTTAAGTCTTTAACTCTGGAGAGTTAAATTAAGGAAAACAGAAGTTTGGAGAAATTAATCTAAATCTGGGGCAGTTCTTGGAATATTTGAGTGCTGCTGATGTGCTGAAGGGAGAGGGCCAGGCAGCAATGATGGGTTACAGTAAAAGCTGTTAGAGAAGCACGGCACAGCCTGGGTCAATTGGCTTGCCTGATGCAGGCTCACGCTCCCTGGGAGAGCAGGCTGCCAGCCACGCTCCCAGCCCACCCACCACTGCTGCAGGACCAACAACTCATTCATTTCCATGCAAACAGCACTGTCAGCTGCACAGCTCATCCCACCAACAATAAACACCAGCACAAGGCGGTGAAAATGGAGCTGTGTGTCTTTGAGATGCAAAACGCCGTGCAACTGCGCTAAAACCATCAGATGTGCACAAAGCCTCGGTAAGAAACTCACAAAAAGCATTGCCAGGGGTTTGTAGGAGCCAGCATGAGGCAGGATGATGCAGACCCTGATGTGGCAAAGCAGACAGTGAATGTCCTCAGGGTGAGACAGCAGCCACGGCAGGTCAGCTCTCTAATGGACAGGGGCAAAGACAAGGAACTGAGGCTATAAATAAGCTTCTCTTCAGCCAATGAGCCGTGAGAAATGCACCGTGTACTCACTGAGGAAGGAAGTCACAAGGCTGCAAAAGAAAAAATGGATTGTTACATCTCTGGAAACTAGTACAGACTGCCTCCAACAGCAGTGAAAGCCTGGCAGACGCTTGGGTATCTGCACTGACCCAAAACCACAGAACAGAATCACAACCAAAAAAAAGTGTCACTGCTGATTACCAGTGAGTGAAGCCAGAGCACTTGGGCTGTTCAAGGCAGAACTGCCTGCTGATGATTGCATCAAGACGAGTCTTAGGGGAAGTGCTGTGGATAATGAATTTCTCTGGGCTTGTGTTTTAGTCTCAGAGCCACAGGAAAGGTCTGGTGAATGTTGAATCACTACCAGCAGCATTTACACGTTTTTCACAGTGCAGTCAAGAGTTTGCAGGATTAGAGGAAAGTCTCTGAGCAGGCTTTAACATAGCTATAATCTAATGGGACGAATGTACAAACAGTTGGCATTTGGGAATTACATGGCTGGACAAATCACAGGGAGTAAATCCTCCTGAATGCCCAGCAATACACAGAAAGAGCAAAGCATGAAAAAAAAAAAAAAAAAAAAAAAATCCCATCTATCAGATTCCAGCCAGGTTCTTGGAAAAGACCAAAACAAATTTAAGAGGGGAATTGCATCATGAGAGAGAACTTTCCCAGCTTCTGGTAGGTGGATAATTTGGAAGCCATTCAGGCAAAACTCCAGTGGGGAAACAGAAAACACATTTTGCAAGATATGACATAACCAGGTCCCGCACTCAGACAATCAAGCACATGACACAGTAGCAGAGTTTAAGTGACTCAGCACTCCAGGAGAATTTTAATACAAAACCTCTTCCCCTGGGTACACACAAAGCAATAGAAAAACCAGATCAGCACTAAATAGCCTGAGCTAAACATTCATCTGGACAAAAGAACAATCATGCAGGCAAATCTGGCAGGCTTATATGAAACAGCAACTGGCTTGGGACAGCAGATGAAATGAAACCAGTAGCAATAGAAGAGTAATGGCAGGGAGCTGGAGTCTTTGTAGAGCTGAGGTGAAGGCCAGGAAAGCCTGCAAGGCACCCAGCAATCAGATGAATAGAGGAGATGGGAGGGATGAGAGGAGAAGGCCCAAAGAAGGGAGGTACTGAGCTGCCTGGGACAGCAGAGACACAAATCCTGCACTGGCAGGAGGCACATGCTGATACTGGCAGCCTTCTTCTCAGAGACCTGTGCATGAGGAGGGCTGCATGACTTAGGTCACTGCAAATTGGCTGCAAAAGAAATAACCATGTATCCCAAACTTCAAGTTAGAAAATGCTTTAAAATTTGAAAAAGAAATTAAATGGAGTAGGTAGTACAATATCTGTCATAAAGCCAGAAGGAGAAGCACAGCTCACAAGAGCATGTGTTTTGAAAGGGTCACTAAAGGAGGCAGGCTGGGTTCATGTGACTGGGGAGCTGAGCCAGAGACAGGAAGACAAAACCCTTTTGGGACATCTGAGAAGGTCAAACAGAAACATAAACCTCAATCTCAGATCCCTTTTTCTTTCCTTTCCTTCCCATATTCCATCCTAGGTCGTGCATGTTGTGCTTCCCCTCTAAGTGCACCCACAAACTCTGTGGGTCAGGACACCAAGGAGGCATCACATATTGCCCTGGGAATCTGCAGTCTCTATTCTGCTGCTAAAAGCCTCAGCAACACATTCCTTTTAGCATTTCTTCTGCTTCACACTGTGCAGGGACACATCAGCACTGTTCTTCTTAATCTCCTTTTGCTCAAACATCCCCCCTTGCTCAGGCACATTTAACTGCTTATTAGCCCACCACTACCTTAAGGTCAATCATGATTATGTCGTTCAAAATTTCCGAGTGCTTCTTTCCTATTCGCTACCCACACCATACAAAAGACTAATTAACCCACCAGGTTCTCATTAAGTGGTATTCCTTTACTCTCCTCCAGGACCACCAGCTGTGCTGCAGATTTCCTCTGAGTTTAGGAAAAGAACAAGATTCATTATTAGAAATGGATTTTTTTTTTTTTTCCTTCAGTGTGTCTCAGGCCCACAGTCAGGTTTAAAATAGCAGCCCCCCAGACTCTGGGGCTTGGGTCAGGATTTAGATAGACTCCTGCAGGGGATGGGGTTGATATTTCAGCAATTCTTTGGGGAGTGAAGAGAGGATCCCATCATGAGACCTGAATTTCTACCCATATGCTCAGGTTGGAGAAAAAAAAGCATTTTATTCTTTCACAGACCACGATACATTAGATAGTGCTGCTCAGGGACTCTGCAGCTGATGAGCTCTCCAGCTCTTGGGCAACTCTTCTACCACTTCAGAGCTCATGCTCACCAATTCACTTGTTTTCCAGAGGAAAAACTAGAATACTGACACCAAAACAGAGAAGGATGCTGAGCCCAAAACAGCCTCAATTTACCCATCCTTTAGGTGGTTAACAGCTTCAGACCCACCCAGGATGTAGCAATTCCTGCATCTGGTTTGGGCACCCATTCCTCACCTACCAGCTGCCTGGAGGAGGATCTCTCACCTCTGTCAGAATCCTGCCCAGCATCTGAACTCACACCCAAACTTCAGGCCTGGCAGCACAAAACTCCAGGACACTAAAGTCCTCTGGTCTGGCAGACCAAAATTTTTGATCCTTATACTTACGTTGGTGGTGAACAAATTCGACACCAGTGTGTGGGGAGGTGCTTCAGCTCTGAACAGGCTTTAAAAACAGAAAAACAAAACAAAACAAAACAAACAAACAAAAAAAAAGCAACAAAAAACCCCTTTAAAATTGCTTATTCAAAGAATAATGTCTCTCAATAACTTCTAAGTGTCTCTGATGTTGTTTGCAACCAGCCCAAGAAAGAAGGTTTCCTAATTTCTCCATCAATGCCTGCCCTTTGAGGGATGTTAAGATTGTAAAGGAATGCTTATTCCTCATTTAAAATACCACTGATGTGCATGTGTAAAATTGAAAATTTATTTTTAATCATTTATAAAAATGAAAATTTATATTAATTTGTACTAAATATAATAAAATTTCTATCATTAATAAAAATTTATATTGGCTTGTTGTAAGTAAAAGAAATTTTTTTTAAACTAAATTGGGCATAGAAATAGATATCTCATTTCATGACACTAAGTAACAAGTTCCTATTTTGAAATAACAGAAAAAAGCAAGACTTCAAAAATTTCCATTAAAACACAGGTAAATTTTTTTTTATGTGTTCCCTAATCCCAGCTACTTTGAAATATTTATTCAAAATGTAATATTAATCAGCTTTTTATGAAAATATATTACTTTAAAAATAAGTTGTTTTGACTAAAAGCATTCTCAGCATGTTTTCATTCAGGCTGTATTTAGTCTGGATTTTTTCTTAAATGTTGCATGTGTAAATTAGCTATTACCTTTTTTATTAGAAGAGGACAGGGGTGTTTTTGCAGTTGGGACATAGAAAACAAAAACACTGGAAGATCACAAGGCCACTTTTATCTCAAATAAAATATTTTCCTTTTATAGCCAATTTTAATTTTTAAAGTTTCTAATTTCTTAATTAAACTGTGCAAGAGGAAAATACAAGGGATAAAATATTCATAAGGGGGAAAATCAATATATAGCTAAAAGGCTGTATATTACATGAAGTACATTAGAGTCTATCGATTCTATGAAGTTGTCTTTCAACTGCTAATTTCACATTGATTGCAGGATTATAAATCTTAATAAAGTTATTGAGTCAATGTACTAGAAGGAAGAAGCCTTTTCAAGTCCATGATTTGCAAGACCAGACTGTGGTTTCCAGCCTCACATCCGGACAGGTCTGCTGTGAGAACAGGACTTCAGGCCATGAAATATCTTTGTGTGAAGTCAGGAGCAGCCTGATGGGGCTTCCCCCTGCCTGGGGTTTTCCCCCTGCCTGGGGTTTTCCCCCTGGAGGTGCAGAGATGGAGCTGGGGCAGTTTGGAGAAGGGCCAATGTGCAGGGATGCAGCTTGACAGGAACCTACGGACCTGACGCAATACGTGCAAGAGGAAGCAGCTTCCTGAGCACTCAACCTATGACTGAAAAAGCTTTTTTAGCAGGCACTTCAGGTTGCCTAGGAATATTTCCTGTTGTTCCAAAATGCCTAGACGATCAGAACTCAGTTGTCTGCAAACCATATTGTGCAATGTAAACTGTCAATTTTGAGAGAGACAAATGCACAAATCCTAAGTGTGCATCCGTAGTCAAATTCTGGTTTTAATCTGGCCTTCCCAAAAATCACAGCATCATGCCCTATTTGGTGCTGAAATATTAAAATGACAGCATTTGATCCTGCAAAAAATACCACTGTGAGCCATGGAAGTGTGGAGCACAAGGGACAAGATGGGCAAGTTCAAGAAGTGCCAGATGAGAATCTTCTTGCTCAGATGACTCTGACCTGTGAAGAGGTAACGGGATCCCTGTGCACAGGTAATGCAAGAAATTGTAGATTACATAAAAATATAGCAAAAAAGTAAGGCCTGCTTAAGGACAGTGCAAGCTATTCCACTTAGATGCCAGAGCAGTCATCCAGGGAAAGCTTAAAGCAGTAGTTTCCTTATGTGTAAATTACAGTGGTTCACTTGTGCACCCTAAAAGCCACATTTAACCCAACTGGTGAACCATGCCCAGCCCTGATTTACAGCACATTCTGCTTTACAAAACCCACTCAGTCAACATATGGGAACAAGGATGGGGGAGGAGATGTGAACATCTGCTTTCCTTGTCCCGGGCTTGCACTATTGCTGCATACAGCTTTTCCCTCTGGAAGACTTTCAAGCCTGAAAGAGTCACCAACCACTTGGATGCAACAGTGTGCTCTGATGTTGCTGCTGTCTGTCTTCCTGCTGTGACTAACTCAGGATTTTTCTGGTTTTGACAGAGTGCTGACGTGCCTGGCAGTTTGCTTGCAGTCTTTGCTGGCAGGGCCAGGGTCTCCACACCCCACACCCAGCAGCCACCTCGTGCTCATGGCCATCGATGTCACCAGAGAAACAGCTGCTTCTCATTAAAGATTTCCAATAAGGGCACTCGATAGATGGCTCTGTTTGTCTCAATCTGTACCACTGCTGTCACTCTGTGTGTGCATCCCAGGGATGAGAGCATTATTTTTAAGAAAGACCAGCATTTCCATTTTGGAGAGGCAGAGAGGGAGAGGAGACAGCCAGATGTGGCATTTGGCTTTGGAATGAGCCAGGGCTTGGGTCCAGCAGACAGAGCTGTGCAGACTGGCTGGCTTCTGACAAAAATAAGATGTCTCCTCAAGAAATTGGCACAACTCTTAAGAAATACAGTCCCTCAAGCCTCTACTGCTCTGGGATAAAAGGGCTTGCAATCCTCTTTCTATTCCTAATGGTTATGTCTATAAGCTTCTATCCCCATAATTTGTTTGAAATATGGCAGGAACTTGACCCTTCCCTTGACAAAAATCTTGCTCCAGCACATGAGAGTGGAGAAATTTCTGCTTCTGAAACGCCTGAATGCTCCTGGTCAGAATAATGTGTGATCAGCAACTGATCACATATCCAAGCAATCCCTGTGCCTGTATTTCAGGCAGAGAGCTTTCCACAGCCTCTCTGCACACATCTCTCCCACAAATTTTCTTGCTCCCTGCTGTACTCCCAGCAGCACATAAAGACTTGGGGCAGGGACTGAGGGGGCTGTTCTGCTTTGCTTTATTACCACAATGATCGGTTATTAAATCAGTGTTTCCCAAGACACAAGGGTAAGCACTCTGTGTAAAATCACCATAAAGATGGTCGGGAGAGCTGGGTTTGAAGATGCCAAGAACATGACTGGCTTGAGGGAGACAAAGTGGAGGAGGTTCTATTGCTCCCACAGGGCCAGATCCTGCCACTCACCAGTCTGAAACCACTGCAGCATTAAAGATTCAGTGGCTGATCTGACTGGCTGGTAGGTGGTGAAGCAAGTTGGGGCCCAGAACCTTGAGCAGGGAAGGAAATGCAGCCCAGTGCCAGAGGATCTCTTAGGATCCATTTGCAGGCTGCACAACCAAGATGCTCAAAGAGACACCTAGCAAGAAGCAGCAGCCTGTGAACTGGAACAGATTAGTCAGATGCCACTTGTCCCATAAAAACAAATCTCTTTCTAGTTCCATGTCCTTCAGACAGCAGACCTGCTCCCAAAGCAGTGGCCTTGCCCTCTGAGCACCACAGGAAAACAGGAGAACTATGTACTGGAAAATGGGTCTGAAGGCAGCTGACTGTAGCTCCCAAAGCAGCCTCTGCTCCCACTCCAGCAAGTACAGGCCTGTCTGCAGCTCAAAAACTATCAAAAGTCACCACTAATGAGTATCTCCAAAATCAGTGCTATTTTTTGTCTCCATTTGGTTTTTCCTGTCTTTATTTTCAAACTTCCTGGGTCACACAATGATAAAGGATATCATTTTGGTTGTCATGCATGTTTTCTCTTAGTGCCACAGCTGAAAAGTTGTCCCAGACACTGCCTTGTCCATGGCTTTGTCATTTTTCTAGCAATTTATTCTCCCCATTATAAGGTGTACCCCTGTACTTTTCAAACCACCAAGTCCAAGGAGCACTTGGTCACTACTTTTCCAGTAAGTAGCAACTATCATTCCAGCTGTAGAGAAATTAATATCTCCCAGCCTTCCTCATCCCCCTCCCAACTCCAAAAGGAAATGTTTTTCAAATTGCCAAGTACAGAACAGGACACTACAGGTTGTGGAAGCCCAGGGAATTCCTGGCCTCTTTGGGGGTCTCAAAACCCCCCTGGTGAGGGTCTCAAAGACTTTGAGTGAGACCCTAGTCTTACAGGTGCTAAATTTTAACCCTTGAAAGAAGTTGTCAGCACAAGGAAAATGAAAACAAGCTGCCAAAATTAGTAAAGTGTAAATTAAATTGTTAGACCACAGCTGGTCACAGCTTTGTCCTCCTGCCTTAGTAGGATTAAACTCTGCTCTCCCTCCTGCCTCATCCTCCTTCTCTCTGCCCAGTGTGGGCTCATATCCTTCTTTCACATTATTTATATGCCAACAGTTTCTCATGCCCCAGTTTGTTGGCTGTTGGGGCCCAGTGGACCTCAAGGAGGGAGCAAGATGTGTCCTGGAGATGGTGACAGTCCAAGATCTCAGCCTCCCTCCTCACCTGCCCTCCCCTGCCCTGCCCCTACATTATCACTCTCTCCATCCACACATTCAGTCTGGTTTTATCTATTAGTTTTCCCTTTAATACCCTGTTTTGGTTGCATTTTCTTGAGCAAACTGTCAGAGCCAGTGGATTTTGGTACTGCTGGTATCAGCCTATTCTGTCTAACAGCTACCACTGGATTTTCAGAAGACACAACTTTGCTTGGACTCACTCTCTGCTTGTGCCTCTGTGTGCTTCCTCTGAGCCCACAGGCCATGCTCAGCCAAGCCTGGGAGATGGCAGGACATCCCAAAGTAATTTGGGATGCATCATTATCCATGTCAGACAGGACAGACTCAGAAAGCTACAAAGCAAGCTCAGCCCTTGTTGGACACAAGAGGGATTTCATTAACACTCAGACCAGCATCAAGAAATAAATATCAATAAGCCTTAAGGCAGGAGAGGGATTTCAGTGCATCATTTCAGATCATGAAGTAATTACTTGCTTTCAAAAAGTCATTTGAAATCAGTCACCAGAGCCCAGTCATTAAGAGCAACTTCACCTATGATTGCAGTACCCAGGTTTTTGGTTTTTTTTTCCCCAGCCCAATCTGGCACTACTCCCTCACATGTCCCCATCAGCTCTTTAGGACTGGGGTCTGTCCCACAGGGCTCAACCCTGCAGCCACTTCACAGCTGGTAGTTCTCAGTGATCTCCACCTGCACCTGAGGGACAAGGGTGATCTTCATCTCTGAAGCTGTCCAGGCTTATCCAAAAGATTGTTTTGTCCAGTGGGCTGGCATTTGGTTTTCCTGTCTTCTGTGCAGAGGAAATCTGCTCTTCAAAAATATTTCTAGGGAGGGTGACAAAGAGATATCTGTGTTCTGTTAGTGTTTTGAGTTTATTCTCATTTAGTGTTGCTGAAGGTCCCAGAACCATAGCAGATGACACTCCCTAAATCTCATAACATCTCTTTACAACTTGCACCAAGTTTCTGGAGTCTCTGGGACAAGTTGAAGGAAGTGGGTAGGAGGGTTACAGATGGTCACTCCTGAGACAGCACGTCCTGCTCTGTCAACACCAGTGACTTCAGCACCCCAGGCCTGGCCCTCTCTTCAAAAGAGTGTTGCATAGTTTTACTTGGGCATTGCTAAAGTGGTAAAAGAGAGGATCTGGATCTGAGCATCCAAACTGCACACACACAAAATTACTGCAGACTAGTTTTAACAAGTCAGTTACTATCCAGCTTGCTTGCCTTCACACCCTGGATTCTAAGTCTGAACAGCACTATGAACATTAGCTCTTCTAAAAATATTCTCAAATAATTGGTGAAAAAACATGAAAGGAAAAAAAAAGCAAGGAAAATACTGATCCAATCTGCTCTGCACTGTGTGGGTGGCACAAAAAAAAATTGGTAGCCTCGGGGAATTGTCAAACACAGGACAAAACATGAAGATGTGTCCTGAGGAACATCTACCAGTCTCAAAAATGTTGTGTATGTCTCACCAGGGTGGTTTTCTCTCACCTCCTGACACTCTCACTAAGATCTCACGTTTCCATGGATACTTCTGCTTTGGTTTTCTGTGATATCCTTCCTTCTGTGCTTCTTCTTGTCTGCACAGCTGGTAAGGAGACATCACAGTAGCCTTCTAGAGCGTGGACCTGCAAGGTGGCTCACACACCACCCAGGGGAACACATTTGTCTGAACCATGGTCTGTACCTTTACACCAGCAGCCTTATTAACTCAATGGCCACCCCTTGTGATGCCCCCTGGAAGCAAAGAGCCCCAAAGACTGAGAATGATATGATCTCTCTCAGCCTGCCTAGGTCCCAGCATCATCCTAGATGTTACCATGGTATCATCTGCTGAAATACCACAGTATTTCACCTCTTCAGGGAAGCATGGGAGGCAAGTGGGTCACCTTTTCCTAGAGAATTTTCTTGTGAAAATGGAAAGGAAATGATTGCTTGAATAAGAAAGGATAAAAAAAGAAACTAAAAAAAACCCCACATCACTGCACATTCTTGAAGGACAAATGAGCTGGAGTTTTTGTGATAGCACTAGTCAAAGGACAGCCCATAGAAATGCAGAAACCCACGCAACCAAGAGAGATATGGAATAAAATCAAACCAGAGGAAAAGGCAAAATGTTGTGATAAACACACCAACTGTATTTAAGAAAAATTAGAGGCAATATTTAGCTTGTCTTTTTAAGTGACTTAATGACAGAAATATAGCAGAGGCAGACTTGTAATTGAAAACCTTTCATCTTGCCACAGAAATTATTATCACAGGCTTTGATCCTCCTAACACAGCTTCTACCAAACATAATCCTCAACCAGTCAGTTTGAAAGTTCATTTTCCAAGTCAGGTAGAAAATCTATGGTAAGAGCTACCAGGCTGAAAGTGATTGTCCTTTACTCAGTCCATAGATTTGATTCAGCTTTCAGAGAAAACCAAAATCTCTGTAAATTACAAGGAGAAACTACCAGTGACAGTGAAATTACTGAAAGCAATTCTTGGCCATACCATAAATCCAGCTTTAGGACACCTGATGTCAAATAAAGACCACTTCAACCTCATAATACAAAACACTGATGTGATAAAACTCGATCTACCATTTCAGGATTTTTTTTAAATCTGTGGGCAAGTTGACTTCACCCTGGCAGGCTTCAGGCTGGAAAAAATAATCACTGGCTTCTGCTGCTTAACTTGATGACAGAACCTCTGTCATTCCAAAGTCAAGCTGAATCCCAGCATAAAAATGCAGAACCAGCCTGCATTTAATGCAAATACTTAGCTAATTCCTTGGAAAAATGGTTCTGTCTTGTTTTCCTACCCTTGGTCTCAGTGGAAGTGAGCACTGCTGGGAGATGTGTTGGGACTGTAGTTTCTGTGTTCTCCTACCTCTCTCTGTGGTTTAAAGGAGGTGAAATTGTTTTTTATTCCACTGAATGCTTTAGAAAGATGAAATGAACCAATGCCAAAATAACAGGAAATAGCTGTTACCACAACATTAGCTCACTTTGCCTTCAGTCTGTCTTGCAGCCACGTGCCAGGTTGCTACAGTCCCTCAGCAACTTGGATTTCTCACCTTGAAAATTCAAGTTATGAAACCCAGGGTGGTATCAGCTGGCAATGTGCCACCTCTCTGCCACTGCATGGAGAGAAATCCCCCTTCCTGGCATCCAAGTCACTGTGCCCCACAGTGGGTGATGGAGCAATGCAGTCAGCAGATCTCAGCCCAAACAAGACCTTCAGTTGGTTTTGTCTGCAATTTTCATCCTTCTTGCTTCCCTGTGGTAGCATATCCTATTTTGTGAAACAAGATAATCTGAGACTCCACTGGCAATTACTCACCTCTCTGCTGAAGCCCATTGCTTTATTTTTGACCAATTTCTCTGCCCACAGCATCCAGCAAAGCCCACACCAATGGATGAGGAAACAGGAGTCCCTCACTGCCTTTAATAATATTTTTCTGTTCCAGCTCTCTATATTCAGGGTCTTACTTGGAACTGCTTGATTTTTGTCTTGTTTTGCTTTTTGGGGAGCAGGACTATTTCTGAGATAAAGCCAATGTCCACATGTCCTTGCATTTTTGCCTCACCTGCAAACAGCATTTCACAGGTAAAAAAAAGAGAGTCATCCATTTAAAAATGAGTATTTAATAGATTTAGGAGCTGTCTTTGAAGGGCTCCCCAGTACCCAAAGAGGCCATCCTAGGGAGATGCACACACATGCATTTTTGTTAGCAAATGACACTGAAATGAGTTATTGAGCTCAATGAGTTTTTCACATGATTTAACAGGCATTGTGAAAAGTGCCTGCATGTGCACAGTTTCTGTGTATCCACAACAAATAAAGAAGCCAGCTACCTTCCACATTTCCCTTGGCTATTACTTTTTGCCCATCCTACAGCATTTTCTTTTCTTTAATCTTCAGGCATTGCTGGTAGGACAAGTATTTTTCTGTTCTTATTTTTCTGTGTGTGCTGGCAAATCACAAAATATTTGACAATGGAAAAAGACTGTTTATCTCAATATTGTCAATGAAGAAACTACTAGAGGAGGAGGATTTGAGAATATGTCTTATTTGCAGTATGTACCATTGCACATTGCAGTTATCCCATTTGCAATAAAAGTTACAACTGATAAAATAAAACTTTCACTCAAATATTTTCAGGAACTCATAAAAATATGCTGAACCAAGAAGAAGAGTAAAAGTAGGGAAAATGCTTTATAGATCAAAGTTCTTAAAAATATTTGGGTTTGATTGAAAGCCTTATGTTCAAATATTTGGAAAATTTTCATATAATCTTTACCTTATTTTCCCTTATTTTTCTTTTACCTATTAGTGCTTACTCAAAAATAACCCATTAATTCATATATTTGTATATCCATAAATTCCAACTGTAAGCATCTCAGAAGTAGCTGTTACATGTAATGTTGTTTATTTAGATTTATGCTACTAATAGTAGAACCAACAAAGCAAAAAATTAATTCACAGATTCGAGATCAGCAGAATATATTGCTGCCATCATTAACTATGCAGTTCACCCTTTTGTGTTTCTCAACACTATGAATTCCCCTCAAACAATTCAACACACCTGGACACAATTAGGAAGAAAAATACAAAACACCTCCAAAGTACTGCAATTAGGTTTGTTCTGGCAAGTCCTGCATCTGTATTCTGGTGGCAATTGGCTTCTGGTGCAAAACTCAGTGCCAAAAGTAATGTTTTCTTTTGCATAAAACATATGGAGGCTGAATTCCACTGTGCAGCATGCCTCTGGTAATGCTGTTGTCCAGCCTGGGAGAGGGACAGCCCAGCATCAGCAGCAAGTTGCTGCTGGGAGCACTGAGATGTTATCAGGGCCACTGAAAGGAGATTGTGGCTTGCAAGTTGGTGTGAAGGCTTTTGCTGCAGTCAGGGCAGTAAAAACAAAAGGCTTTCAGCAGGAGAAATCTCTGATCTACATCTGGTGGCCATGAGCACCCTTAAAGCCAGAGGGTGTAGGCAAAGAGGGGATTTATTGGAAATGTGAAAAAAGGAAAATACATAATTTGTAAAATTATCCAGCCTGAGCCTGTACCTGCAAAGAGCAAACTTGTACATGATGCTGAGTGTATCTGTATCTCTATCCACCAATAGTTGTTTTGTGTGACAAATCTTTAGCCTCAAACAGAAAACAGATTTCTAGGCAGAGCACTTGCAAAGAATTTGATTACATTATTTGAAAAATATTTGCATTGTTTCATTTTATTGTTAAACTAATAGTAAAACTTTTCTGAAAACAGTTTGCAAGCATCATCCATGTAGTCATACTACCAAGTTCAGCAAGATACATTTTGTCAGTGAAACTCTTTAGAAACTGAAAATTGTAAACTGAAAGCAAAAAAGCCAAGCTCAGAGCACTCTTTTTTTCACAAACTTTCCAAAAACTGAGGGTAGTAAATGATTGTGTCAGTGCACCAACTGATGCTTGTAGGGGAGCAGTGTCCAGCCCCCTCTGTGACCACTCACCCATCTTCCAGCTGGTCAGGTTGGGTTCAGGCCAGAGGTGAGGCATCACATAACAGTGGAAATAAATATTACAAGAGAAGCTTTGTTGTCCTTTCTCCTATGCCCACAAAAGCTCTGTTTTCTGGTGAATATAAAAGAAATGCACTGTTGGGAGAGAGCTTGATGCAGATCTGCAGGGTCCTGGAGTAGCAACCTGAAAGTAGCAGGAGGGGATTTGTAGAGAGATTTGTGCCTTGGACCTGGATGGGTCCAGGAGGGACCTGCTGGGGTGTAACTGGAAATGTCTACAACTCAGGGTGGCAGAAAGCCCTGAAGAAGAAATTGGAACTCTCTCTCTGGGGGAAAAAATGGGTAATTAAAGCTGCAGATAAAAACATCTCTTGTGTGTTTCAGTTGGACCAACCATGCCTGATGACAGGTTCTGAGCCAAGGAGGGGGCTGCAAGGCTGATTAAGGGGTTTGGGGGCCTGCAGGGAGTTTAGGGCCAACAATGGCAGGGATGAGCTACATGTGGGGGTAGGAGTGGGGCAGAAGAACCAGCAGAAAAGCCTGACTGGAGAGTGAGATGAGTTGGCTCTTCACCAAAGCATTTCCTACTGCCCTTGAGGTGAACTGAGGAGGGCTGAAGAGGTGCTAAACCACAATGTGACCTTCCTGTGTGCATGAAAGGCCCAGCAACTGGCTTAAGATAAGGAATAAACACAGTAAGAGGGTCTTCATCAGTTTCTACAATTAATTTCAGTGACTCCCCTACACCCCTGTGTATGGCTTTTTTGCACATGGGGTTTTGCAGTCTGTTCAAAGAGCATTGAGCCAGGGAGCTGTGTTATTTCTGAGCAAACCTGCTCCATTCAGACCTTTGGGCACATGAGACACCTGGAGATATTTCCAGGAGCTAGATACCAGTGCAAAGCTAACACAGGTTATGCAATGTCCCCTCCTGGGAAAAACAGAACTACCTTAGAAAATGTTGACTTTGAAAGATTCTCAGAAAAACCTACTGTATTTTAAAAACAGAGACATATCATGGAAATGTTTGGTAACCTGAGCTCCAGCATGGTCAGTGGCAGACTCAATGTAAGGACAGAAAACTGTTTCATCCCAGAAAATTTGTTTCACCCCTGAGTCCTGTGGGTTCTGCAACTCCTGCTCACAAGCAACAGAGAGCATTCAGTATCCCCAAACTATTCTTGGGCAAATTTGTGTATTAAAAATGACATTTGGATTGTCATTGAGCACAAGGACACCAGAATATCCATAAGTCTGTCCTCAGAAAGAGATTGCTGAGATGTGAATCTTTGACTTTTGGGTTTATTTGGGGGAAGGGTTTATTTGTTTTCTTTAAATGCCTAAACTTTTCTTTTAACTCTTGGATTGGAAAAATAAGCCAGTAATGTTCACTTCAAAAAAAAAAAAAAAAAATCAAAATTTGCCGAGCTAGAGAGCCTTTAAAGTTGTACTTGCCTCATTTCTATTCCAGATCCAGTAATCTTACCATTGATTGAGGCATTCTTAATGGGCCCTTTAAAAAAATAAATAAATGAAAACTGGTGGTTCAATCAATGTACTACCTTTAATTCAACATTCATCCCAATTGATTTTTCACTTCCAAGTTTCATTTTAGTATGAAGTAGGGCATTGTGTTAAGGAAGTTGTGGGGGAACTTGTAGGTTTTGGCAGCTGGGATGAGGGGAAACTGTGGTTTTTAGATTAGAGGAAGGTGTGGGAACCAGTCCTTCAGCGAGCTGTTGGAGCAGCAGGGCTGTGCATGCAGTTTGCACGTTTGTTGTCAGCCCCACCAGCTCCACAGGGCAGAGGAGCAGGAGGCAGGAGCACCAGTGCTCCCACTCCAACCCTGTCCTTACCCTGCTCCCTCCACTGCAGTGACTGCACTGGGCCACCCCTACATCCCTGAGCTGCTCCCCAGCTGTCCCCTGCCCCCTAAAAGAGGCACCATCAAATCCCCATGCCAGCTTGAGCTGCCTGGGGGAAAGAAATTCCCTTTCCCAGCTGGGGCATCTCTGTTTACAAGGCTGCCAAGCTCCTGAGGACTGCAGCTCTCCAGCAAACATATTTCCAGATATTTTCTGTGGCTGCACTGTGTATTCTGTGGTTCAGTCCCATGAGATGTGCAGGGCTTTCCATGGCAACCACAGAGGCAGCTTTCTTCTTAAAGAAACAGAGAGTGGCAGAAAACGAGAACTTTACTGGTGTGAAATCAACTCTTTAAGAACATCAAAGGAGCCCATCAAAACACATCCTGCTCCCAGGAATGCAGCTCTGTTCCCATGGGGAGCAGGGCTATGGAAACAGTCACAGTCCTGGATGCACTATGGAACAAGGCAAAAAGAGCAGGAGGAGCAAAGCAAAAACCCATCCTGTCTGTGCCCCTCCTTGTCTCACCAAACTGAGCCTGTCCCAGTTCCCTCACCAATACTTGGGTCTGGTTTCCAAATGCACTCACAGTAATTTCCACAAAAAACCCAATAAAAACAACAAAACAAAATGTAAAAACCAACTAAACAACAACAACCAAAAATCAAAAATCCCAAACAAACAAACAAAAACCTAAAAATCCAAAAACAATAACAACAACAAAAATCAAACACAAAAAAAACAACCAAAAAACAAAAAAACAAGGTGGTTTGTCTGTGCTTCACTGTCTGCCCAAACACACATCCACACTGGCATCTTGAACATGATCCCAGCTGATCTTCATCTTGTTTCTCTCTCTATAGTCAATAATTTCTCAGTATCTGCTTCAGTATCTCAATCTTTTTAAGCAGCTCTCTGACCTCCTCTCAGCCACATCACGAGCTGTCAGTTAAGTGGCAGGGCCATTCATCATGGTCCATCCAGCACTTTGTGCTTTACTACCCCATATTTTTTACTGGGAAATCACTTGGGAAAGCATCTTTCCACTTCAGGACTAGTGATAAATGGAGGAATCAACTGTTTCTGAATTATTGATATATGATAGTTGATATAGTGATAGTTGATATATGTGATAAAAATCATTACATAATAATAAAGAATGTTGATAAATTAGTGGTAAATTTGGAAAATAATGGCAAGACCAAGGGATCTAAAGGGACTAACTTAGGATCACTAGAATATCTGAATATCCTCCCCAAGTAAGGGTGTTAAAAAAGCTTTACTAATTCAACAAAGCTGTAATGGGTACACATAGAGGAAAATACATTTTCAGGGTGGAGCCTGAAAAAAACAGAAAAACTGCAGAGGGTATTAAGAATCAAACCCCAAGAGAAACCTTACACCTTGACATGGTTCTCCATACCTGACCATGTCATAAAAAGGTGGAGTACCCAAACACCTGGATTTTATGCCTGAGAATTAAACCTCAGACTCTCATCAGGATGCAAAGCCAACATTTATATAGGGGCCAAACAATTACCCTCCCTGCATGTTTTCCCTTTAAAGCAGGGTGTGGTCATTTGGAGAAATTTGTATTATAAGAATGAAAATCATCTGTTTGATACCAATCAGAGAATACCACAGGATGCTGTGACATGGGCACCAAGTGCTACAACACAGTTTGGAAAACAAGCTATGTTATTTGCCTGGAATCACATGGAAACAGACAGGACTGGCAGCAGAGCTCTGACATCCAAGGTTCCAAATCTGAGACATAACCACAAAACTCTCTTTCCTTCCTCCCACGGCTGTGCTTGTGCAGCTTCACTGGGGGAGGGAAAAAAGCCGTCAGTGCTCACTCACTGGAAAATTAACACAAAGCAAAAGTGATCCTGTTTCCAAACTTTTAAACTATAAAACCTAAGGGAGGGAAGGGATAAATCTATAAACCCAGGTGATCTATCATGTTCTGCTAACTGTAATCTTTATAAGTGAACAACTCTCCAGACAGAATATGAATTCATTGTCACAAAATCGCTGGAGTAAGAACCACAGCCAATTGTTGCAGCTCCTTTGAAGTCCAGCAAGTTTCTGCAAGCTGGGCAGGCTGAGGACAAACTTTGGAAAACTCTCCCTTCATTTGAATATTAAGAGGACTAATAAAACAAAGAGGACATGGTAAGTTCTGGAGGCCTTTTTTTAGTTGCCAAGGGACAATTTGGATGTCAGCATGGTTTTTAATAGCTGTTTCCACCCCAGTCCTTTAGCTGTGCTTACAGAACTGGCTGCAAAGAGCATCTCCTGCTGCTTTGCAGATTAATTACCCAATGTTTGGGTGAAGTGCTGTGTCAGTGCTAAGCATTATTGCTTCCAGCACCACACTCTGCAGTGAATGCCAGTGGCCACTTTGGAAGGGCCACAGCTGTTTCTGCAAGACCTCCACATTCCTCAAAGCCATGTCCCACCCTCTGCTTCAGCACGTGGGATTTCTCCATAGAGCTGGAGACACTGGCCTGCTCCAGCAAGCATGAACACAAGCAGCAGTCACTGCATGGTGAAACAGCATTTCCTGCACAGTGACAGACCAGATATGAGCCCCCAAAGGATGAATCCTGCCTGGTTCAGTGCTAACATCCATCAAATCCTGCCTCACTACTCTTGTTACCCAGCTCAGCTATCTACAGTGCTTTTGTTCCTCTGCCTTCAATTTCCTGTGCAATTGGACCCTAAATAATGATCCCCATGGAATTTATACAGCCACAGAGCCGAGGCACTGTAAAATGTTACAGTAAAGGCTGTCTTATGATCATAAAAGAATGGATTCTGCCATGGTGGTGGCTCCCTGCAGAGTGCCTGGCCATGGAAAGCAGGACTTTAGGGTCAGAGGCACCTGCTGCTCACTGCACCCAGCAGTGGCTAATGAGACCCACAACACAGAGCAATTGGTGTCTTTTCCCACAGTCCTTGGGACAATGCTGTCCTGTCTCCAGAAGTCTGTATGTGTGTTTTTACAGGGGAAAGCCATAAAAAGCCCTTTCCTTGCCTGTTTTACTCAAAAGCCAGCTACCACCATGTCCTGCACTCAAGAGAAGTGATCTGTGGTTAGCTAGCATGTTCCCCTTACTACAGCTGCCTCAAACTCCTTTTCACACTGATATCATCTCAAGATCCTGGGATGCTGCAGCTTCACTCCTCCCTTGTCAGGGCATTATTTGAAAGAACAGCCTTGGCAGTATTGCCTCCTATGTATGTTATGAGCCAGCTTGGGCACATCCATCACCATTTCCAGGACAAAGAGCAGAAAAGTACAAAGCAAATCAGAATCAGGCCTTGGTTTTTTACTACCTTTTTAGGAGAGGTCTGGGAGAAAAGAGGAAGCAGTTGTGAGAACTGAGGTTACTCTTTATGTTACCATAGGAATTTCCTGTAAGATGGTGTGAGCATTTTCCGAGGAATTTAGTCATTCACTCAACACTTATGCTGAGATCGTCCCACAGGAAAGAGAGATGGGAGGGGAACATTCACAGAAAATACATCCATACACAGGACACTTGTATTAATGCAAGGTTATAGCTCATTGCTGAAATACACATGGAAAAAAATTCACATCACTTTTATACAGCTTGCTGAATTATTATATTCCTAACAGGATCATTACAGATAAGATGGAGCCAGACTTCTCAGAGGTGTACTACAGAGGGACAATGGGCAGCTTGATCTAACTTTGAAGCTGAGTCTGCTTTGAGAATCTCTGACAATCCCAGTTACTCTGTGTTTCTGTGATTAAAAATGAAATGTATGCTATCGAGAATGTTTATTAAGAGGTAACAAGATTTTTAAAGATGCTAGATTTTTTCAGTACTAAGCTTTTATTTGAAGTCATCAAATCTGCCTGAAATTGTCTCCATTTAGCTAAAAATTTCCCTGGTTTTCTTCAGAAGTCAAAGTAAATAAGCCATCTCTGCATAAGAGCATAAGCTCATTAGAAATGCCCTGCTGTGTTAGATCCATCATCCATCTATTCCACCAGTGACAGTCTGAGATGCTTTTTCAAGAGAACACACAAACCCAGATACTATTTGTGGTTTATTTCCCACACACTCCCCCAGCACTCAGAACAGTGATGTTCAAGTTCCCTCTGGGTGCTGCTCATGGCCTGCTTCACAGTCTCCTCTAGCAGCAGTGTCAGAAGTTTGTGACACCCCACAAAAGCAATTCTTTCTTTTTTTTTTTGTGCTTCTGAAAGATCCTCTGCTGGTTTCAGTGAGCATCTGGCAGTTCTGGTGTGGTGGGTTTGGTCAGTAGCTGTTCTGCAGTCACAACCCAGCACATCCTCCTTCACCTTTGTCTTCAGCCAGAAGAGACTCAGCTTTTCTGGTTCCTTCTCATACAGAGCTTCTCCAATCCCTAAGTTATGCTGGTCACTTTCCCTGCCATTTCCCCTAACCCTCATGCCCTTGAGATGCAGAAACTCAAATCATGCACCAGAGTCAAGGCAAGGAAGAACCAAAAATGTAACAGGAAAATGACTCTCTGCCATGATTGCAACATCTTTCCTGATGAGCTCCAGCATTTTATTGACATGCTTTGTTTCCACTTAATATGCTCAGTCAAGAATTTCAGAGAGCTGTCAGTTATGACTCCAGGATCTCTTGCCTGACTTCTAACATCATCTTTTTTGATTTGTTACAAGAAGTCCATATGGATATGTGAAAGCAAGAAGGCTCTGTGAGTAGGTGGTGTAAAATCAGGAGAACTAAAAATGCTTAACTCCTTTATAAATAATGAGCTAGTAATCTGGATAATTAAAAATAACTACCTTAAGTCTGCACTTTAAAAAACTTAGCTGCACATCCTTAACTCTGTCCAGTGTCCATAAGAAAGATGGCCTGGTCTTTAACTATGGTATTGCACACTACCTCTCATGAAATACATTTGTTCAAGTATTGGAGCTTGGTTTGTGCTTCCTTGCAGAGCTTGAATTTCATTCTACATTCATTTTCCTTAGAAATTTTTTCAGGTTTTGATTTCTTACACACTTTAGAAGCAATTATGTATTCATGCACCCTCTGTAAAAGTTCCTGAAGTATCAAGATTAGTGTGGATTCTCATGGCAACATGTATGTACTTATTTGGACAAGAGATATACTCCTGCCAAACTTTTCCCCCTTATATGTTCAGCACATAAACATGATGGATCTATTTCTCCTACACAGTTTCCATAGATTGTTTGTCAAGAATTAAACCTGAAGAAGATATAACATACTCATGAGATGCACAGATCCACTGCAGGGTTGAAACAAAGAAGGATGTTCTTCTGGATTCAAAATTTTACTTTCTGAAAAATTCATAGAATTCAGAGGATCATAGAACAGTTTGTGTTGGGAGGGACCTTAGAGATCACTTAGCTCCAAACCCCTGCCATGGGCAGGGACGCCTTCCACTCAACCAGGTTGTTCAGAGACCTGTCCAGCCTGGCCTTGAACACTGCCAGGGATGGGGTATCCACAACTTCTCTGAGCAAACTGTGCCAGTATCTCAACACCCTCATTTTAAGGAATTTCTTCCTAACATCTGATCTAAAGCTACTCTCCTTCAGTTTGAGGCTGTTACCAATTATTCTATTACTACATAGCCTGTCTTCCCTTCCATGCCCTAACCTTGGAATGTCAAAATTGTGCCACTCTGAAGCCTTCTCTTTTCCAATCCAAAGAATCCACATTCTCCCAGCCTTTCCTCACAGGAGAGGTGCTCCATCCCTCTAATCACCTTGCTGGCCTCCTCTGGGCTCTCTCCAAGAGATCAAAGTTCTTCCTGTGCTGAGAACCCCAGAGCTGGATGCAGGACTTCAGATGGGTCCTGTCAAAGCAGAGGAGCTGAATCCCCTTCCTCCCTGCTGCCCATCCCTCCCTGGATGCAGCCCAGGACATGTTTGGCTTTCTAGGCTGTGAGTGCACTTTGCCAAGTCATATCCAGCATTTCTTCTTGAGAGGGCTGCTCTTGATATGTTCCTCTCCCAGTCTGTGTTCATACTGGGGTTACAGCTCCTTGCACTTTGCCCTGTTAAACCTCATGAGATTCCTATGGGCCCACCAATTGATGAACAATAATCACAGCCTCCAAAACCAGTGTCAGGAATGTACTGTGACTTTAAGAGTAGAACATTTGTAAGAAAAATGTAGGCGAACAAACAGATGATTAACTATTATGGCAATTAATATAGTGAAGGGGAAAAAAAAAAAAAAAAAAAAAAAAAAAAAAAAAAAAAGAAAGCCAGTAGGAACAAATTTACTGAGCAACAGTATCTGCAGCTAAAATAAATAGGTTTATGTCATCATTCAGATCCAGCAGCCTGCTGCCAGTTCAGGAGATGTTTATTCTCAGTGTTTGGCAGCTGCTGAGTTCTGGGCTGTGGATTGTACATTCTGAATTTTTTTATTTTGTCATGGCCTACAATTATGAAACATTTGCTCTGAAGAGCTCTTAAGAGCTTTTCACACTGCTGCCTCTTTTATTGCCATAAAATGGGAACATACACAACCTAAGGCTAAATGCTGCTCTGTACTGGACAATGAATAAGTTACTACAGAGAAAGCCATGTATGCAACTCATTTCAAAATCTTCCTCCAGGCTCTGAACACAAATCTTTTTATACTGGCTTCTCAGCTTGTAAATACAACTGAAGTTAGGTGAAAAGAAGGGTCATCCATCCTGGAATTCAAGCAGATCTCAAGGGAATTCTGGTGCAATAAACCTGGTGTTTGGGCTGCCATAACATGATGAAGACACAGGAAACAATATGAAAATAGAAAACTCCATGAACTTCAGCATCAATGACAACAGGCAGGTCTTTTATAAACCAGTTTTGTTCTGCCCTTGATCAAGTCCTTCACTGACAGTGTGCTAGTATGGCAAGAGCATTTCTCTGGTGGTATCTCAGATAACACAGTGGCATTTAAACCCTGGATGAAGAATCATTTGGTTCTGGGAGAGTCTAAACTCCCATTCTGGGAACCCCCCCTGTCCATCACCTGAGCCAATCATTGAACAAATCCCTCCAAAATTTCATTGTTTAATGACATTCTCTTCACTAAATGAGACAGTTCTCTCTTTTCATCCACTGAATTGTTTCCATAGACATATGCAGAATGCAAAGGATGACCCTAGAACTAGACCTTTGGAGCAGGCATGGAGAGCCAGAGGAGTTAGGACCCTGCTGGTTGAGAGAGAACACCTGTAAGTACTTAGCTCCTGCCTGAACTAGGATGCCTCCTCCTCTGCCTTTGAAATTGCTGTGGACAGGCCTGCCTGTGCTGCCTTCAAGGTTACTAGCTTTAAAAAAAAGAGATTATAATAACCAGATTAGCATATTGACATCATAAACCCTGCTAAATGTGAATTAAGTGCATCCATTCTCAATCTGTGATATTATTTAACCAAAACCACCCAGGAGAGGAAATATTTAGGGGTTTTATGATGTCAGATCAAGTCCTGGAATGGCAGACTAAAAGAAGATGGTGTTTATCCACAGCCAGCACTGAAACAGGTTGTTTAAAAGGGAAGCTTGTTTATAGCACAGTAGTAGCTACACTTCTCCCAAACATACTCCTTCTTCCAGGAGCCATCTGCTCTGTGATGAGCAGAACTGCTTTAAAGCATCTCAACGTGTGGGTGACAGTGCTTGGGGAGAAGGAGCTTGACCCTACTGTCCTTCCTTCCTCTTCATTTAGCAAAATCCTAACGTTGAACAGGAAAGAGAACAACTGCAGCTACCTTCTCAGAGGTGATGTGCTATGAGAATTTTTTTTTTTTCCTCTCCCAGTAAATTCCAGATGTCAGATGTTGCCAGTGGATGGAGACGTCAACAGGAGCAGGAACAGTCACATGGAAGGAGTTGCACATCCACCCTTGGTGCTGGGAGAGAAATTTTGTGTGGAAAAGCAACCTGTGCTCCAGGATGACTTACAGATATCATACCCAGAGACAAGGCAACTTTTGGAGTCTCCTACAGCTCAAGTAGAAAATTTTTAGAAATGCTGTGGTACTTTAAGGGAGAGATAGTGACAGTACTAGAGTGTGACACTTCATGGGGGAGACACCTCAGTGGTGTTTCCAGGATCTTCTCTTGGTTTGAGGAAAAGCACTGATCAGCTCAGCTTCTCACACCTTTCTGGGAGTCTGTGCCTCCCTTGTTTACGCTAGACTCTGTACATTTCTTAGTTTGTGGTGTTCTTATCTGTGCAAGGAGAGCAGCACTGCAATCCTCTCCAGAACCACAACTGCACCTTCCACATGCAGCTTGTCCCTGTATTTCATCCCATTACCTGTCAGTATGGTATGAGCACAGTCACCATGGGGGAGACAGACCATCTGCCTTGTTTGTCTTTGCTGGGCAAACATCTCTTGATCCATGGGCTGGCTACTGCTGTAGTAAACAGTAAAGAAAACAGCTTGGGCTCAATTTCCTTCCAGTTCATTCTGTTCTCATAATGAAAACTCTTCATGTTTTCTGTTTAACACCAGTCTGTGCCTTGCCATTCATGGGCATGCAAAAACAGTGATTGTATTGCACAAGACCATGTCATATTCAGCTGTGGACAGTTTTAGTTCATTTGGAAAAAACATACACCACAACTGGCAACACTAGTATTCCTTTGATTGAAAACAATGAGCTACATTTTGGTCTGACTTCTGTTTTGCTGAAGTTGGGCAGATGTTAAATAAAATGCATGTGAGTATCAAATAGTGTTTCCTCTGTGTTCATGTGAGCACATGCATGTGGGGAACTGGCAAGTCTTCTGCCTTAAAAGACAAACAGAAAGCATTTGAGCCTGGGACAACACAAGAAGAACTTGGAAAACTGGATGACTTTGTGAGTGAGAGGGAACTGCTCTCTGCTGTGCTGTGAAGTGTGGCCAGCCAGCCTCGAGGAGACTTGTCACATACACAAAGGGAAAAACAATCCATCATTCTTTGCCTCAGCCATAATTTTAATCTCAAAATTAACTTTCACCAAACAACTGCTGATGTTGTTCTGTATAATCAAACTGCAGAAATATAACCCTCAGATGCCATGTCTGACACCAGGTGCTGCAGCAGATAAGCAAAATGCTGCTGGAAGATGCCCTACATCTGCCTTAGAAACCTTCCAGCCCCACTGCAGCCCCTCCTGGCAGCAGTGAAGTCCAAAATAAACCATGGTGAACATGAGGGAATATCACCAAGGTTGAGCAATACTCTGTGTCCATTGCAGTCACATTCAACATCTGTCAGTGTCCTCAGCAGGCTGCTGCAGTGCATCTTGCTGTAAGAGAAGCAGGGCTTGGGTTTCCTCTGCCCCAGGGCTGCTTTGCTGGTCAGGTCCTCTTGGACTGGCATCTCTATTGGCAAAGTGAAATTATGTTGGTATCATAAAAACACTCCCTACTTTTTACCCTCAAAAGACAAGATTTTTCCAGCAAGAGCACTGATAACAGGACTTGGGAGAGCAGGATTGTCACAGCCAAACCTCTGCTGCCAGCCCCAGTGTGACTGGGCAGCATTGTGGGTGTGCTGCAGTGGGGTGAAGGCACAGAGAAAACACTGGGGCTGCATCATATCACCCTCAGGCCAACACAGCTGGGGACAGCCATACAGTGCTGGGCTTTCTGGAGTCCTACTGAAACACAAATATGAGTCTCTACCTCCCTGCAAGGACAGGTGCAGGCTGCCTCTTCTGCCCCTCCCTTTGCAGGCCACTACTAAATTTCTTTGCTTGAAATAAAGTCCAGGACAACAGGAGGGCAAAGTACTCTGTAAAGATAGCCCTTGCTATCTGCACTTCCCAGGCCTAGGATGTCATCAGAAAATACCAAATTGTGGACCTGCACTTCAGTATCAAAGCATATGTTCAAAGAAACAAAATTCCTAGATAAAGCATTAAAAAAAAAAAAAAATTAAAATATTAACCTTTTCTACTGGATTGTGCCCTGTATTCAGAAAGCATATTTTCTCCTTCCCTGATCTTATTGCAATCAATCCTTAAATTACATTGTACACCCTAATCACAACATCTATCATAAATATCAATTCTGTTAATTTCTTTCTGCAACTTCACAGAGTTATTATTATCGTATTCCACAGGATCCAATCACTTCTCATTGCATTCACACATCCAGAAACCTGTCTCCCCCAGATCTCTGCAATGTTGCCATGAGCCTGCAGTAAATAATACTTCACCCAACAGAAGAGAAAAGCAAAATATTTAGGTCAGCTCAGAATAAAACAAATTCAAATAATTTGTTTTGCAGCCACATTAAAAAAAAATAATTCAGTGGAGGAAAAAAATAAAAACTCTTACTGTGATGTGCTGCTTAGGTAAGTTGGTAATGCAGGTGTTTTGATGGAGAAACTAGGTCAGGTTTCTCTGAGACGTGGGCAAGGCCTCAGATGTTGTTTAGCATCATAGGAGTCTGTGGTACTTCCAGGCACTCTGGTGAGGAGAGGACACTGAGGCAGAGCTGTTTTCATGTGGGTGCAATGGCAAACAGTGCTATCAGCTGGGAAAAAGGTCTCCAGACCTTTAATTTGCAACTCTCCTCTCCTGGTCCCTGGGAAATCAGCTGCTGAGAACTGAGGTAAGGTGCCCTTCCAAAAGATCTAATTTGCATCTACCAAAGAGCAATAGAAAAAGAGAGAGGCTTTCACTAGTTCTGTGTTTGGGTTTCATGTTTCACCTGTTTAATCAGAAAAGTACATTCAGCCTGGAAAGAACCACAGGGCCCACAGGGAGATGAAGCACAGCTTCCTCAACATGAAGCCAGGAATGTCACACAGGGCACAGACCAGGCAGGGCTGTTTCCCCTACCAAGGGCACCTGCCTCTCCCTTGATGGGAAATCATCATGAGACCATTTGGGAACTGGGGCCATCCTGCATGGACCCAGGGCAACACTGAGGATCCATCCCTGCCATCTTCAGCCCACCATAAACCACCCCCTGTCACCTTGAGTGGGAAGCTGGGTCATGCTGAGAGCAGGAAAGGTGCCAGTGGTGTTTCCATTAGACTGCACACCATGGCATGGCCAGAAAGAAAACACTGATTTCATACAAACAGCCTCTTCTGCTTTCCTCCACTGTGACAGACTGCAGCATCACAGCCACTGAACCAGACCATGCATGGGCAGCACTTCTCATCAGGGCATGGGTGCTAAATGGGTCCACAACAGCAGTTCTTGAGAGAATGTGAGCTAGAGCACCCCAGCTTCTGTACTGTGACAATTAAAAGATGGAGAAGAAAACTAGCTGCCAGTCATGCCAAAGATCCCCCATATTTTGCCACTGGTACTGCCCAGGTGGTCTGCCTTTTCCAGTCCATTCCAGGTGGAAATGGAACGATCTGCTTTTGTTCCAGCAGCCTCTCCATTCACAACTCACTGACACAGCTCTGCTTGTGATGAAACATTTCCAGACAGAAGGTCCTTCTTGACTCAACCCTCCTGACAGGAAAACAGAAGTAAGATCCTTCCCCATATGTGTGACACATGACTCACCTTCACAGATCTCTTTCCCAGAATAAGGAGAGAAAAAAAAAGAAAAAAGAAAAAAAAAAAAAGGAAGTACAGCCAAAAGGAAACAGCAGAAACACATCAGAAAACCAAGCAAGCATTAAAGTCATAAAAAAACCTGCTACAGACAGCTTCTACAAATCTACAATATCATCACTTGAGATTATAATAAAGAGACCTTGGAAATACAGACAGCAGCGTGATGTGGTGTGAGTTGGGGTTTGCAAGAGGACAGCAAATCCAGGACAGCATCCAGGAAGCTGCTGTTAGTGTGATATCTGTCAGCCCACATTAACACTGCAAACATCTTAGTGACCTGCAAAAAGCATTTGAGAGAAGGTAAATGAATTTCCGAGCTTTGTGTCCTTGCTGTTTATATCCTGCTAGTCACTAAGTCAAACTCAGCTGAGCAGCTCTGCCAAGCCCAGCTGCCTCCTGCAGTCCTCATGTGAGCAGCAGTCACAAGGAGCCACATCTCCCCAGCACTACTGCCAGCACTACATTAAAATTTTGCCCTTGGTTTAGCCAGGCATTTATCTGGAAAGGAAGGGTGGGAGTCATCTAAACACGTGAAGGTAAATAAAATACAGAGAAGTGCATCTTAGGCCATCACTGAATCTCCTCTAGTGATGAAATGAGAGGAAGCAGCACCTGGAGGCAATAATCCACCCACCTTGAAGCAGGCAGCAGATGTAGGGGAGCTCAGATGGTTGATATCTCCCCAGTGGCAATGTAGGGAGCCCACCTGATAAACTCAGATGCAGATGCCAAAAAGGAGGGGACTATTTACATTCCCACATGCTGGCACGTGCTGCAATGTAGCTGCTCTGTGGGACCACTGACACCACATCCAGGTCTGGGGTTTCTCTGAATGAAGGGAACCTCCAGATTTCCATTAAATCAAAGACACCAAAGAATTGGGGGAATCGTAACATGCTTCCCAGCTGGTCACACATAGTCTGTTTTCATAGCTTCCTAATTCTTTTGAATTAGCTTTTCTATTACTTAATGTCTTGAAGCAATAGGGCTTTCTCCCCTTTGTGGAGGCTGGCATGGGTGGGCCACCTGTTCAAAATCTGACATGAAAACAAGCTGAATGACAGAAACAACAGCAGAAAGAAAAGACTGCTCAGAAAAAAAACAGCAAAACAAAACTGCCTTGGCAGTCCCAAGCTTTTGACGTGTATTTGCAAACATCAATTCCTTGGTCAGTTCCAGAATACTCAATATATAGAAAGGGTTCTTTTCATCTCATACCAGAATTAAGCCCAGGTAAATGCCAGTTTATGTAAGGTCCTCCCTGCTTATTCCCTCTCTGAGGAGCGCACACTGAGTGAACTTGCCCCACCTGCTCTCCCACTGTGATCCTCTGGGCCCCTCAGCAAGAGGGGAGAGAGAAGACCTCTGGAAGATTTGCAAAGCAGAATATGTTGCATTTATGTCCATTTATGCTCACTAGACACCAGTGCTGCTCACTGGAAGAGGCAACAGCTTTTCTTCTGATGCCACCCCCATGCGGTTTGCACTGAAATCCCAAAGCCTCCTCCTCCAGCAGCTGAGCAGACAAACAGCCCAGCCTCTCTTTCTGTGTTTCAGTTTTCCTCTCAGCAGGAAGGGATAGTAAAATTATCCAGCACTCAGGCATGCTGTAGCTTTAATTCATTAATATCTATAAGTAGCTTAGAGCTCCTCAGCCACAGGGGGCTCTGGGAATGCCAGCGGAAATGCTTTGCATCTTGTTGCTGCACTTCAACTTCCCAAATTTCCCTATTGCATCCACCGATTCCAATAATTCGAGCTCTGAATTTTCTGACTTGGCAAATTCGAATCAGCTTTTCTGAATGATTCTGTGAGTAAAAATGTGCTGTTTGTCAGAGAGGAAACGGGGAGCAGCACTAGGCTATCTGTATGCTGCGTGAGTCAGCCACAGTTTGTGCACCTGCTGTGACTTACAGTCTGAATGCATTGACTGCACTCCGAGATGCTGGTGTTGCAAACAGATGGATTTTGTAAATCCTGTTAATGTTTCTATGTGTAAGAGCTTCCCAGCAGAAAAGGATCATGTCCACGTGAGTATCAGATCCACTTACCCTTATCGATTTTAGAATAGTAGATTCATTTTGCTCAGGCTAGAGATATAAATAGATTTATCATAGAGTGGGAACCTGGTTGTGTTTGTGAGAATGGTGACTTTCAGGAAATTAAATTTTAAATTAACTGCTCTAAGCTGTAAGAAGAGGAGAAATGTGTGCCGCTACACGCACGGGCTCAGTTCCACCATGCTCCAGCAAAATACCCAGCCTGGAGATAACACTGGGGCTGTGCATGCAAATGGCTTGTTCTGCTCTCTCTCAATCACAGGGTTTTATTCCAAAAAAGTTACTGGAATGCTTTGTTCTTATAAAGTTTAAGCAGCTTAGGCAGGGAAAATTGCATAACCCGTTTTCTAAGTTTCAGACTTTGCAATGTACTGAGCTCCTTCTGCTTCGTTCATGTGCAGTCGCCTTTTGCATGGGATGGGACTAGAGAAGTAAACAAGGAAACTGAGCTGGATAAGAAGGGAAAAAGAGTTCTGGGAGTTGCTGCTGTAAGTGCAGGAGAAAGGGAAGTGGGAGGTAGCAGAAGCACAGCCTGTGTACACACAAAATTGCCAAAATCTTTCTATTCTCCTAGGCAAAGAGGCAGCAATGAGACAGGGCACACATGCCACACACCTACCTGCCTCTGCATGCCACCACTTTCCAAGGACACTGGCTGCTCTAGATTGTCCAAATACAGCAAAACAAGAGGGGGGGAAAAGGTGGTGAAGGTTAGATGGTTCAACAATCACAGCAGAGTGCTCTTTGCCACCCCTGGAAGCAACCTGTCTTGGCCACCTCAGTGATGGGTTTAAACACGGATTTGGGAAGAGGAAGAAGAGGAGGTGGGAACTGCTAAAAAAATTGCTATTTTGATTTGTTTGTGAAGGGACTTTGACACCAGGAGGGACTGAGATGCTGGGGCAGGGATGTGGCAGTCCAGCCACAGCCCCACCACTCAGAAGGTGCACCTAGGAGCTGGTGTGCAAGAGGCTGAGCCCAGCTCTCAGACCTGCCTGTGCTTAGAGAGACACCATGACACTGTTCACCCTGCACTGCTGGCATCATCAGTAATGGAATGCTAAAAACCTCACTGCAGACTGTAAAACCCTCGCTGCTGTTACAGGAATTTATTATGTGGGCAATTAACATAGGCAATCCCATTACCACTGGTGGGATTTATCTGAGTAAATCTCACATGTGTTATTCTTCTACAAAAAAAAAAAGTGATCAACTTTTTGGCTTGGCCTAAGTTTCCAAAGATAAATGTCTCCCCTCATTCATTACTAGCTACACAGCTTGTGGCCATGTGGCGTGAGTATAAACAAGCTGAACAAATGTCTAGTATGGGAAGGAATGAAATGTTAATGCAAAAAATTGATTCAGTGATCTCTTTGCAGGCAGTGAGATGGATATTTCATTGCCAGGTCTTACTATGTAATATAGTAACTGTGTGATTAGCACTTAATGACTGGAGTTTGTTTCTTTTCCTTCCCAATCATTAAGGCCTTGTTGATTTGCTCAGAACATATTGATAATTCCTGAATATACAGGCAAGCAAATAATAAACCACAACAGCCTGCTCAGGCTCTGTTTATTTCTCTGCACTGACACACAGCAGACCTTGGCAGATAGAGAGGTCTCCACCAGGACAAGGCAGAGACAAGGAAAAAGGGGATGAAGCAGTTCCTGAGCTCTGAGTCCTCACAAATACCAAGTCACAAGACCACATCCATCCAGAGAAAGATGACTGGGGCTCTGCTGCTGTTAAATCCTGGGGTCAGCATCCTGCACAGCTGCTGAGCACACAGAACAGCCCCCCTTGCTGTGCACAGCTCACAGCCCTGAGCACAAACATTGACTTCACGGGCCTGTCACAGTAAATCCTCACCTGCACAAAGCCCAAAGCACTTCTTCTTTCATTCTTGGCAACAAAAGTCTTGGCTTCCAAGGTGGCTTCCTGCTTCCCTCCCCCATTACTTTCTGCAGCATTTCAGAGATTCCAAGGCTAGGCTGCCCTTCATGCAGAGAACCACATGTCCATATGCATTTTAGCACAGCTACTGCTATTATTTTGCTTTTGATGATGTCTGCAGCATTTCCCAGTCCTGAGAGATCTGACCCTTCACCACTCAGGCTGCTACAAGTGGTGCTCAAAGTGGGGCTCTTGAGTACCATGGCTGGGATTTTCAAAGGTGTTTAACAGGGGTAGGTACCTACCTCCTGAAGTTTTATTGGAAGAAAGGACAGCTAAATCCTTTAGTTTGACTGCTTGTAAGAAAAGAGGCTCTCTGCCCACAGTGTGAAGCAAAGGACGCTCTCATGCATGCTGTGAACTGACCTGTGTGAGCAAATTTATGTCCCTGCTCATCACTTGGCCCAGGGCAAGATGTATGTAGGCTTTGTGCCAAAATCTCTGCAGAGATTCTTATTTGTGTTGTGTGGGAGAAAAATCCCAAAACAGAGCAAGCTACAGTTATGGATAAACATTCATCTGGCATTCAGGAGAAATGGAAAGATGCATCTCAAGTCGGTTTCCATCTGCTAGTGATGATCCCAAGCTCGGTTACAGGAAGCAAAACCCAACCAGCTAGTTCATCCCTATTGCCTCCAATGCCAGGGCAGAAAGCCTGTTTTCTACCCAGGTCTGTGTTACCAGGCAAACTGCCTGAGTGATGGACTTTATTAGGATCAGGATCTGTGCCAGGGATTTGGCTCTGCAGGTAAATGATGGCCACAGCATGTGGGAGGGTGGCATGATCATCAGCACATCACTCCAGGTGTCTCCTGGTTCAGGGATGCTCCTGTTAGCATGCATGGACAAGGCAGACCCCACCATATCAGTTAGAACAGTGTTGTCATGTAGGCTAGATGTAAAAGAATTATGCTTGGGTAAAAGGAAAAGCCTAAAGGGAAACCTTGTATTGGTAAACAAAACAAGCCAGGACACTTTGCATCCTCCTAAGGGCAAGTGAAGTGATACATTGCACTCTGCATCCTCAAACCAGAACAGCTTCATCTTCACCACCTGCTGGCCCCTGATGTCCTCACAGCTGTGCCACAGAATCTGGGGCAACAGTGGTTAGGATGGTCAAAACCTTTGAGGCATTAATAATTATGGAGAGGGTCTCCAGCCAGTGCCCTGGCCCTGTTTAGCTCACTGGCCTGTGTGAACCCAAAGGGCCTCACTCAGGAGTCAAGCCCTTTGGACCAGGAAGTCCAAAGCTGGCTTTCTCAGTGCTGTGGGTGGTGCTGAGGCTGTGAGTCTAAATTGGGAATTCCCAAAGGAACTTGGATTCCCCTGCAATTAGTAAGGGAGCCTGGAGACCATGTACTGTCCTACTTACAGCCCACTCCCACTGGACAGGCAGTGGGCCCAGATGGCTGATTTTGATATAAAACATGTTTTCCCTCTTTTTGTCACTCCCTCTCTGCTACTCATGTGTTCAGTTCACCCTGCTGTGGCTCCCTCCTTAGTGCAGCCTGGCTGTGGCTGTGACCCAGTGATTCACACAGAGCTGAAAATTCGGGGCTCAATACCTGAGTGTAAGTCAACACACCCCACAGAGCAGTGCCAATCAGTAACACAGAGCTGGGTACAGGGCAAAGAAATTGACAGAAATCTCCCTAAATCCAGCTTCAAAAAAACTGGAAAATAACATTGAACATAAAGTCACTGAAATCACTTTTTTTCCTGGGTTTGTATTTCCGATTGATACTGCTGTAGGTGGACATGTAAAAAATTGTAGGTGTCCTGCTGAATTAAATTTCGAGGGTTCTGATGATGTTGTGCTACATTATAAATAGTGTCTGCCTAAAGCGTTTGAATTCATTCTTATAATGCTTTTTTTTTTCCCCTAAAATCATGATGCCAAGTCCAATAAATTGGTAGAAGAACTCCCACTCGTTTCAGTAAATTTTGGATCAGATCCTGCAGGATTAGTCCACGTGCACTTTGCAGAGCAAGGACTTGCAGACAGCAGTGACAGATTGATGAGAGCATTTCTGTGACCAAGCATTTGTGCACAGGGGTTAAGTTTCCATGGCCAAGCACTAAGAGACTTATGCCATCATTTTAATGGTTTTTGCATCCATTATGTTGAAAGTGAAATGAGCACATCTGGGTGCCTGGACATGAGAGTGATTAATAAAGGGAGGAAAAAGGCAGAATGCTGAGCAGGTAAAGTAAAGAGCATGAGACAAGCATGGGGGCTTGTGGATCTGATGAGTGGCGTGTCCTCTTGCACAAACATCCTACACTGACAATGTGCCCAGGGCTTGATTCCCAGCTGAGGCTGCTGTCAAAGCTGTACAGAAGTGCAGGTCCTGCTCACTTTGGTGGGACCTCCCTGTGCACAATGGAGCACAGCAGAAGTAGGGCCCAGGTTGAACCTCCTAATGTGAGGAAATTGGGAGTTAAATTAACTGGCTGCATGAACAGAGAGAAGGTTTAAATAAACATGCTCCAGTAAGGGGACAGGCAATATGTTTGGAAATCTAGACAGGCTCTTTCTGCTGCCTGTGTTTTGTTTCTGAATCCAATGCTATGATAATGAATAAGCTGTTTGCTCTTTCAACTGCATACCACATGATAGCCAGTTTCCATCCAAATGCTTTGGCCCCTGCTTGTAAATTGATCCTGTAAAGTTAACTCCTTTGTTCAAGAGGTTAAGTATGTGATGTATCAATTGGACTTTTTTGTGGAAAAGCCCCAGAGCAATACACTTACTGAGCCATATATGTATTGCAGAATAATTTGCAGTAAAGATATGTGGAAGAGCAAAGATAGATCATAAAAAAAAAAAAAAAAAAAAAAAAAAAAGTAGGCTCCAGTTCAAGAAAGTATCAGCTCAGAACAAAAGAGAATTTAAGCATTTGCCTAACTCCCATTGAAATATGGCTTCTAATCACACATTTCAGGTCAAGAGTGTGGTTAATGCTCACCCCAACAGGGAGGGATGTAGAAATATGCTTAAAACCTCTGACTGAGGCAGGGGTGACAAAAAAGCCTCTGGAGTCTGGGCTGACCAGACCAGGAATGAAATTTGCACCCAGTCTATATCCAACATGCCAGGGAGACCCAAAAGGAAAAAAAAAAAGTTGGAAGGAAAGAGCAAAATCATCTGGAGACACTTCAGAAGGCCAGAAAAATTCCAACCCCAAAATATGGCAACGACACATCCCTGGGATGCAGCAGCACAGCCAGAAAATGAGGACACACTGGCCTTTACCACTCCTGCATGGACAACTTACAGAAACGTGGATGCTGAGGGTACCAGCCCTGGACTCACGAGATCTATTTGTTTTTTGACTCATGCTTTGGGCCACATCCCCTCCCAACACCGTGGCTCTTGGATCTGTCCCAACCTCCCATGTGAGAGCAGAGAACCAGGACATGCTCTCAGTTATGGGGGCCACAGAAATCCCTTTTGTAGGTGGAAAAGCACCTCCATTCTGGTTGCTGTAACCATAAAAATATTCCAGGGAACAAAAAGGGCTTCTGTAAAAGTTTTGCTACCACTGAGAATTCAGAGTGAGGCCTGAGATTAAAAGGAATCTTTCTCACAGGAACAGGACTGTCTTCACATTCTCTTCTTCAGTGAAATTAAGTTTGCCTAGGAAGGATGGCATCTCTTCTAACATCTTAATCCCTGCCACCTACCCCCTGGCAGTGGGATCATATGCATCTTTGGCAACAGGCAATTGGCATTTTCAAAGCATGTTAAATTCTTCCCTTCTGCTGCAGTGCACCAGGACATGGAACATATTGGCAGCCTTGCTCAATGTTATCATTTTATTAGAAACTCTTGAAGGAGCATATTTGTCTTATCCTTTCAGGTTTTTTGTTATTTCTTTCTGGTAGCAAGAACCAACAGCCACTGAGGTACTTTCCAAATAAAATAGTGGCACAGTGTCTGCCTTGCAGGGCCATCACTCCCTTTAAAATCCTCTGCAGTGTTGTGAAATAAGAGAATCAGAAATCCAACCCCACCATTGTGACAATGTAAATGTAACTTCAATATTTCTGTTTTCTGGGTGTCTGTGTGTGTATTTAACCTTTGTCTATTTAATAAAGAGGTTTATTTTTCCATTGTAAATGGGAGGATTGGGAAATGCTCTTGATTTTCCTGCCTTAATCCAGTTCCTGCTTCAAGGTGGAGCATCACATCAGCTGTGCTGTTTAACACCTAAAGTACTTTTCCTCCTCAGGGACTATGGAATAAGCAATTCTTATGGATTCCCCAGCAAAATGTGGAACAGCACTGCCTCAAAGAGTTTGTGAGGATTTTAGGAGTACAGTCAGCATCTCATCTGATCTAAACTGGTAGAGCTCTGCTGTGTTCCTCAGGTCTCTGCCAACTCACACCAGGTGGGGATCTGGCCCTCAGCCTCTGTTAATAGTCACATGCACTCAGAGATGAAAAATACGTTTATCACAAAGCAGGGAGGAACCTGCACGAGCTGCCAAAAGGGAAGGTGCTCACTCAGCTCAGAGGGCACTACCTCAGTGGCACTGGGCACAGTTCTGCCAGGAGCAGGGAGGCTCTCACTGATGTTAACTAGCTGTGACAGAGAGAGACCAGACAGTGCTTTGGAGTTCCTCCCTGCCCTATTTTTCTGATGTCTGTTATTTAACAAGGAATCAAGTCTCCCCTGTTGGTACAAAATACAACAGCCAAGGCCAAGCAATGTCTTACAGGAGAGAGGGCTCAAAAGGTTGTGTGGCTCTGTTCAGAAAGGATTTTGAGGACAAATTTGGGCTTCTGGGCATTGTAGATATGGAGGGGTTACTGGGAGCTCCCAGTGGAGCAGGGCTGCATGCAGTGATGGTGGTGGATGAATTCAGAGCAGCTGACTTTCCCTGGGCATTTCTCTGCCTGGTTTGGGAGGTTTCATAGGGATTAGGGAAGGATTTGTCAAGCTCTGGTGCCAAACCAGTGTTTATCCACAGAAGCCTTTTGATCTTTTAATTGTGTCAGAGACCTCTAGCTGGCATCTCTCTCTCCAAACCTGGCCAGTCAGTGGAAATGGAAGATTTATACCCAGCCTTTGTTTTGGGGCTGGGGGTGGGAAAAGGGAGGGCTGAGCTTTCTGTTGTTTGACTTTAAAAAATACCCCCTCCTCTTCATCTGCTTCCAGCTCATCCTCCTGGCTGGCAGACATGGAAACACTCCTGCCAGAGCTATGGAGGGATGGGGGAGGCAACAATGGCCCCCTTAGTGTGAGAGCATCAATAATAACACAAGGCCTCCTCAGATGCACATGAGCCTTTCTGTTGACTGCTGTGGGAGTTGCCTGCATATTTTAGGAGACAATTAGGCTGGTGCTGTGTGCACTGCCTATTCACTCTTCATCTCCAACCCTGGGGAACAGGAGGAATGATTTATTAGGGAGACAGACTTAATGTCCTCTGGCTTTGGTCAGCTGTGATGTGAAAATAGCCTCATTGAAGGCAATTAGTATCTAACCCTAATTAAAAACATCATCTTTCATTGGTCTGCTCACAGACAGCTACTGCACTAGAGCACAGTCTTGCAGGGGGAGGACAAGGAAGGTGTAGGAGGAGATAGGGAGTGGTGGAAAAAGGCAGGAGCTCCCACTCATGAAGAAGACAAGTGGACACTACTCAGGAGCACTCAGCTCCTCATGGAGGATTGTCTGGGAATGGGAAAGGCTCCATCCTGCTGTGCTGGGGCTGTGCAGTAACCTGAGAAGCTCAAGAGAGATGGTTTGTGTCGGCTGGTGCATATCCAGACAGTTCAGGAGAGACTAGCACTGCTCTCCATGACAAATCCTCTGTGATCCTCCAGAAGCAGAAACAAAAACTAAACAAGTGATGCAGCCTGAGCTTGCAAACAGGCGTGGGTGGCATTGTTTGGTCTTTGGTCCCTGTCCAAATGGGGCTGGCTAAACCCCAGCACTCCCACGAGGTTTGTACCAGCAGAAAGCCCCTGTTCTCATAGGTGCTGGGGTGAGCTGCTCACCCTTGCTGTGGCTTTGCCTGCCAGACCTCATATCCCTGCTTCTGCCCTGAAGCACAGCATGGAGCCCCACATTAGCTCTCTTTGAAAATATGCTTGTGCTGCCCTTGTGCCTGATCCTCTGTCAAGTTCATTTAGTGACACTGACTGAAAGCATTGCAGAGAGGGTGTTTTGTGCCTTTTTCACTGAAATGTGCCCTCTTTTGGGTGTCCCACTCCAAGCCAGAGGCTGCAGAATGGGAGATCATGTGTGGGTGATGGGGAAGCTCCTGTGAGGCTGGATTAAGTCTCCAGTCTCCATTAGCCCTGTGGTGGGGGTGCTCCCCATGCCCACCTGCAAGCAATACCCTGCCAGGTCTCCTCACTACACACAGTGCTCCAGGGGACACAGCAGCTGCACCTCTGATAACAAATTAAGCATGCCCAGGCCTCTTCTCTGTCACTGAGGCCAGTGAATACCCTGCAGCTGTAATTCTGAGCTTTTTTGCTCTCCAGAACAGTGTAATCTCTTCCAGGTTGCCTGCTGGGAGAGGTGGCTGACCCATGCTGCTTCCTGAACTGAGCTGGAGACTTTTTTAATGGTTCCAGTGCTTTTGAAACAGAAAATCTCATAGAGGTATTTAATTTATCAGTCAAAATAGAGATTAGATGTTTTCAGTATCTTCAGGTTAATAGAAGACTTCTATTTTGATTCAAAGAGCTATTCCAAAATGCCAATGGTGTGGGAGATTTTTTTCAGGTTGCTGTTCTGGGAAAAGCAATCTCTGCTTGAGCTGAAGCCATTACTAATGTGAGCATGAGTCTATTCAGCAATTCACATCCTCACATCTGCTGCAGCCAGCAGCTCTGGGGCTCTCTGCACGCCTGCCCATCTGCTGAGCATCCACCTGCATCCCACAGCACTGCTGCCCTCCCAGCTCCCTGCCCAGCCTGGATTCCTACAGGCCAGGAAAGAGGCAGAGCAGGGCACTGCAGCTGTTTCCAGGGCTGTGCTGCTGGCTGTGCTGTCCCCTTCCACACCACTTCTCCACTGCTTCCTGCCACACCTGGGGCCTGAACAGCCTGAGCAGCAAGCCAGAGCAAAGCTGGCCCACCAACAATACACATTGCTTCTTCTGCTGGAAAGCAGACTATTCTAAACATGAAAATTTGTATCTGGAGACTGCACCTTGGGTGTATTTAGCACTTTATTAAAGTTATATATATTTCTATTAAGCATCCACATGCCTCATCATAGTTTGGTAAATCAGATGACACATGGCAGCCAAGTAAACCAACCTTGTTTCAGCATTGTACAGTGTGTGGCACCATGTGCAGCAGTGTATATGGGGATAAGAGAAACTTGCTGGCAACTTGGTACTAAAGCATGTGATCTCACTCAGTTCTGATAAGATTTCCATTAAAAAAAGGGTTTCCTGTCCTAGTTTCATCTGGGATAGAGTTCGTTTTCTTCTTAGTAGCTGGTGCAGTGCTGTGTTTCAGATTCAGGGTGAGAATAATTTGGAAAACAGGCTGATGTTTAGGTTGGTGCTGAGCAGTGCTTGCCCTGAGCCAAGGATTTCTCAGTGCCCTGGGCTCTGCCAGTGAGCAGCTGCACCAGAAGCCAGGAGGGAACACGGCCAGCAGAGGTGACCTGGACTGGCCAAAGGGATATTCCACACTCCAGAATGTCCTGCTGAGTATAAACTGGAGAGAGATGGCTGGAAGGGGCTGATCACTGCTCAGGGATGGGCTGGGCATTGGTCAGTGGGTGTTCAGCATTTGTACCATGCATCACTTGTATTCCTTGGGGTTTATTCCTCTCTCTTTATTATCTCCCTTCTCATTACTATTTTATTTTTTTTAACTTTACTTTGATTATTAAACTGTTCTTATCTCAGCCCATGGGTTTTATCTTTTTCTGATTCTCCTCCCCATCCCACTAGGGTTGAGGGGAGTGAGTGAGCTGCTTAGTTGCTGTCTAGGGTTAAACCATGATACTTCCTTATCTGAGGATTCAATTAAAATTGGGTTTCTGTTCCTAGGAGGAACTGATGTATGCTATCATCTGTCTGATTTATTCTGAGGCGTCCTCAGGTTCCCCTGCACAGCTACGAATCCCTTCCCCAGAATTATGTGCACATATTTAAAATGCATGCCTGGAGGATTTAAAAAACACAGCTAATTGTCAGGTTTGGGGCTCCTTTTGCACAGTCTATCAAGAAGATTTTGAACATTAACTGTTTTATTAGATAGCCAGGATTAGATCTTCAGCTGTATAAACTAGGACAGTCTCACTTCAAATTCCCATATATGATCCTTATCTCACTTGTGCATATGTCTTCAGCCTCAGGCTGCACTCACTTCTTCTTCATCCTGTGAGAAACCCAGTGGGTGGAATAACCTGTTATGTATCCTAGTGTGGGGGAGATGCTGTTGTAGCACCTGCCCTAGAGCCCACTGAAGGCAGAAAAAAAGCTGCACTTAAATTTCAGGATCAGGCCTAAGCCTGGCCCAGCAAAGCACTGCATAAATTAGTAATTTACTTCCACCATGTGCCTCATTTTTAGTGACTTCAGCAAGAGTCAGAACTGAGATTTTCCAGAGACTGATTTGAGGCTATGGTGAGCAGGTTGATGAATCAGAGCCTGGCTGGGGTTGTTTCACTTTCAGAAAATGGAACAGGGGGTGCACTGAGGGATGCTGCTGCAGACCTTCCAGGGCAGATGCTCTCACTGCCACTCAGTCCAACACATGCCAGATCCAAAGTTTTCAGATGCTGCAGTTAACCTGCCACATTCTCTATGGGAAAAGTCCTCCACAACTTAATAGGAAATTCCAGCGCCTTGTTAATGCTTATTTTGGGGCTTTTTAATAATTTTAATCTAACAGGAAATTGCATATAAAATGCCGTAAAATAGACAGGAAATCTGCTGAATTTCAGGGGGTAGTTTTAATTTTTTTCTACAGCTCCCTGTCCTTGAAGATCCTCATGATTTCACCAATTTTAAATTCTGCAGGAGTTTTCCTCAGAGGAAATCTGTCATTTATTTTCTTTACAGCTTCAACTGAGCAAATACAGACAAAATAAAGTTTACTGTGGCACAAGGGAGGCTTGAATCTGAAGTCACTTTTCAACAAATAACTGGAGCTGTGAGTGATATCTCATGCCCAACAGCCGAATATGTTATTTGAGAAATCCTGTTACATGAGCAAATGAGAAGAGAAAAATATCTTGCTCAAAGCTTTTCACTTTTCCAAAGTTTATTTTTTTCTATTTCTTCCTTTATCTGCCTTGATTTTAAGAGACTGACTCACAAAAAGTGTGCTTTTCCCAGTCAAGAGAGAGCTGTATCCTCAGAATTATCATATCTTGTCCAGAATTAATCTTGGTCCATGTGTTTCCTCCAGCCCCAGACTGCTTGAGAGTCAGGGCTGTGATTCAGGAGCATCTTCCTAATGAAGATTTTACATCTGGGTTTCCTTGAAGCTTCAGAAACCCAAAAGGCTGCAGAAAGACCAGCAGAGATTTGATTTTTAAGTGAAGGAAGATCCACATATCTTTAGATACCCAGTTTGTATATGCAAGAACAGGATGAGTGAGTATTAGTATATGCCTTTGTTTAATTGGGAGAGTAATTATCCAGATTTATAAAGAGAATGGAGAAAGACGGCTGAAATAAGGGAGAAGAGTAGATTATCAATTTCATCCTTCCTAATCTATGCTCCTCCATCCCAAACACCTACAGAGTCTTCTTCCCTGTGTGGGGCTCCATCCACTCCTGCCATTCGACACACACAGCCCTTGCTTTAGAATAATGAATCATTACATTTGGAAAAGAAATTTAAGATCATCAGGTCCAATCATCAACCTAGAACCACTGCCATGTTCATGATTAAATCATGTCCTTAAGTGCCATATCCATATGGCATATTGATACATAATGCCATAGTGCCATATTAATATGCCATATTGAGCACTTCAAGGATGGTGACTTCATCACTTCCATCAGCAGTCTGTTCCAATGCTTTACAACCCTTTCAGTGAAAAATTTTTGTTAATATCTAATTAAATCTCTCCTGGTGTTACTGGAGGACATTAGCTCTCATCCTTACATTGCTATGTTATACAAGGCCAAACACCTATGTGCTATCTGGATGCATCTAGCATTGAAATTTCAGCCATACTATCAAAGCTGATTGATAATGATAAATAGCATAAAAATCAAGAGGAGATTTTATGCTTTGAGTTATCACAGCAGTGCAGGGAACCCTCCACAATTTTGAAGTGGCTGCTGCAAAATGCATGTTTTGATTCAGTGCCCTGGAAATCTCACATCTGCAGCTAATATTTCTTTTCCAATTATTGCTGTGATTGGATAAAATATATTTTAATATCTTTGTGCTAATAGTTCTATATAGAGAGAGACAGAGGTATTTCCACTGCACTGCAAGACCATTACATTTATTTGTACAATTCACTTAACTCTGGTCCATGATATTGCCAGAAGCTCTTGATGGAATTATGGTTCCATAATTATAGCTTTGTACATTACAGTCCTTAATAGCCTTAGGGCTGGATTCTCACTTGCAATAAATCATCAGGGCTTCATTGATTTTATTGAAGTATATGGAGGAATGTCAACTTACACCAGCTGAAACCTGAGGTAAGATCCTCACTACTTGAAGTCATCAGTTCTGCCATCAGCTTAAAGGCAGCTAGAAATTAACCCTTGCTCCTCATTTTTCATTGCCACTTTGTTACCGTGAACTGCATCAAGACAATAAATTGTCAAAGTTAATGCTGTCACAAACCAAGATGTTGCTGCTGATTAAAATCTATCATTATCACTCATACTCTAAAAGGTTGGGCACTAAAAGGTTTGATTCCCCACCACTCTGCACCTTAGATTCCCTTTGTACAGAACAAATGCAGCAACCCACCCTCAACTCCTGCAATACCCTCATACATTTTTATGGAGGTTCTTACATATGTACACATAAATTTAAAGTTTTAAAGCATGTCATTGTGCACTCTCAGCTAATTTAGTGTTCATATATGAGCCTTGGTGAAAGGCAAGGAAAAATAACAAGAAGACATTCAGCATTTCAAATGGTCAGCAAATGGATGGATGAGTTTACTCAGACTCCTCTGCTAACCTCCAGAGCCTTCTGCCAAGAAGCCAGACACTGGAAGAGGAGGTTAAAATACTGAGTGTGGGGAAATGCATTGCACTGGGAGAAACAAATATATAACATTCATATGTAAGTAGTGAAAACCACTCACTGACAGAGGTCAGATTTGACCTAGTATTGATCACTTGGGGTGGATGCAACTCTCAGTCACTTAAGAATAAGTACAATATGCTGTCAAGTCTTCCCCATTAAAATAACATACATAGCATCAATGATAATATTTTTGTGGGTTTAAATTTGGCTATTTGCATCTTCAGTTATGGAAACAGAGCTACTGAAAGTTTCAGTCCAAAACAGACATTGGATTTTTTGGCAAATGAAATGTGGATGTCTGTGCCTTGCCCAAAGTCAACTTTGGCAGGCACATCAGAGATCAGCAGTTCCTAAGTCTGAGCAGTGAACTTTTGATTACAGCTTACTGCCCTCCAAATCTAATTCCTTTAAAAATCAAAACATGTCCTCCAGAGGAGGATTATTAGGGGTCTGCTAAGGATAGAACAGCACAGGCCCAAATTTACCAACAGATGAGGCTTGGCGTAGGCGAAAGAAGGCATAAATGTTTATCCCTTTAAGCCACAGTGACTGAAGGGTAAGCTGGAGGCAATGCTCTCCAGAGACCTCTCCTGCACTGCACTGCTCCAGTTTTGCTTTCCTCTCTGCTTATGGTTAAAACTGTCTTATTTGTCCTTCCACTAAGATAAACATGACTTTCCCCCATTTGAATCCGTTATGACAAATTTGCTGGGTTCACTTACAGGAAAGCTCTCTGTTGCTTCTTGATAGCTCCACAACAGAAAGATAAGGGTGGGCTGGTGAAAACGTTCAGCTTCTCATAACTAGAGAATCCATGGCCAAGGGACAAGTGGGGGACAAGGAAGCTCCTGCTCCAGTGCAGGCTGTGCCCCCTTTCAGCTCTGATAATCCAAGGTGGCTTTGGGAAGAGCCATGCCAAACAAAAAGCAAAGACAGAAGGTCAGGAAAATGGAAGAGTAGCCAAACCATTTCCATGGAGCAGATAACTGAGAAATTGAAACCACTTGGCCAGACACTTACAAGTGAACAATTTAGCTTAGAGAATAATGCATTGATGCCACAAGTTGCCCTGAAAGGATAGAGTGGCTTTGTCACAAGGAGCAGCTGGAATCCTTTCAGATTCACTGCAGCACAAAATGTAATGGCAGGGAGGAGCCCACTCCAGCACGAACTCCTGAACTCACATGCTTTCATGTTAACTAAGCCCTAAAAATAACATGCTGTATCAAATGCAAATTGATAAAGTCAGTCCAGGGTTTTTTTCTCCTCTGCTGTGGCTTGAAGAATGCTGTAAGCAGTTTCATCTCAGTCATTTAGTATGAACAGACGCCTCTGCTCCTTGCTCTGATGGAGAAAAGTGAAGTTTTCACATAGGGAACACAGTAACTCCAAACTACCTGCAAGGCAGTGATGAATACAGCTCCAGGGACCACATTTTTCTGGGTACAGCACATTAACAGAGCATTAACCAGGAGAACGTTAATTACACATTGTCGCTGCTGCTCACCCAAAAGGAATTCAGACTGGCAAAAACCTGATCATAAAAAAGAAGGCATTTGGAACAAATCAATGTGTGTGTGACATAAAAATGCCATTTGCATCCTGCCCGGGAAGCCTCTGCAAGCCTTGCATCTGCCTCTCAAGGTCTCCACAGCACCATCAAACACACCCTCAGATGATGGTCCAGTGACTCTGCACTCCACTTAATGAGCACTGACAGGAAGATTAGAACAAAACCCAAAATACCCTCTGGTAACATTTCCAGATATAAAACCTCCTTTTCTAGGGAGTTTTGAGCTCTTTTTTTTTTTCTCTGAATAATTCTGTTTCAAGACAGACTTCAACATTCCACAGACCAAGGGCCAAGACATCTGGGTCTCTGAGGCTGAATGTGCTGTGAGGACACAACTTCCTGATTCTCTGCCCAGTTTCATCCCAGAGTCTCCCAGTCTGCTCAAATCTGCACTGTCCCCAGGGCCCACAAACCAGATGGGGACAAACCAGAGCAGCACATCCTAAACCCTCAGCTTGCACCCATCAACCCTTTGGAGGAGACCAGGAAATCCATTCTGCCATGTCTGTGACTGCTGGAGAGGACAGAGTGTAGAGAAGAAAGTCCCAAAGTGTCAAATCAATTCTGCTGAGCCACAGACGATTTGGTTTCTACTCAGACCAGTTTGATGGAGTGCTGATCATCCATCTTCAGGGCACTCTGAATGAAAGCATACCTGTCACCACCATCACTACCAAATCACTGCTCAGAAGAGCAAAGTGACTTGTATTTTAAAATCTCTACAAAAGTTACATTCAGCAGCTGGTTCTGTTAGTGAAACACTCTGCTGTTAATGTATGCACATACATGGGGCACAGCCTGGTGTGAGCGTGCAACTTTGGGCTAAAGCCACCATTGCTGTATAAATTGTGCACAATCATCCATAATCTTTGCAAAATACAGTTTGCTCTCTGTTGCCTGTTCTGCACAGCCCTTTCATTACAGAAACATCTGTTAGAAGTGCTTTAGCTGAGAGCTCGTCAGACTTTCCATTATAAACCCCCATATTCAAGGGGTTACTGCAACTGAGCCATAAAAAGTTGCTCCAGGCTCAAACTTGGCATAAAAGGTCTCCAGTGGGAGAATTATTTTTTTTCTAAGTCCAAAATGTTAAACTACAAGCAGTTAAACAAAAGCAATTCACTTTCCCTCAGAGACTGCCTCTCCTGGTTCTGTATGTTAGACTAACTTATATGGACTAACATTGTGCATGAGCCTTTAAAAACAAGCTATTGATTAATTAATTCATTAAGATATTTATTAAAATTAAGTTACTAACTTCACAGCCTTACTGATTCATTTAAAATATAAGTGGCCAGATGATTTCAGATAGAAAAGCAGCTACCACATAGAAAATAAAATATCCATCCATATAAAAAAGCAAGGGGGGTAGTACTTTCAAGTCATATTTTCATCCTCAGCTTTAACTAACTTTTCTCTTGCAGACAATGGATTTACCTCTGGGCTGACAGTAGGATACAATGACAAAAATGACCTCAGGGCAAGTAGAGAAGCTATTCTTTTTTCAGAGGCAGCCTGCTCTAGCAGGATGGTGGAGATTAGCAGAAAGATGTTAAGTAGGAGGAAATATGCTTGTTCAGAGAAGATAAGCGGGAGAGGGTGGGTGTGTGCTCGTGTGTGTTTCACTGTACTGCACTGATCAAGGGAGTTAAGGTGATCCACTGATCCACAAGCAGTGGTAGAGACAAAAATCCTTCATGCAGCTTGAGGACAATGAAGAAGACAGAGAAACCATAGGAGAGTTCAATCTAGGAAAGACTGGTTTGCAGGTAAAGGAAGATTAAGCAAAGCTAAAACCCAGGAGACCTTGAATTGAAGAAGGGCTCGTTTTTCAAGCTCGAGGCTATGAGCAGTGGTGAAGTTCAGCAAGGCAGCCCTTGGGTACAGAATGAGAACTAGTTACACCACTAATTGTACTGCACCCAGCAGCTGCAGCAACAGACCTCATTGCTGATCCTGCAGGAATTTAAGCCCATGAGTAATCCCATTTAAATTAATGGGATTATGCCTCAGAAGTGTAGAGTTAAGCATATGTGTATAGGTTTGCTGGAGCTGGCCTGGGGCGACAAGTGGGCTCACAGGATGCCCTGTCTGCTCTGTGTGCTGCCATCCCACAGCTCCTGCTCTTCATCCATCCAGCCACTGGAAAAGAAGGCTGAAGAATGAGTCTTAAGGTCTCCAAGGAAAACCCCCAAACTAGAGGAAGTCACAGAGTGATTCACCATTGAATGAGTGCCACCATTGAGTGGCACCATTTCCTCTGAGTCAGTCCTGAACAAAAGTCCCAGCACAGCTTCAAGTTGGGAAACTGCAGCTGGATGTGCAGTCCCATGGAGGAGATGGAAGACAAACATCCTGCTGCTGACCCTCATAAGGTCCCAGTAGCTCATTTGGAGGGTTCGTTTTTTCACCCTGGTGTTTCTGGCCAAGATCCAAGTGCTGTAATTCCAGCTTTCTGGTTCACCCTCCCAGCATGGGCTCCTGCTGTCTTGTGGCCTTGGTTGCATTTCTGAACACCAAGGAGCAGCTGCTGAGCCCTGATGGGTGAGGGACAGTGTCTCTGTACACACAACAGATGACCCAGACACCCCTAGAGAACGAGCATGACATGAAAAAACAACACTGCAACCTTCAGTCATGCTGAGGAGAGCTTTGGTTTGTATTAAAATCAGACATTGCTCAGCATGCTTGACTACAGCAAAGTGGCTCCCCAGCCTTCACTGACATTGGAACAACTTGAGATTTCACTATGTAAATGTTCCTTTTAATCCACTCCAACACTCCAGCTCTAGCAGTGAGCTCAGGGAAAAGCTGTGAACATGGTGCAGTGCCTTATGTGAGTAATGCACATATTACATCCTGCCTATGGATGTACGAGGAATATTTCACCACTGAAGTCTTGCTATCAGCATGCAGCATGTTGGAGAGGCTCCTGATTCTTGGATGTTGGCCAGTCTCCTCCAGAGCTCTGGAGTTAACACTGCCATCATCTGATGCATTGTGTCACACCCTCTCTTGAGCATCAAGAGCTCCTAGAAAGGAAAAGCCCAGACAAGGAATCAGTCACTTAAGTCATAGGTTATCAGAAGTGAAGGCTACCCATGGCTTCCTTCCTTTTTCCTGTTTTCTGCAACCTTCTTCTATGGCAGTTGTCACTGTATTTCTTATGTTAAGAACACACAGATGACTCCTCCTCATATTATTAATTATTATTATGAAAATATTTAAGTCCTCTAAATTAAAAAGTGTCCCAAATGTCAGATATTTGACTGGCTTGATCCCCAGCAACACAGTTTTTTATTTCTGTATTATGCGAACTATGCAAATACATGTTTTGACTGGTTCAAAAAACCCTCTTCTTTTAAATATAAACAAATATTAAAAATCTGACACCAAAAGCTGACATTAAGTAGCTGGAAAACTGAGATAGGTATCAGCTCAAAGGAATTTCCTGCTGCTACTTATGTGTATTTCTACCTTTAATCACTGTCATATCATTTTCTTATCCCTGCTTGTCCTCCATGGCATGATATGAGCACATATCAGACAGGTCCTAAAGAAGCCTTTTAGAATAGACCAGTTCTTTAAGATTCACCTTTGCTCTAAGAAGTAAGTAATGTTTACAAAAGTTATATATTATTCTATGTATTGAAATACTTTTCCTGGGCAGTTATATGTAATGTCAACTTACCCATCTTTCTGTTTTGAAATTTCAAGCATTCTCATCTCAAGTCCAAATTAAAAAAAAAAAAAAGCATATTCTTTATGTGAAAGTTATGAAAATCATGTATTTTAAATGAATGGGAATGGATGTGAATCTGTTAATTTAACAAGAAACAAGCTGCTATGTACATAAGCAATTAGACTATGCTAATAATCTGTAATTCATCACACCAAGAAATGACAGAAGCAACTTCTCAACTACATTAAAGTGTCAGCTATGTTTCTTCTTTAGAGAAAAGATAACTCACATGTCCATCTGGATCTAAGTCAGCTGTTATGAAAGAGCAGCATCAGCATCCAGAACAGCAGAAACAGCAGAGTCAGAGTTCAGGTCCCACTGCCATCCTGTTGTTTCTGCAAAAGCAAGGCAAATGACCCTGGAAAAATACAGCAGAATGCATCAGGGAGAGGTGTTATCCTTGGCTGTAAAGCTCTCTCTGAAGTAATCACTGTGGGTGTTGATTTGCCTTTCTTTTATTTTGCTTTTAAATAAGATCTGTGATCCTGTTAGCATTTTGTATGTCACAGTGAAGCTTCACCCTAGGAAAGGGACTGGGATGGAGATTCCTCAGCTGTGGTCCACAGCACAGTGGTGAGCTCACTGTGCCTGCAGAATGCTGACTTGCATCCTGGACTTCATCTGAAAGGAACAGAGCCAAGGGAAGGAGAAGAGATGAGATAAACAGCAAAAGCAGAAACCATGGTCAACTTTTACAGGAAGGTCAATACCCATATTCCTCTAAAGACCTCTTAAAAAGAGGCACAAATGCTTTTTCAGTATGGTTTTCCATGTAATGTAAATTGCCACAGGGATGTTACACAATGACTTGGAGGATAAGTGCCCATGAGGCAATTTCTTTATTGAGATGTGGAGCTCATCACAGAAAAGCTGGAAAACACCTGTAGGTGTGGGAATAAGTTTCTGCTCTTAGTGGAGTAATATACTCTGGCATTGTGCTGCCTTTTCAAGATACTGTAACATACAACATCTATTTCTGTCTGTCCTCTGATGGATCCCTTCCTTTTTTTTTTCACAGATGAGATAATTTACCTGGCATTTAGCAGAAGAAAAACCATTAAAGCACACATTTAAGATTGCCCATGATGATCAGAAGCCAAGAGACATTGGCAAAGGAAGGAAATGAAATGTGTGAAATGCAAGATTATGCCAATCTTGAGATGCAGTGTTAGAACTGACTTTGATGGACCACGTATGTTGTATTCTCTATAAATAGGAACAGCACTGAATTATTCAGAAGTCTGACCTGAAGACCAAAAAACTGAGGGAAAGTTTCCTATTGGAAACTTTGGATTACAAGCTCTTGCAAGAAGCATCATTGATTATTGAAATAGCCTCAGCCATATGAAACCCCTGAGAAATTTAGTTCACTATGCTGTAGCTATTTCTGCCACTACTTCTATCTTAGCTGTCGGTCTCAGGCTGATCTATTTTAAATAATTATTTCTTCCTGGAACTTTAAAGGCTTGAGTCATCCAAGATGATGAATTTGCAGGGAAAGCTCCTTTTCCACCTCCTCCCCCCACCCCCCACATTACAGCACTGTTGAGGTCTTGCACATGAAACTTCACTCCTCCATTAGAAGAACTTGAAATTTGACAGTGGGTTGAAATTCAACAGTTTGAATATGGCTTTTCAAACAGACATACACCTTCACATCTTTGAAAGTCAATATGTACCACAGAATCCCAGAAGCTGAGCTGGAGACCCACAAGGATCATGGAGTCCAACTCCATGCACACACCATCCCCAAGAGTCTCCAGCATTGTCGAAACACTGCTTGACTTCTGTAAGGTTGGGGCTGTGACCACTTTCCTGGGGACTTTCTTCCAGTGCCCAGCCACCCTCTGCCTCTGGCTGAAAAAACTCTTTCTAATATCTAAACTAAACCTCCCCTAAGCCTCCCCTGACACAGTTTCAGGCCATTTCCTCAGGCCCTGTCACTGGTCACCACAAAGGGATGAGTGGCTGCCTCTGCTTCCTCCCACAAGGAATGAGGTCTCCCCTCAGTCTCTTCCAGGCTGAACAGAACAAGTGACCTCAGCCACTCCTCAAGGCTCTTCACCATCTTTGTTGCTCTGGACACTCTCTGACAGCTTCATGTCTTTCTTACACTGTGTCACCCCAAACTGCACCCGGGGCAGAGCAGAGCAGGACAATCCCTCCCAGCCTGGCTGGTGATGCTGTCCCTGGTGTCCCCAGGGCAGGGCTGGCCCTCCTGGCTGCCAGGGCACTGCTGGCTCATGCTCAGCTCTCCACTGACCAGGACCCCAGGCTCTGCTTTCCATCCTCCCATTCCCCAGCCTCTCTGTAGATCCAAGATTGCCTCATCCCAGGGCAGAATCCAGAACTTTCCCTCATTGAACCTCCCATGGCTGGTGATTGCCCAGCCCTCTGATTTGTGAGGTGTCTCTGCAGGGCCTCCCTGCCCTCCAGGGAGTCAACACTTCCTTCCAGTTTTGTATCATCTGCAAACTTGCTCTGCATCCCTTCCAGTTCTGCATCCAAGTAATTTATGATGATTTTGAAGAGCATAGTGCCTCAGAAAAATCTAGGTTTCCATGACCAAAATTGCTTGAGACACCCTTGCTCTGGAGGATATGCCAGCCCTGAGCTGGCCAGGGCTGATCTAGACTGCAATTGGGTCAGTGCACAGACATCTGAGAACTGCAAAACTCACCCTGCTGAGAAGAGAGGGAGGGTAAATCAGGGATGAATCAAGAAGTGAAAACAACATGTTCACATATCCAACAGGGATGGGAAGAAACTTAAGTGACCAAAGATGGGGAATAGGCAGCTCTCCACAGCTCAACCCACGCAGCTTTAAGTGACTGATCTACACTATCTTACAGTATGGTTATGCTACATTTTACAGTATGCATTGAATTTTAATTTTTCTGTGCAGATTTCACAGCCTTCCTTCCTCCTGTGGCTTTTACTACCCGAGAAGGGAGAGAGGCGGAACAAAAAGCTGCAAACCAAAGGGAGTGTGGGTGTGAGGGGGTTTATGTGTGCTTTGGGTTTGAAGCTTTGGCCTGAAAAGAGATATTTCTGTTAACAGACTACAAAAGATGGATGATTTGCTGTACTGGAAAAGTTAGAAACTCCTGCAACGTCAACACAGTTCATTGAAAGTTAAGAGGGGGGCGTGTTATTTTTAGGTGCTAAGTAATTCACAACATTTTGTGTTTAAAATAAAATATTCATCTGTATCATTATGAGTCATCTTTGTTCAGATAGTTTACTAAAATATTCTCCTTATGTAATACTATCATCCAACATGCCTGAGATCTCTATTTTATTTTAAAGTTGGTGTACAACAGAAAATCAACAGATACATTTGTGTTTTTAAGGTTAATGGTGAAACAATATTTCAGGTATAGTCACTATTAACAAGTTATAAAATGTTGACTTCCCTTGCTCTATTTTCAAATATTCTGTGTCCTTTCTATTATTATTTTTCTTCTGCAGTTTATGTGCTGTACTGCTGCAGCCAGAAACATGTGTTTCCAATTACTTGAGCTTTCCATACCAGCTTTGCGTTCAATAGCAACATTTTTTTAAGGTACAGCTCCTCCTCCCACAGAAGTTAATATTCCTCTCCTTTTCCCTGCAGCTAACAGCAGTGGCTCTTGATTTTAGGCTTGTTTTAGAAATCATTTGATTAGGAACTCCCCAGACAAGAATATTGCTTTCTTCTAAACTTCTTGTACATTTTAAGTGAGTAAATCCATTTTTCATATTGAATGTATATGAAGTCTTGAAGCAAGACAGGGAAAACTGATGTAATCCAGTCTGCCTTGCATGACATTTTCTCTAGTTTCTTATACAGCAAAGAATCCAATTTGACCACTAGAGCCACAATGGTAGAAATATGAGACATCATCCCATCCTTACAATTCATGCTCAAGCCTTGAAAATCCCATTCCTGGAGCCTCTTCAACCTGTGTCCAAGTAATGTTTTGTACTCTGATCTTCAAACCCAACCACTAACCCAATACTTACAAGTTACCATTAAACTATGCTAAACTACTACAAACTCTAAGTGTCACATTTGCATTTTTTTAAAATACCTCTAGGAATGGTGATTCGACCACTTTCCTTGGAAACCTGTTCCAATGCTTAACCACCTCTTCTGTGGATATTATTTTCCAGTGTCCAATCAAAACCTCAGCTGGTGCAACTTGAGGCCATTTCCCCAGGTCCTGTCACCTGTTACCTGGGAGGAGGAACTGGCCCCCACATCCCTATAACCTTTTTTCACTTGTAGAGAGCAATAATTTCTCCTCTGAGCCTTCTTTTCTCCAAGTTAATCACCCCCAGATCCCTCAACTGTTCCTCATAGCACTTGTGCTGTAGATCCTGCCCCAGGCTGCTTTGCCCTTTTTTTAATATGCCTCAAAGGGTGTGAAAATAGTGGAACAATCTTCCAAGACAGGTGGACAGCACTCCAAGCCTGTCAGTTTAAGAGGTATAAGAACATGCCCTGAACAACATGCTTGGTCAGCCCTGAAGTGGTCAGGCAGTTAGATTAGATGAACATTTTAGATCCCTTCCAACTGAAATATTCACTGAAATATTCTATTCTATTGATCATCTGCTTCAATTAAGCATTGGCTTGCACTCAGACTTCAGTCTGAGAAAGGCCAAGGGCTCATTATACAGAAAAAATTCAGGCACAGAGCTGGAAATTGAGATGCAGACCTTACAGACAGTGCAAACATAACCAACATAAAGCACCTAACAAGAAAATAAACCTCAACCTAAGGCACAGTTCATCAAGGTAAGAGGTGCAGCCAGAGACACTCAGACTGTGTCTCATCTAAGCAGAAGGTATGGGGCAATGTTTGAGTGGAGTGGAATAGGGTTACTGCACATCCTTTCATCTTGCTTCAGATTGGGATTAAGACACGACACAACTAGACAACAGCTTGACTGTGCCCTAGTATTTGCCACTTTAAGTGAAGTTTGGGTGATTTGACCAGGGCCAGCATAAAAGCTTTAACTTGGCATTATCCATGAACCTGCTTACTGAAACTTCATTAGCAATTTAATCTGCCTCCTAGGACTGGATAGGGATCAGAAGGGTCAAGCCACAGGGGAGTGTGGACTGGGCCCCAGGCAGCAGAAAAGCTGGTCAGAAGGTGTTAAGGTGTTTGGAATAGGTTATAAATCTCTGGCCTTTAGTCACTGAGTAACCAAAGATTGACTAGTGGATTTCTCACCTGACCTCCACGAGAGGAAAAGTCATGATCCCTTGTTTGCATGAAAAGAACCACATGAATACTACTTTGTGGTTGCCCTGAATGGCAGGGAATACAGGTACCTCCTTCTGAAGTACAAAGCTGGTGAGGCAGTGTGTGCTGAATTACAAGGTAGAAATGCAAGATATTTAGCCCAAGAACAGCCATTCAGAAAGGGGGTTAATTAACTCATGGTGTTTTATGATCTTCCTCCATGGATGTGCTTTGTAGACCTCAGACAGTTGCAGTGTTTGAAACCTCCAATGATAATATGGCAGAGCATAAATGGGAGCTCCTGGCTGAGCCAGGATGAGTGTTTCAACTGGTGAACACTTGCAGAGGGTTTCACAGTAAGTGAGAGTGGGATGAAGGCAGCCACCACCTCCCACAAGAGATGAAGGAGCTTTTCCCAAAGATAAGCCTATAACCAGAGTGTAAACCATAACAGTGATGTGATGAGGAGAAATATGGAAATGAGACATCTGCAGAGCCCATTCCTTCTTTGGGGAAGTGCTGCAGTCTCTGCAGCAATAGCAAGTCTCCTCTCTCATCACTATTTCTCCCCACAAACCTCTCTGGTGCTGGTCCCAGGTGCATTGGTAGCAGAGGACAGGCACTGCAGCCCCTCTGAGCATAGGATACAGCACTTTGTGACTCACTGGGTCTAACAGAGGCCACCCCACCACCCACACTGCCTTGATTTTTTTTCCTGCAAAAGTCACATCTTTCTGCAGCAGTCCCAACCCTCTGCTGGGCTGTCTCCTGCCCATCCACATACATCAGGGCCATAACACAGCAGAGCTCAATTTTCCCCTTTGGCTTTGTTTCTCAGTCCTGTTTCCTCATCAGCATTCTAGGGTTTGGATTTTGATGACACACACACATGCATAGGAATAAGCATAAAAAATCTAAACTCCTAATCAATTAAAGTCATGGGAAAAAAGTGGATTTGAATTCATCTTCCTCTTTCTAGGCATATTTCCATGATGGCCCTCACTTATTTCCCAAAGTTGTGAAAACAACTAGAAACATTATTTTCCCAGTAGCCTTTAATTTTCTGGACCATTCTAAATCTCTCCAGGCTAACAACTCATGCTCACAGCTTATCCAAATATTCAGTTGCATCCAAATATTCAGTGCTTAGAGCATGTGATGCTTGCAGCATTTATAACAGTGTTGACTCTCACATGTCTATGACAAGTTTCATGGCACCCATCCATATTTTCAAATGCTCAGCTCCTTGTGATAACGGATTGACGAGAAATACAGCACTAATTTTTATGTATACATTTAGTCTTTATTTGTAAAAATAGCTTAAAATAATTGCTCATATGACTTCCAAAGACCCAGATAAGGAGAAGCTTATGCCTCTTTTTGTAAAAAATCCCCTAATTGCTAAATCTGCTGATCAACTGGGGTTTGTCATACTGTTTGTTAATGTTTGGAATTCTTGGCTTCTGTTTGTCATTTAACTTTTCTGTAACAAACCAGTGACACCACATTGAGGAGGTATCTTTTTCAACCATTTTAAAAAGGAAACAAAGGAAAACTTTAGTGACAACTGGAGAATAAGCCCAGTGTGACCCTCACATGTCCAAGGTGTCCTTCCAGCCCAGCCATTTCAGCTCAACTGACATCCTGGAAACTTATAGAAAATTATCTACAGTGATAGTCAAATTCCTCCACATAATATTTTTATTGCTACTTGGGTCTGTGGTGCATAATTCAACTTATAATTGTCTCTCAACGTTATCTGGACTGTCCACATATCTTTGGAAAAAGATGAAGACAGCAGCTACTCTGACACCATGGGGACCTTACTCTGTGATGTTTGCTTTCTTTAGTACCCTATATTGTATATTTCTACACAGCATTTTTCATGCAGAGCCACCAAAAAAAAAAAAAATTTACATGTCTTTGGTTTTCTCCCTTTACATGCCACATTGGAAAGAAAATAGGGGTGAAAAAGAGGACTATGAAAATACTCTCCATTTTTGCCGTTGTAATAAGGAACAATGAAGGAGAAGCAAAAAACTAAATGCTTCAGGGTTTGGTTTTTTTTCTTATTTCAAAAAGGGAAGCTAAAACCAGTTGCAAATGAAACATGCACAGCCTCCTGTGCATTAGTGCAGGCTGTAGGTACCACTAAGGGTCAAGTGCTTCTTGTCAAGACAGTTTCTAATGCCTGGACCTTTTCATAATGTCAAGAGGTGCTATTTGCTTAATAAATGTAAAAACATGTTGTTAAACCTGTTAGAACACAGCTCCTGCTGTATTTCACTGAATGAACAGTGGGGAAAGGGGCAATGTTTCTTGTGTAATGCAAGAGCACATGGTATGCTGCTGGATGGAGGGGGCTTGGTGCTTTTCCTAGTGCAACATTGCCAGCAGGGATGCTGATCTCAAAAGCAAACCTCCTTGGCTGCTCATTTAGGAAGGAACAGGACCAGTAATAAAAGTGGCAGGGATCTCCAAGGAAATGTTAAAATTGAAAGCCAGTGCACAAAGAGATATATTTTGTAGCGCAGCCAGAAGTCTCTAAACAAGTTAATTACTGAAGTTTTCAAGAAAAATAGTGTTTATAGCTTATGGTAAGTTGTGTCAGTGTTTATGCAATCCTTTTGGATAGTGTTTTCTACTCATTTTCTCTAGTGTTTGCAAAGTTTTAGTGCATGCTGTAGTCAATCCAGATAGAGTCACAGTGTGATTAGGGAATGGGGTTTAGTGTGTGACAGTATTTCTCTGGCATCCAGTTTGGTAGCTAGAGAGAGAGGTCTGGGATGGCTGAGACACAGGGCTGAACATCCTCTAAAGAGAAAGAAAGTGCATTAGTTTCATGTGAATATATTAAGCCATTTTTTTCAAGGATGTAAAGCCTCCAGGTGACTGAAGGGTAAACAATGACAAAACTGGGACCTGCAATTTCTTTCTCCAAATGTTTTAATTATTCTGCTGAAATTTTCTCCAAAACCAATAAGTAGGGCAGTAAAGAACAGATCTTTCTTTCAAATCTATAATGAAAAACTAAACATTCCTAACTACTATAATGATAGGGTTTGTAATTGAAACATGGAAAATAACAGAGCCTGGGGCCTCATAGGTTGATAATAATTTTCTTGAGCATTTTGTTAATGATCTCAATATGATTTCATGTGTTTTATCTTTTACATGCATATCTAAACCCTTTTAATCTTCAATGAACTGAGTTATCTTAATTCAGTAGTCATAGTATTCTTTGTGGAAGAAGTGACAATTTTGTTATCAGCTCTAGGAATACACAAAGATACATCCTGGGGATATGAAACAAGTGATCACAAAGCTCAGCTGCTGCCAGTACATCAAGGGTGGATGTGGTTGAGGGTTTTTCCCAATTTAAAAGCAAGCATCTTCACATCTGTACTGAGTAAAGCCACTGGTCTTTTTTTTCCTAAGGTGATGGGGGATTTTTTGCAGCTGCTGTGCCCTTCCAGGACTCTTTATCCACTCTTTAGCTGTGATGATTCTGCTTGCCTGAGTTTGAAAATTTCTTTCTACCCCATTTCTGCTGGAATATTTCTGTAAAGGTTAGTATTGTCAACTTCATTATTTGGTCTACTATGCTGTCCCTGTTCTCCCTTTTACCCAAGATGGGCAATTATATATTTTTGTTGACTTTTTCAACACAAATGTCTCATAAAATTAAACTTTTTCACAATAAGCACAATATTTTTTCTGCTTATTTTTAACTGAAAAAACAGAAAAGTATGATTTTCTTTTGTGGTTCTTTCAGAAATTGTTGGAGATGTATTATAAACTGATAGTTTTCCATTGAATATACATTATTTCCCCCCCACCCTTTTGAAATTTTTCTAGACAGAACCCAGTTTTGCAGCAAGCACTTTCTCTTTTGTTAGAGCCTACTGAAGGAAGCTGGAGGACACTAGTCTTTTTAATTACTGCTTTATCCCCTCTCACCTTGACCTAACTCTGCCCTGGTAGGGAATGTTTGCCTACCTCTAACTGATTTACAGCAGATGTTAGTGGTAATAAATTATATCCCACTTCCCCCCGCTCTGGTGTTTTGGGGTTTTTTTTTTTTTTTTTTTTTTTTTTTTTTGTTTTGTTTTTTTTTCTAGAGCTACTTGAACATTTTCAAATGAAAAGTCTCTCTTAAAATCTTGAAAGGTGTTTTTTTTTGGTCAAAATGCATATTTTGAAGTCTTATGCTTATTTTCTCTCTTTTTTAAAAATTCCTTTCCAATTATACTGAAAAGGCTGCCCTTTATACCTTTTCTCTATTTTTTGCTTTCCTTTTACTACTGGAAAGAGTGGCACTAAGGGGAAAATACAAAGAAAGAGAAGGTGAAAAATACTATGACAACAGAAGAACTTATACGGAAAAAAAAATGTGAATAACTGAAATAACTCCCTGGCAAAGCACATGGAACAAGAAGAAAAAAAAAATCAACTCTGACATGTTTTAATTTTTCCCTGTTTTTCCACCAGTTCCCTCCTGACATCATCAAGCAACCATTTGGTCCTTGTTTCCTGCAGCACGTGCTAGGCAAGGCAGATGACTTCATGCCTCTAAAGTCAAGTATTTGTTCTACAGCTCTTTGCACAGATGCAGCCACCAGTGCTCCAACCCCTCACACAGGGACTGACCCCCATCACCAGCCTCATGCTTCCCAAAATGCAGTAGCAGAATGGCTGGGAACACGAGGACACAACTTGAAAGATATTTTCTGAGTCAGAATTAGGCTGGAGACCAGATGAGAGTTCCTGACAAAGGGATGCTCCCAAAGCCCCATTTCCCACACCAGTTCTGCTGCCAGGCTCCCTGCAGCCAATGCAACCTAAGTCCAGAGTCAGGCATGATGTCCAAGCCTGGCCACTTCCAGGGAATCCTGTAACCAATGCTGTCTTGCCAGAGCTTCTGTCTTGGAAATAATGAGCAGAAACCCACTGCAAGTTACTACTTGGTAGTGATGCTAAAGGTGCTAGAAGTTGCTAAAGGAAGCCTGTTTTGTTCCTAGCTGGAAACTTAATATAATGATGCAGGTTAATATTGCATGGGGGACTCAAATTAGGGCCATTTCAGATGAGATAATTGCCAATGCCTTAAGTGAATGCACCACTCAGTGGATATTACCTCTGTGTCTAATTGCTGACACCAGCAAGTGAAATTCAAGCTACTATTTTTATTTTTTTTCTATTTCTATGAAGTCTTAGGAGAATCAGAAAAATCTAAAGACATGATGTTTTCTTTCAAACACACTTTAGGTAGGACTTTCCCAAAAAGTCAGAGAGAGGAAGCATTTTTGGAAGTAGCCCCTTGCCTTAAGGGTCCAAAACCTCTGGAAAGCAGAGAAGCCTGTAATTGTCCTCCTCCAGGAAACACAGTGAAGTCCCCATTCTGCAAATATGCAGAGGCTTAGTTGTGTGAGTGTGTGTGCTTGTAATACTATGAATTTAAATTTGACAACTCTCATGTCAACTTCACTTTATTAATTACATCTATGAGAGCAAGGGGTCAGCTCTATGCAATATTATTGCTTCTCCTTGCCTTTGTAACTAGCTAAGAGCTCTACACTAATAGTGTAACCAAGCTAGATCATATCAAAGAAATAAATTAAGAAGTCTAAAAGTGATATTTTTATGGTGATGAGTGAACCACAAGACACAAAGAGCAAAGTGTATATTCTGAAAATAATCAACCAAACTTATTTCATCCTAATTTTGCTAGGGACTGCAGAGTTTGTTCCTCAGTTCATAGAATCACAGGATAGTTTGGGCTGGAAGGGTGCTTAGAGTTATCTAATTCCAGTCCCTCTGCCATGGAACTAGATTCCTCCACAAAATGGCATAAAGGGAGTCTCCAAACTCCCCTGCTGCTTTAAGTAGCCTGTCCCTACAATTTCTAGGGGGGAAAGCAGGGGGTCCCCACTGTACCAACCTGGAGGAAACCATAGAATATCCCCCAATATATGGGAAATGTCCCATAGACAGCCATACAAATCTTGTGTGGCAAAAGAACCAGGTAGAACTCCCTCAGGAGCCCCAGGTACCAGTCATGGCACACAGGACTTCGGGCAGGTCGCTGCAGGCTCAGGGTGCATCTCCTTCTCAGAAGAGGGAAATGATGCATCTTTTCACTACAGCAGCACCATGTAGAAAGCCCTGGAGTTAGAAAAGGCGAGGGCAGGGCTGGATGCAGGGCTGCTGCTCAGGCTCCCCGGCAGCTCGTGTGTGCAGGCGTCTCACAGGGTATCTGATTTCAGCTCGGCCAGGGCAGGCAAGGGGTTAACAGGGACGCTGCACATTGACTGTATCTGTGCAGATTATGGCATGTTTATCCAGTGTTCAGATTTCCTGTCTGAGTGTTTGGATTTCCTGAAATCCCTGCTATCAGCCCAAGTGCTGTCCACTGAGCAGACCTTTTTCTCTCTCTCGCTCTTCCCCCCACCCCACCCCCCTTTTTTTTTTAACTTTGCTCACATGGTAGGTTTTCCTTCCTGCTCTCTTTCCAGTTGTAGTGCCTGTGTCTCCTCACCGGTCAGGACATTTATGGATGCTGATCAACACTCTTAGACTCCAGAACTCTGAGGATTGCCGTACATTGGATTTCCTTTTTATTATTATTCTTTTATTTCACTTTATTTTATCATTTTGGGGCAAGAAAACCTGAAGAAACATGCTCTTTTTTCAGCTGCCCACGGGAGAATATGTTTTAGTCTGAGATGGAATAATGGCCTTAGTCTTGAGGAGCAAATCTGGAATGGGAATTCAGACTGCACACATCCTGGTGAGTTACAGCGTGTCGGGCTGAGCGTGGCTGGTCAGGAGCAGCTCCGGGACAGGGACAAAGGCTGAGCCCCATCCATTCACCGTGGCTGTGGAGCAAACTGCAAAAAGCAGATGGGTGAAGCTGAAGTCAGAACTTTTTCCAAAAAAAACAACTGAAGTCCATTTTTTGTTCCTGAAAATACACCCACTGCTCCACAGCCCAGATAATGTCTAGGTAAACTTCATAGCAAAATGTGTAAGGCTGGATTCTGTCAGTCCTTTCTCTCCAGTAAGAAACTTTTACTCACGTAAACAACCTCAGTGACTTTTAAAAGAGCTCATGTAAGAAAGGACTTGCAGAATGGGGCCCACATTGTAAATTGTAATGTTTCACTCGCAACAAAAATTAATTTTAAAAGAAAACTGAGCATTTTCTGATTGTCTTTGCATATTTCCTTGACATTTTACATTTTATTGTGGATTGAGATTTAAGTTTTAAGAAGAATCTGTGTGCCAACTATTTGCCCTATTGTCTCTTAAATAAGTTTGCAGTAGGAGTGACAGTGTATTCCAGGCAGCAGTTCCGGGAGGCCAGAAAGGGGCTTTCTGTTGTTGGAGGGAAAATGCTGAGTGCTGTGCTGCTCTGAATGAGCTGGAAAGCTGCATTCAGACATGGGGCTTAGTTAAGGTTTTAGCTTTGGTTTTGGATGTGAGAGTTCATGATGACATTATCAGCCTTAGGTGGTTTTAGCTAAACCACAGTCACAAATGCAATGAGTTGACCAGTCTCAAAATCAGCAACTCAGGATTTGAAAAGGAAAAAATCTTCCTTTCAGGCCTCTGGAACAGATTTCATTATTGGCATCCATGGAAGTGTTGCTGGAGTAATTTGTGGAAGATAAAGCATCATCACTGTTGCAACTTTTGTTCTGCCACATGGCTGGAGGCTGTGGTTGTGCTGAACATTCCTAAGCTGCTAATTGGAGACAGTCCAGGGATTTGATTTTCTAATTGTAGGAGAAAAACTTGTTTCAGGAATTGCTAAGATTCAGGGAAACATCTATAGGAAAACCAGCTTTTTATAGTAATTTTATTTTTTACAGTAATTTTACTGTTTTTCTTCGACTTTTGAACAAGTCCTGAATTCTAGTGTACAGCACTGCATGTCAAACAAGAGGCTTTGATATTTAAATCTGAAGAGGTTAGTAGGACAGAATACCTTCCTTCTTATACCAATAAAGGAAAAGAGCCATTTTCCAAGTTCTCTGCAAAGCCTTCAGATTTGAGGTTTTAAACTAACTGCCTGCTGTGCCTGCTATCTGTACAACCCTTTGAACATGATCCTGCTGCTCATCTTCAAGGTTTCCTTTGCTAAAAGTGGAACTTATTCTGGAGGAGCCAGACCAAACTGTCTTGTCTGCTTGGGAATCTCCAGGAATTCAGGTTTAATTATTGACATGGGGCAACACTGAAACTGGTGGTATTTTATGCATGGAAGGGTCAGTTCTTGCTGTGTATGTAGGATGTACTCTCATTCTAGAGGGCTGACTGTCAAAAAAAGGAACCCCTCACCTGAGTTAGACTAGGCCATGCCCTGCCTTGCAAAATTGATGGTCTGTGGTCATGGATGAGATCAAACTGCTTGTACCAGCAATGTGCTCATCTCAAAACTGGCAGAAGAGTCAAATGTCATCAGTGATCCACAAACTGCAGAAAATACAGATGAGGAATCAGGGGAAGTCTAAAGACTCATCTAGGTCTGCCCAAATCTCCTAGCTTTGGAAATTTTGTTGGCCTTCCTATGAGCAAAATCCTTGAGACTGGGTCGGCTGTGGGATTTTTGCAGGGCTGTCAGAACTTTTCTGGTTTCAGCCAGGTTGGAAATGCTGTGGGAATAGTCTTTCTGGTGGTATTTTGGTATTTCCTCTTCTGCTCACACCCAGAGCAGGAAGTGCAGAAGCACAACCTTCAGCTCATTGTGTACGGGTTTCTTTTTATAAACCTGAATTCTCTGCCAGTCCCCCTCTCCTTTTTTTTTCCTAATAGCCCTCCCATAGGATTAAGGCTCTGTTGGATTTAGACTGATATTTTTTAATATATTTTCATACAATAATACTAAGCACTCAGTAGTACCTTGATAATTCCTTAATAAGTGGCTATCACATTAATTTTCAATTGTCTGAGTGCAATATTCACAATCCCATGGTTGATAATGCCAATGTGCCAATATTCCCCAGTAGCTGCTTCTGCTGCTATTTACTCCTGAACCTCCACCAGCATGTGCACTAACTGGCCACCAGGACCTACCTACTCAGTTGCCCATGAAGAAATTGTGCAAATTCTTCTTTTTTTTGTAACCAACTTCACCATTAAACTCTTTAAGATTAGATACTTCATGCTTTTAATGTTCTTTCCCTCACTCCTTTTCTGCATCAGTGAGGAGGTTCAACTCAGGCGCCCTCACTCCATGTGTCCAAGTCACTCACCATCACGACTGCCAGTCCTCCTGCCTTTCTTGGCTGTTGTTGGCAAGTATGGATAAACAATTTTGACAGGTACAGAGTCCTGCAGAGCTAACTTCATAAGCAGAGTGATGTTTCACTGCTCAGATGATAAATGGACAAGAGGAAATAAACCACTTTCACCAAAAACATCCCTTGCGTCCAAAAAAAATTAACTCTTCTTTTTCATGCTGTTTTCCTTAAAAAGAAAGGAATTAAATTTTTTTCACACCTGAGAAAGCAGATTGTGTTTGGATTGGATCTTCCCCCTCAAGACTATCCTAACCACACTCTGAGCCCTTAATTTGCTATTTTAGAAATGAAAATAAAGATGGATCTTAAGGTTGGTGTCCACGGCAAAATAATTATCTCTATCTCCACCTGGGTCCACTTTTAGGAACACTGCATGAACAGCTCTGCAGTCATGATTGGAAACTCTCTCTCTTGTTTGTAAGACAATTTGCTCCTCAACAGTTTCAGTCTTCCAAAATACAAGGAAACACAAGCATAGGGAAGTTAATTTACTTCACTAAAATCCTCTGTAAATTAAGAAGATTTAAGCAGATGCAATACAATTACTAAGGGGATTTGAGTTCTGTGTTTCTTTTGGGGTGTTTAGCTTTCTATTGCTGTTGGCTCCAGCTCTCTTTCTTGGGCTTTGGGGAGCTGCAGAGCTCCAGAGAGGGCACGAGGAGGGGAATGGATTGACAGCCTGGGTCATTATTTCAGGCACTGATTAGCAGAAAGCCTCAGCCTAGACCACACATCAGTCCCAGCAGCCAAACTCCACCATGCTGAACAGGGTGAGATGGGAAGCTCCTTGCTGAGTTCCCCCCTGAACCCCAAAGCTGGGCTCAGCCCCACCAAGTGATGCTTTTAGTGCATCTTCCTCTATCTCAACTGGAGTTAACAAAATCCATCTGTCTCTGTGAGTCAGCAGAAAAGTATTCAGCTTTTATAAGAGTTAAGGGACATGGGATAGGGCAATGTCAAAGCACGGAAGTCTTCCCCAGCTTGGCACTTGCACATGATGCCGGGAGAGGGGGTTGTATTTTCAGTTCCTATTCACCAGAGGAGCTGATTTACACCAGCAGAGGATGTGGCCCGTGCTGTGCATGGCTATGGCTGCTGAACAAGGCTCCTTTCATCATCAAACACATGTGCAAATGGCATCACCCGGCACGCACTGTGACACGGCGGCTGCTAGCACTTCAGGAAAGGCAGAAGAAAACTCTATTTTCTAATCATGAAAAGCAAAATGAGGAAGTCTCCCCTCTCCTCTTCTGCCCCCACTGCTGCCACCCTGGCTTGAGCAAGTTGATCCTTAGGTATTTGTGTGGGGGTTTGTTCTCAGTGGTTAACCACATAACAATTTGAAGCATGTGGCTCATTCAAAAGAAAGTGCCTTTAAACATTTGCAGGCTGTAATTGTGTTGGAGAGAGCGAAGTCCGGGCTGGAGGTTGCTGGCCACCCTGGGGGCAGCAGCAGGAAGCCCTAAGCATGCCACAGCAAGGTCCCATGAAAAGGGGAAAAAGCTGATTTTATATCTAGGAACTTCTCTTTCTGACAATGCTCTACAGCCAGCAGCAGATATTCCCACCTCATGTTTTGTGTTTTTACTTGGTGTGTCAGAGCAAAACACCCAGAAAACAAAACAGAGAGAAAAGGGGTGGCAATGAGGGGGACGGTGTTTTGGAATGCCATTTTCATAAATATGGACAGAGAAAAAATAACAGAGAAATTGGAGAAGCTTTGCTGTGAAGCTTTGCTGAGCATGCCTGAGACTGCTGCGTGATCCCTGAGGGAAAGGGTGAGCCAGGCAGAGTGGGACTGCAGAGCCAGGCTCTGTGGGGCATGGCAAGGAGCAATCCTGTTTGGGGTGCTAAAATGCCTCATTATAGTTCTTCCACCCCTCAAACCTAATTTATTGGACAGAGAGAAAAGACTGGAGAAAGGAGCTGTGCAAAGAAGAAGAGCAGTTACGCTTGCAGGGGTAAAGACCCCAACAGCAGCATGGTGCCTCAGTGCTTCTTATCCCAGAGCTATGGGGCTATGCCAACATCCAGTTTTAAGGAGTCTGGGGCTTTAAGAAGCCAATAAAACTGAAGATCACATTTCCCCATGGGAGAAGATGTCTGTGAAACATTCTGCAAATAGTTTGTGACTCCCTAAGGCCATGGGCTTTAAATTGCCAGCTGATCCAGTGCATCCTCAGTCAATGGTTAGGAGAGCTTCTCCTTGGCTACACACACACATGCTCCTAAGTGTTCATTGTAAAAAATAACAAGTGCAACTAATCTTCTGCACCCAACTACAAGCCTCACTTGTAATTCAGCAGGTAAATTGCCAGAATGGCACCTGATCCAGGAAAGCAAATGGCTTTTGGAGTGTGGCCTTAAGGTTGAAAAGTTAAACTCATTTGGAGAAAGGGTAAATAAGGCCTTGCCAAGTCTTCTCTCATAGCTACAGTGACAGGAGCTGTAGCCTGGTGGCACAGGGATGAGATTGGATTTCAGTTAGAAATTGAGCTGTGCCCCCAGGTCCTGGGAGGACCTGCAACTCCACACATTCCCCCATATCTGTTCTCCAGTTGGAGAGAAAATAAATCTGCTCTTAGTGGCTGAACAACACCCCTGGGATTGCCACCTTCTGTCTCTGAATTAGGATGTCACTGCATGGCACTGCCCAGACCAGCAGCAGGAGCAGGAGCAGCATGGCTGGCTCCTACTTTCCCTGAGTTCATCTCTGCAGCAGCCAGAAGGGAGCATGTACGTGGGAAATGCAGAGCACACGGTTCATGTGCTCCTCAGAACTGCTGGGACAAGGAGAGGGAGATGTCTCCTGCCAAGCCTGGCACAGCTTCATGCCCTTTTTAAAGCAGCTGGCCAAGTGCATAGAGAGCAATTTTGTCCTGGCCAGACCTGCCAGCCAGAGAGGCAGCAGAACATTTGAGGCACTAGGACCAGCCTTGCAGTATCTGGATTCAGCCTAACACCAACACAGTGCTATGATTCTACACAGGAACATGAAACCACGAGAGCCAACACTTCAGCATCTCCAGCACTGGCTGGCACATGAAAGGTGCAAGAGTTGAACAGGGAGGACATGTAGCAGTATTTCCACAGATAATGGCCTCAGGATCTCCTCTGGAGGATTTTCTGAACTTCCAGACCTCATGTTTGGGATGCACTTGTCTTGCAGATATTTGCAACATGCTTTGGAGGATTTTTCCTACTTAAACGAATACACATTTTAGGCATCCATTTAAAAAAAGGCTCTTATAGGTACAAGACATTGTTAGACAAAAATGAGTAAGCAAAGTCATGGAAGGAATTTTGTCATGAATTTAAATCATTACTAACAGTGAGGGTAGATTCCTACCTGATTTATAGTAGTGTTACAAAGTGAATTTTGTGGAAATATTCCAGATTTACTTGTGAGTAAATAAGATCTATGCCAGCACCATGTAACTCCAGTGTTTTCTTTATCTAATTTAGCACAGAACTATATTGCTACTTTCCTTCTGCATTAAAATCCAAGCAGTTCAGTATTCACATAAATTAGTATGCCTACTGATGTAATTATTTACATCTGTAAATTCAGCATATTTCTCAAAAAAAGACTGTGTTCTCTGCTGATGTAGGATACTGGCTCCATCCATCTGATGGCAGGTTGCAATTGCACATCCTTTAATAATTATTTCAGCAGGTGTCCTTTTATTCCTGTTCATAATTAGTAGCTGAGTACTTAGCAAAGCTTGTCAGGATCAGAAATTCCTACAATTCAGTAGTTATCTATATTCATGAACAGAGAGGATGTCTACCTCGGTAGAATAATTTCTGAAGATATTTTAAAATAATTAAGGTATTAAAACTAACGGGTACCATAATTCTACATCAAGTACAGAGCTTTTGAATTATTATCAGCCAGCAGGGTATAATTCTGATGTTACATGTGCCCTAAATGAATCTGATTCCAGATTTAATAAATAATAAGATAGGTCTTAGCCAGATCTCACAGGTAAATTAAACTTTGTCATTTTTATTTTCAGTGCTTTTGAAGCTGCAGTAGAAAATTATCTATTATATTTCTGTATTGACCAGGATGGGGTTAAAAATCTAGTATCCAAGATGATCTACAGCTGGTATTTATTCTCACTACCTAGACAAATGGGATTTGGCTCAGTAGAAACAAATTTCCTTACTATTGAGAATATTAGACTTAAAGGGCATCAGTAGCAGAGGAGCAAGGATAAAAAGGTGATTGTAAGTTATGTTGTGCTGGAGCTGTACAACAGCCTACCTGACACCTGGTCTGAATTACAGAAATCTCTTGTTGGTTGAGATTTATGCTTTTTTTTTCAGAGTTCCTTGGAAGCTCAGAGCAGTAATGAGGCTGTTTCCCCTATAGGGTGGTATATGCACATGTGCTCAGGGTATTTCATAAACTCCTAAACTCCATCCCCTCCATTGCCTTCCAGCACAGAGGACAGCCTGGCTCTAAGGTTTCTCTTCAGTGAGAAACATCCTTCCCTCAAGGGTAATTTCTAACACTACTTCTGCCCATTTTAAGACACTTTGGTTCCCCAAACAGTCAAAAGTGGCTGACACATGCATCTCTTCTCAAGTTTTGGATCTTGAACAGGCCTGAGTCACATCAGCAGAGTCCTAAGTAAAGTCCTCCAATAGCTACAGCTTGAGCAAGAGGAACAGACTTACAACTAAACTCCTACCATAGATTTGCACAATTAGATAGGCAAGGCACAATAAGGAACATGACCCAAATATGTAAGACCACATTTAGCCTGACCCTGAGGAAAACATAAAATCTTAAACAACACTTTTCCATGATGCTGGTGCTGAAAGACACCTTACTGTTTAAGGGAACCCTATCTATGTGGTGCTTTACATCCTGGGGCAGGGGGAAGCAACTTATATAATAGGAATTCGTATTATTTAAATAGAGTTTAAATATTGTGCCACTGAGAACTCTGCAGTATCTGTAGCCTGTCTACAAGTGAGACTGAGGCAATTGCATTGTGTGTGTATGTGCTTCCCCAAGACTTTGACCTCCTCTCAACCAAGACAGATGGAGGAACAGAGGTCTCAAGAGCTCCCACACATTTTGTAAAAATAGGCAGATTGCTAGAAGAAAAAAAAAACAAACCGTTTGAAACCTCTAACTACCTCCTCCCAAAGGGAAAAGCCACAGCTGCTGTGAGGCAAAAGAGAATTTCCACAGGAGTGTAATGATGTGCTCACCACAACTCAGGAGAAAAGCTTCCACTGCATTTGCCCCTCCAGGTTGCCCATAAGGGGCTTCAGAGTTCCCAAATCCTCTTGTTGTTCATGCAAACCTGTGTGTGCCAACGTGGCTTTAGGAGCAATAAGAGTTCAGTGAAAGACACCTGGTGTTATTTATCCCAGGAGTTAAATTCTTTCTCCTTGCAATATCACAAGCCACTAAACCACCATATTAATGCAAGAAGTGTTTCCTGAAGATAATAATGTCCTGGCATCAGCATTACTTCCATACTTGTGCTGGCTGCTAGTACAGTAGCAATGTTTTGAGAGGACCTTGTTTGCTAAAGCTGTCCATTGAAGGTAAAATCTTAATTAGTAATTTTCAAATGATGGTTGCCTAGAATTCAGAATTTTAGCTCATAACAAATTATGTAGATTGAACTAGATTATTTCAATACTCTTTTGAAAGTGAGGTCCATTTTTTTAGTCCAGGAAGGGTTTTGCTAGACAAAAGTTCAGTGCTTCTTCTCAAGTGTCCCAGTGCAGGACAATGTAACTCTGCTCTGAGCTGCTGTTTTAAAGATTCAAGGCCTGTTCTAAATAGAAATCATCAGTTGGGCCAGGCTGTTGAAGACAAGTCAATTTGAGTCTTGTGGAAAGACACTAGGCTCCCTTCAGAATGGGAGCTTAGATGGGAGAGAAATGGGGATGCCCAGAAAGGACAGGTTTGAGCTTTTGCTCCTTAGCATCTCCAGCCATCTGCAACATGTATGAGTTTACCAGGTTTAGCAGGAGATGAGTGGTGCTCATGAACAGCAGAAATGAGCAGTACCAGCCAGCTCCCACTCCAGAAGCAAACTGCAGCAGCTTTGCTCTGGTTCCCACAGATGGAATGCAAGGGAGGAGGAATACCACAGTGACCAGGCAGCATCTGTGTGAGCACTGACAACATCCTCTGCTTTCAACAGTAGTTATCACAAGAAAATATGTTTCTGCTCTGTCCTTTCTTGTGCATGACAGAAACAAAAAAAGATTTTTTTTTTTTCTCAGAAAGGAAGCAGGTTCATTCTGGAATGTGCTGGGCAGATCAGCTTCTTCTACAAACTGAAGGATATATATGTGGGATTTCAGCATTTTTAAGCCCTCCCAGGATATTTGTGCAATATTAATTGTGTCAGTTACAGCACTGTTTTTGCAGCAAACAGTAGACCAATGTAAGGAAAGCTGGCCTCATTTGTGCTGTTAAGTCTTTCTTAGAAGCATAAACTATTTGCAAGATCACAACTTCCCTCACTGAGACTATGTTTAATTGGGGAAGAGCTCTCTTACAGGAGTAATATTCTTACTTCAGTTCACAACTGCACAGTATTTTCCTGATCAGGAGATAAAGAGAAACACAATCTTAACAACTGCTTCTCTAAGTAATAATGAACAGAGAGCTGTGCTATAAATCATAATGTTCAATAAAATGAAAAACAAAATTTGGCTAGAGATTAATGGCTGGAAAGGGACTTACTGAATTAAATAGGATCAGATGTTCCCTGGAAAAAAATCTGAGGTATATTCACAGGGTTCTATGGTGTTGGTTTTGTTTTTTACAATGGAAGATTTAACTTGATTGTTTTGCAACTACTAAGAATTTCTAGGCCTTGCAGAGTGATATTAGGGGCTTGTGGGAGAGGACAGGCACTGGCTGGAAATTCTGGTCCCACTCAGGCAGGGGAGGGGAATGAACACAGAACCTTCCTGCCACACAATGCCACAAACTTCTCACAAAGTGTTGCAGGGGCATTGCATTTATACAAGATAAGGAGGACTGACTTCAGTTCCCACGTTTGGTGGCAGATTCATGATTGTAGGTCTGCTGCAAAGACTGACATCCCTGAGTTCCCTAAAGCTGTGCTCAAAGCCCAGCTGCACCTCTCATGTTCCCTGTTAGGTGGTTTAGGTGCCTCCTTCTTACTGTGTCTTCTCCTATAAACCCAGTTTTAAGTGTCCAATCCTTCAGATGTTGACTAAAGACACAGATAGGCTCTGACTCAGACTTTTGAATTCCTCCAGGGACTAAGGCCCTCCAAGTCTACCCTCAACTTGGTATTTCACTGCGAGATTTGCTTGTAACTCCAACCACAAGCAGCAAAACATTCACACTTCAAGAGCTGCTCACCAAAGAAACCGAGTTAAAGCTGCAAATCTGTGATGGGGACCAACATTTCCCGTTGGTGCTGGTGGCTTTTCTAATCAGAGATGCTGCTTGTTTTGTCAAGATCCAGACTCAGTTCATTAATATATCAGATGAAGGAAACCAAAGCTGCATAAATTGTCATTGATCTTTCCTCTTCAATAAATTTGCTAAACTGAAACTGAAACAGACTCACAGCAGGACAGATCAAAAGCAGGCAGGATGCTGAAGGTACTGCACACACCTCCCTTCTCACCTGCTCTCTGCAACCCAGCAGATCTGCAATTCTGGGCTTAGGCCTGGCCTTGTTAACTCGTGCTTCTTAGGCTTTTGTAAAACATGGACTTAACAGTCGCCTAGAGCCAGAAGAAGAGGAGAAAGACTATGCCATTAAAACCTAGAATGTAATACCATTTTAAAATTCATCAAAGAGCTCAGAGCAAATTCTCCAGAGACTGGGGACTTAGTCATCATCCCAGGTTTCTCCAGTTCATTTAGATAATTGCCCTTGAAATAACTGTCTTCTTTTCTTTTCTTTTCTTTTCTTTTCTTTTCTTTTCTTTTCTTTTCTTTTCTTTTCTTTTCTTTTCTTTTCTTTTCTTTTCTTTTCTTTTCTTTTCTTTTCTTTTCTTTTTTCTTTTCTTTTTCCTCTCCTCTCCTCTCCTCTCCTCTCCTCTCCTCTCCTCTCCTCTCCTCTCCTCTCCTCTCCTCTCCTCTCCTCCCTCTCCTCTCCTCTCCTCTCCTCTCCTCTCCTCCTCCCTCTCCTCTACTCTCCTCTCCTCTCCTCTCTCCTCTCCTCTCCTCTCCTCTCCTCTCCTCTCCTCTCCTCTCCTCTCCTCTCCTCTCCTCTCCTCTCCTCTCCTCTCCTCTCCTCTCCTCTCCTCTCCTCTCCTCTCCTCTCCTCTCCTCTCCTTCCCTTTCCCTTTCCCTTTCCTTTTCCCTTTTCTTTTCATTTTTCTTTCTCTCTCTTTCTCTTTCTCTAAGTAAGTGAATAAGCCCTCATGGAGCAGGCAGATCAGATCCACTCCTGCAGAAGGGCAAAAGAAACCTCCAGATACCCACCATGCACATCTCTGCTTTCTATAATATGAGCCAACCCCATCTGAGTGCAATCAAAATACTCATCTCACTGTCACTTGCACAGATATTAGGAACTCATTAACAAGTTTAACTAATTAATGCACTGGTAATATTAATTTTTTATTAAGCATTTTATTAAATAACAGGAGCTGTTTAGAGAATATAATGTGCTATTTATTCCACATTGTTAACTACCCTCAAGGCCTGGAGGCACTCAGTCTCAATGCTTTCCCATCTTCTTGAAAACTGTAAGATTTGCTTACTTCTGTCTTGGTGTAAATTCATGCTGTTACCAAGACAGGCAGCCCAAATAGTGCAACATGAGGTTTAACAGGAAACTGATACAAATGAAACAGAAAAAAGAGGTTATGTTTCAGATGTTGGTGAAAAAATAAAACTTACATTACAACATACAATTTTATTGTGGGTTTTTTGTGTAACTTACAGTATCAAATTCCAAAAGATTAGTACAACTTCCCATTAGATTGCCACTGGAAAATGTCAGCATCCATGGCAGTGCATCAACTTTTTTGTGTTGTTTTCCATTGAAAGTTGGGGTTTTTTAAATTTGTTTTTTTCCTCCTAATGTCTCTTCCTCACTGTAGAATTAGAGGTACAGTCTTATACCTGCCCATGGTACAATTCAAGTAGAAATAAGAGTGCTCTCCTGCACTGCCCTTAGGCATTCAGCATCTTTGGAATAGGTGTGTTCACCTGTGGAATCAGCACCCTACTCTCTCTTTTAATCAGTAGGATGAAATAAGCAGTTTAATGCATGATTCATCTGATTTTACAAATATTTACTTTATTATCTCTGTTTTAAATTTCAGCTTTTGTAGGATGAGGTGAGAGGCAACCTACTTTTAGTTGTCTGTGTTGACCATATCATCAGTCACAATGAAAGGAGTCTGGAGTGAACAGCCAAGGCAAAGACACTTTGTCAGATACATCCCACTTTTAGTCTAAAAGTTGAGTCAGAGATCACTAAAGAGGAGGTAAAGAATCCCATTTACATGGATGACTTTGGGTTAAGTTGTAAAGGTTCTGTTCTGTCACTAACTTTTGAGTTTATCTCATTTTTCTATGTAGATAGAACACATGTTTTCAAAGACATAAATATCTTTGCTCATGGATCTGGGAATGACTCACTGAATGGGTAGATACAGACCTGAAGAGAATACTTAGGAACATCTTTCTATGCCTATATTGAGATTTCTATGTGCCTTGTATTTTGGGAAATTCTCTACAGACACTTTGATAGTTCTGCATTCTGCTGAAGGACAGGACAGCTAGAGGTATTACTGAGTCAAAATAAATTACATTTTCACAGGGCTGTTAAGCAGAAGAGTGGTACTGCTTGGTGCATGTCAAAGTGGAAGGAATGACAAATACAGCACTGTGAAGGACAGAGCTGTATCAAGAAAAGCAGGCTTGTCACAAACTGGAGCCTGACAGTCTTGTCTTCAGTCTGCTGTAGCCATCCTACAAATATATATCAAATATATTAATCTCTGTGAAGAGTTCAGACACAGGACATTCATGAGTGCCTGACTAGTTGATGAAAGTTGGAAGTAGGAGGTTTAGTGCTTGCTTTGCTTGAGTGCTGCCAACTCAGAGTAGAAAAGCTGCTGTAGGAAGGACATGGATTGCCCAAACACACCCAAATTTTGTGCAGAGATGATTTGATCTTTAACACAGATGTACCAGGTCTAGTTTCTAATTTAATAATGACTCCTTCCTAAAAACTCAGACAGGAAATGATTGATCTTGAATTCAGCCCACTGTAAGTGGCTATTGAGAATGAATGAGGCAATGGCAAGAGGGCTTGTCATATTCACATTATATTATTAAACTATAATCTATATACCACTCACAGGGTATTTTGCTATAAATTTTGCATTGATTAAATAATTAAGCAGTGACTAAACATACAGGAAAGGTGGGAAGCATTCTTGTGTGTTATTAACCCCTCACATTTTCAGAAGTGAATCATAAGTAACTCAAAATCTTGGACTGTGAATGGCAGCCTTGCCATCAAATACAAAAAAATACCCTTGACAAGATCAGTGAAAGCCCTCCAGAGGTCTGAAGCTGGGCAGCAGACACTGTGGTTAGGTGCTGCCTCCACAAAATGAAAATTGTTCCCTAAGCCCAAGAAAGAGTTGGTGGATATAGTCGGAAGTGATAAAAAGGTCACTCTTAAGTGGATAAAAGGAGATTTAACTCACAATACCACCATCCTGAAGCCCTTAGACAAATAACAAAAGACAGGCTTCAAAGACTAGAAAGTCATTCAGTCTAAATACTTACACAATACTTGTCATATATCTGAGTCTTAAAGAAAGTTCACCTCTGAAGGAGACTGCAGAAAATGACCCAACAAGTACATTGAGCCCTCTGGCCTCTCTGGCAATATGCTATAAAATCTTGTGGTGGGATAAAGTAAAAAACTGTTCAGTCTTAGAATTATGTTTTGCAGCACAAATTCCAAATTACTGTTCTATAGCACTTGCACAGCCCATCCATGATCATTTCATAATCATATGACAATTATATCACATGAGACAGAGAACTAATTTCCATTCTAACAGTAATAACCATCTCCTAAAGTCAGGTTCTTTTTTAATCAGTTGCTATTTCTAAAAGTACCATGCAAGAAAAGGTTTGCATTTTTAAGTTGATTTTCCATACATATTCAAACACAATGGTATTTCAAGATGAATAGAAGAAATCTCATACTTTGCCAATATATTTAAAAGTTTGGTGTAATGACTGGAGGATTAATAACCCTCTCAGCCTGACATCAATCCAGCACAAAACACTGGAATTAATTCCAGGTATTATTTATAAAGAATCAGAGGAAAGTAATGCAATTTATTACTTTTTTTCATTACTCGTTGCATGCCAATCAGGATGGAATTAAGAGAAAGATATTTTATTTCAAGAAAGCTATCTTGATATTTTTTCAGGATTTAAATTTTCCTGTGGAAAAGAAAAGTCTATACCACTTATGCATAACTCATGAACTTTGGTAGCACTTGTGTCACTAAACAAAATTGTGATTAAGAAAATTAGAATTCTCCAAAGTCATCATTGTAATGATTGAATAGATTAAAACCTGAGGAACTGACACTCTTGAAAATCCTCATAAGTGGGGACTCATCACCAAGAGGATGTCACTCAGCCCTTCAGGGTCACTCCTGGGCTCTGTGCTGGGTTAGTTTTCCACTATTGTTTTCTTTCAGGATTCAGCCCATGCCTGTAAGTGTGCTCATACTTCGATGGTATATTTTTATGGAAGTACTGAAAACACATACAGCAAATTCATGAGGTCAGGATGGACTTCTGTTACTTAGGACATACCAAAATCAAGCCCAGACAAATATCAAGACAGACAAATATCCTCAGATTTGCTTCCCTGAAGTTTGTTAGACCACATCTTAATAGTGTTATCCAAATCATGGATTAGGGCAAAGCCAAAGAACATATGTTTGTCACATCCTGTTTGGATGATACCAACACAGACACAAGCAGAACAAGCAGATTTTGGCATTAAATGAAAGATATTTTTGTTAACCTCACAGTTGTTAAAGAACATGTCAGTTACCACTTGGACTGAGTAATTTAGTTCCATATTTTGCCTATGAAAGTGTCTTTAATAACCTTTGTAAAATGTGATTCTGAGGACAATCTTTACATTTGTAATATCTGCTTTTCAAAAGAACACAGATAGAAAAATTACTTCAGTCACTGCTGTTCAAATAACCAGATTTTTTTTTTTTTTTTCATTTGTGGGAATTAAGATTTTTCTACCTGCTTTATTTTAAAGCTTTTTGGGATATAAAAGCTTTCTGCTCAGTCATTAGCTGCAAATTGCAGAATGAAGAAGTACCCTACAGCATTTCCAGATGAAGTAGTCTGTTTATACAGAAAGCACAAGAGCTATAATTACTACATGATCACATTTGTATATCAAGGTCAGATTTCTGTGATTCACGCTATTGTTTGGACATAAAGGGAGTTGATTTTCAGCATGGTGGTGCACAACTACTATTGTTGTTATATCAGTGACTGTAGAAACAATATTAACTTTTGCTTGTTTGAGTTTTTCTAGTTAGGCTAACTCTAGTTCAGGCATAGGAGAAAATTGCCTGGCTAATATTTGCTCTAAATAGTCATTACACAAGAAAAATATGGATTTATATTATTGTTACTCAGGTTATATAGTCTATTATGAAAGGAAAAAAAGTCCTCTAAAAAAGCAAGACAAAATAGGTCATTAAATTACTTTTGCATGAAATCACACAGAGTTTATTTAAGCAATATCAAATGCAGGTAATTAAAGAGTGTAAAAAAATTTTCCTGATATTTCCCTCTCCTCTGCAAAATCCCTGCATAATGTTTTTCTTGATTTTCACCCAATATATTGGCAATTTTTCTATTCTCTTCCTGAGAATTCATTAGCTTTCCACAACATTTACCCTGTTCTAAAACCTTAAAAATATAGGGATCCAACTCATTATACTTATTAGTTAAGCATTAGGATTAGTCAAGCACTTAGATTGTACCAATTAATTCAATATAATTGTGTGTATTTATAACAAGGCACAAGAACAAATGCCTTCCTCACCTAAGGATTAATAGAATCTGCCATTGTATTACTGTATTGTGTCGAATTGTCACCCAGCTGCCATTAATGTCACCCTGTTCTTAGCTAGGTCCCCTCCTTACTTAAGCCCCACTAGACTCCCTCTTTTCAGGTGTAGGTGTTCCTGGGTGAAAGGCAATCATATTTCTCCAATTTTCATTGTTCTCCATATGTTCTGGGCTTTTACATTTCATATTCACTCCCAGTTCCCACTCACATACTGTCATATATAAGGATTTTCCACAAATCTGGTAATTTTTCTCCACATAGCCAAGGATGGCCAGAGAGCATTGGTTTTGGTTTTCTGGGGGGGTGAGAAGAAGAGTCAAAATGCCATCTTGACACAGCCCAAATTCTACTACTGTCATTGGGCCACGGGTTTCATAAAGCTGTATTTAGCCTCAAAAGACATTTTATCCAGATAAATTACTCTAATGGGCATATGGCTTGAGGAATTTGCCATCTAATGATGCCCTAATAAATTGTCCAAGGTCACTGAGTCAGTGTCCAACTCATGAGCACTTTCATCTCTGGGACACCATTCCCTCTCTGGAGAGCCACATATGTTTCCTTCTCAGTGTTGTTTCTCATCAATCAATGATGACAACTTCAACCAACTTGGTTTCTTCATAAATATTTTTCTGGATTTCTTTGGTATTTAATTTATTTGCTGATTGCTCTTGTATCAAGAGGCCCCAAAATTAGTAGGAGACCTAGAAAGGGAATATAATCATTCTAAACCACTGAGATCTAACAAAAAGTGCTCATAACACCACTTATAGCGAAAGAGCAATTAAATAATATTCAGTAGCTTATTATGGCAGACATAAAGAGATTCTGTAACTGTTAGACATATGAAAAATAAATTGTCATCCATTTAAAATGTTGTCCAATGTCAATCACAGCTACTTGTAAACTTAGGTCAGCATCCAATATGGAAAGTAATGAGCCATTGTATCCTTTTTATTTCTTGTTTTGATTTGAATAACATAAACCTATCATGACTTTTTTTGCCTAAGGAGATGAATAATATAATTAAAAGGAAGAGGTATGCTGTAAAATTAAAGACCCATGTCATCATGGGTTGAGTCACATCCAGGCTTGCCAGTGGCTATGGGTTTGTTGGAAGATGGTGGTATTCAGTTGTCTGCCAGGAGAGGCCTTTCCCAATCCACAAAAACACAGTGCAGTTCCAGAGCTGCCTTCTAGCAACTTTTTCCTGTGTGTAACACAATATTCAAGCATAATATTCTTGATTTGTGGCAGATACTCCTCCTGGCCTTCAAGTCAAAGGACATACCTTCTTGTTATGAGCAGTGCCCATAACCATTTCTCCTCCAAGTGCTGGTGGCAAACCTGTAAAATCTCAGCTCCTTTCCAGCCAGCATGTAAAAGTATGAAATCTGCTGGTAAAAAAAATGTTGAACCCTATTAATAATAAAAGAGCTCTTGAACAACATCACTTGAAAGTATCCTAAAGGCTCAGAACAGAAGGGAAAAGAGAGATACTAACATCCCATCCAAGCACTTGTATGTCGCAATTTTTAATTGAATCTCAAATGTCTTGGAGACAGGGATTATTCTATGTTATTTTTAATGTTAAGGGTTGGAAAACCTCCAGACCCACATGACATATCTGGAAACACAAAACAAACAGGACAAACCTCATAAACAAACTACAGCAGTCTCTGAGGAAATAGGTCAACAGGCATAACAAGGCTTCTTTTAGACAGAAGGTTAAAAAAAATACTCATAGAGAAGGATTTGTGTTTTTCCTCACGGAATCAAGAAATAAAGTGATGTGCTTGAATGAAAATGGGCACACTGGTTAATCAAAGGGTGTAATCTGGGGATGGCCTCTCTCCCACTCCCCTGCTGGGCCCCTTTGTTTGACTCTGATCTCATCCTTATGGATCCCTGTCACCTCTCCCATGTGCCAGCTCACACAGTCCACATCTCTCTGTCTCATGGGGCCTGTCCCAGCCTCCATGCTTTACCATCTCATGGCAATGGCTTCTATGTAGTATTCTCTTTCCCAGCACCCATATCTGTCCTCAAGCCCCTGCCAAGCTTTTTCCAGCTTGTACCCTTGGATCAAACATGAAGATCAGCCCAGAATGTCCCAAAGTGAAAGGTATATGCTCAGGGCTCTGCAGCATGTCTAGCACCTTCCTTTCCACACAGCAATGTAATGGCAGAAAAACCTGATGAAAAACTGTGAGCTCACTTGTCCATATCCTGCTGTGACTGGCTCCCCACATCCTCCTGCCCTGTCCTACATGCAGGATTATTCCCTGTCAGAAACTTCTTGTTCCCAGTCTCTGTATCCTTCAGATCTTATCTCCATCTTCCAAAAAAGATCAGTCTGGTGCATACACCTGACACTGAAATTTTCAGCTTGGATGGTTAGACTGAAGTTATATCAGAAAACAGGGTCTTCTGAAGTGTCAGACAACTTGGACAGGCAATGTTACCAGCACTGCACTCAGTGCAAGCTGACTGAGTAGTTGCCACATTGAGTTAGACAGAGTTTTCCCAGCCAGCTGAATGCAGCTCTTCTCTAGCAATTTTTAACAACGTGTTCTTTTTCAGGGAATGACTAATGGACCAGTTTACCACAGTGAAACTTACAATATTAAATGCAGCAATCAAAAAACGTAATTTCCATCACTGAAGAATTAACACAAATTGTTTCAAACTGACTGTTTAAATAAGTGACTTTGTCAGTCCCACACCTTTGGTCAGTTTTACTTACTTGATCTTTTCTTCTCACCTAGGTAGGTTTCTGGTTGTGACAGATGAGACATGAGATCTTCAGCATCCAGGCTTTCAAGTTTTTCTTCAAGAGATTCACTATGGAATCGGTAAGAAAAACAAAAGACATAAATATAAGTAGCTAGTTTAAAGAGTAAAAAACACACCAGGTATTTTACCAATTCTAATACCTGCCAGTGAGGTTTTTTTCTGCTTAATGCCAATTCAGACTTTACTACAGTGGATGTTCCTCAGAAAAACTCTAACCTATTGATCCTTTCAAGGATCAAAAAATCCAATAAATCAGTAAATCCTTACAAAGCATTGACCACCTGATCAATCATTGGAACAAACACTAACATTTATTACATAGTTTGCTTTGCTTACATAGATTTCAAAGCTGGATGAGGGGGGCAGGGTCTGCAAAAGACATTGTAACTCCTTTCAACTCATTTAGATCTGGTAACTGATGTTATTTTAACTTTGAAAACAACATATCTCTCAGATCAGCCTGAAAAATCTATGGCAAGATTTGTGCGGGGGCTTGAAAAGAGGAGGGGCTCTCATCTTTGCATGATATAAAATGCTGAATAGCATACAGTTGTCTAAATATGCTTTTGTTTATTTAGTCTCTGGATGGTGAGTTCTCTTGTTTTAAAGTTTCCAGTGTCTTTCACTGAACCACTAAAAGTTACATTGGGATTGCCTGACTTGAATCCCCTATAACAACAATACTGATGGTTAAGGCTGAAGTTTTCTTTGTACTGGATGCATGGGCTGGAGCTACCCTGGCACAGGTCACTGCTCCCTGTGTGACCACAGAGCAGTGTGGGACTTTCATCCTTTCTTCCTCCCTGGGGAAATCAGTTGACCATATTGCAGTCCAGCCCAGCCAAGAGGGTGAATCACTGCTGCTGATCTTCGCAAAACTGAATAAATCCTCCTTTGGCGTATTTGCCTTGTCACATGGCTACACATATTTTTCCTTTTTGAGTCCACAAGGTCTTAAATAAGCAAGACATCAGAAGTCAAACAGTCATATTTTAAAAAATATAGAGCTATTAAGATGGACATTCCTTTTTGATTTTGAAATGGCACTTACATTTTTATGTCCTGCTGCTCCTAGATTTCCTTGAAGGAATAAAATAAAACACAGCCATCAAGAAAATAAGTAGTGCTAACATCCCTAAAGATAATGAAACCAAATTTCCTACTGATCTGTCTTGACTGAAGCTCCTGAGGAGGTGCAAACCATCATTCAAACTTTTCCCATGACTGGGACACTTAGGGGATCTTTCTCCCACACTGATTAACTTGACACAGAACAAGGTGACACTGAGCCTTTCCTATTCATAAGGGCAAGAAACGTTTTTTCCCCTGCTCATTTTTACATTCCCACAAAACTTTTAGGAACTGAAAATTTTTGACATCTTTCCTGCTGCCCTTTCAAATTTTCTGTGATCAGCATTGCTTTAAAAAAAAATCCTCAGAGGCAGAACAGATGAGCAGATGGTCACCCTCTACAGTAGTCAGTGGAGCGCCAGTTAACTTAGGAAGCTGCAAGCTCAAATTCAGTGGTTAAAAGTAGAAGCAAATGAGTAATCTGCAAAAGGAGCTGCTGTGATGGACCTGAAATTCTGAACTGCTAAATTTCATGTTAGCACTATGTGAACACTGGCCCAACAGGAATTTGGTACACGCAGCAAGACCAGTTTCCAAAAACTTCCATATAGTTATCTGTCATCCTGGGATTTACCAGAACCCTACAACTTCAACATTCAAACATCTACATTAATAAAACCTGCAAACCCTAATTTTAAATAGGAGTAATTTTGCTTGAGCATAAAGGAGACATGCCTCAAATTATTTCAGATCTTATGTATTGTTAAACATTCTGATTTCCTTAATAAAACAAATAAATATGCAAACAGAAGAAACACAGACAAAATAAAACCCAACAGGCATCACTCCTGAATTAAAAATTTCTTATGCTACTTTCAAGTCTACAGTCTGGCCAGGTGATGCATCCTTGAAAACAGTAGCTTATACAAGGGAAACACAGATGTGCTAATATGTTCAGTGGTTGCAAGGACCTTTTTTCTAACATCCAACATCTGCAGATGTATTTCCAGACTTTCCCTAATGAGATGTTATTTAGGAAATTATGAGAAATAAAGTATGTTCAGACAACACTATAAGCCAGCATTTAAACTTCAACTGAGTAGCCCATACGCATTCTTGTCTGCAAATTGTGTCTTAGCAAAGTTTGTGTAAAACACAAATTACTCCTGTTTATTATCAAGAGGGTCTTACTCCCTCTTTTCCCACAAAGTAATTCTAATAAAACCATAATATAGAGGGAGAAGTCCCTCACAAACTCAGATCTTTCTGATTTACATTTTCACAGCATTAACAACTAGTAGAAAGAAATCCTTTCATTTATCTGCCAAATCTTTTTGTCTATCCAAAAGAGTGCTGACAAAATTGTTTGGACTGAGAGTTCTTCTCATCCTTCAGCTACTTTTTGAAACTCTTACAATAAAATGTATATTAAAAATACCGTAATATGTGATATATAAATTGTATCTTTAAAAAATTCTTGGTTCTAATACAGCAGTATTCAGGTGAAAAAGCTATGTGCTTTCACCTAGAAAAAGAAATGTTATTGTCTGCATTTCACAGATACAGAAATTATGCACACAGAGATCAGTTGCCATGTCAGAGCCACGAGTGGCAGCTCAAGGACATGTTCCCAGGTCTACAGAGCCTTTATTTCATTCTCCAGCTGCCTCCCAGGTTCATATTGGTTTGAACCTTCATCTTCACTGCAGGCAAACGCTGCATGTTGCCATCAGCATACATTTAGCAGCTTTGGCAGAACCAGAGATGTGCCTGGTAATGACACAGCCATATCGTTTCCAGAGGGAAAGAGAAAATATTGAAATGTTTGCAATGTGGGTTGAAGCTTTATTTCATTCTCTTTTTATTTTGGAGAGCCTGCTATGCCAGCTGCCCTGCAACATGTTCATTTCTGCAGTATCACGCTCTGATTTTAGTCATTACTATTTCTCATATTAAAAAAAAAAAAGAAAAAAGAAAAAAAGAAAAAAAAAGCATCCAGCTACTATGGCTCCTTCATTACTTCTCTCATTTCAATCAGAGTATCCCTTCATGACATATTGGCTTCATCTTGTCCTTTACAATCCCACTGGCACAGTCTGCTCTCATGCCAACACATCTGCAGTGCCCTTCCCAACAATCCTTCAAAGGTTTGCTCAGTGTCAGGAATGCAAAGATAACCGTGCCCACATTTCCCTGTGGTGTTCCTCAGCCTCACCAATGCAGTGATGGTGGGTACTGCTGGAACATCACCTCCCTCATGGTCAGCAGTTCTTGCCTGACCATCTCTGTGAGTAAAGAGCAGGCTCATAGTTGCACTTGGGCAAGGGTGAATGCCAAACCTGCGATTGGCTTCACTGACAGCTTTCTTATCCATCAGCACTTACAAGGATTTGTTATCTTTGGACTGTCTAAAAACCAGTCCATACAGAAGAATATATCGCTGTGCTTTTATATTCTGTAGATGTTGTAAGAGCTGTGTTTGAATCTGTTGTCTCCTGACACACAGAATCCTAGAATCATAAAATATCTTGAGTTGTAAGGGACCCACAGTGTCACTCAGTTCAACCCCTGTTCCCACCCAAGAATCCCACTGTGTGCCTGTGAGCATTGTCCAAGTGCTTCTTGAACTCTGTCAGGCTTGAGGATGTCACCACTTCCCTGGGGAGCCTTCTCCAGTGCCCAAGCATCCTCTGGGGAAAAGATCTTTCCCTAATATCTAACCTAAACCTTCTCTCACAAAAGTTCCAGCCATTCCCTTGGGTCAGGTCTCAGGGCACCAGAAAGAAGAGATCAGTGTCTGCCCCTCCTCTTCACCTTGTGAGGATGTTGGAGATCACAATGAGGTCTCCTCTCAGCCTCCTCCTCTCCAGGCTGAACAACCCAAGTGACTCAGCTGCTCCTTGTATGACTTCCCCTCCAGACCCTTCATATGCATCATTACACTTCCTATGAACTAAAGTAAGGTTTCTTAAAAGAGCACCTCTAACAAAAAAATCTGTGAAATAGAAATACCAAATTCAGAACACCTGTAACAAGGAAAGAAGCATGTCCTGAGCCTACTGTCCCTTGCTCAGGTGAACATTTTGCTGTTTCCTCTTTGGAGAATGCAGAGGTGGCAGGGGAAGAGCCCATTGCTTGTTGTTGTTACTGGGAGCCTGGAATTACGTGTTTGTCTGCTTGACACTTGATCTTGCATGACAAAACCAAAAAACAAAGGCAAAACTGAATCAGCAGATTAGTCAGCTTAATCTTGTGTAACTCAATGCTGCACTTCATTTTCAGCGCTGTTATTTTCAGCTGTCCTTTGAGATGGTTGTTTGAGTTTCCTTATTCAGCCAAGCTACTTGCCCAGGACATTCAAGTAAATAAGATGCAAAATATATAATTCAGCAAAATATTTCTGATGTTTTGATTTAATCTCTTTTAATTTTGTCCACACAGTGTTAAAACCACAAGAACTTAATGCTACTAAAATGTCATTTATAATGGGGACACAATGGGCTCTCTTTTTGCTATCATTTTAATATTGAAAGAATGCAAAAAGAACCTTCTGTTTAAGCCACTATTGTAAGTGCTAAAAGGTTTTTAAAATAACATGTAGTTTCTGAGACATTTGCTATCTCATTTTAAATACCAGATGAAGACAAATGCTGGGAGATGCCAATATTAAAATTGAAATCAGCTGATTCTTGCATTCAAAACAGTCACAGCAGCAGCACAAAGTTTTTACATAGCTCATGTAGTTTATAAGCCACATTGGCAGATACTGTCCCTTAAAAAACACAGAATTTCAATCAGCATGTTTGCTGGACCTGGATTTTGGTTTTCTTCATGCTCAGCAGTGTGACATAAGCAAGAAATTTTCTTTTACTGGAAAGTTACCTGACTGTTCTGTTCCAGTAACACAATCATTTCAAAGGTTTGTTTGCAAATGTCAAAGCCAACAGCCTTCTTTCTCAAGCAGAAACACTCTGCAGTTTACCATGTAAGTTCCCTTCAAGCAAATTAGCACCAGCCACAGTGTGATGTAGGCTTCGGTGTTTAAAATAGACTTTGCCTTTTCCTGTGAGTACATCGTGCACTTATGTGATATTAAACGTGCTGCAGGTTAAAATGCAAAGTTGTTACATTTTGTACAAGGCTGTCAGCCCTCGGACTGTCCTCTGAGAGGACACAGCTCCGGGAGGTGAAATGCCTCCTGACTAAACATTTCCCGCTGAAGTACAAAAGTGATGATGTTACTTGTCCTTACATAAATGGGGTGGTTTTTCTTTGCAAAACAAAACAAAACTAAGTAAAGTTTACCGAGTTTTAGCATGTGAGATATTCCGAAACCAAAAGCATAACTCATCCTGCTGAGATTCTTGTTGATTTGAAGCTTCTTTTATCCTCTAAGCCCAGCATCCAACACAAATGAGACAAGCTGATATTCCAGTACTTATGGCTATAAATATAAATAAGCCATTCTCATTAATTTTTGTCAGAAGTTATCTGAAAGTAAAACTATAAAAATATAGGAACAGCAATTTATCATATAGATGTTTTCTCAGGGAACCTCAAATCATCATTATCAGGTATCAAATACCATGATGTCATAGTGATCTCATAAAGAGAGTTAGGATCAGGAGGAGGGTGGGAAGTATTTCTGACTGCTGTGCCTAGCTGAAATGGATGAATCTAACACCAAACCACAAACTTACTCAGGACAGCAGTATAGTAGAGAAACATAGCCTAAGGATATTTTCCTGATGAATTTTAGCACACCACTACTTCTGCTGCTATTTGCTGTTGAGCTTGTGACACTCTTCATGTTTGTCGAGATGCTAAGGAGCATAAAAAGAACAACTATATAGTTTGCTAAGAAAAGCATTTCAATTATTTGATGTTTTAATTAAACACTACCATCTATCATAAAATCACTGCTTTTATCTGCAGTAATAGCCAAGATGGGAACCTTGCAAGTCAAGAAATGAGTGTAGTTGTAAATCTGTACTTGCAAAAAGGCATCATCATGTTCATACTTGAGAATCAAAACCTCCTGAATTTGACATGTGAGATCCTGCCATGACTACACCTGCACTAATCAAAAGGAGTCACAGCATTCCACCGATGTGCACAGTGATTTCCTTCTCCAGCTAACAACTCACTTCACTGCCACACTGAGAGGCTGCAAATGGCCCTGGAGGCAGCTTGTCTGAGCATGCTTGACAACACACTGGTGCACAGCCAGGGACTCGGGTCAAGCTTGTTTCCAAAACCAAGCAGCAACCACCCCTGAGTTTGCATCTGTGAGTTTGCTTCCGAGGCAGCAGGGAAGCGTGACCTCAGGGTGGTCCTGGGGCAGCTCTCTGCAGGCAGCATAATCACATCCCACAGCAGATTCACCACCAGCTTCAGCCTAGATGAGGTGTTGATACCCTGAAGAACTGACTTTGCATGACTAAAGCTAGACAGCCACAAACACAGCAGGGCCACAAACTCATCTATCTGGCTCCTTATCTATAGTGGAAAGATAATCTTGCTGTTCTCTACCTCATTGCTGTGTGGTTATTGCATTGATGTGAAGAGCTACACAAGTGCCCTGCAGCTCTTCCCCTCTGGCACATACTGGCCATGCTGCAAAGTTCACAGTGATGACAACATCATCACCTGTTCACTCCTGCTCAGCTCCTGTAAGTGAGCTGGTGACCTCAATCTAAATATAAGATGTCTAATACTATAAAATGAAAAAATGCTATAATTCCTATTGTTTATTGCATAACATCTGTATTGGTAGTTTGTCATTGCTATGTTCCTTAGCCTCTCCCTAAGCATGGTGACTGTCACTAGTACTGCAGAATTATTGTCAGTTTGCTGTAATTAACTCTTCTGTTTGCAGTCACGATAAAAGTCAGGAAATCAAGTAGATCTGTACACTGAATCACTGGGTGGGATGGCAAGACAGCACAACTTCCTTGACTGCAATGCATCAGCAGCAAGGAGTAAGTGATTTCCAGTGCTGCCTGCATGATCCTCACTGGCATCAGCTTGTCCAGGTTGGACAAGATGCATTTCACTTCAGAATACCAGGAGGAGTGAGATGAGCATAACTCCATTGGCAAACCTTCCATGAGAAAAAGGCCGTGGTACAGTCTCACCCAGCATCTAGCACAGACTAAGACAGTGTTACAGCAGACGCTGTGAAATATAACTTTCACACTCTGATGATTATTCTTTGACATTTGTGAAGTGAAACAGTGATTTCAGTTAGTGACAATTTATAGAGAGGTGCATCTTACAAATTTAGAATTGAATCTCAGATACTGATCGCAATTCAAAACAGGAAACGTGGTTAAATCTGAAATTCACTAAATGTTATTTGAAATACTTATATAATTTGACTAGTTTCAACATTAGCACATTTTTACAGACAGCTTGTATAATTTATTTTTATTAACATCACATTACTTAACTGATCTTGCTTCCAGTGAGTTTAAGTGAAAATAATCCAAGTCTAAAGAGGTCATGCCCATAGGGCTATTTTCTCTACTAACATTTGAATAGGGGAAGGGGAAATGCTGCTTCTAAGCAGCAAAACAGAGCACTGTATTCTCTCTGACAGAGTAAACAATTTCAGAACAGATCAAAAGGCAATTATGATCTTCCTTTTTCATTTTTAGGCCTTGTGCCTTTCTCTTTATTTATCAGTATTTTCTATATTCATTCCATTTCTTATACATTTATTATGTCTTTTTAGAAGACAACGTTTTCCTGATGAGGAAACACAAAAGCTCAGCTGCATTTACTCTCTGCTCTGCCTTCACTTCTGTCATTCTTCACAGCTACTGTTTCCCTGGCCTTTCTATTCCCTCTCTTAGTTGAACATGCTCTTCAATGCTGCAGTTTAAATTTTCACAAAATAGTATTAAAAAATTATGGTTTTAGCAGTATGTACAGCTTCTGGGGGAATTTGTTTGCGAGAACAGATTAGGTTATTTTACAATCCAGAGATTAATGGTCAAGCTCAACAACTTCTGCCTGAAGAAGAACAATTCAATACTAACAGGAGAGTATACTCAATTAATTAAACCAGTTTGTCCATCAGTGTGACGGATTTATCCTCACTTGAAATCTGCCAGTGAGGGATCAGGAATCTTCCTAATGTGAACATTGTGTCTGACCTGCAGACCACCAGTCTGGCCCAGGAGCAGCTGTGTGACAGCCCATGACTGATGTTCAGCAGGAAATTACAGGGGATGGCCACAGAGACCCTGCCTGGCCCTCGGGCCATATCCCTCACCCATCCAGTTTCCAAGCAAGCCAGGCCAAAACAGCTCTTCTGGATGTTACCAACTTTTCCCTGGCCAAAACCCCCAGCCAGTTCTTTAATTTCCTTTCCATACTGCTTTTGATGCCACCAGCCATTTTTATCTTCTTGGTCTCTCTTCCTCCTCCACTGCTCTCATGAACACGATCATCAATTGATTTTCTTCCTGCCTCTCCCGCTGCTTCTTCACTGCTTCATTTTTTTTTTTACTCAAATCCATCTTTCAGTGCAACTCCCACACAGTTCTTTTCTTGGCTTCCTCCTCCTCTTGCCTACTCTACCTTTCAGAGTCTCATGACGTTTAACAATCATCTGTACGAGCTCAGAGCCTTTGTGCCAGAAAGCTGCATCACGTGAAGCAGCAGCAGCAGCAGCAGCAGCAATCACATGGCCATATGGAGGGCTTCCACTAAGGCAATGAAATCACAGACACATGTTCAGGCAGGACCACTGCTCTGGAGTATTGGTCATATTTTTGCTGACAGAACTGTAGAGAAATACTTTTATATGGATATATTCAAATCAGGTATCTCCTTTTCATCCCTATTCAGGTACTGCAGTTTTTAGGTGATGCTGTCAACTGTTTTTGAGTTGCACAGGCATTTAATTAGAATTACATACAAAACCATGTACAAGCCTAACTGCATTGTAACGTGGTAGGTACTTATACAGAGAACACAAAATCCTTTGGAATGGATGCAGCCATATACTATTGCTCATTCTTAATTGTTCAGATTTGAGAATATTTCCCATTCCTGAATGGCTCAGCTTCTGTGGAGAGAATCCCAAATACAAGGAGGAGGAAATCACATAGTATGACTAAATAAATCACACTAATGCAGCAGATGACCACAATTACTTGAGCCTCCTGAGACTTAGCCTTCTTTAGAAAGGAACATATGGGACCCCAAACGTAAGCTTAAAAAAAAAAAAAAAAAGGAAAAAGATAAAAATCATTAGAGCTGTCTGTCAGTTCCCTGGGTTACAGGAAGCAATAATGGATAAAGGACACGTTAACTATTCAGAAATACTACTACACAGGGCTGCAAACCCGAGGGCCGGGTCCGGGGCTGTGCCACCCGGCCACGGCAGCACTGACACAGCTGCGCTCTGGAAAGGCTCAGGAGCAGAACTGGTAACGCAAAATCGGCAGCACCAACTTCAAGGGCTTCTCTGAATCATAGCAGGACTTCTTAAAAATTAACTAAGTGTAAGGAGCGTAAAACCTACGCGGCCAAGACTGCCGAGAGGCACGGCTCCCTCAGCGGCGGCTGCAGGAATGCTCGGCTGTGCATCACCGGCGGATGGCTCCGAGCGGCTGTGACGGGCTGAGGAAGGGGAACCAGCAGCAACAGACCCCGGCTCGCCCTGGGGGCTCCTGGCCCGGAGCGGACCCGCAGCCCGAGGCGGGCACGGTCGCTCCCGCTGCCACAAGGCACGGGAAGCTCATTTTCGCGCTTAGGGACAGAACTGCAGCCCAGCACCCTCCGACCTTGTCAGCTTCCACCAAAAAGCCCTTTTTTATGACAAGAAAACGAAAGAGTGGCAGCCTCCCCCCTGAGGAACCGCGGGGCCGGGGGAGGGGAGCGGCGGCCGCGCCTGCGCGGAGCCGTTTCCTCCCTGCCGCGCGCAGCGGCGGCGGGCGGCGCGTGCCCGTGAGCGCGGCCCCGCCGCGCCCCGCCGCGCCCGGCCCGGCCCCGCCTCCCCGCGCGGGGGGCGCAGCCCGAGCCCGCACAAGTCAGTGCTCGGCGCGGGCGGGAGCGGAGCCGGCCGGGGGGCGTGGGGGGGTCGGCGCGGGTGGGGAAAGGGGCTGAGCCCGGCGCGGTCGCCGCTCCCCTCCCGCCGCCCTCCCCGCAGCGCCGCGGCGGGGCCGGGCTGGGCTGCTCGGAGGCGGCGGCGGCGGCGGGAGCGCTCCCCACCGGCGGGGCCGAGCGAGGGGCGCCGTGCGGGGGCCTCTCCCCCTTCACCTCCTGCCCGGAGGAGGAGGGGGCGGCCGGGGAGAGCCTGGATGTAGAGGGCGAAGCCTCAGCCTCCCTCTGCGGCTCTGGTGCTTTGATGCTGCGGGTCTCTGCTGGCTGTTAACATCTTCTTCCCTCTGCTTTTTTTTTTTTTTTTTTTTTTTTCCGTTTTCTTCCCCGACCCCCCCACCCTTCTCCTCGAAACTTGGCTTCCCCTCTCTCCGGTTCCGTGTGCCCGGCTTCTCCTGGGCTTCACCGGTGGGGCAGGATCATGCCGGACCAGATCACCGTGTCGGAGTTCATCGCCGAGACCACAGAGGATTACAACTCCCCGACCACCTCCAGCTTCACCACCCGCTTGCAGAACTGCAGGAACACGGTCACGCTGCTGGAAGAGGTAAACCGTCCACACCCCATCCCCTGGTTTTTGTCCTTTCTCAATTTTTTTTTTTTTGTTCCTTTTTATTTCTTCTTTTTTTTTTCTGTATCCCTTTGAGAGAGCATCAGGGACGGGGCAGCACCACCCGCCCAAATCCACAGGAGCCAGAGGCGTTGGTATGCATGTAATCTGCTCTTTTAATTGTGGGACTTTGCCCTTGTGTTGAGCTAGTTACAGAAAGCTTTCCTGCTCTGGCGTCTCAAAGATTAGTGCGTAAAGCAGCCAACTTAAGGTTGCTGTGGTACTTCTCGGTGTTTTCAATGTTGTCAGTTGTTGCAGTAGAAAAAATTGCGTGAATGTTGGGATTTTTAGAGGGAAGTTGAAGGGTGAGTTTTGTTTGGGAGCGTTGGTAGAGCTTTTCCCCAGCCACTCGTTACATCGAGTAAGCGCAGAACTCTGACTGCAGAAATCTGCCAAGGGAGATTCGGTTTAAGAAATGAGGTAAGGATGAAGAGATGAATGTGGAGTGAGGGAAGTCATATGAAAACAGAATTCGTGGAAAGAGAGGAGCATAATAATGCAGAAGAGATTATACAGTCTCAGCACTTCAACCTTGAAGCCTCAGTGCTGGGGTTTTTTCATGCTTGTTATGAGCATCATTTAAATGTTCGCTCTGCTCTGCTGTCAAGAAATAGGACCGTGAAAATGGGTAAACTTCCAGAGCTGGTTTCCAGGGAATATCGGTCCACTGCTTCCTATTTGAGGTCCAGAGTGATTTCCTATGGACTAGGTCAGTGGTTATGAGGAAATGTCTTCCAAATGACTACAACAAGACAGTGTTCAGCTCTTCTCTTGCCCTGTGCTTGCTTGAAGGTACAAGCGCAATGACGCTGAAAGAAGACAGATTTTTGCTACTGTTGCATAGGTTCCAGTTAGTTGTTGTTTTGGATTATCCACTTAGTTCATCAAGTGTTTGTCGATTCTTCAGGAGCCAGTGTGTTTCTAGGAGATGGATTTAATAGAGTCTTTTAGTTCTGCTGAGTATGTTGGCATGAGCAAAACATTTGGTATGCAAGGAAAGAGTATTAATTATTTAATTATGGTGTTTGCCTGATAGTCTTGGGTATGGAAATACAATTCCACATGATTCAGATCAGCTCAAGTTTTAATAGAAGAACTGTCTCTGTTCAAAATTGTAATAGTGCCATTGACTAGAGTGATTGTAAATTCACATTTAAAATTATGCATTTTATTTTTATTATGTAACCTAGATTAACATCTGTAACTTTTCCATAACTGTAACTGGTTTGGTTTTTCTTTTCTCTTGTAACTAAGCCATGGCCACTGGTAGATTTGTCAAAAATCAACCTGTTAGGTTAGTGTTTGACAGAATTGCTGCCCCCTGGTCTTAACTATGTGGCATAGGTACATACATTGATATGCTTATTAGTGCAGCTGACAGCATGCATAGGGTTAAGTAAAAATACATATTTTGTCATCACTGGAGACTTACTTCTAGGATAAGAATACAGTGTAATGCTTTCATGGTTTGGGAGATACATCAATGCGGGCTGAATGTGATAATGCTTGCCCAAAGAGAAACAAAATACAGCAGATAAATACACAGTGTTCTGAACTATTTGTGTGGACTGTGTGCATTTCAGAAGTTTTTATGTCAGATTTGACAGCATTAAATCAGAGGAATAAAGAATGTTGGGTGCTTCTGGTGCTTGTGTTGCTCTTTGAATTTCTTTTGTTTGTATAACTGTTGTATGTGCCCTGTTAAAACTGATTGCAGTTTAAACCGGACTCGTTTTCCATATTATTTTGCTATCTGTAGATACAAAAAAGCTTTATTTGGTGGGAAACAAGATTTAAACAAGCTCTACTGTTACATGTGCAAAAAATCTGCAACTCTCTCAAATTTATAGTTATTAATTTGCATGGGGAAATGCAGACAGTCAGGATGTGGCTAGCAAAAGCTCCTTTGGAGTCTTTGTGTATGCAAGCTACAATTACAGTGAGGACAGAGTTTTGCTGCTGCTGCTTTCAAGCTGGCTTGGTTTCTGTACACCTACTTACCTAAAGCAGTGAGTTCTGTGAAACACAGGATTGAAAATGTGTGGTTGAGGTGTGTGTTCTGTACCTTCTGCTGTTGTTGATGTGTTGTGGATGACCTAAGAGCTCCTCAAGCAGCTCCTGAACTTCGGTGTTGAGCCTGCTGTGTTGAGGCAGAGGGGTCATTCCACCCTTGCAGCTGTTTGATTTTTAGCTGAGGGTTGCATCTGGGTTGGAGCTGGCTGAGCTTTTGCAGGCAGTGTCAGGCTCTGTGCTGTTATGGCGCTGCTGCCTGAAGCATCTTAGGTCGTTATTTTACAGATAATTTAATTCAGCACAATCTGCACCTACCTCAGTGACTATGGTTTTTGGATTAACTAATTATTTTCTTTATTCTAAGTATGGTTGCAAACTGAAGCTATTTTCTGAACAGAAATGGAAGGGAAATTAACAAGATTTAATGAAAGTTAGCTCTGTGTCCCAGCCTCTCAGTCCAGTGTAATTCCTATTGTAGCTCAGATCAGAAACACCTTTTCATAAAGAATGTGGTAAAAAAGAAATGGTTTTGTGTGTGGATGCCTTAACCTAGTCCCCTGAAGTTATTAAAAAATTGTGAACTTACTGTCCCTGCATCACAACTAACAACTTTTCTGAAATAACAAGAGGTGATGAACTCTTTTGCTGATTTTCTCACTTGCTTATCCATCAGTAGAAGGGCAGTCTGTTCAGCTGGGTGATTGCTACATATTATTTCCTAGTTACAACTCTTTCCCTATTATAATTAAAGCCATTTTCAGAGAAGATTTTGGATCCAGTTAAATGCAATTTTGGAACAAGTTTCAGCTGAAAAATCAGAGCAGACATGTTTACTGACTCTGATAGTTTGCATTCAGTAAGTTTTTAGTGGAAGGTCCAGGAAAACACAAAGGCCTACCTCACAAAATGAGAACCATGGAGGAACTGCTCCTCCAAAAGACTTCTCTGTTCTCAGTTTATTAAGAAATTTAAAGACAAAACAAAACAACATCCTCCACCCAAACTTTATTTAAATCTATGGTATTATTAGCAAACACAGTAGTAAGAACCTGCTGCTCTATAGCAGTTTATTGATAGGAAGGTTTCATGCCACATTGTTTGCAACTACTGAAACTTAGAGATTTGCAAGGTCTTTTTACTTTTAAGAGACCAAGTTTAAATTTTTGCCATCCAGTCATACCAGATAAAAAAAAAAAAAAATACCCTGCCATATTTCTAGCTAGGCATCTGTAACAGTAATTACCAAAAACTGCGAGATTGTTTTATTATATTTTTTAGAGCGTGAATGTTATGTAATTCCCTCAAGTAAACACACATTTTAAAGTTCATTCTATTGCTAAAATAATAGGGCTTTTTCTCAAACTCATTGAGGCAGAAATAACCAATATTGTACTATAGGTTGAGTTTGAGAGAATTTTCAGTCTGTACTCTTCTCTGTTGATTTCTTCAGCGTAATCTTACATTTGTGCAAAAAAAGATATTTTTAACATATGTCTCACCTACAAGCTGAAATGTCTTTCATAATGCAGCACCTTTCCTCTTTAGAAAGGCTGAGAGGATTGGAGTTCTTGTGGAAGAGAAGGCTCTGTGGAAACCTTAGAGCAGCCTCCCAGGGCCTGAAGGTGGTTGCAAGAGATTTGGAGAGGGACGTTGGAGTGTCAGGACAAGGGGGAATGGCTTTAAACTGAATTAGATATAGGGAAGAAATTCTGTACTGTGAGAGTGGTGAGATACTGGAACAGGCTGCCCAGAGAAGCTGTGGATGCCCCATCCCTTGAAGTGTTCAAGGCCAGTGTGGATGGGATCTTGAGCAGTGTGGTCTAATGGAAGGTGTCCCTGCCCGTGGCAGGGGATGGAACTAGATGCTCTTCAAGGTCTCTTCTGATCCAAATCATTATAGGAATCTATAATGAACATATGAAGAGGGAATTATTGCATATGCAAATGGATGGTTAATTACTTTTTTTCAAGAAAAAAGCCTAAATGGTAAATGCAGACAGATTATTGATAGTCTCTTAAAATACAGCCTCTGCTTTGTTCTGTCTAGACATGCTTTTATATCCACAGAAGCTCCATGATTTGTATTACTCAAATAGATTTTGAAAAGTTGATTTTAATCATTGAGTTAATATTACTTTGTGAGCTATTTGGAATTTTTAGAGAATGATGACATCTGTTCTGAGAATAAGTAGTGCACATGTGGGATCACCACAAGACTGTCTTGATTATCATTCTGCTGTGTCCCAGCTCCAGCTGAAAGAACATCTTTGCACTCAAGGGATAGCTCAGTTATCATGACCAGGCAGTTCTGAGTCTTTCTCCTAAAGTAGCAGATGTTGTACAGGACTGTCTGGAGACAGAGTTTAAGCTTAAATATTTAAATTCTCAGTTGTCTGGCTGGTAGATACGAAGCGACAGCTAGAAGCTGATGATAAAATGAAGAATGGCTTCAGTTGTGTCTGATGCTTATTTTGCAGTTTAATGCCTGTTTTACTGTTGTACTTTTGTAATACTTGAACATCTTTAATGATTAACATTATTTCTTTCTTTCCTTTGCACTTGAGTGAGAAGCTGAAAACTCAAAATCTGCTTTTTGACAATTACATTTGCTGCACGTATGTTTATGTTTTGCTTTCAGATAGGTTTTTTTTTTTCTTTTTTTCAAATTTTAATTTTTATATTTTATTTTTTAATTAAAAAACAAACAAAAATAAACAGCATAACTCTGTTCCTGCAATGATTATTGGCTATTTTGTTTTTCACTGTGCTGATGTGTCTGAGCACAGCTGTATGTCAGTCTAAGTCCTACAACAGATGTGTGCATACACATCAGTAAAAGAACAACTGTCTGACTCCTGCTCAGCCTCACACACGTTTTGTGTGCAAGTCTGGTATAATCTAACATAGCTTGAAAGGAGATTTCTCATGTTCTTCTTCATTCCATGGATACGTCTCTAAAATTAGATACGGGAAAAGGGAAAGTATGGGGTTGTTACTTTTTTTATTTTGCCTTTTAAAATTTTCTTTCAAAATGTGGTCTGTATGAATCATTTTCACAGTTTCCCATATGTAGCTTTCCCTTTGGGCTTCAGTTTATGCATATATTTCTTATTCTGCTGTGAGGAAGGACTTTTGGCATGAGAGTGAGGGGACAGCATTTTTCCTCTGTATAATTTTGTTGAAACTTGTATAGCACTGAAACTTGTATAACATCAGATCATCTGTGGTGATTTCATACACTTTTCCACCAGAAGATCCTTTTCCATCACAAGACCCTTTTCCAGTGACCAAGTATTCTGTCAAGGGAGGCAGATGAATCCATGCACAAGAACAGGAGCCTTTCCATTCTGAATCAACTGTTGTTGGTATTATGCACAGACTTTATTCATTAACTTGACTGTGATAATGGGTAGGATCTATTTTGTAAATGTGTCAAGAGAGAGAAATAATAGAAAAGTTTATATCACTTAATTTCTTTTGAAGTATCACTTCTATATAATTTTAAGATCCTATTCTTTGTATTTCTTCATTTTATTATTAAAATATATTTTTATATTTAGGAGTTGAATCCAGGGAACTCCAGCAGCACTAGACTTAAACCCAGCTTTTCCTAGCCTTATAAACTATTACTTATGGAAGTTAGAAGCAGTCTTCATCATAGAGAGCTTTGTACTTCAGAGCTGTTTTTTTTAAATGTAGCAGACAATGAGCAATCTTCAGTTTTTGAAGAAATATGCTTTTGATAGCAAACTGTCTTAAAAATAACAGATTAGGAAAGTTTATTTGTATAGTTAATAAAACTTGGGATAATTGCTGCTTTTGCATTGAATGACAAATTGCAACAGAGATGTAAAGATGGGTATGTGAGAATTCTGAAATACAGAGGCCACAGTGAGAGCACATGGGTGACTCCTGATCACAATACTGAAAAAGTGATACAGGTGCAGTTGACAGCAGTGTCTTGTATTTAAAATGCAGCTGAGGATGCTGTTGTATTTGCATGCTACAGTATTTGTTCATTTAGTGTGTAATCAGTTTTACCCTTCATTTGACAGTAGTCAAAGCATTTGGCTGTAATAAGCAGGCAATCTCCTTTTACTTAAATGTGACTGATGTGAGGAAAAATAAGAAACACTCACAGGTAGCTCAAAGTTTCAGTCATGGCAGATGAATTAGCTTTGCCTTTTGAGAATTTGTATTCATTTTAGGCATATTTTTGAAAGTATTTACTGCATTTGGTGCCTCCTATGGTTTTTTTTGAGAAGTACTGCTTCTTGTTTTGAGCTCCCAACAGGCTTCTTCGTGTTTACCCATCAGTTAGGAAGCTGTGAAAGTGCTCTTTGGTGCACCCTGTTCAGTATGCTGTGCAATAAACCCTGACAGAGTGTGTACCATGTAGTCATGGGAACTTGGCCCCGATGGAGGGGGGACACTTAAAGTGACATGACTTAAAGTTGAGTTTAATGTTTAGATTTGAGTCCTGTGGAGATACCTTCTGTAGTTAAAAAGCAATAAAAAATACTTTGAAGAAAACAGAGAGGGGGAAACAACCCATAAAGCCATGTTTGCATTTCAGCAGGGTGTCGCTGAAGGACTGCGCTTCTGAATGATTCAGAACAGAATGAGATTGGTTGATTTAATTTCCAGTATTTTTCTTGCTACAAAGAGTAAATCTCAATTTTCCTAACTGTCTTTGTGATTTGTAACAGTACGAATGAAGATGGTTGTTAATAATTTTTAACAGCAGATGTGAAGCAAACTTACAGAGGATAATTGTGAGAAAGATTGTAACATCTCATTTTGAATGGAATAGTGCCTTGTAATAAACCCATTAGTCAGAATCAAGCCTAGAATGCTAATTATCACTATTGTTTCAAGTGCAAAGGTAGGCAATATAAGCATGTTCTTAAAAAAGGGCTCTCAGCTAATAGTGTTTTTATATCTCATGGGAAACTTTCCAGAGTCCAGTTAGTAGCATATTTTGGTACTTCTCTTAGAGACTGTTCAGCCAGGTTTGTTTGATACTGGCCAAAAGGTCCAAAGTTTATTGGTGAGTACAAAGGAAAACCCCTAAGATAATAGCATGAGTTTCCTTTCCTGAGGGAGTGCAGCTGGAAGTCTCCCTGCTGAGAAGTGCAACAAACAGTTATTTTATATTTCTAAAGAGAGTGTTGATGTGTGTTATTTATCTATATGTATATATAATGGGTGGTAAATATTGCTATCAGTGGGCTAATGCTGAGGTTTTGTATAAGCATTGTGACAAACATTTTGGAGTACAGTGGGCTTGATTGTGGTGATTATGGAAAACCAACCATTCCTTTAATGATCCTGTGAAAAAGCAACAAAATGCTATAAGGATCTCATTGCCCCCTTTACACACACAGATGTGTATGTGGGTACACACAGTCTTCTTGTCCCTTTAGTCAGTGATGAAAGGAGAGGCCTGAAGTTGTGCTATGATTAAACTGGAAAGTGTATGCTTTTTCTTGCTTTAAATAACCACCTCTATTTTGACCTTTCTTGTTTTATCCTTCTTGTTACATTTCTTAACAAAAGAAATATAAAATTCTTTCTAATGCAGAAATAGAAACTTAGGATGCCAGTAGAGTGTTTTAATTTCTTGGTTAAGAGCTAAAAATCAGTATGGTGCTGGAGGTAACTTCCTGCTAAGGAACAGTCTGTAGGACTGTCAGACCTTAGACAAGGTGTGCTCTGGGAGCCTTCTGTGCAAGCTGGTGAGAGATGGACCAGGTAAGGGATCTGCAGGATGGGTGGGACATGGACTGGGTTCCAAGCCCAGAGGGTGGGGATCAATGAAGCAAAGTCCAGCTGGCAGCAGGTTGCAAGTGGCACCAGGGCCTTCCAGGATCAGTGTTGGGATTAGAACTATTTTAATTGTGTGGGTGGTGGGCTTGAGTGTGATCTCATCGAGTTTACTTGGACAATACCAAGTTGTTCAATGTGCTGGCAGCAGTCACCCTTCAGTGGGACCTGGAGAAGTGGCCTGATACAGCAGGAGCCTTGTGTGACTCATTGAAGAGAAATGTGAAATCCTGTCCCCAGGATGGATGGAGCTGCCATGTGCAGCAGTACAGGCTGGCCAGGTGACAGTTTTCTGAGAAGAACCTTGAACTCAGGTGGATGAGTGGTTGAGTGTGGGTTCACAGTGACAAAAGCCAGCCATGTACTGGGCTGTGTTAAAGTGCACCCTGCAGCCAGAAAATAGTGGCTCTTCCCCTCTGTCAGCAACTGTGATACCACATCTAAAGTACTGTGTTTGGGGTTCACCAATACATGAAAGAAATTATAGACTGCCACAAGTCCAGGTGAGGATCCCCAGATGATTAAGAGCCTAGAGCACATCACTTAATGAGGGGAAACTAGACTTCTTCAACCTTAGTCAAGAGACTAAATCATAAATCATATTCTGTGGTCATATTGATTTCTTCAAGTATGTAGTGTATGTAAGAGAGGAAACTGATAAAGCAGAAATTCTGATTAGTTTTGAGAAGGTTTTGAGGGGGTGTATTTGTGGTTCATTATTATTATTTGGGGGGCTTGTTTGTTTTGAGCCATGAGTCTGGTGAACGAATGCTCAGAGAGAATGTGAAACCTCTTATCCTCAGAGACATTCAAAACTCCACTTGACTGTAGAAGTAGGATCCTTAAAATTGTTTGGACTGCCTGATTTAATCTTTTAGGACATAAAGAGGCAGAGTAAAGTGGTTGTTTAGTTTCATGAATGTGTTTGTGTTTTCAGGTAGAAGTTTACAGTGAGCTTATTCTTGGAAAAATGGAACATTTAAACCTAATAAAACCAGTGTAAGCAAAATTGATATTTTTCTTATCCTTCAGTGAAAAACTGCTTTAATAGAGGAAATGGGATACTACTATTCTGCAAAAGTGTAGTTGAAAAAGCTTATCAAATTTCGGGGTTTGTATGATTTTTAGGAATAGTTTGAATAGTTATTGAATGTTCGAAAATTATATAATTATTTTTAAATTATCAATCTGTACTTCTAGAAAGTCAGCTAATTTATTCTGTAAAGTTATAACTATATTATGGTTTAACTATGTCTTTGCTGGATTAATTTCTATTAGTAACTATTCTTTGTAGGAAGGTGATTTGAATTTTGAATTCTAGAGCTCTCACCTTGAATTTATTACATTAATTTCCTTTCTTCTTAGAATATATTTTACTTTTCAAGTAAATTATCTTTTTTTTCATTCTCAAAGCAAGAATTTTGGACTGAAGAGAAAAATACAGTTCAAGAAGTGTCCTTAATACAAAACTTAATATTTCTCGTAGCACTTCAGAAAAAACTTATTAGGGATGGGGAGGCAGGAAAGAGTAAAATATAGCAGGTTTTATTTTTGGGAGAGTTGTGTCTTATTATGAGATCAAACTAGGATTTAGATATCCTATTTTGATTAGGTTTTAAAACTTCATTTTCTAAAGTCATAGAATATGGGGTTTTTTCCCTAATGGCTGATCTAAACCTACTATGTTTCAGTTTGGAGCCATTCCCCATTGCCTTATCACTACATGCTCCTGTTAAAAGTCTCTTTGCAGCTCTGTTGTAAACTCCCTTAGGTACTGGAAGGTGCTATAAGGTTTCCCTAGAGCTTTCTCTTCTCCAGACTTAACAACCCAGTGCCCTCAGTTTGCTTTCATAGCAGAGGAGCTCCAGCCCTCTGACCATCTTTGTGACCCTCCTCTGGACTCACTCCAACAGGTCCATGTCCCTCTTATGTTGGGCACCCCAGAGCTGGACACAGCACTCCAGGCAGAGTAGAGGACAATTTGATACAACTGGCAGCTGCACATTGCTGGCTCATGTCTGATTTCTTTTTTTTTTTCTTTTTTTTTTTGACCACTAGAATCCTCAAGGTCTTCTCCCCACTGCTTCTCTCAATCATTCCCTAACCTTCTGATATAGGGAATTACCTGGAGCCAGGTGCAGGAAGTTGAGCCTTTGATCCAAGCTCTTTGGATGTGATCATTGAGCCAATTTCTTGTCCATCAAATAATTCATCCATCAAGCCTGTGTCTCTCTGAGTGACAAGGATGTTGTGTGTGACTGTGTCCTCTGCCTTACAGAAGTCAAGGCTGGTGACATAAAAATGTGACAATCAAAGTACATTAATGTGGTCCTCATGCAAAACAAACAAAATTATTTTAATTAATACTTCTACATGTCAGTGGAACAGTCTTGAAAGTACCTCACAGTGAAAGTAGTTGAGCTGTTCTGTGCTGTGTGTAGCAAGAAAATGAATTCAGCTGTTAGAAAAATGTTATGGTGATGTTAAAACAGACTTAGGATGTTTTTGTTCAGGTGACAGAGTTCCTATTTACAACCCTCAAAAACTGTTTGCTGTCAGTTTATGAAGCTGTTGAATTTTAAAAAAATTGAATGATGCCAGGATAAGTGTAACAGTGTGCAAATTGTGCCAGGCTGTGCCACATTGTAAGTAGGTGTGACCATGATGGTCCATCCCTGTGTTCTTAATAATGTAATATACAATGGTGATGGTGTTTGGGAAATCAGTGGGAATGTATGATTTTTAAATAAGAATTTTTAAGAAGGTGGCTTAAATCTAAGATACACTGATGTTGCTGGTTGTGTTTTGGCTTTGTAGTGTCCTTTCCTCAGTGTCAAAATTGTGGAGAAAAATGAAGAGTGATGATGCTATAACAAGGCAAATGGCATATCCTGAATATGTCTATTGTCAAATCCAATATCTTATCTTAGAAAATATTTATATTATCTGTGTTAGTCATAAAGTTGAAATGTATTAAAACAGACAATGAGTTTATAGCAGACAATAAGTTAGTTTTAACTTGAAAGAGAAAGTTGAATGAAGTTGCCTTAAATGTTTTGACAGAGCTATTTGTTTTTACAAAACTGGTCTTACACACTACATTTTCCAAATCTTATAAATGATGCTTTGATTTATTTTGCAAATTTCTCTTCATATGAGCCTTTGCCAAAATTAAGCTTTTATGATTTGATTTGGAAAAAGCTACTTGGGTAAAACAATAAAATTTTGATTCTTTTGCAAGGCAAATGGATATATATATAAAGTTTTCTAGTATATTGTCATGGCCACAGCACTTAAAATGGTATCATTTTTAGGGGATGTTTTATGGTGGGTTTTTTTTTTTGTTGTTGCCCATTTGATTGGCTGTAGTTTTTCTTCCCCCACCTCTAGCCTCCTTCAGAGAGAGATGAAAGAAGCCTAAAGAGGCTCTTTGATGTAAAGACCTACTTAAAGTATTTTTCTGTGTTGTGACACCAGAACTGTCTGCTCGCAGATTTGGAGGAAATGGTGGTGTTCCTTAGGTGATGTGATTCAACATACAGGGAAGTAAAATATTTTGTGTTGGGGTCACCTGCAAAAGCCCAAGTGCTCAAATATTGTCTGCTCACTAGTACAGTTATAAGGAAAGAGATCTCTCTAAACCCTCCTTTTTAAAAATGTTTATAATCCTCTGGTGGCAGTTTTGTTGCCAAGCTTTCACAGGAAGTGCTTGGAAGGAGACCTTGTTTAAACTGGCAGAGAAAACATGAGAAGAAATATCATTTTTTCTTTGCTGTCACTTTTCAGGTTTAATGAAGCTCTTTGCTGCTGACTTAAACCCTCAGATTCACTTCCTGCCCTTCCCTGTCTCCCCATTTCATTTGAAGTGCTCCATATGCTTCCTTGCTTGCTTTTTTCCACCATGTCTAGGGCAGATTTTTCAAAAATGTTTTTTTTCTGTGGTTTAAACAGCTGTAATGGTGTTGCTTTGCTTCAGCAAAGCCTGCTATATTTGCTGAACTCTTGTAGTTTAGTACAGCTTCCTGTTTTTCTCATCCTATTTAATTAGGCAACAAGTTGCAGCAAAGCAGCTTCCTTTAAAATGAATCAGTGAATATTGTGCATATTGTAAATATGAAAGCAATTCATGTTTCTCTGAGTCTTACAAAATCGTGGGTATTTTTCCATAGCATTAATGTGTGTGTGGAAGGCCAAACCTGGTTGCATACAAAGCAATTTTCTCCCTTTTTGTGTATTCCTTTTCAATTTTATTTGATTTACTTTTTGTTCTCTATTGCTGCCTTTTGATGGTAACAATAAAGAGCTGTCCTGCCTTATTTTTTTCTGTCATAATCTCTATTGCTTCATGACATGTAACTTGTTCCTACAAGTAATGGTGCTGCTTGGGTCCAGAGGAATGTATGCCATTAGATCATCAATAAAATTGACAAGTACTTATTAAAACTGTCTCATTTGTCTTGCAGTGAGCATGGTATAGTGTGGTTGTTTTTACAGCAATGCAGCTGTTTCTTGGACTCAATCCCTGTGTGTTCACTGTAAGAAAAGCAAAGGGAAATGAGGAGTTAATACAACGTAGCTGGTGCAGAGCATAGTTCATATTATAAACCTGAGAAACAATTACAGACTTGGGGATTAGCATGGGATCATTGATTGGTTCATGGCACAAACTGGGAAGCTCCTGGTGGAGTGCTGACATTTTGCTTATAGTTGAAGTATGCTGAAAGCACAAGTACAATGTGTACAAAGATATCTGGATGGATGCCTCTTCTCTGATAGTGATTTTGCCTCTTGTTGCACCTGGACCTCTCTCCATGTGCCAAAAGTTAATCCAGCAGGCTGTGATTTGGACTTACTCAACAGGACATTTTGGAGTATCATTCTCTCATCAAGTTGCTATATGACTCTCTAATTTGAAACAAACCTATAATCTTGTGGTAGAGGAAGAAACCTGAACTTTGTTCATCATAAAGCTGCATTAAGTAGAGCTGGAACTTGGCCTGAGGCTTTAAAAGTAAGTAGATGCACCTGTAGTGACTGTTACTAGGTGCAGGAAACACCCAATGTAATTCCTGTATGTCAGTGAGTGAAGTGCTGTGCTTCAAGGACTTCCCAATCATTATGGACTGGATTACCAACCTGCTGGATAATTCCACCATTTGGGGAGTTTATGGTGCTTCTGCTGGAAGAATTTGCAAATGAAGTTAAAGCTTGACCACAGTTGAAAGTTTTTAAATCAAGATTAGATCACTCTCTAAACAGCTGTAGATGAGTTAAATAAAATACTAGAGTTTGATAGTGTGAATTTTTAACTATTGCTCATATATGCTGGAAGTACTTTTACTGTGTTTCCTGTATGTGAAAAGCAATTGCAGGAAAAAGAAATCTTTGTCTCTTGGTCAGCTGAATAGTAGAGTACTGGGTTTGTCCCTGTCTAGTTAATGAATTTTTCTGGGGTAATAAAAAAAATCACATAGCATGTTTTCCACAAACCAGTAATTGGAATTTCTTAATTTCTCAGAACTTGCCTTGAAGTCGAGTAGCCTGGCTGAATTCAGAGAATACTGAGGTCTCCATGTGAAGGCAATTGAATGTATTAATTGGCCATAAGAAACTTTACAGAACACTGGCATACTGGACACTTAACCTTAATGGAAGATCCTAACTCTGATAGGTCATCCTATTATTTTTTACAGGGTCCCAGGTAAATTAATTTATATTGTAAAATTCTGAGTTATAGTAGAGTCTCATAAAATGGCAAAAGAAAATGTCATATTTCTGTTTTCAATGCAGGATTTGAGTAGCCTGTAGTTTTAACAGGAAGGAAAAATATTCAAACTAGAAGTTTATAATGAAAGCAGACTGAAAACGTTTTAAAAAGCAGTTCATTGAGTACCACTCAGCCTTTTAGGAAGATGGGCTGGGATAAATTAAAATGAAAGACTGTAGAGACAGATGGTCATTTTGGGATGTGTCTTAACATGTGCTAACAATTAAGATGTGGATGGAGTCTGCAACTGGGCTTCTGTTCTGTACTAACCTTACTTTTTACCTTCTGTGTCAGGATATATTCACACACATCAATACAAAAATGTACACACACCTCGGTATAAAACTGAATGGAGCTGCTGCTTTTCTGTGTCTGTGCTGTGGTTTTTGGCCCAGTAAGCAATGCACATGCAGTGCATAGACCACCAGTGCTCTTTCTTCAGTAATATGGGCATTTAATTTGAGTCAAGCTGATGCATAAAGAGTTGACCTAGGCATGTCACTTCTCTCCTGAAACTTAAAGACAGTTGGTGAGTTTAGGGTGGCATAGAATCAGAGTGGTTTGAGTTGGGACTTTCAAAGGCATCTGTTTCTAGTGTCTCACTAGTGAGAAGAAAGATCTCCAACTGGTTCATGAGCTTTGGTTTGACTGTAGTGGAGTCTCAGGCTTTCCATAATCAGTGGGCTTGTTTGTATTGGGCTTTGATTTTGTGGATTAATTGTTAGAATAATTTCGACCATTCTTAGGAAGCTTCTAACTGAGTTTGAAGAAACCCTACTTAATACTTTTTGTGCAGTTTTTAAAGTATTTTTTATTTCTTTTTATTAATAATGGAATTAAAATGGAATAGAACAGTATGTTGGTTGAAAAGATACTTTGTGTAGAAAAATGAAAATGCACACAGCAGAATAGTAGATGTACTCCTCAAGTGCATATAATACATGGGTGTAATGTGTTGTGCTGTCTTGGATGTTGCTTTTGTGAGCCCTGTGATGAAGTATAAAACCAAAGGCAGATAATGAAAGTTTGTGATGCAGGATTTGATAGGGACCAGGTACTTAATGAGTTGAAGCATCATGTTATTGCTCCAGAATGTGAGTCAGAAAACTTCGATTTCAGCTGAGGAAAGGGAAGGCGATGTTTAAAAACTTCAGCAGTATTAAAATTAAATTGAGCAGTGTTTTATAAAGGAGTTTTATGAATTTCTGCTCAGACTTTGAGTAGAATATTTGGATGGTACTTTCCATTTTCTGTTTTACCTTGTATGGCTTGTTCCCTTCATGAAGGGCCTAGAGTTGACTGATACTGAGTCTCTGTGGATGGCTCTTAAACGCTTCAGTGCTTGTAGCAAGATCTCCAGGAGACTTAGATAACAACCTTTCCTATAAAGGCTGCTTTTATTTTGCAGAGATAAGTTAATTATTCACAACTTAGTAGATTTTGTTTTTGTGGTTAATTTGCTTTGAAATACAGTGCATGTCCCTCTAAATTGTACTGGTTCTATCTTAGTTATCCTGGTATTAATTCTATCCTGTTACCCAAATTTGTAGCAGCATTAACTCAGAGCTTCTGAGACTTCCTGAATTATATGAACATGATAATGAGAAAAGTGAATGGTTAGGAATTGAAACACTGTGGATTGAGAACTGCTGTTGAATTGTGTGCTATGGCTGAAAAAGTAAAACGTTGACTTGTTCAAGATACTCTCAAAAATTGTCTAGGTTGTCAAATTTTTCACCAGAAAGTACCACCACATCGAGTCAAACCACAAGTTCCCCTAAGCCTGTATCCTGCTCTTTAACAATCTCTGATCAATAGCATGTCTTGGGGAGAACATTAACAGGAAAACTGAGCCATGATACTATTTCAACAATCTGCTGCTCAGAAATTTTCTGAGTTGAAGATGATAAACTATTAAACACACAGATGTCTTCCTATCCTTCTCATTAATTAGAATTTGTTGGCATCTCTGAAAAGTTAAATTTCATATTTTATCTATATGGTGTTTAAGATCAAAAGCAGAGTTTTTAATTAAACTTGAATCCTTATGATTTAATTTGTCATTTTAATAGTATGAGAAAATAATTAATCATTCTGTATTTATTCCTCTGTTCCTTACAGACTACAGACACCTCTTGCTTTACATCAGTCACTTCTTTCTGAGCTTGAAGAGCATTAGCATACACATGTTTAATCCCACTGCCTTAGGAAATGTTTCTGTAGTTGAGGTCAACCTATTTGCCTTCTTCTATCTCTCTTTTGGCTTTTTGAGATACGAAGAACAAAATGCAGATGTACTATGAACTTCCATCTTAGTATAAGGGTGCCTTTTATGCTGCTTTTACTCTTTCCTTAGTGGTTTGATATCCTGTATATTCAAGGATAGTTCTAGAAAACTCTTAAAACTGGAGTGTATATTTTGTCTATGATTGTCATGGTTGCTTCAGAGACTCACATTATATATGTAAATTTACAAAATTTTTTTTTTTGTATGCATTGCTTTATACCTTTAAATACATATTTTTCATCTTCTCTCACTAAGGGCAGTTAAAGTTTATGAAGTTATGTGACTTTTCCACATCTAGTTTCATTTTTCTTTCTTCAACGTCTTATATCATCAGTGAACTTTGTCACTTTACCAACCACATCCTTCCAAGACTGTAGGATGACACTTTCTGCCATCTGAAGATGGCAGAACTGATTGCTGATGGCATTTCTTGAATGGCAAAAGGGACATTTTGGAGTTTATTCCTATTTCCTTTAATTTTAAACAGTTGCTGCTCTGGAAGAATGGCTTCTCCTCATCTCATTGGTTGTTTTATTTTATCAAGCACCTTTGTTGTTGAACATTGGTAGATATTTTTGAAAATTCAGGTAGACTGTCAGGTTGCTAAGAAACCTATTTGTCTACCAAAAGGTGGATGTAGTATATTAAATTACTTGGATCCTGAGGTACCTCTTTACAAAACTCATGGTTTGGATTATTTTGTTCTCCCTCTCCCCATGTTTGTCAGTTTCTTTATAATTTTGAGGTGTAGGAATGAGAGAAGCTCACAGCAGAATTAGGATAAGGTTTTTGCTTTCAATGTGTTTGAAAAATGTATTGGTTTACAGGCATTTAGAAGAATTGTTACTGTAGATCTCCTGATTTGGGATTTTTATATTCAGTTTGCAGAGTGCTTCTATGATTTCCTTATTTGCCCATTACTTCATCTTTTTGGAAGATGTCTTCTTTTAGTAATCTCCTTTACAAACTCTTATATTATTGTGGTCTTTCTGGAAAGCTCTGTTTTTTAAGTGACAGACAGTAATTTTCTTAGGTACAATTACTTAAAACATTATAATCAAAGGTCTGAAGTTGTGTGTTGGAGAATGGGAGAAGATCTCCAACATTTTTATACCTTGTTGAAAAACTGTAATATTGAAAATTATATGTGAGTACTAACTTAATACAAGTAAGTATACTGTTTTATCAGGAGACCATCTCACATTAAATATAATTTTTATATACTTCCAAAAAGTTTTGTTGTTTTCAAATAAGCTTAGGTTAATAATGCAAATGTTTGTACATTTTCAGGAAAAAAAGACCTTTTAACTAGCTGATCTTTGCTAAAAACATGGGCAAGACTGGGATGCTTGTGGAGGAATTTTACCTTAGAAGTATACTTGAAGACATCAGCATTTAAATTCAAGTGGGAGTGGTGAACATATTTTCCATGCATTGTCCTTGTCCACTGAAGTGATGTTCAAATGTCAGGAGACTTCCTTCTTTCCATGTGGAAAGTTAGGCAACACTTCCCTGGGTCAGCAAACATTGGAATATCCTGGTTTGAAGTTGTCATCTGAGAATTGATGCTTACTTCAAAAGCATGAGCAAGTGCTCAAAACTGGGCTAATTAATTTGGTAGAATCGGGGTAAGGTTCATAGTGTTACAGTTTTTCTCTAGCTTAGTATAATGAGCTAATTTAAAAATATTTACTCTTTACAATGATGCCCATGTGTCTTTAGAGAGAAGATTTTTGTCCCTTTTTCTGCTGTCCTTAGGTCAGTGCGTTGCTGTGGGGCAGAGCCTGTGCTGGAGCTGCATTAACCACACCAGTGCTCACAGGAAATGGAAACTCTGTTGCATGTGCTGCAAGAGAAGTTGTGACATGTGACAGTGTTTTGTGCAGGTGGCCCTGCTGCTGGGAAGTTCTGCCTCTCTGCAGGGGGAATGTGCCTTCTCTGCCCCTCTCCTGAGTAGGGTTGGTCAGGGAGAAAGGTGGGATTACCTTCTTCAGGTGGGCGTGATCAATTGGGGATGTAAAAATGTGTAGCCAGCCACTTTTAGTTACACTGCTGGCCAAAGCAAAGGATAACTTTGTTTTTTTTCATGTTGCCTTTTGGCTTAGTTTTGTCGTGACTTTCTTTTGATCACCTCTGCAGCATGGCAGCATTTAGGGTGCCAGTCCTCCAGGCTGAACTTGTTAACCAAGCAGTTTCTTTGTTCTTTGTTTCCATACACGTCCTTGTATCAAAGGGCAGGTGAAGCCCTGGTGTTACACAAGTCCCCTTTAACCAGGTGTAGTTGCCTGTGCAGCAGCAGTGGTGTTTGCTACCCCCTCCTGCCCAGCCTGCTTTTCTCGCCAGGCTTGTGCCTGGAGCAGGGAGCAGCAGCTCTGGACTGGGCCATAGCAATGGCAACTTCTTGGCTCTTGCTGCTGCAGAATTAATTGCTTGCCTCTCCTTGCTTTTGTTCCTGTTGATTGGCCATTTGTGGTTCCTTTTTAGGAGAATACTTGTTTACTGAACTGGCTGTTTTTCTTGACATTTTCTAAATGCGAAAAAAAATACCAACAAGAATCTGCCTCACAACTGGGATTGTGCTGAGAAGGCAAAATGAAAAAGTTCCGTGAAAAGAAAAAGAATGAAAAGGGAGATGGAGTTTTCAGGCAGGGTGGAGGAACAGTCTTTGGTATCTTCAGCATGTGGCTCTCCTCATCTAGTTTCTTTTTTTCTTTACAAGATGGCAAAATGTATCATTAGACTTAGCTAGGAATTTGTTTGAGGCATGAAGGTATTCAGAACATGGGTTTTTTTGGGATCTTTGATGTTCATTAGGGAGTAGTTCTGTGCCAGGTAATGTTTACTTTGCCTCTTTTAGTTTCGTTTGCAAACTGCAGTTGGACTGTTTCATACTTCCTCCTGTTAGTGTTTCTTATTTAGCTTCTCTTTCCCAGACAACCTCTTAGACTTTAGAAAATTTGATTATCTGACTCCTGTGAGATTAAATTTAACACAAGAGAAAATGGAGAAGATGTGGTTTGGGTTTTTTTTTTCTTTGTATTAGTGTTTTTTGGGGGTTTTTTGTTTTGTTCTGTTTTTTTACAAAGGACTGTAATTTTTTTTGCAGCATGTCAGTACTAAAGTTGCATATGAATGGATAAGTTATCCCCATGTGGTCATTAAAGTCAGTACTTAAAATATTACTTGATGTCATGCTCTGTGCTTGCTTTTTATATTTTTCTTATGATAGACAGTAAATTGTACATTAGTTTTATTTTCTGTTTATGTTCTGAGTATTTCAGTGTTTGTTTTTCAGAGAATTTTAAATAAATATTTTTGAAGTCTAATGGAAGCACTTCACAGTCTTAAGAGATGGCTTAATAAAATTAGCAGAACTTTACATTTGGTGTCATATTTAAACTAAAATACTGTTTAGAAGGAGGAAGAGTAGTTAATGCCCTGCGGGTCATTAATTACAGCAAATGGAAACTGGTTTTGCTTTCTTTTCTCAGTCTCAATGCATTTAGTTCTCTCTAACTCACTTTGTAGACTTGTGTCTGAAATCATGTTGGTGAGCTGGTACTACAGCCAGTTGTCACGGGTGTTTACTAATCAGATTAAGAGAAACTGAAATAGGAACTTGCACGGAAGGTCAGAGTGTTGTGACAACAGTAATGAAACGTCTGCGTGGGTTGTGTAGGAAGTACCAGGTTTCAGCTTAAGGCCAGGAGCTGAGTAGATGCCTGTACCAAGGTTACTCTGCATGATTGATAGGAGGATTGCTCTTTGAGAGCTGGTGAATAAGCTGGATTCCTGTCTCTGTAACCACCCTGTGACCCAGGCTGGCCTGAGCAGGTCACAGGGCACCGCTGCTGCAGCTGAGCTCAGCTGTGGCTCTCAGCCAGGGATCACTGAGGTGGTGACTAAGAGCACTCTGAGACACCCTGCACCTTCTGGGTGTTCTCACAGCCTTTCAGGTGTGTGCTTCTTCATTTACTGATTGTTACACTGTTTCACTAAAAGGGATTGTGAGAAACCTACCTCAAAAGCTTTAGCTAATTCATGAAAGGTACAACTTTCGCGATAAAGTTGAATGAATGGTGAATTAAATGATAAATGGAATTTTCAATTCATTTAAAAATTACTCCCAAGATCAAAAGCAAATTCCAGCCACTGAAACAAAAAAAAACAAAAAAAAGTTGTCAAAATTTATTGGATCCTTTGTGGAATAAGAGCTGGCTCTGTCCAACATGAAGGCAGCTACTGGTGTCTTCTCACAGGAGCCACCTTAAAACCCCTCTTTATTGCCCTGCCCACAGCTACCAAAACCTTGCCACATAAACTAAATGCACTAAATAGCACATCTAACAGAAGTTATTCTAATGTTGCATTTGAGAATGTCCTTATCCAAGTTATGATAACAGCAGCTGTCAAGTATGGCTGTGGATTAGAGAATAGAGTGGTGGAAATTTGATCAAAACATGCCTGACATCAGCACACAGTGCTGATATTGCAATGCCTTGCATAAGACTCTCTAATGTGAAATTGCCTGAAAATATTTGCCAGGATCTATTTTGACTGTTAAGTGTACTTAAAGGCCATTTTAATCAGTTTTTCAGAGTAATGGCATGTGTAGCAAGTTTGACATTTTCGGGGGGACCGGACTTTCAGTGGAGTTGGTCTGGAAGTGCATGCAGTGCTTTTCTTCCTGTGCATCCCTTGTATGTTTTGCAGAATGGATATAATGAGTGGGTGCTGATGTCCAGATTGCTGAGCGTGTACTGATGCACATGATGTGAGCAGGTACTTAGGTTGGGTGAAAAACCCTCTGGGAATTCAGACAGCTGCAGAAAATCCTCAATTTGTGTGGGTACAGTTTCTGAGTTTCTTAACTTGTCATACCACTTTACTGCTTGCATCATCCAGCTGAAGTGGGAACTTGTGTTTCTTATAACCCCTTGATTAATCAAAAGGATGTAATAGGCAGCTGGGTGTTTGGTAGCACACCTGTCTTTGGTTACTTGCTACATGATGGAATTAAAAATTCAGTACTATTTTGTTACCTTAAAAATCACAAGCAGCTCCAACCATGGTAAAATGGAGTGCAAATTTAAAATAATCATCATGACTTTGTGAATTGCAACACACATAGCAAATGTTTCTGAATGAAGTAGGCAAAAAATGAGAGAATCATATTCAATCAAGTAGCAACTGACTTCACTTGGAGCTTTTCTCCCTCGCTCCCCTCTCTCACTGAGTCAGCTGGAGACCTGCCTGTCCTGAATTCTTTCTTTCATCATACCTCCTGCTGCACCTGGTAGAAAGTACAGCCACCCTTGATGAAGGGTTGGTGTGTGTGACTAATCTTATCCTTGAAGCCATGGGTGGAAAAGAGGGAGAGGTCTAGACTTAGTTTTCTTCAATTTTTTCTTCTTGCAGCTGCAAATATGGGTCAAGGTGTCTTGCAGACTAGTGTGTTGTATTTGACATATTAACAGATGTGTTTGCCTCAGAGTGTGGTAAAATTTTGTCTCTTTTTGTGACTTGCTAAGTATGTTATGCTGCAAAGTCTGAATTACCTTTTTTTTGATGGCACAGACTGTGACTTTATACACCAGCAGTCATATTGTATACAATGTACTGAATGGGATAAATATGTATCATTACAGGCATTGAATTATTTGTAGCCAGAACAAGATCTACAGTCTTTGTGGTGACTGACCGCTAACTTTTTTCCTTATAATAGCAGTAGACAGTAACCCATAGCTGCTTATCAAATGTAAACAGGGCATGGAATGAATATTTGAGGAAAAACAAACTGGAAACCCTATTGCTTTTATGCATAATTGTATTTCTTCTCTCAGAATAAGGTGTATTCAGTTGTTCTTAACACAAATGTAATAATATCATCATCTTTGAAAAAGAATAGCTCATTTGAGAATACTCATACTCTAAAGGTATTGTTAATGTACAATACACAATTCAGTAGAAATAGTTAAACTGAATATTAATAAATATTTTATTGCAAATATTCCTTATTTGCTGTGATTTGTGATGAATTAGTTGTAGCAAGACCTGTTAAAAATTACTCCCTTATGTTTACTGATGCCAGTGTTAAGTGAAAAATGTCTGTTCTTAGTTCAGTAGCACAGTAATTGCACCAGTGATGACTTAGCTGGTGTTAAGACCACACAGATGTGTTATTATTCTTGGGAGAGCTAGAGATGGCTCACAGGATACTATTTAGAGACAAAGCAAAATCTTGGACAGCTTGTTTCTCATTCCTTTCCATCAGCAGTTTAGATTGATTGGGCTGTAGCCTGGCAATTATGTTTCATCTTTGGAGGCCCTAAAAGATACCTTTAAGGTACATATATGTTTTAGTGTCTCTCTTGGTACTTTTCAAAAATAATGCTTCTCCTGACAAGTGAGTTGCTTGGAAACTGCTGGATGATTTGGAAAGTGTATTTTCTGGTCATGATACTCCTTGGTAATATATAGTGCTGTTGCAGTGAAGTCCTGTAAATTAGATAACTGCAACAATTGCACAGTGCTGGTAATGGAAACTGTAAAAATATGTTCTAAGGTACTCTTGGTTTGTTCTAGGCTGGGATCATGCACAGGGGTTTCTATTAATGATTCAATTTCATTTTATTTGTGAAAATGCTGTATATTGGTTATATACCTTAAGATTTGGAAAATAAAGCAACCCAACTTAAGCAGTATGCTCTATAGACATTTGTACATTGGTAATAGCTTACTGATTTTTCAAGTCTTGATTTTTATTTTTATTAATATTGGTGAGTCATTTCTCCAGAGGTTATTTTATTTCCTTGTGTCACAAGAAATAATTTTAAAACTGCTGTTCTGCTAATAAAAAGCAAAAAGCTTTATACTGACTTAAGGCATAAACAGAATAGAGGTCTCAACTGAACATGTGACTGTTGAGGCATAGCAAAATCAAAGCAGCTGGTTGAATAGCTTGGAGGATTTTGTTTGTGCCAACCTTGCCAAGACATCTGTGTTCTATAAGACATTAAGGGGAGAAGTTGATTTCAAATAGTTGTATGTTTTTGACAACCTGGCATTTGAATAAAGAGTTTGTGTAAGTTTCCTTGGTCAAAAATGCAGCAAGCCATGTACTGTGTCTTCCACTTCAATCCTTCTGAAATTCAAAGTGTTTTAATAAGAGTCTGTTTTAATTTGAAGCATCAATTTTATATCAGCTGTTCTCTTACCAAGCAGAGAAATAATTGAATTCATTGGAATAGTTGACCCAGCACTGAGTTTTACCTTGTGAAATGTGGGGGAGAATCTTTGCTTTTGGGGTTTTAGATTAGCTGGTGTATCACTCAGCTGTGAAACTGGGAGGTGCCCACGTTGTTTGGCTTTTAGCTATGAATTTCCAAAATGAATGCCACAAGAGTATCATGGTAGCTATGAGTGAATCTTTGGAATATCCTTTTTAATTTAGACAATTACTTCCAGCTAATTGGTTTAGAATGCTTTTTTTTTTTTTTTTCACTTTCACAAAGCTTAGAATATAACTGTGATTTTATTTTTCTCCAAGATTCTCAAGATATCCAATATACCCATTGTAATCTAGGACTGAACCTAACTCCATGAGTCTGTGATACCACACTTCATTATAAATTGCACTTGTAGGATTTAGAAGATACTGCTGTATCATGGAAAATGCTTGCTTTCTTATAAGACTGAGGATTCTCAAAATTAGTGAGCTCAGTTGAAGTCATTGACACTTTGTTATAGGAATAGTACTACTTTTATTTTGGCTAGGATACTGAATTTATAAAGTTACATGCTGCTACAAATGATGCAAATGGTTTAGTTCTTAAATTCAGCAAACAGTTGAGAAGAAGAGCTGAGATGCTACTAATTGGGGTTTAATAGTGATGTAACAATCTGAAAAAATCTTTGGAATTTAAATTTCTTACTTATTAATTTAATAATTGTTACTTAACTGTTAGCAGTATGAAACATGTAAGTGTGAACTATTTGTTTGTAGAGCTCCTAATTACAGGCCAAAACCCAAGTCATCTTTTTTCAGAGTTTCCCAGACCAAGTTTCTGTAGCCTCTGTAGCTGAAGGTTCTGTCTGTGCAGGAGCCAGCAGGGCAGCTCTGCCTCCCTTAGCCCTGGGCTGCACATTCTGCTCTGCCACAATGGGAATGCACATGGAGGGTTTGGCTTGTCTACTGGGAAACCATTTCTGGAATAAAACTTGAAAAATCAAGGAAATTCTGCATTGTTTCCTCCCATTTAATTAGCCATGCTTCTAATAGGACCTTGGAAACAATTCCTTTTTTTTTGTTTTTTAGCAGCATGGTTTTTAGATTTGTATTTTATCGTATTAATTAGTGGTCAGTTAATCTATGAATTGTGTCATTAGACAGTGAGTATGTTTTCTTTAATTGTTTTGCAGTTATCTGCTGAAAAAAAAATGTTTAAATGTGTCACTTGTCTGTTTGTTTTTGGGTAGGTAGTGGAATTCATGGTGTTTTTTGGAAGGATGTGAACTTTTCTTGAGCTCTCAGCGAGAATGGCTGCTGATAAATGTGGTTTGCAAGCACTGATCAACTGACAGACAGAAAGAGACAATGGGAATAAAGGAGAATTGAGGGAAAAAACACATTAAATTCTCCAAGTGAAAGTGGGAGAAGAAAGAGACTAGGTGGAAGAAATACTGGGATTGGGATGGGTGAGTTTAGACAAATACCCTAAGGATTTAGGAAAAAGGAGGAGCCCAGAGAACTTTAATTTAACAGCAGGCAGAGAAAAGGACACAGTGTTATGTGAGTTGGCTGTGGATTTCTAAGTCAGTAAGTTGAAACAAATGTAATCAAAAGAGGGTTTATTTTAAACAGCACACAGCAAGGCAGCCTTTGGGAAACCAGAGCACTTTCAGAGGTAATGCAACTTCTTGGAGCTTGTTGATCTTGCCAAGGCCTGAGCTTGGTGAGGGCGAGATTTTTGGGTTTTGCAGTGGGTTTTATGTAGTTTTGGGGTTTTTTTGTTTTGTTGTTTTGGTTTTTTTTTTTTTAATTCATGTATGTAATCCATTCCTTGACTAATTCACTGATCTCTGAACAGAGATGGCACACATTTTTTATCTTTGGTCTCTGGACAGAGATAACACACGTTTTTTATCTTGAACAATTTTGCTGAGAAATAGGTGCCTTGATTTCCTCTCAGATAACCATGCTGGCTTGTATGTACACCTTCAGCTTTGCTTTTACTTTTTGGGAGGAGTAACCTTACAGCTTTCTACTTTTAACCTGTTGTCTCTTGCTGTCTTCCACATTTGTCCATACTTGGCTCTGGCCTTCTCTGTTCCTTTAGTTGTAGACTTAAAGGGAACTTTTTTGACTTCAAGTTGCCTCTTATCCTTGCGAGGGACTCCCTATGAGTGTGCTCAAATGTTACATACATCTCTTTCATGTTGTCAGTAGAAACTTGAAAAGAGTGCTGTCTGTCATACTATCAAGTGCTGTCTTGTTGTACTCCTCCTCTGTGTAGGAAAACATTTTCATTTTCTTTCATGTGTTGCCTCCGTCAGATCAGAGACTTTGACACTTGCAGAGTTCTCACCCCAAAGGAGTTTGGCTTCTGCTTGGGCACTTTGGTAGTATAAATAAGAATTCTCCTGCCTTTGCTATGATTTAACTTTTTTTTTTTTTTCTTCTTTTTTCATTTTCAGGCTATATTATCAATGGACAAGTTATCAATAATTGGTCATGTCCTTATTGCTGCAGAAATTAATTTCTTGTCTTCATTTTTTAAAGGAAATAGGGAATGGCATGTGCCTCCTAGCAAGTTTCTGATCATTTACAAACTTTCAAATGGATCTTTATTTAAAAATAACCTTTTTTTTTTTTTTTTTTTTTTTTTTTTTTTGTATGGTATAAAATTTTTGAAAATGTTAGAAAAGACCACTAAGGTCATCAAGTCCAGCTGTCAACCCAGCACCACCAGCATGTTCACCACTAAGTGCTACATCCACATTCTTTTTGAACACTTTTAGGGATGGTGAACCCATCAGTTCCCTGGACAGCGTGTTCCAAATGACATCACCTTAACTCCTGAGTATCTGAGGTACAAGGTGTACAATGGTGCAGTCCTCTCTAGCTTTATTCTGAAAACCAGGGAATAAATTGGGCTGTGTGGTAAAAGGCTCATCTCCAAAACCACAAAGGGGGATCCAGGGGAATGGTGAAAGATGGGGAAATAGTCTGAGAAATGGAGTATCCTGACCTCATTCTCCCCAGGTCTGTCACTGGAAGGTGATAATTTCCACAAGACTTGTTATGGGATGGAGGGGAAAGACCATCCATAAATTCTTCAGTATGTATTGTGGAAAATTTAGAGGAAGGGCAAAAGACAGAGTCTGTGATTCTGTGAAGGAAGATTCAAGGTGATTTGGAGTGGAAGAAGCACAGGAGAGCAGAATGGGGGAATAAAGGGGCTAGTCATGTATTGCTGGGTGAGGGGGCTCTCTTCTAAATGCATTTGTATATATGGAGTATGGAGTGCCAGTGCCAGCCCACAGTCCTGACTGCAGTGGGACCATTGGGTGTTAGGGTTCCCTGCACTTTGGTGTCCAGGCAGCTGGAGAGTGTGCCTGGTGTGGAGGTGTCAGTGTGCACCAGGAGCAGTGCCCTGCAGGGTGGCTCAAGGCTTGGAGCCAGGGATTGAAGCAGCCAGAAATCCAGGAGAGACAGGGAGCAGAAGGTGTTCCAGCTGGCTGAGAGAGGGACTCAGAGGTCCAAGGCAGCTCTGCAGGCACGAGAAGGTGGTTGAGGTTTGTGTGAGGCTCTGTGCACAAGGCATGTCACACTTTTTGTCCATGTCAGCTGCAGTGGAGCCCAGCACGAGGAGCCCTTTGTGCTCTCTGTGCCTGCTGGAAATGCACCTCAACCTTTGTCCTGGCCAGAGCTGGGGATGTGGAACCTCACCTTTACTGAGCTACAGGAACTGATGTCACATGAGCCATTTGGAGGAGTTTGTGTGTATGGCTGTCTTTTTCCTCTGCTGTCTTATGGGTGTGGCTAAAAATGGTAAAAGGTAGACTCTGGTTATATCTAACATGCCCATTAGACTCTTTACAGATTTCAGTTCAAAATAAGCTTTTGTGCTAAATTATACATCTAAGGATAGCAAATCTATATACATATATAGATTGAGATATATGCAAGTATCTTCAAATTTATTTTTTTTTGTGGAGCCCTCTGAATCCTTATCAGGAGAGTCTCTTGCCTCTTCCTGCAGTAACTCAGTCATATCTGTCCTTTTCTGTAGAATCTGTAACCCACAGTTCCCACTTCCAAGGAACAGTAAATTAATAGAATGTATAGAAATAGACATAAAATGTACAGAAGTGGAGGATGAGTAAGCATAGTCATCTTACTATTGCCTTTGAAAATCAGACTCATCTGGCAGTAAGAAGTCTTTGATAGGGGTCTCAATTTTCAACACTGCTGTGCTCCAGTTTGAAGCATGAATGTTGTTTTGAATTAAATTCCCTTAATATCTCTCTTGCTGTTCTGTGTTTTATATCATGCAACAACTTTAAAGGAGACAAAACTGAATTAATTTTGTATGAAAATAAACTGGAGGATGCACTCTCAGGTATTACTGAGCATTAAGTGCACAGAGCAGTTCTGGTCTGGAGTAAACCTCCTTTTGAACTGCATCTTATGTGGGGAAATTTTTTTTCACAGATCTTGTCCTACTATTGGATTCTACTTGTGGCTATAGATATGTTTTCTATTTCATGGAGCAGCACAAATATGTGGGATGGTTGTTTGCTTTTCCTCCTTTAAAGAACAGCAAAGCTTCATCTAGGGGGAGTTCCCTTTTGATTTTCTCTAAGGGGCTTTGTTTTTCTGCACCATCCTGATGAGGCAGCTGCAAGTCATATATACTTCTTGCAAAGATTAGGGATTGCAAATCAGTTCATTCTTCCTTATTATGGTGTGTATTTAAATGCTTTTCCACTGTGCTGATTCTTTTTCTTCTGTTTGTATTTTCTTGGTATCTATGACTATGTCAGTTGAATGTCTGTAAAGTAATCCTCTGTTTATGGTCTTAAGCTCTGCCCTTTCATCTTTTTATGACTATTGTGAAATGTACCATACAATCACATCCACTGTGGGAGCTGGTTAGCCACAGTTGCCATCATCTACTGTATTATGTGACTATAATTTCTATTTTCTATCTTATACAAACTGTATGTAACATTTGCATTAAATTAGTCTATTTCCAAGTTCGGGAACTTTCCAATTTTGTGGTTAACAAGTGATACCTTTTATTATTCAGTGTATAACTAAAATTTGGACATGTTCTAGATGCAAATGCTTAGAAAAGTAGTTCTTTACTGAATCTTCTATTTATATTCCTCATGTGAATGAGCTGGAGGTTTTCTTACTTTCTTCCTCGTATTCAGGCAGAATACAAATCAGCAATGGGATTTTTTTGCATCATTGCACACAGCTTCCTTTTCTCCTGCTCCATTCTATTTGTGTCCTGCCTTCAGCCCTGCTTGGATACAGCCCTTAGCATTCTGTGCACTGCTGGCTTGCAGGCAGGCAAACAATGCCACGTTCACCAAAGCTTGGAAAGGCTGCACTTGCCAGGTGTAGGATTTACTTTTTACTGGTTCTAGCTGTGTGCTGGTAACTTTTAATAACCCAAGACAAAAATAGAATCCTACAATATTCTCTTGTGAATTCACAAGGAGAGATTTATGGTCATGGGGATGCAAGTGCCTTTGCTTGCTCAGGCCATAGCTGTCCCTAACCAAGGTGAGAAATGGATGCTGATGGAAAAAGTGTAGAAGCAGTTTGCAGTGATATTTCTCCTGGTATGCAGTTCCACCGGTTTTTGAACAGGGATATTTTCTGCTGGAGTTGCATAAAAGCTGTTGTGATTAAACCAAGACCTTCTGATTTAAAGGTAGCATCACTACCTTTTACCAATTCTGTTTTTCCTACCCTTGATTCTATCCAAACCTGTGATAATGCAAACTGGAATTTAATGTGTTTTGCCTGGTAGATGTTCACCAAAATTTTTGTGTTTGTTAAAAGATTCTAGGTCAGGGTAGATACTTCTCAAATGCAGCATTACTCGTTCTCATTGCAGTAGAGGGATGAAGTTACCATGGTAGGTTTCTCCAGTGTGTGATGTACCAAGATTCTTTCCAAAAAAAGTATATGTATAAAAAAAAACTATATTAAAAATGTTAATCTTAAAAGGCTATGAGCTAACTTAATACAGTCAGTTCATTTTTCTGTAAAGGATTATGGATTTTATTAAAACAAAATGGCTTTCTGGGAAAATTTTCTACTCTTAGTGTTTCAATTTAATGCAATAGTTCAGTAACTTTCCATTCACTGCATAAAAACTGGATGTCCTTGAGTCTCATAAAGCAGTTAATTAACTTTCACTCTTGGTGTGTATAGGGCAAAAGTTACAGTATCAGATAGCTGTCCTTGTAAAGATTGGCAAGAAATCAGGCTTTTCTTTTTCTATGACTATGAAACAGTCTCCAATCTATACATGAAACAATCAGGTTCTGTTCTCTTTTTAGTTTAAAACATAATGTAAAATTTGCAATGGAAATTTGAATAAATTGTATATTTTTCTTTGAGTTTAATAATTTGATTTTTGAATGGAGCACATCAATTTGTTTTGTAGAACTGGAGTAATGTCTAATGGGTATGTACATTTAAAAACCAAAATGTATGAAATGTTTCATTTGTGGGCTGGTCATAATTGTTCAGTTAATTCCTTGTTGCTTAGTTACTGTTAAACCTTTCAGAAAATTTTCTCCCTTCTATGTGTAAGTAGCTTTTGGGACATTTGCAATGATATCTGATTCTCAGATCTGAAGAGGAAAAAGTGCCCTCATTTTCTACAGGGCTTTTGTGGGCTGTTTTTCCCCATCTTTTTGCTGAGATTTGTCTGTTTGGAATTGTGCTTATATGATTATCTAATGGTGAATTCCTTCTTGTTACAGCTTACATAACAGAAATGCCATTAGTGAGGGGAAGAACAGCTGTGATGGAGTGGTCCAGGAGCTTTTCTGACATTGCCAGCAGTAGAGGATAAGGGAAGGGTGTATAGGAAAAGGGCAGAGCTGTAGGGATACTTTTTTCAGTATGACCTCCCCATCTGCAGTAACATGCAGCTCAGAGTATGGCAAAACAAAGGTATTCAATTTATTTTTAAAGGCCATACTGAATTTTTCTTCCATGACTTTACCTGTTTTGACTTTTATTTTTTTGAAGTATGTAGAATTTTTGAATTCATAGGGAGTTCTACAGCTTACCCTATGTGGTGTAAAGCACTGTACTTTTCCTTTTTTTTTTTTTTTTTTTTCAATTTGCTACCTGCTGGTTTGTTTAAAGTCCTCTGCCCTTTATGTTGGAACAGATTGTTCAGCCATTGGATATCCACCCCACTTTGCCATTTGGGATTTTTTATAGACCTGTGAGGCCAGGCAGGGTGCTTGGCCTTCTGTCTTGCCATGTGCTCCTCTCCAGAGATGGACCTTGTGCCTGCTCTGCAGACATCTGAAGGGTTGTACTTACTGTCCTGGCTCAGAAGGAGGAATAGGTGAGACTTTTGAAGGTGCTGCTCTGAGAAAGAAAATTCAAGGTGAAGTATTTCTGGAAAAGCTGCTGGCAATTTCCCCCAACTTCTGTTGCAGCCCTTAGTGTTTTTGTTTTTTTCTGTTTAGTGTTCTGTTGAGGCCAGCATCTGGCTTCCAGAATTAAATTCCCCCATATTGAATGCCACCATTCTCTGAGCAAGAAGTGTGCTGAGATGAAGTGCTGTCTGCTTGGAGTGATGTCTGGTGTAGAGGATAAATGGTCTTTTAAAAGCAGCAGGAGGTGTTTAAACCAGGTTACTAGACAGTTAATAATACAGAACAGTGGAAGTTACATAAAGTGCTTTTCAGATTTTGCTCCATTGATATTATCAAGTGCAGTAACTGTGGCTTCAAATGTAAAACTTCAGACTCTGCTGCAGCTGTGGTTTATGCACTTGTGAACATCATAAGAAATGGCCTAAGGAACAGCAGTGAGTTACTGTAGTTTAAATAGTTGACTGAGTTTCTGAAGGATAGAACCATTTTAAAATCAAGAGAAACAGTATGAGACTTAAACAGGAAATCTGTAGATGGAGTCACCTCTGCTTGGTGAAGGAGAAGATGGAATTTAGCCTCTGCATGGATATTTCTGCCTTCTGACAGAATTGTTTTCTAAGCATTCTAGTTTTACAGTCTCAGAGTGTATCTTCACAGATCAAAAGGAGGTGGATTGTAAAGGATGTAGCTCAGATGGAATGGATCTTAATGTAAGTGAAGTATGAAATATAATCTGTCTTCTCAGGTCACATGGCAATTTTCATGGAGTCCCAAGTGGGTCAGGCAGAAGAGACCACAGTGGGTCATCTGGTCCAATGTCCCTGCTCAACAGCATCATCACAGAGCACATGGCACAAGACTGGTCCAGAAGTTTCTTTAATATCTCCAGTGAGGGAGACTCCACACCCTCTCTGGGCAATCTGTACTGGTGTTTGGTCACTGCACAGTAAAGAAGTTCTTCCTCATTTTTAGGACTTTAGGCACTCCAGGAATGTCTGCCTTGTACTGGGGAGCCCAGAACTGCACTCATCACTCCAGGGGAGCCTTGCCAGGGCTGAGCACTGGGGCAGCATCACCTCTCTGACCTGCTGGCAATGCTCCTCCTGGTGCACCCCAGGACACCTTTGGCCTTCTTGGCCACAAGAGCTCACTGATCTGTGTGCAGGTTTGTGCATCCACTGAAGGGGTTAGAGCCACCACGTGTGCAGTTGTGCATCCTCATTTTGCAATGGCCAGAACCCACCAAAAAGGCAACTTTAATCTGATCTATTTCCTTGACTTTGTGATCTCTAGTATACTGGTACAAAGAAGGTAATGGGAATGAGTGGTTGAGAATGGAGAAACAGGAAAACGATATTTTTCAGGTCCTGTGAAGCAACTGACCACTCTAGTTTTCCACTAAAACCTGCAGGGATTCCTGTTGTCCTGCTGCTTTCAATCATAAAATGCCAGCTGGAATGTAGAATACTATTGATTTCAGCCTTCATTTGCTTATCAATTTCATCTTTCCTGTACAAATTTCTGTTGCATTACTCACAATTTTTTCTATACATGCATTCTGTTCCGAAGTGAATCTTTTAACCATACACATACATTTGGTGTATATTGTAGGACATCTATTGCATTTTTTGATACCTGAAACAGTTGTTACTTCCTAAGGAAAAGGAGAACAATCCATTTTCATTCATATGCCTCCACTGAATTAAATTGTATTTGGAGGTATTAAATTTTTATAAAAAATACTGTGAGGAATCTGCAGAAATGTAAAAATGAAGAAAATGTCTGTCTCACTTGTGATCATGAAATGGTACTATATTTATTGGTGATAATATTGTGTCATGTCCCATAGCATCAAAGTTTGAAGGTGTTTGTCAAACAAATGCACTGTAGCATAAATTGAGAAGTTTCTGTTGTGTTCACAGCTTCTTCTTTGCAACTTTGTGAGAGCTATTAATTTTAAAGTACTTCAGCCTTTTAATCGTTCTAGTATCTTAGTCTGTCTAGTTTTTATGTAAAATTATTCCTTGATTGTAGAAACTTCTTGATTGTCTTTTAAGACTGATGTTGACTGAGGTTAATTTTATTTAAGCACTAGCTGCATCCATTAGATTTAGCTAACACAATATTTAGAGTGGGCTGAAATGAATAAATTGTTTTGCACACCAAGGTAACTTCAAGATAAATGCTATAAATTAATGGGTTTTACTATTAGTCTTAATTTTGTGCTTTGTGGGGGAATGTATAGCTAAGAGAAAAAATAGACTAAAGAATTAATAATAACCTGGTTTCTGATTAAATATACTTCATTATGTAATTACTGCTCTTTTGGATGGATTTTAGATTATGGCATTACTTTGTACTATGTTTAACTGTAAACCTATATGTTCTAGTTGCATATTATGCATGCATGGAAAGCTACATGGTAAGAGTCAACTTTGTCCATGCACTCATGTTGCCCTGTGTTAGCAATCCTGGTTTTCATTTGCTTTCCCACATTCCTTTCTCCATTCTGAAACAGAAAAAAAACATTCTCCCTATTCTAGAAAAGGATATTGCCATCCTGTGTTCTTTTGAGGTGACATGCATCCTCATCATGGAATCCTAGAATGATTTGGGTTGGAAGGGACCTTAAAGATTGTCCAATTCCAGGTCCCTGCCCTGGTTTGGGACACCTTCCACTAAACCAGGTTGCTCCAAGCCCATCCAACATGGCCTTGAAGACTTCCAGGGATGGAGCACCCATAACCTCTCTGGGCAGCCTGATCCCTCACCATAGTCACAGTAAAGAATTTCTACCTAACTAAAACTAAATCTACCCTCCTTCAGTTTAAAGCCATTTCCCCTTGTCCTTATCACTCCATGCCCTTGTGAAAGGTCCCACTCCTGCTCTCTTGTAGCTCCTTTAGGTACTGGAAGGTCACCCCAGAGCTTTTTCTTCTCCAGGCTGAGCTGCCCCACCCCTCTCAACCCTCATCACTTAGACTGCTGTTTAGATGAAAAGAAAAAACAAAAACAAATGCAGCAGAGTTCATTCACAATTATTTTATATTCATTGTGGGTGTCTCATACAAGTGTTAGCAAAAGTGTTTAAGCTTGAGGAGAAAAAAAGGATGATTGTGCATGGTCTTCTCAACTTCCACTGAACTTGAGCCTTCTCCAAGTCCTGCATATATGGGGAAATTGTGTTCTTTGACTAAACTTTTGCTTTTGAATATGTGGAATGTGAGTGCATTTTGTCTGAATATTTTAAAGGAAATTGTTGCTATGTTTAGCATCTTGGCTATAAATTTAGCTATGCTTAGCATCTTTGCTATAAATTATGTCTGAAGTGTGATATTATTAAAAAAATGTATAGAATATTCTCCAAGGGCATGTGTTCTCTAATACAGTAATAAAAGAGAAATAGCATGGAGCTCTTTTTGCAAAACACAATACTGGGTTAAAAAAATGCTGTGAAGTAAGTAGCAGTTTGCTTGCAAAGTACTCATAATGTTTCCAAAAATGCTGGAAATTGCTGCCAAATTCTTCTAAGTTTCACTGTGGTTTTAAAACAATACCTTTAAAATCAGCCTTGTATTTGAAGTGTCAATGGTATGGAAGGGAAAGTTGTAGATTCTGTGTTGTCCCAATGACTTTGTCAGGTCATATGCACAATTTGGGGAATTTAAAGTTACCTTTACACTGTAGGATTTCAGTGGTATTAAAATATCCTGTTCCTGCACCCGTGATTGATTGCTGTCTCTTATACACTTGTACATGAGTCAGAAATTCTTTTCTATGCATAACCAGTTTGCAAGTGGTCATGATGTGTGCCAGCATCCCCAAAATAAACTCTACAGAGTAAAATCAAACACAGGTCTTTGCTTTAGTTTTGATATCCCTTCTCATTTCACTTTTTTCACTTGGATATTGAGAAAGCAGATTTTACTCTGGTCTTAAGTTGTATATATAATTATTCTGCTAATTAAACATATATACAATTAAATTGCATATATTGCACACATACCTATGGCTTGGTTTTGTTCAGCCTGTGTAGCTTTTGGAGGTCTGTAGGTTTTCATTGTACCACAATGAAGATGAGATATGCATCTTCATTTTCTACTACGTTTTCTACATTTATGCTGGTTTTGCATATTGATTGAAAGACAATGTAGAAGAAAATAGAAGCTTTTAGATGAGGCTTTTATTAAAATATTGGACTTGACTATCCTGATTGTTTCCTTTTCTATAATTTTTCCACTGAATTGCATATGTCCAGAGAATATACTTATATTAAAGAACATGAAATGGAAATTAAAGAATTAAGCTTGACATCTAAATTATGGAATTGTGATTTTAATTTATTTTTCTTTTGTAAGGGGGGGTCTCTAATCCCCTCATTTATGCATTTTGTGAAGTTCTAGTCAGACTAAGCAGAATTAGAAAGACAACTCCTACTTTATATAGTAAAACTTCTAATTTCCACTTGTAAATTTACCTTACAAACAGCAAAAAAATTGAATGTATGCTTTTTATAATAGATTGTATCTAGGTATGTTTTTAATCTTCTTTCTGTTAGTATCCCATACTGTCATTCTGTTATACCCTGTAATGAGGATTGTTTTTAAGATGATAGACTCTCTTAGCTGTTTACATGAATGTAGCTCTGAATTTCATACGTGGTGGTGGTTGAAGGTTTAACATGATGCAAGATGAACTCTTACTGAGCCTGCCATCATTGCAGTCTCCATAAGCAGAAGGAAACTGGGCTGTAACAGTGTCCCATAATGTTGCAGTAGTCTTCAAGGTCTGTGTTACACTGGAAATCCTTTAATGAAACTTTTGTAAACTGCAGCCTGGAAAAAATAGACATTTTTTTATTTGTTTTCTTTCTTTTTTTGCATGAAACAGTATTAGTACGTTAATATACTTTCTTTTTCTCTGAATGGAATAATTCTGCAATGAAATATTGCAGTCATCCATCATTGTATGCATTTAAATATTTCTTCAGGAGTTAGGAGGAGGGGGAGCATGAGTTTTCTGTTCTCAAGTAAGGGATCATGCCTGTTCTCTCCCTCAGCTAGGGCAATTTTTTTTCATAGAAGGATTTCTAATAGTAGTAGTAATGGCTGGTAGAAAATCCCAACAGTGCCACTTGGGATTTGAATTTATGGAGCCATGAGATGTGAGTGTGCTGTGTGCCTGCACACCAATGGAGAGGCTGCATTTATTCCTCAGTGTCACTTTTAACTTTTGTAGCATTCACAGAAACTGTGTACAATATTTGAAGAGTGTTGCTGCCGGTAAGAATAATTAGTCCTGATGAAGTCCCTCTTCCCTCCCTAAGTAGAAAATGCCTGTGGGTTACTGGCATAACAATTCAAATGCAGAGCCTGCTGCAAAATGTTTTGTGGCTTCAGGAAAAGAAGGAAAAGAGTTAACAGGGGACAAAACATTTTGTAGTATTTAACTCTGGTGCTGCAGCTGAAGAGCTCCCCTGTTAGTGAAATTTACAGTCTGGTGTAATGGGGGGAGCAATTTTCCAGAGGCTTCTGTGCTTTTTTCCAGTTCAAGTTGCTAAGAATCACATTTTTAATAACCTATGTCTGTTAGTACATCTATTGAATGTGGTTGTGTTTATGCTGTTTGTATATCATCTTCTTCTCACTTTGTTTCCTTTTGAAAGACCCTCAAATATTCACTGTCTTCTGATGAGTTTATTGTTTAATTGTTATCAAAAATAAATAATCTTGTTCTATTTTTTTTGAGTGTGTTAATATTTAGGTCTCTTGCATATAAGTTTTTCAGGTTAGATTTTCGTTAAATGAAAATTTCACTTTGTAATATCTTGTGTTTTTTTAAATGACAAGAAACTTCAGTGAATTATGCTGGAAAAAGAAAACATAATTTTGTAGGGTAGTGTTTGGTAGCCAATATTCACACACAAATCAACGCATTTCAGGAGAGGTTTGCAAGAATGCAGGGAGAGAATAGACTTTTATTAGTTTAGGATCATTCTCTTTGTGCTTTTTATTTAATAGATTGCTGATGTGGACAAGAAGAATCAAGTCACGGGAAGAAAGACTGACATCTTATATCACGATTTGCTAAAAAGTAAAGTGCAGCAGCACTTGTTATTTTTAAACAGAGGAGCATTTGTAATGTAGGAAGATTTTTGAGTAGTGTTCTGTGCAGCCACTTGCCAGAGCTTTGCAGCCTTAATGCTGGCAAGAGCTGTGTGTGCAGCCTGGGGATTGTGTGCAGTTTATCCTCAGGAGCTGGGAGCCTGCCTGTGGCTGTGCTGGCTTCTGAGCTGTAGCCATATTTTATCCAGCAGTCATGCCAGTGTGTTTATCCAGCAACTGGGGTAAGAAATAGGTAAAGTTGTGCTGCAGTGACATTTAAACTGGGAAGGTTTTTTCACTGGTTTCGCTGTTCTAGGTTTCTGTACTGTTTTGCTTTACTACTGCTGGTTGAAGGAGTGAGTTTCTATATAGGGAATGAGAGCTGTTCAGCAGTTGTAGCTAGCTCAAGGTGTGTTGCTGCCAGTGTAAAGCAAGAATATTGTCACTAAGTAGTTGTGGATGCCCCATTGTGTCCAGAGAAACTGTGGATGCTCAATCCTTGAAGGTTTCAATGCCAGGTTGGATGGGGCTTTGAGCAACCTGCTCAAGTGAAAGGTGTCCCTTCCCATGTCAGGAGCATTGGGACTAGATGATGTTTTCCAATCTAAACCATTCTCTGGTATTTATCACTAAGATTAGTTTCTATCCAGTGAAGCTGGTTTAGAGTCTGTGGGGGAAACTGTCACTGGATGGTTTCAAGTGTTGTCACTAGTTGTGGGGTTTTCAGCATCTCCTACACAACAGAAATTAGAAAATAAATCTGATCAGTGTCATCAACACTCCTGGAAACAAATCTCTTAGTTTATGTTTCAGGTATCTCTAAATGTACCATGTGCAGAAGTATTATGTAACTCAACTGAGAACTTAAATGAAGAAACTGCCCAAAATATTGTTAAGCTTTCACAGGTGTGTCAGATTGTGCACAAAATCCAACATCCACACCATGCTCATTAGAAAAATGTGATGCTAGCTTCATTTTATGCAGAATGGATCATACATAGATAGTGACCAGTGTCTCCACTCTTGCTCTTGCAAAAGAGGCTGCTGGGTAGGAGTCTGGTTGCAAAGACTTTTTTTTTTTTGTTGCCAAACAAATTACAATTAGCAATACTGCACTTGGACAAGCAATATCCACTGTGTTTCTATTAGAGAAATACCTGGAGAATAATTAAGTGTCTAACACTTCTGCAGTTTCTTTAAGAGCCCACACAAATGAGCTGGCTCATCTATTGTGACCTTTACAGCTCTGGAGGTTGGTGATTTTTGTCACATATGGAGTTTGGAGAGGCTATTCCATTGCATCATACCATGTAGCTAAGAGCAGACACGAGGAATGTTCAACCAATGAGATATATGTTAAATTTGGACAACACCTGAAAAAAAAAATACTTTCAGGAAAAATGTGTTTACTCAGTTCGATTGCTGAATGCATTTTTCATTAGGTTATGTTTAAAACACTTGAAGCTTGAAATTTTCAGAGAAGACAAGGTTTTAAAAATAATGTTATTTTAGTTGGTCTTCTTTTGGAAGCAGCTGGTAAGTGGTGCTGTGTGAAAGGATGGTGGCATCAGTTATTATGGTGATAAGTGCTTGCTGATGTGTTGTTTTGGTTTGCTTCCTCTCATTGGTGCCCTTTGGGGTTTTCTTGAGTAACTCAGGGCAAGTTCAAGCTGTACCTTTCTATATCCACTTTTTACACAAAGACCTTATCTCTAGAAAATGATTAACACTTTAACACCCCTATTTTTGTCATGTAGACATGACAAAACATTACATGTGCTGAGACAGCAATTGGAAACAATTTTGATTCTGGTGACTGGCAGGAGCAGTGTAATTTGAGTGGAGAAGGAAGGGCAGGAAGGGTGGTTTAAGTCACTTCTCTGTGTTCAGAATTAGGTGAGTTTGGAAGTCTGCTCATTTCTGAATGAGTGAGCTACAGGAGACCAATGCTAATCCTCTCTTTTGGTTATATTTCACTGTGGCAATTATAGGGGTTTGTGTTGTAGCAATTTCAGTGGCATGCAATAACTTACTAGTTGTCTAGTCTGTGTTTATTGTATATCCAATAAAGTCTGGATTTTATTGTGGGGAAAGCTGATACTGCTGCTGAACAGCCCTAACTTTAAAGGATGCTATTGCTCTACTTCATTCCTTGGGCCCTGTAACTGGGACTTGAGCAGAGGGCAAGCATGTTTTATTGTCTAGCCAGCAGTAACTTCTGTGCCAGGGTTAGAGAACTGTGTAAATTGGTAAGTGAAAGATTTAATGCTTTTAGTCCCTTGAAGCTGATAAATCATCCTTGTGTGTTCCATGAATTAATTGTTCTTGTGTTTGACAATACAGGCACATGACTCCCAAGCACTCATTGCACCCATTTGTGTGTATAACCTCAAATATTTTTATATTTCACATGGATTGTTTTTTTAATATAAGAAAATAATTTCCTCAAATATATGGTGGGAGGGTGGTGAGTACATAGGTTGTTCAAGGGTTTGTCTTGTGCAAAATGTTATAATGCTTTAAAAACATTTCTTCTCTGGTATATTATTTTTGTGGGTGGGTTCTGGTAGTGGTAGGATGTGGAATCTTTTAGGGCAAACCTCCTAAAAAGGCTGTCAATTTCTAAACTTTCTCTGATATAAGCATGAGTGGATTGTTCTAGTTGGAATATGTATCTCCTTTGGATAATAATCTACTTGGGGATTAATCATATTCAGTAATATATACTGACATATTAATGTGATTGTCAGTGTCTTGAGCCACTTTTTTTTTCTTTATTATAAGGTTGAAACAGAAATTAGTTGGGTTTTTTGCCTCTCTTCAAATTGTAAAGGTTTGCAAGGTACACAAAATATATTGGATGTTCTAGTACTCTAGTGGGCTCAATGGGCAGTAGCATCCTTTGTGCAAATCTGTGCCTCTGAGTTGGTGCTGATTTCTAGAAAAGCTAAATTTAAAATGTGTGTAAAGCACTTTTGTGATTGGTTTCTGGAAAGTAGTTTTGTGTTAATCTAGAAAAAAAGGTTTATGTGTTTTTTAAACCATGATTTTCTTGTGTATTAGCAATAAACACCTCAAATATTCATAAGTGTGGTTACAGTATGTAGACTTTTCTGTACAATCACATCAGGACAAATATAGAATCACAAAATGGGTTTGGGTTGGAAGGGACCTTAAAGTTCATCTAATTCCAACCTCTATGTCACGAGCAGGGACACTTGCAAATATTCTAATAGAAGTATTTATGCACACACATGCCCATAAATAGATACATATCTATACAGAATAAATAGACACAAGGTTTTAAAGAAACAATTAGTGTTTTATCTACATGTGAACCTGCCAGTTTTTACTATATCAGAGACAGATGGCAAAACAGAATCTACCACTTTCCACACTACACTGTAGTATAACTTCTGGCTTAAAATTTAGAGGTTATTAAAACAGAGCATGGACTCAAAATAGAAATACCTTTCACTGAGAAGAGATCAGACTCTTGAGGGTTGAGGAGAGGCAAAAGCAGAGTCTGTCAGTATGAACAGCAGTGGAAAATGTGCAGCAGAGAGGACTGGTGTGGGTTAGGGAATGTCAGCATATACCTCTTCTGACCTGGCTCTGATCTGTGTGCTGTGGTAGGCTGGTAAAAGTGCACCTGGTGATCCACATCAGTGAAATTATCCTTTGGGAGAACACACCTTGTCTCTAGCCCAAAATTAGTTTGGTTTTATATCCTCAGGTGGACAGTTTTCCATCCACAGGTGTGAATAGCCACCAGTAAATGTACATGTTAGGAGAGAGGAGGTACCTTCCCAAAATGTGAGATGGTAGCTGTAAGTACAATGTCTGTCAGTGGGAACTGCACTGGTGGAGGGTGAGCTACATCCACAGAGCTCAGCAGGAGCTTTCACAGGACTGTTGGCACCACAGCAGCTCCTGGGCTGGGTCACTGTGTGGCCACCACGAGAGCTCTGGGGCGAGGGAGCAGATGCTGCTTTCCTCAGCAGGGCAGGTGTGAAGCAGCCTGGTGGTTTGACATGGCAGGCTGGGTTAGAGCAGCCTAGAGCAGAAAGGAGAAATTACATCTGGGGTAACTGTAGGGGGAATTTCACACTGAATAGTTAGAAGAGCTGATGCATAAGCTTCCATGTAAGTGAATGCAGCAACCTGAAACCTCAGCAAAGCCAGAGATTCTGATGAGAATGAGGAGCAAGGAACTTTCCTTGTTTAATTTTATTTAAGCAGATTAAATATGGTGTTTATTTTGTGTTCTTTCTCCTTGTTTCCCTTCAGTTTTTGGGGTTTTTTTGTGGTTTTTTTTTTTTGTGAAAACTGATTTTGCATTATTTTGAGCTTGTCTCCAGGATGACCATTTTCAAGAAGAAAGCTTTGTTCAGCTAATAAGATAGTGAATCTGTGGTGTAGTAGCGAATCTTTAAATTATTTTGTCTTTCCAAAATATGTGAGAGGGTAAGAAAATGTTCTTCTGTGGAATTTAAAAAGGCCTCCTGCAAGATGGTATCATGGAAATTAAGAAAGAAGTATTGAAGGAGAGCAAGAAGGAGTGGGTGGTGGCAAGGAAGAGTTGGCAGGTAGGAAGGAGTGCCTCTGAATGCCTAGAGGTTGTCACAGAAACCCCTTGGCTCTCTAAGACATTGCAATTTTCAATAATATGAATGTATGCCACTTTTAATGGAAGATCAGATTTTGTGTCTGCTATGATAGGCACTTAAAGTATTTAATATTCTAAATACTAGAAATGAAAATTAATGAATACTGCAAAAGCTTGTTTTCACCTAACTAGGGAAAGCAAGGCTGTTCCTGTCTAACATGCTGAGAAGGTAATATTACTCTGGAATAATAATTGAATTGAGCATTGAGTGCAACTTAATTCCTTTGCAGCAGAGTGAAGCTAAAAATTGTCAGCAAAAGACCTCTAAGAGGAATGTTATATATTTGGAAGCAAACTATCTCCAGTTATATAAAATAAACAAAACAAAAACAAACAACCAAAAAGCATCAACACCCAAAAGCACCTAAGCAACTCTAGATAACAGGTTTTGTGTACCTGGTATGCAAGTGTTTTATTTATAGTTTTTGGACTATGAAGAAGTAGTTCACATAAAAATTCTATTTGCAAATATAAAAATACAAAATTAGCCTGTGATGTCATTCTGACTTAGATCACTGGCTCCTTCAGGCTATGGATGTCATCTTTGTATATTGCTTTGCTCAGTGATTCCTCTTTTAAAGTAATGAATGTTTCCTTTCCTCCTGCTCTCACATTAGTGATTGCATCTAATTCAATAGCAATTCCAATTTAGAAATTTTTTCTAGTCTGCTTGTCATAGTCTTTTAGATTGATAACTTCAGTAAAAAGTTTCCTAGAGTTTTTCTATTTGTTTCTTTCTCCCAAGTGCCCAATTTGCTTCAATACTAGACCTTAGCACAAAGTTCTATCTCTCAATCTCATCAATATTGACCATTTTCTTTCTTACAAAACATTGGATTCAAATTCTTATCCTGTGTTCAAACTTTCAGTAGACAAGTGAGTCATTATTTTTTTCTGGTCATTGAAGATGGAGACAACTTTAGTAGAAATGTATGATAGCAACTGCCTGACATAGCAGGCAGGCAGGAGCAAAAGCTTTTGACAGCATTTGCTGTGGAATCAAAGAGAAGCACTTGCTGTGCAGTGTCTTGGAAAGGAACACAGAGTTCCCAATATTTCATTGCATTTAAAAATGGTAACTTTTCCTGGCAAGATGTAAGTCAAGTCAAACCCACTATTTTAGTGGGGAGCAAAAGAAATAATGATGTTTGCAGTTCTTAATGTTTTAATCCATTGTTCTGCTGTAAATGGAAAAAAAAAAAAAACAAAAAAAAAACAAAGCAGAGATAAATAGCTTCAGAAGGCATTTTTACAGCTTTTGTGGTTCCAAATGTTCTAGTTTTAGCTGCCACAGGAGTGGTTGTATGATTTGAGAAAATGGTTGTTTCCAGTCAAGGAACAGAAACATTCCATTTTATTTTGTTACAGATTATCATGTATTGTTCAGCTATAACGTTTTGCAAGGTTAAAATTGGGCTACTCAAAACAGAATCATTATGTATTAATTGGTTTCTCTCTGTATGGATGCCTACTGTAAGTGTTCACACACAGGAACACTCTTTGTTTGGAATTTACTGATGAGCAGTACCCTCATGTTTAACCATCTCCAGTGCTTTACACTGTAGTTGACCTGGAGCATCTGATGGGGTTTTCTGGAGCTGCTTAATGCTCAGTGGAATATTCTTTGATTATAGATTCATAGAATGGCTTGGGTTGGAAGGAAAACTGAGTATCATGTAGTTCTTACACCCCTGCCATGGGCAAGGACACCTTCCAATTGACCAGGCTGCTCAAAGCCTCATCAAGCCTGGCCTTGAGCACTTCTAGGGATGGAGCATCCACAGCTTCTCTGGGTAACCTCAGTGCTCACCCCTCTCACAGTAGAATCTCTAGCTAATATCTAATTTCAGCCTGCTCTTGCTTTCAAGCCAGTCTCCCTTCTCTTATCACTCCATTCCCTTGTAGAAACTCCCTCTCCAGCTGTCTTGGGCACCCCATTGCTCAGGTATTGGAAGTTGCTGTGATGTTTTCTGAGGCTTTCAGTGTCAAACCATCTCAGTTTTGACAGTGGAAGCTCTGCTTACAGGCTGTTTCCACTCAGTACTGCTGGTGATGTCCCTCTGGGAGGAAGTAGGAGTAGCTGACATTGTTCCTTGTCCTTCCAACCCCCAGGAGCTCCACAATTTAAACTTTTTGGGATGACAGGGCTGTGCAAGGATCTCTGCAGCATGAATGGTGTGGTCATTACCAGCTCCCATTGCTCAGTTGCTCTGCTGTCCTGACAGGGATTGAGAGTTCAAGTTCTCCAATCTCCAGTGATTTGAAAGTGAATATAAAATGGCAAACACTACCAGCTTCATTAAAACTTGGAATTATTGATCTAACATTACCTAGGTGATGGGAAATTGCCTGTGATCTAAATGGGGGGAAAATAGCAGACTATTTAAACGTTCCTGTGTATGATTTGGAATCTAATGCTCAATTCATCATTACTTAATAATATTTTATACTAGATTTTGGAACTATTGCAGAAAATTTGAAATTCTTCAACATGTAATCTTGAAAATGAATACTTGCATTTTATTATTATTATTGTCACATTATGTTGCACAAAATCAGATATTAATCCTTTATTTTGATTTGCTATGTTTCATCAACTGTACTTTGAGTTATGTTGTAGAATTTGGTGCAAGTGGTTAGTGTGATAATCTGTGTTTATAAACACTGTTACTGTGAAGAACCACAGTTAACATGCAATTTAGTTGTAGAAGAAACTGTAGGGCTGATGTAGAAGCATCTGCTTGTTTGCTTTTTTTTTTTTCCAAAATATAATGCAGTTTGAATAAATGCTTTGTCCTTTGAAAAACTAAAATAGTGGTTTTCTTCTAGCACTGTCAATGCTGCTCTGCTTTGTTGTCAGAGCATTTTCAGTTCAATCATTTAATTCATCTTGAAGGGGTTGAATGACCCCAGACCTTCCCACAGGCTGAATCAGTGTACCTGAAGCTTTTTCCAGCCTGTGAAAGTACTTATTTTGTGGGTTTCTTTTTAGTTGTTAAAGTATATTCTGACAATTAAATAAATATTTGTTTACTTCTTTCTATTGTAGGCATTGGATCAAGACAGAACTGCACTACAGAAGGTGAAAAAATCTGTGAAAGCAATATATAGTTCGGGGCAAGGTAAGACATTGTTTTCAGTTTTACACAAGAACCAAAGCATTTAATTTCAAGTTTGAGATGTCTTGCAATTCATCATGTTTAAACATGTAGCATAAGAAATGCTTATCTGTTTTAGGAGTGTTTGGACATAAAATTTTCTTTCTTCACTTCTGATTAATGTGCTCTCCAGTTGTTTTACCCTCATATTCCTTCTCAATGGCCTCTAGGGGAATCCCATAGGTAAATTTTTCTGCTGTTATAGTATTTCAAGCATTTACCTTCAACTAGAACAATGACAAAAAAGCGTTCTCAACTGAAATTTTAGGAAGCACTTATAAGTGAAACAAGATTTAGAACTTGCTTAAATTTAAAAAATAAATAAATTAAAATAATTACTTGCTTTTGTTTGGTCAACATGTACTCTGCCTTAATAATGTGTTTCTCTTCTTACCTAAAATCAAGTTATGTGTTTCCCTTCTTACCTAAAATAGTTATATAATTGTTTTGCTTGCTCGAAGACACTGCTGATGTTTTACTGGAACTGCAATAGTTACTTTGATGGAAGGTTATTTGGTTAGAATATGAATTGATAATCAGTGTGAGTGCAGTAACAAATGGTGATCAAACACATCAGTATACAAATTTGGTTTTAAAAATGCTATAACAATAATACTTCTACCTCTGTTTCTCTTATGTTCTAAAAACTGTGCCAAAGGCAGATATGGTAACAGAACTGTGCACTTTCCAGTAACCTTCTGGGTGTAAATACAGGATTTTAGAAAATCCCAGTTCCAGTTTCCCAACAATAATAATCAGTTTAGCAAATATTTTCCATATACGGAGCTAATTTTGAATGCTCTTAGTTTCTATGTTTATGGAAGTGTCTGGGATTTTAAAATATCTTGCAGTTTCTTAACTCTTCTCATTTGCCAATCACTGATATTGATTTGCTAACACCATGCTTTAATTAGCTGTAATTTCAGTTGTTGATAAATGCTTTCCCAAAACACCATGAAACCTGATATAAAGTGAGAATAGTATTTAGTATTTTTGCATTTAGCTTTATGCTTTGAGAAGTATTCAGATATTCCAAAAAGCTTTTCTATTTGAGAGTGCTTACTTAAACAGAGTTTTGAAAACTGATGGAGAAACTGATGGTGAGTGTAGAACACATTAAAGGTGTTCTGAGTGCTTTGAAACATATAAATAGCTATCATTTGAGTCTTGTGATAAAAATAATATTGTTGTTAAGGCCTGTTAATAAGGCAGTACTAAATGATGAATTAGTTGCATTGAATAAAACCAATAGAATGTGGGTTAGTGATTTTGATTGGGTGCTCTGCAGTTAAAAAGGAGTAGAGATGGGTAGCTGGATTTAAATTTTTTTTTTTTTTTTACCTTTTTAATTTTTGCTTTAAACAGTCCTTGCTTCAAAGGAAGAAGTTAGTAGGAATTCTTTTGGCTCAAGAAAGCTTTCTGCATAATCCTCTGGCTCCCTCTTCAGAATGCTGCTGTCATAGGCTCTGTTACAGTGAAAAGCTGTGTGCAGGAGTCAGTTCAGGCAGTGACTGATAAACTGGGATTAGTAAAATCAAGACCAAAAATGTGTTACACATTTGAAATCTTATGAAAACTGAAAACTCAAACTCATTTTGCCCCCTTGTACAAGGAAAATTGCTGCATCAGCTATTTTCTTGTGCTTCAGTGGTGAAAATAGATTTTGCTGATATTTAGGTAAAACAGCTGCAAAATGAATTGGGGTGTATCAGTTCAAGGAAGTATTATGTGGCTATTTTTTTATTTCAAAAGAAAGCCTCTAACTATATTTTGAGAACCCAAAATTGGAATTTTGTTTGTTGGCTAGAAGTTAAGACCATATTTAATTTGCAAGAATGGAGAAGGTTTTTTAGTACTCCTGTGCTTCCTAATCTCCTTTGAGAACTCCAGCTGAACTGGTTAGAAAGTTATTCAGGGACAATAGAAATTCTTTTTTCAATTTAGTAATCCAATTCCTACTCTGCCAAAAGCGATAGCTAGGTTTATTTTGATTGTAGTGGTTTTAGGTTGTTGGGTTTTGTTTTTTTTTTTTTGTTTCTTTGTGGTTGTTTTTTTATTGCTGTTGCTGTTGGTTTTGTGGGGTGTGGGTTTTTTTTTGTCTTGTTTTGGGGTTTTTTTGGTTTGTTTTTTGTTTGTTTGGGTTTTTTTGGGGAGGGTTTGTTTCTTTTTTTGATTTTTGAGGGAATGTTTGTATGTTTGCTTTTTGGGGTTTTATTTTGTTTGGGTTGAGTGTTTTTTGTTTTTTGGGTTTTTGGTTTTCTTGGGGAGGATTTGGGTTGTTTGTTTTTGTTTTTTATTTTTTTGTAGGTTTGGTCTTTTGCTTTTTATTTTTAATTTTTTTTCCCTGTATAACATTTGAATAGTGACTGTGACACAATGCAGTGTCTCATACAGAACACTACAGGAAGGCTGAGCCTTGTAGTGTGTTGGTTTGCTCCACTCCAGCACTGAATTATGAACCACAAGGTTCTCTGGTCTTACAAAGAGCTTTAACATCACCCCAATACTTTCTGCTCTTCCTGTGCTTCCCTCACCCATTTGTCATATTTACACTTAGAGCTACTGCTGTGGAAATGAAAACAAACCAGCACAAAAGTATAGAAAACCCTTGGAAATGTCCCTTCCCTATTTTCATTTCAGAAAGTATGGGAAAGGACTGTTTATAAAATTCTCTTCATTCATCCAAAGAGGCACCTCTTTCTCACCACTTGCTCCCTGTCTTGCTGTTTACTTCAATGATCAATTGTATCTGTAACTGGGAACCATCTTATAGCAAGTGTGCTTGAACTTAATAGAGAATCTGTTCTGACATCCTTTCCCATAAGATTTGGATTGAATTGTAACAGCAGTACAGATTGCACAATTATTTTTGCTGTAGATTTTTCAATAGCACTTTTTCATTACTTCCCTGGGATGACTCCCAAATATAATCAAAGGAGTTTACACAATGAAAAAATAAAAACATAAAATCCCTACAAGGCCAAAGGTACTGAGATGGATCAGCAGTGCACATGGTGTCCCACAGTGTTCAACAGCAAATGCTGGAGGAATTAGAAAAATGATTTAAAGATGGAGTGTATTTTAATATTTTATTTAGCATTTTCTCAGCTCACTGTCATGAAGGTCAGGAATTATGTTGAGTCAGAAATTATATCCTGATGTTTGACACTTCTTAGTGGACTTCTACAACTTATTTTGTCCAAGGAATTTGAATTAATGTAGATCTTTATCATTCACAGTCCTGTATCAATCTAATTCTCCTGTGTGGATTTTCCCAGTGTGTGTTCATGTTCTTCAGATCTTAAGTCACCTGAGAAGGAGTCTGTCCCTGCCCCTGGATTCAGTCCTACCAAAATGACTCATCTGATATGAAATTGAGGGAGCTTTGCATGTTCTCACCATGAAAATTTGTAAGAGGCTTTGCCCAGGCTTACTAGAGTAGAGCCAGAGGAGTTTTTGGTGAATGAATCCTAACTTTGTTCTGTGGACCATTCTCTCCCTTGAAATAAGTTTGAGTTGTTTCCATTATTACTCACAGCATCTCTCTTCTGAAATCAGCAGTTCTAGGGGGTTTTGAGGGGGTTTTTGGTTGTTTTTTACAGAAACCATCACATTTTATCATCCTCACTTTCTTTCTTGCTCCAAAATGGCAGTATAGACTTAGTTTTCTAAAACAGGAAAGAGGAGGAGTGAATTTTGGACAACAGGGACAGGAACTGCACACAATATTAAAGGTTTAAGCCCACCATGGCAATATTTTGATATTGCTCTATTGCATACTCTGTTTCTTCATAATTTCTGATGTGCAGCTTTGTTTTGCTTGGTACTGAATGTCAAGGTGATAGAGCTCCAGAACCTTTCCTTGTAATGTCTGGTAATGCAATAATTTCCTGGAAGTTTGGAGTGTTTTCCCTTCTGTGCTGCACTGCCCCTCATGCACACATCCATGCATTGACCATTAAACATGAGATTCCTCTAGTTTGAGAAATGCCTCTTGCTGTAGACTGTACAAGTAGTGGGTGTATCTGGAGAGTTCCAGTTCACAGGTAATCTCCCTCTGGTTAAAACATTAACAATTTATTCTTTCCTCCACTTTTTCTGCCATCTTTTCTCCTTGTGAGGCTCATCCCTTTTAGTCTGCTTAGTTCCTTTCAGTGTTTTTGTGAGGGAGAGGACTTCTTGCAAAATCAATAATTTAATGTGGACTTCCTTTCCCTATATGCTTGTTGATCTCCTGGAGGTGGAAGTTTTTTGATGTAATTTTTTTTTTAATAAAACCTGCATTTATTGTTCAGAATTTTGTATCCATCCACATCTACCAAGTCTGTTCTGCACTGTAGTTCCTACAAATAGCCTGGGGAATATATAAGCAATATTGCTGCTGGTGCATGCTTGCATTCTCAGTTCTCTCTGGAGCTTACTAAAAATAGTTCTTATATTTGCTTTTCATTCTATCTGTAGTTTTGAGACTGGTATAAATAAGAGGCTAATAGGTTTGCCTATTTTATTCTTCTGTACATGGATCTAAGTGACTTGCCATTGCTCATGTTATCAGATATTAAGACTCTACTGTTAGATTTGCTGTAAATCCTCTGAAGCAGAGGGGAAAAAAAAAATCTTCCATGAGAACTTCTTCAAGCATGTCAGTGATGAGCAGAGGTGCAAAAAGAAGTAATTTCCTTTTCTGGGCTGGGTTATCTCTCAGTGCTCTTAGACTGTGATGATCGAGAGAACCTTGCAGACTCAGTGAGATGTTTCTTGCTCTGAAGTCTGGAAAGAGGCTTTTATTACTTTTCCCTTGAACAATCTCATTCCAGAAAGTGTTATTGTTATCAAGTTCAGACAATTGTATGGTGATCAAATAATTTTTTCTATTATTTTTTTCATTATATTTCAGCTTCGTGAAAGGCTTTTGTTTCGTTTCTTTTTTTTTTTTATTTTTTTTTTTATTTTATTTCAAGTAATTTCTGCTATCCTTTTTAACCTTGCCAGCTTTCTTGCTTTTCTAAAGCCTTTCTGAGTCATCTTTCATTCATAAATGTGTCTTGGCTCTGACCTTGGTTATTTTTCCCCTGGCTCTCCATGGAACAAAGCTGTTTTAGAAGTGAAACTTAAAAGTAGTTTAAAATTGATTGAAATTCTGAAACATGATGTTTACTTTTGTTGACTTAACCACATATGCAGAATTAATTCTCATTAATTTAGACATTCTTTAGGTTGCTTTGGGCATAATCAATGACAAAAGAGTGTTTTTCTCCTGTAAACTATTTAATATTTTTGTGCTGTGTTCTTCAGTGTTTGCAGGGTAAGATATCTGAACAAAACTTTTGTAGAGGAAGGAAACTTTAAGGATTTTATTTCAGTGATGTGTTTTGTGGGTCCAGCATATACAGGCTCTTCACAGTATTTGTGCTTCTTACTTAATATGCACAAGTGGAATCTCACTAGGCTCAGGGGCTGAAATTCTGATGATTTTTGAGTGGGAAATAAACATAGTAGTTAATGAATTCTGTGGGTTCCAGTGAAAGAGTAAATTCTGGGAGTCTCATTTAAGTATTTTGTGTTCATCCTGGGAAGAGTTTCCCACAAAGTCACTGCAGGTGGCTGCCTGGGAATGCAGTGCAAGGTGGGATTCAGCCTTCAGGCTGTGCCTTACAGAGCTCAGAGTGTGCTCCCTGCTGCTGGCAGTGCAGCAAAGGCTGCTGCAGAGCTGCTGTGCTGCCTTTCCTTCCTCAGCTGCCTGGATCTGCATCTCCAGAGGAGTTCTGTTATTTCCTTTGACTCTGCACATTTCCTCAGTGTGCACATTAGAGCTCAGATGTCAGGGATGTCCCAATGTCACTGTGCACTGGGGGCTGCGAGGCTTTTCTCAGACCAAAGGGAATTCTGTGCTGAATGTTGCCCAGAGTTGAAGGTGTGGAGGAGATGCACAGCTTTCAGTTCAGAAAATAGCACAGCTGTATGCAGGCAGGGTGCTGCTTTATAGCACATCTGCTGTATTCCAGGGGGGTTCTCAGCACGGGCTCAGGTGCTGCTGGCCTTGCCAGATCCCCCTGGGAAGGGAATGATGGGTGAGACCCCTTAGAATGGAGCTGTGTTTGTCAGTGGGTGCAGAGCCCTTCCTCAGTTTTCCATGATTGTGGCACACCTCAGTGAGCTGCTGAAGGAGCAGGATGTCTGCCTGGGGAAGCTGTTCTATTTTCATCAGTGCTGAGCATTGCTTACAGTATTGAAAAATCATGATTCAGTTCTGGAAGACAAATCTCATTCCCTGTGCGTGCTGCTGTCAGTGATCCTGTCTCAGGGTTATTAAAGTCCTGTGTGAGGATTTGTATCTAAGAAAGTCAATATTGTCGTGTCTATTACAGCTTTCTGTTTGCAAAGGAATTTCTATTAGGACATTAGGAAGTAATTTCTGAATTTGCATGTGAGGTTAGAGGATGTTCTTTGCTCTAAGCATGTCAGGTTTCACATTCTGTATTTTAGTGTACTCTACATTGCAGATCTAATTGTTCAGCTCTGTGCATTTAAGGTTGAGTAGGGAATTACCTCTCCAATAGAAAATATTTAATCTTTTTTTTTGCAAGAATTGCATTGATAATTGTATAGAAATTGAAAATTTCTTATTCTTATAGACTACTTACATTTTGTGTGCCTGTGTGGCAATTACAGAAGTAATTACAGGAGTATTCCTTTTATTTCACCATCAAAACTTCTTTTTTAGATTTAGGTGATTTGCAATCTGGGATTCTTGAGAATTTCCTTTATATTGTTCTAGGACCATGATCTGCTTCCTGCTTCCTATTTCTGACTGGGAATTTCTTTTGCCCTTCCACAGATAAAGGAAACAAGCTTCTTCAGCTCTTTTCACTTTCTTTATGAAATCATTTTTTAAAATGCTCTATGAAACAACACAGTGCTTAAAATCAAACTGCTGGGAAATACTGTATGAAAAGTGCTTCACAAGCAAGGACAGGGATTCCATGTTCTAGCAGGGCTCTTTCCCACCTTCCATTATCCTTTTGTTTCCTTCAGCACAGCTGGGTGTGCTTGATCTTTGCTCACTCAGGGCTGCATAAGCTAAAGCTCCTTCATAGATAAAGTCTTTCACATCAAAACAAAATGCATATTTTATTGTTATGTAGCAGTTTCCTTGAGTTCAGTGCTAAGATATTTGGTTAAAAGTGTATGCTTTTGAAAAAATTTTCTTCAAAACATACAGCTTGAATTGCAACTCTGTATTAACATATGATTAAATGTTTGGCTTCTTGAAACTCTCTGTATTAATGTCTGATTTTTAGAATGTGACTGGTGTGATGTGTGAGCTTTGGGACTTGGTATAGGTAAATAAGAATTGTACTTTTTTTTAGTAGGTTTAACAATTTTTTTATTGGAGGTTTGGTGCACTATTTGAGTATCAGCAGTACCTCAGCAGAGTTAATTGCTTAACTCTTCATTAGCTGTGTGTTAATGTCCAAATAGATTTGTGCATTGTGAGACATTATTCATGAGACTTGTTTGAAACTTATGCCTTTTTTCCTTTTCTTCTGTCTTTTGAGCCATAATTTGCAATTCAGATGCTCTCAGGCAATATCACGACTTGAATAAAATAAAAAAAAACAAACAACTTGGGGATTTTTGGGAGGGAAAATTCCCATGGTACCTACTGGCAACTGTTCTCTCTTTCCCTTCTGCCTTTTCATTGCACAGAACTTGTGCTGTAGCTCTGTGGTTTTGTCTTTGTGGTTTGGAAAAAAAAGCTCACATAGTAAGGCTAGGAGATCCAATTGAAATATTGATTTAATTAATACCAGTAATATGCTCTAAGAGAGATAAAGGTGATTAAGTCTTTTCCAAAGGGCTGTGGAGGTAAATTCTTTATTTAAAGATACTAAAATTGAAGTAACAAAAATTATGCAAACACATGCCAGAAAGGAAACCAAATAGAAACAGGAAAGACATTTCAGATGCAACAGTTTCTAATTCATTCTTGAGTCAAGGTTTTTTCTCATTTTCACTGGCTTTGGCTGCATTGTTTTGGGTCTGACCTCTCTGTATGTGCAGTTTGTTATTAAATCTATTGGAATGAGTCTTTGGCTGCTACTAATGCACATTCTGTTATCTGGGATAACTCAGTGTACAAAGCAGGCAAAAAGAGAACCTTTGAAAGATGTTTCTTCTTTTGAATTTACTGCCAGATTCAGACTTGCTCTCCTTACTTTTATATCTGATACTTTTGACTTTTTTGTTCTGCAAAAATGTCCAGCATTTCAAAAGAAAAGTTCAAGTGTGCATAGAAGTGGGCAGTTCCTCTATCCTGTAGTGAACAGCTATAAATTCCAATGTTATTTAAAAAGCAAGCTTATATTGTTTCACTGATGTATTATTGATCTTATTATTCTGCCAGTATCTACAGATTTTTGTTTTTCATTGCTGTATTACAACTTCAATTTGCTGATTTAAAAAGCATTTATGTGCCTATTGCTAAATAGTTCTTTTTAATCGTAAAATTACTTTGATTTTCAGTAAATGTGTTGACTTGTGTTTTTTCTCAAAGTACTGTTTCTAAGTTTGTTAAGTTGCAATAAGCTTAAAATTATAATTAACTGCTTGCAAAAAAATCTGACTTTTGGTTTTTCTTTGCAGATCACGTTCAAAATGAAGAAAACTATGCACAAGTTCTAGATAAATTTGGAAGTAATTTTTTAAGTCGGGATAATCCAGATCTTGGAACAGCTTTTGTAAAATTTTCCACACTTACTAAAGAATTATCAACACTGTTGAAGAACTTGGTGAGAAGTTTTAAACTTTCTTAGCTTTTAACTTGTTTCAAAACAAAGTCTAATACAAGAACTGTGGGATTATGATGACTAAGGACAATTGTTAAGATGCTTTCAGTTTTTTTCAAAAACAAAACCAATGTTTCTGCAGAGAGGATCTCTAGAGGGTGTCATTACACACTCTGTGTTTGATTGTTAATTGGCAGTTAAGGAGGTAAATATAATGTTGAGACATCCCTTGAGTCATCATTCACAAGTGATTGATGGTAATATATACCTCATGGACTTTAATTTTTAAATCATCCCTTAACCTGAAGTCTTTCTAGTCAAAAATACAATATTATTAGTTATGGCTGTTTTGTTTTGCCAATAAAGGAGAAACATTCACATTTTGGGAGAAAAATAATTTGAGCATGTTTAAATGGTGTTAACAGTCTGTTCTCCCTGTGATACAGAAAACATTCATTGCTCATGTATGAGGTTTTTGAAGGTGCTTTTAATTTTTGTCTTATTTGAAGTTTGCCTTTAGGCCTTTTATTTCTGAAAGCTGCATAATAAAACTAGAGTCATAGCAAAGATCTTGGAACACTGAAAGTAATGAAGCCACATTTCTTGTGAAATCATTTTTCATGGGCTTTGTAGCTGTTATATTGAGAAAGTCATAGCTTCAGTTTTACATTTTTCTTATAGTTGGGTTTATTTCCAAGCTTTTTGATGTGTGCATTTTGATATTACAGACTTGTCTTCCTACAGTCCCCAGCACAACCATGACTACTGTGGATCACACCAAAGCTCCCTGTAGCAAAGTTCCCTGGCTTTGACAGTTGCCCAAGACTGAGTCTTCTGCTTTCCTCTGTAGAGATTTCTGTCACTCTGGGTTATTTTGACCTTTTTAAATTTAAATTTAGTACACAATTAAAAGTAATTATTGTAAAACATGAATTAATGTGCAGTTTAAGGACAGTTTGGGACTAGAAGTCAAGTTTTTTTGCAAGCTTTCTGGACTTTGTCATTCCCAACAGGGCATCCACAGACATTTTTAACTTATTTCAGGTAGCAAACAGGATGTAAGGATTTATTTATTTATTTAAACTAGTGCTGATCTAGAGGAAAAAGCACTTTTAATTTAAGAAGTCAGACTCATTCAAAACAACATTGTACTATTTCAGCTAAATTATGAAGCATTATCTACCCAAATTCTTGTTGACTAGATTCAAAATAGTGTTCACTAATTTGCTTCATTCAGCACTCTGAAATAGACAACAAACTGATTTTACAGTTGCCTCAGCATTTTAAAACCATTTCTTTTCTCCTTTTTTTTTTCCCTGAGGTAGAAAATTCTGCTTTGTTGTACTTAAGCATAATTCTCTTTAATAAGATTACACTGAAAGAAAATTAAAAAAAAAAAAGATGCCTATATCAAAATAGGAGTTGAGGTCCATTGAAAGAGCAGTTGGGAGGAGGGCTCTGTTGTGTCACTGATAAAGCCCCAAAGTAGGTCCTGAGTCTTATGTTGATAAAATTAATTTGAAAAATGGCAGGAGTTATTAAGGGTAATGGCAGGATAATAGGTTTGGGTTGGTTGTTGTTGTTCTTTTTGTTAACCTAGAATACATGGTTGCCTTATTTAATAAAGATACGATAAAATAATGAATGATCTTCAAAGATATAAAGATGAATGAGGACTAGAACTACACACTAGGCAATAAAAAAATGCTTCGCAAATCTGAATCCTTTTTGTTCACTCTTTGAACTTCAATTATGATTCATTTAAATTTTCATATTAATTATGATATTATGGATAGATCATGAGAAGGAGGCTACAAAATAACTTATTTTCCTCTTCATCAATTATGGAGTGACTACTTTTAGAGTGATTTTCACTTACTATGAATTAAAACCAGCAACTTTTATTGCATATACAACTTTTGGGAAGTATAATTTTGAAATGATTGCTCAGCAAAAAAGGGCAAGAATAAAAGCATGTCCATTAATTATTTTAACAAGGCTAAATAAGTTGCTGTGCAGTTTTCACCATTAGCTGTTGATGCTATCATTAAATATAATGTCTGAAACAAAATCTGTGAATATAATAGCTAAGTTGTTGAATAATTGTTATTAATATTATCTTAAAAGAAGGACACACAGTGACCCTTCAGGGAGATTTTGTAAAGGTAAAACATTGGGATTAGCCATTTCCAGTCCTGGTCTATGTTTTCAGCAAACTCTGAGTCTCCCACCAGAATCAGTTTCTGTGGTTTTTTACTTCTACCTCTTTGGTCATTTCAGGTTTTGTTCTTTATGCAGTAATTCATTATAATAGTGCATTCAAAAGATGTATAATGACCTATGTGTATGAAAATGAGTGTGTCATTATCTTTATATTGATCTAGATGAGGTTTTGGCAGAATATTTGTAGCACTTGCAGATTGTTTCTTTGGAAAATTTGCATGGTTCTTGCCTTTTTCTAAGTATTTAAAACCTGTTTGCCTCTTTCCTGTAAATGTCCTCAGCTAATCTTTGCAGGCAAATTATCTTTTGTTCTCAACCCTCACTGGATTCTCATATGTGTTTCCATGTGTTAAGGGTTTTTACCCTTTATTTTGTTCTGTACATGAGACTGTTTTGTTTTATCAGATTATTTCCAGTTCATTTGGGCTACTGTTTTATCAAGTCTTCAATGATATAATAAATTATTCCAAATCCTTACTGTATTGGAGTTACATAGTGCTATTTAGCTTTGGTTTTTTTGTTTTTTGTTTTTCCTATAGATGACATACTCACTGGCTACTGTTCAGTCATTTTAACCCAAAAAAATTAATGGTTTGAGTTGCTTATCCTTAATAGATACACCTGGAAAAATGAAAAACAGGCTACAGTGTATATGAGGAGTTTGAATAGAACACTAGATCTGGAGAACCTGTTTGAGTGGTTGTTTGGATATTCTTGTTGATAATTAGGCATGAACTTAGTGGGGTGAAATTTAAACTCAGGAGAGTTTAAGGAGATGTCAGATCTACACAATGGGCAAGGAAAGGAGCAACATTCCCAAAAAGGGGGCAATATTCAGAGTTGGTGCCCCAGTTCATTCCTTCTGTTCATAATTGAATTAACACATGCTTTGTGAGCTCCCTGCCTGTGGCACAGCAGGTCCTTCTAAATCAGGAGGCTGTAACCAAATTTCTACCCAAATGTTTGCTTCAAGAGAATAAATATTGCCTTGAAGTACTTTCAGAACTTTGCTTATGTGCTATTTGTAAAAGTCTGGGTTTATGTCACCTTGTTAAAGTAAACATTAATTATAATTTATATGTTTCATGCAAATATTTATGAATTCTTCCCAGACTTTAATTTACTATGGATTTAGAAATTTGAGGTGATTGTAGCTGGATTAGTGAAGTCCTAAAGCTTGTTAACAGTAGTTTCATAAGATCATAATAAATGCTTTTGAATGATAATGTTTTTGTTTTTTAGCTCCAGGGTTTAAGCCACAATGTTATTTTCACTTTGGATTCTCTCTTGAAAGGGGACTTGAAAGGTGTTAAAGGGGTAAGTGTTGCAAACTAAATTTTTGTTTCATGTTCATCTATCTAGAGAGTATTTTCCTTTCAGTCATGAGTGTTTCTGTGTTTTTCTTTCATTCATGAGAGTGTTTCTTATGTTGGTATTTATTAATATTCTGTATTTAGTATAAAGAGTAAATTTGCTGTGACTTAGTGAAATCTTGAAAACTTCATTGTGAATTGCTGTGTTAGTGTGCCCAGGAAAGCAATACTTTACAAGATTAAACCCCAATTTTATTCCCAACTGCTGTCTGAAAATTTATGAAGAAAACAATATTTTTGTTGCTATTAATTACTGGATAACTACAAAGAAAAATGTTCTAAGACAATTTTCTATTTCCTAAGGACCTCAAAAAGCCTTTTGACAAAGCCTGGAAAGATTATGAGACCAAATTGTAAGTATTTGGCTCCCCCTTGGCTTTTTTTTTTTGTGGTGCTGGGATTTTTAAAATTATTATTAGTAATATTGACATTATTAGTATTGTTATTTTTAAGATATTATTTATTGTTTTCCCCAAGTAACACACAATCTAGAGAACAGAGATGAAGTAAGGGCAGTTTCATGGCTCAATCACATCTGGAGACTTAAAATATAGAGGATTTGGCAGAGGAGCTAATCTTCAAAATGTCTTCTTTGATATTTCTTAATTATTACTTTTTCCCTAAATAATGATAGATCACATTTTAGTGGAAAGAATTCTCTAAAATGTTTTCCAATTAAAATTTCAGTACAAAGATTGAAAAGGAGAAAAGAGAACATGCAAAACAGCACGGGATGATAAGAACTGAGATAACAGGAGCTGAGATAGCAGAGGAAATGGAGAAGGAGAGGAGGCTGTTTCAGCTACAGATGTGTGAAGTAAGAAACAAATTTCAGTTTTTAATTGCAACACCATAACTTATTATTAACTGACTTTGTGGGTCTTGCTTGAAGGTGGTGAAATCTTTGTCGCTTGGGGGTGGAGGGAGGAAATTATTTTCATATCACACAGTACAACAATATTAAAAAATAATTATTTTAGCAATTCTTTTACAAAACTTGGTTTTTTTTTTGTTTTATTCCTTTTCCTTGTTGTTAGATTATTGTGGGAAGGTTCTTGGGCTAAAATTACACTGTGGAAATATTTCTTATTTTATCAGGTTTATGGTTTTTGCAGTATTTTGATATCTTTCTTCCAATATGCTTTCTGAAGCCGTCTAAAATTTCTAATAAAGTGATAAATGCTACTTCCATAAAACTGATTTTTTATATTAATAGTTCTTTTTATTACATTTTAGTGGGGATTACTTTAAATTGCAGTACAGAATTGTACTTTCAGAATATTTCAGTAATGACTACAGTAGCATTAAAAAGGGAAATCTTCAGACAATTGTAAAGGATGAAACTTTTTTATTTGATTTGCTTAATGTTTTGGGAGTGTTTAAATTTTATGGAGTGCCCAGATAAACTGTTACCTGTTTTAAAGTTTAGCAGTGATGGACTGGTGTTTTATGGGTCAGCACCCAAGTTAAACAGATAATTTAATTCATTGAGCAAATGATGTTTTATTGTTTGAAAACTGTTGAAGCTTGTGTTCCATGTTTGTCAACGTGTTTTCCATTGTCTATACAGTATCTTATTAAGGTTAATGAAATCAAGACAAAAAAGGGTGTGGACCTTCTGCAGAACCTTATTAAATACTACCATGCACAATGCAAGTAAGTGCTGCAATGCTTTAAGCTTTAGGTACAATTTTCTTGTTTGCACAAGATTTTGTTTCCATTTGTTTGAAAGTATCAGGGCTTTGCCAGGTGTAAATGGGTTTGCTGCACCTCCTAATTAGTGGCTTCTCTTCATTTTCTTCTGTCTTCACTCAGAGTCAGGATTAAAAATATGAAGGAGATTAATTTCTCATGTTTGGACTTGGTGGTTTATTAAATCTTACCTAAAGTACAGAGAGTTCTGCAACACTAACTACCAGCTAAAAGTGAGCACAGTGGAGCTGAGCCTAGCTAGTTACAAGTTCTTTTAAAGCTGAACAGTCCAATAAAGAACTAACACCTATATTATTTATACTTTTGATCCAATAACCAAACTTCTGTGACCTCCAGTGCAGCACTAACTATCTAACCAAAAACTACTAGCTGAGAACATGAAGAAGGAAGAAGAAAGAGACAGCACCCAAAAAAACCTAAAAACCCAAAATTCAAAACCCTTCACCATGTGAAATTACATTCCTCTATTTTAACTACACACCCCAGGCTCTAACTCCATGACTCAAATTTGGAAGCCTTCCCCAGGACCTCATGTCAAAAGCAGTGTTCTCCAGGGGTCAGTGTCAGAAAGCACAGAAAGCTCAAAACTCCCAGAATGTGGGTTCCAAGAGCCTGGTGTCTGAATCTTCCCCTTCTGGGGCTGTAGACTTCCAGGAGAGTGTGAGAGTGAGTTTGTGGGCAGGGCAGTGATGGAGAAAGAGGCTAAAGGAAAACCTTGCATGTTGCACACAAAGATTGATTTTATTCTCTGATCTTGAATGCATTTCTGTAAATACCTTGTTTATTCTAATTATTAGTTTTTAGACTTTATGTAAATTTTAAAACCACTGTGAAAGCCAGCAATTTCTTTGGACATGGAAGAAGCTGGATATGTTTTATTGGTTTTGCTGTTTTTCTCCATAATTCCTGATAAATCAAAGGTATTTTTCATTCCAGTTTCTTCCAAGATGGCTTGAAAACAGCTGATAAACTTAAACAATATATTGAAAAGTTGGCTGCTGACTTATATAATGTAAGTTTACTTACACTTAGCTTTACATCTGAAAATGATTTTTTTTTAATATAAGTACATTTTAAATATAACTATAAGGATCTGTATTTCATTTGCATCTTATAAATGAAGTTTGTTACTTGAAACATAGCTAGATGAAGACATCTTGACTGTTAAACTACATATTTAGTTTTTAGAGCTATTAGTCAAAGTAGCTTTCATTCTACTACTAATTCAATCATACATTAAGATAAAACTACTTTTTAAGTGTGATTATTGGAATCAGCTTATGTTATTAACATTAATTTTAGTGCCATTTTCACTTTTAAAAAACAAACTGCTTAATGATAATACCAAGTTTTTAAAATTAATTAATCTGTGATGTTCATTGGAGAAAAGTAATATCATGGAATCAAAGATCACTTGCCACCCAAGTGTTTTTCCATTCTGTAATCAGAATTACAGTAATCCCTTTTGCTATTGTCATTTGTTGCTAAATTAAACTGCACTTTCATTCCTTAAGTAATCTGACAAATTTCTTGGAGTTATTTTAATATTTCAGAGGATAATTTAATTGTATTAGATATAGCAAGCCATTACAATAACAAACTACATGTCAAGTTGTACATTAATTTTAAATTGCTTTTCAAGCAGTAAATGCATAGAAGGTGAAGATATAAGAATGGACTGGTCCATGAAAATAAACTCAACTATTACAAAAAACACAAAATAATTGAGCTAGTTGTTCAGGACAGCTGAAATGGTATATTGAAATGCATAAAACATTAAAATTAAAGTTGCATCCATCAAACATATAATGGCAATCTCTTTCTATAGATAAAGCAGACACAAGATGAAGAAAAGAAACAGCTTACAGCTCTTCGAGATTTGATAAAATCTTCTCTGCAGCTTGATCAGAAGGAGGTAAATAATTTAGATATGTTATAATGTAAGTTTGTAGATTTTATATTCAGAAATTGGTTTAATGTTAAATTTGTGTAGTCATTGGCTTGAAAGAGTTGGATTTTGAACATTATGGCAAAACTAATATTTACAATGTTCAACTGCATATCAACAATGTTTTTACATGCATTTTCTGTTTCCATTTATGTATGAAAAGAAATTACTCTTTTTTTAAAATTTACTTTCTTAAAATGGGTCAGATAAATGCTTCATCTACCCCAGCATCCTGTCCTTGACAATAAGGAATGACTATTCAGGGGAAAAAATGAAGAGAAGTGTTGCACACTTCCATCTTGTGTTCTGCTCTCCTCCAGCCAGTTGTATTCAGGATTTTCCTACCCAGGTGATCCCAAGGCAGAATGAGAACCAGAGAATTGCCTTTACCTGTGGTTTTCACATTAGAGTTCAACTGCTAACTCACATTGACTTTGTGCTATTGTTCTCCCTTCCAAACTCCTTTTGCTAATAGTATATAGTAAGGAAGAAAATGTGTTTGCTATTCAGACAGCAGGGACTGAGACAGGTGGTTAAAATGTAAAATTCATCATCAAATGTACTGGTATCTGGTATCCTCTGCAAAAGTGGAGGGAAGCACATGTAATGTCCATTGCAGATGTTCTGGAATATTTCTTGGACTAGGAGATAGCATAATAACACACATCACAGCTTTTACCTGAGATAATACTGTGATTTTTCAAAATTGTAGTGCCTGAGAGAAATACTGACTATCCCATGGTGACAGTGGCTATTGGAAGGGTATTCAGGAGAAGTTTGCTTACCCTCTGTTCAGTTTTCTTCTAGATATATAGGACATTCATATTTGCCAGGTGTCTATTATTAAATATGAATTATAACTAAACATTAGACAAATGCCATTCTGCTGAATTTATGTGATCATCCAAATATATGTTCAACAGTATTGCTAATATCATATATAAAAACATGATTTACAACCAGGCCACTGAGTCAGCCAAGTTTCTTGTGCTGAGAGTAGAATGCTTCCCCAGAATACCCTCCCATTGGCTTGACTGGCTTGGAAGTCTTAGAACTTGTGCAGTTGCTTTTTGAAGAAGTGTAAACCATCAGCTTATGTTACAGCTGTGCCTTTCCCACCATGGCTGCATGTTGTGTAGAAAAATCTTTCCCCTTTGATTTGTTTTGAACTTTTAGATCTGCATACCCTGTTAAGTATCTGAGCATGTGTGAATTGATGATATGCTCACTAGATATCTTTTGATCTTTTTTCTTTTTTTTTAATTTTTCCATATAAAACCTTACATTGACTTGCTTTTTGGCCAGAGGAGGTGTGTAAGTTTAATCATTTGTAAAGCTATAGCCAACCTTATCATCCTGTTTCTGAATCTTCATGGTGAGCTCACAGTATCTTATTTTTCCCCTCTACATCACTTGGCATTTTTATATGCTGATCTTCACTTGTCATCTGTTGTCAAGCTACTCCCTGTGGCTGAGTTCCTGAGAAATTCTTCAGTCAGCGTTTCTTGAGTATCCTGAATAATTTAATAGCATCTAACAAAATTTGACAGTTTACTCTTCACCCTTTTCCATATTGTTTGTGTTAGACACAGTGAGTTCTGGCACATCTTTCTGTGAAACTCATTTGGCAGTTTCCTGTTTTTAACCTGTTCTCTTATCTGAGGACATTTCCTTTCATCCTGTGGCAATGTAATTCTTTCCCTTTCATAAGGAAATATAAGTGCCCATTGAAAGTCAGGTACACTGCATCAGTCATCATTTACTTACTGATTCTTCCAGGGAGCTCCAGGAAATTTTTGTACACAACCCCTCTGTTCAAAAGCTGCCCTGATTTTCCAATGTATGTAACAATAAATATACTCTTCCAAGTAGTTGTCATTAATGTCCTTTCTGTGGTGTGAAGCTAAAAAATTTTTACTTTCCTGGAATGCTTCTGAAACTTTTTAAAAATAGGACTCTAGTGACTGAGGCAAGTACTTTCATGGGCTGTCACATAGTTTTATAGATAGCCCATTGTGATTATGGCCACTGTGTGTATATATGTGGCTTGAAGCTAAGAAATTAACTAATGTGGAATCACATTTAATAAGGAATGATGGACGAGTCATTCCTTAGAGTGCTGTGACTGAATGTTTGCTTACATGTACTTACATGACATAATTGTACATCACATAGCAGACAAACCTTGGCCAGGAGGCTGCTCCTCTTCCTGCATCTCTAATCCCATCATTCTGAAGAACAACACAGCCTTACAACACACTCTGCATGATTTTAAAGCTTTCTTTCATGGCACAAATGCTGACAGGAGTACCACAGAGCACCTTTGAATAGATCCCAATTTACTGTAAAAGCTGCCATCTCTTTCTAGTGCTCAGTTTTCCCTTATCTCTTACCTTACAGTCTTTCCTCATTCTTGGTTTGGGATTTTTTTTCCCTTCCATCTGTATACAGGCATTACATTAGTCATCTCCCCATTATCTAAATCAATCTGAACATAATTCCTGCTCATTATCCATCAGGAATTGATTCCCAACATGCAGAGCAACAAGACTTGCTCTCCTCTCATGTGCCTTTTCTTTCACAAACTGATTATTTGGGAAGCAAAGAAAAACATCTTCTCCTCTCCTGGATGCTGCATGTGTTGTTGAGTTCATACTTCTTGACAAGTAGCCAGTTCTTGGAAATAAAGTAGGACAAATGGGTGGATGTTCTTCAGAAATGTATTGTGCATTCATGGCTGCATATGCTACAGTCCAGACAAGTCAAGTTTCAAAATTGTTCATAGATTATTATGAGGGAGAGTAACAGGTGAAATATAATGTTTGGATTTTTAGTTATCTATTTCCTGGATGTTTAGTAAAAATACTGTGTTTTAGTGGAAAGAAACCTTGTGGGTGAGCTGTGGGTGAGGGTCTGTAGTGATGCAGAGTCCCCAGGCAGGGGCACAGGGGGCTCTGCTGTATTGCAAACACCAGGCCTTTTCTAAGCAGTTCATCCCATTATCAGTTAGACAGTTTTAAATCATAACAAACATAATTCAACCAACCACATACACCACTATGTGAGCCACATGGTGGTTACATGGCTCCTTGTTCTACCCCTAATTCAGCTGAGTATCTTTCCCCTAGTATTTTTCTACTTAACTGAAGTAGCAGTCCTGAGCCATGATTTTACAAGGCCTTCCTTCTGTAAAATATAAAAGTAAAGTCAAATATAAAAGTGAAGTCAAATTTTGAAACTTGAATACATGTTGAAATAAAGTAACTTCACAGGTATCATCAAAATATACTGTGCAACTGTTCTCACTGTAATTATTTACAGTGTGGACAAATTCTAGGACTCTAGAAAAAGTCTCTGTGTGTTTATATATGTATCATATATGTATATGAAGTTATAAATATAAAAATGTTTGTTTTGAAGAGAATTGAATTTGTATCTTAGAAGAAAAAGGGGCAGTATTGTGATTCTCAGATATCCAAGCAAATCACAGGAGAGAGATAGAGAAATGCTGTAATGAAAGAATCTGCTTTTTTGATAAAATAACTGTGTGATCACACTGGTGTTCAAGTTTCTCTTTCAAAATCAACATGAGGACTTTCAGTCATGAGATTCTGCTACAGGACATGAGTCAGAGTGTAATGATGCTGGCAGAAATTGAGGAGCTTGATAGAACAATGTGTTATTTAGGTATTCAGTGTTTAATCCTGAAGGAGCATGTCAGCATTCATTACTCCTTGGTTAAGAGACAGCAAAGCCTGACATGGCCTGAGTTTTCACCAGTCAGCCTCCATCTCTGTGTACATCCAAATCTTCAAGTACATAAAGCTGGACTTTATTATTGTGGCAGATGGCCTGGTGGATTATGATTAAGTATACATTTTCCACTTATATTAGTGCATTATAATCTCATAGCTGGAAAATTGATGGATTAATGGAATTATTGAAGTACATGAAATGAATGAGATTTTCTCCAGTGGATTTGTCAAGAATCAAAAGTACTACCAAACATTGCTTTGGTAGGGAAACAGTTTGAAATAATAAAATTGAGGCCCTGGCTGTTGATAGTTAAAAGTTTATTTGACTGAGAGAAGGATATTGAAACTAGTGATTGCTGTCCAAATTGTAAATTGTGTGGCCACTGTGGTGCTGCCCTCATGTCAAGTTGGGGCAGATTCTGTTACCTTGTGCAAAAATTATCTCATTTTGGAAAACTATTATGGTTTATAGCTTTTGGAAAAAGTATTTTAATGAATACTAGTGTACTTTTGATGGTGTAAAGCATCTGATCTTGTATGTTGCAAAATGCTTGTATCCTAAAAAAGTTTAAATTTTAAAAGAAAACAGGTCTTTAATGCAGGCTTCTCTTCCTTATTTTTGTCTATTAATTATTGCTGCAAATGTAACAGCATTAAGTCAACTGTAGCTAATTTTGTAATAATTTTTGTGTCTGTTTTGTCAGTTTTTTTTTTTTTAGATTTTGACTTATTTCCCCAAATCTTCATCTCACATGCTACTTGCAACAAGAACTATATCTCATTATGTTCTTTCCTATGCTAATACCAGCAGGGCCCTAATTCCAGTAGGGATTTGAAATTTGCTTTTAACAAGTGAGCTGCAGATTGTGGTGGTGTGAGCACTGCTGGCAGCACCCAGCTCACAGGAGCCTTTGTGCGGCTTCCAGCCACAGCTGCCAGCTTTACCAAAACACTTCTCTACACTCTGGCCAACTTTTTACAAAATGAAAAACAGTTGTGAGCACCCTGGATAAACCAAGAGGGAACAATCTTCAGAATGTATTGGCTGTGGAAGTAAGAAACTCTGTCTTAGAGTGGACAGGTTATTGAAAAGGGAGTAATTGAGCTTCCCATTCTTGTTTTTGGGATTGATTTTTTTTTTTTAATGAGATGTTGTCAAATGTTTTACAGGTTATTGTTTTATTGTTTCACAGTTATATTTAAAAACAAATTGATGTGCCCTTAATTATAGCTTTTTGCATACACTTGGCAAAATTAAAAGTTCACTTTGGGCCTGATCTCTCTCAGTAGAAATTCAGAATTAGCTCCTGTGGTGGAGAATACAATATAACTATAATTTTAGGCAATTTAAATATTGACAAGATTAGAAGATACATTAAAATTTGATCCTGCAGTCATCTTAGTTGTTTTGTGAAGCCAATGTCCTATATGCCAGGTTGCCTGGAATTTTGTTATGATATTTTGTTACTGGATAAGACAAAACACCAATATGCCTTAAAATTCATTCTTGCCTTCTCTATTAGTGTCATTAGAAAGGGAAAACATGGCTTTAACAATGGGGTTATAAAATTTATGTTCAAGGAACATGTTTTTTAAATGAATAATAATTCTTGTTTTAAATTATTTGCTTTCTCTTTCCTCTATTGCTTTTGCCTTTCGTGATCGAAGTCTAGGAGAGTAAGTCAATGTTTTAATGAATTTGGGGGAATTTTTTTTTCTGATGTGCTTGTAACAAGTTAATCCATTTCACTTAATTGTTTCACTAGATCAGGTCAAAAGTTCTTTCAGCTGACTTCTTTCACTAAAACTCATGAATTGAACTTTTTTTTTAATTTGAAAAGTAAAGGGATTATTAGCATTTGTCTTTCTTTATATGTTCCTTTATATATGCATGCTATATTATTTTCTTTTTGACATTTTATCTTAGCCTTTTACTTTTTGCTTATAAGACTGTGCAGTATTAAATATCTGTATTGAAGAAGTCTTTGTTTTGAGATGCATATTTGCATCAAAGGCCTAATGTATTAATTAAATCTTGAACATGCATCTAGTTCAAGATCACGTGGTACAAAAGCAAGCTCTCCTGTGAATGTCAAACATGCAGTAGGAGTTCTCCTTTTTTAATCTTTATGAATTTGTGATGTTGTAGAGAAGAAAGAATAAAACAGACAAAGTTAGAAAAGTTTACTGTGCACATCAGGAGAATGTTAATGTTGTGTTTCCCTTTTTCAGGATTCACAGAGCAGGCAAGGAGGGTACAGTATGCATCAGCTTCAGGGGAATAAGGAATATGGCAGTGAGAAGAAAGGTTATCTTTTAAAGAAGAGTGATGGGTATGTTCTGGCAGCACATAATAATGAAATCTACTACTAGGTCCAAGCTCTAATTTTAATCAGTTTTCTACTGTGGTTACTTCAGGCATATTCTCCTGGTGCATGTACCACAAGGACTTGTGAGTTCCAAAGTTCAATCCTGAACATGGAACTGAGTTTAATATAGCAAGTGTAAAAAGCATGACAAGCATAAAAAATAGTCATAGTTAAAAGAAAGCTTTTGTCTTTATAATCTCTAAAAGGTGATTAAAATCTGTCACAAATCTCTTAAGTTTCTTTTGGTGAAGCATTCAGTAAAATTTTTTACTGCATCTGTTTGGTAAAGCTAATAGTCTCAAAATGATAATGATATTAACATGTTTTGAAGTCACACCTGTTTACTAAACTTGATATGATATTCTTATGTAGGTTAAGGAAGGTATGGCAAAGAAGGAAATGCACTGTTAAAAATGGAATTCTTACCATCTCACATGCAACGGTAAGTTATTTTTATACCTTTGTATGAAAATAATAAATAGCATTATCCTTTTCTGGTGATTCTGCTGCTAATTTGCTATTGCAAATTGGATGTTACTTCACCTTCTGACTGTGGAAGTTTTGTGAAACTGTAGCTTATGAAATTAATTTTTCAGTTCAATAAGAAAATGGCAAATGCATTGAACAGACTTCTCAATACTTCAGATGGATTTGCTTGTAAGGATTGTCATGGTGTATATGTGAACCACACAGTTTGGGAACTTGGGAAGTGCTTGATGTTAGGCTAGAGTCTGACAGATGAGTGAATGTGTTTAGTATTTTAGATGCTTTCAATTAAAAGTTTGAAATGCTGGGAAGTTTTGATCTCAGTGAGTTCTTGGAATCAGGCAGATCTCTGAAGGATTTTCCTAGGAATGATCAGTCAGAGGTTGCACCAAGGTGATGGTGGTGGAGGCAGTGCTGAAACTGCCTTGGGAGTGTAACATGAACCTGTTGAAAATGAGCACAGGAGTTGCTCTTGTTAAAGGAGATGGTCTCATTTCCTCACCTCTTTTCTCCCTTTCCCCAAATTCCACTGACAGCCCTCAATTTCTAAAGCTTGCTACCTGTATAAGCCCCAAATTCCTCAAAGATACATTTAATTAACATGTCTTAAGTGATTTACCTACACCACAGAATATTGGTATTGGCATTTATTCTGAGTTCTGGAACTCTGGATCTTCAGCTTTCCACTTTCTTTTTAAAGTTTTAGGACTTTATCTTTGATCTGTTTAAAATGGGAGGAAACTTGCAATATGAGCATGCTATAATGAAAAACTGCATTATTGTTTTGCCATTGTTGATGAAATGCAAATAAAAAATACTGATATTAGCATATGGTAAATTTAAGGGTTTTTTCTTTTCATCCCTTTCAGATAAAGTGAGGATTTAAATTTTATTTAGATTTAGCAATATGTCTGTTTTGAGAAACCAAATCAGACCAAGTGATGCTGGTCTCCAGCTTTTTGAGGGTGGATATGTGTGTATGTCCAAGCTCTAAGTAATATCATACGTGCCCACTCCCCAGAAAGAGAAAATAATCCTAAATCAATACATTTTTAAAATAAAATAATTTTTCTTTTTAGTCCAACAGGCAACCAGCTAAACTGAATTTATTGACCTGCCAGGTGAAGCCAAATGCTGAAGATAAGAAGTCCTTTGATCTAATATCACGTATGTAGCAACTTCAGTCCCATCTTGTATTGTGTGGGATTTCTGAAAATGTCATTGCAAGGTGCTTTGAGTAGAACACAGGGCTGGAGCTCAAAGTTCAGGTCTGTATCACACACACATAATGTGCCTCATGAGTGTTCAGAGCCTCTAGTTCTGATGATGAGCAAATGGATGTAGAGCCTTTATCTGTGTAGATGTGACATAAATACTGTTTGTTTGTGACAAGCCATGAAATGCAGTATATGTGCTGCTCCCTAAGTTCAGAGTGATGTTCAACAGCTTACTGGAACATGCATTAGCTGAACCCACCAGGAAAGGGGAAAGACCTTTGGCTTTCTCCTGCTTTTCACTCATTGTTCTCCTTTTTGAGTTCTATTTGAAGGAATGAAGACAAAGAGACCAAATTTCTTTCTCTCTTATCCTACATTAAAAATATATTTCTCTTTGTCTGAAAATTGATAGTGCCTTGTCTTCTCAGCATTAAAGCTCCTGTGGTTCCCCTTCTTCCCACTGTGGTCTTGTACAGCAGGTATTTGTATCCAGGTTTTAAAATCTCCTTTGATGATTCAACATAGTGTTTTCAGACTTGACAAATCAACAAACTGTTTCAACATTCTATTCTGAAAAGAACAGTCTAGGAAACCTCTGATTGTGGGAGGTAAAGCCACTTTGTGTCTTCATCTCTTGGTTAGTAAAAGAATTTTCTTGGCTCAACTAGAGGGAAAAACTATATAAAAGGAACAAATTAATTTTGCTTTCTTCTCCTAATTATGTTTCAGTTTTGACTTCTGAAAGGGTAAAATTTTATCCATGTGTTTATTTTTCTTTAGTATTTCAAAACCTAAGACTTTTAAAATACATACCATTGGTGTGAATCAAAATTTAGCGTTTCATCTTCCTTTTTTCATTTTTTTAATGTTATCCATAGCTATGAATAAACAATTAATGATGCCTTTTAAGAGAAATTTCTCTTGAAATTTCTCTTTAGCTGCCAAGTAGGTTTTAGCACCAAATATGTAAACACATTAACTTTGTGTGCCAAATGAAAAGATGCATTTCTTTGTTTCAGATAACAGAACATACCACTTTCAAGCAGAAGATGAACAGGAATACGTAGCGTAAGAATATTTACATTTTTTCAAGTTTATTTTGCCAATAGAGATGTATAAAATCACACATAACAGTGGAAATAATTTTCTCAGCTATTGCATAAGTAGTGCCTACTGTCTCTTTTTTGCTGTTTTGAATCTGTAAATGTAAACTATTTTGTGACACACTACAGAGCTCTTTTAAAACCTAGTAATGTTAATTCAAAAACTAAACCAATCCCAACTAACCAAAACCCCATTTAGATTGTGTATCCTGTCAGTGCCTGGTTTGTGGAGAGTGCTTGGGATGGTACTATAGATCAGATTATTAAGATTCAAGTGAAATACTTTTAAATTCTTCTCAAATCTTCTCTGTCAACCCTGTTCTGCAGTTACTTCTTTTCCTCTTGATCTTGCATTTTCCTTGATATTAAATGTAATAAATAGATAAGAGATCTCCATATGACACTTAGAAAATATCTACAGGCAGTGCATTTTTTCTTCTGTAGGCCTAGAAATAAATAGCAAAGCACATCTCTGAGATTTGTGTACTTCAGAATCCAGGAACTTGTTTCATTAATGCTTGTTTCCAATTAGATTATTTCCTTTTAAACAATATTCTTCCTGCTGCATCACAATTATTTCCTGAGAACCATGTACCACTGTTTTTTTCCTCCTGTGCCACCAGATTGTGTTGTGCATGTTGTCTAATGCTCAACACCTAGAAGTTCAAAGAATAAAGTTACTACTGAAGAGGACAGCAAAGGCTACCTCATTCTTTCCTTAAATATCCACATTCTAGTGAAAGACTGTTATTCCATGTGTATTTTAAAGGCACAGGGGATGTTTCACTTGTTTGGTTGTGTTAGGTGTCAGTGGCATTGATAGCTCAACCTTGGGAGTCATGGGTGAAATAAAAGGGCTGGAAAATTCTTTGTTGTGCAGCTATTTCCCTCTGGGCTTCCACAGCTTTATGTTGGCTCTTACAGCCCAAAGCTAGTCATGATTACTGCATTCATCCTGAAACTCAATTATTCCAGTAATTTTCTTAGTCAAGAGGAAAATACTGTTATTTCTTATGAGTCATAAGTTTTTGGTACTCTGCCATTAATCAATTTTTACTGTATTAGTTGGTTTAACAGGTGAAGTGATTTGTTTGGGTTTTTTTTTTCTTAACACATGAGCAAGATAGGGGAAGAATAAATTAGCAGTATCCTTGTGAGAAGCAGATAATAAATTTAGTTTAGCAGGCTGTCTCTTGGACTGGTTTGAAATTCCAGGTTTTATTTCCTATTAGAAGCACTGAAATTTTGTCTATCACTCTAAAGTCAAGTGGTTGATAAAATTACTTGTGGTGGAATACAGAATCCTAGAATATCTCACGTGGAAGGAACCCTTAAGGATCACTGAGTCCAACTCCCTGCTCCTCCCTCGACTGCCCTACAACTAAAATGTGACTGAGGGTATTGTCCAGATGCTCCTTTAACACTCACAGGGCTGATATCCTGGCATTTCCCTGGGGAGCCTGTCCAGTGGCCAGCCACCCTCTCAGTGAAGCACCTTTTCCTGGTGTTCCATCTGAACTTCCCCTGATGCAACTTTATTCCATTTCCTCCTGTCCTGTCTCTGGTCAGGAATTCAGCTCCTCCCCTTCTGCTGCCCCCCTTTGAGGAACCAGAATTAATGTAATTGTGCTGGTGAGAAACTGCAGTACAACCAAACATTCTGTTTTTCTTGTGCAGCCCTGAAAAAGATTTATTATCTAAGGTGTCATGGGAACAGCACCCCTTCCAACATTAGTGATTTAAGGGTGTTCTGCAGGAATTACTTCATATAACTCCTCAGTCAGAGTTCTCATCCTCTTTCAATTTCCTCCTGACTGGTATAGGTGTGCCTCTCTCTTGATCCTTTCCTGTTGTTTTTTTTGTCCACACAGTTTTAGTGATGCCTCAATTCTGTCCTTTTTACTTTGTGAACCAATTGAAAATGTGTAAATAGCTTTTCAAATCACCTTCCTTACAGACTCACATCTAAATAGAGAAAAAAGCAAGATGTATTTCTTTTTATTCTAGTTTAACTGGTCTTGCCTACATTTTCCTAGTAAACATTTTACATTGCTTCCATAAGTAGCTCCTCAAACTAAATAATAATAATAATAGTAATTTTTACAAGGAGATTTTTAAAAAAACATGCATACAAAGCACTGAAGCCTACTTCCTATTGCAGGTTTATTACTGCTTCCCCTCAAACATTTCCTTCAGGCCAGTGCCTTTCTTGATTTTTATCCAGGCAGCTGTTTGTTGGCCTTTCATTACTGTTGATAGTCCTTAAGTTCTCAATGAATTATTTGTTATTCTAGTAGATAAAGTACAGTTAGGGGGAAGTGGGGAGTGGGTGGTGTGTTCTGTATGTACATATAAATACATATTTATGTGTAGATTATAGGAAAAGTACTGATTTATTTTTTTTAACAAATACAATAATGGTTGCTTTCTGGGTTTTTTTAATAATTGTGGATAGGGCAAAACATATTCTGGTGATGAGCTTTGGGCTCTTTTCTACTGTTTTTGAAGGTCAAGAGCATTTCAATACATGCAGGAAATGCCTGGATTATAAACAAAGCTAGATTTAGAAAGTTTTCTTTATGAAGAAGTAGACATCTAACTTTAGTCTAGTTTTAACAGCAGCCTTCAGACATTTTTCACCTTGGAAAGACTGAGTTTGAAGGCATTGATACTATCTGATGCTCCTTCTATTAAAAAAAAAAAATCAATATTTGAAAAATATTATGCTATTCTTGTTCTGATTATTCATTTACCTGCAAACAACAGTGTTGCAATAGTGATTGTCAGAAGAAACAGTAACATTTTTACTACAAAATGAGAAAAAAACAACAAAGCCAAACTATTAGACTGGGTTTGGTTTTTTTGGGGGGGCGGGGAGGGGGAGTTTTTTTACTGACTTGAAAATACTGAAGCAAAATAAGAAATGTGAATAAAGCCTGGTCCATGCAAGATTAACAAACTCATTCTATTTCCTGAGGGGACCTAGGATGCCAGATTTTTGTTTAGCCTTCAAAACTGTGAATGTCCAGAATACAAATTGCCTTAAAGGATGACAAGAAATTGTTGATATTCAGAAAAACAAGTTTGACAGATAATTGGACTACCTATTTATTGTGTTATGTAGAATAGTATCATAGACTAGTTTAGGTTTGAAAAGCCCTTTAATATAATTGAGTTCAACTATTAATCAAACATTGCCAAGCACAGAACTAAGCCATGTCCCCAGGTACCCCATCCACACATCTTTTAAAACTCTCCAGAGATGGTGGCCCAACCACTTCCCTGGGGACCCTTTTCCAGTACTTAAAAACCCATTTTGTGAAGAATTTTTTTCCTACTATCCAATCTAAATGTTTGCTGGGACAACTTGAGGTCATTTCCTTTTGTCCTAAAACAGGAAGACAAAGCAATTCTGTAAGACTTTGTTAATTTTTAAATTATTTGAAAGAACACTACAAAGTATTACCAGAAGATTTTTGGCTATTCATTTGGCACTGGCAGTATTGTGAAATTAACTAAATACTTATTCTTTTTTTAATAAAGGAAGAACAAAAAAGACTAATACAGATAAGAAAAAGAGAAGAGCGGTTAAAATGAGTTCTATAAACTATTAACATTTAATTAACATTCCATATTTACTGACTTGAATTGTTTATAAATGTTTATTTTTGAGTGTGCAGCCTGCCAGGAAGGCCTGGTGGCAGACAGGGCACTTGTTGATTAGCAGCACCAGTCACTCAGAGCCTGTCTGTGCTTGTGCTTGTCAGGGCAGAGCTGCCACTGTGGTGCCTCTTGCTCTCACTCAGTGCCCCAGTGACACTCCTGGCCAGGGGCTTCCTTCCCCCTGAGCAAACACAACCAAAATAATGATTGCTCTGACACTCTAGATACTCAGAATAAGGAATTCTGTATCAAACTAACAGCTGGCTCAGTTGTGTTGTGTTTGTTTTAATTGCATCTAATAATTTTTTTAATTGTTACGGCTTAGTTGATTTTTATTCAAATTCTGCCTTTTTAACAAACTAATCAAATTGTAACTCTAAAAGAAATTATCAACAAATGTCAGAATAAATGGTGTTTTTCTGAGTTTAATTATTATTTTATTCTGTGTATTTAACCAGACATTGCTTAATATTAGAAACAAGATGTCATTGCCTCTTGTTTTAACACTGCCTCAATGTTTTGAATAACATTGAATTTCATCATTAAAATTGCAGAAGAATGCCCTCTAGTGTGGGTTCTTCCCATGCATTGTTTTCAGCATCTAAACCTCGGAGCAAATTTGTGCTCAAAACCTTCAATTTCTCTTTTACCTTTAAAGTAAATTTTTCAAACATTTTAAAGAATTTTAAGCAGTAGTTCCAGTTCCTAGATTATTTTCTGTACATAAAAATTTTAAAATACATATATGCATGAAATATATAATATGGAATGCCCATATATTAGTTCAAGCTATGAATCTGTGTTCTAAGATTACACACATAAATTTCCCTCTGAAGTCCTTTAAAGCTAATCTTTTAATTGTTATTTTGGTTATAAATTATGAATTTAAATCTAAAGTTCTCTTAGTTTGTTTAGATGACAATAACCATTTCTGCATATTTCAGAAGAATGATGATTGCAGACAATCTGAATATTGTAAATATTGAAATGCATTGAGAACACTGCCAATTTAAAATATTTCTGCATTTAAAATATTTGCAGTAGATCTAAAGTCATCTAAAGTCATTTTACCCCTGGGGATTTCTTTTTAACGTGCTCTTTTTTCTAAATTGGCAGCATTGCATCTGCAATGTGCTTGGTCCCTTTTCCCTCTTTGCTTCCATATGGAGCACAGCAGCTGCTGAGAAAGGGTTTTGTTTGGTTTTAATTAAAGCATTATGTGTAAACAACAACTTGCAGAGTGATTGGGAGGGGAGGAAACAGTGCCTGAGATATCATTAAAGAGTCTTGATTGAGACTGATGCTCCTAAAATTTTATGTTGGCTATTGTTATCTTTACTCTCCTGTCATCTTTAGCCCCTTGGTTGCCATGGCAGTTATCATTAATTTGGTCTATACAGTCTGATTAGTGCACAGAGATCTGCATTTTAAAGGCAACTAGACATCAACACATTGACCAGGGTGCTTGCTGTTTCCTCTGTGAAGAGAAAGATGCACACTGGAGAAAGTAGGGGTTATAATTTTCTCCAGGAAGGAGACTTTAGGAAGATTTTGGGCACCTTTTAAAGCAGTTAAATTTACAGGAGCTTAATTGCCCCATTTCTCTTGCACAACTTCTGCTTATTTGAGGAAGCTGAGAACTTGACTTTAAAATTGTTCACCAAAGGGATGTTAGAATTAAGACTATTTATCTCTTCTCATTCTTACTTATCTATTCTCAAGTCTTTCCTTTTTTGCTCTGATTTTTCCCCTCCTCAGTCTGTCCCTCAATACAATCCTTCCCTGTAGTCCCATTAATATTTTGTTCCTGGCAAGATTTCTATAGTTTATAGATTAACATGTATATGCAAATGCAGATCTTCATTCAGGTCTTTATCTTGTGCTAGATGGATATCAGTATTGACTAACAGCAAAGAAGAAGCATTAAATATGGCATTCCGTGGAGAGCAGAGCACAGGTGAAAACAGTTTAGAGGATCTGACAAAAGCCATTATTGATGACATACAGAGATTACCCGGAAATGAAGTCTGTTGTGATTGTGGCTCACCAGGTATCTCCATTTGTTCATGTCATCAGCTGCTTGTTGGGAGCAAAGTAATTTCTTTAAAGAAGTGTTTGTAGAGTGCAAACTAATTTTCTAAGTGATGTTTCTCAGTCTTCAACCTGTTTTTAAAAGAACAAATATGACTTTCCTACTTTAGTTCCGTTTAATTCACTAAAATATTTTTGTGTGTTGTCTGTGCTTACTTCCAGCAGTTCAAGCCCCTCTGGAGTTTGAACTGTTCTTGTTGCACTGTGTCTAGATGCTTGTTGCACTTGAATGGAAGTTGCTTGGCATCACTGATCCTGTGCATGCTACTAAGTAGAAGTGAGTAATATTGAGACAATGATTGTGGAACAATTGACCTGGCCAGGATCTTGCTCTGAGGCTTTATCTTGGCACAAGACTACTGGAATTGCAACATCAGAAGTTTTCAGAGGTGGAATAAGTAATCTTGTGCAAAGAATGATACCCAGAGTTGAAATCCTATCAGATAATACCTTCAGAAGTACAGAGTTACAGGTCAGTTATGTGTCACTTAGAGCTTGAGAAGGGGCAGCTGGTCACAGTACAACTGAGCTGCTGTGGGACTGGCACCTGTTGCAGCTTTCTCATCAAAGGGACACTTCAAGAAGGTGATGCTCATTTGGAACTGAGTAATGTGTATCTTGCAGATGCTTGCTGATGCAGAACTGATCCAAAATTGAAATAGCTAGATAAAAATTACAGACTGGGATATAATTATGTCAAATCCTGGAATTGGTTCATTCAATTATTTCATTATGTAAAGCTATAGAAACTTCAGATTGCAGTTCTGATTCATCTTTTAATTTGTAGTAAAGTTTTAAGCTTCACCTCTGTACTCCAGCTTGCTGCTTTAAAACTCTTGGCTTAATGCTTCAGCAGTTACTATTTAAGGTCAAGGAAGAGATTAATTTGTGCACAGAATGTGTCTGGAGCTTTTTCTTTTCCTAAAAACTGGTCATGCTTCTTATGTAGCATTCGTAGTATAAAATCTATTCTAATCTTACATGCAGATCTCCTCCATGACAGCATTTTTAAAGCTTGTTTTTTTTTTTCCTGGACTAGCCAGCATTCCTCAAATTTTCTTCAACATGCTGCTGTTTTACACACTGGAAAGCTCTATGATTAATCTTTTATGAAGAACTATTTAAAGTTTAAGAAATAAATTTTAAAACTTCTGAGGTTGTCAAATTTAGGAGATCTGCTACTTTTAAAAACAGGAAGCAATTTGTACAGAAAGCAAATACCAAATGTATTGAAATACATTCATTCAGTGTGAATGAATAAGTCTAAATTCAGTGCCTTTGGGACTCTTCCTAAATCTGAAAACCTACATTCCATTGGTAGCAATTTATGGTTAAATTTGCACTAGAGTTTGGAGAAAAGTATGGAATATTCTTCATTTATTTTTGTTCTTTGAAACATTAAATAAGGAATCATTTCAGAATACATCTCTTACCACCACTGCAAACATTTTTTTGGACTTTGATTAAATACTTTGTTTTTCAATGTGCAGATCCAACATGGCTATCAACTAATTTGGGCATTTTAACCTGCATTGAGTGTTCTGGAATACACAGGGAAATGGGTGTCCATATTTCTCGAATCCAGTCTTTGGAATTAGACAAATTAGGAACGTCTGAACTCTTGGTAAGTTTCTTTAATTTATATTTGAGTTTTTTAGTCCAATGTTAACATATATGTAGGAAGGAACAAAATGTATAATTTACTGCTTATCTCTTTCAAGGAATGTGTTTTTGCAGAATTTGTCCTTCATATTTCTGTAGATATTTTACAGATGGATGGTTATATATTATTTTATATTATTGATGCTTTTCACTACTCATTTCATATCCTGAGATGTTGCAGAATGAGTATTGACATCCATTGTAATTAGTGCCATCAGGATTTTGGCACTCAATAGCTGATCTTGACCCAAAATCAGTCTAAAAGCTCATGTGATTAAAAACATGAAGCTAATTTGACTTGGCAAGGGAGAATGACTGTTGCCAATTCTGAAAGAAAAATATTGGTAGAATCTTAATTTGGTGGATGAAATCATGTAATATTGAAGTTATGAAAGGAATCTGATGTGATACTATAAAACAAGAAACAAAAACAAAGGAAGAATAAAAACAAGTCAAAAAGAAACAGTTGCAGTAGTTTTATCTCACTAGCTGTGTTTGGCCTGAAGGAAGACACTTGTTACAGAAATTTGGAATAGAAAAATTGAGAGAAGATGTAAGGCAGATCTGCATTTGGCTGTAGGTTCAACATTACCACTTTCTCTCTTCATGATATACTGAGGGTTTTTTGCAAAGTTACTATTAATCTAAATCAGATTTTACTGAGCAGGATCTTCAGTAGGCCTGAGCTTCTTTCCCAAAGCAGTTCCTGATCAGTGTTCTATCACCATTTCAGTGTTCATGCTGCTGGCTCCTCATTCTGGTTTTGTGTTGGAGGCAGATTGTGTTGAAATGCAAATAATTCTGTGACTGTGAAGTCTATTGTACAAGTTCTGGCATAATAGAAGCATTTTCTTTCTTTCTGATTGTTCTCTGTCTGCATGTAATCATTTGGCTTTAATTTTTCAGTCATGTGTTTTCTGTCTTTTATTAATAGTGTGGAATGCACATTAATAGTCCTATTGTTAGGTTGCTGTTAGACCCCAAAAGTCCTCACCTTCATTTCTTGTTTTTCATATCACAGCTGGCCAAGAATGTAGGAAATACTAGTTTTAATGATATTATGGAAGGGAATTTACCTAGTCCTTCACCTAAACCCAGTCCATCAAGTGATATGTAAGTACTGAATCTTTAAACTCTCTAAGTTTACTGTGGAATATATCTGTGATGTAAAGTGTCTTAAACAGTAACCAAGCCAGGAGAAGGCATGAATGACAGAAGAATGGAGGTTTTTATTCCCACTGTGGAGCTTCTTAAAAGTTCACATTTTAGTTATCTCAGCTTCCCTGTGTGGAAAATTCTTAGTTTGGGTTTCAAAGTTTTGACTCTTGAATGGTTTTGAGTTTTGTAGTAAACCCTCAGATGACAAACACAGTGGACTAAATGTCACTAGCTTTGCTTTTTCTTTGTTCTGAGTTCCCCACATTCAGTGTTCTTTTTGTATATAACAAGAAGACAGGATAAAATTGGCAATGTCCATATTTGGTGCTTGTTTGCAAGAAAGACATGCAGTGTAACAGTAAATAACACACTTTTTATCAGATAGTTGGTTTTTTTTTTCCTTCCCTTCTTAACTTCCAAGATAGACAAGGTGATTTTAAATTATAATCACTGACCCATTTTTCTAAAAATTTCTAAGGCAAGCTCTATTTTCTCACCCCACAGGACTGCACGTAAAGAATTTATCACTGCTAAATATGTAGATCATAAGTTCTCTAGGAAGACTTGTGCATCTGCAGCAGCTAAACTGAGTGAATTACTTGAGGCTGTCAAATCCAGGGATTTACTTGCACTAATTCAAGTCTATGCAGAGGGGGTAGAGCTAATGGAGCCACTGCTGGAGCCTGGACAGGTAAGCTTATCAGGTAAACAATTACTATTTTAAATCATGTGTGTTTGTATAATGCCCAGGATCCAGGGCTGCTACTTTAGATGATAAAATAAAAAAAAAAATAAAGGATGAAAATGATGGGGTTTTTCTTTCTTTCCTTAATGTTGCATCCTTGTGAGAAGGGAAAAAAACACTTTATCTTTTGTCATCAATTGGTCTAAAGGAGTGTGAAATGCAATAGTGATATCATACACTGTTTTGGTGCCACCATAGTGTGTTGAAAAGCACCTGTTCTGCTGTGTCTCTCTTTTAGAAAGGTCACAAAGAACAGGCTTAGCCCAGGGTCACCTGTAACACATACAGTATCATAGTGGCTGAAGGAACACATGATTGACTGTCTGCAAGTCTCTGTTTACTGTAGACAAGGAAAGAATAAATCTGATGCCTTCACAGCTTCTGATGAGACATTTCCAGAAGTGCAGTTTCTTTCAACCTGGAAGATTCTTTTGTGTGTGTCAAGTTCTGAGTACTTGATCTTCCGTCTGAAATCACCAACAGCTTTTTGGAAAAATCAGTCCAGGTTGATTTCAATTATCCATGGACAAATGTTAATCATCAGCAAAGTAACCTGTTTTTACAATAGATAATTGATGCTCAGCAATGTTTTCTCCCAGCCTGAAGACATGTCAGAGAATGTTTTCAACAAGTTGTGTGGAAATAGCTAAGTTGGCAAAGGACACAGTGCCTGTCAGTGTTCAGTGAAAGGGAGAAGTTCAGTGTAGTCTCAGCACTTGAGCTATCACAGAGTGCTTATCATGGAAACACATTAAAATTCTCTGACTGCAAGGTCAGTTTTCTGTATTTGTCATCCACAGAATTAGCTCCTCACTCTTCCCAGCTCTTACAGGCAGTGATATCTAGAAAGGTTTGAGCACCAATTGAAAGGTAGCATGCAGTTAGGACATTTATAGCAGCACTCTCCTCTGTGAATTCTCTGATGTTTAATAAAATAATATTTTTAATTAGGACTTTAATTCAAAGTATATATAGTGTAATATGGTTTTTAATTGTTCTTTATGATCATTAGGAGTTAATGAAATCTAAATTTAGATTAATTTTTCCTGTAATTTTTAAATGGAATTGGAACAGCATTTCTGTTTCTATTCCAATGCATTAATGCATATGGTATGTATAGAAAATAGAGCATGATTCAATCCAAGTTCAGCAAGGAGAAACCCTTATTTGGGGGAATGCCCCATGCACCAACTTTATGCTGGGAGCCACCCAGCTCTGCCTAAAGAGACCTGGGGGTCCTGGTGGGCACCAAGGTGAACATGGGCCAGCAGGGTGCCCCTGTGGCAGAGGTGACAGTGGCACTCCAGGCACTGCCAGCAGTGAAGGACAGTGATCCTTCCCTCCACTCAGCCCTGGTGAGGCCACAGCTGCACTGCTGTGCCAGATCTGGGCTCCCCACAAGGAGTGGCTTGGCCATGCTGGAGAGAATGCAGTGAAGGGCCACAAACATGTCTGAGAGTCTGGAGCACCTGGAAAGGCTCAGAGATCTGGGACTGTCCAGCTGGGAGGAGGCTCAGGGGCATCTCATTATTGCATGGAAATGCCTGCAGGGAGGGTGGAAAGAAGACAGAGCCCAGTGGTGGGAGGCAATGGCACAGACTGGAGCACAGGGGGTGCTCTCTGAACATCAGGAAACCTTTCTGTGTTGTGAGAATGACCAAACACTGGCACAGGTTGCCCAGGGATATGGAGTGTCTGACATTGTAGATATTCCAAAGCCATCTGGGCAGCTGCTCCTCAGTGGCCCTGCTTGGGCAGGGAGGTTGGTCCACATGACCTTCACAGGTCCCTTCCAACTTCAACTGTTCTGCAGATCTCCAAGAGTTTTAATGTATGTGGAACTGTGATTTTTGTCATGCTGTTTTAGTAGGAAATTAGGTTGTCACTTGGTGCTCATCAGGCAGTTGAAAAGCAACAAGTACTGCAAACTTACTGAGTATTCTTTGATGGGATCCTTTTCATTTACTAGTAGCTAAAATGGTTAAAGTCTCCTCAGGGTTGTTCCATCTAGCTGGGAAAGGTGACAATTTGCTTTAGCAAAGTTGAGGTCTTGGGAAGTGTAATGCCATTTCCTTTGAAGCACCTGGTGTCTTTTAGAGATAAAAAAGACAATAATAATTTTGATCATTATTTCCTAATGTTTTTCTTTTGAAAGTCTTGTAGAGTGTGAATGAGATGTATCACATAGATCTGATATACAAGTTTTTCAGAAATAAGACAAAAATCTAACTTTATTTACATGTGTTTAGGAGCCAGGTGAAACAGCACTTCATTTAGCAGTCCGGACTGCTGACCAAACCTCTCTCCATCTGGTTGACTTCCTTGTACAAAACTGGTATGGACTGCTAACTTTTCATTAAATTGTACATGACAGTTGTGGATGTTCAGAGTTATCCTGGCAGTGCCTTGGACAGTGTATGCTCATCACTTATAATCTTTCTCCTTAGATATGTTTCAAAAGAGAATATTTTAGTACCTATAAGTTGACCTTTGTGCTCCTGATCAGTAGAGAGGGAGAAAGATGTGTGGATTAAAAGCATTGAAAGAAGCTACATAAAAATAGGATGAAAAGAAAAACTCTGTAGTGCAGGAGAGAGCACTGATTTAGAGCACATGACAATATGAAGCCATGCAAACAAAAAGCTCAGGTATAGGAGGGATGGTAGGTATATGTACCAAATACAGGACACATGCAAAGTAGAAAACAAGGATCTTTCTCAGAAAATTATGAACAGGTGCTAGATTGACTTTGAAAGAGGTGTTCCAATAGTTAATAAACTGTATTAAAGCTATTGAGAGCATAAACAATTAGTAATTTTATGCATCTAGTTTATTGACTGAGTTGTTCTTTGTTGTCAAGGGATGTGTTCATAGAAGCAAAAAGATTTAATGAAAAGTGTGAGTGCTGATTATAGGAGAGTGTTATTAAAGTAACAAATGAAAAATAAGATGCCAATATTTTCAAGCTGTTTGAGATGATAATTTGAAAAATGTTTTAGAAGCCCAAATTATTATTTTGAGCATTATTAAAGGATTTTTTAATTTTTTTTATTTTGGATGATTGTTTAGAATTATTTTGTTTAGTTGTGAAGCTTCATAGTTTCTTCAGACAGGTGTAACCTCATGTGTGTTTCTGTCTGTTGTGTGTGTTTTTGTGGCAGCCTCAAGTTTAGGAGCATCTTTGCCATCCTGAGGGCTCTTACTGTCCAATATGGGTAACACTGGGAAAAGCTGTTATCTCCTGAGCTTTGCTTTTCTGGTTTATGAAAATATTTTATTGTTCCCAAAATGTCAGTAACAGTTTTTGAGAAACCTGGGTTCAGAAGTTGAAAACTGAAGGAAGCACAGTTTTTAAAAAGCCCTGTGAGCCCCTTCACACATCTGGTTTTTCTCTAATTTTGATGTGTTGTCCTTACATTCCCTCTTACTTCTCTTTTGTTCATTCCCACATCTGCCCTCATCATAGTTCCTTGACTGCATGGGATTTATTAACCTATTTTAACTGTATCAGAATTATTTTTCAGATATTGGGCTAATTTAGCATATTTGGAAAAAGAATTACAGTGAAGTGGCAAGTGGAAAACAACTGGCATGACCTTAGGTCTAGGTTTGAGTCTCTGAGTTTCACTTCTTTAGTTTTTTGAAACCTGTAGCTTTTCAGTCCTTTTCAATCACAGCTCAGGTATTTCCAGTGTCCAGGAACAATTCTTAATAGTCTTTGAAAGTAATGTTTAGTTTAATTTTTTTTGTCCTCCCTCATATTTGTTCAGTCAAGTTTTTTTAGGGATGCTAGATCTGAAAGGAATAGCACAACTATTATACTTTTCTTGATTTTTTTTTTTTTTTTTTTTTTAGTGGAAACCTGGACAAACAAACAGCATTGGGTAATACAGTTCTACACTACTGCAGTATATATAATAAGCCAGAGTGTTTGAAATTGCTTTTGAGGGGGAAGCCAACTATTGATGTAGGTAAGTTCATTATTTAAAACCAAGAAATACAGATTTCCTAAAATTTCTTTCCATTATTTTAGCCACTTTGTTTATTTCTCTGTGGTAAGTAAACTTCTAAACTAAAACTATAGTAGTAAGGTGAAGACCTTGACAACAACAACAAGAAGCCTAAAGAAAACAATTAAAAAATGGAAGAAGATAATAGTGACAAAAATTCCTGATATGAAATACTAATGGCAACCCCTAAGCAGAGTTCAGAGTTTTCTTTCTGACCCATTTTAAACTGCCTGGATTTTAGGTTTGTTTATTCTAGAACTTTTATATTACAATGCTTCAAATGTTTAATTCCACTCTGGTATGTAGGCTGCATGTACACAGCACTTAATTCTTCTCTTGATATCAATAGCAGCTGGTGCTGTGGTTTCATCCAGCATGGCACTGATTAGGGAAGGGAGAACATTTAGAGAACAAGAGATTATCCAAACTGTGAGCAAACAGAGATTCTATTTCAATTGTAGTTTTGCTATGCCATTATGACAAATGAACTGATACAGGTACAGCAAGTGTTGCACCTATCTCACACATGAGGTGCCAAGAGAAGCTGAAAGGCAGCTGAGAAAGCTGATCCCATTTTTCATGAGTCAGGAAGGTATCCCATGAATCCTTGTTAGGCCCAGGAGTTAAATGTGATCAGCATGTCTATAAAACATTTATATTCCGTCAGTTAATGGTATAGAAGTTTTTTTTTAACAGCTGATGCAAACTGGATTCTATTTCTCCCTTTTTCTTCATCACCATTACTTTTTTCCACTGCCTGGTAAAGAACTTGTATAAATTGAAGTTCATTTTTTAGTGGCAGAAATCACTGGTTTCCTTTGCCTTTTTATAGAATATGTTCCAATATTATCATAAGTCAGAGAATTTAATGTGACCTTTTTTAGCAGTTATAATGTGAAAGCTATCTGAACAACTTAAAGCAAGTTTATTGGTCCTTCCATTCAACTTTCTCCTAGGTAGATGCTAGAGGAGTGTTCACACCTTCTTGGTGCCTTGTGTTTTGAGGTTGTTTTGTGGGAGAGAGGGTGTTGTGCTCTTTTTGTTTGGTTTTTTTTTTGAGTGTTCTCACACAGGAACTTGAGTGATGTCACATAGACCTTGAAACATCACCTTAAAAGTTGGAAGTTTGGAGTTTATAATAGTCATTAAGCTATCTGAGTGTTAGCTTCACATAAGAAGTACTATGTTTTCATTCCTTTTTGTATTGAATCATCTCTGATAGATCTTTCCATAAGTAAATCCTTCTTTTAGGGATCTCAATTCTTTCAGTGTCACAGGCCTTTCTAGGGGACTGCTTTGTATTTTCTAGGATTCCTAACTGGCATTCTCTGTGGCATTCTTCACACAGACATTATAGATCTCAATTTGATCATTTTCAGTTCCTGATCACATAAATGTTTTACAATCTGGATGTGCTGTAGAGCATTCTCTTTTCCAGCTCCATGGCATTTACTGATGTACTGTTTATCTTGGGTTTATCCACATTGGATGTGGGAGTTGTTTTTGTTTACTGAGATTGCCACTGAGCATCTAGGAAGGATTCCATTAGATACTGTGCCTATGGACCTCCCAGCAGCTTCAGGTATCACCTTCTTTCTGATCAGGTGTTATGTTAAATTGTAAACCATTTTATAGCTTTGATCAAGGCAAAGCTAGATAGTTTTAAATGTATTCATGTTCAAATGTCTTCAAATTAAGGCTTTATTCAAAGTAAAATCTGCTTGGATCAACATTTACCTTTTTTTCTTTTTTTAAGTCTTAGAATTAGTTTTCTCTTTTGAGATATTTTACTGTGCATGCTTGCCTCTCCTACTTATTCAGGTAAGAGTTTTTTTGGCAAAGGCATTGAGTGGAGATTGAAATGACTAAACTTCTTTATATTCTCTGCTAGAATGGTTTGGAGGGATTTGGGGACTGTCCCAGCAGATGCTGCTGTTCAAAAAGAACCTGATGATACATGAAATGCATGAGCACTTAGGAATCTTAGAGCTGTGGCTGCTATAGAGTAAACAGACATTTTTGATCACTTTTAGAAGTTACTGTGCTACAGATAATGAAATTTAATAAAATGTTTCTTAAGACATCTCAAAGAATTGCTCTTTTTTGTATTGTTAATTTTGTAGTAAACCAAGCTGGAGAGACACCTCTGGACACAGCAAAGAGAGTGAAAGCTGTCCAGTGTGAGGAACTGGTAAGAACCAAGCCTGGGGCCAAGGGGGAATGTGTGCTTCTTTAAAAACATGATATGCTTAATATAGCATTACCTTTGTATCTTACACATGCTATTGCTGTAGCTGGCTGTGTGGTGATCTGAAGGCCCCTACCACAGGTGACTCTTTTCTTACAGACACAACAGTCATTTTCTTTGTAACAGTTTAAGAAAAAGATCTTTCGTCTAGTGGCAGTAAAATAGTTATTTTAACCAATGTATTTAAGTAGTTATTTTAACCAGTGTATTTGAAGACTTAAGTACCAGAGGGTCAGATGTGTCAATAAATACATCAGCCAAAGAGATTTGGGCTTCATCAGGTCAAGAGTTCTTCCTAGAGGCTTTTATATCAGCCCCTGTAATATTAAAACTGTCAAGACTTTTCAAGTCTTCATCTTTGCTTGTCTTTTCCTGCTATTGCTTTTATCAGATTATTTAGCAGGACAGATAGTTCAGAGGTGGTGAAAGTCTTTTTATAAGGAAAGTTGAAACAACTTAAAATTGCTCTCCTGAATGAAGGAAGAAGCTCAAGTGTGATGTCTGGAAGCTGGTGTATCAAAAGATGTAGAACACCAGCTTCTGTGGGACTTTGTCCCTCTACTGAACATGAACAAAGCAAAAACTTCCTGGAATTTTGAGAATGTGTCAGGGTTGTTAACAGACACCACTCACAAAGATTATTGGTGTTCAAGAAATAAAGATGTTAAAGATTTTCCCAGTTACTCCTCTGAAGCATTTAGCCAAGAATAAGTGTTTTGCATCAGACCAACAAGCTTGTTTGTTCTTGGCCCTCTAAGGTCCCACCAGCATGCATTTAGTAGGCAAGTGAATTTAATTACTATCAAGGTAGTAAAAGTCTAAGTTTCACATTCAAAACAAGACTGGGATAATTTAACAAAACCCTTGTCACTTGCCACTTAATTCTATTTCTTCTTTTTCCTCATTTTGATGATCTGAGGATCTACTTTTGCTCTGCAGCTGGTAATTTTAATACCTTTCCTGTGACAATTGAAAGTTCTTGTCATAAATTAATTATTGAATAATCAAAAGACCTTGTCCTTCATAAATCAAAGAAATTTTCCATTTTCTGGGGATGCAAGTCAGCATTTTGCTGTGGTTGATAAGGTGGGACTGACTTCTCAGATACTGCTGTGCCTGCTGTGTAAGTAGGTGCTGTTTTCAGTGGTTTGAGTATTCTGTGAGCTGGATCAAGCAGATTACCTGTGCAGCACACAACTGTGATGGATTGCTTTATTCTTTATATTATCCCTTTAAAAAAATTACATCTGCCATTAATGTGGACCAGCTGGGTGTGATACAGGACAAACAGTCAAGTGGATGTTATCAGTGAGCTTATCTAGATGTTAATCATTTAGTTATAGTTATGATCCAAATTCCATTCACTGATTATTACACTTAACTCTCCCAGAGCATTTATGCCTTTTCTCTCTCTCTTTTTTTTTTAATTTTTGAAGAGGAAAATGATTTCTGCTATTTTTTTCCAAAAGCAACAATGAGTTAAGAGTGAAAAAGAAACATGAATGAGCACATTGTTTGCCATGGGCAATAAAAAAGTACAAGATAAATAACAAGGTGTTTGCATTATGATGGATGTACTAAACTCATTCCTGTTGTGTAACTGGAGTCTTAACTGTGTAATTAAATTCAGTTTCAGCTCAAGTGGGTTTGTGAATACTTACATAACAGATTGGAAATGCTTTCTTTATTCCAAATTTTATTTCTGGAAGATGGTTAAAGGCACTCTTGAATCAACTAGTATCAAGTAGACTACATTTCAAAGGATGTGAAGGAATAAATAATGATGGAAGATCTAGGCATTGAAAAGGAGAATTTATCTCCTCAGAATAACCATGACCTGCTCTATTAGGTTTTTTTTGCTGATCATTGAGGTAGTTGTTTTTTAAAGAATGTGAAATGCATTATTTGGAGTGACAAAGTGAAGGAATTTTGTGCTTAAGATATATTGGCCTCATCCAGTGAGAGAGAGAGGCAAAATATCTAAATGAAGAGTAAATACCTTTTCATTTGATTAGAATACCAGGGTTGTGATTTTGATGGACAGCAGTTGTATGTACCAAAATTTATAAATAGGCTTTGCCTTTCCTTTTTGGAAAGGAGAACTCTAGATAAATTCTGCTTTTGTGGAAATACCTTCTCTTTGTGTCATCTTTTCAAATGCTTGTCAAACATGGTGACTACTGCCCATTTTGAGAAAATCTTTTTGCTTTTTGGCAGTTTTTTCTATACCTCAAACAAATAAAGGACATTTGTGTCATTGCCTGAAATTGCTTTGTTCCTTTTTGAATCTGGAATAATTTCAACTTCTAAATATTCCAGTTAATATCTTGCCATTACAAAATAACTCAGTTAACACCACAAGAGCAGCAAGTATTTTAACAAGGCTTTTTCTTTCTTTCAGCTTTCTCAGGCCAAGGCAGGAAAGCTAAACCCCCACGTGCACGTGGAGTACGAGTGGAATCTTCGGCAGGAAGAAATTGATGAGAGTGACGATGACTTGGACGATAAGGTGAGTGTGAGGTACTGACACAGCTTTGCAAAAAACTGCCAGCACCTCTGCTCCCTGGAAATAAATAGAGACACTCTTTAGCCTTTCTTTTCTTAGTTTTGAGGGAAAAGAACTAATTTTGAGGCATGTGTTAAAGACTGCTTAAGTGCTTTTTAAATATACTTTGTCAACCTAGTTATTATGAGCTGTTTCAGAAGTTTGAATTTGACAAGACATACAGTATAATATAAATCAGCAAATCTGGACTACTTTGTTGCTTTATCCTTTTCAGAATTCTGGGCTGTTAAATTTTAGCTGGAGGAAATCCAAAGCTTACATACTTAATTTTTTCCATAAATTAATTAAAACCTGGTTATTGAATAAATAATTCTATTTTTCACAAAGCGTGCTGTGCTATTTATTCCTGGTTTGTTTTTTTTTTTTTAAGAAGTAATGGAAAGGCAAAACTTGAGGGCATAGAATAATTGCCATCCTGGAGTATGTGAAAAATTAGCCTCAGTGTCCTACTTTAGCAAGTCAGTTAATTACTGTGTGCTCTATTTCTGCAATAAATGCAAATACACCTCTCCTATTTTGTATGAGTGCTGCAGAAAGAAATGTGGACAACTTCTCATTTTCTGTAACACTTGGGACTGAAAAATTCAGAAACCAAAGTAATTTGCATGTCCTCAAGGACAGTAGAGAACAAAATAATCATCTGTGTGAGGAGCCTCTGGAGGATGAGGGATGCTGTGCTGGAGATAATAACCTGAACCAGAGCTGCAGGGAAACAGATCCTGCTCCATATGCACCCATTAATGTACAGCAGGCAAAAACTGATGTGTAAAATTTCTTCAAAGAGCCATTAGATGCATTTAAAAAGAGCTGTATCATGGATTATATTGCTAGTTCAGGGACCAAATAAATCTGATCTGTCAGAAGTGTTTGTTCATTTTTACTAGGCATCAGTGGGGTTATATATTTGATACTTGAGGATAATTGTCTACTCTGAGTAATGGGCTATATTTATATTCCCTCTTACTAAATTATAATTACTCTTACATTCTAAAACTTACTGGGCTTTTATTGGTATTTTAATTAGTATATTATTAGTGTGTGTTTCTTGCTTTAACATTAAATCTAATTTAGTGTTCATGATGATTTGTTGATGGTACAATCTTAATTTTCATTTAGAAGGGAGGACCTTTCAGGTTGAATTCCTGAGAAAGGGAGGAGTGGGGGTTTATTTGTCCAACAATGAAGAAAACTAGGCTCATATTCACTAAATTATGTTCTGGTATGCTGTTTTCCAAACATACTAATTGTAATTAGTGTTTAGACAGCTGTATCATATCTTTGTTTTTCTATTCACAGCCTAGTCCTATAAAAAAGGAAAGATCTCCAAGGCCCCAAAGCTTTTGTCACTCCTCAAGCCTTTCTCCCCAAGACAAACTGACTCACCCTTCATTTAGCACTCCCAGAGACAAGCAAAGACTCTCCTATGGAGCCTTTACCAACCAGATCTTTGCTTCTGCAAGCACAGACTCACCCACCTCTCCAACATCTGATGCTCCTCCTCTTCCTCCTAGAAATGCTGGCAAAGGTAAGTCTGTCTCCAAACTACACTTGCAAGCAGTGATTTTCCCACTGCTGCCCTTTCATTAACCAAGGACATTGCAATGTTTCAAGATATTATTGATGCAGTAATGTGGTACAACTTAAAAGACCTGGGGGCACTTTGTGATAGACTCATTCATAATACTGAAATGAATGGGTGAGGAAAAAACTAATACTCTGCTAAATGAAAGTCAGTTAATTTTATGAGACTTACAGCTGCAGTGGATTGTGATGGTTTGACCTAGATATCTCTTCAAATTTAGAAGATATATTTATGGAACAAAACTTTTTACTGTATTATAATTTGTGCAGGTCTACTTTTTAGGACAAAGAAACCTGTTTACAATGGAAATTCCTTTTTACATGTTTAATTTAGAAACTGATAAATTGTGTTTTTACAGTAGATTTCTTGGAGAAGTCTTTAGTTGTGATGAGGGTTACGGTACAGTTTAACACTTCATCACTTAGGCTGATGCTCCCTTCTATCAGCACTACTGTAACTTCATTTCACAACTGGTATTTGACTTTGTTTAGGAAAAATGCAGAGATTCTCTCACCAATATGTGAAAGAGTAAAAGGGACAGTGTTGGCATCAGGTGTTTGCTTTTGCATGGTTCAGATGCTGTGCTTAAGCACAACAGCTCCATCAGTCTTTGCCATGTACTTGCAACTTCCAAACGGATCCCTTGGCTCTCTCTTTTAAACAGGTTTGTTTCCCATTACAAGGCAAAGCAATTTTGCCAGGATTTGCATTTTTGACATGAGATTTTGTAATCCATGTTTCCCTGGGGACTCAGTTGCATTTCTTGTAACTTCACTGTGTCAATCTGCTTGTTGGTATTACAAGATTCTACTTTTTCCTTCCACTCTCCCATCCCTTTTACATGTTCTGTCCCACAGTCTGCTATGGATTGTTCATTACAATGTCCTGGCTTAGATGTTCTTCATGACCTAGGATAACTTCATTTTTGGCATAAAGACCTGGAAATTAATCATGTATCCCATTTCCTTAAGAAGGTTGATGATGATGTGTCTGGTGTCTGTATGCACTGCTTAGTATGTTGTCAGCTTTCAATAGATTTTAATGAACTTTATTTCTTTGTCATTATATAGTGGAGCTCTCATACAGACTTACCTAGAAAATTGTCTATCCCTCCAAGAAGGGGAATATTTATGTTCATATTTAATTCCAAGTATGTGTTTTGATTTCTGAAATGTTAGACATTCTCCTAGTTGTTTCTGGAATTCCCTTGTTGTTTCTAGACCAAGGAATCAATGAAACACTAAAGCTACTGGGAAAGAATTGAGGCATTGAGCTTTTATGTGTTTTCATGTCAGAGATTATGCTAAGAAATCCTTATTTATATCACAATGAAATAATATTACAATATCACAAAATTGCCTTCCAATGTTCTATTAACTGTTTCATCAGAGTGGAAAATGTCAGATTCACAGGGTAAGTCAGGGAGGTTGAATGGAACTGCTGTTACAATGAAGTCACCAAGCTTCTCTGCTTCAAACATGCTGAAATTCTACAGTCTGTCAGTGATACTGGAGTGGAGTTTTGGTTAATATCCACTAAACAATACTGTGAAATTATAAGTTTTCATTGTCTACATGTCTGTGTTGCAGGAATAATTCAAAACTTAAAAGTTGGGGAAAAAAAGTGAAAAATGCATAGGACAATTCATCAGTGTGAAAAGGTTGCTGTAGATGCATCATTTCAGATGCACTTGTGGTTAATTTTAAACTGTGCTACCCTTGTTATCTTTCCTCTTCCAGCTCTCAGATTATTTAAAAGAAGATGAAGAGGAGACTTTCCAATTTCATAAGACACTGTTGACACATCTGAATTTTGAAACAGAGTCAACTTTTTTTTTTTTTTTTTTTTTTTTGTGTAGGAAATCATAAACCTGTAGAATTTTTCTCCTCCTTTGGATGAGTAGTAATAGAGTATATCCCTTACATTGAAGTTTACACATGCTTACTTGTCAGGTGTGTGGTTTTATTTAAAAAGTTCATTTGAATATCTTGTGTTTAGGATTATATGAGAGCATGGTATTACTTTTTTCACTTAGCTCCCTAAACAGCAAGAGTAACAAAAGCACTGAATCTGTGTTTGAATTTCAGCTTCCCTTCTGTCCAAAAACACAATCTGATCTTTGTCCCTGGCAGACAGCACAGGCCTCTGCTAGGACATGGAGGCTGCAGGGAATGGATAGCAGCTGGTTCTGCCCTTTAGAAGGAGGCAGACAATTTTTAAGTTTCATGAGATTTCATCCTTTGGGACATGCAGATGAAACTGTCTGTCCAAAACATGTTTTATTTTAAGAGAACCCCCTCTCTGTAGCCCTCTGTTTCATTGCCCAGTGAAGTTCTGTGGTGTTCCTGAGGGGCCACAGTGGTATGAAAACCATTCACTGAACTTGTTTTGGGGAGAGGAGGGAAGTTTAAAGCAATTTACATGAGACACATCACTCTTCCTCATAGTTTTCAGTGGACATGCTGGCTAAAAATAATTTTATAGGTACAATAGTTGGAGGAGATAATAAGGAGATGTTTTAAATTTCTCCATACATCATTATAACTCATGTCCAGATTTTCCATTTGATAACTTTTCAAAATATTCCTAAAGTGCTGGAACCTTCATGTATTTTACTCCACACTGTCTCATTTGTGGATACATCTTACTTGCTGCTATCTCTGTTATAGATTTAGTTAATCCTAACAGAATTAAAAGTACAGAATGGGTGCAATGGCTGCCTAAGCCAACAACTCTGTGCCTTTTTCAATAGTTTATCTAAGCTTATTCAGGTTCAACTTACTTGGGTTCTCAGTCAAATCTTTAGCATGTAATATTCTCAAAATCATCTTTTTTGCTCTTTTCAGCTTATACCTGCGTTATGGCTCCAGACATCCAGCAGGTCTTCAGCCTATTGTTTTACAAAACGCTTAAAAAATATATAAATTTTTAAGTAGTTGCTTGACTTGCCACAGTAGCTAAATAAAAGTTTGTAGAACCTTCATTGCAAATCCAATGTGAGTGTAATGTTGTTTTGGAGAAGTGTGGGGCAGCCTTATCCAGGTTTCCTTCACTTTAGCTGAAAGCTAATTGATTTCAGTGGTTCTGCCTGTTTATCCCAGATGAACATGGAGGTCAGGGATAAATTCTGTATCATGAAGTTAAGTTTGGATCTTCAACACCTACAAGTTGCATAGTTTACACTCTGTTTCAGCTCTAACATGAGATACCTAAACCCAAAGGCACTTTGTGGTTGCAGTCACTGCTGCTGCAGACACAGCCACATCAGCTGCTCCTTCACTACATCAGACTCCATTTTAACCAAATTAGTTTATTTGGATTTACTGGTAACTCCTAGAAGTTGTTGGACTGCACTGCACACAGGATTAGGAACCTTCTTAATTTCACTGAGTTACTCTGTGCATGTACCAACGTGGCTTTGGTGTTTTTTCTGTGGCTGTGTCAAGGCACTGCCTGGATGGAAATCACACAGGTCTCCATGTCTGGGGTGTTACACCAAACAAACCAAGCAGATTTTACCTTATCTGATTGAAGAATATTTTCATTCTCCTGGGGTTCAAGTTATCTTTTCATCACACAAACTTTTGTCTGTACCTTTGCTGTTTAAATCAGCTTTCTGATTTCTGAAATAGAACTGGAAGTGTCGGGACAGCAGTAAAATTGGCTGTTTCTACTGGAAATGCCACATCAAAAAATCCTTTGGTCCTTGGTTGTTTTTTTATTCCTGATTGTATCATACTGTGGCCTAGCAGGTGTTACAGTCTCTACTGATTTGCAACTGAATAGTCCTTAATTTATAGCACAAATTTATTTATTCTCATTTCCATTACCTCAACCTTTGAGCTCATCTTGTTTCTTCTGAATGCTTGCAGGATTCTATACTTCTCTTGCATATATTTGAAGACTTTTTTTTTTTTAATATTCTTATAAGTGTACTGCACATTTTGGTTGAATAATGTTATTTATCCCACTAGTACTTTGTATTTTTAAATACCATAATAGGAAGGGAAGGCTAGCTGATGACTGTTGGTTTCATGGGGCTCTTCTATTTCTGAATCAACCCAAACCACAAAATTCTTAGTATAACTTTTATCTTTTAAAACTGAACCTCTTTTAAAGCATTAATGTACATTATCTAATTAAAAGTACATTATCTAATGTTCTTCAAATGCTAATGTTGAATCAATGTATATTCTTAGCTTTCTTATTCAGAGTGATCGTGATCATTTTGTCCTTAATTATGCTCTTAGTTTCAGTACTGAAAATATATGATCTGAAGTAAGACAAAGGGAAATTTAAAAATAAGGATAGCAACACTTGTAAATGAAAATACTATTTTTAATATAAGTTACTTTCCTTTGCAGTGTCCATTCTACCCTGAGCTGGAATTCTGGTTTTTTCCCCCCTATGTCTCATTAAGTGGTAAAAAAAAAAAAAAAATGACACGTGAAGTTTTTACACTCTAAACCCATCATTTACTGATTGGGTGGCAACAGCTTTGCATGGTTTCACAAGTACACACATGAACTTTTACTACACTAACTGCACAAACCCTAAAGGCAATGCACTACTAATTGCACACCTTATCCAGTTATCTACCTTAGTACAAGAATTTTGAGATTGTCATCTATTTACACATGAAAGCTGATCTCGGTAATATGAAAAAGTGATAAAATATGACAAGAGTTAGACTGTAAGCATTTGTTTCCCAGTAATTGAGGAAAAGAAAGCCCAACAGAAGCAAAAGGAAAAACTTTTGAATCAAGTTTCTTGGATTTTTCTTTTTGGTTTTTGTTTTTTTTTTTTGCTTGTGTTAGGAAAATGTCCTTTACAAATTGAACTTCTCAACCATTGAGAAGTCATAATTAAGACATCTTTTGGAGAGGAAATGACTGGCTCAATTGCTGCCTGGTTAAAATCACAAAATACCTTTGATCTAGTAACTGCTCTGATTATTGCTTAAAGATTTCTAGCCTAGCCTTGTGTAATTGAGAATATCACACAGGAATTGTTGTAAGCTGTTGGTTTTACACACAGAGTTATGTGTATATATGTGTGTACACGCACAGACACATGCAGTTGCTGAGGTGAGCAGCCCTGGACCTGGCACAGGGGGATTCCTTAGCCAGGGCAACCTCAGGGCAGTGAGAAAGCTGCAGGAGCCACAACATGGGCAGGGCCAGGGGCAACAGGGCTGAGCCCACACTGTGTAAAGAAACTCCTGGAGAGCAGCAAGAACAGTGCAAGTGAGAGGGAGGTGTGGCAGTTTGGATGGGAATTTGCATGGAATGATGCAGAAAGAGGCTGTGGCTGCCAGCCTGAGCAGGGAGCAATGGTGTCTGCCAATGAGTTATCAGAACACACTGAAAGAGCTTTAACTAGATCTGAAAGGGGAAAGGGACAAACCCAGGCTGGCTGGAGGCTGCCCTGGGGGCAGCACACCAGTTTTTGAGGCAGTGTGTGCCAATGAGGTCCTTTGGGCTGGTGTTTCAGTGCAGTGGGCAAATGGAGAGCCCTGTGACAGCAAAGACATAAAGCATGGAAATGCCTCCAAGTCTTGTAGAAATTAGGGCTTCTCCTCCAAAAAAGGTGTTGGGATCAATATCCCAATTGAAGTGCAGCTACACCACTGCACACAGCATGGGCAGGCAGGAGGGGCTGGAAGCCTTTGTGCAGCAGGAAAACTGCAGCTGCCATCGTGCTGGGATGATCACACAGCTGGAGTCTGCCTTGGATGGCTGTGAACCTTCAGAAGGGACAGGGAGAGGCAGCCCTGTGTGTTAGGGACTGTTCTGGGTGGCTGAGCTGAATGATGGTGGCAGTAGGGTGGAATGGTCAGTGGTCGCAATCAGAGAAAGGCCAACAGGCTGATATTCCAGTGGGAATCTGGAGAACACCCACCCAGGAGGGAGAGGCAGATGAGATGCCCTGTAAGCAGCTGGGGGAAGTCTCACAATTGCTGGCCCTTGTTCTCATGGGGCAGGGATGTCCAGGATGTGTCTGGAGTTAGTGGAAGAGAACTTTGCTGCTCAGCTGGTGAGGGAGCCAGCAGAGGAAGGCACCTGCTGTTTGTGAAGAAAGGACTTGAGGCTGATGCAAACCATCAGGGATCATGAATTCTTGGACAAGTAAGGAGGGGAATCAGCAGAGCTGTCACCTTGGACCTCCAGGTCCAAGACTTTGGCCTGTTTAGGAGCCTGGCTGACAGGAGTGCCCTGGGAGACAGTCTAAAAGGAGCCCAGGACCTTCCTCAAGAAGGAAATCCTGAAGGTGCAGGAGCAGAGAGGTGGTTTAGGGCAGGACTTGGCAGTGTCTGACACGATGATCTCTAAGGTCTTTCCCAACTTAAGTGATTCTATGAACTGCAGTGTATTTTATAGTAATTGTACAGTTCATGCATCATCAGGTCTTATATTATTTCACCAACTGTTTCCATAAAATTGTATTGATTCAAGAACTTTTCCCATGTTTTCTTTATTCAAAGTGTGATGTGATTTTTATACCTCTTTCTGAAATGATGTTTTGACGTTTTCCTTTATTTTCTTTTTATTTGAGCATAAATTATTTTGTGTTTCAGCCATGTAATCATTAGCGTATGAGTTTTGTATTCATATTTATTCCCTCTGTGAGTTTAATACAGAAGCTAATGCTATGAGTCTGAAAGTATGATTTTTAATACCTTAAACACCTTTTCCCCATCGCTTTTGTATGCCATGTGAACTTTTGAAAGCAGGGAAGGGGTTTTTTTCAACTCCTCAGTAATATCTGGATATGTATAACTAATGTGAAATCTAAAACATGCCCATATAACATAATTTTGGGGGTTTTTTTTAATTCTACTGCACTTTATTTTTGTAGAGAAGATTTCTTCCTCTTATTGTCAATTAAAGTGCTAGTCTTAGCTCATATTTGAAGCTGGTTTTTTGCAATAAGCTCTCAATGTGTTTCAGTGTCTTTGCTGCCCTTGTTTTCGCCCTGAGCCGATTTTGGGCGGCTCGTGCCCGGCGGGGCGCGCTGCAGTGCGCGCGGCCGCCGCCAGGGGGCGCTGGGACACTCCGGCTGCGGGTATCGCGACAGGGGAGAGGCGGGGCCGGTATCGCGACAGGGGAGAGGCGGGGCCGGTATCGCGACAGGGGAGAGGCGGGGCCGGCATCGCGACAGGGGAGAGGCGGGGCCGGTATCGCGACAGGGGAGAGGCGGGGCCGGTATCGCGACAGGGGAGAGGCGGGGCCGGCATCGCGACAGGGGAGAGGCGGCGCCGGTATCGCGACAGGGGAGAGGCGGCGCCGGTATCGCGACAGGGGAGAGGCGGTGCCCGTATCGCGACAGGGGTGCCCGTATCGCGACAGGGGACAGCGCTGCTCCGCAGCCCGGCCGGTATCGCGACATGGCTCACCACTGTCGTGACTGTAGCGGCGGATATTGGCTCTTCCTTCCCCCTCGCCATTCCCGGACCCATTCGCATTGCATCACAAATCAAACAGCTTTTGATTCGTGTTTCTGAAAGAGAGAATTGGTGATTTGCAGGAGTTTAAGGGATTGTCAGTCACAATTTAGAATGAGGAAAGTTGGTTTTGCTCTCAGAAAGACCTCAATGCACAGTTTAAGTTATCTTGCTTACTTAAGCTCAAGGAAGAAATTAAAATGAGAAAGGGTGAGGATGCAAAATGGGGAACAATCTTTAAATGCACTGGCATTTGACTTGTTGTCAATTAATGGTTTTGTGAACTTGGAATTAAATTGAGAGGAACAATTGCAAAATACATAATTTGATTTACAAAAGTAACCAATTAATTAAGCCAGGCCCAAAATCTCTGCTGGGCTTGTGTTTGAGAGATTCTCCTGCACAGCAGAAGGCCTTCCAGGATTGAATCTGGAGGAGAATAGATTGAATTATTGACTCATTAGGGGCAGTTCTATTAAATTCTTCTTTTCTGTTTATAAGAAAGAGGGAGGTCACCTGCTGAAAATATCTGACAAATAGACTCATGCTTATTGAATGATTGAAGTTGCCAGTTTGTCAATGTTAAATGTTTCACTTTAGGGATTTTAACAAATATTATTTTTCACTGATTTCAATATTTCCATAATATATATAAATTTGGAAGGAGTGCAGGTATTGAGGTATTGATCATTTCCAGACTACCTATAGAGAATATTCATAAATATTTTTGAAGAAGGCAGCTCTAGTTTTGTGTGCTGCATGGTAAGATGCATCTTAAGTAACTAAATGAAGGTTTTGTCTCAAATGCTGGTCAAATAAGGTAGCTTTTAAAAAATAGACAAGTTAACCAACAGCACTGAAAAATAGACTGATAATAGAGTTGAAATTTCAAGTATAACTAGATTTTGCTTTTAAAGTTTTATTTTCTGCATATATCCAGATAGATTGCAAAGCTGTCTGATGTTGCAAAAGTTACTGCAGGTGAAGACTGCAGTGAAGTTTTAGATGTTGGTTAGAGCAAAAAAAGACAAAACCAACAAACCCACAAACTAACAAAACCCACCCCAACAAACAAGCCCCTGGAGCTGTTCCAGCCCACTGCAGAAGGGTTGCAGGTCACGTCTCAGGGCTGCTGGCAGCTGGCTGGAGCAGTGTCCCCTCACTGCCACTTGTGCCCTGCTCTGCTCCCTTGAGCTTCTTCTGGAGACGTTTGTGAAGGTCAATGGTGAAGCTGATTAGCAAAACCTCTTGTCTTCCCACTGGGTTATTTTGTCTTTCAAGCTGTATCTGTTCCCATATTGTGTAAAACATGCATTGTGTTCAGTAATACTTGTCCCAGCATTAAATCAGAGAGAAATAAAAGTATTTAAGGGTAGGGGTGACTGCAAAGGCTCTTGTAAGCAATGCTACTGTGAAATACCAAATCTCAGTCCCAGAAAGGACTTCTCTGATGTTTATTTTATTCATACCATGTGCAACAATTTGCATTGCTTTTTGGACTGCATAGTTTGATGTATTTGATCTACAGAAAAAAGAAAAAAGAATTACAGAAAATCTTCTCAAGCTAAAAATCCTATTTTGAAAGTGAAAAGAAAATTTCTATTTCTTTCCTCCTGCCTTCCAGTTTCTTAACAGAATTTGTATGGGATGGTTTGGAGGGCTATAAAACCTCCCCACAAATAAGAGCATATAGAAAGTGCTTTCATTCTGGTATAAATTAACAGCAATTTTAATCCCACATGCTAAATATTACTTAATTTTAATATTTCAATGCTGCTTTTTTTTTTTTTTTTTTTTTTTTACAATGCCTAAAATTAGAAATCTCAGCATGGTTAATACAATATTTTTTAAAAAAATAAATACACATGTCATTCTATTGTCAAGTTGCTCATATTCCCACAGCTGAGATGGTTAAAAATGTGGTGGATGTGTCGTTGAATCTGAACAGTGTTTTGGCATGGCTTGTCTTTTTATTTTAGTCTTTTGCTGCACTTCACTGTGGGTCTGACTGTGAATTTCTCAGTGCTGCTTTGACGTTTATGCACATGTATTTGTAAGAAGGTTGTTTGTTATTTTGCAGGCCCACCTTCAACCCTCCCTCTAAGCACTCAAACCTCTAGTGGCAGCTCCACTCTTTCCAAGAAGAGACCACCTCCCCCACCCCCAGGACACAAAAGAACCCTCTCTGACCCACCAAGCCCACTACCTCATGGACCCCAGAATAAGGGCCCAATTCCTTGGGGTGAGTTTTGAAATGCAAAACAAAAGGGCAGGGGAAAACCTTTATGATGGCTGATGTGTGATCTTTGGTTTCTTTTTACCTGGTGCTTGCTTTCCAATGATTGCAGCTCGATGCAACGTCAGCTCAGATAAATCAGCAGCTCTATCTTCTGTCACTCTGCCTCCCAGGCTGCTGCAGCCAAGTCTCACTCAGAAAGCTGAAAATGCTCCCTGCTCCCCTGGGGCCCAGTCCAATCTCCTCCCTGTCTCTGCTGTAGCTGCCCAGGCTCTGCTCAGCCCAGCCCTCAGCCCCTGCTCTGCTCTCCTGTGCCCCTGCCCCTCCTGCTGCTGCTGCTGTGCCCAGCTCAGGGATGCTCAGGGATGCTCAGGGATGCTCAGGGATGCAGCTTTGGGACACCCAGGCCCCACTGTGTCTCTGCAGGTCTCACCACTGCCCAGGAGCTTTCCCTGGGCTCTGGGCCACGCCTCTCCTGTCAAGTGTTCACACCTTGCTGGTGGGAATGTGTTGTCTTAATATGTAAGATGTATGTAATATGTTAATATTTGGCTTTTGTGATGTTGTCTGTACATACACAAAGACTGATAGGTTTGCATTCTGCTACCAACAGAAGTTACACAAAACAGAGCATTTTAATTTTTTTTCTTTTTTTTTAAAGTACCAGGATACCTTTCTGACAGATGCTTTTTGGAAACTATTTTCCAGACTACTCAGATTCTTCCTCTTTTGAATAAACATTACTTTATGCAGTCAAATTCTATTGGTAGCTATAAATCTCAGGCCCACATAATTTTCTGTGATTTTTGTCTTGGTGGCAGGATTTCCATGAATCTGTAAATTTTTTAACTGGAATCCAGTGCTTACATAGGTGCATCATCCATACACTACTTGTATCCCATACACTATTTGTATCTTAAGAGAATTATCTCCCTATTCTACTACAAACACTACAATTACTAGCCTGAAATAAAAAATTGCTAGCCTAAAATCACCTTTTTTCAGCAATTTGAGTTAAATGTAGTAAATCATGGAGTACTCACGTGTGACTTAATCTATGGAGATTATGAGGAAAATATGAAGAAAAGTATAGAATCCAATGAAAAGCAAAGGCTTTTTCTCAAGGAATAAAAATAATGGAATTTTTTCAGTTCTCTACTTCTCAGAGGTTGGGGATATGGAAAAAAAAAATGTTTCCTGTGTTCTTGAGTCTAACAGCCCTGTACTTTTTCAGAGGTAGTAAAGACATTTTGAGGAGCTTGGGCTTTAAATATGTAAAAAATCCCAAATATTTAAGTCCAAAACAGGACCAAAGTACCATATACTAGAACACTGTATGATGTAGCACTGTTAGGGTGAAAGGTGTGATAGGATTAGATGCTAAGCAGGTGCCAACTTTTCCTTAAACACACTAGTCAACAGATAAAGGAAGAAGAAAATATGGGAAAGGTGCAGGTGTGCAGTTGAAGAAGCAGCCTGTAGTAGTAAAGCACCTTGTCAGAGCAGGACCACAGAAGAATATTGCTCTTCCTGTCTTCACTGCTTTTCAAGGCAAGCTAAACTTCAGTGGATGGAAGAGGGGCCTCTTCTCCCCATTTTTCTTAGCTGAGATCTGTGCAAATGCTTGTTTCAAAGTCCATTTGGATTTTTAAGCAAGTATTAAATTTTGTGTTTATAAAAGAGGGAGTTTCTTGTATCTGCCTTTGTGGTTTTTTGCTTCAGGATATTGTCAGATTTTCACTGCTTTGCCTTTCAGAAGCTTTCTTCTGTATTGTTATATTTCTTGCAATGTTGAATTTCAGCATTTGTCTTCTAATCTGTGCATTAATTGAAGTTTCAAGCAGAGCAATCCTTAGCTTCTGTCTAAGCAAATTGAGTTACTATTCAAAGATGTTCTAAAAATGTCATTTAGATTATTTTGCATTTCCATAGCAACCATGGGATATTTTTCCTTCCTTTATCCATAGGATCTACATGTTTGCTTTTTACCTTAGCTCCTTTTTTTGCACCACTTTTAAACACAAACATATTTTTAGCAAGGCACAGCATGAGCTTTTCTGCTGTTTCATTTAGACATCAATGTGCCAAGAATGGTATTTAGAAAAATGTGTCATTCTTTTGAATGAGAAGTATTTTGTGTTCTTGGATCATTAAATGTCACTTTGCATCTATTTCAGTGACAAAATTTACTAATGGTTGTTGAAGCTGGTTCTGAGATTAAGACATGCTGTAAAAAGAGAGGCAAAAGGGGATGAAAAGGCACTAAACCAAATGAGTTTGTGTCATTTTACCTTGAAAATGGTGATTGCTAATGAGGAGAAGCTTTCTGCTGAAGGAGTCCAGAGTACCTGGATTTGGATATTGCTGCCTTTTGACAGAATTCTGGATACCTAGGATCTTTTCTTTACCAATGGCTAAAGTACAGATTATGGGAACATACAGTCACTAAATCAGTAAGGACTGTTTTTAACATAGGATAAAATACCAATCCTTAGAAATTTAATGTTTTGTGAGTGAAATCACATTCATGGTGGTTTTATAAAGATGTGCCTCACAGTGCAATATGTAAACATCTGTGATAAATTTGTCTGATACTGGCCTGCTGTATCTCCTCCTATACAGAGAAAATTGAAACACTATTTCAAAACAAATGGCCTACAGCAATGTCATTCAATCTTCTCTTGCCAGGAGATGAGAGCGACCAATGAGTTGTTTTAAAATGTGTTATATGAAAGGTCATCTTGCATTATTTTGGTCCCTCCTGCTTTTTCAACTGCAAAATTATTAATAAAGAATAAATTTATAAATGATATTTTAGATATGTTGTTTAGAAGATGCACAGCATGAGGAATACATGTTTTGCTTTAAATTGCACCCTCTGCTGATTATATTTCTGTTATGCTAACGATTTTTTTTTTTTTACATTGTCCTTCTTTTCACCTCAGGTAATGATTTGGGCCCACCTTCAAAGGCTGCAAACAAGTTTGAGGGGATGTCTCAGCAATCAAGGTAAAATCTGCATATATAAAGGCAAAGATGAAAATTTAAATAATTATAACAAATTTGTAAATTAGAAAAAGAAAGCATTTCATAGGAAATAAAATCCTAGTTATGTTTCTTACAAGTTTTCTGCATGCCTTACTAGCATGCAAATACTTTGGCTCCACTGAGCCTCCTACGCTGTCCAAGCACAATCCATCCTTTGAGCAGGATGGACAGAATGCCTTGTACCCAAATCTCTCTGCTGCTCCTGCTGAAGTGCTCTCCCAGCTGGGGAATGCTGCCTCACACCACAGCCAGCAGGACAGAAGTTATATTTTCATGTCTCCTGGCATTTCATTTGATCTGCTTCAGTGTGAGGTGTCCTGCTGTAGCAGCAGTGTCACTCTGGGTACAGGCTGGCATCAAGGATGGCTCTGTAAGAGAGTTCATCCCAATCTTCCAATTTAGCTGTTTCCCACTCTGTCAGGCTTCTGTGCTGCCACAGTCTGCAGTGACACAAACTGCTTTTAGCTGATGGTTCATCAGCTCTGTCCATTACCAGTGTCTTTTTCAATAGCTGGAGCAGCAAGGACAGCCATACATTGCATTAGAGAGAGGCCAGGGTAGGAGCTGCCCTTTGATGATCATTGTGGGTCCCTTCCAGTTCAGGATATTCTGTGATTTATTGAATCAGTATTGAGCTTGACTGTTCTTTCAGTTTCATGTCATGATGTATTTTTGCTGTTTAAAAAACATCTAGAAATTAAAAGTGTTTCAGCATGCTAATTTTGCAATGTTGGCTGCAGAGACAAGCAATACCAGAATCAATCAGTTGATGCAGAAGAGTCTCTGCTCTGTTGAACATACACTGGCACCTTTTTTATTTACTTTTCATATTTTCTTGGTTTTTGAGTCATTTTGAGCTAGTACTGATTTTTATGTATTGTTAGATGCCTTAGGTATTTTATGCCTTAAATCAGTTTGCTTTCTTCTCTTCTTCCACATTCCTTTTCTATAAAGGTGACTTAGGTGTGGTTTTAGAGGCAAAGCTTTGATGGGAATAGCTAACAAGTGTAATGCAGGTTGACAGAGTGAAGCATGTTGTTTTCCCACAGTCATCAGTATTTCCTGGGAGTAGCAGAGCCCTTGTCTCCTCCTGCAGCAGAGTGTGTGTGATACAATATCACACATGTGCAGGCATCCTACAAGGCATAGCTCAGTCATGGAAAACTGCACTGACATAAAGCACAGATTATATTTTTCAGCATAATTATTTTTAAAAATGAATTTTTCCTAAGGTTCAAAATCTGCCCACAGAGTTGGTCTTTCAGCTTCACCTATTTTCAAAGTATATTTTGCATGTGCCATAGTTCACAGAATACATCTGCCCCATAGTGTTGAAGCTGTGTAGGGTTTGCATGTCTTTCTCTCTGAAAAAAAAAAAACCCAGTTAATTCTTAAAAATGCTTTGAATTTTGGGATCTATCCACAGACAAAGTGATTATACCAAAAGGGCAAAATAAATGTGGGGATTTTTTTTTGGGGGGGGAGCAGTGGAAGGTTTATTTATGGATGTGTAAAGGGGAAAAAATGAGAAATAAGTGTAGTTTATAACAGTTGCAAGAACTCATAATTCACATCTGTTGATTTAGCACTGGGACTGCAAAGACTGCACTTGGCCCTAGAGTTCTTCCCAAACTACCTCAGAAAGGTAAGTATGGCTGTCCTCATAATGGCATCTTCTAAATGTGGGTGAAAGTAGATATTTGTTTTAAATATATGGATCTTTTCAGCAGAAATTTTACTTCTAAAATGCCACAAACAATGAAAGCTTCACAAAAACTGAAAGGATTTTGGAAACTGAAAAAAAGACACTTAGGGAAAAAATAATAAATCATTAACTAATTGAAGCTGGAAGAGACCTCAGGAGGTCCTGTGTTCCAGTCCAGCACTCGGAGCTGGACCAACCTTCTGCCATGAGAGCAGGTTGCTCAAGGCCATGTCCAGTCACATTTTGAGTTATCTATGGATAACTTCCCTGAGCTTCTGTTTCTACCCTAGACCACTCTCATTGTTTTTTTGTTGGTTTTTTTTTTTTTCTAATATCCCCAAGTCCAATTTCTTGACAGCTGGGAGCAAACTGTATCTGTGCCACACTCTGGCAGTCAGAGCTGTCTGTGGTCACTGCGACTGCTTTAGAAAGAATCAGCTTCTGTTACATGATCATTGATGTATCAGTGTCAAACTTGCTGGGACCATCATCCCAGGGAACAACTTTCTTGTAGAAATGTTCTTTTCTAGTCTCTTTAAACTCACACAGCAGGTTTTATTTCTTTTTTTTTTTTTTTTTTTAGTTGTTGCAGCAGTTGACTATGAAGTAGAAAATAGACTCACTTCAGACTATTGTGTCTGAATACAGAATCCATCAAAAATATATCTGTATGAGTGGATTCACAATAGAGCCAGAAGATCAGGAAATGCTGCTGATCCAAAATTCTGAAGCCAGATGTCCAAAATTGAGAGTGCAAATAATTTGTAACAGAAAAAGCAAATGTTAATTTTCAAATTTATTAAATTACAGTTAGTCTGACATTATCTTAAAAGACACACCAATGATATGCTAGGATGGCACTGTGAGGGAAGTCAACACTTCTTTGATTTAAAATGATTTAGGTGAAAATTTAAGAAGGGCCAAGACAAAGCACTTTAATAAGGGCTGCTGTCAGGGTTTTTAATATCTTTTACTTACAACTCAAAGCCATGTGGGTGATCAGTGTGTATGTGCTGTGAGGTAAGCCTAGGACACAGCCATACGTAGAGTTCAAGATTTAATTTTTTAAACAAGAATCTGATAGTAATTCTACAATTCCTTTCATGGTAACTGTGCAAATGGGTTTGGTGTGTTGGGTTGTTTTTGGAGGGGGTTGGGATTTGGTTGGTGGGGTTTTTTTGTTGTTTTTTAGGAAGTTTTTTTTGGGGTTGTTTGTTTTCATAAGTAACCATAAATATATCATGCAAGTGTTACTGAAGTGGGTGATATCAAGAGGGAGTGTTGTTGCTTTCATAGTCAAATTCAGGCCACTTTTATGGCTGATAGAATATGGTACTAAAGCAGTACTGAATGCCATAGGAAATTGTTCCTTGTAGTCAAAATGTGTTGCTTTCATCACAGGTTGTACATTTTTTCTCTCTTGTCCCCCTTCATCTGTTTTTGCATTTGGACTATTTGATTTAGGAGGTTGGGGATTTTTTGTGTGTTCTGATGGTTTTGCTTCTGAGATAGATTGCAGTTGAGTTTTCTTAGGGAGCTTAGCAGTAAAATCCATAGATGGCACTGAGAAAAAGAACTATTTGAAAATCTAGTTTCAATTTCCTCCCATCAAATCTGCAAAATACACATTTTAAAACTTTTCATCTTTACTAAATTGTAAATATATACAATAATTCATTTTTTCTTAGTTTTAGTGTGCATGTCTATGGTACACTACATTCTGTACACTGCATAGATATATGTGTTCACTCTCTTTCTTCTGAGAGATTTTACAGGTACTAATCCTGAGAGTCAAGTGGTTTTTGTATGGAATTCAGCTGTATATGTGAATAATTGTCATTAAAAAGAAATTTTATTACAGTCATGTCAATTGCTCTGTGGGTGGTTTTCCAAAGTCTTTTATTATATTTCATACATTTTGATTTAGGCCCAAAAAGTGATCACTTTATTTCATTTTAAGTAAATAATCTATGAATTGACATCTGATAACACTGCTGGCCTCCAGGAGGAGCAATTAAGTGAAACCTCAGTGAATGAGGGTTATGAAAAGATGTGTTATCCTGCTTTTGTTATAGACTAGGAGGACTTTGGGCAGTCATGGGGCTCAGTGATCATTGACACAATTGCAGTTTTGATGTATGCCTAACTTCTTTAATATTAAAATATTAAGATTATGAAAAACACTGTTTTGCTTTTTTGTTTTAGTGGCACTAAGAAAAATAGAAACCAGTCATCATCTTTCAATAGATAAACCCCATCAGCACATGGAAATGTTTCAGAAGCCCTCACTGTCCATCGATATACCACAGAAACCACAGCCTGGAGACCTGCCCCCAAAGCCTCTGCCTCTGGAATTAACTCAGAAACCTCAAGTGGGAGATTTACCCCCAAAGCCTGGAGAACTACCCCCAAAGCCTCAGCTAGGAGACTTGCCACCAAAACCACAGCTTGGAGACTTACCTCCAAAGCCACAAATGAAGGACCTTCCTCCAAAACCTCAGCTAGGAGAGCTGTTGGCTAAAACTCAAGGTGGAGAGGCAGCAGCAAAGCCTCAGCCCTCAGAGGCAAATCAGAAATCTCACTCCATAGATCTGTCTCCAAACGTGCAGCCCAGAGACACCGTCCAAAGGCAAGCATCTGAAGAGTCTAATGACATAACACACACCCTGCCAGAAACCCCTGTGCCACTGCCCAGGAAAATCAACATGGTAGGTATTGCTCCAGCTCCTTGGAACTATCCATGGAAGGCTTTGAAGTTATTGTAGGACTTTCTGTGCACCTTTGAGCTATGCACTCAAGGCAACATGAAGCTCTGGGCAGGGGTGGGAAATGAGGGGCTCTTTTTTGCCCCAAAGCACCTTCAGCAAATGTTGGGGGTTTTCAAATTCTCCTGCATGCTCAAACAAATACTTGCAACATAAAACAATAATCTTGGCAACATGACAGTGTATTTAGATTTATTGGGATTTATGTATTTATTATATCTATGCCAATCACAGCTCTGAATGAGATGATGATTTTTCTCTGTTGCCTTTGCTTATGGGTCTGTGTGCCTTAGATTGCTAGAATATTTATATATTTCACTTTGTAAGCTTTAAGAAGGGATGTTAGCACCTGTTGTCAGTAGATGCAAAATTTAAAGTCACATTCAGCTGTGGCAAGATAGCAAATGTCCCTGTTGTGAGTATTTCATGTTGATGTACTTAATGGTCAAGGTGTAGGTTCAGATGTATTGATGAAGTGGCAAAATTGACATTGCTGCATGGTGTGTAGTAGTAGATCTGGAATTATGATTTGATTCCAACCCCCAATTTATCTTGCTGTTCATCTTTCTAACCAGTACAATTTCCAACAGAGGATTCTTAATGCATATGTAGATTGAGATAAGTATGAAAATCCAGAGATCTCTTAAGATTTTCATCATGAAGAATACATCAAAAGGGAGATGCCTTTGTTTGTCAGATTGGCTATGCAAAGCACTTATGTAAAAAGGAAATAAGCTTCATTCCAGTGAAATAGTGAAAGCAGAGGGGGAGTTTCTGCCTTGTGCTGGTCTGAGGAAGAGCCCTGTGGAGCCAACATTCTGCTTGACTCCTGGCATGGACTTGCCTGTAAGCTCCTGTCTGCACTGAGAGCAACAGAGTTGTTGCTTGGGCTTCCTGAGTATTCTGGGATTTAAATATTACAGGGATCTGATCAAAAAGGGTTTGTTTACTTATGTATTTTAAATATAAGCAGACGATTCATGCTGGTCATTCTCAGCTACTTGTCACTTTATTAAAGAAGAAAAGAAAGCAAATAATGGATTACCTGTTTAGTTTGGTTACTTTTGACTTTTTTTTTAAACTGTCACCCTACTATATACAGAAAAATTCTGAGGAAAAGTTCTTTGTTTTCTAAACTAGGCCATTTTCATATGTGCAGTAAATTAAATAGTTCAGCTGTTGTGCAGTGATCCAAGCTATTCTAGATCTTCCCAGTGTATATATATACACATAGTATATATATGTGTATATATATATATATATATATGTATCACCAGGTTTTTGCACATCTTTGCATGCACACTTGTATCTCTTTGTGTTCAGTGCAGCCTTTTTTACTGAGTGATAATGTGCAAGAATCCCTCTGAAATGTGTCTTGCCTCCATTTTCACCCTCTGGCTGTATCCTCTCCACAAAGCTGGTGAAATGCTTTCTCCCAGTGAGACCCACGACAGCAGCCACAGCACTCGTGGGCATCTCTCTCTTGGGCTTGACTATTTAGCCACTAAACAGAGAAGCACAGTTTTTTTAATCAGTAGTTTTAGAAAACTAATTGTTCAGAAATATAATTTAAAAATTCCAATGCTGATAATTTATAAGGATTTGAAAGGATATTTTTAGAGAAACAAAATTTGCACTGGGTGCTCCTGAAATCACACTGAGCATTTGACTGTTCTTTTGTGTGTGTGGTGGTTTCTATAAAGGAGACAAAATCCGCATTTTTAAAGGAAAAAAAAAAACATTGAATGTAAGTAAGAGCATGGTTGGATTATTAATGATCACAGCATCTCATTACTGTTCAGTTTTAAGCATAAAATCTCTTGTTAATAAGCACTTGTTGGGTGCAGGTGGTGCTGGGTATTTGTTTTTCAGTCAAGGATTAGGCTTCCTGGAATTGCTTCCATTTCTTTACACACCAATGCCACAAACTGTTCTGGGACATGAACAAAATACGTTCTGGAACATATGTGCTCTCTACATATCCATCCTTTTTATACATTCTCATGGTTAAATACACCTTGAGCTTGAATGCTGCTTTTTGCTGCTCTCTGTGAAATGAATGTTAAAATCTGATGGAACCAGAGTAATTCTCACCATTTTTCATGTGCTCTTACAAGCTGAGTTCCATACAGTTTTCTATCTGGAATGTAAAATTCTTTATTCTTTTTATTGAACAAGACAATTTTTACCTTGCAGAAGTAGTTCCTTCCCTTCATCACTGGAGGATTGATTGGGAGAGAGTGCACTTGTTTTGTAAAGATTTTCCCAAGTTGAAAGCTGGGACTGTCCCCAAGCATCTATTTCTATTGAATTCCAGTCCCAAGTGCTAGATGAGATTTTTTTGTTTAAATTATATTAATATATTTTTAAGAAAAGTGGAAGCATTCTTTGAAGTGACTTCTCACTGCAGCAAATCTTTGCTGTAGAAAAAACCCCTTGATCCCATATGATCCTCAGATATTTCTCTTAATTTGTCTTGAGTATGAGGTTTTTTAGTTTTATATGTTGTGTTAACTGCTTTCTTCTTAAATCCCCTGTAATTGTTATTTTTCTGTACCTTGAGTTTAGTGTGAGTGCTTTTTTCAGTGTGTCTGTCCTGCTGCTGAGTTGCAGGGATTTTTTTTTTTGCCAAAACATGGAGGAATTTCAAGTGGGTAGGTAACAGCAAAGAGAAGACTCCCTAGGAAATTTCCTCTGTGAAGTTAGTTTTGGCTCAAATTCCTCTAAACCTGCTGACTTTTCCCTACATAGTCCTTCTGCTTCTCATCTCCTTCTGCTCTTCTTGGGTTTTTGCATTCTTGTTATCTGATTACTTCTGTTAAAAGAAGTAACTGTAGGTTTTGAAGAGGTGTGGGTATGAAAATACAGGAATATGAAGTAGCAGGAGTGTTTTGCTGTGCTATTGCTTACTTACTCTATTTGGAAATAATTTATCTTCCCTGCCATAAGAAACATATGTTTGGGGGAGGAGTCCATGGCTGAGATCTTTTTCATATGAATTAGCAGTATGCAGCAAAGTATGACCTAGAAAATACTTGGACTCAGAATGGTAGAGCTGTTTGGTAGAGAATATCTAGTGTGAATTGTCATCAGAAAATAGTACTGCCATCTGACATTAAGGTAATTTTAGTAAGAAATTGCTAACATTTGGATGGAAAAATCGCTAAAAAAAATAATTTCCAGTCCTGTAAGCAGATCTAAAATCAAAGAATACTGCATTTTTGTACTAGATCCAAAACCAAAACTGTAAGGAATACTGGGATTTCAATGCAGCATTTTCCTCAGTCCTTACCTCTCTTGGAACATTCAGAGGAGACTGGATTTCATTTTCTGTTCATGGTGGGATTTTTGATGGAGTATGTATTAAAGGAGAAAGAAGGTGTTTGCAGACTAGAACAATGTAAAGACATTATTTAAACTTTCTTCAGAGGAAGCAAAGGTTACTTAAGCCCTCTTAAGGACTACATGTTAAGCACTATACATTTTGTTCTGCTGGGAGTTCTGAATCTTAAGGGAAAAACCCTACACAAATGTAGGTAACATTTTATTTTATTTTTTTAATCTCCTTGTTAAAGCAGACTTTTTGGATTTCTGTATTCCCATTTACAGGGAAAGTAATTGACATTCTTCACCTTCTTGTAATACAAAACACAACAAAAGGCAGAATTCATGTAATATTTTTTTTTCTGTTTCTCATATCCTTCATGTCAAACTTCATTCTATTTTTAGGGGAAAAACAAAGTTAGGCGAGTGAAGACCATTTATGACTGTCAGGCAGATAATGATGATGAACTCACATTTGTTGAAGGAGAAGTAATTATTGTAACTGGTGAAGAGGACCAAGAGTGGTGGGTATGTATCTTTCCCTTTTACAGTTCCACATAATTTCTTTATGACTTTTATAGGAAAGTCTCTTTTTCCAAATATGGAGGGTTTATTTTTATTTTTGTTTGTAAATGGTGTTTTGTTTTTTTTTTCCTTTGATTTTTGTCTGATCTCTTTTTGCCTGAGCTAACAGTCAGCCTTTAAACTCCTACTGGAGAGAACCCTTTTTATCTAGGAGGGAGAGTCTGTTAGAACCAGCCCCACTAGGATTAGCTTTATTGCTGGCTCATACAGCACATATTTGCACATGTCCCTCTCTGTAGTGCATACACCTTTCATTAATGAAGAAGCAGTGATTCTTACTCCATTTAACAAACTTACACTCTCCATGAAAATGAGATGTGTAATTATCTTCAGTTCACCCAAGATGTTAATCTATACCTACAGGGGTTGCTGGAGTCTGTAATTGATGCTATAAGCTGATGGTTTTCTTCTTAAATAAGAGGCAGATAATGTTTTCTTTGCCTTCTTCCCTCTCATGTCCTTGTTTCATGCCATACTCCCCCTGTTATGGACTGCATATTGTTCAAGTGCTAACACCCGGTTTTTCTCAACCCCACATGAAGGCTCCAGCCTTTCTTGACAATCCAGCTCATGGCCCTGAAGCCCTGCTACATCATATTTCCCTGCCAAAGAATTATTACTGGGGATAATGAGACAGATTTCATTTGACTAAAACAAATTCTAGTTGCATTGCTGCCTGTGATATCCTAATCTAAGTGCAGCACAACCTTTGCTGTTTTGTTTCCAGCGACGTTTTCCTCTCACTCATCATTTAAGTGTGGATGATTTTCAACTGAAAAGCTGATATCAAAAGAGCAGTGCCAGTGAAGAGTGTCTGTGTTGCCCATATCACTTAGTCCCTGATTACTGCTGCATTCCCTGCTGGATCTATTTTGTGAAGTGGCATTTTAAGCCCCTTGGGGACATGCCCAGCAAGTTCCATGAAGCACCCTAGTCCGAGTGTTTTTGACTCATATGCTTCAAAACTTTGGCTCTCCAAGAGGAAATGGCCAGCCCTGTATGTTTCCCCTTCCCATTTTGTAAGCTTGTGGCAGAGGAAGGAAGGTACACCATTATTCTGAAAGTAGTGAACAGCACTGTAGCAGGGTGAGGAGAGGGTTATGTGGTCAGTCAGGGCTGCTGCTCCAGTGCTATTCAACAGTTGTTTATAATTACACATTTTAAACATGGGAAGATCATATAAAATATTCCGTTATTTTTATCCCTTTGAATAAGTTTATTAGCTATTTCTTTATAAGTAATCATTATGAAAAAGATGTGTAGGAAGTTGGAGCTGAAGGACTCTTAATCAGACAACACTGTGATTTGTTGTAAACACTAGTATGAACCTAAATCAATAGGTAGCATACTAATTCAATGAGAAAACAGCTGGGCTTTTATCACCTTAAGTGAAACATGCAGATTATCATAAATAACTTCACAAATATACAACAAACAATTCCCTTCAGTGAGTTGTTCAGGATTTATTCACTTAACTAAGATAAGTGGTTTGCAGAGATGCTACTGAAAATCTGTCTATCAGACAAAAGAAACTCAGGCTTCTGTTTTGGTGAGATTCTTGAAATTCAATCATGTATGTAAGTTTCCTAAAAAAAAAAAAAAAATAGTTTTGTTCTCTTTAGATTTAACTGGCTTCATTTGTCTTATTTATAATATGCTTGTGTAGTTTTATTTTGTTCCTTGACACAAATTCAAATGTTAACTAAGCTGTGCTTCAGACTGTCCAAGAGGTTGCAGAGGCTGTGTGAGCCATTCTGTCTGAATGAATGCAGTCTGTGTGTACACATGCATGTCTACCTATATATATCTGTGCCTATGTACATGTACCTTCTTCTCCTGTGTTGCAGATTGGCCACATCGAAGGACAACCAGAGAGGAAGGGCGTCTTTCCAGTGTCCTTTGTGCACATTCTGTCAGACTAGTCAAAACAAATCCTAAACTTGAGCATTGCACATTCTTCATGCAAGACGGGCTTTTTAGCAAAAGCGAACGCTGCTGCCTCCCTGTAATCCTGTGCACAATTGTATATATAGCTGCTGTTACAAATTAAGAATTCATTTAAGTTTCACCTCATGAGGTTGAGTTATATGTATTGTAAATATACTGTGTTATTCTGCCTTTGCCAGTATTATGGTAGCCTTGGAACCTGGCACGCCTTAGCGGGTTTGTTGAAGCCATCCTGGGCATTTAGCACTTCCATCTCTGTCCGTGCTGTCCCACGTGTGGACTGCCAGCTTTCCAACATAGGTGGTCTCTGTCACCCACGTAACTGTACAGAAATGACTGTTCCTAATAACTTGGTATTCTCAATAGACAATTAGCAGAAAGTTAGAATGAGTGAATGGTTTTGGACAATTTAAAGATCAGTCTGCAGTTCATAAGTGTATGCAGTTTACAGCTATGAAACCCACTTTGATATTTATTTAATATAGTGCTCAGTTAAGTGTAATTATGAAGACAAATATTCACTGACTTTACAGATAACAGTAATGTTTTACAGTGTGCATACAGCATTTCATGTTTATATTATGTGGACCTATGCCAAACTGTGATTGCAGTTCCCCTGTGATATTACCTCACTATAAAAAGTTACAAATTTCATTCGAAAACTTACTTTAATGAAAATTAGTCATATTGTTCTTGAGTAGATATGTGTGAAATTTGCTGGTTTCTTTCACTGAATTCTTAGTAACCAAGGATTTCTAGCAAATGTTAACTGTTGACATTGTGCATGCATTTAGACGCTTACTTGAAACCTGCCTTTGTACAAAAGTAGTACTGTAGTCATATAGCTACATTTGAGGAAAAGAACATTTTAACTTAATTGCTATTCAGGTTAATGTGAGCTTGCAACAGTATTTGTTTATAGCTAAATTGGCTCTTTGAAAAATGATTTTGTGGATTTTTTTCCTCTGTCTTCAACCTTGCTAAAAGTTAGTTACCTAAAATAAATTTTTTAAGTGGTGATTTAAGGATAAATTTAAATTATTTTTAATGCTCTAAAAAGTGGGAGCTAAGATGACCTCTTGTGCATTTGATGAGGATGGTAATGATAGATCTCAGATCACAAGGATAAGGCTGGTTTTCATGGAGTTCACCAAACTGCGACAGTAATGGTCGCAACCCAAAGCACGAAGTAACAGACATACGGTCACAAATCTAATTTCTAAGAAAACCTTTGGAAGGCTGAATTTGACCTGGGGTTTCTTGAAAGTTGGTATAAAGTTGCATTGCCAGAAAACACTTCAATGTATTACTGGAAACTTTAATTTCCTGTGTCACTTTCAACATAATTTTTAATCTTTTGAAACAGTTGCGGTTGTGTTTTTCCCATGGTTTGTCTGTAGCGGGTTCCATGACTTTCATATGTAGTTATGTATTACTTGCTTTAAATGTTATTTTGGCTTCAGTACCTAGTGCTGCTATTTCAAAGCAGATTGTCTTGGCTGCATGGAAAGATTTTCATTTCATAAAAGCATATCTCAGACTTTCTGAGGGCTTTCATTTCTAATACAGTTTTACAAGACTGTAGTCAGTGAATATTTAATTCTGTTTGTGGTTAATTTAGAAACAAATATCTGTCTAAATCCCACATGAAAAAAAAAAAAAAGCAAAACATTTTTATCAACTATTAATGGTTTTATCATTTATTTTTAAAAAATGAATTCCAAAAAAAAAAAAAATATATGCAATGAGTGAGCGAGCCTGCTGGCATCTAATTTTCAGTATTACCAGCTCCAGTATTTCAGACTTTATTCTGTTTTTATGGAAAGGAAGTCAGGTTTAGCATTTATTTAGCATTCCATTTTATCCATTACTACAATGTTTTAAGTTGCATTAAAGAACAAAACCTATTCACTTTTGTGGTCAATTGTATTTTTAAGTGATCTTGAAATAAACTGATAAATGCAAATCATATAAAGAAAACCTAGGCATGTAAAATTATGTAGAGTCAAATGTCTATTCTTTTCTACGCTCTTTAAAATAGTATACATATGCATTTTATAAAATTAAATGAGTTCCATAAGGAACAATAGTTCTGTTTATTCTGGCTTATTGTGGGTCATAAGAAATCTGAAAATGTATGATATTGATTGAGTTTAAGTACAGTATTATATTTGAACTCAATGAGCCACTGTCTGCAATTTTGTATATGACATAGTATTTGGAAAGTCTAAATCTTTATGGAAAATTAGCTGATAAAGGGTTGGGGGGAGGGGCAGGGGAAGGTGCCCCCAGAGGGGGAAGTTTGCTCTGCAGATGATGTCTTATTTACTGTTGAACAACAGTTGCTATTTATTTTTTTATTACATAGTACATCAACGTGTACAGAAATCAGATCTGGTCATGCCACTAGTTAAAATCTTGACTTCTCATTGAATGTTAAGGTAAAACATCAGTACACATGTCTATTCACATGTATTTAATGTGACAGTTTTTGAGTACTGTATGTGTTAATTTCTACTTTTTTAATATTTAAAATTGCTTTTAAATAAATGTATTCAGTTGATCCCAGATATCTGAACGAGGCCCTTTTTGTCAACTGGAGTATCTTCTAGGGAGAAAGTCTGGATTCCAAACAGGTAGAACTAAGACACTTGAAATGTTTTCTCTTGAATATAAAGCACTCCTTATATAATGCAATTAAAATGTGTATCTCTTTAACAGCTGTTAAATATGGATGCAATTGCCTTTATCTGGAAAACTTTACCTACTAAAGTTAGCATCAAACCACTTGTTTTGTCCATGAGTTTCGATTGCTTTCTCTCTGGCCTCGCAGGCTCTGTGGGCTCCCAGCCCCCTCTGTGCTGTGGGGTTGAAGGAACCATTGACAAACTCTGTCCATGGGCAGGATCTCCCAGCCCGACAGCAGCTCTCACACCAACTAGAGCACTGCTAATCTTTCCTGGATGGAGTGACTGTGTTGGTTAGAATTTCAGTCCTGACCCAGCTTGCAGAGGTTATTTTTTTCCTCCATCCCTGACTCAGTTCTTAGATGTTTCTCATTTATGACCCATTCCTGTCAAAGCTACTTCAAAATGAACAAGTCATTTGAAATTGCTAGAAAGCAGCAAGAACATCCTTTAGCCAGAGGAAAAGCTGAAGTGTGGAGCTATCAGATCTGGTTTGTATCAAGAACAGTAGCTCACAGCACAATGTGGCTCAGGAGACTGCTGTGGTGAGAGCTTCTTCAGACTGGATTGTGGCACTGGTGTGATTCCCCTCTGTCACAGAACATCCTGCTTGCTTTGTTTGGGGCTTTCAAATCTACATAGGCTCAACATGGGGCAGTTGGAGGGGGAAATACGGATGTGGGGCAGGAGCAGCAGTCTGGTTAAATATTGTGCTCGTTCTCAATTTCTACTGTGTTACAATGCTTCAGATAACAGCATTCAGAGAGACATCAATTCAAACAGCCTCAGTTCTCTGGCCTACTTGTATTATGTGTTCTTCAGTGACATGTATTGATTTCTTTTCCTAAGTCAAAATTGAGGTGGATATCTCATATACTGTTTGGAGCAGCAGAGAACAAGACAAATGCATGCCCAGAGAACTCCCTTGTTGTTCAAAGTTTCAGTCTCCTTATCCTTCTCCTGGCAAACCTAAAGCTCACAGTTAAACAGAAAATTGGCAGTCCATACCAGCGAAAGTGGTGCAAATATTAAATATCAAAGAATGAAACTCAAAATAGCTCCCTACTGCACAACAGAAAATAAACAGTTCAACTGTGTAAATCTGATTTGTTTTCAGATGCTCTAGTTCAGTGTAGTAGTTCATCTGAGTATCAACGGGAAACAACTTTGTTTTCCCGTGCTCCACACTGTTACAGTTTCATGCCCCTCACACCTTGGACTGGAAACCTTCTGTGCCATGAAACCAGAACTAGACAGAGGAGCAAACGTCCATAAGTAAATGAAGTTCAGCTTCAGGTCATATATTCTTTACCGAGAGCTTCTCACCTGAAGAGTTTAAGCTCTCAGGGATGCTTTTATTAGACCCTTTAGCCTTTCTGAAACAGCTGGAGGGGGATGCAAAAATGCATACACGACTGTAAATGTTTTCCTCTGCACCACTACAAGACAACATTTTTGTGATCTGATACAAACTAACTATTCTAAGTTGTCATAATGATACTTTTAGGGCTATACATAAGAAGATTTACAGCTCTGTCATCTGCTGAGACAGTGCTCAGGTTTCTTCTTGAAATAAGCTAAGTGCTGTTTGTCAACTCGGGCTTAAGCTGAGATACACCCCCCCCCCCCCCCCCCCCAGGCTGCAATGGGCACAAAACCTGCGTGTCTTGGCTGGTTCTGGTCAGCTGCTGCTGGGGAACAGTAAAAACGATAGTGTGTCATGGTACAGGCTCTGCCTTGTTCCTCTGTAAATTACAGAACAGATCCTCCCGGCTGCAGCAAGGCGGATGTCTGCTCCACTCCTTTTGTAAGGGTGGGGGCAGGGAGGAAAGTTTGTGACAGCTGTCACATCTGCTAAGCTGTCAGAGCAGAGGAGAAGCTGATCGGTCATTTTCTGCACCACCTAAAGAATGTTTTGAACAAGGTTTAAGTTTTCCTGGAACTTTAAATCCAGTGTTGACTCTTATTAATGCTGTTCCTACCAGTTTGACCTTGGTTGTTGTAGTGTCTGATCAGAAAAATGCCTTTTCCTTGTGCTTTTTTGCTCTTCTGTGAAAGGCTATGTGGGACTAGGTCCATTTCCATGTGGATTTTCCCCCCGCTCCAAGGCTTGAAGATGATTTTGTGCATCAGTTACCACCAGAAATTATGAATCTGATTCCTCTCTCACAGTTCCATTGAATGGATGAATCAACCCTGAGCAGTGAAACACAACTGCTCTAGAATTGCTGTATTAGAGGTTGTTTTTTGTATTTAACTTTGTACATTTTGAAAAGTAGCATTTGGCTTTGTTTTTTGATAATCAATAATTTCTCCAGTCTTTTCCTCCCAGAAGGTTCCAGGAATAACTTAATACCTCTGCCTGCAAACTTACAAGCTTAAGTTGCTCTTAAACCTATTTTAGTAAGGTAATGTTTTTAATCTCTCCCTGCTCTCACATCCCTGCTGCAGTAGGTGTCAACAGTCCCTCTGCACTGGGGTTTTTAGTCTGTAAATAAAATTCAAAAACTTAGGTATTAGAAAGGACTGAAATGTGCTCCTGAACTTCAGACTGAAGGAAAAGCACCTTGAGCTGAATGTGAACAAAAGAGGTCAGCAGCTGTTTGGTGATTAAGCAGGGGTTTATTGTGGTTTTCTGTTGGTGCCTGCAGCTTTCCTTAATGACCTGACACCAGCAGCCACTTGCTGCTTTAGACACCTCAAAGACAAAGCAGACTTTTTTTAAAAAAAAAGAAGTAAAGGTTCTACTGCCTGTAATCACTTGTCTATTTGGCATCTATTCCCATCCATGGCTCCAGATCTACATATCCAAATGCCTTCCCTATATTCACTGTGGGGCTTGAATTCAGAGCTGTAGCCCTACTTTAACATCTGTAGTAGGCAGGAAAGCAGCTGACCAGTAAGTGAGCTGCAGCCAGCCACATGCTCTCGTTTCAGCTGAGACTTTTTTATTGTGTGGAAACCCACCCAGGAGCTGGAAAAAAGGACATTTGTGGAGCAATTTCAGGATCATTGCAGTAGTTCTGACCTCTGTGCATGGGGATGAAGGGCGGATTTGTGATCCAGGATACTCCTCAGTCTCTGTCTTCCCTGCAGGAACTGGGCCAAGCTCTGCTGAAAGAAACAGGAGAACAAATGCTAAACCTGCCTTGATAAGGTGCACAGAGCTGCTTAAAAGTGAAGTTTGGCAGTCTGGACATCTAGAGAGCAGGAACCATCTTCATTTGAAGTGAACTGACACCAAGGGATGCTGGAAGATAGGGAGTTTCAAGAAATAAATCCAAACTCTACATGTGCTACAAGGTAGAGAGATGTGAGAAGAGCAGGGGATGGAGGCCATCACAAACCACAGCTTTGAAAGAGTATAAATGACTCTGTTGTTGATGTGAAGATCAATCATAAGGAGTCAGCAGCTCTCCTGTGAGCATTGCCTCTAGGCTGGCCATTACCTGACCCTGAGAGATCAAGGTAATGCAGACTCCAGTGAAGTGGAAGTTCCTTGTCCAGGAGAAGCAGCAAGATCTTGGCAAGCATCACTTGGGGTGGGAGGGCAGCAGGGCACTGAGACCATCTGGTCAGCATTGTGCAGGTAGCTGCTGTAATTGCTGGGCCCTCAGAAGGAGCAGCAGGGCCTGTTCCTCCACATTTGGCTGTAAGCAAGGAGGTGCTGCTATCTTGCCAGAGCAATCTCTGGCTGCAGCCTCACACAGGACCCAGGTCCCCCCTTAGATATAGTTCTGGCACCCTCCCTTCCTCCTTGGAGGAGATCTGAAACAGTCACCTTGCTTAGGGACAGATCATCCTTTAACTTTGCACTCGTGTTCCCAGGTCTGTCTGGATGAGATGCTGCTGGGTCCAGCAGAAAAGCTCCTTCTGCTGCCCCTTTCCTACTGGGATATAGAGAAATTTGGGAGCAGAAAAACAAAACCCAAAAAAACACACAAGAAATTTAGAGTGGAAAACCCCCCTCTACTTTAAACCCCTTGAGAGAAGGATTTGTTCCTCTCATTTGCCTATGGCAGTGTTCCATCTAAATGTTTTTCATGCAGAATGTAACCCTTGGTAATGTTTATTTAGATAGGAGCTGCCAGGGGTCATCACTTCCCTCTGTCCATAGAGCAGGTGCCTGTCTGCCCATGATCCATAACTAGCTGCTTGCCTAGTGGAATGTAAAGGAAGGCACCAAATAAAGAACTTCTGCATAGAGGTCCCAATACCTGTGGGACTTCTCTGCATCCCAGCCTCACTGCTGCCCACGTCTCCATCTGCTTTGGGCAAGAGATGGAACTTGTAGCCATTGTGGCAAGGCCTGGGCCTTGGGGGTTGCAGAGTGAACTGAAGCCCTCCACCAATGACTGACATTAAAGCTGGGAAGCAAAATGCCATTTAGAGAAATTACCTTAAGATGTGTTATCCACACCTAATCCCTGTCCCTGGTGCAGAACAACAGCATCTGTTGCTGGAGGGAGAGCTTCCTGAGGAGCAGATGGAGAGGTTGTGTCCTGGGGGGACCCTCACTCCTTCTGCAACCAAGATGTCATCAGTTGTAACAGAATGGAGAAGATGAAGAAGAAACAGAACAAGGTGCCTCAGAGATGAATGTAGCTCTAGAGATGGAAGGAGTTCTTGGGGTCTGAAAAAATTAGGCCTTGATGAGTTTTTTCTTTGATCCTCCAAAGCTAGTCTTAATGACAATGTCTCACTGAAGTGGCTTGGCTGCCAGGCTGGATAACGAGCCCTTGACCATAGCAGGGGCTTAGCTCTGCATTTGGAGTTGCCAACAGCCCTGTCCCAGGATGGCATTCCTTCCCTGGGCACAATCCTGCAGCCCAGGGCAGCTCCAGCAGAGCCTGGGGGAGATGGCTGGGTTTGTTACACACGTTTGAAGCCTGAAAGGTGCTCCGAAATGTGGCTGCTCCCTTCCCACGGCTGCAGAGCTTCACCCGTGCCCTGCTGTGCTGTGTGTGCTTCGTGCGTGCTCGCCCAGAGCAGCCCCTGAGGGCAGGGTCAAACCTGGCTCCTCACCAAGGGTCTCTCCGGGCCCCCGGGATGCTGTGGGGCTGATGTGGAGGCTCTGACCTGCGCCCCATCCTTCACCCCGGCCCGGCGGGGTGAGCACCCCAGAGTGCGGCCGGCCCGTGAGGGGCCCGGGGAGCGGGGCAGGAGGGGAGGGAGCCCGTGAGGGGCCCGGGGAGCGGGGCAGGAGGGGAAGGAGCCCGTGAGGGGCCCGGGGAGCGGGGCAGGAGGGGAGGGAGCCCGTGAGGGGCCCGGGGAGCGGGGCAGGAGGGGAAGGAGCCCGTGAGGGGCCCGGGGAGCGGGGCAGGAGGGGAGGGAGCCCGTGAGGGGCCCGGGGAGCGGGGCAGGAGGGGAGGGAGCCCGTGAGGAGCCCGGGGAGCGGGGCCGGAGGGGAAGGAGCCCGTGAGGGGCCCGGGGAGCGGGGCAGGAGGGGAAGGAGCCCGTGAGGGGCCCGGGGAGCGGGGCAGGAGGGGAAGGAGCCCGTGAGGGGCCCGGGGAGCGGGGCCGGGCGCGGCGAAGGTGCCGGGGCCGCCTCTCCCTCCCCCCGCGTCGCTTCCTTTTATATCGATGCGGCACCGCCGCCCGCAGCCACAACCTGCGGCCGTGACGCCGCCGGCAGCCGGAGGGACGAGGCTGCGCCCGTGCCCAGGTAAGGGCTGCCCGCGACCCCCGGGCGGGCGGAGCGGGACGCGGAGGCGGCGAGGGGCGGCTCAGCGAGAGGGAGATGGGAATCGCCTGAGGAGTCGGGAGGAGCCTGAGCGGAGCCGTGGGGTGGGCGCCCGTGGGGAGCCGCGGGGCGGAGAGGAGCCGGGAAGGAGCCGGGGCAGCCCCCGCCCCGCTGTCCCCCATTCCCGCAGAGGATGCTCAGCGCTGCCCGGACTGCCCCGCGCCTTCCCGACCGCCTCCCGGCGGGTCTGTGGGGCCGCTCGGGGCGCAAGGGCGGCCGAGGCAGCTGTGACCGAGCTCCGCTTCCCCAGGGCACCGCGGGGCCGCCCGGGTCGGGAGAGCCGAGGAGGATCTGCTCTGTCTGCGAGGGGGGACAGGCCGGACGGGACGGTCCCGTGTGCCCTGGGTGCAGGCAGCGAGCGGGGTGACAGCTCTCACACCAGCCCGCACCACCTCCGGGCACTGCCGGCTGCAGCAGCAGCACGCTGGGCTGGCCGGCCGGAGGAGGAAGCCGTGGTTTGGTGCTGTGCGCCATGGGTGCCGTTTGAGGCCGTCCTGGGCTGGGAGCAGCACTGACCGTGTTAGATGGAGGCGTTTTGTACAGGTGCTGGGTGCCAGGCCGAAGAATTATTAGTTGTCCTCGTTTATGTAAATCTTGTATATAAAAGTTCAGCCCAGCAGGCAGAAATGCGCTGGACTGGCTGGTGAGAGGGTGAGCACTTCTGCTTTGGGGGATCTGGTACTTCCTCATCTGGGCAGGAACGGTGGTGTGATTGTGATCATGACTCTCTGTGAAAACTACCCCTCTCTTGAGCAAGCTGTGGCATTTCAAAAGGGTGAGTGCAGAAACAGAATAGCACAGAGCAGCCCCTAAACAGTGAAGATTACCTGGCTGTATGGTTTGGAGCAGAGTTACCCTTTTGCCATTTAAAAATGAACTCTAATCCCTAATAATCATTTTCTTATATAAGTAAAACATGTATGCATTATTTAATTTAAGACCCAAAAAGCCATGAGGATGATGCTTATTCAGTTTTTTGTTAGCTATGTGATTAAAACAGTAGAAAGGTCCTTTTATTTCATTCTAACAAAGAAAACCCTGCATCTGCACCCCAAACTGAGAAGTGCTTTGAAGAGATGTGGGATTTTGGTGGAAGTTTAATGTCCTCTTTCTTTCAGAGCTTGACTGAAAACAAGGTTGGCAATGGCTGCTGCCTGTTTAACATTGAGGAGGGCAGAATTGATGCTGTGGGGAGTTATGGATGTTCATGGTGCCTACATGTGCTCTGAGGGGCACACAGACACCCTGGGTCATCTCAGTGCTTGGTGCTGCTCAGAGTCATCTTGCCCTAGAGAGAGGCAGCATTTGGCTCCTCCTGGGTTCCCTGCTGAGCAGTAGGTGCCTGTGCAGGCAGCAGGATGCTCTCCAGCTGCTGTTGCAGACAGCAGTCCCCACCTGCTGCTCGCTCTTGCTCTCTGGGAGCACTGCTCTGGCCAGAGGCCTCATTAGTGCATTCTCTGACAGTTGTCACCGCTTGCTCTCCCACCATTGGTGATGTGGTTTCCTCCATGGCTCAGCAGGAGCCCCTGGCATGAAGGAGCTTCTGAGCAGGTCTGAGCCAGTGCTCTGCAGGGAAACTAGGAAGTGCTCAGCATCCAGTAGAACAGTTGTACCAACAGGACTTTTAAAGACAATCCAAATAAAGTCCAGAGCATTCTTTTCTCTGACTGAGATCGATAGTTCAGACTGCTCAGCAAAGAGTGTGTGCGATGGATTTTCAATAATCGGCACAGCACAGCTCAGGCTTGGGGAAAAAATTATTAAGCCTCATTCTGTGCTGCTAAATGTGAGTGTGCCCAGCAAGAGCACTGGGAGAGGTTGATGCACTGAGGGGAGTTAAAAAACATTAATGCCACCTCTGAGCGTGGAAGGGCACAGCCACTCTCAACTATTTATTTCTTTGTACTCAAAGGTATTAGAGGGTACATAGTGACTCACAAAAATAAAGACTGGTATTTGAGATACTTCCTGTGCTTGTTGGAGGAGAACAAGGCCCAGAGTATTTTGAAAGTAAAAGCATATTTCCTGTGAAAAACTGCTGAAGTGACGTGTGATATTGTTTCAGAGCTGGAGGCACAGGCAATGATTCAGGCCAGCAGCATTGGCAGCTGGGCTGGTGTGAGGCCTGAGAGGGTGCTGAGCACCAGCCTGCCCAAACCTGCAGATAGGGCACAGGCACAGCATCATGTGCTCCTCCTGGTGCCCTGGGAACAGGAAGACAGGCAGTGTCCTCTGGCTGCAGACAGCTTCAGGGGCTTCATTAGGGACTAGAGGTTGGTCTGCCAGCAGGTGTTAGCAGACCTGCTCAGATTAAGTACCTGCTCCAGAGGCTCCACAGAGAGCCAGTGTAGGTCTCCAGGCTACCCAAGAACAAAGGTGATTCCACTGGGGAATCAGGACTGTTTCTGTAAGCTGAAGGTCATTCCTGCATTGCTCTCTCCACCCTGACTTAGACAGACTTGTCCCTGAGGTTAGTTCAGTCCAAGACCTGTCCTCCTGATCATCTGGTTTAGATTTTCCTTTAGTGCTTACCATGGCTGTTAGCCTGTTTATCAGCTGAATCACTGTCCCCATGCAGACCTGCACGGTTCCACTGGGGGCTGAATCCATCTCACTGGCTCCCAGGAGCCTTCTTTCCCCTGCAGCAGCTCAGCTCCGAGGGAGGAGGTGGCTGGGAGCAGAACACAGCCCTGGCAGTCTGCTGGAACACAGTTGCTGGAGCTGGTTTTCAAATCTGCAGCAGGGCTGTATCTTGCAGTGGGTAGGAAGCACTTTTGCACAGTGTCTGCAGTTACTCAGCTGTTGGAAACCTTTGTTCTGTGCTGCTCTGTGTGGAGCTTGATATAGCTTGGATTTTTTTTATTTTTTATGCTTGAGTTCTATTATTGTCCTTGCTGGCTGTATTTTAAAACAAATAATGCACACATGAATTTATTCCCTTGAGGTCTTTCTGCCCAAGAGATGCTCAAACTGAGTGTATGTGTGACCTTGTGGTAATATGTGGGATAAGTCTAATAGGTAGTTTTGGTTTCCATTCCCAGCAGTTTTTCAGGCAATGCGAGCTGCTTTTCTATCATAAAACTATTTTTTTTCTAAAATTTCTTTCTAGACTTGGGTTTGCTATCTGTTTTGCAACAGTGCTGTAAGATCTACCCCTGGGTATCTAGTGGACAAACTCATTTCTCAAAGTCTTGCTGGATAGAAAGGGAAAAATACTTCTGACTACAACAGGAAACTAGGAATTTCATCTGAGTCTTGCTAACATAGTCTTTGTCTCAACTTAGAATAGGTCCCCCCCAATCCCAAGCATCTGCCTTGTTCCCAGTCTTGAGGTCAAACCTCCTGGCCACAACTCTCTCTATTTAAGAAAAAGATGTAGACACAAGTTGTAATCTGTGCTATGAAAATCTAATCTGTGACCTAATTTGTTGTGATACCATGAAGAACCTGTCAGCAGCAATCACTGTAACCCGTGGCACGGATGCACTGCTGCTTTCCAAGAGTGCTCACTGGAGCCCCAGAGGGAGCAGTGTCAGGCTGAGTGAGTACATTTGGGCTCCCCCACTGGCAAATTTGGGAATAATATACAGACAACTCTCAGGTCACTTTTGTTATTCTTTTTAAATGGAAGTGGTATGGGCAGTCTTACTATGTGTGGAAGGAAACCTTTTCTGAGGATCCCTGTGGAACAGGCTGGTTTGAAACGTGTGGGAAGGCAACCAAAACTGGACAGTTTTCTGTGCATGCCATAATAGATGTTTACCTGTCTGTTCTTCATTCCCCACGACCATGACAGCAGCTTGGATGAAACCAACTCACTGGGTGAGTGGTTAGAGGAGGGACTTGTCTGAATAACTTCTCACCAGTGGGAGCTGTGGTTGTGTGGGCTGATTCTCAGAGGGCAAAACTGGCTGGTTTCTAGTACAGCCCCTTTGGGCCAAGTTTGTTGTCCTTTAAGGAGAAAAAACAAGGGGTTCTTTTGGTGTGTTGCTGAAAACATAGCACTGTCAATCTTGTTCTGCAAGGCTAGAGAAGGAAGGAGAGGTTTACAGTCAGGAATGCACATGTAATAGGCTGAAAAACTAGGAATTGCACTCCTAGGTCCCTGCACTGCTACATCTATCAGGGAAAAAACTTAACTATGGAACTACTGCTCTATCAGAAACAACATAACAGGACTTCCATTTTGATTGTTCTAGAAATAACTGTTTGGGTTTTTTGGTTTGTTTTTTTTTTTTCCCTTGTTTTTTTTAATATTACCTTTAAAATTCTTTCCTTGAAAGTACTAAATTAAAATTTCCAAGGCCATGCAGTCTGTCAACAACTGCTAAAATCCATGTCTGGTTAGTAAGCCCATCAATCCATTTGTTTCTGAGATGCAGTAACCTAGATCCAGTAAGATGCATGTGCGTGGTCTGCTGCCTCCCTTTCTCACCTTCACTGGAGCTACCTGTGCTGCTGTTAAGGCTTTAGATCTTAAGATGTCTTATTTATTTTGAGCCTCCTCTTTATTTTCAATACTTTGTTCCCTAGCATACATTAGGTGTATGCTAGCATAGAATACTTGCATTCTGGTAGTAATTTGTGTGTTCTTTTTTTGTATGTTGGTGTACTTTTACCTACCCTGAACACTCAGAGCTCAAGTTTCAATGTGTTATTTGTTGATTTTTGTTCACTCCAGGCTTTTCCCTCCACCCACTCACTTCCTCTCACAAATGTTTCCTCATTTCACCACTTTTTCACACCCATTTCTAGCACAGGGTTGCCTCCCACTGCGGGCAGGCTCAGCACTTCATCTACCTCAGCACTTCATCTACTGTTCACCTCTACGGGAGATGGGTGACAGATCCAGGTGTGAGGGGAGGAGCAGAGGGAGGAGGAGGTGCTTGCCCATGTCAGGGCATGGTGGCAGGGAGAGGAGATCTAGGTGCTGGTGTATTTTTGGGCAGCAGGACCAAAGGTGTAAGCACAGTGGGTGTATGGGTGGAGGGAGTGAAGGTAGAGAGTGCAAGGTTGTATGTGTGTGCTCATGATGGGGCACAGCAAAAACTTTGTGTGTGCACAGCTGGGAGAGAGCTGGGCATGCTGGGCTGGGACCCCTGAGGTTTGAGGAAGCTGCATCTCCAGACCACAATGCAGCCAGCCCAGAGACCCTCAGCAAAGCACAGGCAGCTGAGGTGCTTATGATAGCTCCAATTTTTAATGTGCAATTTTGTTCCGTTTGCCTTTTATTTTTAACAAAAGGTTTCTCACCTCCCCTTGGACAGCACCAGTTTCTTAACCACATGGAGTGCATCTGGCAGCTTACAACCTGTTAAAAGAGGAAAAAATACCATGATGAAAATAGCATGTCTGTAGTTTTAAATTAGGTAAGGGCTAAAATTAGTAGGAGCAGGCCTGTCTGTGGCTGTGCAAACCAGCAGGGAATTAACATTCATCTGGTGCTGAGCAAGGCAAGCAGAGGTTTGCAGCTCACACTTCCTTCGCCTTGTCCCACTCCTGTCCTTGCAGCTTCGCTTCCCCGCAGGGCTCAGTCACCAGCTAGCAGAAAGCTGTGCAGATACCACTAACCTCATGCCAATACTGAGTGCTACTTTCAGCATTGTGAAGTGTTAGCAACAGCCAGAACATTTTTACCACACTCCTTTCATTTCTTTGCTCAAGTGCTGTGAGTGCAGCTTTGGATGCATCGTGCCAAGGTCACTTGTCAGAGCCCTGGCTGTGGCCTGAGCCCCACGCTGGGGCTGGATCCACCCACCATTTCCTCGGTGACATGGGAGCCCCCAAGACACTGTTTCCTCTTCCCAGCTGTGGTTTACTTTCCTCTTCTGTAATTGTGTTTCTGTTAACAGGGCTGCAGTAAAAACCAGTTGCTGAATTATTCACCTCACTAGAATAACTCTCGGGTGGTTTGGTTCTTTGCAGACTATTTTTCATCTCAATCTTGGCGTCGTTTTCATTCACAGCATGACCCGTGCAAACAGGTTTATTTGTGCAAGTTAAAGTGTGCAGTAGACTGGTGGGGTGATGTGTTTAAAGGAGGGAGAACAGCAAGAGCCTTCACCTCTCTCCCCCCTTCCCTGGGAACTGCCGTGCTAGGCCCTATGCCCACTGCCAAAGTCAAACTCCTGGGAATGAATGTTCTTCCACCCCTAGCATATCCAGAGGAATCAGAGGTCACTTGGAAATCAAAATTAAACAATGCCTTAGTGCAGCCTTGAAAAGTTTACTCAAAGGGCTGGCATTGCTCCCGTGCAGTTGAACTGGTGACCTCCCTCCCATAACAGACCCAGAGAGGGCTCAGTTTGGCTGACAGTGACCAGAGGTGGCTGCAGAGCTTCACCCTAGGTGGCAGGGCTGGATTCACTCTCCTTGCACCATTCTCCCAACCAGAGCATACAGGGTGCAAATCCAGGGAGGGCTATGCTGCGTCAGGCACGTTGCTGCTCAGAGACCTCTGGGAGGAGTTGTACTGGAGGCTTGTGAGGTGCCCAGGCTGCTTCAGGCAAGGGACAGGGACCACCCCCAAATGGGAAAAGCCACAGAACACCTGGACTTGGCTTGTTTCCCTGGGCTGTGCTTCCTCAGAACTATCCCATGGAGGGACAGCTGGAGGCTGTCTCTGCAGGACCCACCCAGCAGCATGCTCCTGGCACTGGACAGCTGCTGGCATCAGGGCAGTTACATGATGGATGATTTATGTTCCATCAGTTCAGTGTCCTGCCAGAGACACAGGGACAGAGTGTGATGGGGAGTATCTTTGTGGTCTGCAAGCTCTAGAGATTATTTGGGCTTCCATGGTGGTTAGTCTGGACTAGTCAACAAAACTCACATAGATAAAAGCTAGTCCTGATTCCCAAGGCTCTTCTGGCAATCCCAGAACTGAGGAGAGCAAGTGCTCCTGCTTGGGAATCCTAACTCTCACTGAAAGAATTGCTGGTGACCAAATACTGTTTTCTGTGTTTTAGTGGGTCTGCTAGAATCCTGCTTATGTTGAAGGATTAAGAAATATTTACTGGACATGTTAGTGTTCTCTTGTCAGTGCACTCTGAGTATCACAGATATCACTGGCAATGGTGGCCTACAGGAATCCATCAAATGTGAATGAAGAAGCCACTCCCACTGCTATTTAAGGGTTAGGACCACGTTTCTTTCCCAGGATTACAGCCTTGAAAGGACATGGTTTTAGGAGTGCCTCCAAAATGTGAATCTTATACCAGGACTTCTTGTGCCAAGGATGCATAGCTGATACATCCTGGTTACTGGTGTTACTATAATTGCATTTGTGAGCAAAACCTGCTTTAGGTCCACTTGCACCAGTTCTAGGTCTGCTGGTACCCCCCTCTATGCCTGGACATAACATGAATCACAAACCCTCTAAAATACATTTATGCATTGAGGTAGAAATGCACCCGGAACTGTAGCTGCTGTTCATACCAAAAAAACTGTCTTGTAAACTTGTTGAGATTCTGTTTAGTCTGTCACCTTTTTTAAAAAAAAATAAACTACCTGATGTGAAAAGCACTTGGTGGATATACTTAGAACTGTTGTTCTGTGGGAAAAGACCACCTGTGTGGTGACTGTGCCACCCCACATGCTTTTGCACAGAGCTCCCAAGAGACCACATAGTTGGCACAGGAGCAGTAAATTCTTCCCCCTGCAGGCTCCTGCAGATGCCAGTCAGTTTGAGGAAGCAAGAAAAGAGAGCAGGGGCCCAGAAGGAGAATACTATGTTCAAGTGAGCACGTAGAAAAGGACTGATCCTGATAACCCTGAGTGCCTGCTGAGCCCACGGGCAGGATGGAGCACTTAACCAGAGCCCTTGGAGAGGACCCTCTGAGCCAAGGCCACCAAAGAGATCATGCCCTATCTGCACATTGCCCAGTGCTGTGTGTGTTTGGAGCTGTTCTTGGGCAGTTTTCACAGAGCTGAATATAGTTATTTGCATGTTGCACAGTGTCTGGGCTTTTCCTCTTCCTCTTAGCTCTGTTGGGCACTGCTGTACAAGTGTCTGTGAGGGAAGTTGTGTTCTCAGTCAGTGCCCAAATTGGTGTAACTTCCTCTGGACAGCGGCTCCCAGAACTGCAGCCCTGTCTGCACCAGGCCTGCTGGGGAAGGGGAAGAGCAGAGGCTGCTCTGCAGGGGGACTTCAGTGAGGAACTTCCCCTGTGTTTGTTCTCCTCCCCTAGTTCCTCATGCATGACATGATCCGAGTCCTCATGTTCCCCATCAGGTGACATTCACCAGCTGGGGTTTCTGCAACAGGGGATGCTCATGTCCACTCGAGAGGAGCCGTGGGCTTCCTGTGAAATCCCCTGTGGGACAATAGCACACACCCATCCACGTTATTATCCATGTGTCCAGCATGCCTCGGCCTCTCATCTGCCCTGCTGCTGGGAGAGCTCTGGGGGCAGTCAGAGGTGTCCTTGCTTCTGGGGGAAACCAGAGGCAGCCCCTGCTGGTCCTGCCTGCTGGGTTCAGCACAGGGAGCAGATCCCCTTTCACTCCCCTGTGCTGGGAGCTGCACCTCCTGCTCAAGAGGAGGAAGGTGAGCATGTTTCTGCTCCCAGTGCCCTGCCTGCAGCCACGGCAGTGGACCCCAAGTCTTGGTGCAAGGGCAGGTGGTGCTAGTTCACACTCAACTCAGACCCACCAACTTGCCAAGCTCTTCTTTCTCCAAAGTTGCTCCATATCTGCTTTACCTTCTGCTGGAGGATGGAGCCCAGACCAACATTCAGGCTTTGCTGTGTTCCCTGAAGGTTTGGCCTACTCACTAGCTGTCAGGCACTTGTGGGTGTGTTCTAAATATTTGTTTAGATCATCTTTCTCATAGGGTGCTGAATAGTTTCTGAGCTGGAAGAGCAGGCAGAGCCTTGGCCTGGGAACAAATTAAGCTACCCCCTCTTGGAATGTTTTTACTTTGTTTTGTTTTCTTTCCTGCACTACTTTGTTGGGCTGTAGTACTACTGCGAATTTCACTGACATCAGTAAAACACTGACAATTTCCCCAGTGGATCTCAGCAGGATCAGAACTCTTTGGAGATGAAAGTATATCCAATTGTAGGAAAGACAATCTTTTCAGTATTTTCAGAGGTCATTGAAATTTGGTCCTTTATCCCAGAGCCTCCTTTTGCCCTAGACACTAATATTGCAAGTGCAGTAGGTGAATTTAAGCTCCAACCCCATGAGGAGATACACTGGTTAATACAGAGAACTTTGGAAATTGTCCTTCCTCTCTCTGATGTCGTTTTTATCCCTTGAGTGTATAGAGATTAAAAGATAGTTGATGAGCATACTGAACATTCATTGCACATTTCTCTTCTAGTATCCAGCTGACCTCAAATCTAGAATGAAATGAATTTGCATTTGTTTCTAAAAGTATCTTATTTTGTGAATCAAAATGTCAACACATTTGAAAGTGGTCCCGCATGAGACATTTGTATCTCTAGGAGTTTAAATTGCTGGATCAATGTCCCATTAATACTAAGGGTGTTTAAAGGACAAATTCTCTGCCTACTGCAGTGAAAATTTACCCCAAGGTATGACATTTCACCTGCCACTGAGTATAAGATTGTTGAATATAATGGACCAGAATAGCAAGATTTGCACATGCTTGTAACAAAAATGTGTGAGAAGAAGATCCCATTACAGAAACCTTCCTCTTTGTTTTTCCTCCTCCTTTTTCAGGCATTAAAATTTGCATGCTCTTTGCAACTTATATTACTGCACTGTTCAGAAGCCTGTGCCTGGATTTGGGCACAGTTTAGTCAAGCAGCATAAGTGAATAAAGAAACCCCAAAAAGCTTCCACTCAAAACGGTGCAAGAAAATGAGAGCACCAGGGCACGTCCAAGGTCTTGTGGCACACAGCCTGACTCCAGCTGGACCACAGGGCTGTGAGCCCCATCACATGCTCTCCTGGTGGCAGCTCTGCTGATGGACAGGGCTTTGCCAGAGCTCGTCTGCCCTCAGCATGGCTCTGTCCTGAGGGAGCACGAGGACAGCTCGATCCCCTCCTCAAATGAAACACGGACAGCTGGGCTGAGCTGTCGGCACTGTGAGCCCTGCACACAGTCTGCAGCCAGGGCCCGCTGAAGCTGAGCCCGAGGCGAGGCATGTTTACCCAGGGAAGTGCCAACATAGCCCAGGAGAACATACCATGAAATTGCACCACACTGTCCCTCCCTTGCGCTGTCACGGAAACCAGATGCCAGGATGGAAAAGCACCAGGAGATGAATAAAAAAAGCTTTAAGTGCCAGAGAGCCCTGCTCAGCCCTACCTTCTGCTGCAGGCCATCTCTGCTTCCCAGCATTCCCTGGTCTCCTGCCAATTCCCATCAACAGCTGTGGTTTGTGGTTGTAATGCTCAGCATTTGTCTCCTCTTTCTCCTAGCAGACCTGCCCAAAAGCTGGATGTGCAGCATGTAGCAGTTCAAGAGTCCCAGGGCTCCCAGAACTGGCCTCTAAGTAGGAAAACAAACTTTCCTTTACTCCTTTATCTTCTCCAAGGCCTGAGACATTGCACGTGTGGGTTTGTAAGGCTTCTGGGTCCTTCTGATGGCATTTGTGAGGAAAGATTACATAACACAGTGCTTTATAATACATCATTTTCTTTCTTTTAGAGAACAAGAAAGTGCCAGCAGTAAGTCTAAACCTGGATTGCCAGCCCTGAAGCAGCCTGCTTACTGCATTTAGCACATGAAATGTTCTTCACTCCATCATGCCTATTCCTGGTTTCCGTGTCTGTGTATTACTGTTGAGGCTGCAGCTTGGGTAGGAGCGGCTCCAAGATGTTAGCAAGTGTCTGTTAGGAATCCCACTCCCTGCTTCAGGAGGCCCCAGAAGTTCATTAGATGTTTAATAGCTTCCAGTCACTGCTGTGCTGGATGGACCTGAACTGGTGACCGAGGGGGGAAAGGTTCTCTCACACATTTACAAACCCTGAGGCATCTGTTCCCCAGACACAAATTTGTCTAATTCCCCTAAACCACTGATGATCTGCCCTGAAACGATACTCCCATTCCCTTAGGAAATCCCTTGGGTTGATATCAAGTAGATAGTTATTTTTGGATTCTTTCCCAGAGAGAGTGCACTGTATTGCTCTGAACCCTACACACCAAATAAATATATCATCCTACTGTAGTAAAGGTCCAAAAAGTTTTATTGAAGGGGAAACAGGTTATTAATAATTAAGGGCAGTTCACTGTATTGGTTTTGAGCCAAGTAAAGCTAATAGAGCTTTTTTTTTTTTTTTTTTTTTTTTAAATAACAGCGATAAAAGTGTAGAATATGGAGACTGAATTGATTGCAGCATTTAATGCAACATAAAGTCAATTAATGAATTTCAAGGGTTAACTCTACATTAAAGTGAAGCAAAGTATTAATCATTTTTAAATATTTGCAAAAGCAAACAAACAAACAAAAATAAAAAGCCCATCCCTTTTTTTTTATTAGTAAATGTCTAATTTTTGTCTTCCTGAGGGAGAAACTCATATACCAATATTTTTACTTCTTTTATCCTAAAGCTCTGTGTGCTCTGTGTGCTTTTCCCTTACCTCCTTTTAGAGTACAATAAAACCTTTACAAGAAGGTGATCAGTAATTAATTCTAACAAAATTCTCCTACAGCTACCTGTGATATTCTCATGGCAGGGATGGACAGTAGTGTAGAGGGAACAGTATTTAACAAACACTTTTGTTAGAAAGGCCTTAAATGAGGACAGTTCTAAACTTCTACGTGTTTGGACCACCCCATGTTGTTTATTGTCTACCCAGTTAGAGTTTCTTTATTTAAAAGTATATTTTCTATTTCTCTGCAGTAACAGAAGAACATGGCATGGAAAAAAAAAACAAAATCACTGGGGGATTCACTGTAGTAATGAGAATGAGGAAGGTTTTAAACCATTCTGCACTGAACAATTTAAATGTTTATTGCAGAATAAACCTGCAGCCATTCCTTCTCACTGACAGCCATTATATTGTAATGTTGTCCCTTTGCAGCATTTCCCAAGCCATCCACTTATTCTGAAACGTTTGTCCAAGTCTCAGTATGACATGAGGTCTTTTTCTGCACCGTGGTCTCTTACTCTCTGCATTATTTCTTGGTTGCTATTCAGTCTTCCAATGGGCACACGTGCCCCTCTTTGCCATCTGGCCACATTCAAGTCCTGAGTGCAGCCCCCTCTGTACTAAACCCAAGCTTGTCACACTCAGCTGCAAAACCTTCCACAAGCTCAGGGGCAGAGTCTGTCATCCCAGCAGCAGCGTGTTGTGCCTTAGGACAGAAGTGACCCCATTAAAACCATTTAGAAACGTGCACACTTATGACTGGCTCACTGCCCTTATGCCTCTCCTTGCTCTCACATGGTTCCCCAGGCCTCTCACATCCCTGCTGAAGCTGGTCCTCTTTGAGCAAACCACCAGCCTTTTAAAGTAAAATTCAACTGATAAACAACTAAGATTAAAATAATAATGGCAACATAATGGGAGCATGAAGGAGATATTTGTCTTAGAAGAGAAGAAAATATAATTGAAAAATAGAGTCCTGTGAACAGTGTAACTAATGAATTGTAATTTTCTCCTGATTTGCATTCTGTGTGTCCTGCATTTCCCACTGGATCTTTCTCAGTGTGAAACTTCTGGGCTCCTCCCTGTTTCCAGCTCTCCCCTTCCCAGCTACATTCCCAGTGCTTCCACTGCAGTTCTCTCTCTTACATCTTGCCAGCCAAGTAGGAGATGATCTAAGCAGGTTAACTGGGCAGTAAACACATACTGTTGAGTGTCCAGCACCATAAACCAGATTTCCAGCAGAGTGTGAGCTGTGTGTCCTGGGACAGGAAGAGTGGCTACTTGTCATGGGCCAAGGGCTCACAGGCAAGCTGGAAACCAACTCCAAGCGATCATCCTCACTGCATAATACTTAATAGAGACATTGTGCTGCTCCAACTTTTGTTCCCAGGTTTGTTGGTTTAGGACTAGCTTGATGGTAGAAAGCCAATGTGTACAGTAGATCTCAGCATTTGTGTTTTCCCCTCTTCTACAACTTGGTCTGCAAGCTGCTAGGAGCAGGAATTGCACCAGTGTTTTTTTAAGGCATTGTACAAATATTTCCAACTTAGCTTTTTGCATATGAAATTACTGAAGTTTAATGGTATCACTTTAGGCACTTAGAAGTTGTCAGAATGGGAGGCACCACTGCCAGGCTTCGTAGCCTTCTTGCTTAATGTCATACGAGAAATCTGAGGTCAGAAATATGGTCTAAGCTTCAGAGTTACAGCCTAGCACCTCACAAGAGAAGACTATTTTGCTTCTTTCTGGTTTTTAGCTTGTTCACTGCCTGAGACAGGAATAGTTTAGAATCGGGAGAATGTGAGCATGTATTTAAAAAGTCCCACCAGTTTGTGATGCAATCCTGCAGAGGCGGTGTGGTCATGGGGAAAAGCTGTCTAGTCTGATCATTAACATAATAGGCACCTAAGCTGCTACTCCAGGAACCCAGATGTCTCAGATGGGACTGGATCCAGATTGTTATAAACAGGCACAGAATGTTTGCCAGCTCATGTGTAGGGTTTATCAGCTGGACATAAAAAACAGTATCTTTTACTCAATTGGGAAAACTCAGAATAAGTTTAAGCAATTACAGTGTTCAATACCAGCTTTACTCTTTTATTGCTAACTGAATATTAAACAGCTGTATCTGGTGCTAGATTTAGCTCTAGGTGCCATATTCCTGCTCAGCAAAAAGGAAGAGAAAGATGTCTGGTGTGCAATGTTACAGTTGCTCAGCAGAGGAAGTGTTTAAGTGTCTGCCTAAATGCTTTGTTTCATGGAAGTGTTCATCTGCCCCCAGTCTGTCTCTCACAGATTACAGCACGGGCTTTCCATTTCCTCTGCTAGCAAACTCCTCCTTGCAGCTAGAGGAGCTTGTGCTTGTGGGACCAGTAAGGACTCTCTTTCTGTCCCTTGAGCTACCCAGGCATCTTAAAATGATTGGGCTCAAAGATTCTGCTTCATAACCCAAATATGCCTACCATGGCATGGGTAGGCATACCCATGACTGGGAATTTTTTATCCCACAGAAAAGAAGTGCTACATAACCATTTCACATGAGGTCACGGGAGAACCTACAAGAAAAAGTGTTTACTGATGAGGAAAGGGTTCCTTCAAAGTTCTTTAAATTCAGCAATTTGGTTCACTGAAATAATTTTAATGTCTGCTGCTCTTTGGAGCATATTTATGGCATTGCAAGAAGGCAGCAGTTGAAAGAGAAACAACAGATGACTGCATCAAAACAGTGTAATTTTAAAGAGGTAGATGTAATTGGTGAGCTAACAACTAAATCATAGTTATTTCTTCTCTCATTACTCAATAGCCTTGTACTCAATATCATTTAGATCACACACACAGATAAATTTAGTTTATAGAAGTTGAAGTGAATGCTGCAGAACCAGTTGAGGTTTTGATTGACTAAGTTGAACTCTTGTGTTCAGATGGGACCAAACAGCCAGGTCCTTTCAAACTGAACTAGTGGTACAAGAGCAGAACAGTGGCAACAGTGACACTTCAGTCCTGTGAGGAGCTGGAGCTCAAGGAACACATCCTAAGGGATGCAGCCTGAGATGCTGTCCTTGCTCATGTCTTGCCTTGCATTGCCTAACACTGCTGTTCTGTGAAGCCCGTGTTTACTCACTGAATTTTGAAATTGTCCCCTGAGATTGATACTCTGCAAAGCCCTTCCCTGAGGTGCTTTGATTAAGTTACCTATTTCCCCAACCAAAGATTCAACTTCCCCTGTGATGTGAAGAGGAAACTAAGAACAGCTGTAGCAAAGGAAACAGATGTGGCAAAATGAAATGGTCTCTTGACAGTGTCCCTTGGTAACACCTAGACACAGCTCAAAAACCACTTATGAGCTAAATGCTGTTCTGAGGGCCTCTAATAACAAACTAATTAAGCACTTTGGGGAAAAAGAAAAAACCAACAAAAACAAACACCCACCAATAAACAAAAACCCTGCAATGATTACATCACGACAAAGGATGTGATCAAAGTAAAATACCAATCTCATGCTCCTGAGGTAGGCAGAAATCTCCACGAAATCAATGAATATTTGTTCCCATCAGGGCAGCACAACTGTGTTTGGTCAAAAACACCCCAGTCAAACCAAAACAAAAAACTGGGTTCTGTTCCAGAGAGTCATGAGCCAGTGGGGACATTGTCTTCCCTGTTCTCTGAAACATTGATTCTGTCCATTAACTGGAATACTGTTATGCTGCTGATCTGAAGAATTCTGTGGGGAAGAGAAGAAAAAGAAAATATCATGTTTGTGAAGAAATTCCAGTTCAGATATATATTTTATTTCCCCCTGTGGTCCTGGTGGTTTACTTTGTTTAATAAACTGGCTTGACTGAGACTAATGGGAGATCATGTGAAATTCTGCCACTCTGCATCATCTGATTTGCAGCCTCCTCTGACTTGGTGAAGCCCTTACTTAAAGGCACTGACTGCTACTAAGGGTGAATAAATACAGTGACATTTAGGAGTTTACAGAAACATTTAGGAGTTTTGCTGGAGAAAGGTGCCTTCCATATGAGCAAAAGTGATGGTCCAGCACCTGCTGAGGTGATCACAGCTATTCTACTACACTGAGCACAAACAGGTGCATCTGGGGCTTTTCCTCCACTGAGTGCCATCAATTCAGAAGGACAGTTTGTGGCCATGACCTCCTAAACTTGGTAATGCTGGATTACCTCAGTTGCTTAGCAGGCCTCTTCCCTTGCCAGTTTGCTACCAGCACAGGTTCACCACTGCAACTGCTCAAACTACTTGTCAGTGCAATGGAGTCCATGTGGTGATCACTGAGGAAATTCTGTATTTCACAAACTTTTACAAGAAGCTTAAAGATCTCAGAATCTAATAGTGTGTTCTGCTCTATTCTGTAGCAGGTCTACTACTCTAATTTATCTTTCTATTTTCCAGTAGAGATAAAACATAATTAAAATAGCTGCAGTTCCTCTTTCCACTTTCCTCTATGCTTACTGATCTGTAGTCTTCTTCTAATTCAGGTTTAACATCTGACATTTTGTCTTTTTTCCTCCTTTTTCTTCCCTATCTCATACAGGTGAGCTGTATTTTTGAGGTAAGGCAGCAAAATGTAAAAAAAAAAAAAAAAAAAAAGTTTTATTTTGTAAAATCACCATTATTCTTGATCACAGTACAACTGACATGGCATTGAACCCTCCTGTGTTATTTGACTTAAAGAAGTGTTCATTAATTGAGAGTGTGCTGTGTGTTTTAGCTGAGGCTCCCCACACAAAGAGGCCATGGTGATCATCCATAGGGAGCAACTGCATCACCAGATGAGCAAACTCAGAAATAATCTTGGACTTTGTAATGGCAGAAGAGGAGATGACTGATGCAGTCAGTCACGTGAAGTGACTGGGACATAGCATGAGGAGATGACAGCATTTCACCAGGTCTGTCAGGGTAAAAAGATTGAACTCCAGAAGCATCTCAGTTTTCCCACTTGTCACTTAAATATCAAAATGACCTTTTTTTGGTGGTGGGGGGAAGGCATTCTGAGATTGTGAGTGCTTGTCTCCATGCACGTATAAAACATTGTAGCTGTTTGGCATGACAGTATCTGGAAGCACTTCAGGGATCCTTATGAGCATCCAGTGGTTTGACCTTGGCTTTTTGTTTTGTCTGTGCTTCTGTAAATTTATGTAGATCGTTCATATTTTGTTACAACTGTTTATATTCTGAAGAGCAGCATTCATATCAGAGGATTTGTACTATCTCAGTGAAAGCCCTAGAGGAGTCTGTGGTATAAATGTGACTGCACTCTCTCATCTACTACTGTGGCACTTGACTTTAGTTTTATCTGAACTGAAAGGTGCTATGAACCACAACAATGTAACAAGGGAGCCCTGAAAAGCTGCCTTTCTTCCATTCTTGACATTTTCCATAAGAAATTTCATCTCTTTAACCATTTCTTTAAAAGAATAATCTTTTAAAGGATGTTTACTTTCTATTTTCATCCATGTAATGGAGGAGCTATTACTGTCCTCCTCCCCAAAACAAACAAGGCTGCTGTCAGTGGTCCCTGCTGAGTTCACATGGCTCAGGGTGATGGTCATTTCTTTTTCCCTTTGGACTCTCTCCCCTAGGCTACCATTAGGTTGAAAAGCAGCCCAAGTATCACAACAGTGCGTGGCACCTGAGGGCAGCTTTGCTCCTGTGGCTTTATTTATCCATCTGGCCATCCATATATAAAGTCATCTTTTGTCACTGGTATATACACTCATATATGCAATGTATACATCCAAGAGTACATTTAGAGCTTGTTAATCTTTTCTTGATGAAAATGCCCTGACCTGTTTTATTTCTTGTCAGATATACCTACCTAACACCAACTAACAAAATCCTCAGGCATTTAGCATTATAGGAACAGTTATGTTCTGTTACCAGTCTTTTATTCTGTGACACTAACTGACAAATACAGTCTTTAATTCTGTTTTACTGTTGTTGTTTTGGGGGGTTGTTTTCTTGGGGAGAGTTTTAATATTTATTTCCTGGTAATAATATTAATATTATTATTTAATATTTATTGATAGCCTAGTAAAATAATTTTGCATTCATAAGAAGCGGTTAAGAAATTAAAAGTGAAGGCAGAACTAATAGAGAATTGCTGTGTTTTTTAGTCATGCAGCATTTTCCACAGTGTTCAGTAATTTTTTATGCTTCAATTATTATGTGGGATGTGGATGTCTTAATGTGCAGCTGCTGTTAAAGCATCAGTGATGCTCAGTATCTGGGCATTCTTGTCTTCTGAAAGATGTGAGATCCAAATCAAAGGTTACAAAAACTTGCAATTTTGGAGAACCCTAAAGAGTACATATTATTATAAACCTGCCCATGGTTTTGGTAGGAAATTTTTTATCTAACCCCACCCTGCCAAGCCCCGAGTGCTTTATAATGTTATGAGAAAAAAACCCTGTTCATCCCTGAGGCTGGTTGTGTGTAGTTCTTTAGTTCTGTGTAGCAGGACAAAGTTCTGTAGTATGACAGGTGAGACCCCCTGGCAGAGACCCAAACAGTAACGAGTTCAACATTAACTCAGAGAACAATCCTTCTTCCTTGAATTCAGTTCAGTGGGACCTGGATCATCTCCTGCCTCACACACAGACTTGTAAAGCTCTGTGGACTTTAGAGAAGATGAGGATGTGGTAATAACCTGCCTCATCTCAGAATGGAGTGTGCATCAATTCACACCTCAAAATTTGTATCCACTGTAAAAAAATCCTTTCTCTGGCAGAAGTGAAAAGCCATGTCAAGCATTTGTTCAGCCACTCACACACACACAGACAGAACTGGAACTTCTGTCATTCTGCTGAAGGTGCTTCTGTGAAAATCCTTTTTCTATCTTCTTTGACATCTCCTCTGTTTGCTGCAGTCTGTACAAAGCAATCAGAGCCTCCAGAGCTTGCCTGAGCACTCCCCTTTCCCTGCTTAGGTGAAGGCAGTGGGCAGGTATGTGGTACACCAGCCCTGGTCTTGCCTGACTGCTACCCAGGGACCAAAACTCAAGTGTGGTGATTTCCTTTGAGTTCACCAAACAGGTTTTGCAGCTGAACTATACTCACAAATGGCTTCCTTCATATCCCAGGATACTCTTTGAGCTAAAATATTTTAAAGTTATTATATTCAATTCATATATCTTGAATTCTAAGTTTATCAGATAAAGTCAACATATATATAGGTATGAAAATAAAAACAGAAATACACCGACATATAAATAAATCTCTGAGCTATTTTCCATTTTTGTGCTTTCTCAATTGGCAGTTAACAAACTGCTATCAGGGTTCTGTGGTTGGACTGTGAGGTGGTTGGTTTGTCTCTTTCAGATTGAGAAACACCCTTTGATCACAGCTGTATTCTAGGTAACATTAAGGAAAAAACCCCCAAAACCGAGGCAGAACAAAAACAGCAGAACTTATAATTTTTTCATTCTAAATAGGTCTATGTGGAATTTTACTAGAGCAGCAAGCCCTAAAACAAGGTATTAGAGCAATCCTGCTTTGGCAAATTTATCCACAGCAGGAGAAGCATTTCAGGGTGTGCATTGTCTGTGTGTGGAGATAGCAAAATCCAGGGTGTGATATGGAAGGTGAAACCTTCATAAAATCAGAGAATCACAGAATATGCTGAGTTGGAAGAGACCCACAAGGAAGACTGAGTCCCAGTCCTGGCCCTGTGCAGATAGCATGTAATTAAGTCCTTGGGATGTTCTTAAAGTATGCTTTTGTGTTGAGAGTCATTTAGAATCATTTATGCTGGAGAATGCCTTTCTGATCATTGAGCCCTTCCATAAACCTGCCACTAAACCACGTCCCCAAGTGCCACAGCTACACGTCTGTTAAACACCTCCACTGCTGGTGACCACACCACTTTATGGGCAGCCTGTTCCAATGCTTGACAACCATTTCTATTAGGATTCTTTTTCCCTAATATGCAATCTAAACCTTCCCTGTGCCACTGGAGGCCATTTCCTCTAGGCCTGTCTCTTGTCACCTGGGAGAAGAGACCGACCCCCACATGGCTCCTTTCAGGGATAGTAGAAAGCCATCAGGTACCCCTGGGGCTCCTTTTCTCCAGGCTAAATAACCCCATAACCCCACATGGGGTTTTTTTCTGATTTTTAAACACAGCGTGCATGTCTTTTGTGTTTCTGAGGAGGTCGAGGTGGAAAGTGTTCCAGGATCAACAGGAGAGCAATGGTATGGGGCTCTGGCAGTGCTCGCTGAGGGATGGAATTTTCCACATTTCTTTTATTATTTATTTTTGCTGTGATCCACCTGGGAAGACATTTCTGAACGGCTTTAAGCCAGCAGTCCCACTTTTCCCAGAGAAGGAGCACCCCATCTCCCTTCCCAAGCTGGCTTTGCCAACAGCAAACACTTTAAACCCCCGAGGCAGGCCTTAAAAAGCGCCAGAATCACGCGGCTGGCTCAAGGCGCGATGGATAATGTTGATTGAGTGATGTTAATGAGCTGTTCCTGGGGGGCTGCGGGGAGAGCCGGCCCCTTTAAGGGGTTGCCCCACTCTCCGCCTCGCCCGCCCGCCTCTCTTTCGCCCTCCCGCCCGTGCCCGAGACACTCGGAGTCGAAGCAGGTGCATGCGCAGTGCGCTGGCGGCCGGGCGCGCCTGCGCAGTCACCTGCTGCTGGCGGCCCCCGGTACATCCGGGTCAGCGCACGCCCGCCCGCACGGCCGGTGCCCGCGGTGCTGTGCGGCCGCTCCCCCCCGCTCCCCCCTCCCCGCGCGCGCTCCCGCCGCCCGCGCGCGCTCCCGGCGCGCTCCCGCCACCCGCGCGCGCCGCTCCGTCGCTGCTCCGGCCGAGCGGGGGAGGCGGCGGCTCCGGCTCCGCTCCCGGTCCCGCTCCGGATCCCGGTCCCGCATCGCCGCGCGCGGGCGGCTCGGTGAGTGCCAGCGGCGCGGAGGGCGGGAGGGGCCGGGCGGGGCGCTCGCCGCCGCATCCCCCGCCTTCCCGCGGCGCCGGCGGCGCGACCCCCGCCCCGTTCCCGCGGGGCCCCCGTTCCCCGCCCGGCTCCAGCTGTTGCTCTGCCCGTTCCCCCAGCGCTTCGCAACTTCTCCCGTCCCGCCGCCGCTTCCCCCCGCGCTCCCGGAGGGGCCCCGGGCGCGGGGAAGCGCCGCCGCTGCTCCCTGTCCGGGGGAAGCCCGCGGGTCACCGGGCACCGGCCGCCCTGCGCTGCCCTGCGCTGCCCGGCGGCTCCTGCCCCCGGCGGGCGCGGGGTCTGGTCCGCTCCCGGTGCGAGCGCGGGCGGCTCCCCGGGATGCAGGGATGGAGTGACAGTGCTAATGGATAACGGGAGCGGCGGGAGGGGGAGAGCTCCTGAAGGGACATCTCAGCCTTTCGGAGTGTGGCTGAACATGCAGCGGGTGGAGCGGAGCACAGGGATCGCTGCAAATTTGTCACGGTTAGGGTGTATCCTGCAGGTTGGTCTGCAGCGCTGTGGTGCTGGGGATGTAATTCCAGGTGGGGTTAAGTTGAATTTGGAGTCTGTAACAGGAGAGTGTTATTTCTAACCTATTCATTATGTAGCCGATAAAAATCAAATTTTAATTGCATTATAATTTTCTCCCGTGTAATTCGAGAATAAGGATGCCTGCAACTTAATTTTTTGTTACTTTTTTTAATCTAGTGTCATATCTCACTTGGTAAAAAAATACAAGAAGTTTCTTCACATAAACATTTGAGACCCCAAAGAAATCAAGAGACTATGTGTTATGAAGGTTTTTGAAGATTTTTTGGTTTTTTTTTTTCCTTTATCTCTTCCATAGCGTAAGCATCCTGGATCTAAAAGTCAGCAACAGTGTGACAGCTGTCATATTGCTATGATAGTGGAATCTTACTAGCATTTAAAATGTCATTCTGAGTTTCTGGTAGCATAATATAGAAATACAAGTGTACATTAGCATGTATGCTAATCCTCAAACCAGTAAAACATTTTCCAGATTGATTTGATAATCTGGGTTCTTCCTTATTACTGTTTCCAGTAGTAAAAGTTACAAAGTCTCTTTTGCTCAAATTCTCTCCCCCTCTCATTGACACGGAATCTTCTTTGTGCAGTGACTGCTCGGACTTTAAGTACAGCTTTTTAGCTGATCAGCATTTTCTGTTGTAGGTTGTGGCAGATTTGGGTGTTGGACAGTAAATAACCTGAGATTACTGTTGTCAAGGTTGGAACATGGATTCAGACTTAAAAGGCTCCCTCTGACAAATACCTTTATTTAGCAAGGTGTGTTGTTTTACAGAACGTATCTTTGGTTCTGTGTGGCAGGCTTAACAGCAAACCACATGAATAAGATACTGCTGTTACATGAAGTTTGATTGTTTCTTGCCTGGCATAGAGAGAGTATTCTATTGTTGAAACAGAAGCTTTGAGTAGGAGAGAAGATAGCTTTTTATCCCAGTCAGACTGTCAGATTTGTTATTGCATATATTAGCTGTCTGAGAGCAGGGGCTGTGGAAAGAAGTGATCCCAGGATCTGCTTTAAAATATCCCTGTCGAGAAGTACCATGATTATATGAAAATATGGAATGAACTTGATCCCATCTGTTATACAACTTCCATTTGTCATCAGGTGCTCTAGATTTTCTTCCTTGTTTGCAGTTTAGCTGGGGCCACCTGAGGGGACAGATTATAGAAGAGTTTGTCTTCTGAAAGTCTCTGCCTCTTCCTGTGAAACCTTCCTAGCACTGGCTGTGGCAACCTGGTGTCAGCCAGTTTTCTTCTTACATACAAAACTATTCTATCCCTTTATCTGGGTTTGTGTGAGTCTTAATCTCAGGATAAAGAGCAAAAAGGAATCAATTTTTATTGTGTCTATCAGTAGTTATATATATTTGCAAAAGAATTAATTGTTAAATTAGTAGAATGCAATAGTTTAAAGACACTTATGGGGGCACCTTAAAGTCTCACCAGTGCTTACTAAACTCTTGGAATTAATACTGTAAAGAGACAGAAGGGTGGGGAATATTTGTATTGCAAACTACTGAATTATTGAGTAATACAGTAACAGAAATTGTCTCTGTCATTTGGAAAAGCATATGTAGGGGCCACTTTGGATTTCTGCAGCTGCTTTGGCATGGTAAACATAAATGCAGATTATTTTGCCTCTTGCTGGGTAGCTTGGAGAATCCAAACACACAAACAGCCTGCAGTCCCCTTTTTCTTGTTCCTGCTTGCCAGCTGGGGGCATAGATGGAACCAGTGCATATCTTGATGTAAAAGAGACAGGCAAAATTAAAGCTTGTGTGCAAGGAGTTGGATTTGTTTTTTAAGCAGGTTTGTGTGTGGCTGTTGTAGTTAATTTGGTTGGAGGTTTTTAGGAAATGATGGCACTAGTGTAAGTCAAGGTTGTCACCTTTGCCTGTCCTACCTAAAGGTTTGTTCTCTTTAATTATACCAGGAGTTTCTGTCATTGATGTAGATGGGCATAAGTTGAGAAGAATGATTCCTGTTGGTTACAGTAATGTTAACTACCCTGAAGTACATTACTAATCGATTTTTTGAGACATGTAAAAATGTTTGAAAATACATCTTCAAAGCTGAGATATTTTGAGTGTTGTCAAATTGCATCTCATGGATTATCAGCTGTCAAGCAAATGTGCTACAGGCAAGGCATGCAGTTCATATGAATGTGTATGTGCTGAATCCACACAAGGCTTGAATGTCAGTGCCAGCTCCAGGATGCAGAGAGTCATCCTGGTAGTCATTTTGGTCCAGCTGAATCCCTCCAGTCTGTCAGCATGGCTTCAGAGGTGATGAGAGTTCAGGACTGGGGATATGAAGGCAGCTCTGCTTGGATTGGAGAGAGCTAAGCACTGGGCTCCTGAAGCACTGGCACACCTGAAATACATGCATCAGTTAGCTTGGGTAAGAATTAATGCAAATAATTTTCCAGCTATTAATGTTGGCCACTTGTCCGTACCATTTGATGTCTTTTCTATTCCCATTTGTTTATGTATCTCAAGAGCACTTTTAAATAAATGGATGGTGCTCTTGCATACCTCTTAAGTTTTCCTTTACTATTAATCTATGACCATATAAACTTTCCTTAGGAATATCAGTATTTTCTTCCTTATGGTCATGGAAAATTTAACACCTCTACCCAGTGTAGAGAAATCTGCATTTCTCTTCATGCTTACAAAGACAGGGACTTATTTGATTGCCTTGAATTTCAGAATCTCTTATAAAATCACCTCTGTTTCCCCCCATCTGTGATTCAGGAATGTTCTCTCGAGTGCCACAAGTTGGCTGCTGCAGCTGGCAGAGTGTTTCCAACTGTCTAAAATTTGCTGAGAGTAATAGGCTCTTACATAGGCACTGTTTTACATTTGCAGTTCCAGTGCTTACTGGGGATACATGTATTGCAATCATATAAACAGCAGAGCTTAACAGAAACCAACAACAAACAATGAGCAGTTTTAGAATTGACTAGGTAAAGCTGAAACTATTTTTAACTGCAGTACTTTCTCCTGTGTTCCCCATCCCCTGTGGTTTTAATTGCATTCTGCTTTTTAGAAATGGCATTTTGTCCTCTCTGTCACATGAAAAGCTGATGTATAGGGAATATCTTCACTGTGGAAATAGTGAAACTAGTTACAGGCAAAGTGTAATTGAAAGGTGTAGGGAAAATGCTGCATTCTTTGGCTTTTCACTGATGATCATTTGAATTTCAGAATGCTTGTAAAGCAGTCATGGTTGTGAGGTAAGGGTTCAGCCTGTCCTGCTCAGTCTCATGAACTCAGATCTGTTGTTGCAGCCTTCATTGTCTGCTTATGCTGCCCTCTTAATTTACTGTCACTATTGAATATGGTGATATTGATGAAATGTTTAGTAATTTATTTCTGGTTAACTCTGACAATGTTAATGCTGTCCATGTAATTGATTTGTAAAATTATTTTTGATTCCAGACTTACTGTCTTTGAATGTTCTTTAGGATTGCTTTTTCAGCACCTAGAAAAAAGAATTTTTATTATTCTAGTTCTTAAAAAAGTATTGACTAATTTTTGTGTCTTGGGAAAGGCTGTTGTTCGTCTTCTTTGCACTAACCTGAAGTTCTGATGCTGCATTTGGGCAATCTGACAGACTAAACCTGCCAATTTTTTTTCTACTACATGAAATCATTGTGGGACTATAGGAAAAATTGGGGACTAAATACCTCTGCAACGAAGAGATTGTACTTATGTACAATCTTCAAGTGTATAAAACTAGTTTTCTGTAATAATGTTTGTATGGGAGGATGTATTTTTGTTCTTTTACTCCCATTGAGTGAAAATGCTGTATGGTTTGTGGTCTTGATTGCTAAGTGTTGGACTGATTCTCTGGCTTATATCTGCAGCACTTGGGATTCCCAGGTGGTCCCTGTGCAAACAGTGTGACTGGGTCTGGGACAGCTTAGCTTGTGAGATTTGAGTTTGTTCAGTTTGGTGTGGCTGTGGCTACAAAAATAGCATGCCTTGCAAAACAGGCCTTCTGCCTGCCACCCACACCAAACCTAAAGCTCCATCCTGTAGGCAGTTAATACATTTATCTGGGAGGCTGATTCCATCAGCAAATGCTTTACCTGAAATTGGTGTCCACCAGGCAAAAAAAAAAAAAAAAAAATAAAATCTTACATTGGTAATCACTTTATACATAAGAAAGTACAGCAGAACACTGTCCTAGATACATTTTTAAAAGCACTTTTTACTTCAGACTACAGGGCTTAAATGTTCCCCAGTAGCAGGAGGCAGTTCTGTGAGCAAATGCTGTTTAACTGGCGTAGTTCAAAAGACTTAAATTCAGCCATGAGGCAATTCTGGTTCTCCTTCAGTACTAGATGATTAAATTAAATGGAGTGTTAGCGTGAGTAACTTTTTCTGGTGTGCTGCACAAGGTAATAGATGAGTTCCTAGGAGCCCTGGTTGTAAATTAGGTGACTGGAAAGCCCCGTTTCTGTGGCTGTAGCAGTTGAATAACTTCAAAAGTTAGATCTAATTACGTATTCTCTCAGTCAGATGTGGCACTGGATGATGGCTCATTCTCCTTTTTATTATAGTAGTCTGGAGGGTAACATCCTCCTGGAAACTGATTTCTTGCCTTTTTGTGTTGCACAACAAAGGTGTTTGTTTCAGTCTCTGATGTACAAATCAGTTTGACCTTCTACTGAATAAAAAACAAAAAAACAGACAGTTTTCTGAATTCTAGCACCGTTATTCTAGGAAAAAAAAAAAAAGCTGTAAGAATTAATAAGAAATAGATTCATAGCAGGTTTTTTTTTATTTTATTTTGGAGGGGCTTTTTGGGTTTGGGAGGGGGTTTGGGTGGTTTTTTTGTTTTGTTTTTCTTCTTTTTGAGAGGGGGTAGTTGTTGTTTAAACAAAACCTTCCTGTTTAGCGTCCTTGAAAGTGAAAATTCTTAGGTAAACTGCATTCTGGGCATGAAAAGACATTTCATTTCTTGTTGTATATGCACCTTTTATGTGCTGAGACATACTGTTACTTGAAACTGTTCCCTTCAAAGGTGTAAGTGAAATAAGTAACCACTAGACTTCATGAGGCTTCATTTCAAAGATAAAATTGCTGACCTTTTATATAAATGAAGATCATACAGACAAGAGAGCATTGTGTAAGGATTGCTTATGGAAGCAGTTAATTGATTCGGAGTTTAGATTTCCTGCTTCTGTGTGGGGAGATGTGAATTTGTCAGCTGAACAGGCAATTGAATTGTAATGGTGGGTTTGAAATTTTTTGCTATGGCTACTTTGCTTGTTCCCATGTATAACTGACTAAAGTCATGTTCTCCTAAGCATTAAAATATTAAATGCTTACCTTTACATCTCAGAGAATTAATTCAGAACTGAAATTATTTTTAGCAGGTGTAATAGAGTAGCATAATCTAGTTCATATCTCCAACTTTGAAGTTTGGATGGCAGTCCTACAAGAACTTTGAACTAGTGTAGCAAAGGACAAATTGTTTTCTTGTCTCTTCTGAAATTTACTATTTTAGCAGTGTTTAAAGTTCTTACGGGGAAACTCACCATTATTCTGGAACTTTGGCTTCTTAATAAACATGGGTGGAATTGTGTCCTGGTAGGAAACTCACTGGAGGTGTGACTGACAGTAGAGTCTAGTAAATGGCAGTGTAAAAGTCTGTTGATTAAGACCTAATATTTTGAGTGTGACATAATATTGATGTTAATATTGTGTCAGGTTTTCAAAGGAATTTCAGTCAAACGACTTCAGTAACTGCCAGAAGTGAAGCTTGGGAACAGATGTTGTAACGGGAGTCTTAAAATTTGACAGCTCTTCAAATAACTCTAGTGTGTCTATTCTTTACAGCAGAGTGCTTTTGCTGATGCTTCTCACTTTCCTTTTCTCCCTGTCCAGAATGGGCCTCAGTTTGACCCCATTTCAATCCTATGAAAACTCATGCTCTAATAAACATGTATCCAGGCAGCGTGGAAGAAGGACTGGGTTTGGATGGAGAGGAGAGATGGCAGTTAACTCCGAGGATTAACTTGCTTTGGGTTGAAAGCAAGGAAGAATATGAATTAGAATTTGGGAGTGACTTAGGCCCAGGTTGCTGATGAACTAGCAGAGAGTTGGGTTGTGAGCTCTTTGCTGCCTCTCACCCAGCATCTTGGGGATATCAAGGAAAATGAAGATTTGCTGGACAAAGAAAATGCATGAAAGAGAGCTGATGGACAGGAGTAGTAAGGGAGAAGTTAGGATTTTGTAAAGAATGCAGATAGGTCTGTTGGACAAGAAACTTGTGATGGTAAAAGTAGAGTTTGAAAATCTGTAAGGAAGGAACTACAGTGAAATGAACGGTTTTGTCCATTGCCGTTAGTAGCCAATGCGTCTTCACCACTTTAGCTTAATATGTGTCTCTGAGTGGTAAAAATTGGTGTTGTGAGCAAGTGGTTCTGATTCTGGTCATGAGGTAACTACAAGAATGAATTGTCTGGGCTCATCTCCTGGTTAAGAATTTATACTGTTTGTTTGTGAAGCAGTGCTCAAAAGTCCAGAAGTTGCAGAAATCAAGCAGCCATGAATCGTAGGCCTTTTCTTCCCTTAGTGCCTTGCTTCATCCCCCCGTGTCTGGTGCTAGTTCTGTCAGTGTTCAACAGTGTGTCTTCATTGCTTTAGACTGCACCGTGCTCTTGCTCATTGCTCCAGAGAAGCAGTTAATTTCCTCACGGATAGTCTGGTGCTGCTTTCTGTAAAGTTATTTATTATCAGAAGGGTCTAGTGAGAGAAGGAAGTAGTTTGCTTCCTATTTTACAGGAGGGGTGAAGGCATGGAGAAGTTAGTTTTGCATGGTTAGAAACTACTGTAACCTGACTCTTTTTAGACTGTTTTACATATTGCAGCCACATCCCCATAGAACTTGCTACTTTTCTCTTACTATGATACCCTTTTAATAAGGAATTCTAGCGTCACACTTCCTACTCGTGTTTGCAGTCTCTTTGGGCATGTAGCTGCCCTGATCGAATGCCAGAGCAGGGCAGTGCTCCCTGCCCTGCTGGTTATTGCAGCAGCTGGACATGGCCATTCAAAAAGGCAAAGTTGTTTCTAGTTTCTTCTTTTGTAACTGTGTTGCTTGCTCAGAGAAATGAGGAAGTGTTAATTCTGGCATTGTGTGACTCTGGAGAACTTGTGCTCTGGTGTTAGTCGCTCCTTTAAACATCGGTGCTGATGCATCCCTGCTCTGTACTGTATTCACACAGCTTTAGGGCCAAACTGGCACATGGTGTAAAAAAACACCTACTTGGTGTTTAAGTGTTATGGAGAAGTCGCAGCCTTATTAACAGAATTATGGGCAATGAATTCCTTTCTCTGCTTTATGAGGGAAGGAGAGATGAGCTGTTTTTTCTTTTTCAGGTGGGAGTCTCTCAGTTGTCCACATTGCTCAGCTTCTCTCTTTAATTTGACAGACAGTTCTGTCCTGCTGTCACCACTGCACCCGTAAGTTCTTTCTGTTTTACCCTTGTAGCTTGAGCTTCCTATAGAAATGAAATGCTATCAACCAAGGTAAGCAGTGTAAAACTGCTGTTTCTTCTGTCAGGAGTGGTAAAAAAACCTTTTGCTACCTTTTTGGAGTTTCTGATGGTATATGTGTGTGGATTTTTAAATTTTTTAAAATTTACTTTTATTTTGAATCATGCTCATAATTCAGTTTTTCTTGAAAACTCCTTTAAGAGAAATACTATGAACTAAGTTTATTTGGGTTAGAAAACTATAAAGTTTTTAAAAAAGAAGGAAAAAATGTTCATTCCTTGTTAAAGACCATTAACCTCTGCTGGTCGAGCTGTGATGTTTTGCCTTTTCTTACCAGACCTGCTGTGTTGGCTTATGTTCAGTTAATATTTGGCTGACCAGCTTTTCAGATTGGAGGACTAGAATTACTTCTGCTATAGAATAAATTTAGTGGAAACTTGCTCTCTTGAAAGTGTGACATTCATTGTTTGCAAATCTCTCTTCAGTCTTAAGTTAGAGAAGGGAATGATCATGGGAGTGGTTTTAATCTCAAAAGTCAGTCTGGGTTTCTCAGAAGCACAGCTGGCTTCTGATGTGATATTGGGAATGTGACAAACATTGATGTTCAAACCTGAGGTACTTTTGTGTGGAAAAGGACACATAAACAAAGATTTTAAACAATTAGAACCTCAGATGCTGTTTCTGGCCTTTTGTAGGCTTTTTGTCTGTTTAGTTATGTTATCTGTCAGCTCTGCCCACCTTTACCTCTGTGGGTGGATTTATTCAATTCAAGTCTCATCAGTTCAAGTCAGAATTGTAGTGGCACTTTATAAAAGAACATGAACTGCAACATGCTGAAGCATAGCTACGTGTGGGTGAGTCAGGAGAGAGCTGGAGTAGCAGTACTAAAAAGAAAAGGAAGTAGAGTCATGATAAAACTTAATTTAAAAAGGAAAAAAAAAGCAACCAACCTAATAACAAAAAGCAAGTCAAAAGCCACCTGTCTCCAGAGGATGGAATGCAATAAAGTCATACAGTTTGTATGGTGGTTACTCTCTGTGTGTAGATTTTTGTGTCTGTGTAAATCTGTGACACCACACGTGCACTCATGTGCTTGGTGTGTCTGCACACTGTGCTGTACTCACCTGGATTGTGTCTCTAGACACTACTCAAGCAGGGCAGTTTATATCCAAAGCAAATTTGAGCTGATGTAGAACCCACACGTCCTTTTTGGAAACTAATATTTTAATTGCTGGTCAAAATACTTCTGTGATTTTTGAGCCCCTATTCTGGTACACAAGGCTTTTCTTATGCTCATGTTCCATCTGTTGAGGGCAGGTCCTCCCTGCCAGGGGCAGGCATGCACACACTCCCTCATCAGGGCACTGTGTGCTGCTGACAGTTGTCAGGAAATAAAAAATGCTGTGTACAGTAAAGTTTGATTTCTCACAATGCATTGGGTTTACAACACTGCCAGAATGGTTCAGCATAATTTTGTGGTTTTGATGTATGTGCCATAGCTTCAGTGAAGGAACTAAAAATCACTGACTAAGTTCCAGTAATTTGTGTTTAGCTTCCACGCTTACCTAGCATTTACTTCCTCAGAGAACATGTCATCTTTGGTCTTATTATTTTAGCATGTTAAAAAAAAGCTGAAAGTCAAACGATTTCTTTAAAATGAGAAGGACAATTGTGCTTAGAAATGGTCTATTTCCTGGTTCTGAATCAGTGTTTGAAAAAAGAGCCCTACAAAAAACCAACCAAATGTATTTATTTGGCAAAATGTTTTTCTCTGCAAAAGGACTGGTGTTTTGTTTTTGTCATGTGTTGTAAAAAAGCACAAATTTCATTTCACACTTCAACATGTTTCCTCATAACTTAACCATGAGAAAGATAAGCTATTTTATGTTGGTACTTCAGCATATCTCTTTTCAAGGACAATGTTCTATCTTATGCTAAAACTTTTAAAAAGTCCAGGGACAGAAGAAAATGAAGACAGTGAGTGTAAGCCTTGTTAGATATGTCTGAGCAGTCATCATAGGGCTTTATAAATACCCTAATTCTTTGAAGTGCTTGTCTGTAGTTTTTTGCTTGATTTAAAAGCTGGTTTATTTAGGTTATTCTTTTTTCCCCTTGCCTTAGGCAGTCCCAGAGTATGAATTTCTACACCTCATCTGCTGCCCTTCACTGAAGGGAGGGCACTCGTGAAAGCATTTTCTGTCTTCTCAGGCGGTGATTGTGTGTAACATCATCTCTGCCTCGCTGCTGTCAGCTGTGCTCTGCTTCAGAAATTGCTGAGGCTGCTGTTGCAGGGCTGGCTGCTGTGGCAATGTGGAGGCTGTGTCCTGCCTGCAGTGCTGTAATAGAAGGAGCTGGGGCTGGGGTTCATGCTCTTGTTTTACATCTGCTCAGATGGTTTTGCTCTCACCGCTCTGTCCTTCCTTATCGTCCTTTGTTCAGCACTTACGTAAAAGGCTCTTCTTGCTTCTGCTTCAGGAAATATCTGACATAGGCAGCATTCTTTGTTTTCTTTTGCTCTTACCAGCCATACTTTTTGCTGCTTTATGCTTCCCCTCAATGCTACTAAGCCAGAAAGTTTAGCCTGAACTTTAACTGAAAAGAGCTACTAGTAGAGTCTAATTGAGTAATACAGTAGGTCTGGTTGTAATCCTACTTTTTTTCATTTAGCATCATTAATATTTGTAATAATCTCTGCAAAGCTGAGGCTAGAACTGCCTGAAAAGGAAGTTGTTTGAATTTTGTGTTTGAACTTTCCTTTTTTCATAGAATGGTTTGGGTTGGAAGGGACCTTAAAGATCACCTAGTGCCAAGCCCCCTGCTTGTGATGGAGAACCTGTTTATCAGTTCTGAACGCAGGCCCAGTCAGGCCAGGAGTCCAGAGAGGTTTTTTTTTTGGACTTTGCTTTAGAATTGGGGGTGGCTTGTTGAATAGGACATGGCTTCATTTCTTTCTTTCTTCTTTTTTTTTTTTTTTTCTTTCGTCCTTTATGCTGGTTCTCAGGGTTTCTCAGTACTTGTAATTGGGGCAGACTGTAGTAGTCTGGTTTGCATTTCTGACAATGCTCCTTTTGGGTCTGGGTAAAGTTTATAGTGCAGAAGCAAACTTTTCTTCTTTGTGAGGAGCCATGAGACACTACTTTTTTCCAAAGCTGTGCTTCCAGAAAAAAATCAAAACAAAACAAAAACTTACTTTTGCAGTGAAACTGATCTTCAAGGTCAATACTTCAAACTTCTCTAGTATCATTTGAGAAGAGCTAAATTCAGCATCTGCTGCCTGAGATTTTGCAATGGAATATATTTATGCATTTCTTAATAATATGGCAGTAATTCTGAAAATCTGTCTTGACTTTTGTCATTTTTCTTGAACAAATTTGAAAAAGACAATGTTTTTTTCTTAAACAGATGAAGTGAATATCCTTCCCCCTCCAAATTTTGTAGGTTGCTTACTAAAAGAAACCTGCAGGGGAAGTTTGGCTCTGACACAGTAGCTGTGTCCTCAGCCTGGAAACTTATTAGTTCCTCCTTTGCCTGTAGTACCTGTGCCAAGTAGTTGACTCTCTGTACCTTACAAAGTGGGACTGATTTAATCTTTAAATAGAAATGGTATGGTCATGGTTTTTAAACATGCTGCATTGTTGTTTTAATAGCTAGCTACAAAGAAATTATTTTGGAAAACACTTGTGAAGGTTCTGCCCCAGAACTATCCCATCCTAATGAGACTTGCACCTCTTACTATTGGCTTACATATATTTTGTCTAACCTGCATTTATAGAAAACTGCAGCACATATAAAGATTGAAACAGTAATATCAGTACCTTTGACTTACCCAGAGCAGAAAGGATAAAAATGTGTTATCTGGTCTATTTGCCTGGTAACAGGGATCAGTTCTATCTGTTTGTCATATTTATAAGAAAATGATTATATTTGCATTTGTCTCATGGCCCAGCTTCTGACTCACTGGAGGGTTTGGATAGAAATGCATATTCTATTGCATAATACTTGTAAGCATACTATTTATATTACATCAATATAAAATATATATTTAAACACATGATATTAAATAGTCTGGGATATGCAAATAATCTTTTCAGAATTCAATAGATGGAGTATGCAATAGAAGCAGCTGTACTAGCTGATCTGAGATACTCTTTAATTTTTTTTTAAGCTGCTCTAATCCCAGTTGCTTAATTGTTCTGATCATACAGGTGTGCAGGGTAGGTGATTTGAAAAGGTCCATCTGTTTCAGTGTGATGAAATGAACTGCAGTTGTCTATTGCATAAATAGAAGTAGTAATCTAAAGCTTGGACTTACTTAAATTCACAGTTCTGCTTGCCCCAGCCTGTGTTCTGGTTGGGTCACACAAAATAGGCTTGTGAAACTGGTCCAGACTTCAAACAAACAACTTTAGGGCTTGTAGTAGTTTTAACCAGTGAACTTACCCATGTTAGCCCAGTGATGTTGCTGTTAGTAGAACAGAGGAAGTAAGGCAAGAACTGTTTCATCTCTGGCAGTCATGGCTTAAAAGATTTTATTTAAAGTGCTAGAGAGACCAAAGGAAATAAATACAGATCTTAATTTTATACTCTTGAACTTGCTGTGTAAAAAGGCTTTGTCTTTATAGCTAATTGAACTGTCTGATTTCTCCCATGTGAGGGTGTTTGGGTTTGTTGTTTTTTATTTTTTAATGCAGTAAATAGAGTAATTTGTATTCCAAATGAGGAATTTGTCTGCATTATTCACTCATAAATGTTAATGCCTTTCATTTATCTTGAAAATCCTTTGACAAACTTGTCTGGCTGTGAAGAGCATCAGGTTTTGCTTCTAACAGGAAAAAAAGGTGTGCAGTTTTCATGTCTGACACAGCAGAAGATGAGCCAAAGAATTGAACTGTGGCCTTTGACAGTTCTGTATCTTCCCCTGAATGCAAGGCTTTTTTGTTCAAGGGATTTTTTTTTTTTTCTTCTACCATGGCTTTTTAGCTTTCTAAAAGGAGTTCTAAGGATGTGACTCAACCTTGCAGAAGGAAGGAAATGTGAAATGTAGGCTGCTCTCCTGTTCTGAACTTACAACAGACCTTTGCAGAGGGCTCTGTATTGTTGCTAAATAAGTGTGGAACTGCTGTACTGTGCATGACAGTCAGGGAGAGCACAGCAGTGTGAGTGTTCTGGCTTTTTGGAAAAGATACTGCATGTAATGACATCTTGTGTGTCACTACAGCAAAAGTAACCTACCCCCCTCCTTTAAATAATTTCAGTCCAAAGGAGTGTCAAATCCCCTTCTTCCCTGTGTTTTTGGTTGTAGGAACAAAATGCTCTGTATCCTTGCTGGTCTGAGAGGGGAGTTTGAGGTGGTGGTTTCAGGTTTGCTGACCCTTGTGTGCAAACAGAAGTGTGGACAGGGGATGATAATACTACTGGTTCTCCATTTTTACAGATACTTTAATCACTGTCACTTGAGAGGTCTGAATATGATTATTTCTGTCATCCGTTGTTCCAAAATAAATTTGTATTCAATACAAATTTAGAAACCAAAGTGATGATCACAAATATTAAACTTCTTGGTTTATGGTCTTTGTCTAAAAATAGTATGCTAGCTAAGGAACAGGAGGTGTCTTTATTCCATTTTTTCTAATGTAGTCCGTAGTTTCAGGAAAGATACCTTCTTCATGGCATTACTGTAACTGCTTTTGTTTTCCCCTGAATGGGGGATGGGCAACATACCGAAGTAAAGTTTTATAGTAAGTAAAAAAAAACCAAGAAAAAACCCTCCAAAAAGTCAGCACAAATCACTATTGGTGGTACCTCTGAGCCAGAGGAGAGTCTTGCACAGCCATAGAAGCAGTTTCTGGTAGCAGCTGAGGAGAGTGGTGATTCCCAGTGTTTTGGCAGTGGGAACAAAAGTTTGGGAGGTGACTGAGACCTGGTTGGTGGCTGATCCAGGACTTTTGCTTTATATACTTGTTCTTGATATTGTGCTCCCGTTTGAGACTACAGGGTAAGTGAAAAAGGGGAGACCTTCAGGGAAGTGGAAATGGAAGGAGAAGGGAGGTAGAAGATTGCCTTTGTTAAAGCTGCAACCTTGTGGGCTCCATGTTGGATTAATGATCTGTTCAGGTGCCATTTAAAAGAATACAGTCATCCAGGGCTTTAGGAATAGATGAAAGAAATTCCTTGAAGCTTCTGTAGGTCAGTGTTTTTCTAATAAAGGTTGAAGAGTGCAGATGAGCCAAACAATGAGACAACAAACCCCACCATACCATCACTGCCTTCTGCTTGTTTGCAGAGACTGATACATGGATTTCTCTAAATGGTTGACCTAGTTTCTTGGCCAGAAAATTAACATATATGTCTGCTTTTTGTAAAAGCTGATCACAGACCAAGTTGATGTGTAAGGTTTATGAAAATCTTAGAATGTAAATCAAGTTTACTAAACTGAATACTTTAGACCTTGATTTTAAGGAAATTGAGAGACAGTGTGATAAAGGCATATTAAATAAATGATGTAGCAGAGGCTGACAGAATCAGGAACTTTTCTTCCCAGCACTGGAAGTTGGCACCTGGTTATCAGGCAATATCTATAAAATAAATCTGGCTCTTTTCCCCCCTCCCCTCACATAGCCCTAATTGGGCTGTGGCATTTGCTGTCACTATTGGTTGGTGAGGCTGAAGATGTTCATCTCAAATGTGCAGGGGTAACTTGTAATTCAGGCAGTCTCTGCATTACCTCTGAAGCAGTCCCAAGGATATTTATACCTGCTGTTGGATTAGGTGAGTGCTTGGTGATACATGTGAGTATAATGGGCAATAGTCTGTGTTCAGTGTCAAGGTCATCTAACATTTAAAGAGAAAATTCAGGGCTTTTCTTTGTCTTAGGATTTTAGCAAGTATGGAGACAAAGGATATTCCAAGGAAATAATCTTCAGTTACAATGAGGGTATTCAGCTTTAAGTAATGGTGGATTTTATAACTTCTGTGAAAATAGGAGCATGTACTTATTCTTGTATCAGTGCTGAAAATCAATGTATTTAAAGTTAGTGGTAGTGCTGGTAGTGATACTGATTGTGATTTTTTTTTTTTTTTTTGATACCAAAAATAGAGAGTGAGGGAAGCCAATCACCTTTTGTTATTAAAGGCCACTAGATACAAAATCCTGTACCTTAGGACTACTAAAGTAGTCCTAAGTCAGTATCTCATATAATTCCTGTGGTAGTCTTCTATATAAAAGATGCTGAATGCATGTATCACTTTTCAGGGTGGAAGGTGATTTTCTAAAGCTGCTGACGTGGGGCTCTAATCAATCCCCCCATCACCTACATCCTGGCATCAGTTAACTTGTTTGCATTTCTGCTCTGCAAATCCTAATTTTTGTGAGTGGGTTAAGCTTCAGTTGGAGTATTTTTATATTTTTTGCTACTGTGTGCAGCAGGAGAGACAGATTAACCTGCTGAATGGAAAAGAAACAAGTTCTCCCTCTTTTGCTTGTGTGAGGCTAAATGAGGGCTAAGGAAGAAAATACTTGTTGGTTGACAGCTACTGTAATTCTCAAACACAGCTGCACTTACCCTGTTAGTCTTATTTAGTATGGAATTGTACAATCCTGTATAAAGGTAGTGCTGTATTTATTGTGTGGTTACTTTTTCGTGCCATAGTGTTTTAGTGTTTACTTCGTGAGAATACTGTGAAAACTTAATTGTTGATACTGATCTGTGTGAAACGGAACTTGATGGGTATTGCTGCATGAAAGTGGGGTTTTACTGCTAGCAGATGTAGTTCAGAGTTTTTTGTTATAGTGATTCCTGTTTGTATTTAAAATACAAGAAATACAAAAACACAGTTTGTGTAAACTGACTTTTCATAGCTATTTTGGCGGCTTTGCTTGTTTTTTGTGATGTTAATAGCCTACGTGTAGTTCAGCATGCTACATGAAAAAATGAAGAGTCAAGGTGCAGCAAGAACTTAAATAATGTAACACAACCAACTTCCCACGACACCACAGTTTCCTACCCACCCCCAGCCCCCCAGCTCCACCTTCTCTCTGCTGTGGGTTTGATTCCCCCACCCCAGTGCTGACTGAGGGACCCTGCACTTCCTGTGTGGGCTTGGAAAGGTGTTCTGTGCTTCCCAGGCTGGGTCAGTGACAAGCTGTCTCTCCATCCCATCACATCTCCCGGGGTCATGTCCTCATGGTACAGAATTGCTTGAGACTCAGGTCAGTGTGGGAGGTGTCAGGGGTGCTGTGGCCAGCAGTGAGCAGCTCTGGGCAGTGAGAGAAGCCAGTACTGTAGTGGGAGATTCCTCTGCCAGTGCCAGTCCCATGGGGACATTTCTTGGACCGTCCTGGCTGACTAAGAAGGAATCCAGTACATCTCATCAGGCAGTGGAAGGTCTCCTGCTGGGTTCCCAATGGCTTGGATGTGGAGGGCTGCACAGTGTCTGAGTATGTTGCTGCCCAGAGCAGCAGGAGGTTCAACAATGACAAGTGCAAGGTCTGGAGCATGGGTCCAGGCAAGCCCTGGTGTCAATGCAGGTTGGGGGATGGAGGGAGAAAGAACTGGGGGTGTTGGTGGATGAGAAACTCGACATGAGCCATAAATGTGCACTTGCATCCCAGAGCCAGCATGTCCTGGGCTGCATCCCCAGCAGCAGGGCAGCAGGTGGTTCTGCCCCCTACTCTGCTCTCATGCACCTCATGTGGAAGAAGTACTGTGTCCAGCTCAGGAGAACTCAGCACAGCAAGGACATGGACCTGTTGGAGTGAGTCCAGAAGGGGCCCACAAAAACAATCAGAGGGATGAAGCACTCTTTCTTTAAAGGCAGGTGGAAAGAGCTGGGATCATTCAGCCTGGGGAGACCTTAGAGCACCTTCCAGTACCCAAGGAGAACTTGTAAGACAGATGGGGCCAAACTTTCAGCATGGGCCAGTTGCACTAGCAAAAGAGGCCAGATTTAGAACTAAGAAAGAAATGTTTAGCAATGAGAATAATGAAACACCAGCACAGATTGCCCAGGGAGGTGGTAAATGCCCCATCCCTGGTAGTGTGGGAGCCCAGGGCATACCCTGGCCTCTTTGGGGGTCTCAAAACCCCCCTGACAAGGGTCTCAAAGACTCCTGAGTGAGACCCTGGTGTCACAGGTGCTGAATTCTAGCCCCTGAGGGAAGTTTTCAGCACAAAGAGAATGGAAACAAGCTACCAAAATTAGTGAAGTGTAAATTAGATTGTTAGAACATAGATAAATAGACTTTTGGGAATGTTTATGATAAGAGACACGTGGCCAAGATGGAGAATTTGGGGGGTTGACACCTTTTCCTCCTTCTCCGTGTCATCCATGTTGGGTGACACGTTGGCACTCTTGGATTGGATGGGGTCAGGGTTGGACCATTTAATAAAATGGTATTGTATTGGGAAAATTTTGTAAACATGTAATATGTAGTACAAACTATATAAGATAAGCCCTGCCTTCACCAGAGAGATTCCACCATGGATGCCAGGCTGAGCAGACCCTGCTGGCCAGGCAAAAAGTCCCTGAGATAAGAAACAATAAACAATCCTTGGAACAAGAGAAAACCATCCCCAACAATCTCTCTCCAGCTGCTTCAGAGAAAACCAGGGTTTGAACCACCTGCATGTCCCTCTGGGGTGATCTCGGGGCAAAGGAGAAACCCCAGACTGGGACAGGTGGGTTCAGGGCCAGGTCTGAGCAAGCTGATTAAGTTGAAGATGTCCCTGCCAATGGCAGGGTGTTGGAGTAGATGACCTTTAAAAGTCTGTTCTAACCCAAACCATTCTGATTCTGTGCTTCTTGGCAGGAAGTGATGCATTGGGAAAATGTGTTTTGAAATGTTTCTCTGATCTGGTGATGTGTGTTGATTTTGCATTATGCATTCATGGTCTGGGTTACTTGTTTTCATCTTGCTCTGTTGAGTAGTTCAGACTCAGAAACACAATTTAAAGCAAGATAATTTTTGGACTTGTGAATGTTTTGATCTGTTGTGCAGCTTTTGCCCTCATTTACCATTAGGAAAGAAGCAGCAGTTGCACAAACAAAAATGTTTAATCTTCTCAACCAGGAGAACTGAAATGAACTTTTTTCCAGCTAAGAATGATAAACAGTTTGGCCTAATCTGAAGTCCATCAGAGGCAGTCAATAACATGTTGTCAAGGAAAGCTAGAGTTTAACTCATACTCATTATGCTTTATATATTCTCTGTGCTGACAGGGAAAGTAGCCTGGGAAACTGTAGGCATATGTATTGCTGGCAGTTGTGGAATATCCTTAAGATCCAAGGTACTGTTGATTTGCATTTCATGTTAAGCAAAAGTCCTACCAAGAAGTTAAGCAGGACATCCTTCCAGGATCAGATTTCTTTCAAGCCAATGCTGTATTTCTGATCCTGTCAGAAATCTGTTCCAAATGTGATATGTCTCTGCACTGTAGCCATTATTTAAGACCTTGGTTTATTAACCTGCTGTCTCAAAGCAAATTTGAGTTAAGTATCAGTCTCCCAGATAGTGCTGACAGCCTGTTTTGTTTAAATAAAATTAGGAATCACAGTCTTTGTAGTTGTGTCATATTCACAAAGAAACACAAACTCTAAACTGTATCTTAGTATAAAACTGATGTAAATTGTGCATGTAACTGAAACAGTAATTTGGCAGTATTTGGAAGTGACTTTTTTCAGCTTGCAAGGATTTTGATTGCTGAGTAGCAGCTTTTTGTGTATATGTGTAAAGATGAGCAGGAAATGATGTCCCAACTGCACAGAACATTTTGCTGGCTACTGTTAAAGTAACTGGCACAGTCCTGTAAAAGGTGTCTGGGGGAAAAAAAAAAAAAAAATTACGCGTAGCAGCAAATTCTTTTTGCTGTTTTCTGTATTGTACAAGGAAAAAAATATTTTTTTCTTCTTTTTATCTCAGTATTCATTAAGCATAACTTGGTTAGACCTGACTTTAGACATCTACATATAAAACTGTCTCATGAGAATGGACTGTATTTTTCTTCTCATGATACGGCTTGAAGTGACATTAAGTAGAAGGTCTAGGCTCAGCTGTATGAAAGATAAGGTGGAAGGTTAGAAAAAGGAGAAGAGAAACCAAACTAAAACTCAACTGATAATAAATCTCTGGTGTGTAAACTCAGAAGATAAGACAGTCTCACTGGGTATGTGTTCACTGTGGCAGAGCTGACAATCTCTGTGGTGTTGCAGTCTTTAACAAGTAAAACCAATGGAAAGAAACCTTGATTTATTCTTAGGAGTTGGGAGGAATTGTGTTGAATAAACATGAAAAGTAAAACTGAAATCTGTTTGAGGATGTAACTGTAACTTGTTGACTGAGTGTCATGCTTTGTGTGAAGGGCTTTGTGTGCCTAGGCTGAAGCATTGGTGTGGATGGCAATGCCTTTGGAATTAAAGGTGGTTGATGAAAGTTGCAGTTTTAACTCTAATTTATAAACAAGAAAGTTGAGATTGTTTTTAATCGTTAGATGGTGGAAAGTTGTGTGTACAGCTGTTAAATCCTGGAAGTACTTGACAGGCAGAGCTCCTCTGTTGTAACACAGACATTGATGGAGTTTTGACTTTGGAGAAAAGACAGCCTGCTACATAACCTGTAACTACAGCTGCTTTCTTGGAACCAGTTACATCATTTACAGCATGGCTGTGTGTTCTCAGCATGACAGCCTTCCCCCCTCCTGATTTTTATAATTTTTTAAAAATTTCATTCTTTCTCAAAGCTAACCTTTCTGTGCTGTACAGCAATAAAAGATAAGGGGGGCTGTGATAAAGTGGTTAATATTGCCTCCTACCACTACCTCTGTTCAGTAGCTCCTTCTAAATAACTTTGTAGTAGTTATGTTCAGAGTTTATTATTCATTATGTTCATTTTCAATTTCAGCAATTTGAAGTGTCAAAACCTTTTATCTCAAGGCTTTTCCTCTGATGGTATCAGGCTTGTAAGAAGTAGCAGTAATTCTTACTAATCCAATTTCAATAAAAGGTTGTCAGTGACAGGTTACTTATGGGGACCTGAATGGGTTGTGCCTGTAACTGTGCTAGGAAACTCCAGCATCCTTCCTGCTTTTAGATATTCTTCAAGGAAAGAAAAAGCTGGCAGTTCATGCCAGTTATTCTTATTTTTGTTGGGAGGAGAAATGGGCATTTTCAGGTCTTGTGACAGAAGAGACCTTTAAGGTAGGAGCACTTACTGTCTTGCAGGTACTTCTTATATGATATCCTCCCATCAGAGTTGTGAAGGCAAATGCTTTAAATAAAAGTTTGGAGATAAATTTAATCCTGTGATCTTTGTCACAAGCAATCTTCACTGTCAGAGATCTTCAGGAGTAACATGAGATTGATTTCCCTGATGCCTGCCTTTGAATTCTGTACAGTTGTGCCAGTTTAATATTAGTTTTGTATATAGAATGTAGTTTTGTATGTAGAATATAGTGGGAGACTCCCTTCACCTACAAGGATGTATAGAATTCACCCTTTTTCTTTGCCTGTTCATATATGTACCACAAAATTGCCTTCACTGTTTGTATGCTGTCTCCTCACTGAAAGCATCCAGGAGTGGCATTCCTTGATTTTTATCTCTTTTCTGCCATGGAAAAGAACAAACTTCCAAGACTTCTTTGCCAATTAAGAACACTTTTCTGCATTTCTTTGAAATTATAGCTATCTAGAGACAGTGTAAATGAAAGAATCTTTAAAAGTAGAAGTACATTAATCTAGACTAACTAAATAGATACTGGGATTTGCTTAACTTCCCCTTTTAGTCAAGTAACAGTGGTAAGCTGAAAGCCTGCCTGCTCTTAACTGTGATACAGTACAGCTGTGAAAACTAATGTTTGGAGTAGTTCTGAGTTAAGAGATTTATAAGAGCAAGGCTGGTAGTTACAGATACTTTTTCATTTTCCTCTCAGGTAAGTGCAAAGTTAATTCATATTTGAATAATTTTCCCCCAGACTTGCTTCCATATATAAAGATTTCTCCCAGACTTTGGCCTGGTCTCTTCTCCTCAAATAGTTGTACGACAGTTTTTTGTTTTTCTTAACTAAGTTATGGATCTGGAGTTGCTTGTTCTTTGCCTTCAGATAGGGAGGGAGGAAATATGTACGTGGACAGGTTTTGGTTTCTCTGATTTAGAATAGTTTCTGTTTTAGCCCCTGAGTATCAATTCCATAAATAGGGAAAAGTAGACTTGGTTAGAATTTTTGAAAGCGGAAGCAAAGTCTTAAGGATCAGTCATTTCAGAAGTGCTCACTTTCTATTAAAGTATCTATTTTTAAAGAGTAAACAGGCCAAAAGTAAGTTTTCTCTTCTTCAGCACACTACAGAGAAGGCTGAAAGCTATGAATTTGCACGTTGGGAATGGTGTTTATGGTGTTGACTTTAACCTGTGTTGCAACACTTGAGTGCTTTACTGATTTGAATATGCCTGATAACAGTGCTTGCACACCAGAGAAACCTGTCCAGGGTGAGGGAGCAGGCAGCTTGATGACAGATTCAAAGTCAAGAGCAGATGATAGAATGTATTAAAACACTGTTAGTACTCAAGCTTTCAAAAGATTTCATAGTTAAGAAAACTTTTATGGAGCTCTAATTTCTGATGAAAGGTAGCAGTAGATTCAGGTTAAAAAAATAACCTGTTATATTGCTCTCTGTAGAGTATGTGTTTCTGTGTGTTAACTTAAGAAGGGTGCTGATGTGGCTGAGTGTAATTTAGAGCAATTTTTATGTAAAGAGCACATGATGTTTAGGGTTGTTTTCCTCACTTTTTCCCCCATTGTAAATATCTAAAGTAGTGTAATATGTGAGATGTATATCCTATATTTAAGTTTTTTATTTACTTATTAGGACGTACAATGGAACTTTTACAGTCATAAACTTGATAGTATGAAATATTAATTCAATTTAAACCAGAAATTCTAGAGTTGTCCTGTTTTGTGGGTGCAAGACAGTGGCTTTGTGGGAACTCATAGTGCATTGACTGTAGTGAAAAACTTCCCATCAACAGCAGCATTCTGAAGAGTAGAAAGGATCAGGTATAGCCACCTGTGGGCTGGTTTCTGTCTGTGTCTTTTACTGTCCCTCTCCCCCCACCCCTTTTTCGTTCCTATCTGGTCTTAACACTTCATTTTGTGTATCTTTTGAACTTTGGTGTCACTCTGTGTGACTTAATTCTGTTTTGTGTGCTAGGGAATGATCCTGTTTGCCCTTCCCCTGCTCTTGCAGTCACTCATCTCAGAGGAAGTAAAGTGTTCTGCCTTTGGGCTGGCAGAATTAGGGCTTATTATGACAAAGAGTAGGAAGAGCTGCAGTTGGAAAGCTGCTTGAGAATCACTGCCTTTAAGCAGTAGCTTTTATTGTCTAGTAGAAAAGTTATAGCTCTGCTTTCTGAAATAAATCTGGTTCAGTGGCTTGGCACCATCCCAGTGTACCTTTTTGGAACAGTGATCCTTGACATAAGCTGAAGCTCTTTCCCATTCCAGGCAGAGTGCTCAGTGGAAGAAATTTAGAAGTCTGTAAAATAGTGTTTGATAATTCCTTCTGATAATCGAAACTTTGGTAGTGTGTGCAAGAGTTTAAGGTAAGGAATGAGTTGTTACTGTTGTATTCAGTATTAACAGGATGTGATACCTTTCAGGGTGAGGTCTGTGTGCTTGAAATTACAGGTTTTGTATCTACTTTTCTGATGCATTGTATTTGCTGGTTTCAAAGTAGGAAGAGAAAGCAAGCTGCTCTTGCCCTCTGCTCTCTGTTAGGAATGTGACACGGAACCAGAGTTAGAGATTCCACCTTTCTGAACTATCCTTGTTTCTTTGCCTGGTTCTTGAAAATGTTTTTTCATGGTCTTGTGCTGTTTAATGACTTCTGTTTTGTCATAAGCATGATGTTCATGATTTGGCTGACTAGCAAAACAAAAAGCTGGTTTTGCTTTTCCAGCTGTGGTTTATTCTTCACTAGTTCTACAGACTTGTTATAGACTCCTGTTGTATGAGAGGGAATAGAATTTGTGGATCTCGTCAATGGTCTGAGCACAAATTTCTTTTGCTTGAAGTGTTCTTCCATAGGAGCAGCTTTTTCTATAAATTTGGCTTAAATACATCTGCTAGAATGCAAATTATAGATTTATGCTCATTTTTCACCTTAGAAAATTTTCCTGGTGTAGGTTCAGTGTTGCTTTTTAAGAAGTATATTCTAACTTCAGGACATCTTGTGACATTCCTCTCTGATAATCCTGCAGTAGCCAGTGTTGAAAATAGTCTTAATAAAAGATTTTTTTTTTAAACTATAACATGCATATTGAAGTTACTGTTTATGCCCAGGATTAGTCTGGACTGTCTCAAATGATTAGTTAACTTGTTACTGTCTGTAGGGCCTTCACTTAAAGGCTTAAGAAGCTCAAGTTTTCAGCAGTAAAACAGTAACTTCCAGTATTTTTCAGGCTGATTGGGGAGAGTTTAGCATGAATATCTTTGCTGGATAGGAATGCAGTCTCTGATTTTTGGGGTCTGTACTGCTTCAGCAACTGCTGTCTGTAATGTGATGTAGTGCAAGTATTTTGGAGGTATTCTGCATGTGTGCTTCACTCAGGGTATCCTCACTGACTGCCTGGAGAGTCACTAAACAGCCTCTTCTGTGCTTATACTTTCATCCATTGCTGCCCTTACCAGCTCTTGCTGTAGCAGAATTCAAAGACAGCACACCTGGCTAAAGTCCTTCTCTTCTTGGTATTGAATGTTTGGCCTCATCATGAAGAAAGATAAGATAAGGAACTGAGGTATGGCAGTGTTAATTACCTGGAAGCAAATAGGAAGTTGTAGTAAAAGCAGGGATCAAATGCATGATTCTCTAGTTACTGTAGCACTGGAGTGAGTTTCTGTAGTTGAATGACTCCTCATAAAACATGTTTATAAGATAGAAGCAAGGTTAGTAATAGAATATGGGACTCCTTTAGTTTCTCTGCAGTGATACATTAACTAAATGTATGTACAAGTGAAACCTTTTCATACTTTTCAATCTGGAAGATCTTAGTCATTGTTGGTGGCTTTCTTTTTAATACTATTTTTACAGATAGTTTTATTTTTAAGAAAATAACAATTTGAACAAAAATGAGATGGAGGCCCTGAATGCCAGCTTCCATTTTTAGATATGAGTGATAAGACAATAAGTTAATATTTACCTTGTTACTAAATCTTTGAAAGCCAGATTAATTTTTGTTAAAAGACAAAAAAAGCTCCTGGAAGCCTCTTAATCAGCCAAAGGGGTTTTGCACTGCTCTTTGTGAAGTCAGCCTTCTCTTTGTTAGTGAGCTTTCTGTGGTGCTTGTGACAATACCATTAGGCAAAAGAAATTTTCTAGTTCAGCCACAGTGACAAGCATATCTTTATTAACAAGATTTATCATTATGTAAGTCTACTTACTTCCTCTGTCTTGTTTTTGACACATTCCAGTATTCAGAGATTGCTGGAAAATGTCTGTTGTTGGAAAGTTCCTGCTATAGGAGATTTCAGCTATAAGAAGACCCATAAATCATCCCATTCTTTGGCAGTGTCTTTGCCACATGAGATGTCCCTGATAAATCGTGTAAGTTCATGAATGGGAATGCAAATAATTCCATAGCAGGTAATGTTTGTATTAGCCCATGCTGGGCATGGTGACCCTCAAACTAAACATTGTGAAAGTTAACTAGCTTTACTTACTCTGAGACTCCATCTGAGAGAGATATGGAAGCTTTCTGTAGCTGCACTGAGCGAGGCCAGCCAGGCTCAGTCAGTCCTGTTAGAGCAGACGATTTAACTTTTCTGAGCGCTCCTAATTGTGTATGTGTGTTCTGTCAGCAGCCAGACACATCCATGGCATACAATTAATCTGTGCATCTGTACTAAATCCAACACACCCTGTAGGCACTGAATCATAGTCCTTGGGCAGATGAGTGCTGCAGCAGCACGTGATGGATGCAGCTCCTTGCTGCAAGTTCTGCATCCATGGCGCTCCCGTCTGCACCTCTGGCCAGGCTGCAGCTTGCTGCTGGGCTGCTGCTGCACAATTCCTGTCACTCTTTTCCAGTTACCATCCTCTTGAGGAGCTCAGAGCCTCTGACTTTCCTTTGGTTGAACATTAACCTCGTGTGTGGCACTGCCCATGCTCTGGTTGCACAGTGAGGTGAAGAGCCCCGTGGGTATCTCGTGGAGGAGCAGCCTAAAGCACGCTCAACCTGTAGAGCAACTCTCATCACACGGTTTGATGGAGTCCCTGGTCTAAATTTGGAGATTGCAGAAGCCAGGCACCTTAATTTCAAGTCTGGTTACAGATACTAATACAATTTATCCCTGGTTTTCAATGATCCTCTTGAAGCTGAGTATCATAGGACTTTCTTCAGGATGCTTGAAGTGCTTGTACTGATGATATTCTTGTTGAATGTGCTGGCATTTGCCTGAAATTAGTGGTAAATGGATGAAGAGAAGCTGCTACCTGTGCATGTCTGTTGTTGGAGTTTTACTTAAATACAGCAACTTCATGTCTACCAGAATTATGCTGGCCATGATTCCACAATTTTCTGTAATCTGTAATATAATTCCTTTTCTTCATGTGTATATTTGAGTTTTATGTCTTCATGGAAAGTGGTTCTTCAGAATCTGTTAGTTCGAAGCAAGTCTTTCTAGGCTTAGAATAGCAAAAAAGCTTTGTAGTGTGACACATCTCTAAATTAAAAAATTGTTGTTTTGGTGGTTTTTTTGTTTCTTTGACTTCTGTTCCAGGGTAAAGTTTGATTTCAAAAGCATGAGCGACTACTTTGCTACAATCTCTAAAATATGCATGTGAATATTTGAACATTGGAGTTTGTTATTTTGCTTAAACAGAAAAATGTAAGACTTGTTCTTAAATGATTCCTTTGTTACTCCAAATACAAGGTAATATAGAAAAATTGTTGTACTCATGTTTTGACTGAGGTTATAACTTGCCCATTAAATGTGGGGAAAATGCCTCTGGAGATGATGGCATCTACAATCAGCCTTTGAACAAAGATCTTGTGCTCTCTCAGTACAGACTTAAATGAAAGGATGTGGGAGTGTAAGAATGGCTTGAAAATTCTTCAGACTTCCTGTGCAGAAATAGGAGTCCAGTTGCTCTAAATGCCTTGGTGGTGAGAAGCGGATGTTAAAGCTGAGAGTCGGCAGACAACCTTCTGAGGGTGAGACTTCCTACTCAAGGTCTCAAACATAAGCTTGGCAGCATTTTTTTTTTTTTTTTTAACAAATATTGGATCCTAAAAAGATCATTCAGACTGCTTAAGCTAAGAGCTTAAACTATTTACTCATCAGATAAAGTTAGGTACTGTAAACATCACTAAGAGCTGGAACTGATGCCTGCCTCTCTGTGGACTAGATAACAGGCTTGTCTAAATCCAGCTGAACAGCAAATGGGGGGAAAAAGATATATTGACCAACTACCTAGAGCAAGGGCTTCATAGCATCTTTCCTAGGTTGTCTTCCCCCTTCAGAATTTTTGAATTACAGACTTGTTGTCATAATAATGGGTAATATAAGGGACCCTGACTCTACCCTATGTTTAGGAGTTTTGAATTTACTGGACCTGAGATCTAGGCTCGTGCCTCCCTCCCAGCTGAAGCTGGGACACTTTGTAAGTAAAAATTTGAAAGGTGCTGAAGCTGGGACATGTTATGAATAGGGCCTTCAGGTGTGTGTATCCAGGAAAGAATAATAGAGTCTGGTGAGAGGGAATTTTTATGGAGTGGGAAAGTCTCTTTTGTGTTTAGTCTTTGCTTAGGACAGATCTCTGTCCAAAGGAAATCTTAAACTGATCTTGCAGTTAGGATATGCAGCTTCTATCTTACAATTGTAGCCTTAAATTATTTAAGAGTTTATGTATCTTGCTCATAACTTTAATAGTTAAAACTCTTAGCAGAACTGGTCCCCTGGTTCTGATCACATGAGAATCTTCTTTTATTGTGCCTCTGTAGATAGCAGAAGAAGCAGGACTGATCTGATGATCAGTCCATGTGTTAATTCCTGGTTTCTAGAATGTAATTCAATGCCTCAGTTGGGTGTTGTGTATCCAAGGAGAAAACATGCACTAACTGAGATCTGAGGTCAAAAAATCATGGCATCTGTACTTGAGAATGAAGAAATATTCCAGGTTGTGCTTTGTGCCTGTTTCTCTGTATGGCAAAAATGTTTTAAGACAAAAGAACTGCTCCTGGCATTTATTATAAGAATTATCAGACTTTCTGCAAGGACTCTGCACTTCTGACTAAGTTTCTATAATTTACATGATCTGAACTTAATTGTCGACCTGCTTTGTATTTATCAAGAACATCCTGTCATTAGAAATAGGAAAAGATTAGTCCTGTCTCAGACTGTCTGTACATGCCCTTTTCACCCTGCTATGGAAACCTGCTCCATAACTAATCTGGAGAACATGTCATCTGTGTCCTGCCTCTTCATCTCTGAGTTGAGTCACTCTAAGGACTTGAGTCACTCTCAGAAGAGTAGTTCTGTTTGAAAAGGAGACCAGAGAAAATATTCACCATGTTATTTCAAATCAAGCATCAAATATATTCTTCCCTGTTCAGTTAAACGTTAAGCCTGTCTAATATAAGAGTATTCAAATGACTGGCATATTATTTCCACATTTGTCTTTGAAACAGAGGGATATGCTTTTTGTATGGAAAAATGGAATAAGTATTTAGCAGTTTCAGTTTAGTTTTGGTTTTTTTTGCACAAAATCTACTTTCTTCCTGTTGCTGCATTTGTACTGAATATACTAAATGATACACCTATATCTGAATTACATAGGTTCCTGAGCTCCAAGAAGCTGGGTGAATTAGGGCTTGAAGGTCATTAATTGTCTGGTGGGAGTCAGAACTTCTGCAGTATGAGCAAAGTCTACTGGAATTGGAGCTTACACTACTTCCCATTGTAATTAATAAAATGAAAAGTGATAATTATAGTCATTCATTTTGTAATACTTAAAATTATCTTGAAAACCTATATTTTTAAGGGAAGTTGCTAAACTCTGCCACAGATCTGAGCTTGGAATACCAAGTCCAATGTCTGAAAGCTGCAATAAGGCCCTGACAGGAGAAAGTGTTCACAATTGGAAATCCTTTCTATGACTTTAGAGTAATTATCAGAGGGAAAGCTGGTCAGTGTTCTGTTTGGTAAATTACACTTCAGAGAATGCATTGTACTGGGCTGATAATTCTTTAAACCTCTGCCAAATGTTTGCTGTGGGACAGGGGAAGGTTATGTGAGTCTTCAATCTCTGTCTTTACACCTGAGCTAACTGGATGATCCTAATTTACTCACAAAATTACCTTGTAGTGCATGAAGAAATACTAGAGGTACATTTTTAACCGTATTTAGTGGTTTTGCAGCTCAAACCTGTAAGGACTAGCATGCTGAAGTGCTGTAAGTCATGCTGTTCTGATGAATGAAAAAAAGTGGAGTACTTTGGTGTTAAAAATGGTCAGGGTGTCACTAGAGTGGTCTAGTGTTACATGGAAGCAGAGCTGCAGTCTTCTGGAGGCAAATAGTTTTAACCTTGGAAAGTGTCTTAGCATTGGTGTTATTAAGTGCATGATGCACATTTGAAGCTCTAACTATTGAGTTTTAGTGTAATTATTTGATCTTAAACACTTGGTTTCATTTCTGTCCTTCTCAGCTCTGCAGAAGTGAATAACAGGGAATTTTTGAATAGTTCTCAGACTACTAATTCCTCAAATCACAGGAGAATTTCCTCTTTCAACTGAAAATTAAAGTTTTGGCAAAATATGTTCCTAAGGGGAAAAAGTAGTCAGCATTATTTCAGCGGGATATAAAATTCTCCAGTTTTCTTGCTGTGGATCTATTTTTGAATTGTATTTTTATATTTTCCTTTTACTGTAGGTTGTGTTGCTTTCTGCCTCTGTTTTGCATGGCTATTTACTATGAAGAGTAGCCTGCCAGAAGCTCTGCAGGGGTTATTTTGACTGCTCAATGTGTGTACTGTCTTATGTCTGACACTAGAATTGTTTGTAAGCTGCCACAAGCCTTCTGACACGTAGTTATCTTTATGGATCTTTATGGCTTATTTTTTCTTCAGCCCATTTTGTGTACTCTGCATTTCAGATATGTCTTATGGGCTGTTATGTCTAGCAGTTTGTTGTGATCTGTGTTAGGGAGGATGCATCACCTTGAATCCACATTACTGTCTCTCCTGTGCTTTCTGTGTTTTTGACTTAGCAAAATCAAGCACAGGCAAAGATGATGTGTGTAATGTGATTTTTAAATGTGGCTCATATCTATACAACAGTGTTAGGAATATAGGATGGGTGGAGTTAGTCCTAAATGGAATTCAGACAAAGCTTTTGAGTTTGAATAGCCTGCATGTTCGAAGTTGTGAAATCTACATTTGTCTGGTCTTTTGAAGATGCTGTGTAGGTTACCAAATAAAGAGGAAATGGCATCTCAGGCCACCCCAAATGGTTGCTTCAGTAGTGTCCTTGGGATGGAGTTGTCTGACTGGAGCAAGGCAGAGAACTGGAGTGTGGGCTATTGGGTCAGCAGTTGAGGCTTTGGACAGAATTTGAGGATAGACTGACCTGTGTGCCCTGAGTCATTCCTGTTACCTGCTTGTGAGGACATGTAGCCAGCTCTGACACGGGCCTTACCTTGGCTGTGCCAGTCTTGCTTTAATGGTTTAAAGACTGGAAAATGATTTAACTGGAGGCTTCTGTAGACAGGAGGAGTCTGTGTCTGACAATAGCTGCCTCTTTTGCCTCAGTACTTCAGCAAACTGTCATGAATGGAGTACCCTGAGTCCCTCAGTAAAACTGACTCAACTCTCTGTTAGTGGCTTTACCCTTTGCTCCTGAGGACATAACCATTAATAAATTTCTCAGCAGTTTTCTTCCTTTAGCTCAAATGAGTGTGAAACTTGGAGGCTTGAGAAGCATGGTTGTGCCTCTGCCTGTTGAAACATGTGCACCAGGGAACAGCAATCACTGTGCGATTCACAGAAGGCTTTTTGCATCTTTATGGTTAATGGTTTTCTTCAGCATGAATTTTGTATGGAGAATAAGATTTAATCAGGTGCTGTACTAATTCCACCTTCCCCTTAAGTGACAAAACTAATGAAGTAAGGGATGGTCACTTACATCAAGAGGTGAAGTCTCCCTAATTTAGCAGGAACGAGTAGGTTTATTGTCTGCTTCCTTCTTTTGAATTCATCATTCTACAAAGCTATGCCAACACAGTGTGTGGAGGGCAGGCAAGGATATCTCCTGGGAATGAGCTTACTCTTTTGTTGTTCACCTGCTATTCTCATTAGCCTGTCAAAGAAACAGTGTTAATTTATTCCACAAAGGTCTATGGAAATAAAGAAAATTAGTTTGTGAACAAATCTTAGATGGCAGCTAACTTGGTTTTTCTCAGCTATGCTATTTATACCACGGGGTTACAGTTTGGGAATCTGCTCTTTAAAAAGGGGGAAAAAAAATCTCTCCTGACAGGTTTTATGGACTGGACTGGAGTGGATTAATCTAGATCATATATAAGGAATTGTTACCTTGAAAGCTGTAGAGATCTTCCAAAGGGACCATGTTTTCTGCAGCTTTTTCAGCGTGTGCTCTCACTTCAGCACCCTTGGACTTGCTGTGTGCAGGGCAGCCCAGTGCTCCTGTGGCTCCTTCCTCTCTGCTTCCTCCTATCACACCAGACTTAATTCTTTGCCTTGTGCTGACAGATGATGTGCTTCCACTGTTTTTCTGATGTTTCCATCATCTCTTCAATCCTCTGTGACATATGGCAGTTCTGCCAGGTGGAATTCTCCCTTCCAGAATTGCTCCCCAGCTATTGCTGTTAGCATTGCTTGCCTTTCTCACCTGAAGCCAGTCAGCAGAAATGGGTTGTCAGGGAGGATGAACTGCAGCACAGGAAATGCTGAGCAGCCAGGAGTGGGAGCAGGACTGGAGAGGGCAGAAGGGTCTCCAGTGGACTTAGGTATTCCTTGCAGTAAACCAAAAGCCTGCTGCTGATTTCAGTAGTTACATTGAATTTGGCCACGTGGTGTACTATGTGTACTGACAGTGGAACAGCAGAAATATAACAATTTTTTTGTTTAATGAAATGATCAATCATGCTTGAAAAAAAATCCATTTTTGGTAGTGAATAAGAAGCTTTTCATACTGCAGTGTAGCAAGGTAGAGGGAAGTGTTTTTGATTGAGTGTATTGAAGGAACTTGAGTTTCTTAAATGGTTGCTCGGGCAGCAGAATTTTCAATCCTGTTATGGACTGTAGGCAGTGATAGAAGTACTCTGCTCAGCTCTTGCCAAGCAGCATGAATGAAAGGATCTTATGGCTTCCATTCAGTTTATAAGATAGTTGTTAACCTATAGAGATGTCTGGCAAGAGGTCCATGAATGAAAGGGACTGAATAGGGTTTCAGAACAATTGTTAAAACAAAGGCTATGCATTAACAGAGTGAATGTGTTTTGGGTGTTTTTTAGATTTCCTCTTCTACAATAAAGAGAAATAGCACATCTTACAACATTTGCAGAAAAAACCCCACCAACACATTAACTCGACAGGCAGTTGCTTATCTTAGGTGCTGCCTTGCCACACATTGGCAAAAGTTATTGTTACTTAATACTGTTCTTTTTTTTTTTGGTTTTGTATTTCAGCTGTCTGTTGAAATTATTTACCTTGATGTAGCTGTGAATAGGATTCCTTGGTTTTATTTGGCCATTATTTTTTTTTCATAGTATCTCAGAGTCCTTGCCTTCTTTTCTCCTAGCTGTGCTCTTCAGGCTGCAAGTTTTTCATCTGCAGAAAGGGCAGGAGGCAATGGGTGGCATCTTTTGATGGTAATTTGCACTGTGACTAAAATCATTCCCCAGCCTCAATACATTATAACTCCTCCTCTTCCCTCCACCCTTCCCAAGCTGGGACAAATCAGTAACGTTGTGGTATTTGTGATAAAAAATTTAACTGCAAAGTAGCATATTTTTGCTAAATGCTCGTTAATCAGGATTACCTGATGTAAGAGGAACTGCTGATAGCTGATTAAATACAAATTAACACTGAATATTTCATGCCTCTTCAGCTGGATTTGAAATGACATGACAGGGATTTTATATTTCTAAACCAAGTTTGTGCTAAAAATGGACGTTGCAGAATATTCTTGACTTTGCTTTAAGAAGCAGAAAGAGAATTGGAGGACAAAATGGGAAGATCATTCTTTAAAAGAAACTTTGAAATGTGAGATACTAAAAAGAAGGATTCTGGTTCCAGGAGCACCTGAAGCAGGAGTAGCAGTGGAGACAGGTTAAGTGACAGCACTCATGTATTTAAATTAGCTGAAATCCTTGAAAGAGAAGCAGCCTACAAAACTCCAGAGGGAAAAGACTTATGAACCTTTCATCAGGACAGGAAGGTCCCAGTTCTGGGCAGTTCATCACCCAGTTACTGTACTAATAAAGGTAGGCTGCTTGCTATATAAATCTAAATGAGCTGAAGTGCCCTCCAAGTACTTGCAGTGGAATCTCAATGCTGCATTTCCATAGGAAATGCTGTTTTGTCTGACCATACAAATACTGATTTTTCTAAACCAGAAAGTTTTGAAGCTGAAAATCCTGGTAATCCTAGGGAAGTTCAGATAGGTGAAAACATTGATTGCTGGCATTTTTCTTTAACTGATGGAAACCGTAGCAATGAAGTATTTTTCCCTGTGTGCAATATGTGTGACACTGTAAATAAAGCCTGAACTGAGACCTACTTTTTCTGCTGCAATTATGTGTAACTTGGCTCTGTAATGCAGAGATGTAATGCTCTATTTTTTGTGCTGTAACTATATGTAACTTAACTCGGTAATGCTGGGATGCAATGCTCTATTTCTGATGCTTGTGATCATGGCTAGCTAATAGCCTTACTGACTCACAGAAGAGTTTGTAAGGATGCTTCTCTGTTTGCTTGCAATGTCACTTCCATAAAATCACCAAATGTTTTTGAAATTGGCATGTTTCATTTGCATTCTTAAAGGATTATGTAGGTTCCTTGGCACTGCAGGATTAACTTTGATTTACCCCTGGCACTGGTTTATGTGATTGAAATACTGTGTATTGTTTATGTTTAATGGGGTTCTTCTATTTTTTCAGATTGTGAGGACGAGCTGCTGCATCACTGATCTGAAGAAGGGCTTTCTCTTTTAAGACTGCAAGAAGACACTGCTAACTGGTAAACACTTGTCTGGGTTTCTTTGCTTGTAGAATATTTCTTTGTTTTCCATAATATTTTAGGCCAAGGAATACAAAGTATTTTGATCTGTTGAAAACAAGAAGTAGTTAATGCAGTATTTTTTCTTTCTTACTCTCTGTAGCTCACCAGACAAAAGACTCTGTAGCATGGATAACATGTGGGTATTTAAACTGGAATACAAATTGATTAAATTCCTGCTCTCTCAATAGGAGAAAAAGGACTTTTTTTTTCCCCCTGTAATGGCATGTTAGACATAGTCTGTTTGGCTTTTTAGCTGAGACAATACAATGTGTCTGTACTGTGTCCTATATAAATACTATTTGAAATGTGATAGTGCAAGCAGTGCAACTTCAAATATAGTGCTGCAGAGTCTGAAGAGAGAAAAAAGGAAGCCTTAACAGAAGTTCAGATGCTTTGGAAGATGCCATTAATGTACTTGTAATTATTCAATAGATATTTGTTGAGGCCTAATTTTCACTCAGAATAATGTATGATAATAAAAATAAGGATATCTTGTGATTCTCAGACACACCAAGTCATGTGCAGGCTGCTTTTAGGTACAGAACAGTAATAGGATCATCAGTGAAGAGCCATGACTACCTAATAGCTGTTTACCAGTTTATAGGTTAAGACCACAGTGAGTTAAAGCTCTCTTCTCAAATTCTTAATGTTGTAGATGAAGTAGCAGCTTTCCTCTGTAGTTATACTTTACTGTAAACCTTCTGTAAAGCTTGGATCTACCTTTGTTTACTGCTGCTGCTTGAGCTGCAGGGTTGTAAATTTGTGTCAAAAGAGGTTCTTAGCCCAAATGGGGTGATGTGGATGGCTTCAAGGATGAACACAGAAAGAAACACATCCTAGCCAATAAGAAAACATTAAGCTTTCATGACTTAAGTGTTTACAGATGCTTTATTAATCTTCACTTGCCAGTTAATTTGTCTAAATTTTATAAGCAGTCAAGGATAACTTTATAAAGTTCTTTTGTTTAGCTGTTGCAGAGAATATTAAAAGGCTTGGTTTGGTTACTCTGCCAAACCCAGATTAATGATAGGAAAGTTTTGAAAGCTTATAGTAGTCAGCAATGTGCATCTGTCAGAATGGCATAGTAAAAACAAACTTTGACTTTTTAAATCTTTTTTTTTAATATAAAGATGACTTGCATAGTACAGCTATTTCTGAGCAATAATTTAAAGAGTTTTTCTGTCTGTAAAATTGCAGTTCCTGAAGCTAAAATACATATGAGACTCATTCCTAAATACTGGGTTTGAAAGTGTGTGACCTTCAGCTTACAGGAGAAAAAACCTCTGGCATGTAGTGTGGCACCATTTGAGGTACCAAAGCACTATACATACATAACTTATGTATTGCCAGCATAAGTTTTGAATCACATTATAATTATCTTAGTGACTTTTAGGATAATACTTTGGATTATTCTGCTTGTATATGATGTGAATAAATAATGTGTGTCTTTCACTAAATTTGAGTGCATAACATGCCCTTTTCAGAAGACTGAAAAGCTCATTAGTTTAGAATTGGGGTCTTCTGTCTTTTTCCCTACTTTGGCTTCCTTTTCCAGCCCATCATCTCCCCATCTCTCCAGGAGAGAGAAGTTTTACAGGATGGCCATGCTGAGTGAAACTGGGTAGTTCTATGAAGTAGTTCTTTGTCTGCAGCTGTGGTAAAGTATTTGTCTTAATTCAGTGTTTCCTTTAGGATCAGTAAGTCATTTTTAGCTTGGGGTAGTGCTGCACAAGCTTGGTTTCACTGCTTCCAGCAGTAACTGTGATTTGGGAAGGTAGAAGCTGAGAGCTTGCTGAGCTCTGCTGCATTTTAGACTGACCCAGGTTCTGAGCTTAAGCCCCCAACTCTGGAACTGGTGCCACGATAAAAATTTTATCCCAGTGGTCCTTGGTGTGATGCAGAGTAGCCCAAATGTCTGTAGATGTGCATGCCCATTTTATCCAGGTGATGTTTCCTTTGCTTATGGTGTTTCAACTGTTCATTAACACAGGCACTGAGGGATGAGTAACATTTCAGTGTTTGCCCTATTTTTCTGGTATTAGCTGTATTAGCTTGTGTTGTGATTTTTCATTACACTAACTCAACTTGTATGGGATTATTTTTCCAGAGTATCAGTTGTTCAGAAAAGATCTTGATAATTATCTTCTGCTTTCACATATTATCTCTGATATTTATTCACTTTCATTTTAGTGTTATCTCTTACGTGCAGCTTGAACTTGTCTGCATGCTTGAAGATTTAAAAATATTTTCTTGCAACTTAGAATTGTTCTCCTGTAATGATGATAGGGATATGTTTTTGAGCAAACTGATTAATGTGTTGTGAAGTCTCTGTTCCAGTACTGATACTGCACTGTGGGTGGATTAACAGGTTTTACATTTATGCTAATTTTGATAAATATGAAAAGATCTTCAGTATTATGTTTACAAAGTGGAAGCAAATGCATACCTGCCATTTTTTTTATTAATTTTGTGAACTCTTTGTTGTGGCTTGTATAGCTTTTGTGAAAGTAACATTTGCCTGGCTGACACATCTTTAAATGTTTTGCTTCCTCTTGTGAAGAATCTTTAAAACTCCTCCATTAACAATGTGAGTCTTTTCGTGCAAATCCCTTAATATGTGTTAAATTAAAAAAGAATAGAAAAATTTATTGCCCATACCTGTGTGCCTGAAAAAGGTTTGAAGTGAAGGATCTCATGCAGAAGAAATATTATATTTGAGTAAGGTCCTGTTCCATGTGTTTACAGAATTGTGTTTGGGTTTGACTGGTGGGGAAGTTTATATTTCTAGCAGCATGTTTTACTTTATATAAAGCTAGGTCCTGTTTTGTTTTGCTCAGTTCCAAATGTTTCCTCTGTTAAGCAAGAAAATAGGTTTTATAAAAGTGTAGCTTTTAATGGCTGCTTTCAGAAGGGTTTGTTTGTTTGAGGAAACCTATGTAACCAACATAGAAAGTGGTGACATTACAAATACTTCTAAAAGCTTTCAATGCAAAGCCCACCAGATCCCAACAGGAGGGTAATGTGGGAACATCAGGGGTAAGAGAATAATCTGCTACATTGATGTTATAGAATGTAAATACATGAAGAAAAATTGTCTTTTGGGCAACTGAAACCACCTGTACCTCCCAATTGTGGCACAAGTTTAAAACAACCTACTTTGGTATTGTTGCTCTGAATATATTGTTGTAGGTTTGTCTGTAAATTCAGCACAGCCTCTTGAATTGATGTCTCATCCAGGTGAAAGTGGGTTTGTTTAAATGACTCTTACTACATGGAGGTTAAGTATTTGTGATTTTGACACTCAAGATGATGGAGTAGAAATTCTGATCATGATGTTGATATTCTACCAGCATGCATTTATTTTGCATTAATAGTGGTGTCTAAGGCAAAAAAAAAAAGGAATAGCTGACTTGTTTTAGTCTGAACTGAGCTGTCTTGTATTTATTTGCTGTATTTTAACTTGGGACTTGTTTAATGTGCTCCACTGCAATAGCACGGGAATATATTGAGGTATTAGAAGCTTTTATGCAATGCTGTGTTTTCTAAAGTTTCATAATGTGTATTATCAATGTAAATAAATGTGCCTATGTTGAGGAGACATAATATTTTTTTTTTCCACAGTAGATGTAAAATAAGTTAAACCTTGAATGAAGATCATAATCATCTGCAAATGATCAGTGACAAGATCTTTTTCATTGTAATCAAGTGAAATTCAGTGTTGGGCCAAAATATTTTTCTTTTACATGTAGTGCTCCTACTGCAGCAGTTAATAGAGCAGTTTAAAAATAAGTGAGTTTTGAATTTGGTTTAAAGGCTTATTTAGTAAACTGTGCTCTACTTGAGACTTCAGCCATGCTGATTTGTTTATGAAGGTAAAGCTGCTTATTTTTTTTACCTGTAAATAGTTGCTCAGAACAACATGAACTGTTTAATTCTGTTTGTCCAACAAACCTTCAAATGAAAGACATTAATTTAAGGGCTGTGTTGACTTTTTGAAAAAGTCACTTTTTAAACAGGGCAGCAAAATATGTAAACTTTTCTCATCAGAAGGACATTTGACCTGAAAAGCTGTACTTGTTGAGACAGGTGACTGGACATTTGTATTAAGCTTTATGTAGTCTCTTCCGTTAGGTTAATGTCAGATGTTGCTTATTTCACTTCTGACTTAGAGAAGAACTCTTAAATAATTGTTAAAGGATAATTCTAGGTTTTGTGGAGGGAGAGTTGCTGTTTTGTTTTTTTTTTTAACTTTGTAGGCACTAGAACTATAGACATACAGTACTTTTCATTCTTGTTAGTGTTCAGCTTTCTGCTCAACTACATAACTGCAGTTTTATTATTTAGAATCATAGAATATCTCAAGTTGGAAATAACCTACACAGATCATTAAGTTCAGCTCTCTGCTCCTTGCAGGACTCCCTACCACTAAATCATAGGACTTATGAGCATTGTCCAGGTGCTCCTTGAACTCTTTCAGACTTGGTGCCATGACCATTTCCCTGGGAGCCTGTTCCAGTGACCAGATACCCCCTCAGTGAAGAAGCTTTCCTTCATGTTTTGTCTGAACTTCCTTTGATGCAGACTGCTTCCTTTTAGGTGATCATGGCATTAATTTGAGAAATTATTGAAAAGAAATAGTGTGTACCTCTTGAGACAATTTAATTTAATGCCATTAAATGACAATACAAGGACTAAGACCTTTTTGTATAGCTCCTGTTTTTTGTTTTTTTTTTCCCACCTGGACAAAGCTGTTGAATACACACAAGAGTCCCTAGGAGCTGAACCTGGACATTCCCATGTTATCACTCTCATGTTTGTTACCCTATATTCTGTAGTTTTTATATGTTTTTCTATCTCACATGCTACCCAATAAACATTTAAGATCACAGGTTAAAACAGCATGGTTAGAGTCTTCCTTTCTGGACAACTAATGATTGATACAATTGCTTTTAGTATTCTAATCACAAATGTTTTTACTGGAATGATTTTAAAAGTGTATTACTGCACTGTATAGCTGATTGGAAAAGCTTCTTCGTACCCTGCCCTTTTCTGTTTTTTAATTGTAGCTTCAACAATTATTGCAAATTTTTGTGTAGGTGGAGCTCACAAAGCTCCTGGACAAGCTGGAGGTACTCTCAGGAGTCTCAGTACTCTGTGACAATTCCCCTGGTGGGAGAAGAGCTCCTCTGTCCTCCTCCACAGGAATTGCTGCTTGTCCCAAGGCTCTCATGGAGTCACCTTTGGAAAGTCCTGTAACTCATCCACACTCCTTTTGTGGATGAGTTAGAGGTGGAAGGAGCTGCCTCTGCTGAGATCTGTGTAGTGGGGCAGCACTGGGGACCTGGGGGAAGGAGTTGAAGTGAACTGCTTGACTGGCACCTGGAAACTGCTCAGCCCTGGGCCTGTGGCTGAGCTTACTGCTGCTGGTGTCCATTGGAAGGACTTTTCAGGCTTTTAAAAGTCTAAACTCTGTTCTTAGCAATCTGAAATAAACATATCCATTGTGAGTAGCAGAAATGCTCTATGGGATACTTCTATAGCTGTAGCATAATCAGCTTAGGTCTAAGTTCATCTTAGAGTTTTACCTGTTAGGGGGCTAGCTGGGGCTTCAGCCCTCAATTTTTGATACTGTAGGTGGTAAGTGGCTATATCTCTTCTGTACCTGTTTTGTTTTTGTTTTGTTTTGTTGGGTTTTTTTGTTTTTTTTTTTTTTTTTTTTTTGGTTGTTGTTTTGTTTTGGTTTTTTTTTTTTTGTGATAAAGTTTCTTTCTGTTCATATGACCTAGTACAGTCCTAAGGAAACTGTTGGGTGTTTTTTCTAGATTATAGAAAAAACTATAGATTATAGGAATCTGAATTATAAGGAATAAGGACTGCTCTGTCCAAGCTTTAGGGAATAGGGCTGTGGGTCTTGGCATTGCTCAGGGCTGCTCCTGCACCACTAATAATGGGAATGGGAAAGCCCTGCTGGCCTTTCCTTGTCTTATTGTTTGTACTGTGCAAGTGGATGAGCACTGCAGCAATGGTTTCATTTCTGTTTTGACCATATTGAGCCAGAACTCTCTGGTTAAGCTCTGTCATATTCCTAATAAATTATATCATCTGTATATCTTAGATAAATAAGCTGTTGAATCACTCGGGTGGTATTCAGGAACACTTCACAACTGGGTGTTAACAGCATAACAGCAAAGAAGCATCTACTGTGGAAAACAGCAATGCCAGGTAGTCATGGGCAAGTTAAACATACAATGGAGATCAAATGTCAATACCATTTAAAGGTGTAGGAATGATATCCCATATCTTTTCCTGCCCTAGGAATGTTTCAGTAGATTCTTTGAGGAGTGAAAGCCTGAATTCTAGAGAGTTCGTAAAAAGTCTGCTCTGTTTTATATCCAGTACTAAATCACTTCAGGATGTGGATTTATGAAAGTTAAAAAAAAATACAGGAGATAATGTTACCAAAAGTAGAAAGTTCAGTTGTTTGAGTAATTGACTATTAGACACAGGAATTGCTTTAATAATTCTTGCAGACTTCTTTTTTTTTTTTTTTTTTTTTTTTCCCTTCAGTAAAGCCAGAATCTGTGTTGCTTGGACTAAAGTACCACAGCTCTACCCCCTACTCCCCTACCAAAAAAAGCAATCAACCTCAAACAAAAACTCAACTCTAAATTAAACAACTAAAGAAATCCCATCTCTGTTTTACTAAAATTCCTTATTTGTCTTCTGGTTACCCAACATTTATTTTTCTCAACTTGTTTCTAAAAGTGAAAAAGTTTATTTGGAAATATTTAAATTAACTTTCCAATTTGGTTAAAAAATCGCTTTTACTTAATGTTCAACTTGCAGGTTTTTTTCTGTGTAGAGCTTTGAGAAGCAAAAATGAAGATTATGATAGTTCATTTTACTGTTTCCACTGAGCTAAAGTTTGTTGTTGAACATGTGTAAGTGGATGAAATAAATAAATTTCATCCTGAATACTAGTTTTGTGTGAATATCCTCTTCTGCCATACATGCTTTTAGTTTTCCCTTTTTTTTTTTTTTTTTCTTAAGTTCTTGAAAGGGGTTTATGTATAAAACCTTGTGTCCCTCCTATAACAGTACAGTATCTAAACTTTTCTGAAAACTTTCAAGGAATCTTTTAGGTTGAAACAGATGTGCAAGGTCTGTTTCAACCTGATCTCCATTGCCAAGTCCACAACAATTTAACATGATACATTAACTACAAGAGGTATTGAAAAAAAAAAAACACCTTGAAATTAAGATGGTATGAAGTGAAGCTGCTATGCAACAGTAAAAGTTTAGAGATAATATATTCTCTGAGAGTGTAATAATTAAGGAAAATGAAATAAGCATGAAAAATTTTATTTGAACACTAGACCTTCTGATACATTCACAGTCCATTTCTATCATTAAATTACAAATCTAAAACATGGTTTTGAGTGTAGCAAGTAATATTAGGTGCTGTGGCAGCATTGAGAAGTTGCACAGGATAGGGAAATATTTAATATAGCATGTGGACTTCTAAGATGCAATTTTTGCCTCACCAAGATAAATAAAGGTTAACGGAGAAGAAAGATTTGAGCTGGAGCTTTGCAGTTGGAATTCAAAAATGTGATTTTATAGCAAGCAACCAATATATTTATTCTTTATGAAGAACTGAGGCCACTTTGCAGTAGTGGTAGCCTGCTTTGCTAATCTTAGTCTCATATACAATTGCCCACCAGATAGAGACGAATCTTTGTCTGGAATCACTGATGTTAAACACCAGAGTTCACATCCATTTAGCATTGAACCATGGGTTCATCTGCAGATGCCCTGAAACTCCCTTTGAAATATGATCTTAGCAATGAATTATTTTTTATAGGTTAGACATCTGTTATTGTTACTGAAGTAAAAATCAAATTTTATTACTAAACATTTCTTAGTTTTCTCTTTTTATTACCCACAAGATGTGAAATGTATTTGACTTGTGGTTCTGTTTTGGACTGGGTTTTTATGTTTTAGTGTGTGCTTCTAAGGGTAACACATTTTTTAGAGCTGTCTCTGCAAACTTTATTTCAAGTCTGAAGCTGAACCAAGACAGAGCAGGAGCATCTAAAAATTGCCAGGACAGGTAGTCTTTGAGCTAGATCCTGTTATCTTCCATATCCAAGGGTGGTTAAGATTAATGAACTGAGACCATCTGTGCCATGGTCCACAGCTGGTTCACATGGATTTCAAGTTGGTGATGCTTATCTAGAGGAGTCCTAGTGCAAGCTTGAACTGCAAACTAGGAATTTAAGCATTTGCTCTGTCAAAGTAGCAGTCCATTGTGTTTTGAAAACAACTTTAGTCTGGGTGCCAAGTATTTCACATAGAGTACTTGAATCCTATGCAAACTTTTGCTAGTAAGTGTTGTAATCTTTGTCAAGTTAATACTTTCTGAAGTTCCCTGATGAGCTGAGATGCCAGTTGAATACACAGAAAGTAATTTAGATTTGTGGTGCAAAGCTGTTGTTAATTACTTTTTACCACTCGGTGTTTTCAGTTTTTAATAGGTAGAAGAACCTGAATGTTGGAAAGCCTGAAAAATCACCATTCTAGCAAATCATGACTGACAGTCACTGACAAGTCTATGCCTGAATGTAGAGGCTTCTTAATTAGTTCAGCCAGAGTTGGGCAGAAGACAGTGGTTTCATACTGGTTAGCTGTTCTCATGTGAAATCTGTTTTCACATATTGTTAAGCAGCATCAGTTCAATATGAGGTGGATGCCCAAAGCACAGGGCTTACTCAGTGGTTAGCTAGTTTTCATTGGGTTTTTATCCAGTTTCATTATTCACAGTGATGCCAATTTCACTTACTGCATCTTTTTTATCTGGGTACCATTTGACCTGTCTGCTACAGGCTTTTCCTCTAACAAACTGAATGATGCTTGATTTAGTTTCTGTTATGCTGCAGTTTAGATGATTTGCTGTCCCTCTCTGATGGCTCTAGACAGTTTTCCATTCTGGTTCTTCAATTGTTGTGACAATTCTTTGAATTTCTGTTGTAGTTGGCCTGAGATATTGGCATATGTTTTGGCATATTTCTGCTGTGGTGAAGTTAGGCTGCAATAAGGGAAGGGGTTGTGTGTTTAAATCAGAACCCTGGGATGGGATGCATTAATCTTTCTTCTGTTTGATGCCATGAGCTGTAAACCATTGAGTAAAGTTAATTTTCCTGCCCAGAACTTTTTTTCTCTGTAATGTAACATTAAACATTTGGCTACCTCAGAATCCCAAGGAATTGAAAAATGCTGGGTCTGAATTATTCATTTTTCACTACCTATTAATTTGTATAATTTGCATGTCTCATCTTGTGCCTATTTGTGGTATTTCTGTAGTAATCCACAGATCTCAACCTTGAGGATAAGTCAGAAGGAAGCTCAGAGGTTTTGCAGTTCCTTTATCCCAGCATGAAAACCCAAGTAGTGCACTTTGAACCTGAGAGAGTTGTTCCTTTGGAAACTCTTTTGTCTGAATTAAGGTGTACCCAAAGTGCAAAAATGAATTCTGTAAAGAATCCATTGCACCAATCACTTCACATCTATTTTAACGCATCTTTGCTGATGTTAGTCCCTGACTAGAGATCAGCAAGTCAATATCTTATCCATTTAGGCAGTGCTTTATTATATTGCTCAGTGCTAACCTCTGAATTTAAAATACTGTGATGTAAAGTCACACTATGTAAAAAAATCCAATATCTGTCAGCTTGCCAGTATAAACCAAGGGACAGCATCAGCAGTGCTCAGTGTGAGCTGTTTTGCACAAAGGCTTGTTCATAGGTACTGAAAGATAGAAAACCAGTTAATGGATTCCTGTGCTAACATTGTGCCTGTTATTGATGATAGTCCAGCTGACCTATAATTCTCAGCTTTCCTGGCTGCTTCCCTTTGCCTAATGGCTTTGCTTTCCTTCTGCCTTCATTACCACAAGAGTCCTACAAGGCTTTGTTAATTATTAACTTCCACTCATTCATTGAATCCTTCAGGACAAGCCACCTGAGCATCAGCACATTGTTCTTGCAGGTGGTGAGTGCTTGTGTCTCTATGCATTGTGTCCAGAAAGATGGAAGGAGCTGAGCAATGGTATTTTTTCTTTTTTTTTTTTAACCTAATAATTCTATCTGTTGGAAATATGAGTATTTCTGTAGTAATGAGCTAGTACCATTAGAGGACACTTTTTTTAAAAGTACCTAGACTAGCTGCTACAGTGGCTTTTTCCTTTCAGATTTATTTCTATAGTCTGCTCATTCTAGTGAATTTAGGCTTCTTGTTTTTGTTCATAGCTCAGTCCTATCTGAGTTTTCTTTCACTCTTTTTCAGGAAATTAGCTTCTTACAGTAGTGTTGGGTGGCACTTTGGTTTCAGTTTCTCTTTGCAATGTCAGTTGTGTTCAGCCCTGACCCACAGGGCATCAGCGATTCCAGGGCTTTATTTTTGATGTGCTGTCTCAAAGCACAAATTGAGCAGTCTCAAGCATGACTTGAGAATAGGTAAAAACCCAACCATATTTTAAATATGCCTAATGAGAGTGGGTGAGTTTTAGGGAATTGCAGCAGCTCCTGCAAAGACAGTGCTGTTAACCATGTTTTTGTCCTGAAGTACTGACTGTTGCTTATTTCTGAGAAAGGGGAAGCTGAAGTCAATGGGCAAAGGCAAAAGCAGCTGCTACCCAAACATAAGCCTGGTCAAGGGGAAAACTTATTTGTGGGAGTTTCATGCATTAGAATGAATGGAAAGTTAAATTTCTGCAGTCTGATGGTCATCTTTTTGCTTATGTTCAGTTCTCTGGGCTATGAAGAGTCATTCTCACTGTAATCTCCACTCTGCTTCTTGCCTGTGCTGCTGTGTATCTTCAGAGCCTTCCCTAGTTAATGTTACACTACTACTTCCTGTGAAGCTTTGAGTTACTGTAATACTCCATATCTTCTTCTTTAAATTGTACTATTAATGTAATTATTTCACCATGTTAGGATGGTGGCAATGAATGTATACAACACACTGAGGCTGTCCAAGAACACTAGTTTCCTTTGTTAAACAAATGGTTTTCAGTGGTGACTTGAAAATGCCTTCTCTGGAGTCAGCATGCAAGCCTTGAATTTTTTCAAGTGCACATTTGTGTGGTTGGATTAGAATCTTGTGGGATTTTCTTGTTAAAACAATATGAAATGTAAGTGGGATAGTTTGCCACTGGTATTTTATTGCAGCTTTGACTCTTTAGTTATTAAATTTATTCTGGAATATGTGTGTTTGTGAATTATCTAATATGGCAGCCTTTTTCCCTGGAAGCACATTCATTACCAAATAATGGCATTCCCTATTTATTTGTATGCCTACAGATAAAACACAGTTCTGAATTATGTTTTCTTAGCATTTTTTTAAAAGTCACAGTGGCATATGGATCCAGGACTATGTTTATGAAGTAGATATACAAGAACAGTATGTCTGGAACAGATGTGTGTTTGCTTTTCCAAGGTCACATTGCATTGCATTTAAGACTTTTGGTGTAAAAGAATTAATTTCCATAATCTCTTTTTTGTTTTAAAACAGACTGGAGGCCAAGAACAGAGTGCAGCACTGGCTGTAGGTAAGAATTAAAACTTAACCTGCTTGAAAACTGCTGACAAATAAGCCAAGTTGTAGTATGTTAAAGGACAGAAAATGGGACTCTTTCCTCATTAGTATTTTTTGCTCCAAGAACTTGTTTTCCCTCTTTTCCTTCAACTGTTGAAATTTGTGGTGTTTTCTAGGAGTCCTGATCCTGACTGAATTTATGCCTGTCTGTTTAAAGGTGCTAAGCCAGTCTGCAAGGGTTTGGTTTTTGCTTGCACAGGGCCTCACCACCCAGCCTGGTGGGGCTGATTTTGAAACTCTTCAGCAGAGTGATGTGAAGTCCCATTACTTCAAAGAAGGCATTTCCATTTTGCACAGAGCCAAAGTGGTTTGGCCACTTGTGTGAACTTACCCCTAGAGTACTGTGCAGCTTCTTGAACTATTTGAATGAAGAGATAATGTTTTGGTGGTTTTTCTCTCTGTCTCTTTAGTAAAGCTACTGTGTAGCTGAACCAGATCCCTTATGCCAGAAACCAGTGCTCTGAAGCAGCTTGTGAGACTGAAAAGGCAGCACATGCTCATGTGAAGGTGTTAGCTCTTAATTTTGTAACCTACTGCATACATTGTCTGTGTGCTTCATGTTTATTGTGCTTTGCCAACAGAGCAGTCAATCTTCTGTCACATTGGAAAGGTAATGGTACCAAATGTGAAGTAGGATTTGTTTCTTCCGTTTTTGATTAATCATCAAAAAGCCTTTGAATTCTGGGGAGCTGGTTAAATGGAGGAATTGTGTTATGGGTTAATCCAGGCTAGATGCCAGGTGACCACCAAAGCCTCTCTGTCACTCCCTTCTCAGTTGGAGAGGGGAGACAAAATACAACAAAAAAGCTCATGGATTGAGATGGGCAGGGGGAGATAATTCAGCATTTACTGTCACAGGCAAAACAGACTCAGCTTAGGAAAATTAGTTGAATTTATTAGCATTTGAATTAGAGCTCCTTCCCCCCACCTCTCCTCCCTTACTAGGCTGAACTTTATCCCCAGTTCTTTACCTCAGCCCTCCCTGCTCAGTCAGGGGAGATGGGGAATGGAGGTTCATCACTGGTTGTTTCTGCTGCTGCTGCTTCCTCCTCAGGGAGAGGAGCCCTTCCCTGCTCCAGTGTGAGATGTCCCTTCTGCAGGACACAGTCCTCCATAAACATTTCCAATGTGAGTCCTTCCCAAGGGCGACAGTTCTTCACAAACCGCTGCAGTGCTGGTCCCTTCCATGGGATGCAGTCCTGCAGAAACAGGCTGCTCCAGTGTGGGTCCTCCACAGGGCCACAGGTCCTGCTAGGAGCCTGCTCCACCATGGGCTTCCCACAGGGTTACACCTTCTTTGGGCATCCACCTGGATGTGCAGGATCCCCCACAGGCTGCAGGTGGATCTCTGCTCCCCTGTGGTCCCCTATGGGTTGCAGACACAGCTGCCTCAACATGGACTGCACCACAGGCTGCAGGGGAATCTGCTGCAGTGTCAGGATCACCTCCTCCCTCCTCTTCCTCATTGGCCCAGGTTGTCTCCACCATATTCTTGGTGTCTCTCATGTATTTTCACTTTTCTCTGCCCACAGTTAATTCTGTGCCATAACTTTTTTTTTCTTGTTAAATACATTATCCCAGATGCAGTATCACCATCTGTGATAGGCTGGGCTTTGGCCTGTGGTGTGCCCATCCTGGAGCTGTCTGGCATTGGCTCTGTCAGACATGAGGGGCTTCTGGCAGCTTCCCACAGAAGTCCCCCACAGAGCTCCCCTGCTACCACAGCCTTGCCACACAAACCCAATTCAGTTTGTCATCAGTTTTGTCAACAGGAGTAGAAAACATTTTCTAGTGCTGTCTTCAAAACTATTTGAATCCTCCACTCCAAATTAGGAATATACGGCATACAGATATGTTACTGAAGTAATTTTCTTTATTTTAGTGCATAATCCATGCTTTAAAATACTTTGCAGAATTGCAGTTTGTGATAAAGTGTCACATTTTTGTCATTCTTTGGAGAGTTTATGATATTGTTGGTTCAGGTCCACACTCCTTCTTGCTTGTGTCTCTGGGTTAAGGAATGAGTCTAGGAACTGGGCAAGCAAACAGCAATATTTTCTAAATCTTTAATAAGCTAATGGAAGAACATCCAATGGTAGCAGTAGTAGTACCTTTTTTCCTTTAACAACTTTTACTTGCAAAGTCCTTGAGGGTATTGTTAAAGCTGCACTTGGAACTAGTACAGACTTCTAATTAACAGCATTGTGTGGATTTGCAAATTATACCTTATAAAAGTCACTAAAGTGACTCACCATCAAGTGACTCAGACCATGTGTCCATCTAGGCAAGTCCAAGCTCCAGGATCACCACCCTTCTTCCCTCTGTATGTGTGCACTTGGTTTTGCATATCCTTTCACACCTTCCACTTATTCCTCTACCAGAGCAGTGCTGCTTCTGCTCAGGGATGTGAGAGTCATACAGAAAAACTAGGAAAACTCAGGGTGCATTGCTGGGAATGACACTGCCTGCAGGAAGAAAAATGCTGTTCAGCAAATGACTACAGCACATGGCAAATAACTTCTACTTTCTTTGTAGAGACTGAACCAACAGTGTTTCAGGGATTGTTGGGAGAATGTTTGTAAGTCAAGGTGGTGTGGTGTCACTTCAGCAAAAGCTGGGGTGTCAGACTCCTGGTGCTTTCAACTTCTCCAGCTATGCCAAGACAAAGTTAGCTGCCAGGTGCTTGACAGGATTGTAAATCAACAGGGGATCACCAGTGTTCAGAGTTGGGAGGGACTGGTAAACTCTACTCAAGCAACATGTAAAGAACTGGAGACTATGGAAAAGTTTGGTTAAGTTTTAAAAGATGGGAAAAACTGAACTAGATGTTGCTGTTGAATAAGGTTAAAACTTGAAAAATAGCATAATATTCAGTTAAACCTGAACGTTTGTGTGACCAGGTGCTTAAGAAATAGTAGGAACAGGGATACCATGTACTGTGGTTCTTCTAGTATGTATTTTCAGATGGAATATTTTTCAGTGCCAGATGTGATTATTAGATGTGTTCAATATTCCTAATGTCTTTCCATTCTGCCTGTGTACCTAGTTTTCCCCAGGAACTGCTGCAAACTTCTTGTGAGAGGAGATGGGATGGACCTGTAGAACTCACAGATGGACCACTGCAGAAAATCATAACTCTGCATGATATTCTGTGTATTTGTTACTGATATTAATGGATTTTAGGTTGTATAATATCATTGAGGAGTAGTAAATGTTTCTCCATATTTCCAACAGGTGGATGAGAATGAATTGTCTTATAATACCTTAGCCTTACTTGGGTACCTTTTGTTTGATTTAAAACTTAAAATAAAATTTGAGATGATGGGAGAAATGGAAAATGGGATTAAAAATTACCATATTTGCACAGCTTGAGACATCTGGACCAGTGGGGTCAGGTGGACTTTTTTTTTGTTTAGCTGGGATTTTTTTAACACTTGCTTTCCAACAAGAAAAACTATCCAGGTTCAGTAAAAGTAGTTGGTGGTCTGTCTTTTGAGGCGATCTGAAGAAGTAGCTGGATGTAACAAAGATGGCTGTAGATCCTTGATCTTGCAAGGAGTCACTTTTGAAACTTCAAATAAATAAAAAACCATATAGAGACCAGTTTTATCCCTCTGCCCTGCCTAATGCCTGTCTGTTTGTTACTGTTTCTGAAAACAGATGGGATGGGTAGGAGCATCATCCTGCTACTCATCCTCTGTTGTACCATCATCATCTTGATGTGCTTCATTAGCCTTCTGTATCCTGCAAACATACTGTGTCTATGTCTCTGAAAAAAGAAAGTCCACAGAATAATCAGAAATCTATCCTGAAATATGGAAGCCTGCCTTTCCAGATCTATGATTTGGAAGGCCATAGACCTTCATTTCCTCCTTGGTATTTCAGAGCTGCTCTGTCACTGAACTGAATTCTCAGTCAGTGTCAGGTTCATACACAAGATTTGTGGTTCAGCACTGTGACATTCCAGTAGGACTCCCTTGAGATGGAATATGTTGATGGTTATTTATATTCATCCATTTGATGAGATAATTTGTCATGACATCATTAGTGCAGAATTGCAAGCCAAGGCACTGAAGGGATGCAATATTTTTGGGAGTGAACTTGCAGAAAACATTTTGCCTGAGTGTTGCAGAGGGCTGTGGGTGCCTGTACTCCTTGTCCTGGTGCATTAGATGGCAGCACTGCCAAGGCTGTGGGATCCTCAGTGCATCTTCACCCAGCTGTGATACTGACACGTGTGGCAGTCTGATAATGGGAGTTCAGCTCCTCTGAAGGAAAACCCTTTCCAAATCCAACTAGGCTGGAAGAGGAGTGCTGTTCCACGTATGAAATACCAACTAAAAAATAGCACATTGGCTGGACTAGTTAGGAATTGAAACATGCTACTTTTTTAATATTTAGCTAAAACTTGCAGGTTTTGTTTTTGGGATTTTTTTTATTTTTAGTTGGGGTTTTGGTTTTTTTCTTTATACAGAAGTGATTGCCACAAGAAGGACTTACCATACAAATTATTGTTGGGTTTGCTTTGGTTTTTTTATTTGAGACGAGAGCTTGAGGGTTCTTAAATTATAGGCTGACATCCTGGAAATATGCAATTTTCTTAGTAATGTGGTAGTATAGCAGAGTCCTAAAGCCATGCCATCTTTTGTAGGGTGAGCAGCTTTTCTCTAAAGGAATAAAAAAAGTGTAGAACTGCCACAGCTCTTACTAAATGGCTTTTCTGTATCTTTAGTAGCTGGTAGAAACGTACCCAGTTTGCTGCAGGATGAGGCGGGTGCTGAAGGCAGGGTTTGGGCAGGACAGGCTGGTCCCAGCTCTGGTCCCTGGGATGCTGCTCCAGCTCCCTGGCTGGAATTTCCCGGTAGGGCAGCGGCCTCTGCTGGGCAATGGCAGCGCTGCAGGAGCGCTGAGGACAAAGCTGAGTGGGAATTGCTAAATTGCCTTCCACTGGAAATGTCCCTGAGCTGAAAAAGATGGGTTTTCCCCATGGCTGCAATGTAATGGAATTAAAAAAAAGCATTTTGCAGAATTAAGTTAAAGTACATTGGGCTTGTGTCCCTTTGAAAAAGGAAAGCGTAATTAATTATTTTTAAACCCCAGATTCATGCTTGGAAAAATTGTGCATTTACTTGTTGAAGGGTAAATCAGAGCAGATTTCTGGAGCACAGTCTCTGCCCTGTTCAATACAAGTTCTGTTTTAAAAACAAGCGTAATTCTTCCAGACAAATTGGGTTTATTCCAGACTTGTGTGAGCATGCTTAGTTATTTTATTGCATCCCCTGTCAAATAGGTTATTCAGTGTCAGCTGTGCGTCTGAAATGTTCCCAAATTAACAAGGCTCTAAGACTACATCTAAAGAAACTGTGTATTCTTCAGTGCCTTTCTCTTGGTTTCGTCTAAGAGGGAAAATGGACTGAATAAACACTCCTCTGACCATACTTTACAATTCTGGTTTTGAGGAATGCGAGTCTATTCACTAGTCTGTTTTCCCTGGCAGACATCCATCCTCCTGATATGACAAGTTTTGAATTCAGTTTTGTTCTGAAGGAGACTTTATAGATGATGTGTGAGCTCAAAAAAAAAAAATAAAAAAAACCAACAAACCCCAACCCAAAACAACTTCAGCTAAAACAGGTTATTGTATAAAGTCAGTTTAGCCAAATGAATTGACATCAGAGGCAGCTTCAAACAGCTTTTCAGTGGTCTGAATACTTACTTTCCTGTACAAAAACATTTCCTAACTGGCTGCATAATTTGTTTTTTCCACTTTTCAGATAAGATGCTAATGATTGAAGCTCCAATAATTCAGTGATACAGGCTGTTCTAGGGGTTTTTGAAGGGGATTTTTGGCCTGCATATATTTTACTCTTCTTGTGGTTTGGTTTGCAGTCCCTGATTTGTGGCCACTGGGTGTCAGCAGTGCAGAGCCATGTGCAGATCTGGGCATGGGTTTGGACTGGGAACACTGTCCCAAAAGTGTCTGTAAAAACTGCTGAAGCCTTAATGCTTGCTTGAAAAACATGTCCATCAATGAAGTAAAACTGCATGTTATATGTAGAACTGGCACTGGCTCTGGCACTTCACTCATATTTGATTCAGCACGTTTACACATGTAACACAATTTAAACTGTTACCTTTAATATTAGTGATGTTACTAAAGCTGTGATGAATTCTGAAAATGAAACCAGCTTATCCAAAACAAAGCTTGTTTCAAGCCAATGGCACCAAGATTCTTCTTCCTAAATCTAAGGATGATAATGAGTGATAGCTACTATTTTTTTTTATTGACTCTATTTATTTTCTGTTATGTATATTGCTTTGGAATTTTATATGATGGCATATCTTTATTGCTTTAAAACACCACTAATATCAATAGATGAAATTATAATGTGTCAGAAGGCATCTCTACTGCTCTAGCACTATTCAGAAGAGAAATAAATATGCATTAGTCTAGGAAAAAAAAAATAATTTGTATCTGGGGAGAATGTTGCAGCCATCAAAAAAAAAGTGATTCCTGCAGTGCATGTTACCAGGCTGTTTCCATCTCTGCAGCAGTCTCTAGCATTTCAGGTTGAGGGCAGGAATGTTGTCACTGGTTGTGAGGCTTTGCTGCCTCATTGGCAGAGGAAGGCACACAGGATCCCATAGGCTGCCAGCCTCTGATGCCATGTGTTGCTAAGGGCTGCCTTGCATTCAGCTGATGTGGGCAGACACCTATCTGCTGCCTCATTGCTTTTTTGCTTTTTTTTTTTTTTTTTTTCCTTCTCCCTGTTCATGGCTAGATACTGTTCAATAAGCCTTGAAACAGGCTGATAGGATAATTCATCTAGAAAAACAGTGTAGGGAGACATTCAGGAAGTGTTTTGTTTATGTAGTAACATTGCAAATGTTATAACATTCTACTTTAATGCTAGACTTTTAATGCTATGCATGTTTTTTGCTTACTGTTTTGCCAAAATATCTCTGAATTGGTGGTTTATGGCATATTTACATGACCAAATGAAAATTCAAAACTCAAATTCTAGGAACAAAATGTTTGTTGTTTATTTAGATGTGTTTTCCATATAGTGTTGTGCTTAACTACATGTGAGATTTTCAGGGAGTGCCATTTTCATACTGCACATTTTAGTATTGGGAATAGCCTATGCATATCCAAAAGGTAAGCTGATGTTTTCTTGAAGCAGATTTTCTTGAGGGATCACATAAAATTTTTTTGATCTATTTATTTAGCTGTTTTTTTAAAGTATTGAAAGCATATTATTCTTGCAATAGAACAAAAACCCAACAGAAAATATCACTTATTTATATCTTTGTAGTGTTTTGCCTGTAATGAGAGTAAGTTCTCCAGCTGCTCACTAGTTGCAAGCAATATCTTTTTTAATGCAGTTTTCCTTCCAGGTGTGAGAGAGGAAATTTCTTTAGTGCTCAGATGAATTTACTTGCATTGTATATTCCTATTGCATTTCCCCTGGGCTTAGCCCAAGGGGGAGGGGGGCACTGAAATGTGTTGGGATGTTTTCCACAGGAAGGGCATGCGTGCAAGGCTTGTTTTGAAAATATGCCTTTGCTTTCCGCTTGTCTGATCAGGACTCCACACGCAGCATCATCCAACCCCATAAGGCTGTAATGGGCCAAATCATCCTAATCCAAAGTGGCATTCCGTATGTCTTCCTCTACAAGTAGGTCAAGTTTAAGCCATGTTCCTGGCTTGTGCTCTGGTTTCCCATAACCTGCTCCACGTGGCTGGACTATTGTGCTGGAGTGCAGAGCATGCCAGCAGGGGTTCTGGGCAGCCTCACAGGGACAGGCAGTTTTTGGACAGACTCGAGTATTTTTGTTCTGCTCCGATCTCGTGATATTGCATTTGTGGCAGGAGAACACTTCAGTGGTTTAAATGTGTGCTTTTACTGAGTCTTAGGCTGTTAGTTTACCTCATGAGTTTCCTCTGGACACTGCACATAAAATTTTAAATTCAGTAATTCCTCTGGGAGTGAAATTGGTTTGCAGGTTTTGAAGTGTACTGTATTCTGAATGAGAATACCAAATAAAATTGGATAGAGGGTGATGCTCTGAACCTGTGGAAAATTCTTCAGGCTGGACATGAGAATATTTTAATGTTAGTGATTGCAATATTCAGAATTGTTCTTGATCAGGATTACAGCTTCAGTGTTCACTTTTTTCCATTTGTTCTGGAAGAGTTGTGGGTTAAAAGGTGGGTTAGCACCCCCAGAGGTGACCTCCAATCAGTGCTCTGAGTCAGCTATTCTCCAAAACACACCCCAGCTACAGGACATCAGAATGAACAGCAGGGCCTGCTGATGGTTTTGGTTTTCATACAGGCTTAAGTCTTTCTTGAGCTGGAGCTGATTGATGTGGCAATGTGCTCAACAAGGGTGCAGTAAGTGCTGGGAGATGTTCTTGATTCGGCAGCTGGAGCTCAGTGTCAGGGCTGCCTAACTGGAACCACGTCTGACTTTCTAAACCAGTAATTGTACTTAGTTCAGGTGAAGTTCTGGACTTGCAAGGAACTTGTGAGAGAGTTTGGTAAATTAATACTGGCTGGGCATGCCACTGTGTGGTTAATTAGCAAAGTAATTCACAGAACTTCCAGAACGCTGGTGTTGCTTTTACAGGACATCAAATAGAGAAGAGGTCACTGAAGCTAAATGTCAGTAGCTGGATTTGTAGGCTGCTTTTTATGCTATGTGCAAATTGTCATCATCTTTAGTCTTAGAGCCAGTAGCAGTCCTTCTTTCATGTGTTTTGGGTCCAGAAATATTGCAAATGATGGGCCATCTTGAACAAAACGAGAATCTCTAGTAAATCTTTTTCTTATCTGTCAGGGCCTGATGCAGCTCTGAGCTAGGTTACTTTACTCTAGATTAGTCCAGATATTCTGCTGACACAGCACCTTCTCTGAAAGGTCAGATTTCCTTTTCCTTTATGTGGTGTTCCCTCTGAGTACAACAGGTCAATTCTGCCTGCTGCTCAGCTATGCCTTCTGAAGGGAAATAATGTACCAAATGAAGGACCATCTAACTTAGCTGTGGCATATTGACCTGCAACTGCTTCCATGAATCTGGGAAGTCCCACAGATGGCACCATGGTCCTCTTTCTAAAAGGTTATTTCACAGCTTGAGAAGGGAGTGCTTAGCTTTGCCAGAAGAGTAGGTTCTAACCTTTTTGCTCTTGCATTCATTACCTGGAATGCTAAGCTGAGAGAAAGCATCCTCCAAAAAAGTGCTAGAGAAATTACATCTTCTCAATATCTATCTAAATTGAGTTTTCAAGCTCTCCATAGCCTGAAGTCTTTTTGGATTGCAGATGGGAGAAAAAATTGCTTTCACAGTTCTTAAAACACATCAGGTCTTCCAGTTTTAAGGAATGCTTGAGATCCTTGAATAAATGTTACAGCTTCTTGAATTAAATTTCAAAAATACTGGGTTTGTCCAGTTTCAGCTAGATTTCCATGCGCTCTATAAAATCTGAATATATAGACTGTTTTGCTGCTAAGAAGGCAAATGTGATTGAACATCTTGTGTTGTAAAACTCTGATATGACTAAAATTTGTCAAGATTTTTTCGGTACAATGAACACATGAGGGGAGAATTTTGTTGGGAGCTTCATTACAAACAAGTGTTCAAGCAGCTTTGTGTTCATGTAAATTGAAATAGATTCTTATAGCACATCTTGTCATCTTGCTGCTGTCATAGTTGAATGAATCCATTATCATCAATTTCTCTTCTTTGCTCAGGGAGGCTCTTCACTGAGCTCTTACCTTTAGATCAGTTGCATCTTCTGATTGAACATCCCATTCACTGTTTCATTGTACTGCCAACGTTTTTATTATGCTTCTCTATTCATTAAACTTAACTCCTGGAAAAGAAACCATATATTCTTCCTGGCAAACTTTCCAGAGGAATGAAGGTATTTGTATTGCAAAACCAAGTCCCCAACTCCCTACTCGTATTAGGAGGTGGTAGGTGCTCAGTGAAACAATCTGTTCTGCAGTGCCTGTGTGCTCTCCTGTGAGCTTAGCTTCAAAATATCATAAGCATGCCCCTACTCTGACCTTCACAAGTAATGTTATCCAATATTTAAGCCACGTGCATGAGCCTGTAAACTCTTAGGAGACTGCTTAATATCAAAACAAAGGCAAAACCTACACAGAGGCATTTTTTTGAGATATGGAAAATATTTTGTTGGAGGAAGGGATGGTGCAGCTGAAGCACAGCAGAAATTGCAGGTACAGGAGTTCTCTTTAGTTCATTGGCATTATTCACTGCCACGTGTTTGCTGCTTGTTTGTTAATGTAGAAGTATGTGATATGCTGTTGTGAGGTTGAAGTTTGGTTTTTAAATCTGGATCTGTAAACTGGATCACCAACATGCAGCTTCTACTTCTGGTATTTTATTGGCCCTGTTGAAAACATTTGTTTAAGGATGCCTCTGCTCCCCAACAAGAAGAACATTCATAATCTGGAAAACCCTGAAATAAAGTGGTTTATTCAGTCCTGTGTTACAGAACATGCTTGAGAGAGATGGAAAAGTAATTTTTCTGCTTTCTGCTGTTGCCTGTTTACACAGCACTGGTGCACATGTAGCTTTAAAATAGTTTGCTATGCTATGGGATAGAAGATCCTGGAAAAGCTGCCTCTAAAGAACCATGTTTTAGTGGATTAGTTTTCAAGAAGAGTCTCAGCTGGACACCCTAATTTTAAAATTCATTGAATTAATAGATGCTTTTCACAGGCTGAGAAGTCTGATCTGAATTTCCAGGAAATAAATTCAAATTGTTAAGAAGCAAGTCTTGCATTTCCTTGAGTTTCAGGGAGAAGGCTGAACATGTGAAAAAGCCAGCATCCACCTCCTGATGAAACTCTGTGCAGTCCCCTGTGGTCACCTGGGTTACACTCAGAGTCACTGTGCTAAAATTGGATTCTTGGCAGTCATTTGGTCGTTCTGTAGAAGCTGTTGGAGCAAAGACTTATACTTTTTTCAGCAATTTGGGATTAATTGCCCCTTCCTTCTCAAGCTTTGTCTAATTGCTGCATCTTGCAGATCCCAAAAAATAAATCATATGCTGTTCTTAGTTTGACCAAGAAATCTGTCAGCACAGGTTCTGAAAATTTGTTTTGCCAGACAACTTGTTTAGAGTTCACATTGCTTCAATTTCCTTGACTCCTAATAAAATAATGATTCCTGGTGTCATGCTATTTCCATCCAGATAAATATGATTCTTCAGTAAAGGTAAAAAAAAAAGGTAAAAATCAGGAAAAGGTAGGGCATATACTGGTTGGTTGGTATCGTTAGACCAACCAAATCAATTCAAAAATTGATTTTTTTTATATCTTGTGCTTGAATCTAAATGTCAGATTGTTGATGGTTATTCTTAAATAATTTGAGATGAGATTTTTGGGTGTGTATTGCTTGTCTTGCAGTAGCACTCTAGTGTGGTCTTGTCATTTCAGAGCAATGGTTAGTAGGTACTATTTTCAGCCTCTGTAAAATATGGGAAGGTTCATGAAAAGGCTGCTTTGTTATGAAATGCAGTTTTCATACTCCTGCAGGTATTGATTTCTGAAACTTGTGGTAACATTTGAAACTGTTTTGATAATTTATCTGATCTCAAGTGATCTAACAACTTTTTAATTTTTCTTCCACTTTCCATTTCTTTTAGCTGGGATGTAGCAGCAAACATAAGAAGAACTGTTGAAACTTGATTTTTCTCCGGGTTTTGGAAAAGTCTAGTTTTTGGTTTGCTTGTAACTGTGATTTATTGGGAAAACTGTTCATTGGCCACTGATGACTACTACTGAGAGACTTTCCAAAATCTGTTTTGGATTACAGAGAGGTAGTAAAAATGTGCTATGATGACACCAGTACCATTTGAGGTTCCTTTTGTCCAACAATAATGGGTTTGTTTGGTATTGAGTGCTGCAGTTATGCAAAACAATTGCTCAGTCATCATAGATCTAATGTTCTTTATATGTATTAAACAAAGATGAACAAGAGCCAGTAATTCACATCTTTATTTTCATCAAAGATTATAAATTTTCCAGTTTTTCAACAATCACTGCTCTCTAAGAAGAAGGGGCATGGAAATGCACTGTACTGTGCAGGAGTTCTGCTCCCCACCAGAAATTGATGAATCCCGAGTGCAAAACGCAGTGGGAGCCCTGTTCCAGTGAAACCCAGGCGTGTACTTAAAATAGGAAATGGTTATTGGAACTAAATTATTTTGCCATTTTTATTTTTAGGTTGGCTGGCATGGGTAATCTCATTAAGGTGCTAACCAGGGACATAGACCACAATGCAGCACATTTTTTCTTGGATTTTGAAAGTAAGTCTCTCAGCCCTTCACAGCTGGTGCATTTCAGATGGTAACAGTAGGGTTGCTTATACCTGCTGCAGTGAAGGCCAGGGGACTCAACTGCCAAGTTGGAATTTGAAAGAGTTGCATGTGTCTTTTCTGTTCCTTTTTTTTTTCCCCCCTCTCCAGTAGTATCCAAGCCACCATCATGCTGCTGTGTGAATTTTCTTTCCATGTGCTTAGTCATTTTTGGGTCTCTGTGGTCAGTGATGTCCATCCATCTGCCTGCAAATCAAGTAATCATGAAATGAGAAATTCTGTCAGTATGCCATAGTAATCTGTGCTGAGCTGTTGTTCACTGTAATCTTCTCATACACAAGAGTGAGTGCTAAATCATTCCTGATCCTGCTTTGGTCATTCATCGTGCAGTTAATGTGTGGTTTTTTTACATTCAAAAGTCTGAAGTGAAGCTGTCTGATTTTCACAGATGTTTTAGGCACTTTGTGTAAAAGATCTGTGGCATATCTTTGTTAGCATTTTCTGCACACTGAAATGATGTATCATGATGTGGTTTTCTACAATGGCCTTCTGACACAATTACAAGGGCTGACAAAATTAAATCTCTGTCCTTCTGTTGTCTCATCAGGTTAAAATCTAGCATGGCTAATGCTTTCAAATCTGGTACTTGGCCCTCAAGGCAGTCCTCCTGCTCAGGACACTGGTGCTAGGGTGTACTGGGACAGAACAGTCCCTGGCAGAGCCTTTGGTTGGACTCTGCCCCCTTCCCAAAGGGGCAGCTGTGAGGTTGGTGACACAGTCACTTCTTACAGGAATCCTGCACTGGGGTCACAGCTGTGTGTCCTCGAGGTGGGGATGTCCCTTCACCCAGCCTGAAGGACGGGTTCGTGCCTGATGGAACTCTCTGGTCTTTTCCCACTGCTTCAATCAACTACATTTGGGGTGTTCTTTCTTATAAAAGAAAATTTTCTTTTCTCTCATTCTTGTCTTGGCAGGTACCTTAACATGGGGAACCTTCTAAAAGTTTTGACATGCACAGACCTTGAGCAGGGGCCAAATTTTTTCCTTGATTTTGAAAGTGAGAAGATGATTTTATATATCTATTACTCTTTGCCTGCAGTAGACTGCATTTGTCATGTACTAAATGTATGTTTTCATTTTGCCATTCTTCTAACTGCTTTGCATGCCTGAGCTATGAATAATTGTTCAGTGAACTTTGGTAGAAAGCAATAACCTGTTCTAAAATATCCTCAGATCCTGAAATGTAAAATCTTTATTTTAGGAAAGGCTTTCAAATTGCATTTGACTGTTGAAACCTGATTTGGTTCTTATTTTTTTAACCAAAATTCTGCCTTCTTTTAATCAAAATGTTAAGAATAGTTGTAATTATTTGAAGACTTAGTGAAGCTGCAACTGACTTACTCAAATTTGTGAGTTTTGTCCTATGCTCCCTAAAGGAAGAACTGCAAATGAAACCTGATTCTTGTCACTTCCATTGTGACTTAATAATGCTGCATACACAGTCTGGCTCACAACAGCTATCCATAGCTCCTGCATCTTCATGTCAAAGGTTATATGTGAACCTTACTGGATCTGGCACTGAAATTTAACCTCATGCCTTCTTAAAAGGGGGTCTCAATGTGTATAGGGATGAAACTGATTTTGAAAAGAGGAGACATGTAGCTTGTCTGATCATTGCCAGGTGTTGTAGAAGGTTCACATATGTCAGTATTTCTGCTTTTAATTTTTGTTGCCTGATACAGTATAGCCTAAGAATGGCAGGTAAGTGTTGCTGGCTTCTGCTATGCATGTTTAATTACTTTCTTTTGGGATGTGCTGTTTTTTAGCCAGCTGTACATCAGCAAGCATAACCTAAGATTAATGTTTGAGTTCATTTTGACCATGTCATAGAATACAATGGGATAGTGTAATGAAAAAACTGATGAATTATTATCATATGGATAATTTGAGGTGTATTATATCTTTTTTCCCCTGAATTGTTTTTCAGTTGTTTGATGAAACAGTAGCAGTTTTTTACAGCAGTTATAATATATAAGCAAACGCTTGAAGAAATGTGGTTTTGCTTCAATGACATTTAAAGTTACAACTTCTCTAAACCCTTACCCTGTAGTGTTGATTTTTATCACTTGTCTCTTCTGAATACATTGTTACTAGAAGATGGTAGCTGTCCAAAGTATTTTTAATGAGAAGATTACCAAGGCCTGTGTTCAAAAACCAGAAAGCAAAATTTGTCTAAGATCAATTCTTGCACATTGTCATAATAGGTAAAATTTAGTGAAATGGGAATACTCATGTATGAGGCCATTGTAGTTGTGAAGCTCCAGCTTCATCTGCAAATATTGAAAATTTAATTGGAGTAAATAAAATTCACATTAGCTGGATAGAAGAGGCTTAGTTCTAAAATAAATTGCAATAAAAATTGCTCTTTTTTATTTTAAAATACAAATTCTTTAGTTATCAGTTTTGTTTTCAAATGCATGTTTTGAGCATGAACAGGATTTGGCATGAGAGTAAGCAGGTTGCTGACATGAAATGCTTTCATATGCAGTCAAATTAGGTGACTTATATTATGGCTGAATTGTTAGACTGTTCTTTGTTCATTTTGGACCCTGTTCTGCATTTGTTTCTGCTGCTATACTGTGTGTCCATGCTTCTTTCTCCTCTGTTTCAGATAGCTTGCCTTGACAGGATCTTGGCTTTGACACAGCCAAGATCTTTCTTCAAGACTTGGCACTTAATCTTGTGATATTTAATGGTGTGGTTTTGTGTGGAAGGACAAGTAAGCTCTGTATTAAAAAACAAACTTGCCAGTTCTGTGTTAACGCCTGGCCCAGTAATAGGCAGTTTGAAGTCTTTTGTTCTTAAATCCATGTATGTGAGCAGGCTCCAATGTTTCTTACATAGTACATTAGGAACTAAAACCTAGTGATCATGAGGCTTTGTAGTTCTTGCAGCTTCAAATTTAGAAATGTTTTAGCCTTCTAACCCTTATTTTTCCCCTATATGTTTATGTTGGTGCTATATTCCAGTGATTGGTGTGACTGACTATCAGAATCCATGTAAAAAATATGATGATGAGCTGTAGGCTTTTCCTTGCCTCCACACTGGTTAAGCTTATGCTTTCTTTGGCCATTCACCTTACCTGTTTGAAATAAATAGTTGTCTTGAGTGTTCTTTTGGAGTCTGTGCAGTGCTATTAGAACATGAGCAAAGTGCACAGGTAATTATTGTTTACATAAAACAGCCACCTAAAATGTGGGAAGCTTACAGCTCAGCTTTTACATTGGTGTCATTACTGTCACAGTTGCAAATCCTTTCCAAATTTACTGATTTGAATAATAGCTAAAATACAGTGTACTTTGAGATGGTGGTATCAAGCTAGCGCTGACTGAATCCTGCATTATCTCCAGAGGACTTGGCCAGGTTTCAGAGGAGCCACAGAGACAGCATTCTCCATAGTAATGCCAACAGAGATGAATAAATTATTTCATCTCCAGCAGTCTGGCCTTTTTTTCCCTTGTTTGTGAGTTTTGTCCCAGACAGTTTCAGATGACTTGATGTGTTCTTCCCTGGGAAAAATCTCAGCTTAAATAGTTTGCTGTGCAGTGTAAACTTTTAACCCCAAATTTCTCTCCCTACTGGCTCTGTAGGCTAGCCAAATATTATTTTAATAGTCACTGAATGTGTGTGTTCCCCGCATGCAATATGTTGTCTCACTTTTGTAGTATTTAGTTCACATAACAGCGTTTGTATATTGTTTCCAGTCTCCTCTTCTGTCTCTGATACATTACTGTGTGAGCATTCTGAGCTCTAAGTGTTTATTGCATCTAGTGCAGTAACATTCTGATCAAACACAAGTTAAAAATGAACTCCCATTTACTTGCAGAACCTCAGTCTTCCCTTTTCTTACTGTTGGATTAAAAATAGTGAAGTTGCCCTCAATAATCATGGGTCAGCTCCTGTGGCCACAATATCAAACCTCAGCCTATCTGGGTGAGCTGTGCTGTGCTTACTGGGTTTGTTCTTTCTATGGAAAATATTGCTGATAAAGGCACAGTCTTGTTTTAACCTTGTAGCAGGAACTTAGATGGACAGAGGAGAAGGGAAATCCATGAAATTGTGTCTCCTTCATCCCTCTCTGGATGCCTGACACTGCTGGCTGCTTTTTCTTAGCTGCCAAGAGTAACTCCAGAAGTGCAGCTCCCTTTCCTGCTCTGTGCACTCCACCTTGGGAGAAAAGGAGTTGCACAATTAGTGATTCTTAGCTTGAGTTTGAGCCCTCAGGTACATACTGAGGGGTGCCATTCCCATGATGTGGGAATGCTGCCTCCATCTATTCAAAGTGATAACAGTGCTTAGGAACAGTGCTCTCCATTGTTCTTCCCTGTGATGGGCTTTCAGAATACAATGCCCTGACCAGCACTTGGAAGCAAATAAACCAATTTTACTCTGGGTCAGCTAGCATTAGGCCTGGAAGATTTTTTATATTGTGCCTTTCAACCTTATTCTAATAACATGTTAAATGTTTTGTAAAGGGATTATAAAATAATATAAATTTCATTTTTAAATTTGACCTCTCTTTTAGAGATGACAGAGGAAATTAGTTGGGACAAATCAGGTTTATAGATGTCTTTTATTGGAGAGTACTAGGTTGACCAAAAATAAAATATATACCAAAAGAAATAACTCAGTACCTACTTAGTTTTCAAATAGATTGATATTTAGAAGTTTGTAATAATCAAAACAAACAAATACATAAAGAACCTTACCATCCCAACAAATTAAGTATCAATCATTGGTTTAAGTTTCCTGGAACATTTTAAGGAAGTGAAATACAGTAGTTGGCTGTTTACATCCTACACTAAGAGAGGTGATGATGGTGTTGATTTGCCTAGCCAGCTGTCCAGTGAAGACCACTAAATTTGTATCTGGAAGATGATTTTCATTTCTAAACATGGAAGGTCACAGTACTGCAGCTGTTTGCTTGTTGGTGGGTTTTGCAGCAAGGAGCAGGAGTTCTGAGCCCTTCTGCTCTGCCCTTCCCAATCTTGAAAAATTGAACTCTGCTTACTACACAGGGTAAAGAAAAAAATGGCATGAAAAATTAAATAGGCAGGAGATGTTCCCAGCGTGAGACAATCCAAGTGACAAGTCTTGATTGCATTATTTAACAACACAATCTGGAATGCTACAGAGCTTCACGTCTTAGTCTGTATTTCACTATAACATTTCATGTTCGTGCATGAACTGCTGCCAGTCAACTGGTGCTTCCCTGTCTGCTCTTTTCCCTCATTTTTTGTCTTCATTTCTTACAGCAGTCTTCAGCAGCTTTCAAAATTATGTGACCTTTGTGATGATCTGAAAAGCACTGGCCATTTTTACTCGATGCCTAATCAATGTGGTGCTCTTTTATCTTTATTTTCAAAGGAGTGACCAGGTTCTTTTTAACCTGTGCTAATTCTTGATGTTTTTCAAAATACCAGTTAAACTGTTGCAAGGTCTATATATAGGCATATTTGATAATAATGCCCACTCTTTATGCATTAAACTGCAAAAACAAGATGTATTTGCAAAAATTACAGCAAAATCCACACAGGCAATGGATGTGAAATTTATTTTCTCCTAATACAAACTTTGTTTTCTCTTATGTTTTTCTAGTATGTAACACTAAGATACTGTGGGAATTTTATTTCAAATGTAAAGATGTACCTAACTTCCATGGGAAGTTGTACATATGGATCATGGAAAAAGCACTTCTAAAAAGACATTTTCCAGACTCTTCACACTGCACAAAGTCATGAGGATATATTATCCTTGGATAGCTTTTGTCTGTCCTTATACAAAAGAATCTGTTGTTAATACCCTGATTTTGGCTTTGGAAATAATGGACTAAAATACAATTATATTTATTCCATAACATATTTTGCCCATGTTAACAGAGAAGTGGATTTTTTACAAGAACTTTAGTAACTAACTTCTTTTTTGTTTTAAATATGAATCTAAAAGGAACTAGCCTTATAGATGCCATCAGCATTTTAAAAGAAAAAAAATTTTGTTCAGGTAAACCATGTCTGAGATACTTTTCCTAGCTGATTGTTTTTAAAGGTTAAAAACTTATGTTGATTTTTCTCAAAACATCCTTCTTACAGAATCACGTATCTTTAAAGATGTCTATTTAGCTTTTTGAAATTATGACCCAATATACTTCTGGGAAACCCTTAGCTAATTAGAAAAAATGCAGGAGATAGCTTATATCTTTAAAGACAGGGGACAAAAAAAAAAAAAGCCCTACACAAGCTCACACTAGATCTTTCTGTTCTCAGCCCTGATTTTGCGATGAGTGCAGTAAAGAATATGTTTTGAGAATTAAATATATTTAAAAGTAAAAGATGGCTCCTTTCCCAAGCAGTTAAAGCTGAGGCAGACAAGATGGAAAAGAATCTGATGCAGTGTTTCTAGATAACAGTAGACATGGACACCTCCTGTGCTATCTGTAGGGAGTGTGTCTTTTGAGTGCTTACCTAAGTTACTTCCAGTGAGCCTCTACTGCACCCCAAGGTGAGATTATATGACTGTCATAAAGACAACTCATCAGGATTTCTTCTCCTAACTGATTTTTAAATAAGTCAAGAAGATAGAATCCAGTGAATTTTTGGGATGGTAAATGAAGAGACTACTAAAATGGATACAATTATTCAATTATATTGTACAGTTGGAGTTCCTTATACATTGTAGTAGCTCTTCAGAGAATGAAAATTCTTGATGAGTTGCTGCATGAAGAATTTGTCCTATAGGTGGTGATGTGCCTATTGAATACCATGTTGTTAAAAATAAATATATATACATTTAATATGTTCTGCTGTTTAGATGCCCAACCTACAGAATCTGAAAAGGAAATTTATAATCAGGTGAATGTAGTGTTAAAGGATGCAGAAGGAATACTGGAAGACTTGCAGTCATATAGAGGAGCTGGCCATGAAATACGAGAGGTGAGCTAGAGTGTTACAACTGTGCACAACCTGTGGTTGTTCATTGTCTGATCCTAACCAAATACTGCTGGGGTTTAACTTTGCTTGCAGGAGCTGTTTTGGCAGAGCATGTTGTCTATTAAAATCACTGTCTTAAATTTCTGCTCTGGAATGTTTCTTTTTAACAGCAAAACAGATGTTGCTTGTTTCCATCATATTAATCCACATATGTAATGGCAAATGATGCTTCTCAGAGTTTTGGGGGTATTATTCCTATTGATTTTTCTTTGTATTCCCACATAAACTCTTCTTGAGTTAATAGTGAATTTGGAAAGAGCATGGTGTGACTACAGTCCAATTCTGAGTGTTGACATCCTCTTGTATGGTAACTGGAGAAGCCTGATTTGGTAATCCTAATACAAAAGGCATCTCATTTTCAATCTCTTTTAATTGGCTTTTATTTACTAAAGTAGATGTTTGGAACAGAAGCAAAGTTCCTGTACAGAATGTCATTCCATATTTTTTTTTTATTTTTAATAAAGGGTGGAATAAATATTCTCCCAACTCCCTTTGTTCTTCCTCACATGCAGCAATGGGGGTTGCTTTGCTCATGAAGGAAGGAGTCACTCAGTGTAACGTACCCTTATGAAATAGTGTTAGAGAGGAGGAGTCTTTGCTCACTCCATAGCAATTTGATACTCAAAGCCATTCAGCTTTGAGAGTTTTTCTCTCCATTGAATTGATAAGGTAGGTTTAAGAAGGATGACTGTGTCACACAAAACCCTTGGGAGGGGAGATAGCTTACTTTTTCTTCAAGGATGGAGCATGTTCAGGGGCAGGCTGTAGGGTCAGGCAGGAATGTGTGTCTGCAGATGCCATGGAGAAAGGAGAGGTACCCTCTGAGAGGGGGCAGACATGGCAGGAAGGAAGCTTTGTAGGACCAGAGAGGAGTGTGCTGCAAGCCACAGCCCATGGTTGACTGAAGCAGTTCTTGAAATCAATTATTTGATAGTGAAAATGCTGCACAAAAGTTAGGAGCATTTTTATTTCTGTTTTGTTAGTATATTTTCAGTTGCTAACTGGAGAGGTTGAATTTAATGTATTATGTCTGGAAGTTAACTGTAAAGACAAAGTCTATAAATCTATCCCTCAAAGCTGTGGTATATGCTATGTCCTGTTGGTGCTTTATGTTGTTGGTTATGCTTAAATGTTCCTACTGTAATAGTTAGCCTGAGTTTCACAGCAATTTTTTTCTTTGCAAATTTGGTAATTAGTGATACCAACATTAAGATGCCATTTTGATCACTTAATCTTTTTGCTTGGAGTAAGTTGTTAATTTGAATTCACTAGATCTGGATATGTAAATTTTCTTATCTAAGTAACTCGATTTTTAACCATTTCTTTATACTCTCTCCAAGTTATTTTCCTGTTCAGGATGCTTACTTTCAACACAAATTTTTAGACCTTTTTGGAACAGACATGGGTTAGTACATGCTTGTCTCTCAACTGAAAACTTCTTAGTAGGTAGATTTTTAATTATTAGCTCTTCAAACAATTGTCCTGCATAGATGTTTTGGGGTTTTGTGTTTTGTTGTTTGGGGTTGTTTTGTCAGCAGTGCATGTGTTATTCCCAATCTAAGCATACTTTTCTCCTCTCTTTTTCTAATTTAAGGCAATACAGCATCCAAATGATGAGAAGCTCCAAGAGAAGGCATGGGGTGCAGTTGTTCCACTAGTAGGCAAACTAAAGAAATTCTATGAATTTTCTCAAAGACTAGGTAAATGGGAGGGTGTTAACTTGGGGTTTTTTTTGTCTTCATTAATTAGTATATTTGGCATATTCAGATGTGATCACATCTAGGTCAACTGATATTGCACAGATTCCTTCATACACTGGATGACAACAAACTTGCTTCAGTGGATACCTGAGAGGAGAGAGAGAATGGGATTTTCCTTGTTACTTTTCTTCTACTGCTTTAGTAACTCAGGAAAGCAGTAAACAGCTGATTGACTGGAAATAAGCAGACTAAATAATCAGGAACTAATTCTGTCAGTGTTTTTGATACCAAGAGTACTTAAAAGAGACTATTATTCCTCCTTAAACACCAGAAATAATTTGCTGTGTGGAAATGCAGTCTTGGTTTATACACATGCAACACTTGAGATGGTGCTTCATGCCTCTTCTGAAACTCAGTGATGTGGTGGCTATGCCAATAAAACCTATGAGACTTGTATTTTAAAAACATTAAAAGTGAGATAACAACAAACAGACCAGCTTTCTGTTGTTATCTCACTTTTAATCAAATTTATTGACATAGCTTATAAAAATGTGATTAAAACATGGAAACTTTATGCAGGCAAGTTCTGCTTTTAAAGTGGGTGAGGTATTTTTCTCAAGAAGATGGAACAGGAATTTATCTTAAGTAAGGCATGACTTCTGCTTATAGCTATGTGCCTCTTGTAATCTGGGTTCTCCTAATGGCTGAAATAGACTTTCAATGACAGGTTATTGAAATATGTTCTACACAACTGTTGCAGACAAAGCTTGAGTAAAACTTTACAATAAGTTTTCTTAGTGGCTGTCAGTGCTGATGAGACCTGGTCTGTACAGCAATTTGTATGTAAATATGACAGCAGCTGACACATAGACAGGCAAGTCCCTTTATTGTTAATCACCATGAGTTCTGGCAGCTGTGCATTTTAAGTGCAGCATGCAGAGTATCAGCCAGCAGGGAGGCAAGCAGGGTGCAGCTGTGTGTTGCAAGGTGCTGTTGTGTTGTTGCAGAGGCAGGACTGCGGGGCCTGCTGGGAGCCCTGACCAGCACTCCCTACTCCCCCACACAACACCTGGAGCGAGAGCAGGCTCTTGCTAAGCAGTTTGCAGAAATTCTTCACTTCACACTCCGGTTTGATGAGCTCAAGGTAAGAGCTTGTAATCAGAGGGCTAGAAGAAGAGGTCAAGTCTGTTTACTGAAGTGATCTGGGTTGTGTTTTGTTCTGGAATAGAATGTGCAGTGCATATTCAAATATCCAGTATGCTTGGTTTGCTCTCGTGACCTAGAGTTAGATTAAACTGGAAAGCAGATGAAATATCTTATTAGCTTTAGGCACTTGTTGTATTTCAGTTCACATTAATCATGTTTCTTCACCCAAATTTGGCATATCACTTGGGATAATGCTGCTGCTTTTGGCTTGTGTGCAGCCATAGTCCAGCTATTTTCTTGCTAATGTGCAAAGAACTAAGGCTGAAATGATAATTAATTTGCTGGTCTGATCCTTGGAGTCAAATTAGCAAAGCAATTTTTTTCAACCTACTTATTTCCAACTTGTATTTAGGAGACTGCTCCTTTTGTCATTCCTGTTGGAGCTTGTTCTGAATATGAGAAACCAGAAAGCTTTATGTTGTGCTTTCCAGTTCCTAACATGTCACAGGCCTTTTTGCTTCATTTTAGGAAGTTGAATATTGTCATTTTTGGGAGTATTATGTTTTATAAAAACTTATCCTCACTTACTGTGAATTTGTCACAACTCTCTTGCTTCCATATCTGCATAGATGACAAATCCTGCTATACAGAATGACTTCAGCTACTACAGAAGAACTCTGAGCCGTATGAGGATTAACAATGTCCCAGTAGGTAACCCTTGGATAACATGAAATGTAGTGTTCTGCTACCTCCTCTCTTCTCCATGGACAGAACAACTAAACTCTTTCTTCTGCTTTTTAGGCAGAGGGAGAAAATGAAGTAAATAATGAGTTGGCAAACAGAATGTCTTTATTTTATGCTGAAGCAACGCCAATGTTAAAAACCTTAAGTGATGCCACAACAAAGTTTGTGTCAGAGGTAAGAGTATAAATTTATGGCTTGGATAATGTGCATCCGAGCACTGCAGGGATAGACATAATGGGCAACAAACAGCACCAGGCCTAATCTGTCTTCTAGAAATAAAACTTGGGGTTTGGAGCCTCAGGAAATGTAATGTCTTTCTCAGATGCTGTAGAGTTAGGGACTCCAGCCAGGCACTTTGTGTATATGTTCCCAAAAAGTAATAGATAGTGTCACATCAGTAGTGATGGCTTTCCTCAAGCAGGGAGGTGGGAGAGGTAAGTATTTTGCCTGCATTGTGGTTTAGAGCAGAAATTTTGGAAGATTAAAAAAGAAACAGCTTGATTCTCTCTGCTTGAAATAGGGAATGGAATTGAAATATAGCTTCCTCTTCTCCTTCCCAAAACTCTTTTGTAAAGTCTTCTGTGTAAAGTCAAGTATACTACATTATTGCAAAAGGGAGAAGGAACCTGAACTGGAAAAGTATTTCAACGTTTTGACTCTTCCCTATTTATCCTTGACTACCTAAATAAATATTGGTTGTAAAATCCAGTCTTTACAAGTAGTAGTTGCCTTCTGGTAACTATGATGATTTTTTGGCTTATATATAAAGAATGCTCACTCTTTATTAATAGAAAATAACTGTGCCTTGCATGATTAATGCAAAGTTACATCTGTCTTTTAATGACTTTTTTCCCCTGAGTTCTGCTTTCTGCTTGAAATGCCTTAAGAAAATTGTCCTGTTATTTTACATTTATTTGTGATGGTTTTCTGCTACAATTTTGACTTTTGCTATTACAGCAGATGAACATATTAGGCTATAGAAGTTTTTGTCCTTGGAGGAGCAAGTTAGATGATTATTTCAAAACTTTCCAAAAGTCAGTCATGTCAAGGGTGTGGTTCCTTGACTATAAACAAGCAGGCAAAACCCATGTGCTAGCTTTCACTCTGTAAATTGCTAATTTGCAGGATAACATTAGAAAAAAAACCAGTTCAAGACTACCTGACTGACCATAGTTGTGTCGATGTGCTTAATTGCTCCACATTGCTGTGCCATCAGATAACTGATTTGACTTAGATTTTTGTAGGATAGTATTTGACAGTAATTGAATTGTGGAAACTGTTAACCTTCTCTTGCAGAATAAAAACTTACCAATAGAGAATACGACAGATTGTTTAAGCACCATGGCAAGTGTGTGCAGGGTCATGCTGGAAACTCCGTGAGTACAAACACTGCCTGGGTTGGGCATGAGTCACCTCTCTGCTTCAGACCTGACTTGTGATGCATGAAAGAAATATAATTGGAGTAATTAGGAGCTGTAGTGTTTCCTTTTTTACCAGCCTAGTTGTTTACACTGACATGAAACCACCTTGTTTCATTTTGCCAGCCACACAAATCATGTGGTCTATTTTTCTGAACGTATTAATATTTTAAAATAGAGTGGCTATGGAAGCTAGACAACCTCTTGGCACTCTTTATAAGTGGTTTTCTCATGTATAATTCAGAGCAATAGACTATTTGAGCATGATTGCCTAGGGCCTCCTGAAAGATGGGCTTTGGGCATTGCTCTGGTTGGTATGTCCTTGCTAACTGGCCTGGCTGATGGCTCTGACAAAATGACAGTGCTCCTCTCAGGGGAATTAAGACACAACTTCTAGGCATGAAGGCAGTCAGTTGTCTTCTGTACATTTAAGAGGCACTGGGAGTAAGACCAAAGTCAGACTAATCTTTGGTTATTTTTTAAATCTCTTTCTTCTGTGTTCTAAATAGTTTTCTATTGCTAAAATCACTAGGGCATGAGCTATGTCTTTTAAAATAAGTTTCTGTCCAAATATCACAGGACATTTGTTTTGGAGTACCTTAAGAGCTCCAAGCATTTATACTCTTACTCTTCTTAGGAATGGACTATACCATTTATAAAAGCAGCTAAAAGTTGTCCATTAGTCTGCCTTGGTTTTTTTTCTAAGTCAGAAGTTTGAGTGTGCATTAGAAGGTGGCAGGGAAAAGTGTAGGAAGCACTGAAGACAAAGTTTGTATTGTTTTAATCTTTTTTATCCCTGAAAAAATCCAAATGGTGTAGAAGTAGGATCCTGTTTTAGGTTTGAGAAGTTTTATTAAGCTTCAGGTAACTTTCTAAACAATCATATGACTTCTGGCAGGTTATTGAAAGGAATATAGAAAACTCTCAAAAGTTTGGGATTGGTGGATTTGGTTGGGTTGGTTGGTTTGTTTGTGTTTTCTCTGAGGATTTATAGTAGAATTTTTGTCATTAATCTTAATTTGGTTGTTACTAATATGTACTGTTGTCTTGTGTTTCATAGATAATAAGCTGTGTGTTTAAATTCCAGGGAATATAGAAGCAGGTTTACAAATGAGGAAACAGTATCATTCTGTCTGAGGGTAATGGTGGGTGTCATCATACTCTATGACCACGTGCATCCAGTGGGCGCTTTTGCCAAAACTTCAAAAATTGATGTAAGTTTACTGTTGCTAAATAATCTCCTGAGTATTTAAATTGTGTGTAGGTTCCTTTTCTGGCTTGCAGGTTCTAATAGCAGATGTATACACTGGGTTGGTGCTAAACATGGAGCTGTGAGCAAAAATATATATTTAAGTACTGAGAAATACAAACTAGGGCTTCGGACTTGTAATGGGTGATGAAAAATCTGTTTTTATGTAATTCAGGTAGTGTCTGGAAATACTTGTAAGCAGTGGTTGTCTTGAAAGGTCCAGATCAGAAAGTAACAACAGCCCCTGGCTTGTTCCTCACTGACTGGTGAGTAGCTCAGGTCACCATCCACCACACTTCTAACTTTCTCCTGTTGTTTGATAGTAAGCCTGTGGAATACATGCTGTTAATGTGTGTGGTTTTGTGGCTATTTCAAAAGGAGCCATTGTATGAATTACAGTTGGTCATTATTTCACTGGCTGAATATAGTAATTCTTAATGGAATTATGATAAATATGTATTTTTGCTCACAGTTCCTTTTTTTTTTTTAAGGTTGATAAAGCAGAACTTGAAAGTTCACTGAAGTTATAGAATGGTTTGAGTTGGAAGGGACCTTAAAGATCATCCAGTTGCAGCCCCTGCCATGGACAGGGACACCTTCCACTGGTTCAGGTTGCTTAAGGCCCTGTCCAGTCTGGCCTTGGGCACTCCCAGGGATGAGGCAGCCACAACATTCAAAGTCATTCTCCCTCATCACTACATGCTCTTGTAAAATATCTCTTTCCATCTCTCTTGTAGCCCCCTTGAGGTACTGGAAGGTGCTCTGAGGTCTCCCCAGAGCATTCTCCAGGCTGAACAGCCCCAGTTCTCTCAGCCTTTCCTAATAGGAGAGGTGTTCCAGCCCTCTGATCATCTTCATGACCCTCCTCTGGACTCACTCTGGCATGGCTGTGTCATTTTTCTGCTGGTGACACCAGAGCTGGGATCAGGTGGCGTCTTACAAGAGCAGAGCAGAGGTAGAGAATCACCTCCCTTGCTGTGCTGGCCACATTTCTTTTGCTGCAGCCCAGGACAGTGTTGGCTTTCTGGGCTGCCAGAGCACTTTGCTGGGTTGTGTTGAATTTCTCACCCAACAATATCCCCAAGTCTTCTCTTCATGGCTGCTCCCAGTCCATTCTCTGCCCAGCCTGTGTTTGTGCTTGGGATGCCCTGATCCAGTTGCAGGACCTTGCACTTGGAGTTGTTGAGCTTTATGGTGTTCACAGGTCCCTCTGGGTGCCTCCCCTCCCCTCCAGTGTCAGCCACTCCACACAGCTTGGTGTCATCAGCAAAGTTGCTGAGGGTGCACTTAATGCAGCTTTTTAAGTAGCTAAGCCAGTCTGTGATAGGAAGATGTAATAATGAAAGCTTAATTCCTTTTTAATATCCAGAAAATGTCTTTATACTACTGCTATTTTTAAATACTTATTTTTGATCTCTGACATACTGAATATAAAACATTCTTGTAAACTCAGAAGGTATTAGCATGGAAAAAACTGTGATTTTTTTAACTCCTAGATGAAAGGATGCATCAAAGTTCTTAAAGACCAGCCTCCTAACAGTGTAGAAGGCCTTCTAAATGCTCTCAGGTACTCCTTTTTGTTTCTTGAGGTTTTTTTTAATATTTTGTTGTGAATTTTCATGAACTGCCCAAGGCATTTTCTTTACAGCAAAGTATTCAGTGACTGTTTCAGGGAAAGGTGAATGTAATTATTGCAGGCTTTTCTTCTAATGTGACTTGAGACAAGGATGCATGAAGAGGCCTCTGGGTTTTAACAGGGTTGTGAATTTGCAGTTGTTCATTCTAAGATCACTTTTTCCATGCATGCAGGTTAAGAATGAGTCAGTATGGTGTGGTAAGTAACTAGAAATTGCTCCTTTTTAGAAAGAACTAAAGTCACGAGTCTCTGCTGTAGAATAGATGAGCCAAGAATTTGCCACATTAATTGGAGAAGTAAAGAAAGATCAATAATTCAGTATATTAATCTAAAGCCTGCTAATTGGGGTTGTAAAGCTGTATCTATAGTCATTCACATGTTTGTTTTGTGGGTGTCCAGCATGGGAGAAGTGGCAAAAAATGCAAAAATGTGATAAGTCGATGAAGTCTTTGTTCTTGTCCTTACTTGGAAAAGTATCATTACTTTGGTAACAAATAACTGTAACTGTGTGTTGTTACTTATGCACTTGCTTGGAATGTGGAAGCTTTAGTTTGTCTTGTCTGAAATTGTGCAGTTGTGATTTGTATTCCTTATCTGTAGTGAAGCTGCTTCAATTTCATTTGCTTTTTTTGTGTCATGATGTGGTAAGGAGTTAAATAATGTAGTATTGTAGGGGGGTTCTTTTGCGAAGTTTCAGATTATTAGTTACATTTTTTAAAAATCCGTGTCTAATTTAAAAAATCATGTGATTATTTCCATGCTAAAATCATGTTCATCTCTGAGCTTCATAACATGATCAGTCATTGAGATGGTGATCAGTAAAAATAGGCTTCCAGAGGGAAAATGCTGCATTAGCATTTATTTCTGACTAGTTTATTGTGATTGCAGCTGCCATGATCACCAGTCTTTATTAGTAGCCCATTTTCCTCATCATTGTTGACACTATGTAAGCACATGGTAGGTGTAGTTCAGGTGCTCCCTTCCCTGAGCAGTGACATTAATTAACATTAACTTTTAATTATACAATTAACTCTGTGGTGAGCAGTGTAAATGCAGTCTGTGCTCTCAGACTGTGCTTTCCCTGCTCCAACCCTTTCCATGCATGGATGCTGTAGCAGTCCTGATTTTTGTACATATTACTCTCTGGGTAGGATATTTAAATCTTCTTTCAGCCATGTTTGGAATTGTTAGGAAGAGATGCAGGAGTGATCTGTTGTGTGCTTGTGTGATGAAAACAGGTTCAAGATGTCATCGTGACCAATTAAATCCAGATCTAAGTCTTTGGTTCTGGAGGAGTGAGAAGTCCTTGTGTTTTCCCAAGAGACAGATAATGTGTTTCAAAAACAAATAGAAGGTGATACTGATTTTGGTAGGGAGATCAGCTCTTTGTAATTTCAAATTCATCTGAGTACTGTAATCATGTTCAGCTTTTTCACATGGGCAGAATACCAAGTGCAATAACTTTGCAGGATTTCAGAAAGCCTTAGGTTGCTTCTTTGTTGAAAGTATAAATTACCAAAAAAGTGCTGAAATCTGCAGTATTATTAACTTCTAAACTAAAAAGTCATTATATATTTATCAAGTGAACAAGTAAAATAGTACTGCAGTTGTGGATAACAATGAAAGTACTAAATTAACATGTTAAATTTAAATTATGAAGTAATTTTATTTGCTTTTACATGATTAGTTAGGAAGGAAGATCAGGGAAATTAATCATACAAAAAGCCTGCAATGAGGATATCTTTTAAAAATAGAGATAGCTAAGTTTTTTTTATTTAAATGTGTTCTTATCCTAGAGAATTTTAAAAGGGGAAGGAGCTGAAATAAGCACATTTGTATGCTCTTCAGTTTTACCAGCACAGTCTGCTAAGCAGGAAGTTAGGCTGAAAAGTGATTAAATCCATTGTCATTGAGGGATCCTAGGTTTGGTCACTGGAAGTTTTGAAGAAGAGTTTCTCAAGCTGTCTTATTTGAAGATGCTTCCTGTGAGCAGAGCCCTCAGGTAGTCTGATGTATAATAATTATCTGTCACAAGTGGTACTGTGAGTTTACTGTGAAAGCCACTGTCCAGCTGAGGCTTATTTTGAGCTCCCCTTGATGCAAGGCTGCTGGATTATAGTTCTGATTGGTAATAGCATTTTATGATCAGAATGTCTGATTTGTGTTCTTGGTGACCATGGAGTGGGTGATGATCCATGGCTGAGGGTTTTGCTCTGATACAGTCAGGTTGAGCCATAAACAAAGAAATTACACATTTGTAAGCTAAAATGTAATAGCATTTATGCTCATCTTGACTTTATTTCTGTGTTTAGGTACACAACAAAGCATTTGAATGATGAGACTACCTCCAAGCAAATTAAATCCATGTTGCAATAACAATTACCTGGAATTCGCACCTGCTGTAGACAGTATTCTGCAATGACTGAGATGCACAGATTTTTTTTTTAGTGATTGCAACTACTATCTCGTTCATTCTTGCTTTTATTTTCTCTCTTCCTGTTTACTCTTTTTTTTTAATCACTTTCTTGTACCTAAGTAAGCTCAGACTTCTTTTCTGTGCCAAATCAATGAAAATTATCAATTCTGGAAAGTATTTCTACTTTTCAGAATAGCCATCCTAAGTGGCAGCTAATTATGCGTTGCATTTGGATTTCTCTGTACTGGGGAAAGATTTGTGACTTGAACTAAATATTTTTAAACTTGTGGTTTTTTTCTTTTTTTGAAAAACTAATATTTAATATTGCTTCTTCTGCATGGCAAGACTGCCTACTTCTGCTATTTAAAAATTCCTTGATGACTTCATTTTCTATTGCAGCTTATTTTCATGTGCAGCCATGAGAAAACTAAAAGCAGATTTGTTTAACTGTGTTTGTACAAAATGGTACCCAACACAAAAGTTTTTTTAAATGAGTAAAAACTGTTTTGTTTAAAAGTTACGTTTGCATTTTGACTCATTTTTGTAAGGATGTATGTTGTATGTTTAACCTTTAATAACTAACGTTGAACTGTGGTGTGTGCGTAGCAAAATTACGTATGCATGTTCATGTCAAATGATTGGCTGTGGATAAGATAATAAAATCAGCTTTCATTTTTCTAAGTGTGGTTTGATTTACCAGTATTTTGAGTGAGATGTCTTCGTGCCCTTTGGATTTTTACAAAAAATAAATTTATAAATTTTATATAGTGAAAACTCTGCTGTTTCATTACCAGTAACCAGTTGCCTAATCCACTGATTTAAGCCTAGTGTATTTTAGGTTTCTTCTATCCACTAAGTGCTGCTTCCCTCTCCCTGAGAATTATTACTCAGGTAGGGTTTGTGGTGAGGAAGTTGGTGCATACAGATCCCAGTGGACATGGAAGAGCCTGCATCTGGGTTACCCATGGTGGCTCCTCAGTACAGCCATCAGAAATGACCCTGCACACTGGGCTCTTTCCATACCAGTAGGGAGATGAGCCCCCCTCACTCTGTGATGCTGCATTCTCTTGTGGATTGAGGTATTTGTACTGTGTAAAATCTGAATAATCACTGCATACTAGACAATGTTTCTTCTTAGGATAACAATTTATAGAAACAAGTGTTACTTAGGTTGGTGAAAAAATTAAAGCTCTTTGGGGAGGGAAAGGATTGAAGGGGAAAAATTGCAGCCCTTCCAAAGGGCCGTGGCAGGTTGGAGAGATGAGCAGAGAGGAACTATGTGAAATTCAGCAAAGGCAGATGCAGGATCCTGCACCTGGGGAGGAACAGCCCTGGGCACCAGCACAGGCTGGGGACTGACCTGCTGGAAAGCAGCTCTCTGGAGAAGGACCTGGATGGGGACACTGTCCTGAGCCAGCAGTGCCCAAGGCCACTGGTGTCCTGGGGTGCATTAGGGGGAGCTCTGCCAGCAGGGCAGGGAAGTGATCCTGTCCCTCTACTCAGACCTGTGCAGCCTCACCTGGAGTGATGCCTCCAGTTCTGGGCTTCTCAGGACAAGGCAGACACAGAGCTCCTGAAGTGGGTCCAGCATAGGGACTGGAGCATCTCTCTCACAAGGAAAGGCTGAGGGAGCTGGGTCTGTTCAACCTTGGAAAGAAAACTGTGAGGGTTCCTCATCAATGTGCATCAGTACCTCAGGGGAGGTGCCAGAGGATGGACCAGGCTCTGCTCAGTGGTGCCCAGCAGCAGGACAAGAGGCAATGCCCAGCAAGTTCCACTTGAACATGAGGAAAAACTTCTTTGCTGTGTGGGTGAGTGAGCACTGGCACAGATTGCCCAGAGAGGGTGTGGAATCTCCCTCACTGGAGATATCCAAGAACTGTCTGGACCAATCCTGTACCATGTGCCATCTGCTCTGGGGTGACGCTGCTTGAGCAGAGAGGTTGGACCAGATCACCCAGTGTGGTCCCTTCCAGCCTTACCCAGTCTGGGATTCTGTAAGAACAAGAATTGAGAATGCCTAGAAAACTGGGCAGTGGCATGTTTGCACTGATGAGCAAGCATTAGTGATCCTTGTGTGACACTGTTGTAATTATGCCCAACATGGGTTGTCAGTGTTCTGGAAAGGAGACTTGAAGCCTGCAGGCAAGTGTGAGTCCCTCAGCTTTATTTGGTGGACAAGTTTGGTTTTGTAACTTTGCATAGCATGCTGGTTCCAGGTACAATGTATCAGTGTGACCGTGCTTGATTTCCTATGGATATTCCTTCTGCACCATCAAGAAGTGTGTTCCTTTTTATCTTTTTTTGTTTTAAAAAGAAGAGATCTGTAAAACTGTAAATCTGTGACACTTGAAGACTTCAGGTGTGTTCTGTGGTATCTGTATGTCCATCTCTCTTAGGGCAATACATTTTTTCTTTCTGGGCAAAGATGCTTAGCCAGGGTCTCTTGTCACAGAGAAACCAACCCATGTGCTTTGCTGGCCACTCTTGTTTTGACATGATACTTATCCTTTTGGCAATATCACAGTTGAATCAAGCTAAGGAAAGACAAAAGTGGATTTTTTGAGATTTTTAAAAAGGAAAAAAAATCTTTCCCAGAATCGTGTGACTGCTACAAACTGTATACAACTGTCCCTTCTGCAATGATCTGAAAGGGAAATTGTCCTCATCAGTTCATCACCCTGAAAAAAAAAATAGTGTCAGCCTTGTTGCTGCAAATACACTTAAGGAATAATGATCCCAGGAAGAGCAAATCATGTTCCTTCCAGTATTACTTTTTCTAAGTAAAGCTTTCTAAAGGAAAGCTAATTTACAGAGAATGGGTTTTAAGCAAAACTTGTATATCTGACAGTTTTTACTTCTGATTTTATTGAAAACCACTTGAAACAGTAAATCAGGCCTGAGTGCTGTGTGGCAGAACCAGCTATACAGCAGATTTCTACTTTGTCTTGCCTCAGTGGCTGCTGACTAAAACAACACAATTACTTCAGTTGGCTGTTTTGGACAGATCTTCCTTTCTGCTGCCCTGACGGCATCTTTGCTTTCAAACATTGTTGTTCTTGTGGTCTGAGAATAATTGGAGCTTTCCTTTTTTTCCTCTGGCATTTGTGTTTTGCAGTTTCTCTGTGTATGCAGCTGGGATGGGAGATTGGAGCTGGCTGGCCCACTGCTCCACAAGCTTCCCCACTCATCAGCTTTCCAAGAAAACAGGCTCTTCCAGTGCACCAGCATCAGCTGTTAGCAGTTTTGAGCTGAAACTGTTCTGTGTTCCTAAACAAGCTTTTGTTCCTTGCAAAACCATGCTTTAATCTTGCCCCTTTCATTTTATCTGTGCCAGTGGACAGGAGAGCCTGGCAGGCTTAGCACTAAGTATAGGTCACTAAACAGCCTCTGTGTAAGTTTTGGGGTGAAATTTGCACTGTTTGCATGGCACCACCCTGTTGTGTGTGGTAGCCTGTAATTTTGGGGGGCTGGGCTGGGCAGCACTCAATGATTAAAATAAATGCTGTGCTTAAATTAGCTATCCTCCCTGTGCTGTGAGCTGGTGTAAGCAGTCTGTAGCTGTTGTGGATGAAGGGGCTTCTCCTCATGATGCTGTCTCTGAGTTAAACACTATTGCTGCTTTCTTGTGAGCCTCAGGTTCCAGGCACGGATGTGTCTCAGGGGAAACATCCACAGTGGTGTGTGTGGTGTGTGTCACAGACAGTAAAGAGGCTGCATGGCTGACAGTGTGTGCCACCTCCAAGCTCTGGGATGTTTCTGCAGTTCTGTAGTACCAACCTGCTTGAGTGATGTTGATTTCAGTTCCTTAAATTTCAATTTAAATTATGAAAATGTCTCTCTTTAAAAAAGTGCCCTTTCCTGTCCATATCTTCTGTTAATAAACCACATTGGGATTTCACTTCACCAGAAATGCTGCCTGTTTCTGTGTAGTTTTATTATGATTAGAACAGGTCTGGAGAGGAGGTCCCTGAAATGGCCTTGTTTCATGTGGACTTGGAGCATTCCTGTGCAAACATCCCATTTTGGATGAACTGTCCTTTGCTTTCTCCTGGCTTGCACAGCCAATGCCTGCCTGTCTTTTGCAGCAGGGATGTGATTACTGTTGCTTCACTTGAAGGTTGCTCATCTTCCTTTTCTTTGAGTTTGCTAAACATGGTGTTGACTTTCTGTCCCTGGTGAAATAACTAGCAAGGAGTAGTTAAGGCAGTTGCTGTGAGTTTATAGCTAATTGTGGGATTTGAGGTGTGTGTCAGTAGGAAGTTCACTGTGATGTCCCCTGGGTGCTGAAAACGTGTAGTCACAAGTCCTCTTGGATGCAGGAACCATCCTTGAGGGTGCAATTTTTGGCTGTGGTGATGGGATTGCTATTTCTCAAAATCTGGAGAAAAAACTCTGTGAAGCAGCTTCTTTTGTCGAAACAGAAAACTAGCTCTAGATTACCAAAATCTTTCCTCTTGCCCTCATGGTCTTTTTACCAGCCTAAGGAAAATTTTTTGAGCCCTTCTCCTGAGCTCAGTCTAATGCCTGCTGGCAGATCAATAGTAGCAGCTTGGGGGCAGTGTAGCAAGGACTAAAGCAATCCCAGTATAAAGTTCATGGTCTCAACTTGCATATGAATTCTGTAATGAATTGCTATCACACAGGATATTTAAAAACTGGGTGATTGCAACCAACTGGCCAGTGATCTGCTTCCCCTGTGCTAATGACTCTTTCAGGCTGGTCTCATCCCTCAGTTTTATTACTGTGCTAAAGGTGGCTGGACAGGGTTACCTCTTCTCTCAAGGTTACAACAAAGGGCTGTACCTGTTGAGCAAATCTAGCCAGGTATAAGCTGATCCTGTCTCTGTGTGATGCTGTGGACTCTGTCACAGCTGTAGCAGTGACAAGTGGATCTTTGTGGGTTCTGGGCCATTGATGAAGTTACCAAGTTACTGCAGATGTGTTACAAATTACAAGACTTGGTCAAGTGGTAGAATTGAGTTTTCTCAAGGGGATTTGTCAGATTAAGCACTGCTCTTTCTGATCTCCTGAACATATACAGGGATGCTGTGTGCTGGAGAGAGATGTCAGATACAGCTGACACTGCTGAATCACTTGAACCCTTGGATGTTTTATTATGTGGACTCACTTCTGTAATTATTTCACCAGCAAATGCTGGAGTGCATGGTAGGCTGGTAACAAGTTACACAGACTTGGTGTGTCATGAACATGCTTCCTGAGGCTGGCCTTGTGTGTGAGTCATCCTGGAGCTCCCAGGACCACACTTGCAGGCTTTCCTCAGTTGCCCTGCTCAAGCATGTCTGTTTTACAGCTGCAGCTTCACCCAAGACCCTTTGTCTTCCTTTTGAAAGAATTCATCTTACCTGCCTTGTATATGGAAGTATGTTGGTGCTGTCAGTTATCTTCCATGTGTTTCTAAGGAATTATTGAGGACAGGTCTTAGGAGGGCTCCTGAGACCTCAGTTTGTGCAAGAGGATTTGGAAAAATTCAGGTGTATTTGTCTTCTTGCCCTCAGCAGTGTGCTGTGAACTGCAGCAGTCTGCTACCCCCTGCAGGCTCCTGCCCCAGGGCTCTGCTTTCCTTCTCCTGCTGTCCTGCAGCCAGCACATTCCTGCAGGGAGCAGAGGTGTCCAGTCATTGAGGTGAGGAGTTCCAAGCACCTGGCTCATGATGATGAGGTGAGATATGGGACTGCTGTGCCCTGTCCTGATTCCTGCTGTGGAGTTCTCTCATTAGAGCTGCTGAAATCCTGTTGATCCCAAGGTCTCCAGAGGAATGTTTCTCTGCATTCTCCCCTTCCTTGCCATTCAGGGTGTATCACTGATGTCCCCATCCTCAGAAGCAGGGAGAGCTCCTACTGCAGATGGCAGAGGTGGTCAAAGTAGTCTAAGACAACCCCAAGTCAGAGCTGGTCTGGCCTGATCTGTGGCCTGACCTATCTCCTCCTTGGATGCAGGCAAGGAAACAACTGAGCTGCTTATTTTATCCTTGCTCCCCATGTTCCTGCATTGCATGATTTCACATGTGCCTATTGTGTAAAAGTGATGTTTGAACATTGGCCAAATGATGGGCCAGTATCCAGGCTTGGGAAAGGAGTATGTGCACACATCCAGCTCATCCAGTGGGCTGGAAGCACACCCATGATGTGAAGGGCCACATGAGATGTGTCCAAGTGCAGGGTAGAGAGAGATGTTGCAGTGTAAAAGTGATGTCCCCATAACCAGCTATGTGACCCCTGATCAGTATTGGTGTAATTAAACAGTGTGGGAGTGCATTGCATTGCTGGAACATGTGAGCTTGAGTAATGTGGCCATGCTAACTGTGCTCTTCCTGGCTTTCAAGCAGTTGCCTTTATCATCTTTAGTATCCTTACTGTTATTTTTAAGCTGATAGGCTCTACCTTCAGTACTGTACATCTTTGAAATTACTTGTAGGGCTTGAGAGGGAAATGCCACTTGGAGGCCCAGGCCAGAGATGCTTTCTTTTTGTGGCAGCTGATTGACTGTTCTGCCTAGAAGACTCCACGATGATTTAATGCCATTGGAAGGAAAGTTGGCTGATGTCATGAGGAGTTTTCTAACATTTCTCTTACACTAACGTAAACATCTTGCAGAGAAGTGTAGGAGGGTGGCTCCTTAGAGGCATTTAATCTGGGTTGAATAAAGGGCAGGAGGTGTCCATTAGGAAATGTTACTGCTCTGAAGTGGCCCAGACTGACAGGCCATTTTCATCTTAAACTGAAGTTTAATTGAGCACTGGAAATTATATTTATAAGGTGATCCTGCACAGGCAGTTTGAGGTGTCAAAATCCAGAAGCTGGGAAGCACTGTACCAATCCATCCTCCGCAGAGCATCAATAGTAACTGAAAATATGACTTTGGCTGGAGTTGCAGAAAGCTTTCTTTTGTATTGCACAAATCAAAAACTGCTCCCAGAAAAGCTGCCACATGCTGGGAAAGAGAAAGCAGCCATCCTGAAGATGGCAGTGATGCTCTTCTCAAACAAGCCCTGTTTACTGGCTGAGCGCCGCTGTTCTTTGAGAGCGACTGTCCCACCCGCAAACTCTCCCTCCTATAAATTACTGCAATATTGCTTTTCCCTTCAAAGACTCAGTGATCCATTGCTCTCTTTATTTCTCTCCCCATTTTGACACATTAACACAACTTGCTTCATGCTCTGGCTTTGCAAATGAGGAGCAATTGAAGCGGGAGCGTAATTGCGTGTCTGCTCTCAAGGAGGGAACGCGTTTGGAATCAGAACAGTCCTGGACTGCAAAGCTGTGCCTCTGCTGGTCTGCAAGTCTCTAAAGGATTTTGAAATATGCTGTTAATCAAAAGCTAATTAAACATTTTAATTAGTTGTTACAGTGTGGGTTTTGTTATAGAAGGCTCTCTCTGGGTTCTTGTCATGGGAAGCTCTTGCTCAGGAAGCAGAACAGGATGGTTTCAGTGAGTTGCTTTGCTGAAGGACACTCAGCCTCACAGGCACCATCATCTTCAGTGTCTGTCCCTCTTCACCTATAGCAGGGAGAGCTGTCTCTTGTCAGTGAGGCTTTGGGAATGATGCTGTTCACAGTTTATCAGCTGCTTTCCTACGGCTGAATATTGCTCTGTACTTGGCCAGCTCACAGTCCCTCCCATATTTACCCTTCAGGTCTGAGTCCTGGTCTCCGCAGCTCCAAATGGCTCCCCAGCAAATGGATGGCTCACCTGGAGCTTGGATCTGGAAACCCTTAAAAGAATGATCAAATGGGAGAATAATCCCACCCCATCTGCTTGGGGGATAGATTTCTTCTGCAGTCTAGGGATGCTGCTGGAGATCAGACCATGGGAAAGTTCTGTGGTCTGAACCTAGATCAGCAGTTGCAGTTATTACTATAAAGTGCTCTGTGCATCTCTGTACATCTCTCTCATCACCTCCTGTGCCACTCTTGTCAGCGCTGTAAGGTTACAATTAAACCTTTGCTGCAGGTAAGGGAGAAGCTGATACTGGGCACTGCAGGGATTCCTTTAGCCTGCTGCATTTCCCTCCCATCCCTTGGCTGAGGCTTTTGCTGGATTCTTATTTCCCAAAACGGTTTGGTGTTCTTGTTTTGTTTTGTATTTTAAATAATGTCAATAACACAACCACAGCTTGAGACTTCATACAGTGCAGGGAAATTTCTGGGGTCTGATGAGCCTGAGGCTGGGAATATCCCACACTCAATTGCTCCTGTGAAGGAAGAGTCGAGCTCTCTGGATCTTCGCTGCATTTTCGGGTCTGAGCAAGCGGCCAAGGCTGTGCTGAGACGTCCAGAGAGTGACTCTGAGGGGCTGTGTAAGGGGATCGGAATTTGGTCAGTCTGCGCCGCTTCCTCCTCAGCGAGGCGCTGGAGGTGGAGGAGGGCTGCTGGAGCCAAGGGCTGGATGGGTTCTGGGGACACAGCGAGGAGGGGCAGGGGCAGCACACAGCCTGAGCCCCTCCGCAGGCACAGCCCGATGCTTCGATAAACCACACAGCGCCTGAGCATCAGGGAGCAGCACCTGAAACAATGTGTGACCGCGTCAGCGGTGAGATTGGAGACAGCCTTTTAAAGGAGATCTTTGTGCGAGGATAACAGATCTGCTGATAGGCACGGTGTAGGCTGTAAATGGGGAGAGCAGACAAATTTACATTGCGTGAGTTTCTAGGGCTGCAAATCGATCTGTATTTCTTCTTCAGCAGTGATTTGGCCACTCAGCAGTTCTGTCACCTCCTCTAATCAACAGCCTGTTGCCTGAAATGCCCATTCCTCAGCAGGCAAACAATGTCAGTGCTCTCTGAGCATCAGGTTTCAAGCACAAGATTTGAATTTGGGCCAAGAGGAAGGGCTCGTAACTCTTCAGTAGCATTACTGGAAGATCAAAACCAATCAGGATGCAGAGCAAACGCTGCTTCCCACCCCATCAGTGTCTGTTAGTGCTGCTGAAGATTAGGTGCCATCCCACAGAGGAGGAATTTTTCAGGAAAATGCAGAAAAATAATCTGAATTTTTCAAACTGAGTCTTACACAGTGAACAGCAACACCGAATGGACTGCCCAGGATTGGTGTTGCTAGATTTGCCAATCCCACAGGAATCACCTTCCTCTCACTTTTTTATTTTGCTGTCTGAGTGCAGCCACCAGAGAAGCTCATTAGGCTGGCTCAGCCTGAGTGCAAGTGCTGCAGTGGGAGTGTGTTGTGTTGCATGGTCTGTACCAAAGTCAGACCTCTGCTCCCAGCACTCATTCCAGCCCCAGCTGGCTGACACCACAGCTTTGGAGACAGTGGCACATCATGGTGGCATTGTCAATGTGTGTCAGTGCTGCCACTGTGCCCTGTGTCTGTTGGTCATTGCACTGCCTGCAGTGCTTTGTTTGCCATGCTTTGATCAGCTCCATGGGCTTGGGAGAAACCTCTTCTCTCTTCTCCTCTTCTCTTCTCTTCTCTTCTCTTCTCTTCTCTTCTCTTCTCTTCTCTTCTCTTCTCTTCTCTCTCTTTCTCTTCTCTTC